>NC_058123.1:9808750-11305000 GCF_914725855.1 Thunnus albacares
ACGGGGTTTACAGCAGCTTCTCTCTCCTTTTGTGTTGTTGTTGTGAAAGGAGGCCTGTCTGCGCCGGAAAAAAAAAGCGAATCAATACCCTCACTGTTCTGAGACTAGAATGGCTGTTTGTCTTTGGTAATGGGATAGTAATATATATTAATTCCCTTTTCTATCCTGTGGGAATATTTCTCCATCATCATCGTCATCATCATCATCCCGCATCCAGCTCTCTCATCCCCACACCGGTTGGTGGGCGTGGCTCGGTCCGCACTGCGGTCCCTACGGAAAGCCACAAGGACCGATTTTCAAATTGAGCAGAGCGATTTAGAAACACTACAGCTGCTGTAGTGGTCTGGCTCCATGGCCTGAGTGTACTGTTTGTGTGAGAGGAGAATGAAGAGCAGATTGTGGCGCAGTAACTGTGTGGATGTAAAACTGAGTGGGTTTTTTTTTTTTTTTTTTTTTTTATAGGCAGAAGGAAAACACATCAGGTGGCTGTTGCCAACAAAGTGGCTTTGAAAGAGGAAATGTTGACTTTTTTATTTCTCCTGCAGTTTGCTTTACAGACAAAAACAAGCACAGATTGTGTGTGACACTCTGTTAAAGGCGTAAAAATGCTGCTTTGTATAGAGAAATATAATGTTTACCACCTGATTGGGTTTAACCTGTTGGAGTCAATCACAGTCCAATTCATTTCCCTCTCATTATATTAATTTTCATTCATTGACCTTGAAAACAATCTCACCTCAAGGTCTATTTAGTAGCTACCTGTTCTGGAGATTTTGGTCGTATCACAGAATCTTCCTAAACAGTTTAAGTGTTAATTAGATAATTCAAATTTCCATGTTTTTGGGGAACTTTAAGGTCTACTTTGTCCATGTTGGCATGATAGATGAGACTGAAGTTTGCTCTTCAAAACCTACTTTATTTTCTTATTTTTCTTATTATTTTCTTATCATTCTTGTTCCTTCAGTAGCTTATTTATGGGACAAAGAGTATAATTTTGTCTTCATAATTGCCCATGTTAATCTATTTATGATCTCATCTTAGAGCCACACCCTCTATTTAATGTTTAGATCTACTATTTTAATGATAAGAAACACACTTTTATTTGCAGCTTGGTGTGCAGTTTACCTCAGGGGAAAAACAACCTCCTTTTGTCTCAATTCCCAGTTTATGTCATCCCCTAAATTTGCAGAGGCCTTCATTAGGCCATTACTCTGCGTAATTATGGAGAGAGAGATACTGCATGACTCAGCTCAGTGTGTCTGGCCTGTGGCAAAGCAGTAACAGGGCTATAGATATTTCCTATTATAGATTACTTTTCTCATGCCAAACCAGTAACAAGTCTATCACTCTAAGATTTTCCAGTGAACTGGAGGTTAAAGGATCAGATGAGATAGATGTGTGGGTGAGGGTGAGACTTTGAACATTTGCTAGAGTTTGGACCTGTTGCCAAGTATTGATTCATTTTCAGACAGCAGAGCTAACATGCGTTTTTGTTTCATTCGTTTTTTTGCTGGTGTCTTTCCTTCCCCTTACTCTTTTTTTATTTTCTTGTTGATTTGTGTGTGTTTGTTTATCTTGCAGGGATCCGATCATGGGACACCAACCTGATTGACTGCAACCTGGACCAGGAACTCAAGCTGTTTGTCTCCAGACACTCAGCTCGTTTCTCTGCAGATGTCAAAGGTAAACTGGGAATAAAAGCAACAAGTCCTCAAAATTAAACGACCAAATACGTTAACCATGCACTCCAGAATGAGATAATTATGTTTTATGATGTGACAACGCTATAATATGTTCCCAACAGCTTCCGTTGCATCCTAAACAGAATCTGCGACACACTTATCAGCAGCAGCGTCACAGCATCACAGTCAGCTATAACTTCCCTGCAGTATACTGTACTAAGCGCACGGCTTTCATTACCGATTCCTGGATACGCCCTATCAGCATTTTGTTGCATGGTGCCTTTATTGCTGTATCAGTTGCAAGATGAAGAAGCGGCTTTATAAAGATGGAACTGATCCAGAGTGGCAGGACATGTGGTCTGCCAGTGGGCAGTATGGCCTTGACGGTCAGCAGCAGTTAAAGCCTCTGCTTGGATCTGCTCCATATTGGATATAACCGGCAGGGCTTCATACTTGGTTAGATTCACAATAGATTGATCCAGGCAACAAAAGCTGCTGCAGATTAAATCAGGTAGTTTTATTTTAATGCCTCATTATTCCTATGTATAATCTTAGAATTGCAGGAGGTAAAACACAGTGAATTATCAGTAGTAGCATTCAAAGAGACTCCAAATCCCTACTCCCTTTCATCCTTTCTTGTTTTGGCTTTCCTCCCATCCTCCATTGTTCTCTCCCTTTCTACCTCCTGTGTGCTGTTGCCTTGCAACCCAGTAGTAGATGCACAGTTGATTTGGGAGTAATTAGCAGTGTAGAATCCCCAATGGCAAGTGTCTGTTCATGAAAGTAAAGAAGGGAGGGGAACAGAGAGGACTCAGGGAACAGAGAGGGTGAGGGGGAATCGCTGGAAACAGAGGGAGGATGAGAGAAAGGCAAACAAGGGGAGCAAGGGAGGAGGGGACGAGCCAGGAAAGAGCAAAGCATAGGTTGGGTGAAAAGAATAGGGTGAGGATAGATGTGAGTGGGGAATAAACTGCGACACTGAAACAGAAATGCAGTTCTGATCAGGGAATTATTGAAGCCAAGACTTTGAGAGTCGATGCTGCATACACAGTAAAAGTGGAATGATGCTGTTCTCTTATATTCAATGCCTCAGGCTTTTTGCCAAGTGTCTTTCTCAAGGGGAGCATTTTCATTGTGTTTTGAACTTTAAATACATGAACTGCCTAATGAAGGGTTTCCTAGAGAACTACATTTGCTTCGACATTGACTTTTGGTTTTGTGTTCTTTAAAGGATGGGTTCACAATTTTTCAAATCTGTCTTAAAACAATAGTCAGGTGCCCAAATGAACATTTACACACGTTTTTCTTGCCGTAATCATTCCTCCTGTTCATACTGGCTGTTAGAAGATCCCTCCATAATGCACTTTCAATGTAATTGATGGGGGACAAAATCCACAGCCCTGCATCTGTGCAAAATGTATTTAAAGTCCATCTACACTCGTCAAATCCAGTCAACATCTTTCAAAGTTACAGTGTTTTTAGTGCCAAATTCCATCTTTTTGTCATGATCTTTCCACTGCAGCTGAACAGGAAAACACTGTCCGTCGAGACACAAAGAGGGAATTTTTTACCAAAAAGACTGTAACTGCGGATGATTTATTTGACTAACTCAGACAAGTGAAGTCTCATATTATCTTCAGACAGACTTTTAAATACATTTTTTTCTCAAGCACAAGGACTGGGTTTAGTCCTCCATCACTTACTTTGTAAATGCATTTGGAAGGGATCTTTTAATGGGCAGGATGAACAGGAGGAAAGAATACAGAAAAAAAAAAAAGTTTCAGTGTTCATTTGGGCTCCTGACTGTTGCTTTAAGACAGACAAAAAAAAATCATGAATCTGTACTTTAAAGTTTACAGTTACCCTGCATAAAGTTATGACTGTTTTCCCTTCTTAGAAGTGTGAATCTATAAATATAAAATTGATAATTATCACTGTATAAAATTTTGGGATTCCTCACTTTCTTCTCCGGGAATTAGATGAGAAGATTGATACCACTTTCCTGTTCATACACTAAATATGAAGCTACAGCATGTAACCAGTTAGCTTAGCTTAGCATAGCATAAAAAGAAACAGCTAGCCTGGCTCTATATGAAGGTAAAGAAATCCACTGACATTGTAACTTCTTTAAGTCTTCTGAACTCTCTTTTAGGCTAAATTAACACGTTATATCTCTTCTCTTTAATCCAAGAAGAGATGATACAAAATCAAAAAGTGTAAGAACCATTTGTTGTGGTTTTATGGGAGGTTATGTGCAGGACTGTTTCTTACTGAAGTCTTGTTATTTCTCCTACTGGGTACGTAGGTAGATTTTCCTACGTTCAGACAAAGCCAGGTTAGCTGTTTCCCCCTGTTTCCAGTCTTCATAAGCTAACCAGCTGCTAGCTGTAGCCTTATGTTTAATGGATAGATATAAGAGTGGGAAAGCAAATACGGGTATTTCCCAAAATATCAAACTATTCCATTAAGTATGTGAATTTGCTCAAAACATCAATCAAACAATAACTGGATTTTTCCAGGATAAAGATGGTTGATTAGGGAGCTGAGCTGCTGGCTTTATATACAATACAGTGAATTTCAACATCAGCACGTAGTAAAGACCAATAAAATCAATAAAATATCAGAGCATGCCACATAATTGCAACGTCCCCAGTTTGATTCTGCCAGGGCACCCTTGTTGCATCATACCCCTCTCTCTCCCCCTTGTTTCCTGTCAGTTTCTTCACTATCAGCTACTGATTAAAGGCAAAAATGCCCCAAAACATATCTCTAATAAAATCTTTATATGCTGAGGTTTTTATTTTTACCTTTAGCCGGCGGTGCAGTCATTGGTTAGGGCTGAGTGCTCACAGGAAAACACTAACCAGCAGGTGGTATTGGGCGGAGAAAGACAAATGCAATTATCTGTCTGCTTGATAGACGACATGCCATCCATCATACTGCATTAGTGCACTTCCACACAAACAGGAAGCCTGGACCCCACAGTGAGGAGGAATAAAGAAGGAAAAAGGGTCAAGACAGGAGACCCCCGATGTCTCTCTGATGGATATATGATACTTCTGGTTACATATAGATTTCCCAGAACTCTGCCTTCAATGCAGACAGCACTGAAGCCTAAAAAGCAACTGGAGAGTTAAAAGGCCGTCTCTAAACCCACAAATCCCTTGTTGAAGACAATATTGCAGTTTGTGATCAATAGTAATTAAGACCTGTGTTGACTAAGATAAAGATCCTCCTGATAATCTCAACATTTTTCACAAATACAATCTTGTTTTCAATTGACATCTACAAAACGGTCTAACCTGCTACATTCTATAGCTGTGAATCAGCCGATTAATTGATCGGTCATGCATTATTCAAGCTGCATTACCCCTCATGTTCATAGCTGGAAGACATGCGCTCAAAGAATTGAGATTGGATGGCTTTAGAAATAGTTAAATTCTGCTTCCATTCTATTTCAAGTGTTATTAATTAGCCTTAATAATATAGTATATACAAAAAAGTATCTTTTCTGTATGTTTTTATTTATATTTTACTCTGCCTACTACACACTGCTAACCTGATGCGCCAGATGGTTTGTTACCCAGAACCATCTGAGAGGCCATTCTTGGCAGCTGAAAAGGGCAGGCACTTTCAAAAAATACTCTGCAGGTGATTAGATGAACCATCTGTCTATCACTGTCCATCACCGTCTGACCTTGCGAGACAGCTGGATTGACAAGATCATGCAAGAATCCTCATGGAACGCTGATAACTTGAAGCCTGACCTGATGGATTCTCACGTAATCTCGTGATGTCGCAAATCTAGCTGCCTCGCAAGGTAAACACACTGCCACCCCTCGCTGTTTAGGCTTACTTGGTTCCTTCCAGCTAGAAAACACCACGCATTAGCAGTGAAGCTAGTAGACCAGTGAAGCTAATACAAGGCTTCGGCCATCCAAATTAGTAAAATCAAGTCAATATCTGTCAAAGTTAGTTTTTTCAGTCCTAAATTCCCTCTTTTTGTTACAATCCTTTCACTGCAGCTGAACAGGAAAACACTGTCCGTCAAGACACAAAGAAGGATTTTTTTACTAAAAAGACTAATTGTGGAAGATATCCACTTTATTTGGCTAACTCCGATGTCTGACGCCTCATATTATCTTCAGATAAATACATTTTCGCTCAAAACGAGGACTGTGGATTTTGTCCACCATCACTTACACTGAAAGCACATTAGGAAGGGATCTTTTAATGGCCAGGATGAACAGGAGGAATGATTACAGCTAGCAAAACCTGTTTCAATGTTAATTTGGGTACCTGACTATAGTTTTAAGACAGACTTGAAAAATTGTGAACCTATCCTTTAATAAGTGTCATTCAATAGTTTTAGGTAGTCACCAATAGTCTTATCAGAAACATAAAAGCCAAAGCAGATAATTACTGGTAACTACTGGGTGTGGTGTGAATATTATCATATGCCCCTGGTTATAATCTAGTCATTAGTGTCTTTCTCCTGCCAGGTTGTCATTCGGTTTGAGAGGCTAATTCCTAAAGATAATGATTGTAAAGGAGTTTAAAGCCAGATGTTACTGAAAGGCATTAATACTACGACACCAGTGATTGACTTTTCTGGTGAGTCAACCGGCTTAACAGCGATGGCAGTGCCATTAGCTCCATATGTACGCTAGTTCCCCTTTTAGGCCAGTTGTATGGGGACACGGGAAGAAGTGACATTGAAAATTGTGCTCAGGGGCCCCCATCTATGCCGCTGAAAGTCACCGGGGTCAATTATTCTGCAATGGTGGAAAGGGAATTGACAGTGAAGAGGAGGACATAGTGCTGACACATGCAGGGGATCCACCTGAGGAGCTAAAATTATCATCCTTACGTGCAAGGTCTTTTTTGATGCAAAAGGAAGGAGGCACTGAATGTAGTTGTTCCACTGATCTATTCTTGGTGCAGCGCCATCCACATTGATGTTCCCCTGTCTGGTTCAGCCTGTGACAGGCAGGCTATACCAGTCTTGCACTTTCTATTCAGCCAGAAGGAGAATGCTCAATGATGCATGTCACATTACTTCACCTCCTGCGGAGAGAGAGACACACCAGGCGTTAAGGATTTTTATATTGATCAAGGTAATTGTCAGGGTCAAGCAAGCTCCAGTGACCAATCTGTCATTTTTTGACGAGCTAGTGTAGATACATGGTGGTGCTAATGGTGGCTGCCCTGTGTTTCATGTAGGAACTGCTAAATTTTCCGTTTCATCAGATAGGTAGAATAGACCAGTAAGCAGGGTGTAACCCACACGCAGAGACAAAGGGAAACAAGATGCTTTTCTATTACATTAGGAATTGCAGATATGGCTTGTTTACAGTCGCACAGGCAGGATGAACAATAGACTTGCATGATTGATTATTGTCTCATTGCACAGCCCACTGAGTACTGTTTCCTCAGAGGAGCTCTGGTCATCAGTTTAAGACTGCTGCCTCTTCAGAACAAAGCTCAGTAAAGCTGGTTTCTCCCAACTGGGATTTTGATGATCTTGGTATGATGCTGACACAAATATCTACTTCAAACTGCTGATAAAATGCACATGCATAGGGAGTAGGCTTACATGAGGAGCTGAGACTTGTTAAATACGATGCCATATGGGGAACAAAAGGTGCAACACACTCTCGAGGGCAATGACAATAAAGGCATGAGATTTTGGTCTTAAACCTTCATCCTTCATCAGGTAAAACAGCACACGCTCTGAACAGATGTACAAAAGAACACCAGTGTCACATCTGGTATAAAACTAATTCAATCATAGCCTCCGCCACTGTAAAAAAAATGTTCGCCTAGTTACACCGTACAGTAGTTTTTTCTCTGTAAAGGACGATGTAAGAATATCACAAAATGGTCACTTGAATATAGAAAAATCATGGAAACGTGAAAATATACTCTCATGACCATCATTTAACTTTAATTCAATAGGAAAACAAGTGGACTCACAGACTGAATTGCTTTTAAAATAAATATTTCAGCTTTATTTTATGTTTGAGGCAATATTTTTTGCTTGTCCATATAATCTAATATAATTTATCAACATTTTAATCTCAAGTGTCTTCTAACCTGTGGTACCTTCATTTTTTAGTTTTGCTTAAAATTTAAAACTTGAAATTAAAGTCATACTGAAAATATTTTTCCCTTCAGACAACTAACTCCATAAAACAAATGGAGTGCAATATTGGAACTGCTTCTGTCTGCAGGGATGCCACTGCGCTCTGATCACATGGTCCATTATCCTAGATGCATATAACTATTCTGTGAAAAGAGGATCACACACAGAAATATGTCATTCACTTGATTTAATCATTCATCTGTCATCTGATGAACAATTAAATCAAGTGAATGATATATTTCTGAGTGTGACCCTCTTTTCACAAAATGGTTAACTGCTAAAGGGTTGACACGTGCCTGGAAACTAATGACACCAAGTGTCATTATTTCTACCTTCACTGAACTCCCCAGAATATTAAATGCTAATAGTCATACTGTGTGCAAGCCACATCACTGTTAAAAGCAGTGAATGAAAGAGTTTTTCCATATGGAGTGACAGCCCTCTGGGAGTGGGAAGTGGCAGGGTTAATGGCTATGTGCTCCATGATGAGAATCTGCTATATGAAATATGTATGGAGGAATTGGCCCAGCAGCCAGATAGCTGCTGCAGTATCACGTCTCTAGAGACGAGGCAAGCTCTATCTTCGAATATTGTGCTTCTGAATTTAAAGCTGATATCCAAGCAACACCTTATTGCCCTCTGAATCTCACAAGGAACATATTCTTGTTTTTCTTGTCCTATGAATTCTGGTGGCAGGATTTCCTTTGTTTCACCAGCGGAAATTGATCTAAATGAACAAAATAAAACCTGTGTCCTCTAGGGGAATTCATTGATTTAAAAAAAGAAATTAGATAACAAGAAGAAGAAACAAACACAGATTGAGTTTGATGTGTAGGTGATTAATAATGCTGGAGATACCCTGTCAGTGTCGCATCAGCTGTACCAACAGAATACCCCCTAATACACACAGAGACACAAACACAGAGACACAGTGGGATCAAAGTCGTTATCATAATCAATCATCTAAAACCTAGTACGATTGATTATGAGCCTGTCACACCCCACTGCTCATGTTGCGTGTGGTAGACCAAACCATCCCCCATTATAGAGAGAGGCCAAACAATTATTGGGTCTACCAGTGGGGCAAATAATCATTGTTTCTCATCTGTATTGTTCCTCATCTCAGAGGCATTCAGTCCAACTAGAGAAGTCAAGGTTTATTTGTTTTCATTTCTTTCATTTCTGACATCTGATAGTTATATCTAAACTTATTTGAAAGCTCTGTGACCTTTATAAAATGCAAAAATATGCAAAGTTCACAATGCACTGAAGAATACATGTTATAATGATTTCTAATCAAGCTTTTAGTATCATTGCTTTAAAGCTGCACTAATCAATATGTTTATGTTAAAGGGGACATATCATGCACATTTCCAGGTCTAAATTTTTATTCTGGGGCTCTACTGGAGCTCCTTATTTATTTTATACTGGCCCTTTATGCAGTACCTCAGTTCAGCCTCTGTCTGAAACAGGCCATTTTAGCTGCCATCTCTTTAAGACCCCGTTCCCACTGAGCCCACTCTGATTGGCCAGTTTTCAGAAGCTGCATCACAACTGACTTCCGGCAGTTCCTACATAAACAAACAATAGTTATCAGATTTCACTTCTTTTTTTGTTCTTTACTCAAAATGCAAACTTCTCAAATACATCCGTACATGTTTGAGCCCAAATCCCATCCAAAATATGTGAGTGGACAATGTGAACAACCTAGGCAACAAACGCTACGTTTGTGGTTATGCGCAAACAATCCGACATCATCAAGGGTTTTCAGCAACACGCAGCTGTGTTCAGAACCAAACATCAGGCAGACAAAGTTAGCAATGAGTGTTTAGCAGCTAATGGGTCAAATATTTCCCTCAAGAGTGGATAGAGACACAAACAAAGATAAAAGTGGATTTACGTTTGTTTGGTGGCCAAAAACATAACTCCACATAAATTCTGATGTTTTGCTATAGGTATTTGCAAGATTTGTAAAGAAACCACTCATTGCTAACATGTTCACCATATCAGCTCTACAAGGTGATAATGTCATTGTTTACAGCATTTTGTATTGCCCCCAAGAGTCCAAAGATTAAATTATAGCAGGTTTAGGTTATATTGATTAACCCCAGATAGATATTTTCCATTTCAATAAATTAATACATAATTAATTAATAGAGGAAACATATTATATCACATTATTTAATTAAGCTACAAAAAATCTTACTGTACTTTCAAAACAACAGCCATATGGAGTTTGGTTAGAAGATGTCTTATAACAAAGGATGATGGAGGAGGAATTTAATCTTGAAAAAGGTTTTAATGCCGAGGTTTGGGATTCAGGGTATAGGAAGGTTGTTATATTTTCATCTCTAGAGAGTTCATATCCATCTTAGGGATAAAGAGCTCTACTCTGCAGAGACCATTAACATTTACACAGCCATATTGGAACTGCCAGATTGTCTGTGTTTGATGATTTAGTTGATGAGCCCTGCCCCTTACAGGAACCAGAGGAGCTGAGAATCATTATGACTTTGTAATCAGAGTCATAATGAGGGATAATTTTAACCAGATAAAGATTAAATTCATATCTTGTTTCAGAGACAATGTACAAAGAACATTAACCTTCAAACAACAAGAGATATAATGTACCAGGTTTTAGCAAATTGCTATTTTCCGCCCGTATCCCTGGGCAGATAAGTAAAATAATAAAATAATAAGAAAATTACACATTAAAAGAGTACAAAATACTATGGTAGTCAATAGGATTATACAAACACAAATGTGAATGTTTCAAAAAAAAAGTGAATATTGTATGTTCTTTTGTCTTTATCTTTTGTGCGTGTGGTTTTGTGTTACAATAATTAGTATATTGTGAGGTTTACTTTGGTCAAAGTCATACTAGAAAGGACAGAGGTAATATACGAGAATTTTTGATATTCTTTGGTCTACTGGTGGTTGGAAAAAATAAAGAACGGCATGTCCAGACTGACCAGAAATTACTCAAAATAAATGCAGTAGTAGTCCTTCTATTCGACTGTGCAATGCATCATGTTTCCAGAGAGGGATTAGTTGTGTCTTTATGTTTTCAAGCACATTTCGACTAATTTTCTTTAGTTAATATGCACATTTAATTTATTGTGATACATCAGAAGAAAATTAGTAGTGTTTGCCGGCACCATATCAACAATATAATTTACAGGCATGACATTTATAACAATCCTAATTCTTCGTATAATGTAATTATGTGCCTATTAAGTTTTTTTTTTCTGTCTTTCCTTTTACAGGGCAGAGAATTCTTCACCACAAAAGTAATGTCCTGGAGACGGTGGTACTTATCAACCCTTCAGATGAAGCAGTCAGTATTGAGGTAAAATGAACTATAATGATCAGTTATACTGTTATAAGCTCTGTTTTACTCAAACATTTATCTAATATTCTCCTATTAGAGAGGGATGATTCATAAATCCATTGAATACACATTTACAAAGATATTACAACTTAAAAAGGATTATTATTCAGCCTTGATTGTCCACCATGTTTGGCCAATTATCCATCCTTGTAATATGAACTGCTGTTTGTTGTTGTTGATTGGAATAATTAGAATCCCAGGGGACCAGACTAATGCTTCATATACTGCTAGAA
Organism: Thunnus albacares; assembly: GCF_914725855.1. Taxonomy (NCBI): domain Eukaryota; kingdom Metazoa; phylum Chordata; class Actinopteri; order Scombriformes; family Scombridae; genus Thunnus; species Thunnus albacares. The sequence continues at coordinate 9,820,202 of NC_058123.1, forward strand.
TAACAAGTGCAGCCTTTTACCCTTTTATTATTGCAGCAAAGCTTTTGCTGCATTTTGATATGAGATACAAGCAAAGATGACACAATATTTTCTCTTGTGTAACTGCTTCTTCTCAGCATTGCCTCCACCCGCTAGCCATGTCTGCAGTCAAACTGTGCATTAATATCTCACAGCACAGCAGGATCGATCTGGTCAGCTGCCCAGAACAGCTGATGTTGCTGAAGTTGAAAAAAAAAAAGACCAACAGAAAGTGGTGGGGGAGGCCTAGAGATAGAGGGACAAAAGGCAACTTAGCAGAGTGGACAGCAAGAGTACAAGTCAATTAATTAGCTAATGGATTTGAGTGATTGTGAAACTGGTGATATTTCAAATACACTAAATCATTAAGCTGATTGCTGCGGTAGCAAGGCGTTGTATTCCCTGTCTCCATAGCCAGTAATATTATTATTGTATAGTAGTTGCAATAAATAAATTATTACTTTTCTTCCAAGTTTCTTTGATTTACAGTTTATCTACTTTCAGCCTCTCGGGCATACAAAATAACATTATTTTCTTCTTTTCATTTTTAGGCTCGTTTGATGATCTCAGACTCTGCAAGACACAAACTTCTGGTCCTTTCAGGCCAATGCTCTGAAAACACTGGGGAGCTGATTCTTCAGTCTGGATCTTTCTCTTTCTCCAACTTCATAGACATATTTGCTGACCAAGAGGTGAGGCAACATAAGGATTGTTTTTGCAAGCACACAAAATCTTCCATTACCTATGATGTACCTATGATTATACTTTCCACATGTTGCTGCCATGAAAAAAACAAAAACAATTTTGTTTTTTATGTTAATGGAGGCTTCCATGGTCCTCTGATTGGATGAGAAAAAAATTTTGTAAACCATTTCATGGCATGTTGTATAAATTAAAAATGTATAGTCGTTGCACTCCCAAAAAGCTACCATTCTAGCATTTCATAATAGACTTAAGAATTACTGACACATACAGATAGCACATACACTATGTACCTACACACATATTGAACAATTGCATTGTATCATTCATTCCACTGGTGACTCCAGTATGTTAAAAAATCACTTAATTTTTCTCATGTCCAGATTGGTGAATTGCTCAGCACCATTCACCCAGCAAACAAAGCCAACCTTACACTCTCCTGCCCTGAACAAGGTGACTGGAAGAATACCAACTTGGACAAACACAACCTGCAGGACTTCATTAACATGAAATTGAACTCCCCTTCCATACTCCCTGAAATGGAGGGCCTCTCAGAGTTCACAGAGTACTTATCTGAATCAGTAGAGATCCCATCTCCTTTTGACATGTTAGAACCACCAACCTCTGGTGGATTCCTCAAACTCTCCAAACCATGCTGTTACATTTTCCCTGGTGGTCGCGGCGACTCCGCTCTCTTTGCTGTCAATGGCTTCAACATGCTCATTAATGGTGGCTCAGACAGGAAGTCATGCTTCTGGAAGCTGGTGAGACATCTGGACCGGGTAGACTCCATCCTCCTGACCCACATTGGCGATGACAACCTACCAGGCATCAATAGCATGCTGCAAAGGAAGATTGCAGAACTTGAGGAGGAACAGTCACAAGGTTCAACAGCTAACAGTGACTGGGTGAAGAACATGATTTCACCAGATATTGGTGTTGTGTTTGTGAATCTTCCTGAAAACCTGGATAACTCTGAACCCAATTACAGAGTGCGGAGGAATGCTGAGGAGGCAGCATTCACTCAACAATTCCTCACCAAGCTAAATTTGAGGATAGAGCCTTTGCAAAGGCCTGTTGGAAACGCTATAGAACCCATCATACTTTTCCAGAAAATGGGCGTGGGGAAGCTTGAGATGTATGTGCTTAATCCATCAAAGAACAGCAAGGAGATGCAACACTTTATGAAGCAGTGGACAGGTAGTGAAAAAGACACCGCTTCTATTCTGCTGCCAAATGGAAAAGAGTCTGAATTCCCCGTCTCTTACTTGACCTCTATCTCTTCACTCATTGTGTGGCACCCTGCAAATCCCTCAGATAAGGTTGTTCGTGTTCTCTTTCCTGGAAATGCCACCCAGCATCACATCTTTGAAGGTTTAGAAAAGCTAAAGCACTTGGACTTCTTGAAGCAGGCAGTTGTCACTCAAAAAGCATTGTCCTCTAATGTGCCATCAACACCAACTCTAAAGCAAGCTAAGATGAAACATAGAACAGACAGCAAAGAGAGCCTAAAGTCCACCCCAAAGCCATCACCAAGCAAAAGTATAAGGAAGGATTTAAAGGAGGAAGCACCAGAAAAGGCAAAAACAGATGCAGAATCATCTCATGAAAAAACACAAAAGACAGAGAAAAAGGAAAAGACCCCACTGAAAAAGGAAAAAGCAAAGGCACCTGAGAAAGAATCAAAAGCAAAGGCAGAGCAAACAGCCCAACATGAAACTCCAGAAAAAAAGAAGTCTGAACTAAAATCCAAACCTGAAAAGATTACAAAGAGGGAGACCAAAGTATCTGTGGAAAAGAAAAAGGAGGTTAAAAAAGAAGTAGCAAAGAAAGATATTACACCCAAACACGAAATTTTGAAGAAAGAGGAGGCAAAGAAAGTTATAAAAAGGGATGTCAAAAAAGATTCCCCTATGAAGGAAAAGAAGGAAGAAAAGAAAGAGCAAAAGAAAGATGTCAAAAGGCCGTCTAAAGACATAAAAAAGACCACTGCGATTGAGGAAAAAAGTCCAAAACCAAAGCCCCTGAAGAAAGATGATGCCTCAAAGAAGGAAGCAGGAATCCCATCAAAGTTAAAAGAGAAAGGAAAGTCAAAGGTGATAAAGAAGGAGACAAAGGTGGACAGTGCTAAACTTGCAGCTACTGCAGCTGCTGTTGTTGATGCAGAAGTGGAGAGATCTCTGATGTCCTCACCAGAGGACCTCACTAAGGACTTTGAGGAGCTCAAAGCAGAAGAGTTGGTGGAGGATGATGCGACTGTACAACATACTAAGGAAGAAGAGGCTGTGACGATCCAACATGAAGAAATTATACAAACTAAAGAGTCACCTGAGGCATTAGAGTCTGTGGATGAGGGTATAACCACAACAGAGGCTGAAGGAGACAGTGGAGAGACTCCAGATGAACAGGTTCCTAAGGGAAAACTCAATGGCAGTGTAAGTGAGAAGTTTGAAGATGAGGGCACTGTAATGGAGGAGACATCCGAAGGAGGGGATTATGAAGAGAAGGGAGAAACAGAAGAAGTTTACGAACCACAGAGAGTGGTATCAGATAAAGAAAAGCTTACTCCCATTGAGGATAAACACATTGATGAAGTCAAACCAGCAGATATTGCTCAGGATAATGATGATGTGACTAAAACAATTCTAGAAGATCAGCATATAAGTGAAAAAGAAACTGAGAAACTGAATATCTTTGTATCAGCCTCACCCAAAGTGTCCTCACCTGTTTCCCCGGCTGCATCTATCCATGATGAAATGATTCCAGTTGGCTTTGGGAGTTCAACAGCCTCAGATGAAGAGAACAGAGATGAACTCCATGAGGATTACACCATCACCTCTGCCCACACTCAGTCCACCATTGAGATCTCCAGTGTGCCTACTCCTATGGATGAGATGTTAACTCCAAGGGACATTATGAGCGACGAAACCATGAACGATGAGACTGAATCTCCTCCACAAGATGTCAGCAGGTTTGGCACCCCACTACTTGGAGAGTTTGATAGGAAGAAGCCCTCTCCACTTCAGGATTTGTCGGGATCAGATCACTCTCAAAGTGATGCCACAGATGGCCATGACTACGACCACTCTGCTTCCACAATATCTCCCCCTTCATCACTGGAAGAGGATAAATTCTGCAAGGTTTTTCCCTCTGAAGAGAAAGTAGAAGGGTTTGCCAAAGCTCAAGAAACGATTGAGAAGTATGATGCAGACTCAGCTAAACTCAGTTCAACTTCCACAACATCACCTCTTGTACGTTCTCCCTCAGTGGACTACAAGGACAAGTTTGATTCTTCATCAGTGTTTGCTGCTCCAATAGAACTATCTACCACTCTGGCAGGGTGTCCCAAAGCAATAGCTGAGTCCTCCATCAGCCCAGATGACAAGACATGGGAAGGAGCACACTCTCCTCAGTCGTCTGGTCATACACCTTACTATCAGTCTCCAGTAGATGAAAAAGCAGGAGCTCTTCCAACTGTGTCAGAAGACAAGGCACAGGGTCCAATAATTGTTGAGGTCACAAGTGATAAAGAGGACTCCTCCAACAGGGTTACCCCAGAGCCTGGTGAGCCAGAACCAGAGAGATCCTCCCCTGTAGAGAGAGTAATGTCCTCTCCAAAAAGTCCCACTCCAACTGAGCCTGAATCCCCCATGAAAGAGGAAAAATTATCCTTTGATATAGATCACAAGAAAACTGAGGAAATCAGCCATTCAGTCTTTTCCTCAACACTAATGTCCAAACAGGAGTCAGACACCAGTCCTTTCACAGCATTCAAAGAAGAGAGTAAAATGTCCATTTCAGAGGGTACCACATCAGACAAGTCAGGTACACCTCTGGAGGAAGTGGTAGCAGAAGACACATTTTCACATTTAGCTTCAGCGTCCACCGCCTCCCTGGCCACTAGCTCCTTGCCAGAGCCCACCACTGATTCTCCTTCCCTTCATGCTGAGGTAGGCTCTCCTCACTCAACAGAGGTAGATGACTCTCTGTCTGTGTCTGTGGTTCAGACCCCAACCACCTTTCACGAGGCTGAGGGATCTCCATCCAAGGAAGATAGCCCCAGGCCCATGTCCATCTCCCCAGACATCTCACCAAAGACAAAGAGTAGAGCACAGATGCAGGACACAAAATCCCCAGAGCACTCTACCATGTCAATAGAGTTTGGCCAAGAGTCCCCTGACCACTCCTTAGCCCTTGACTTTAGTAGGCAATCTCCAGAGCACCCATCTGTTGGAGGCAGTTCACGTGCTACAGAGAATGGCCCAACTGAGGTTGACTACAGTCCCTCAGATGGAACTGATGGAAAACCATCTGGAGTGAAAAGTTCTACAGTGGAGAAACCTTTGCTTTTTGAAGACAGCGATTCTGCCCGTGCCACTTCTGCAACGCCATCAGATGCATCTCAGTCCACTCCCTCTGTTACAACCCCATGCCAAATGACAGAAATGCCACCTGGTGTGGTTGAGCAGACAGAAAGGTCTCCAGTCACCCCAAAAGCAGCCTCTCTCACCCACTCTCCCCATTCCAGTGAGCCATCCCCAGTGCTGGGAGGTCCCCCGGATAAAGACAGCACCAGCCCAATTTCACCATCCATGGAGAGCATTGCTGATAAATCTGATAAATCTGATAAATTCGATAAATCTGATAAATCTGATAAATCTGATAAATCTGATAAATTTGATAAATCTGATAAATCTGACACACAGCAGAAATATGACAAGTCACCCTCACCTCCTCAAGCTACTTCCCCATCACCCCCCTTTTCATTGTCAAAAGAAGGGACAGTTTCCCCGGCAAAGGAGACTAATCCCTTTAAATGTGAGGATTTTACACTTGAAGCAAAATCCCCTGTGAGCCCCAAAGTTCCTTCCCCGTCATATTTACCTCTCTCCTCTGATCTGAGTAAGTACAGTTCTGCCTGTGGCTCCATGGATCCAGACTCCACAAAGAAGAGCCCCTCTGCTCCATCTAAGACAGATGTCGACCTCTGTCTAGTCACTTCATGTGAGTACCGTCACCCCAAGACAGAACTCTCCCCATCTTTCATCAATCCTAACCCTCTTGAATATTTCATCAATGAAGGTAAAATCTTGGAGGAGAAGCCTCTAGCCAAGTCAGGAGGAGGGCCCCCACCCCCAGGGGGCAAGCTTCCCACTAAGCAATGTGAGGAGACCCCACCCACATCCATCAGTGAGTCTGCCCCCTCCCAGACTGATTCAGATGTTCCACCAGGGACAGAGGAGTGCCCCTCCATTACAGCAGATGCTAACATTGATTCTGAGGATGACTCTGAGACTCTGCCTACTGACAGAACCCTGACCTACAGGCATGCTGATCCTCCTCCAGTAGCACTCAGGGACTCTGCTCCATCTTCAGGCCAGCACGATGTCTGCATGGTAGACCCAGAGGCCCTCAAGGCTGAAGAAAACCTTCACAATGCTAATACAGATGGAGGAGAAAAGACCAAGAAGAAAAAGCTCTTGAAAAAGTCCTCCTCACCAGCCAGGAAGACTGGTCTATCAAAAGTAAAGGACTCAAAGACTGCCTCTCCTAAGAAGAGTGTCGGAGAAGGAAAAGATGCCAAAAATGCAACCAATACCTCTGCATCCAGAGGTGTAAAAAGTGCCACATCAGGTGAGTACAATTTACTCATTGCCTCATTTATATTGCTTCTTTCCTCCATATAATTTACCCATATTTTTGCCTTTTTCAGGTACTGGCAGTGGAAAGGTATCAGGCGGGGCAGCTCTGCCCAACTGTCCTCCCATGTACATGGATTTGGTTTACATCCCCAATCACTGCAGTGCCAAGAATGTGGATGCTGAGTTCTTTAAGCGTGTGCGGTCTTCTTACTATGTGGTCAGTGGCAATGACCAGACAGCTCAGGAGCCCAGTAGGGCTGTCCTTGATGCTCTGCTGGAAGGAAAGGCCCAGTGGGGAAACAATATGCAGGTAAATTTCAAGATTTAACATGATAATTATATGTAATAATATGATACTGTTATACAGAGCTCCATATGCATTTGGTATAAATTGCTCTGTGGTCATAAATATTATTTGTTTTGTTTTATTTGACAGGAAGACAGATAGGTTACACTTTTGACCTTCAATTCGAGGCTTTTTCAAGTCTTAGTGTCAAATAGGTTTGGATGTATAGAGATTTTGTTCAATAGATTAATTAATTATGAACTGATTCTGCAATGATTTATAATTGAACTTTGGTCGCCTCTGTGGTCCCTTTTTCAAAATTCTGGTCTCCCTACATTATTCCCAGGTAGATTTGAGTATATAGCAGAGTTCAATTAAATCAAAAACCAGAATAAAGCAGCCTCAAATCATGGCCCTGCCACTGATCTAACAGACTGATATAAACAACTTTTATTTCCATTTCTCCATGGATCCATGAAGTAATACTGAATTGTTGCTGCATCTATTTTATAGTGCCATTTCAGTCAAATTGTGTTTATTTTTTATATTCAAGAAGCCAAAGCCAAGTTATGAGATGTAATATTATGTGATGTAATGTGATTATGATGCATGATCAGAAAATTGCATGATCAGCATTTAAGACAGCTGGAGGGAAGGAGGGGTGTAGGAAGAAGAGGAAGAAACACAAAGATAATTTTGGTTGAAAGAATGATTTTCCTGAATGCTTGAGCCTATAAACCTCTTTCTCTCTGGCGTCAGGTCACCCTTATCCCAACCCATGACACTGATGTGATGAGAGAGTGGTACCAGCAGACCCACGACAAGCAGCAGGAGCTGAACATCATGGTCCTGGCCAGCAGCAGCACTGTTGTCATGCAGGATGAGTCTTTCCCAGCTTGTAAGATAGAGATGTAGGCCTATTTGGCAAGAGATTGTGGATCAGGAGGCCTAGTGACTAATTATGTGAGGGATCATTATTTGAGGAATAAAACAAAACAATGTAGCATAAAACCTAAGCAGACACTTAAACACTTATATGCTAAAATGATACTTGTGTACTAAACCCCAAAAGATAAATATCTGCAATGAGGACTAACACTATTACAAATTAGCTTTGAGGAGCTCAATGCACGGGACAATGTTTTTTAGAGTAGCCACTGAATGAAATATATAAAGTAACACATCCTCAACATCCTCAAAGTGTTATCCAATTTTTAAGTATAAATGGATTGTACTAGAACAAAATTAGAGACCAAAAAAATGAGCCTAGCCATGATTGTTCAATTATGCTAACTCTAGAACAGCTCAAGTAATGATGTTGATGTATTGAGGTTTTTTTGTGTCCCCACATCAAACTATAAGAGAGCTTTTAACCAATTTAAGTACTTTCAGGAACAAAAACATCCCCTCATGTGGTATATTCTTACATAATGGCTGTTACGGTATCCACACCAAAGGATAAAACAACACAATTTCTGTTCTTGCCTTATAGGGATGTCAAAATGAATGTATAAGAACTGATGCAACTAGCAGGCAGGTAAATCAACCCCAAAAGGACTGTTAAATGGTTACATAGCTGAATGATGGTAAATATAAATTAACTTTAAGGGATACTCATCATTGATTAGCATTAATATGATGTCTTCATATTCATCCTGGGCAAAATAGAGTGCCCCTACCATTGTAAAACTGTTCCTTATGGCTGGGTTTTATTTGATTTAAAATGTTTTTTTTCCATTTGGCCTGGTTTACGTTACTGCTGATGTATGAATATTTATTTATTATGTTAACTTATTGTGCTTTTTGTGTGCGGATAGCCTTTTACACTGTGCAAAAAGACATTTTTTGTTTTTTCGAATGCCCTCCCTTGCCTGTGTCTCATCTGTAAAATCGTATCATTTTCCACAATGTAAGCTTCTTTTTCTTTTGTTTGACAGTTGAGTTTAACTTCAAATTGCGTGTTTTATTTACAGATTCTAAGTTATTTCAAAAAGAGACAATGAAATCTTATTTCTTATACCTCTTTTTATGTAATCATTGAGCTATGGGGGAGCTAGCCTTTTCCCATTGTAAAGCTGGTGAAGCAGGATATTTTCATAAAACTTAAAATGTCTTGTTTTTCTAAAGCATTGTACTATAATTATAAATAGCTTTGTGGCCAATGGAGTGGTTGGAAGACATGTGCATGAGTTATGACACATTAGGATTTTCTTTTTTTTTATTGGGGATTTTGCTCAGACTTACTTTAAGAACAACAGGGCTATATAGGCTAAGTAAATAAATGTAAGGAGCATTTTATTATTTTTGCAAGTTGTGCCATGACATTGTATACTACACTAACTCCAGCGGTGCCCATGCACTGTATAGATATGAAACTTGATTTTGGGTGCAGTGCAGTGCAGATTTTCAGGTTGATGTGAGCATTTAAGGGAGGCTGAAATTTTCTTGTGACATGAGAGTTTTTGCTCTTTAGCCAGGATGAAAAGGAAACAGCTTCCGGTAGAGGCGTAGTATTAAGAGGGGCAGCACACAAAGGTGAGAGTGAGTGACTTGTGTGTTTTAGATGAAAGTATGTAAAACAAAAACTAGACACTTTAAACAAAAAAAATGACACATACCAAACAGTACAGAGGCCACAGACCAACTTTGACAGGCCAACTTCTGGAGGAACATTTAACAAATCACAACTCTATGATTACAGACTTTGGTAATTTAGGTTATTCAATCGACTCACCAAACTCACCAGACATGTCTTAAATGACGTAAGGTGTTCATGATACCGCTATAGACCAGTTTTCCAGCAGGGGAACCTTAAAACAACACCATGACCATACTGTCAATCAACACCAAACCTACAAACTCTGAACTGACATCTCTCTTGAAGTGACATCTCTCTTTTTTCTGTCTTCTTTCTCTACCTTCTCTTTCTCTCTTTCTTGTCTACTTATCTCTGCCTTTTTCTCCTCATCTTTCTCTCGGGAGATCTTTAATAACGTTTGTCTGCAGCTGTATGGTATATTTGTCTTGTGATCTTGCATCCTTTCTGCCCTTTCCCCAAACTCATATGTAACCTATAGCAATTAGTTTCAAGTGAAAGTATTCCTTAGTGCTTTCTGATGTTTGTGTGCAATATTTCCTCTACCCATATGGAGAATCTGATGTAAGAGGAACCACTACTAAAGAACAAACATTCAAAAAACGACCACAATAAAATCTGTTGTGAAAAACAAGGATTTGTGTCTTTGTCTTCTTATCTACTTATAGAACCAAGTTATGATTTTATATATTATAAAGCCAGTGTTTTATTTCTTTATAATGTTATGGTGATATTGAAAAAAACTGAAACAACATATATACGACCCATACATAAAAATGCAAGAGGAGTGTAGCACACACATATTCATCAGCAATTTGTGAGAGACAAACATTTGTGAAACGGAGCACTGGCGTTATTTGCAATCTGCGTGTAAGCGGAGCTTGAAAATCGCTTTTGTGAAATGGGAATAAAAGTCACAGGACCACCAAAATCATTAGGCTCCATCCTTTGGGAAGCAGGAATGTCTGCACAAAAAAAATTACATGATAATCCATACAATAGTTGTTTTTATATTTCAGTCTGGACCAAAGCAGTTAACCAACCATCGTTGACAACCGTGCAGCCACTCTGCCGGCACCACTAAAATGTTTTAACAGACTCAGTGTAAATTTGGACGGTGATCACAGTGCTTTTAACAGAAATCCAACTGTAACAGTAACAGCATTTGTCCTTATGTAAATGTTTATTGGTCACTGAATCAACTGCAGTACTTTCATTGTATTCTCAGTTAAACTTAGCTCCATATATTATTATGAACTATGGAATACAGTAAACATCAGTATTTGGCATATAACTGTTAATCACAAGTAGACATCCTTGGCTGCCCAGATATAAACTCCCCTGTTATAATGATAGAGAACAGAATAGTGGCTGCCAAGTTAATGTCATGTGCACACGGATGATTGGCTATAAGCGATAACGTTGCCCAGGGGGGAAGTCATTTCTTTTGGCCTCCTTGGTGACAAGTGTCCCTAAGAGCCAGACAGGACAGACGGGGGATTTATGTTCCTACAGAGAGATACGATGAGGACAAAGACTGGAGGCTCTGTTTTCCTGGTTTAGTCCGAGTGATGTAAGTGTGTGTAAAACAAAGACGTTGCCTGCTTTTCAAATATAATTTCTCTTTGGAGAAGCAGAGAGAAGAAATGAGGAGGGGATATTACTTTATGTTTTGTACAGTGACAAAATAATTTATGAGAATCATAAACTTCATAAAAACCTCATAAACTTTGAAACTTTACAAAAATGTATGATAGAAAAACAGAGGGGAAAACTATCTTGTGTGCATAATAAGAGCAGCGGAACTAAGTTTCTTTATTAATCTCTGGGTTTTAATATCTCCTCTGCATTTCATCCTGCCAATCCAGCCAAAATACAGCACCTTGGGAGCACCTCAGTAGTAGGAATGTTACCATAATTAATACTACGAAGCATATCCTCTATTGTGGGTACCAGGAGGAAACACCTGCAAACTACTGCTACTAATGCAAAGGAAAAGTAACGCCAAAAACATACCAAATAAATAAAACATATGCAGTTTATGAGACATTAACTGATCTAAAAAATATATAAGGATATCCAGAACATGAAACTTGTCAGGGGGAAATGAGAACATGAGAAAAGTAAATTTGACATGAATATGCAAAAATGCTAATGTCTAATTTAAGGCCAAACTTTCTAGATATAAGCATGCTTCTGCTTAAAACGAAGCAAATTTGCCAGTGCAGTGAGTGAATTTTACTTGATAAGATGTCTTAAAATTAGTCAGGCTGTCCCACTGTCATTATAGCACATACAATCTTATAGATAAGATCTTAAAATAAGACACTAATTTAAAGCAATCTAATTAAGCCTAGTTAATGCAAAAGAAGCCTATTATCACCCAGGGGATAAGGAGTAGCGTACTTTTTTTTAGCATCAAATTACTTAAAATGAGATTTATAAAATTCTTGTTTTTATGGAGCTAAATTAGACCACATGCTCTTAAAATAGGGAAACATGACAATTCTCTCAGAAAAAAAACATGTTTTTATTAACAAGGACCCACAGAAAGATACAGCAATTCACATGGTCATGTCATGATAACTGGCTTTTAACACCCACCTGAAAATGTTCTGCTTCTATGACAAACAAAGTCATCAACAGTCATAAACCAAAGAACTGATAATTCACTGTGTAAAGCAAATGTTTCCCCAGGGACTATTTTCTGAGGGAGAGACATGCATCCTTATAGAACTAACAAATATTGGACACAGAATTCAAGTTCATCAATTTTGTCAACAAACCAGAAAAATAAATAAAAAAAAATTATCAGTTGACCAACCTGTGCATTTCTGGCTGTACTCTACTTTTTAGTGAACTCTTCTCATTTAGCTATTGCTTTCTTGTAAGAATGAGTAAAGTCACACTCATCTCATACCTCAGTCTAGATGATGGATAACAAAGTAGCAACACATTTGGGGAAGGTGAGGTGGAATAATGGTGTAATAACACAGTATCAGGATAAGAGGAGCCTCGTGGATCATTTCCTTAGGTAAGATCATCAGCAGCATTGTGCCAACAGCTATTTATATTTGCATTATGGTTACATTTATTCAGACCCATTAGTGGGTTCAACGACTTGTTCCACACTCCGAAGAACAGCAAAAGCTTTCCCATCGGGCTTTGATCTGGTCAATGAATTTCTTGTTGTCTACCTGCAGTTCATCCATGATCTGAGTGTAAAAATCAATAGAACTTTTGATACAGAGAAAACAGCAAACAATTTCCGACTCCCATTTTGCTTAACATTTAAATTAGCAATCAGAAAATGCAATGTGCATCAGAAACAGGGGAACATAATAATAAAATCTACAAAACTCATTAAGTTAGTGTAATATGGCTGGTCTTTTCATAATCTGTTAAGATTTTAAAAGTTGTGTAGTCTATCCGCGGCTTTAGGACAAATAAGGGTTGGGGTTGGGGTTAGGGTTAGGTCATTCATTAATTCACAATGACTTTTAACTTTGGATGCACTGCTTCCCAAATAGCTCATTGGTAATATTTGCAGCAATATTTGAGAGCAGATTGTTTACCAAAAGCATGTTTCTAACACCATTATTATTATGTTGCCCTTATAAGTTAAATTTATATCAGTGTTACTGGTAAAGCAAGAAAATTCTGATCAAAATTTTGCATGAGGTTTGCTTGGCAATGGCAGCAACAGACCACAACTATTTGCAAAGAGCCCATATTAGGGAATTATCAGTCTAGATTTGTCTAAAGATATGCACTAACACTAGATGTCTAAATAATTTTCAAGAGATTTGCTTACTAAGTGTGGTCTCATCTAATCTGTCCAGCTCACCATTCCTTACAGGAAAAGATGATCACTGTCATTTTAAAAATCAACCCAAAAAAATCACATTAAAAAGGGACCAGAGACTAAATTGCCAATTGCTGTGATTCACTAACAACTAGCTAACCTGCCATATCCCACCCACCACCACCCTCCGCCACATGTGACTGGAAAGGGAAGGACTCTTTTAAAGCTGCAGTGCGAGACTTTTGTCTCCCCTTCTCGTATTGTGAGTAACTACAGAAACACTGTCGGCGCCTGCATACGGTGATCCCCCTCCTTTCCCACCCCCACCTCATCTCCCTCATCCCCAGGAGCACTCTGTTAAGAGCAGAGGGGAAAAAATGTGATGGAGCTGTCAGATGAGGTAATTATCTATTTGTAGCCTATTTTCCGCCACAGAAATGTGTACTTCCAGCACTTCTGGTGCGCCAGCGCAGGAAAGTCATCACAGATGAGACATAAGATTTAAAAACTCTGTGTACTGTGAAATACAGAGAGATTTATCTGACAGTGATAAGCTTAATTAGCATTGTGAGAATGCATTTGGCAAGGGCTTGAATGTAACAGATGTTTTGTAAAAGTTCCACATTGCAGGTTTAAGCCTAACCTTAACCACACTTGTGAGAGTTCGTCCTTCCGGTTAATCCAATCTAGCGTTTACCTTGGACCCTCTTGGTAAGGCGAGATACACACACTATGGTCAGGGTATACAGACAGAACACTGCTTCTAAGCCAAAACCAGTCCTCTTTCATACGCTCAGCTCCAAAACTATAAGTCCTATCGAAATAATTTTTTCTTCATGAGTGGCACAAGGCTTTACTGAAGGCGTTGATGTATTTTATGTGTATATATTCCTTAAAATAAAAGGAGATGTTTCACCCTTGTTTGTGTTTTTGATGAGAACTTCCAGAGCTCTGATGGGCGCGGATGGGAGGTTTATCGTCACTCACCACACTTTTGACCATGTTACTAAACTTACTTAAACCATGTCTGTGTCGACGTTTTGATGTAAAATTGTTTATGAAAGCTGAAAGATGAAAGATTAAGTTACAGTGAATGACACCACTCATGCCATACACACTAATGTAAAAGTTTGAAGACCAAAGACCAAAAAAATCTGAAAACTTAAACAATAAGTCAAAAAGTTGAAAAGACAACAAAAAGCTGATTTAAAGTTGAAAACCTGAAAGTCTCTAGACGCTTACAAAGTTTAAACGAAGACTATAGCCCAATGTACGATGAAGTAAGAAGCTGACAAAAAGATGAACATTTGAAGAAGTTTGAAAGTTTTTCCCACAGGAATCCATTTAAAAAAAAGGGGGGGCAAATGGGAGTGATCCCAGCAGCACTAAGAGAGGAGAAGAGGGAAATAAATGCTTCCCAAACCAACATAAATATCTCTTCCTTGCCATCCCTTCAATATCTTTCCAAGATGAATGTAGTTCATTAAATCATGCACCCAGTTAATATGAGTAGGTGGGGTGGAAATGTAAAAGAGCCAACCATCAGGCTATTAGAGTAGAGAGGGCAAGAGCATCCTTAAGAAGATTGGAGCCTTTTGTGTTGTTTGGAAAAAGCTCAAAAAGTGCAATGAGTGGAGACAGGCTGATTACTGAGCGCAACGCTATTGACGGGGAAACAAAGATAAAAAATAACATGAATTTAAACCATATATTTAACTCCTCCAGCGTTTAGCAAACTGAAGAGCAGACGCTGCAGGGATCCTGACTGAGGAAGCAGAAAACACTGAGAAGAAAGAACAGAGAAGAGGAGGATAAGACGACATGTTCATAATTCAATATCCTTTTTTTGTACAGTGGGAGACCGCTAGTCTACATGTTTGATGTCTCTCAACAATGGAACAATGGATTTGTGAGCCAGTCTCTTAAAGTTGTTTTTGCATACACGGTATAAAGCATAACAGTGAGTGGGAAAGATGTATTTTTCCTGCCATACAGTCCTTTCATTAGTATACACAAGTTATGCAAATGACAAAGCATCCCCACTATTTATCTAAAGCCAACACACAGACATTCAGTGGAGCGTTAGTCACTGAGTGAATAGGCATGCATATAAATAAACATCTAAGTCTTAGATGGAGGCGAACCGTCTTTCAAGGGCAGTGACTTTATACTGTGGTACACAGTCTGACACAATAATCAGTACCAGCTGTTTTGTTGTTGTTGTTGTGCCAAAACTGTTTCAGCGGGGACATTTATTTATTTATTGATAGTTTTTGCATTCAAATATATGACAAGGGACTAAACACTGACATACTAAATATGTCATGCTGTTTGACTATGTTAGACAACACTAATCTTGCACATAAAACAATAGTGTAAAACACCATGTACAATACAAAATCAAATAAGACAAGACAAACAAACGGGGAGGGGGGTAGGGGGGGGGGGGGGGGGGATAATAGGTTATCATATAACCTTTTATTCAAATATGATCGTATAAAGATCCAGGGTCCATCAAGTCCATGATCACATTCAAAGAGGGCTGAGGCCGCCTGTTCCATTAACAATAAATCCATGAAATCCTTTTAACCAATTATCAAGACTAAAGCAATTTAGTTTTTGTGATTACAGATTCATCATAATAATACATTTAACTGGCATAAAAGCTAATGCAGTGATACGGTGCAGTGTTGACTGTATATTTTTTTACCCTTGTGCCTAAAAGGCAGACTAATGGACATTGGGGTATTTTCACATCCAGAATAGAAAACAATCTTAAAGTGACCTTATTCCAAAAGCTCCTCACTGGAGGGCAGTGCCATAAAAGGTGCATAAGTGTTCCTACTTCTCCACAGCTGAGCCAGCACAAATTTGAAAGGGAATGATCCATTTTCTTTGATCTACATGGTGTGATATAAGCTCTGTGCATGACCTGGCATGGCATGGACTGATTAGCTATTCTGCCATTGAATAATAAAGTGAGAAGGGGCGATCGAATGTGTTGGAAACATTTATAAAATTCTATAATACAACCATCATATCGATGGCCAAAGCGCAAAACCTCCTATCTGCAGAACTTTCTGATTGGTGGATTTCACTTTTGATGATGAGAACAAGGAAGGCTGCTCATATTCAGTCTGTCTGCAAGATAATCCCGCCCTTCGTTGTGACAGAAATGTCACACAACAAAACAAAAACACAACGCAGAGTCCCTGGATGTGTAGAGAGGCTACAGCACGAGTGAGTTACACAATCACTGAACATTCATCTCCAGTGGACAAGGAAGCAAATACACTGAATTTAAGGAATTTCCCACTTAAGAAATTCTGACCCTCGTATACTACAATGTAGTAACTATTACATTTACTACATTTGTTTACCTGAAAACAAACTAAATTTTATTTTTAATTTAATTTTAATTATTAACTTAATTTAGAGCATCGTTTTGTAGAACCTCTTCCAACTTGCACCAAGTGCAAAAGCTCCTATCTGCACTTTGTGAGGCATTAATATCTAGTCGGTATTGTTAACACATAATATAATAATATGGGTCCAAAAACAGTGTATTATGTATTGGGTATCCTTAACAAATAGCATTCTGCAAGAAAAAGAGTTTTTTTTTAGTTTTCTCAAAAAAGTGCATTTTTCAGATAGGAGGTTTTGCTCTTCGTTCATCGATACCCTGGTGCTCTCTCTGTTGGGAGAGCTTTCAAAGAAGAATTTATTTCAGATTCAGGAACAGGTGCCTCCAGACATTCCCTTTCATCCTCTTTGTTGATGTTCTCTTTTCCTCCTTGTTGGTAAAGGTATGTCAGTAAAAAATGTTTCCATAATCTTCTCATTTGCAGAGCCTTTTGACTGATAAAGTTTAAAGCAAAATTCTCTGAAAGCTTGATTAATTTACATCTTCTCATAAATAGCTGATTCTGCACTATCTTATATAAACCGTATCAGTTGACGATGTTCTAGGTTTTTTTTTTAGCCTTAGTGCCAGCATTTATCACCAGATTCAAAATACTTCCTGCAGGGTCTGAACAGTGCAAATGCTGTCTTCTCATGTATAATTGATTGCAGTTCTGCCTTAAGAATCAACATTGCATTTTTAAGTCTTAAATTATTGGGGTCCAGCATGTGCTGTAATTCTAAAGTCTTAAGTTTTAAAATATGTTTTTCCTCATCATCATTCTCTTCTTTTTAGCTGTGGAGTAGCTAATTATCCATCCTCTACAGGTTGCTTTAAAGGCCTCCCATACTATTTGTATTGAGGGCAAAGAATTTAGGCAAACATGTATATACATGTTATTTTCTCTCTTATCAAATACATGAACACTTCATCTTCAAGCAAAGAATTATTGAATCTCCGTTGCTTACTTTCATGGTTATTTGAAGAAAGAGAGAGAGGAGGACTGACAAAGGTGCATGATCAGAAATGATAATATTATGAATTTTACAATTAATCACACTCTTCACCGCAGATTGTGATAAAAGCAAATAATCAATCCTGGAAAATTAGTTATGAACATGAGAATAAAATATGTATTCACAGGCATGAGAGTTCACTACATGTTATATGTCAGTCACTGCCAGAGCGTTACGTAATTCTTTAAGTGCAGCTGATAATTGCACCGTCAGATGTAAAGGGGTCGCTTGACCTATCCAATACCAGATCACTGACCGGATTAAGGTCTCCTACCATGAAGACTGGATCTGCTGCACCACTTTCAACTTCGATAGAGATTTGGCTTGACCAATATTAGGAGCATAGACATTCACTGAAGTGCATTTTTCATTTTGTAGAAGACCTGACTGTGATATATCTGCCATCTTTGTCAATTATTTTTTGGGAAAGTCTAAAAGATAGTCGTTTTGCTATTAAGATACTGGCGCCCCTACAGGCCCCAGTACCTGGTGCTGAAAAGATCTGACCAACCCATTTTAGCTTAATAGATCCTTCAGATGTGTCTCCTGTAACATTGCCACATCACAATCCAGGGATTTCAAATGAGAAATTATTTTACATCTCTTTGTTTTATATGAGAATCCCTTTTACATTCAAGCTTATCAGTTTAATAGTAGCCATAACCCCTTTTTACCGTAAAATCACATCATACATTAATTCGCCATAAAGAAAAAAAAGAGGAGGAAAAAGCTAGGAAACAAAAATATGCCCTGGAATTGTCAATGTTCTGAACCAACATAAAAGGGAACAGCGAGGACATTTATTAATGTTGATGGGACACCCCAGGCACTTTCCAAAACCAAAGGGAAGTGCACGCGGGGATAAATCAGATGTAAGAGCTACTATGTGTCGGCAGAACCTGGCTACTTGTCAGGGGAAATCAGTCTCTGAGTGCTAGAATAGGGGGTCTGTTATCAGTTATACAAACATTTTTCCAGTCAGGTTATTGTGTTATAAGATAAGCTGGCACTACAGTAAACTCTAAACCTGTAGCTGTATATGTAGGAATGAACTGTAAATGCAAACACATACATACGCACATGGAGAGAAAACCCCACAGAGACACATACACCTTGCAGGATACTATAAATTATCCAGAGCCCTGCTTCTGATTGGCTGAGCAAGCAATCTCGGCTGCATGGGCTGAGATCTTGTTGCCAAGGCAACAGTAGGGAACCTCCCTGTCCCAGTCCTATTTTCACAGTGTGAGATTGTCTATGTAGGAGTTACTTTAAGAAAGACCTTAATCATTGTGGGGGTTTTTTACAACATATATACAGTTTACTGCTCCAAATTTCTGCAGGTTTAGCAATCATGTTTCCACTGCAGTCTACCCACCACCTGCAGTGAAAACTCATATTTTACTGTAATGGACTTGACATATGCTGTACATTTGTATATGATAAAAAAAAAAACCCAATAAGACTTTACTACTATTAGAGTTATGACAGAATAAAAAGTGTGGGTGTAAGGAGCTACGCTGAATCTAGAAAGCATTTCAAGATTTCAAATGTATGACCCCAACATGACCTTCAGAAAGAAAATGCAGCAGAGCTCTTTTCTATGAATATTCTGTAAGTCCTTGGTTATGTAATGCTGTGTAGGTCAACGGGTGAACCAAGTAGTGGCAGGCCTCCTATACTAAGGTATACATAGGTGAATGTGAATCACTTTTTTAAATAAATAAAAAAGCCTCATGGCCACATTGTCTCAGTTTTTTCAACATAACATTTGGACTAAAAAAACAATTCAGTCAAATAATTGTGCATGTGATTCAGTTTGGTGTGGTCAAATAGTAATTTGATGCAAAATGTGTTGCCAAACCACAGCTGTGGTATTTGTAACCATAGTTAGATCTGTGTGACAGTTCAATGCTTAAAACAAAACAACGCCGTATTTTTTGTTTCTTTTTTGTTCTCAATTATTACTACAGTATATTTTCTCTCTCTTGCTGTCATTCTTTTTTCCAGTTTAGCCTTTTAGTTTATAGGTAGACTCAGTATTAATGACATCTTTTTAGTCTGTAAATTTCCAGTAGTAAATTTATTTTACTTCTTGATGCTTGGAACAGTAATAGAGACATGGTACTTTGGGATTTTGTGAGAGCCCTGTTTGTTTGTGTGTGTTTTAGTGATTACATTGATTGTTTGTGTTGTTTAGTTTAGTTTGGTTTAGTTTTTTAATCATTATTTATTAACTTGTCTGTTAATTTACATGGTTTTTGTAATGTATGTGGCAAGGCATGAGCAGAAGAAGTTATTTCTGCCAACTTAAACAGCCAGAGACAATGAAAATCTTGCAGCTATAGTATCCATGCAATCTCCAGTAGTACCGAGATCCTTTATTTACCACTACAATCATGTAAAAACATCCCATTTTAAGAAAAGGTCCTACATTTAAAATAAAAGTGAACAAATATTCAGCTAAATGTAAATGTAAAAGTACTCATTCCGCTGAGAAATGGTCACTGTAGGTGGTATATTATTATATGATTGTTACTTAAGTAGCATTTTACTGTTGTAGCTGAGGGCATTTAAGGGCCGCAAGATAAAACTGAGGGGTCGTGTGATGATTTACAGAGTAGAAAACAACAAAAACAAAGTGCTGCAATACAAATCTGTATGATATTTATTTTGGGGACTTTTTTGTATCTTTTGTTTGCTAGTTTTACTTTTTTAAGCCTAAGTGAAATCTGAGAAGTTTAGAGAGGAAATCACTCTTTGATGGAACTAGACATCTGAGGTATCTGTGACTGTGGGCCCATCTAAACACTGCTCTTTTAAAAAAGGGTCACAGGCCAAAAAGGCTGGGAACCAGTGGTTTAATCCTTAGCTAGGCATTGTATTTTATAAGATCATCATATGTTTTTTAATTTAAAATCTTAGTCAAAATCTTGCAAAATGTAGTGGAAAAAAAAACTATACGTATCTACAGTACTTTCGTAAATGTAGTTAATTACATTTCATCTCTGTCAATCTCTTTTAAAACTTCCGGGCAGCAACAACCTGTTCGGATCATTTACTGAATGTGAAGATTTATATACAGTCAATGGTTCAGACATATTTAAAAAGCAGTGCAAGTGCACCACCTGTTGGCTAAAAGACGAACACCTTTTCGGCTGCCGTGTTGGTCAATAATAATAATAATAATAATAATAATTAAATGATTTTTCCATTTCTACAAAAGAAAACGTATGGCATGAAAATGAGCACAGCTTCATGTCACTGACAAGAAAAGCAAATGATGATAAAATTAATAATGTATAATTAAAATTGTACTCTGCGCCGGATGTTGGACGATGCCATTTGCAAATCGCGTATTATAGTATGAAAACAAATAGTTAAACATATCATCCCAGTCGATAATTGATTCATTAATAAACTTAGTGTTCGGTGCATTTTAAAATATGTTTAATTACACTGTGTGGGAATTAGAGTTTTAAAACACTACAATATATTCAATAGCAGTCCCCTTTGTTTTCATCGCCATGGTACAGTCAGCGGGCAATATGGCGCTGGGCAGATTTAGTAAATGTTGTCGGTCGTTACTACATGAGCCCTCTAAAGGAGGATTTTGTCGTGTTTTGCAGCCAGGCTGGACTGAACGTTGTGCAGGAGGTAAGACAAACTAAAGTCGTTAAAAGTCATGTGTGAAACGCGAGTGTTTATTAAAACTGGCTGGTTTACAGACTGCTAACAGTTGGGCTACATTAGCACATTTAAGTTAACAGTCCATGTCAGTGTGTTGAGCTTTGCATTAAAATCCACTTAACTTGGTGGTGAAATGTAACTAAGTACATTTACTCAAGTACTGTACTTAAGGACAATTTTGAGGTACTTGTACTTTACTTGGGTAGTTCAATTTTATGCTATTTTATACTTCTACTCCACTACATTTATCTGGCAGCTTTAGTTGCTTTCCAGATTAGGATTTTACGACAAGTAAACAACCTGATAAGCTATAACACATAGTTACATGGGTTGAAGTTCTCAGGCACCATGCCTCATTTCTGGCATAGAGCAGTTGTAAATTCATATGATATTCAATTCAATACATTGTACATATTTCCTCCTTTACAGGCTCACAAACCCTTTCTTGCTTTAATTTCTGTAGTTACTTATTGGGGCATTTTGTCATGTTTCAGTTTCCCCTCTAAAGTTTTCACATAGTTTCATTTCAGTAGCCATTTGATGCTTAAAAAAAGGATAAACTCTCCAATATTGCATAAAAAGATTGGAAATGAGTCAGAAAAGAATACAAATTGTGTATCAGATTTTTTTTCTTCTTTCCTCTCCCATTAATCATCTCATGACCCCTCAGATTTATCTGGTGACTCTTTGGAGGGGCCCAACGCCTAGGTTGGGAACCACTGGACTAAACTAGCTAACTGTATATAAAATAGTTCAAAGTAGCTCCACCTTCAGCAGCTACAACAACAGTAACATGCTGCTTACACACTGATGCTTCAAGTATTTATACTGTAATTCAGTTTAATAATGTAATATTCTTTAATCATAATATTTACTTATCACATTTATTATATGTCAGTCACACCGGCTGATTTTGTGGAATATGGGTACTTTTACTTTTAATACTTTTAATACTTCTGTACTTTTACTTACGTAGGATTTAACAGGCAGGACTTTTACTTGCACTTTTATATAGTGGTATTCTTATTCAAGTAAAGGATCTGAATACTTGTTCCACCATTAGATTTTTTTCTTTGGTAATGGTTTACCCAGTGGTCATTACTCACTATACCACCCTGACTTTTTACCACACAACACACCAACACACCTGAATTTTTGTTTTCTCTGCAGCAAAAAGGCATCTGTTGTCAGAAGATGTTATCAAACTACAAGACTTTCAGCAGAGGAAGCTTGCAGTGGCGCACCTTGTCACTGGATCGAAAGGTAAAGTTTTTTTTTTTTGTCACTGGCACTAAGTTGCAGTTTTATGTCATGCAATTTCGATACATGGAGGATTTTCACCTTGTTTTACAGGGAATTATATTGAGCTGTTCAATCAGAAGCTACAGAGGAACGAGCTGATACTGCGAGACGAGCTGAAGCTTCTCCTTCATTTGTGCCAGTCTGCAGATGACATGATGATAGCCAGAGATGCCATGTATAGGTACAGTACACCTAAAAATATTTTCTCTGCTCCTCCTCCGCAAGACATTTAGCCTCATGAAAAAGTGGGAAATAAATGAGATTCTACTTACTTCACAGAGCCACAAAATGTCACCATGTGATAAAGATCTGAGTTTCATATTTATGATTCTTTGATTTGCACTCGAAAGGTATCATGCAGAGAACCAGAATTTGGCATTTGGAGAGTTCAAGTTTGGTCCGGTCTTCATGAGACTCTGTTATGAGCTGGGTCTGGAGGAGATGGCTGCTGCTACGCTTACTGATAAGGTAAAACATTACATTAAAGGACAAATTCATAGTTTTTTTTAAGTTTGTCTAAAACAACAATCAGGAGCCCAAATGAACACTGACACATGTTTTTCTTGCTGTAATTATTCCTCTTGTTCAAGTTGACCGGTAAGAGATCCCTTCATAATGCATCTTAGGGCTGCAACCAATGCTCATTAATTGATTAGTTGATTGGTCCATAAAATGGTGAAAAATGTTGATCACTGTTTCCCAAAGCCCATCAAATGTCTTGTTTTGTCCACAACCCAAAGATATTTAGTTTACTATCGTAGAAAACTAAAGAAACCAGAAAATAGTCACATTTGAGAAGCTGGAATCAGATAAAAAAAATTCTTAAAAAATATTCAAAATGATTAATCAATCATCAAAATAGTTGGCAACTAATCGACTAATTGTTGCAGCTTTAATGCACTTTCAATGTAAGTGATGGGGGGTTTATTTGAAGCTATTATAGCATCTAAATTAGTCCAATCAAGTCAATATCTTTCAAAGTTGCTGTCTTCTTAGTGCCAAATTCCTGCTTTTTGTTACTATACTTCCACTGACCGCAGTTCAACAGGAAAACACTGTCCATGAAGACACAAAGGATTTTTTTTTACTAAAAAGACTGTGACTGTGGAAGATATTCACTTTATTGGACTAACTCAGACGGCTGAAGCGTTATATAAGCTACAAATAAACTTTTAAATACATTTTTGCACAAAACAAGGACTGTGGATTTTGTCCCTCATTACTTACATTGTAAGTGTACTAGGAAAGGATCTTTTTATGATCAGTATGAACATGATTATAGCAAGCAAAGCCTGTTTTAATGTCCATTTAGGCAACTTATTATGAAACATTGTGAACCTATCCTTTAACCTCTACTCTGACTATTGGCAAAGTGACAAAAAATGAAAAACAAGATAAGACTCATATTTTTTTGGAGTAAAAACGTTTCTGCTCATTTCTCTGAACAGACTATGAGAGGATTTTTCAACGACGCCACCTCCTTCAACATCGCCATAGACATGTTATTCACCAAAGGCTCTCATGAAAGTAAGTGACAGATTAACCTTCTAGTGTTGTGTTTTATCTGACGTTATGGTCACATGTGTGTTTTTAATATACTAAACTTTGCAACTATTGCAGTTGCTCTGGAGGTGCTGAGAACCATGAGGAAACAAGGTGTACCGTTCAATAAGGACACATTGATCCTGGCAGCTGGCACCTGCTATAAACTGGTAACTGTCAAGTCAATGGATTATCTACCTAGATTTTTAATGACATTTCGTATTACAGCATTGAGTTCATGTTTGTAACTGTTTGCTGTGAAATGACGTTGATGTTTTATGTTGGACAGAACACACCTGAGTCCTACAGGATCTGCACTGCTCTCTTAGAGGAGGGTCAGACCAAAGGGCACTTTATCCCCAGACATGCTTACTGCTTTGCTGTGGCGTTAGCACTTCGACAGGTTAGTTATATCTTCTATACTCATCACTCATGCAGAAAGATGTGAAGAATATTAAAATAGTACCAGTAATCTGTTTTATTTATCTTTCTTTGTTTGTTTCAGAATGACATTGAAAACGCGCGGTCGTTGTATTCACAAATAATGAGCACAGACAGCAGATTATGCCAAAATTTGAAGGTAAGTTTGCATCATACAACTACAGTGTTAACATCGTATTTTATGTCATTGTTGTTCCATAATTTTTTAATTTTTTTTTTCTTGTGATTTAGGTCGTACTATTAGCAATGTCCGGAGCAGTGACAGGCGCCGTTTCCATCCTGTCTGAAGCTTTTTTGTCTAAAAGTCCTTCTTTTGTGAAGAAGCCTGAATTTTCTCAGGAGGTGGTGAGTGAAACATCTGACTGCTTGTTCATTGCCATTGTGTGATCTGAAACAAAGATGTGTCATCTTGGCCGCATATTAAACTATGTTGTCTCGCTTTTTTTGTTAGTTTAGGTTAGTGGACGTACAGATTATAGAATCTAAAAAATTACTCGCTACTCACGCTTGAAAAACAAACTGAGGGTTTGGCTAAAGATGGAGACTACTTGTTCTTGTTTCATGTATTTTTTCGTCTTTTTCTTTTTCTTCTCTGCACTATTCTTCACAAATTTGTAAACGTTTTCCTGCACCGTTTTCACAATTTTCTGACATTTTATAGACAAAGTCAAGAAAATAATTTAGTTGCAGACCTAATGGCACTAAACTAAAAGTAGCTGAAGCTGATGGGTATACCAGTAGTTTTGCAACTGTTTGGTCATAAACCAAAGTATTGAACAAATTAAAATTTAGACCAATGATGGCACCAGATGAAAAATTAAAAGATCACTGAAGTTATTACAATTGATCCTGAAGGAGCCATGAATGTGTGTGCCAAATTTCATGGAAATCCATCCAATAATTATTGAGACGTTTCCCTAAAACCGAAAAAGAGGAACCTCACGGTGAAACCTTTGGAAAAGTCAGGGATTCACTAAAGTCCGTAGGCTTCATCTTCTGTGGACCATGAATTTCTGCACACAATGTTCATGACAATCCATCCAAGAGTTGTTGAGATGTCTCAATCCGGACCACAGTGATGGACAGACACTGCTAGAGAGGCTAAAACTCTGCTGTGAACGAGTAGCTAGTTGACTCATTGACCTCTCATGACCTCTTCCACAGGTGGATCTGCTGCGTTTGCGAAGTGAGGATGGACCGCACATGACGAGAGTGGAGCAGATAGTGTCTCAGCTTGAGCGAGCCGGTCAGGTGATTCAGCAGACCCTCGATGACATGCTGTGCTACACACCAACAGGGAAAAGGAAACCAGCGCCAATAACGGAGGAGAGGAGGATCAGCCGAAGGACTCTGACACCACTACAGTCCACTCTGCTGTCAGAGTGAGGCACCCTGCCTTAACCCCGTCCCTCAAAACTAGTGTTATATGTGGCTGAAAAGTGTTAGTAAACCCTCGCTCTGGCTATAGTTGATTTTGTCCCAGTTATCTACCTCTCCTTTAAGACAGACACATTCATCCCTCTACAGACTGAACTTTAGTCTCATATTCTAGTTGTCCCTATCTTGTTGCAAACGGTCACAGTACATTTTTCTTTGGTACGTACCTACACTAAACAGAAAACTGCTGAAATGAAGTTTGAGGAAAGACCATCTTAATGGGTATAAATATTCCTGTAAGGATCACATGTGGATGACATGAATGAATTGGAAAAATGTGATGTGTACGTGAAAGTGTGAATGATTAAAGATGAATAAGATATTTTAAGAAAGATTCTTTGTCATGTTTTGATGTGCTGGGTTTCAGGTGAAATCCTGATATTCTGCTGTTTCATGCATTTTAAAGGAGCACTCCATTGATTTAGTATCACATTTCCATAAAGTAGGGGGACTTAGAAGAATCAATGCAGCAGAGATATCCCAATCGTACGTTTTGTCAAGCTCCAAAAATGCATGATGCAATGATTAACTGATAAGTCTCCACATGCACAGTTGGAATTGTTTTCCATTAAATCTGATGCGTAAATTTATAGTCTGCAAGCCGAGACAACTCCGATGACATCACTGTGGCATCATCAGGGTTATTTTCTCAGACTTGACAAAGACATGTAATGTGAACCGGTGTATTATCAACTTTTGTGTTTAAATTGACAACTGTGCACATCATCTATTAGACAGTCACAGAGCAAGGCATCCCTTTTCATATTGGCCATTAAAAGATCCCCTTCAAATGCGCTTGCAATCTAAGTGATGGGGGCCAAAATCCAAAGTTTATCTGACGTTTATATGAGGCTTCAGCAATCTGAGTTAGCCATATCAACTTTTTTTTCTTTGGACAGTGTTTCCCTGTTGAGCTACAGTGGAAGTATAGTAACAAAAGGAGTGACTTTGGCACTAAAAAGACTATTGTTGAAAGATATTGACTTGATTTGACTCATTTGGACGGCTGAAGCTTCATATTAGCTTCAGATAAACTTTAAAATACATTTTTGCACAGAATTAGGCACAGTGTAAGTGCATTATGAAGGGGTCCTATTATCCAGTATGAACAGCCTTTAATCTGTGCATTGTTTCAACCATAAATATGTAATAAAGCATTTATTACAAGCTCAAATCTGTTGATCGGACCCCTCCCAACATGTAAATAAACCATGTAAACAAACCATGACGCATATGAAATCCCTCCCATAATGCACTGCTCACATCGGCTGAGCAGCCAGGGAGGAGAACAACGGAGCGGCCAGCTGACCTGCTTGATTCCCAAACAACCAGATAGTAGCGTACGGCCATAAAATAGTCGTTAAGTAGATAAGGAGTATCGTTTTTGTTTATTTATAAGATTATTACAGAGTTGGGGACGTATGCAGCGGTGATATCCACTCCTAGCGGCGGCTGGAGGCAGCTAGCCGGTTAGCTGGTACTGACTGACGGGGGAGGCTGTGTGGAAAAACCGCTGGTAACATCAGCCAACGCGAAAACACTAAGAAAGGAAAAGATAAAAGACTTTTAAAAAAGTTGAAATTACATATAGTTTCATTAATAGGGACCGCCGTGCCGTACTAAGTTAAGCAGTTAAGTTTCTTGAGACAAGCTAACTTAGCTATTGTTAGGTAGCCTCATCTGTAAATAGTGGATTTGGGTAGCTTTAGCTAACTTTGCCAGAAAAACACAATGAGCTCTGAAGAGGCTGCAGCGTCCACTAAACCCGCTCCGGATGATGATGGCATGACATGGTGGTACCGATGGCTCTGCAAAATAGCGGGGGTTCTGGGAGGAATATGTAAGTGGTTATCAAAGTTCATTTTTGGTGTTTGTTTAATCAGTAGAGAAGCGATAAGATGCACAAATCCTGGCAAACATGTGAAGTGAATACAAGTGGTGTCAGCTGACTGTTTAATGCTATTTAGTTGTGTTATTTCTGTGGCAGCTGTGGCAGGCAGGAGTTTTTTCTTTTTGCAGTCTGGCAGACTCCTTGATACAATTCAATGTGTGGACTCTTTGTTAAAATGAGGATGACAGCAGAGAAATGACAGGAAAGGCATCAGATTACTATTTGGGAATATATGTTACTGATTGAGCATATACCTCTCTTTAGTTGCTCAGCCAGGTTGGACAAAAGCTTTGTCACTGCCCATTGTCCCTTCACTGCAGCAGCCACCGCCTGTTTGCCTGGCTTGCTTACCCCATAACATCTTATTATTCCTAAATTAACCATATGATACAAACCCATCAAGTCCACATAAGGTTCTTTGACTCATTCCCTAAGGAGTCAGCGTGGGACAGATTAATTTCTTTTTAATGCTGGCTTTGCAAATTTCCAGCAGCAGCATTGCAGCCCTCCTGCCTCTCTCTGTCTCTCTATCCTTCACAGTGACACTAGAGTCACAGTAGCTGTATCACATTAACCACCTGGGGCACTGCATATTCAATGGGCTCTGTATTATTAAGGAGGCTGGAAAGGAGCAGGATATGCTTGTATGGCATGAAACTTCACCCTAGACAGCAAGCATGTTTACCGTCTCGTCTCATACCAGAGATTCAGACTGAAACTGCTATTTTCTGTTTGCAGAGTACAAAAGATAATACTAGACACTGAAGTGTGATGAAGTTTGTGTACGGACAGCTGTCTCACACACACGGGCGGTTGTAATATATGTATTTTAGGGTTGTGATGAAATTTTGAGCTATTTGCCCCCCCTGAAAAGAAAGCAGAATTACTAATTATAAATAACAGGCATCAGTAAATTAAGACATGTTTGTGACTTATTATTGTGAATTGAATGTGAGAATTTAGATTCTACTTTTTCGACACCTCTTTCTTCTTCAGTCCTGAAAAAAATTGCACACTCGCACGTGTTAAAGTAGAGGTGAGACTTTTGCTACGAGTTTGTCACACCTGACATTTTGACTTGTTACAGAAGTAAAAGCACAGGTGTTAAATATTTAGCACCAATTTTCCGTTCTCTATGTGTTTGTGTAAGTGAGCGCATTATCAGGGAAATGTAACCGTTATTAATCTTATTGGATACACAAAAGTCAGTTGATAAAATTAGATCTTTTTCCTGTTATATAAATGTATTTCTTGGCTACAGATTCTGCATTTTAAAAAATATAATTTCAGTCATTTTCTCACACACACACACACACACACACACACACACACACACACACACACAGGACTAATGATAATCCACAACGGTTAAAAGCTGACATATCCTCATTTTTATTTTATTTTTAAAATAAGCCATAAAACCCGACACAGCAGATACATCTCACAGTTTATATGATTGATTGCTTTATGGGAACGTCAATGCAACTATTATTATTTTTTTAATATTAGGACGTATAGGACTGATAACATCGGTTGATTTACTGCGGTTGTGTTAATTTGCCTTTGCCGACATATTTCTAAAATGTGTGATGATGCTATATTGCACATTATTTCATAACCTCCTCCACAATTTACCCCACAATTTTTCACAGCTTTTGCACAACCAACGAACTCATCGTGCACTTGTGCATGTTAATATTCCTGTATACCTCATCTCATATAGCACTCAGAGCTGCAATGATTAGTTGATTAATTGATTAGTTAAGCAACAGAAAATTAATCTTCAACTATTTTGGAAATATGGAAAAATTGTCTTTTTTTAATCAAAAATACAAAATTTTTGCAAGTTCCAGTTTCTCAATTTTGAGAATTTCATGCTCTTCTTTATTATATCTGATAGTGAAGTGAATATTTTTGTATTTTTGGTCCTTGGTTGGACAAAACAAGACATTTGAAGATATCAGCTTAGGCTTTTGGCCATTTCTTAATATTTACTGACATCTTATAGACAAAACCATCGTTAATAGCAGTATACATATATTTCAGACAATGGATAATTAATGATTCCTTTTGGCCGTGTGTTTGCAGCAGTGCTTCCCGCAACATGTAGTTATTAAAGATCTACAATGAAATAAGTTATGAAACTTTCCACACAGTGAATCTCAGCCATGGCAAAAGCTAAAAAAAAAATCTTTTAATTAAAATACTCATAGTTATCATTTAAGGAATCTGTCTGAAATTATCTTGTACATGAAAAATATAGCCCGCTTTGATTTTGACACGGTGGTAATACGTGTTTCAAATTTGATATGGGGAAACTGATTTTCAAGCCAAGCATGTTTCATAATAGCTCTTACATCTAGATATGAAAGCATTTTAATCAGTGTTTTTTTTTTCCAGATATTCCTTTGCTTTTGATGTGTCCGATGTAAAAGTAATGTGTTGCTCATGACAGACATTTATCTGTGTGTGTTTTTTGTGCATTTGAGTCTATATACATGCTGCATATGTTCCACATTGCTGATTTTCTTGCGTTAAAGCGGTCCTGAACATGACTGCAAATGTTCATTTATGTGCTGACTTAACCCTAAGTGTAAGATCTAGTTTCCCCACTGAGATGTTCCATAAATAAGAGGCCAATCTCTAAATAATGCTCGTGTGATGAAATTATCTGTCATCGGTCTTATCTTAATAACAGCCTTGTCTTTAGATTGACTCTAACATTGTTTCTGTGATCTGAATCATGCAGCCTGTGCCATCGCAGGAGTGTGGAACTGTGTCACTGTGAACCCTTTAAACATTGCTGCTGGAGTATGGATGGTGTAAGTCTTAAACACTGTTTTGTTTACTTTAATCTAACATGCATTCACATTTCATGAGCCTAAATGTTTTCATATGTTGCTGCTGGTATAAATGCACTATAAAACCACTTGTCACTGTCAGGATACAGTCGCACAGTAAAAGTGTTGTCTTAAACAGTCTGATGATTGTTTAATCTAGTGAATAAGACAATACTTTAATTGTTCCATTATAGTTTGGTTAGGGTGTCAACCTATAATGTTTACTGACACAAATGTGTGCTGGATCTAATTAATGTTTCACTAAGCACCTACAACACCAACTGGAAGTCACATACAAACCTTCTTGAAGGGGACTTATCATGCTTTTTTTTTTTTAAATTGTGTCATTTATGTACTGTTATGATGTCAGATGTGTTTATTAAACATGACCAAAGTTCCAAAACGTGAGATAAACATATGTAAAAATGCTCCCTGCAAGTCAAAAGTCAGGGCTTCAGCCTGTTCTGAACGCATCATTTACAATGTCTTTTTTACTTTCCCAACGAGTTCATGTCAAATTGTTCATGCATGCCCACAAATAACCATCTGCTCTGTCATCTTTGTTGCCAAGGTTGTTCCACCGGTTGTTCAAATATTTCAGATCAGATTCGGGCTCAAACATGTACGGATGTATATACTTACGGATGCAAGTTTCTGTTTTGAGTAAAGAACAAGAAAAAGGAGTGAAATCCAACGACTATAGTTTGTTTACATAGTCTCTAAGTCTGCTAAGGGGCAGCTTCCAGAAGGTGGCAAGTCAGAACAGAGTGGGCTCATTGGAAGGGGCGCCTTAAAGAGACAGCCTAAAACAGTCTGTTTCAGACAGAGGCTGAACTGAGCGGATGCATAAAGGGCCACTATAAGATAAATAAGGAGTTTTTTGAACTGTAAATCATGCAGTGATACTCAACTAGAGACCCAGAATATAAATATAGACCTGGAAATGTGCATGATACGTCCCCTTTAAACATCTGTGACTCATCAGAGCTTTACTGTTCAGATTTCCAGTTTTTATATCCCATGCATTATGCTTTCGTATTACCTGTTCATTTACATTCCTTTAGTTACAGTATATGTGTATCGATAGAGAGCAGTAATCATGTAGCAACACCTTGTGCTCAAATGACAGAGGTGTGTGTGGAGAAATTCTTGTCATTACTCTGAATTTGAAATACATCTTTAGTACATGCCTCAACAAAGATATCTATGCTTTATTGTTCTTGCCAACTAAATAAGAGCTTTACATTGTCAGATTAGCGACAATGCTAGCTTGAAATAAATATTGAATGGTAAAAATTACAAATCAAGACATTTTGCCATTTTTATTCTTTACACCAGAGTTTAAGGAGGCTTTACAGGTTTCTTAGAAATAAGATTTTGCTGAACAAACACACCTATTCATTAATTTTGAATCTTATATCCACTATTAGGAAGCTACTGTCCACGACTCTACAGATTAACAAAGGCTGAAGTCTTTATATAAAAAGCCAGAACAAGTTGTGTTGTGACTGTCAGTCAAACTAATATCATGTCAGTTTTATTTCACTATTTCACCAGTTCACTTAAAAACTTTTCTGCTGTTTTTACAGCTGTAAATATTTTATCACAAGTGTTCCAGCCCAATTTGAATACCTTGAACGATGACAGTGGTGACAGCAGTAAAGGTTCTTTTCTTAACAGGCTGCTGTTTTGAAATTCCTCCAACCCTCCTCTTCGTGATTTGAGCCAGAGTTGTATTTGAGATTAAAGTGCACGGGCTTGATTGACTGCTGCGTTTGTGTCCTTTCTCCTCCCGTCTCAAGGTTGAACGCCTTTGTGCTGTTCCTATGTGAGGTCCCATTCTGTTGCCAGTTCATAGAGTTTGCTAATGCAGTGGCCGCCCGCGCAGACAAACTCAAACCCTGGCAGAAAGCCTTCTTCTACTGCGGGTGAGAACAATACACGGTTTATGTCACTGGGGAGTGTGTTTCACTGTGTGAAAAATTCAATTTTTGCAATGAGAATTTCAAATGGTTAGTTACTTTCGGGAATGTGGTTGTTTTATCTACAGCATGTACGTACTGTAATATGATTTACTGTCTCTTTGGTAATTTTCAGGATGGCTCTCTTTCCCATTTTCTTGAGTTTTTCCTTTACAACCTTGTTTGGAAACGCCATCGCCTTCGCTACAGGAGTTCTGTACGGCCTTGCGTCTTTAGGCAAAAAGTAAGACATCTATCAGTGGTTAATAACTTATTTTCACTATCTATTTGAATAAAAGCTGTTCTATACAGACATTTTGTAATTACTTTTATCTCCTAATGTCTCACCCATAAAAAACACTCCCAGGCTCTCATATTAAATTCAATATGTCACATTATAATCAGTTAATAAGATTTTTTATTTTATGCTTGAAAGTCTTAACAATCTTAATGAGCCTCTTTATTCATGCAAATTAACTTTTGACAAGGTGAGTGGTGTAATAACCTTGCAATTAACATCTGTCATTCCTGCTTTTCCTTTTTGTTTTTTACCCCCCCCCCCCCCCCTTTGCCATAACTTTTTATTACCATCCTTGTCTTTGCGTTCTTTCTTCCTTCCTCTTTTTCCTTTTCTCTCAGGGGAGACGCAGTGACTTATGCCAGACTGCAGCATCAGAAACAAGGGGATGAAGAGAGGATGACAGGAACAACAAACGGCGCTCCAGAGTGAGGCATCCGCCTTCCCGCCCTCCTCTTCCTCTCTTTTCTTACTGAGGATTTTTTTTCTCCCTGTCCTCCATCCATCCTACCTCTTCCTCCATTGCTCCTTCCCTCTATTCCATTTCTGTCACCAAATAACAACGGTACTGAGTTTATTTATTTGGTTAAACTGTTGCATTCTTGTTCTCCTGACCTAATAGTATCCAAACAGACTGACGTTGGATTCAGTCCATTATTTGGTACCTGGCGTGTAAATGGGATTTGTCATTGTGATTTGATGGTTTGTTTTTATGTTTTTAATTATTCCTATGGGTTGTATTTATTATTTGTTTCCCTTTGTTGTATTGCTGCTGTCAGTTATTAAACCCCTTTTTTTTGGTGGGAAAAATTTTGTGAGTTACATCTTTGTAGCCCGAGCCTTTCAGGAAATCTGAATAGAAATAATGTGATTGTAAAATGTACATATTTGACTTCAGGTCATTCACTATGACTTTCAGGCTGTGATTCAGAGTTGTCTGACTGAGGGAGTGCAGGGAGTAAAGAAAGGTCAAATGATGAGGAACTTTCCCATTAAAGCCCTGTTTCAACCAAAAGTTCCAGGTAATTTGGAACCAGAGGAACTAAACTTGAAACTAAAAGTCCCTGTTGTGCATTCCTGTTTGCTTTTCCACTGCATCTAAGAAACCAGGTAGATCATGCAGGTTAGACCCAGAAGGAATTAAAAAATGAGGGCGGCGCTTGAAACGTAGCATTCACACATCAGGAAAAAACAATACAGACTTGTCTTGTTGTTCTTTGTATTTACTATGACATGAGTTGGATGTAATGAATGAATGAAAAGGAGAAATGCAGAGAGCGTCTGCCTCCACAGTAAATCATCTGTTGTTGTTATTTATTTCTGCTTTATAACATAACCACCATGAAACAATCAGAAAATATTCTATTATTTCTCTCATTCACTGGCTTTGTTTTGCCTACTGCCACTCCCTCTCTTCATTCAGTCTCAAGCTCGCATGACCACTGCTGCTCTCTCTCTCTCTCTCTCTCTCTCTCTCTCTCTCTCTCTCTCTCTCTCTCTCTCTCTCTCTCTCTCTCTCTCTCTCTCTCTCACTCGTACTGTCAGCTCGCTCACGCTATCTCTCTTATATATCTCACTTTTTACATTATTAAACAAAGAGAAATGTCCTCCCGTTGTCCTAAACTGGTCCTAAATCGATACTGGAGTACTTCATTGTTTTATGAATGAAGCGGTATACAAGTTGAAGCAACCACGCTGTGTGTGTTTGACCAATCAGCGACAGTCATCCCTGCAAACCCCGCCCCCATAGTTCCTGTACTTTTGGAAAGTATTACTAAGTACTAAAATGATCTTCTTGAAATTTAGACCCTGGTCCCTCCAGTGGAAACACAGGTAGCAGAACTGAGTTCCTCAAAAGGTTCCCCCCAAAAAGTCCCTGCTCAGGGGGTAGTAGTTTCCAAAAGTACAGGAACTGTGGGGGCGGTGTTTGCAGGGATGATCATCACTAATTGGTCAAACACAGACAACCGCAGCTGCTTCAATTTGTGTATCACTTCATTCATAAAATAAGTAAGTACTCTGGTATCCATATTAGGACGAGAGATAGACATTTCTCATTGTTTGTGTTAAAAGTAAAGTGAAGCTTTGCAAGAAAGAGTGTGAGCGAGACTCAAGCTGTGTGTGTCATCCTGTGTCTGGCATCACCTCTCAAATATTGATGTCACTGTTTCACAGCTCTAACCTCATTATCATCAAGTTTTTAGCAGTGAGGCGTTTAATTTGAACAACTTGCCTCACAGGAGAGAGTGGTCCATTTTTGCATTAAATGTCAACTAAGGCAACAGGGAAGACTTGCGCTTTCCAATTATAATTGAGGATCTTTTTAAAACCTTTCAGTACAAGTCAGCAATGTGGAACATATGCAGCATGTATGTAGACTCAAACGCACAAGTCAGTGCAGACTAAGCATGAGACCTGTATGTATTTCCTTGGTTTGTTTTGATCTCGGTTGATCAGTTTTAGTTGAGGTGAAGAGTACTTTATCACCAGTGTTTTGGGGGGGAAAAAGCTGTCTAACTTTTTAAACCATTACAACAGATCTGTAAATAACATCCAGTAAAGTGTTACCATAAGTGTTTTTTTCCCCTGTTTTTTTTTTTTTTTTTTTATGAACTGCTAGTCTATTTCTGTTGATAAGGATCTCATCTGAGATCATAGTTTTTCTTAGGAATTAGTTTAATTTATTGAATAGCAGCTGTTAGATTTATGACCTTTGATAGCTCAAGCTTTTTAGTAGAAAAGGGTGTGTTTAATCAAGAAATCTGATAAAGAATTTCTTTCGTATTTTCATTATTACAGTCATACACACACTCACAGTTGCATTTAGACTTGGGACAGTTGTCAGTTTCTTTCATCCGAAAACAAGTATTGAGAGTCCCAAAAGATCATCGGTTGCTTTTCCTGAATGACTCTGAAAAGCCACAGCTCATTTGCCTGAGACGCACATATTACAAATGACAAGTCTGAGGTACGAATACCAAGCCAGTAATTTCAGCATTACGCCTACTGTGCACAGACACCTCTGAACTGCAGCCTGAATGCATTTTCAAACGTACCCGGGCATTAGGGACATTTTTAGAATCGGGGGAATGTATGTGGTAAACCCAAAGATAAAGACAGTCTCTTTTTTTTTTCTTGTGTTTGTTTTATGCTTTCATGTATTTCTTTTCAGTTTGTTTAAGCTTTTGCTGATGCTCACTTGAGGCATTCCTGCACTCGACCTTTAGTAGCATTTAAAAGCTTTCAGTGAATGGGTGAGAGGAGCTCAGCTTGTTTATGTTTTGTTCCTCATGATCAAGCAGCCGGTAGCCAAGTTGTGACTGCAGACTTTGCGGCACATTATGTAACGAAAAAAAACTGGAATGTGTGCGCTTATTTGATCTCATTTTTAAAACATGTCTTACCTTTTTAATTATGTTCCAATCTGTTACTGAATATATCTGCCGATTGTTCTGTGTTCATTAGGAGTCTAATTAGTGCACTCTACTCCACCAGGACACATTAAAATTTAATGAGGGACAGTGTCTTGATTCAGGGACTAATTGGTCTGTATCCCACACAATCATCAGAGCCATGGTTTGCCTTTGTCACTGAAATGAGATATGCAGTGGTCAGCAATGTACGATTTGTGTTTTATATTGTTTTGTTGCCTTGCCTCTATTGTCATGGTTAACAAGGATGCTTTTGGGAATAATTGTTCACACGTACCTCTTACAGCTGTTTAAGTCTATTATTGGCTGGTCAGTGACTGCGGTGATTATTCACACATCACCTCCTCCGGCTCTCAGGTTATGATATTCAACAATACACAGCATACAGACACAGTAGTTAATGCATAGATCGTAGATACAGTTTAGCATAAGCATGACTATGAAGTTACTATATCATTCAAGCCAATGGAAAAGACAAAAACATGCACAACCAGCATTCACAAGTGGTGCAACACTACAAACACACCAGGGATATGCTACAGCCTGACACTACACCGTCTCACACTACAGCTTTAATAAGGCTACGTAGTTACTTTCCACAGCCGTCCATCCACCAATCCATCGTTATTTTATTGCAGTGATGTTCATCCAAAACTGACTGTATCTTCTGCTGTAAGGGATATGTGTTTAATATGTGTTGTGATGTGAATCCTGATCCTGTCATCAATTAGTGAATTAAACACACTTGCTACTACTACCCTGGTGTTGGTTTCTGGTGTTTTTTGTTGGGTTAAAGCTCTAATTAGACAGCTTCAGTTACATTTTAGAAATGAGTGTTATTGGCTGTGATCTTTTCTCACAAATTCTAAAAGCATAATAAGAGTTCAGTTAACTTACAGATGGTCCAGTTTTTCATATTTATGGAAATGTAGCAAAGTAGTCTATGTGCACTAGTTAAAGATCCCCCCTAGACATGTTTAAAGATAATTATAAGAATCTGCTTGGAATAATAATTTGTGTCTGATGTAGCTTTACCACAAAATGTTCAATTATCTTGTTAAATTTATGAATATGCAAATATTGTTCATTTCAGAAGTTGAAAGTCCACTTTCAGTGATTGTGCACTGGAGACTTTAAGTTTCCACATCACACTGGTGTAAGTAGCATACTGGACCACAGTTGGACCCAAAAGTTGTGATGTTACAAATCCTGCTCACAGGTAAGATGCCTTAAATTTAGATTTTTGGTGAGCACAGAGAAACTTTCCACCTTTTAACAGATAGATGTGAAAACAGCGTTGTAGTGTCAAACTCTGCACAGTGGAGGGGGACTTGAAATAAGGATAGCAAGAAGTAAACAGAACGTCCTTTCAAGAATGAAGGTACATCATTAGTCCCTCTGATAAATTGATCTGACTATAGGCTGGCATTTCCAACAGCTCACAGTGGAATTATGTTAATCACATCTAGGGATTAGCTTCTATAAGAAGCAAACATCTAATTCCAGTGCACAGTATGATATCCCTTGCTTTTACCTCCAGACTTTGTGTTGTTAAGTGGTTAAAATAATTACATCTCCTGCTTCACCCTCATAGTATGCAAATATGCCTCATTTCAAAAGTTTTAACTGATGAACACAAGATGTCTTCTACTTTGTTATTGAGTCAAGTCTATACGAGTATGTGTGCTGGTGGTTTCATGTTTCCACATCACGCTTGTGTAAGTTGCTGGATCATGATTGGCTTCCAAATTCGTTGTGATCACAAATCATACTCGTAATTACATGTCTTAAAATGCATCGAGCACAGTTAAACTTTCCCCTTTCAGCTGATGAATGTGAAAACGGCTTCAGTGTCAAACTGCACATACGTCATTCTGCACAGTGATAGATCAAAACATCCAAGTGAAGTTTTCTTTTTTTTTTAACCAGTGCACCTGTGATATGTGCACAAATTTGTTTACTCTCTTATGTTCCTTTGAAAACTTGCACATTAAAGTGTTGACTAATGTGACCCTCTTGTAACTGTGATTAAGCTACATCAGAGGTAGTCCATTTCAATGGGACGCCTACATTATTTTGTTTCCCCCTTTTGTGACATGAAACAGTGTTTGTGACATACATGGCCCCAGAAACTTAACCAGACATGTGATTCCTGGAACTGGATTGCTTTTGGAGCAAATAAAACATTTATTTGCATTTATTCTGAGGACATCTAGTACATTTTTGTGCTGAGACAACAAAACAAAATAGACAGAATTAAAGTCATTCCTTTACTGCTGTCATAAACGTAATAACTGAACCTGACACCTGTGTTTGATGATGAAGTTTGTGAACTAGACTATTTGATGTACTCCTGTAGGTCACTGTAGGTCAGCCACTAATACAATAAAACAAATGTATTATAGAACCAATTATTTGAAAGAAATCACCCAACATACGGAAGAGAAACACCCGACTCGTGCAAAAAGTAAGTGTAAGACTTCATAAGTCTGAGTACTTGCACAATCTTCTTAAAGATTTATACTTCTGAGTGTCAAGGATCTTTTTTTTTTTCTTTTATTAATGATCAAAGGACAATATCTGACAGAGGATTTCAGGATGTCAGTCTCATCACAGAAATCCGGGCTTCCTTAGGGTTTCCATATTTTGTTTGCATGCTGGATTGTATCATTTTGATTTGTGATTGATTGTAGAGTACTTAGATCTGTTTGAAGTTTTTTTTTTTCTCACATTTTTCCCTGCGACATAAAAGAGAAACAGAGGAAATAATCCTCTATCTCTTACAGTTTTTGAAACAGCCAGTCATACTCAATCATGCACAAATATTACTTTATATAATGCTCCTTTGGATACACTGTACGTACTTGAGCAATGTTATCTATTGTAAACCTGACATGTCAACTTGTTCTCACGTCTATTCTTCAGATTCTGCAGACACTTCTGTCACTTCTCTGTCAGCTTCAGATATTTATCATAAAATCATTTTCCAAACTGACTGACGTGCAGCGATGCCATCCTCTTCACTTCAACCCATTCCCACGACCTCACTCTCAATGTCACTTATTTTTCTTTGACTGCCCAACTGATGGCTGTCTTTCCACTGTCTAGTCTTAATTTTGAAGATTCAAGCTGCCCTGGACTAGCCAGATGTTTTCTTTAAAACAACTCTTTGACCCATCACAGGCTGGCTCTTTTCTAGCAGCTGTAATAATCAGATGGTGAGACTGTAAACCATCTGACTTCACTGTAGTAGAGATAAAGGTGGTTTAACACTGATACAACCAGATGGGAATCTCTTGCTAGGAATTGTTAATAGATAATGAGCTGGTTTCTTATCATTAGACATGACTTCCACAGACAGAGAACTGTCTGGCATCATTAATCACAGTTCGCAGGGAGTAAAACTGCCTAGTTTATCTGTGTTTTCATGTGCACAAAGTACATACCAAACTATCGTTCTGACACAACTTTAATATTTTCAAATTGTGTATCCACAATACAACATTCATGGCGATGTTGCCTTCATCAGGGAGGTTGCTTCCAGTTTCCTAATATCTCTTGGTCAGTCGTGCAATTTATAGATCGTCATAGATATTAAGGGTACAGATATTTACAAGAGAAGTATAAATGACAAAAATACAAAATATACAATGTTACAGTCAACTTTTCTAAACCTTCTTTTACCAAACACAATCTTGACAATAATCTTGAATCTCTAGTACTTCAGTCTTTTCATCTTTTAGCTTAATATTTATGGATAATCCAAACTAATACTTAAATCAATCTGTGGTTGACTTTAACATGTCCACTACTTGAAAGATAGTTCACAGTTACTCAAGTCTGTCTTAAAACAAAAGTCAGGTGCCCAAATGAACACTGACACGTGTTTTTCTTGCTGTAATCATTCCTCCTGTTCATACTGACCAGTAGAAGATCCCTTCATAATGCACTTTCAATGTAAGTGATGGGGCCAAAATCCACAGTGTAAAAATGTGCAAAAATATGAGATATCCACTTTATTTAACCAACTCAGACAGCTGAAGCTTAATATTATCTACAGATAAACTTTTAAATACAATTTTTCTCAAAATGAGGATTGTAGATTTTGTCCTCCGTCACTGTACATTTGAAGGGGATCTTTTAATAGTCAGTATGAACAGGAGGAATTATCAGCGAGCAAAACCTGTTTAAATGTTCATATGGCCGTCTGACTGTTGTTTTAAGACAGACTTGAAAAACTGCCTTGAGCTAACTTCCTATTCCACACAAAAATCTTAATCCAGTGGGCTGGACTGCAAATATAACTGCAAGTCTAGTTCCTGATTTAAATCTCTTGGGCTTTAAGTGCCCAAATTAGAAAACGCCTCCCTCATCAGGACCAACGTCTCTACATCCCTCCTGTTTGACTTAAAGATTCCTTCACAAGTCCTGTGTGTTTAAGGGAAGAAATTGGATGATTCATTTCCATGAAATGTGCTGCAACTGGATGGTTTTTTTTTTTTCTTCTTACACCATATAGTCATTTTATGTGCTGCTTCTACATCTACATGTTAACCAATAAATCACACGTTTTGTGTTGCAAAAAAATCAAATCAGATTGTTTCCATCACAGCAAGTGGTGTTAAACTATTAAACTCATGGCTCTCAGTGAGGCTGACCTTACATATGGATCAGATGTTTTGAGTTTTTTTTTTTTAAAGTTTAATGCCTGTTTAATTAACTAATCAAATGAATAGTCACCACCTCTCACTATTTAATTAAAACTGTATTATGACAGCATTAGCCTCTCTTTTCTTGGCCGGGGGAATTTTCTCTCACCTATAAAGCTTATTGTTTTAAAACTTATTATCTTGCCCTTTGGGTGCAGATTAGTGGGATTTAGTTGTGGCCAGTTGATTTTCAAGGATTTAGCTCATATATCTGCTTCCTCTGAACTGTAAGGTAACCGACTACATGCTATATACTTTACAAAGACTTATTATTTTGTATGCTCTATTAATTTTAAACCACATTTGGAAACATGGTAAAATGGCATTTAGCTTCTCAGTTACTTATAGTGAGTAACCAACAGAGGGCGCAATTGCAGCACTTCAGCAACATGACTTTTAATTGAGTAGTCAGCCAAGTATTTAATCAATGATGTGATAGTACTAGCATTAGCATATGTGTAATGAAGGACACTCTTTTTTATGCAAATTAAACATCTGATGCTGCAATTACAGGCTTAATATTGGCCTGAACATGCATGATAGGCTTAATATTGTTGGCAGCTGTAGTTTGACAACAGCATGGTTAAGAGGTGAAAGGCTGATAAAAAGCTGTGTTTGCTGAGTGGAAGCTGTGTGTTAATGAGCATCATGGCAACTAACACTCCATCATTTGCACTTTATGAGCAAACAGCCATTTGTTCTAAACTGAGATGTCATTTTAGAGTCATCAGAACAATTTGTCATGCAGGTACTAATGGCTGTAAGTCACTGAAGTCTTGTTATCTACTAATAGACTCATCGGGCTCCTGTGGGAAAACTCCAAGGACGATGAAAACAACCGAGGCAGGTTTGACTGTGTGATGAATCTTTTCCATTTGATCAGCTAACTGACTCAGTAATGATGTTACGGGGAGCAAAATAAAACCTGAAAGATGTCTTTTATGTTGAGAAAAATAACCTGCGGCTCATGGCCTACAGTGGAATCACTGCATAAAGCAATAAGGAAAAAAAATGTAGCCTAGATTGAGAGAAAACAAAAGAAAAATAAGATGTTTCAAGTTATATGACAGGAACAAATATTAATCTTTTTAGACCTTTTTTGGAGAAAGACAGAGGTTGAACAAGTACTCAGATTATCAAGTAACAGCAGTAATACCACCATGTAAAAACACACAGTTACAAGTAAAAGTTGCATTTAAAAAAACTGAAATTCAATGTAAAATTACAGAATTACTGGCAGTAAAATGTACTTAAAGTATGAAAAGTAAAAATCATTATATGCAGTATGGCCCCTGTCAATGTATCATTATATTATTGGATAAGTTCTATTGATGCTGATTAGTATCTGCTTACATACACTCACCAAGCACTTTATTAGGAACACCTGTACAATCCAATACAACAGCTGTGCCATAATTCCCACTCCTACAAAGCTTGTACACCTTCAGTTTTTGTTGACATTGTCAGAAAGGAGATAATTCTTCTTTATGTTTATTATTGCGGTGGTAGTGGGTGGTGCTGGTGTACTGGAGTCCATTATATTGAAAAGTGTATTTTTCCCCGCTCATGTATATTAATAGGGTGGACAAAATAGACATAAATACATACATTAAGTAGAATTATCACCTTCCTGACAATGTCAACAAAAACTGAAAATGTATAAGCTTTATCTGAAGCTAATATGAAGCTTCAACTGTCCAAATGAGTCACATCATGTAGTAGGCAAATATCCAATTGATATGACTAACTCAGACTGCTGAAGCCTCATATAAGCTTCAGATAAACTTTTAAATGCATTTTTGCACAAAATGACTGTGTGGACACACTATGGATTTTGGCCTCAGTCACTTACTTACTTACATTGAAAGCACATCTGGAAGGGATCCTTTAACAGCCACTATGAACAGGAGGAATGATTACAGTGAGGAAAACCTCTTCCAGTGTTCATATGGACACCTGACTGTTGTTTTAAGACAGACTTGAAAAATTGTAAACGTAGTATGCTTGGAGACTATGTGTAAAGTTGCAGAAAATAGGAATACTCTCAATCACTGCAGATAGACTTCTTAGATTATGTCGTTTTCAAATTCATTTCTTCTGAATTTGGGAGTTTCTGTTGTAATTTTTCTGCAGAATTTCTCCCACACTTCGCAGGAGCAAGTGTATTTAATCTCTAGAGAGGAGGACCTGTCTCCCTCCAGCTCCCGGTTGCATCATACTTGGGAACTTTGCTCCAATGAGGGGCTTTGTGCTTTGTGGAGGGAGAGAGAGAGAGAGAGAGAGAGACAGACAGAGAGAGAGAGAGGGAGAGAGAGAGAGAGAGAGACGGCTGCAGCGTGGCCACCAACAGGACGGGATTAAAAATAAATATATAAATAAAAAAAAATACCCACAACGAGCAACATCACCTGCGGAGAGAAACACCGCTGCTGCTTACACTGGATATCCCCGGTGGCTTTGGACACACACACACACACACACACACACACACATACACTCCACGATCCCGCGTGATATACGAGAAGTGGAAGGAAATCCTGGAGTGTCTCTCTCCTGCTATATTGTCACAGGAGGAAGGAGGGGGGCCCCCAGATCTGTCCCTCTGTGGAGGACGGGACCTTTGAAGCTGGAAGCAACAACAATGGACTGCGCTTCCACTGGGAACTCACACTTGGAGCCTCGCCGTACACACTCAGGGGATTGTAGCGCTTCTAACCCAGCCGACATTTGTGTGTGTGCTTGTTAAACAGTGTTTACCGTGTCGGGGTGTTTGGTGGGAGCCCGCGATGCCCGCGAGGAACAGGTACAACCTGGTGGACGATGTGGCGGACTCGAGGGTGCCGCTTCACAATGAGGAGGCTTACCAGCATGGGATTTCTTTCCAAGCCAAGGTGAAATAAGACTTTTCCCTGTTAATCTTGAC
The DNA here is from genome assembly GCF_914725855.1 of Thunnus albacares. Lineage (NCBI taxonomy): Eukaryota > Metazoa > Chordata > Actinopteri > Scombriformes > Scombridae > Thunnus > Thunnus albacares. The sequence goes on from NC_058123.1 coordinate 9,864,135, forward strand.
ACAGTGTCGTTTTACAGTCCATTGACAGTTGCATTAGGCTGTATTGTGTTGTTTTGGTGAGGAGTGGCAGGTGCAGTGGACCCCTTCAGGGTCCATCATGAAGTTTGAACACATGGCGCATGTAGTTTAGTGGTGCAAGTGTATTATAGATTTCCAGTTTATTGACTTAGGGAGGAAATATATTAAGAGACACAGTTTACTATAATGGTGCATATTTTATTGCCTACTAAGTGAACAGGACTGAGTGTATTTTCAGGTTTTCCCCAACCCAATTCATTGAATAATTCAGTGGTTCTCAATGTGGGGTCTGGGCACCCCTAGGGGTCCTTGAGGGGGTTTCAGGGGGTCCCCAGCAAAAAGGGGAATCATTTATTTTCACTGTAATTCCATCCATAAGTAACACAATGACAGAATGTATGACTATTTTGATCATGGGTTTCATACACTTTCTGTAATAAAACATCTAAAAGACAAACTCTTATCAGATGGGGGTCTGTGGTCTAATCTGTGTCACTTTAGGGTCCTTCATGTGACAAAGTTTGAGAATCGCTGGAATAATTAACCTCTCAGCAAGACAATATTCAGCTTTTAGTGATCCTTATCACAAAATATGACAATACTATATAACTGTAATTTTCATTATTGATTAATTTGTAGATTATTTTCACAATGCACTGATTCCTTGTTTTATCTATAAAATGCCAGAAAATAGTTTAAACTGCCTGTCACAATATCCTAGATCTGAAAATGACATCAAAATGTAGAACTGCAATAATTAGTTGTTTAAATGATTAGTCAAGCAAATTATTGACCATGATTTTGATAATCAATTAATTGTTCAAGCATTCACTGGTTGCAGCTTCCCAAACGTGTTTCCTGGTCTTCATATTACTCTATAATTAAAGTAAAGTCAAATAAATTGTATTTGTATAGCCCAATATCACAAATCAAAATTTGCCCAAGGGGGCTTTACAATCTGTACAGTAATACAACATCGTCTGTCCTTGGACCATCAATTCAAATAAGGAAAAACTCCCTAAAAAAAACCTTTAAGGGGGAAAAACATGGAAGAAACCTCGGGGAGAGCATGATGTTGATGATGTTGTGTGTGCAAAATAGACTAAGACAGCAAAACTACAGGAATACAGCATGAACGAACAGGATGACAAAATTTATAACATATATGAAGAATCATAATAAACAGATTATCTTTGGGTTTCGAACTGTTCATCGGACAAGACAAGACATTTCGGAGAGTAAACATGAGCTCTGGAAACTTGGATGGATGTTTTTCACGGTTTACTGGGCCACATGAATAATCGATTAATTGAGTAAATAACTCGTAGATGAATATATCATGAAAATAATCGTTAGTTGCAACTCTATTAATATGTCTTTTGTCCAAGCAAAAGTCCAGAATCCAAAGTTATTCAGTTTATAATGATATAAAACAGAACAAAAGCAGCAAATATTTGGCATTTTTGCTTGGACAATGACTCAAACAATTAAATGATTATCAAAGTAGTTGTCAATTACTCTTCTGTCTTCTATCTTTTCAGCTCTAAATCAATCAATCAATCAATCAATCAACCAAACTTTATTTGTATAGCACCTGTCCTACAGTGCAATTCAAAGAGCTTTACAGATGGCTGACAAGCCAATAATAACACAGAACAAATGTAAATAGTAAAACTATTTGGGACTAATGAACACAAAAGAGATATTAATAAGAATTAGATAAAAACAGATAAAGGACAATTACAAATAAAACAGATGAGATGGAATAAAACATCTTAGAACATGAATGCAGTGAAATAAACAACGCCCATAAAATATTCTAATCAGACTAAAGCAGTAGGTTTTAAGTTTACATTTAAAGGTATCACACACATAAATCTCTAACTTTATCTTAGGTTGTTTTAGGTGATTTGCACTGCATCGACTAACCACTGACAGAACAACAACATAAAAGCACAGCGGCAGAAAGGATTAAAACATGGGAGTGCTACTGGTCTAAAGCTGAAGCACAAGGCTACTTGTGTTTTATTAGCCCTGCTGGATATCTTGAATCTGCTTGGCATCTTTAAAACAGCCTCTTCATCTCAGTCTCTGTTATGTTCTTGTAGTTTGTTGGCTGAGCATCACCACATAGTACAAGTGGTGTGTTTTAAACCACTGACAAACGGTTTTTAAAAAGTTTTTAAAATTAACATATAAAAGATCCTTAATTTTTGCCGTAGCGACACTTTAGTGAATGTGAACAGAGTTGAATAAGCTTTGCACTATATTGCTATGATTGGTTACAACGCTACTATAGTTAGAGCTGCAATGATTAGACGATCAACAGAAAATTGGCAACTATTTTGATAATTAATTAATCTATTAATTGTTTTTAGTAATTTTTAAGGAAAAAAAGTCAAAATTCTCTAGTTCCAGCCTCTTAGATGATTATAATATAATATGAATGAATATTTTCTGGTTTCTTCAGTCATCACCAATAATAAACTGAATATCTTTGGATTGTTGACTGTTGGCTGGAACAAAACAAGACATTTGAAGACATCTCTTTGGGCTTTGGGAAGCAGTGATTTTCCAAATGGCTAATCGGGAAAATATTGACAGATTATATAAATGATTTAAATATCTGTTTAAAGCCCTAGCGCTAGACTGATTAAAACATAATACCACTAAGTTAATTATGTGTGATTAATCATGCAGCTGTAGTGTGGGACAATATATCTGCCTCTTATGTTCTTCACACGGGTTGTGTGTGTTTATTTACTACAGTATGTGGGAAGTCTGGACGTGCCCAGGCCCAACAGCCGGATGGAGATCGTGGCAGCCATGAGGAGGATCCGGGTAAGATGAAAACATAATGTCACGTGTGTTTTGAAGACCAGAAGCGCACACAGTCACACACACACACACACACACACACACTCATCTTCAGCCCAGCGGTGATTGTTCCATGATGGAAGATAGAAACTATCTTCACAGAAATCCGGACAATAACACGGTAATCACACACACACAATACCAAGAGTGTGCTGCTGTCAGATGAAATTTATATTGAGAATGTAGTGACGCACGTAGCGGCTGGACAACCGGATCACGACCTCTGACGTGGGAAAGCAATGCAGGAATGAGTTTTGTAGAAAGAGAAAAGAGGTGCGGTTTGTGTGGCTTTCTCTGCTCAATAGTACATATGTTTGTGTTGATATCGCTGCCTTTGATTAAACTCGGTCTGTGGCTGGTTATTATTGTCCGCTGTTGACCTCATAGTCTATTAGAACGGACAAGAGTTCTTCAAATCAACCTTTTTTTTTGTAGTTATAAGCTTATAAGTCTCTCTCTTTCATGCTGCCTCCACTTCCCACGTTTTTATTCACACTATCATATCATAGACAGGCTTGATGAGTTTTTTTTTCATCAAGCTATATCAGCAGTGCTACTATGGGGATCATGTAATCATTTTTCCCCTCTCATTGTCCCAGCAGGCCAGCTTTTTCCGCCAGAAGCGAACACAGAGCCATATCAGACAGCTAGGATGGTTCTCTAACCTAAGTGTGATTCACTAGACTAGCTTGGTTCAGACACGACAAGGCTCTTAACCCTGGATGAGTGAATATGTAGAGAAGAAATGTGTGTGATTTCGTTTTTTTTTTTCTTGAGCTACTTAAAAGCCATAACATGCATTTATTCTCTGAGAAGATGCATGAGTTTTTAGGCGTAACATTTCAACTTCTTTCCTAACATTTGGGGAATCCTCACATGTTTGTTTTTCAAGACTTTTATGTTGTTTTAGCTCCTGTGAGGTAAAAATTTGTTAGTGGCTGATGTGTATTCGTAAGTGTGACACCGTGTGTGTGTGCGCTGTCAGGAGACATATTTTAAGCAAAATAACCCAAAGTAGGTCTATAGAACAGAGACAAATCCAGACTGTTTATGAGTCTGTGCTCCTGTGTGATTGAGCTGAGTGTGCAGATAGCAGCCTGTTATTTCCCAAACTGACAAATCAATATGGTTGTAAAGTAAACACGATCATCAGGGTGATACACTGTAGGCTGACGCGGAACATAAAACAGGTCGAGGCGCTTTTGATTGGTACAAGAAAAAAAAGATGATCTCTGTGGAAAAAATACACAAGACCTAGTTGTTTTTACATCGAATCGAGATCTATTAACCAGCATCTATTTATGTGATGTTCCTATTTAAAAATACACACACTGCGTCATTAGCGCTTGTTTACGCCGGAGCGTGTGTGCACATGTGGATGCATACATGCTGGGTTTGTGTATCTGTGTATATTACGTTCCCTTGCGGTACCAAAGAAAGCTCTGAATCAATAATGAATGAGCTGTTACTCTCAGCCTATTGTATGGGGTATCCTTGTATTTTGAATGGCTAATGAATGGAGCAGAATGCTGCCTTAGAGAGTCCCCTGTGGCAGATGTGATCTGGAGAGTCTGGCAGATAAGAGGGAGCGATCTATAAAAAAACAACCTCTGACTTATTAATTTGTCATGTGTGTTTAATATAATCTCTGCTGACAGTGACTAGAGAGCTGTTACTATGTATAGACTTGTGTTATTACACTGACCGGTGGATGACTTTGCCTTTGTTTTTACTGCGTCATGGTATCTTTACAGTTGGAGCTTTAAAGAGTAACTTCACCCAGTCTAATAATCTGGTTTGACCCGACAACTAGCAGTGACAACATGCTTTTTTCCACAGCCTGCGCAGCGGTGATGTATCCTCCTGCCTCACATCTGGGTGTGGTCTCAAATACATTTTGGCCACAATTTGACAGAGTGGCCAAACCATGTAATTACCGTACAGCTACCGGGTCCGTCTCGTGATGCGCAAAAAGCATTTTTTCCATATACAGTCATTGGAAAAGGAGCATACATACATACATACATTTGGTCCAATAACAAAGAAAGTCTAAATTGATGCATGATTGAATTATTTTATCCCATTCAAATGAGCGGGGGGGCCAACTAGATGTCAGCCGGCTCAGCCAGTGGAAGTCTCAGACGTGCATGCTCTGAAGTGTCTAGGCTGGAGATGTTCATAGGAATAAATGGGCGCCATCTTTGAATGCGGTATCAAGTTCTCCTTAATACATCCATGCTTTCAACCCATAGAGGCCAAAAATCTAGCGTGGAGTTACTCTTTAAAGTAACTTTTACCGAACAGCAGCGAACGTGGTTACAAGTGGCACAGAGGAGTGTGCCATATCAAATTGTCCATGATAATAACAGCTTAACTTTTAAGGTAATTTGTCAAAATTTGTAACAACAAGCAAGACTGAAAGTGAAAGTAATGTTGGCTCCACTGCAGAGGAGCCAGTTTCAAAGTGGAAATGATTCTTATAAAAGGACACGTATACAACAAACTGCAGTAAAATGAAGGCCGTGTAGGAAGATGCTAACAGCAAAAAGAAGCAACTTAAACTTATTTCACCACCTCAAGCTAATGTTGCGCTATCTTGAGCTTTGTGATAAAACTATTGAAATGATTGTCTGTGAAGTACTAAAACATAGTGTAACAGTTGTACCAAAAGTAAAAAAAAGAGTTGGAAAGTCAGCAAACTGACTCAGCAATGTCCATTATACAGACACAATAAACTGTTTCCCACAGAATTAGATTCTGTTGGAAGGAAGCACACCCACACTTTATTAAATTATTTATTACGTAATACCGGACAGCACGCTAACCTCGACAACCCAGCTGTATTCTACTGTTAACTTATAGCTATCCTTACTAACTCCTTACATGCTTACTAATAACTTATTTGAAGAGTTGAGTCTTAACTTATCAGAGTTAACTTGAATGCATTAGTTTTGGACAAATTTGTACAGAGGTGTTCATGATTTGATTTTGTTCAGGAATTTGGCCAGCCATCTTCTCTGTGGGGAAAAGGCAACAACAATCCTTCCTCCCACACATGATCATGTTTTGATCCTGAGTGTGCACGGAGAGGAGGGGCTATTCACAGACAGGTCCATTGTCAATGTGTTTGTGAGAGAGGGAGAGAGAGAGAAAGAGAGAAAGAGGGTGGAGGGGGGGCAAGGAGGGTCTGAGTGAATCAGCTCTACAATGTAACAAGATTTTACCCATTTTAAATATTAAAAAAATAGAAAATCAACATGTGGCTGTCAATGCTGATATTGTGGCAGGCCACCACATATAAATCAATGTAAGGGAAACACTGCAATATCCATCTAGCAACTAAGTAGCTAATGGTCATACCAGATGTAAGTAAGGCTGTAGCAGCAAGACCTGAGTGTATTGAATTGAGAAAGGGTGCATTTTCTTTGCTTATGAATTCAACTTTCCATTTATAAAAGGAGTATTGTGGAGTGTTTTTTCTTTCGGAAGTTACACGGTCTGGTTTTAAAGTATGTTTCATTGCATTGCTAGTGCACCTGCTGTTTGTGCTGCTCCTGGTTTCACAGGAAGTAAAGACTGTATTTTTGTGTCCGCCACTTCTTTTTGGGGGGAGTGAACTCTTTCACTCCCTGCCTACACTGTGTGAATGCAAACACATGAGCATTTTAGAGGGCAGGCGCGCGCGTTAAGGATTTGGTTGCCAAGTCAAATGTAATTAGCTTTGTGAGATGAATATTGACTGGCCTTCCTGCACCCCTTCACCCTCATCTCTTTTCACTAAAGCAAAGACCTTGTCTTTAATTTAAAAGCACAACTCTTTAGCAGAGGGGCCTTGCAGTGACTCAGTGGAGTGGAGTCTGATTAAAGAGAGTGAGGAATGAACTGATGGCAGTGGGAGAAAGACTTGAGAGAAAGTCTTGGAATTGGGAAGGGTTTGCGTGGTGGCTGGCAGAACCGTAGTCATTTCATCTCCCTCGGCTAATCTCTTTAGTCTCAGTCGATGTGAGAAAACAGGAGCAAACATGAGAAGGGAGAGAGAGGAAGAGCAGACAACATGGCCTGATGATCTCAGAGCAAACAGTGAATCTGGGTTTTGACAGAGCAGAGGAGCTGTGCTAGTTGAGTCAAGTCTTCAGCAGTTTTACAAACACACACACACCTGCCATTCCCATAGCGAGGAAGTGAAAAGACACAATCTTGTATCCTGTGGATCTTTTCAGAGTATTATTTTGTGGAAAAAAAAAACCCAAAAACCTCCCATCATGGTTGATTGTTCCTACTGTGTTGGTTTTTAAGAATTTGTTTCATTCAGTTTGACCAGTGGCATAGAAACCTCCTCAGTGGTGCGCAAGTGTGTTCACACTCCCGGTAGTAAGTATGAATGTGTGTGAGCTCCAGTGCTCCTTAATAGCGAGACCCCTTGCATTCTAACAACCTCCCAAAATCAATTAACAAGGCTGAATGACAAAGGCTGGTGTTGCCGCATCCACTTGGAGAGATTCAGTGTAGTCATCCACAGCTCACTGCTTCAGAAAAGGACATCTGTACTGGAATTCCCCTGAGAAACAAACACGCACTATTTACAGGAGGCCACTGTCTCTCTACAAAAGGAAACAAGTTTAAGGCTATTCTCTCTTCACCTACCCCTGTCTATTTTTCTGTCATTCCCCCCTCTCTCTTTACTCCCTCATTTCCAACACCCCCCTTCCTCCCTCCTCCACTGCTGTTTTCTTTCCATCCCCTCACTCTTCTTCTACCGAAATAGACTGTCTCGATTTAGCCCATCTCTGGCTATCTACTCAGTGCTGACAGGAATAGATTTTAGGCTGAGGGCAGGCTATGCTTCCCTTTGAATTTTGATCGGCTCTAATGGGATTTTAAGCCTCCCTCACATGTCCGTCAGGATGCAGCCTCCTTCCTCAGACTGCCAAGAGTCTCCCTGGAAACTACACGGCTCCCTTCTCAGTGCATTTGTCCCCGTGTCTGTCCGGATCATTTCGTGAGAAGATCTCTCCGTCTGCTGTGGGAGAGAGAGAGAGGCGAACCTTATGTTTTTTGGTTTCTGCCATTTTAATATTGGTCCTTTGAGTTGTGAGAGCTCGCTGAACTGTCATGACTCAGTCAGGAGCAGATGTTTGGCTGTGGAGAGGGATCTAGTGGGAAAGACGGGCCCAGAATTATTTTTACATTACTTTAGTTTTACTTTGTGTATCTTCTTCGCCTCAGACTTAACTCAAACAGCAGATAGAAAAACTGCTTTAGAGTTTGAAAAGCAATGGCAGTTATATAAGGATAAATATTGGCAATGGCATACAAATATTGGCTTTACATCTTCTAATTGCTGGGCCCGAGAATTCAGTCTACAAAAACCCATGACTTTTATGACTGCCAAATCATAAAGGAAGGTGAAGGCAAAGCATGTATGTTTGTTGTTCGCCATTTAGTTTCTTTTCTCCATGCTCATGTGATCACCTGTCATACGACACTGTGGGAACAGTCAACTAATTTGGCAGCAGTTAAATTAAATCCACCACAAGAGAAACTGAAAAAGATTTCACTTCCACTTGTTATATCCTTCTTCTGTTTTTCTCTTTCTTTCACTTAATTTTTTATGGTCAGATTTTGGCAGCTAGCCATAACAAATGCTTAACCATGCCTGAAGGCTGCAGAACACATATGATACACACAGATTAGTGATAACAGCACGTATGATTGCAACATACTGTAGGACTTAACATAAATCATTCCTAAATATTGGTGAATCACAATTTTTGCATAACAATAGCGCACCCTGCATGTCCCAGAAAACCAGAAATGAGAGCACAGCTTAACTCCTGGGGGGTTACAGATCTATAGCAAAGTGGGGGCGGGTGGTCGGTTATTCTGTGTGCACTCAAATGTGTGAATGCGGGATATGCAGTATTTAGGGAGGCATGACACATAATGGGGGGCATTGTTTTCACTCTGTATTCATGCTAGCTTAATGGCAGATGTACAAGAGCATAGTGGGTGACCTATATGTGTACTGGATTAGATGTGATCTCAGCTTTGAAAGGGTGCAGTTACCCTTTGTTTATCCGAAACCCTCCAGAGAACGGGGGTCCCATTCTTCTTGATTAGCCAACAGTCATTTTCACTATCTGTGATCAGAGCTTGAAAGTAAATTTCTGCTTGATCTCATCTGTTAGTTGTAACTCTCTGAGAAACACTTTGACACAGACCTTCAGAGGAAGTGGACAGTTTCATTTGACCTTCAAAATGTGTTTCCATGACTCAGAACTTCAGCTAACGTAGGAGTGTGTCAATGTTTTTTTTGTTTTATTTAGCAGACAATATTGCTTTGCTTCCATTTCCTAGGGATGGCAGCAGTCATTGGTCACTCAGTCCACCACTTTAGTCCAAACTGAAATTAAATTTTGTACAGACATTCATGGTTCCCAGAGGATGAAGCCTAATGACTTTGGTGATTCCCTGACGAGGGCCTATGTTGTTTTGTGGGCAATACAGCTGCAACTAACGATTATTTTCATTATTGATTTATCTGACGATTATTTTCTCGATTAATCGATTAGTTATTTGGTCCAGAAAATGGTGAAAAATGTTGATCACTGTTTCACAAAGCCCAAAATGCAACCTAAAATCTTTTGTTTTGTCCCGACCAACAGTCCACAAACCAAAGATATTCTGTTTACTGTCATAGAGGACTAACAAGACCAGAATATATTCATATTGAAGAAGCTGGAACCAGAGAAACAAACAAACAAACAAAAAAAGACTCAAAATGATTTATCAATTATCAAAATAGTTGGTAATTAATGTAATAGCTGTCAACTAATTGTTGCAGCTCTAATGTGAAATTTCTTGACAACTGTTGGATGGATTGACCCCTAAACTAATCTACTGCACTTTGTCTTCATTGCTAATTCACAAATACTAACATGTAAAACTGAGATGGTAGTTATTACCTGCTAAACGTCAGAAACGTTAACATAGAGTTGCAAAGTGGGAAGGGTGGCTGCTTCCAGAAGTGGTTTCCCCCAAACAATCTCCTCAGTAGAAGAATACTACAACACCCATGAGCCTCGGCCACTGTTGCTATGGAGAAGAAGCCATGAGCGCAAATGGGAGCATAATGAATTCGAAAGCTTCATCGTTGAAGTTGGCTGTAGTTGCTGAATTCACTCAAAAGTGACCCAGAAATTAAAACTGAACTGATTTACGCTGTAGATTGTAAAATCAGTGTTTGGTGCAGGTGACTGAATTTTAAGCTCAGTGATTGGCTGTAACTTCTACCCTGAAATTTGTATGTACACAGTCTTGTACCTTAGACATTTTACTAAAGAACCAGATATTTTCTAACACAGTTGTTCATCTTTTGTACTGACAGTTTAACTGGGAGAGTTTCATGCCGATCCAAGCAGTAGAAGTTCTTGAACTGTGAGTCACGTAACATTGTCTATGGGAAAAATAAATGGGAGTTTTACTCCCAGAGACAGAGGTGCCCGAAATTGCTTTTCACACTTCACAACTCTGTTGTCATTGTGAGCATGTTAGCATGCTGATGTTAGCATTTAGCTCAAACCACTGCTGTGTCTAAGCACAGACCCACAGAGCTAGCATGTCTGCAGACTCTTGTTTTCTCTACACTAGTGTGTGGGGTGGATAAATATACTGAAGGGACAGCAGGTCTTTGCTCACATGGATAGACAGACAGGTGGTGAGTGGTCCCTGCCTCCACTACTAGCATCATGTTGCACGCATAGACAAACACAGGCTTCTACTTTTATCATCTACCCCAAGGCTATGGCATGTCTTTCAGTGCCATGATTAGTCAAGTCTTATATACACTGATCCCCCCCACGCTCACCCAGAACAAACTCCATCCCAAGGAAGGCATTTCTAAAGCCATGAACTCTATTTTGCTGCAGAGCCTCAAGGCACAATTTCTTCATAGGCATTCCCTGCCCTCTGCAGCCTCAGCACGCAAAGTTGGTGTATTTGTGGCTTTTTCGCTTTTCTGTATCCATTGGATAAATTGATACAGAGTTCTGTTTATAGTATTTCCAGACTCAAAAATCATTATTTTCTAAAAGCACAACCAAGATGTTAGTAGACTTGCTGTATAAGACTCTTTTGACAAAAAAAAGTCAGATAGGACCTTAAAAATTTAAATGTCACCCAGACTGATTAGGATTGACATTTTCGACCAGCTGTCCAAAGGCAGTGATTTTTACTCTATTTGGGGGTACTGCAAAATGTCAGCAAGTCTAAGCTTATAGTTACATTACAGTGTAAAAGGTCCCTGTGGAGCTCATAGCTAGAAACTCATTTGACCAGTCATAAAACCTGTTTGTAACTGCCTGCTGTAAAGCTCTCTGCAGCTAATCTCAAGTACAAACACAACTAAAGTCAACAGACCAGAAACTGGGCATGTGTGTGGGTGTATGGGTGGGTACTGTCTGTATGTATGTGTGTGTTTGTAGGTGTGTTCCTGCACCTGGTTATCTGCAATGATATGCATTTTGCATCATTGTGCTCGTATGTCTTTGTGTTTGCACAGAATATTGTATGAGAGTCGTATAAGCCAGAAAGCCCTGGACATATACAAAGGATGGACAAAATAACAGGAACATCTTACAGTATGGTGCAGGCCGATACAACAGCACGACAAACTTGAAGGCGTTTTCACACCTATACTTTGTTTGCTCTGGTCTGAATCAGTTGATGAGTTGGTGAACTTGAGGTGTTTTCCCCTTGGTTTGTTTTTTTTTTTTCACACAGAGAAAAATCCAAGCGAGCCAAAATACAAGACCACAAGCCATGTAAGAATGTTCACTTCACTCATTGGTCAGATGTGTCTGGGGCAGGAACAAGAACGTAAACACAGGAAGAAGGTCCTGAAGGAGGTCCACTGGCCAAATACAACATACTACGTTGCGTTAGTCCAGGTCCGACCTTGATTCATTCCTGGACTAGTTGTTAGCAACTGTTAAATTCGCTCACTCATTCACTCACGAGGTCCGATCACATTCCCACTACAAACAAACCACTCCAAAGTTCATTGGGGACCGGACAGAGACCACCTCCTCTGAAAGGTCTCAGTGTGATTGTTTTGGTCTGCACCCAAGTACAATTACTGTGGTCACACCTGTCCACACAAGTCGCACCGAGGGGGAAAACGAACTAGAGTTTGATTTAACCGGACTAAAAAGCGCAGGTGTGAAACACCCTCGAATATAACCACAGTAACAACACAGTGATGAATCATCACCTCTCTGACACAATCTCAACAGAAACTAAAATGTTAGATTCTGATTGTATTTACTGGTAATTCACACCACTCCCAGTGAGCAATAGAAATAATTGCACCTTGAAGGAATAGTTCAAGATTTCTGGAAATAATCGTATTTTCTTTTTTGTTAGAAGTTAAACAAGAAGATCAATATCACTCTCCTATATGTCTTTATAACATGAAGCTACCGCTAGCAGCCGGTTAGCTTAGCTTAGCACAAAGACTGACAATATGGGGAAAAAGCCAGCCTGGCTGAAGCTGGAGTTGATGACATTGACTCCAGAAAATCACTGCGCACAGCCAAGAATAGTCTGGCACATAGACTCCCTGCAAAACCTTATATTATTTATTTAATTAATAGTTAGCTGTAGACATGTTGGTAGGTGGATTTTGTTGGAGCCAGTTTTTATGCCAGTCTAAGCTATCTGGTTGCTGGCTGTAGAGCTTCATATATTTAGTGGACAAATGTAAGAGAGGTAGAAAATTCAAGAAAGCAAGTAAGCATATTTCCCAAAATGTCAAACCAATGTTGCCCTACTACAAACCAGGACTGGATTGCTGGTCATAAATCCATCACTAAGTTTGTGTGTAAAGTCCTTCCTAAGTAATTACTAGCTAGTTTCAAACCATTGATTTACTAAGCAGAAAACATCTTAGCTAGTAAACATTTAAGTAATGTGTAAACCACTTGCTAGGAAATATCTGTAGAAGCCAATAAGAAGCATAAAGCATTTAAGCATAAAATAAACCCTAACATTATAACATAAGATTCCATACAAGTGTGCTTCAGCTAATTTGGTTCATTTAGATTAACCCATATACTGCAGCATCTTTACTCATTATTATTAGTAGTGTGTTTTTGCTTTCAAGCATCTTTTGTGGTGAAAGAGGAAGTAGAACTCTTTGTCATCAACTGTATCTGCTCCTCTCTGCATGAGGTCACTGCTCCACCTGCTATTCCTTAAAAATCATAACTTTGTGTGGTTTCCTTTCTCTGTTAGTAATTCTCTTTTCTGCACATTTACAAATTCAGTCATCCTGATTGCTGTCCACACAGCCAATTGATATACCGATTAGGTTTGTTCAGTGGCATGGTTTGCCTCAGTTCGTCTTTTGATGAATGGTGCTGTTGTGCTCTCACTCCCTCTCTATTATTCTGCAGCTCTGAATTAACCACAAATGTCAGGCCGCTCCTCAGGTCTCCCTGGCAACCAGTCCTGCCGCCAAGACATGTCTTTCTCGACTCATCTTCAGGTTTGGGATGGGCTCAAAGTTTGACATGGATGTTGAAACTAAGCCTGTTGGTTTTGTCATGAATATACTGTATGTATGGATGAAGTTTAAATCAAGAAGCAGTACTTTTTCTGCTTCCCTGAAATGGAATTCAATTTTGAAGAAGACAGAAGATAAAATGTTTTTATTAATATTCACACAAATTAAATTCTGCATTTTAGCATAAAGTAATTATCCATATTACTTAAAATAAACATGTGTCAGGTTTGTAAGTTGTGCGCCTCTGCCTGGAAGCATTCTATCTTAGCATGAGTAGGCAGATAAACTAGGCCTGTTGTATTACGGTATCGTTTGTTGGATAATGATTGAGGAAAGCGCTGCAGGCTTTTGAGCTGGCAGACAGGCTGCCCTACTTCTAAATGTGATTTGGAGTCGTGTGTCTGTGTGTGTGTGTGTGTGTGTGTGTGTGTGCATTCATCTCACTTCTCTCATCTTGTTCCAGCGTGCTACATAGGAAGCCTCAAGGTCTAATTCTCCCACTCTTATCATTCACCCCCCCCCCCCCCCCCCCCCCCAACCTCCCCCCCACCCCATTTTGTTTTATTCCTTCATCTCTGTTTCACTGTAACTACATTTACACTTCCATGCGTTCTCCTTCTCATATCTCGCCTCTGTGTTGGTTTAAACATGCGGGAAACAGTACAAGTTGAACCTTTATATAACAATATTATGTTTTACATATTTGGATACACAACAAATACATGGCGTAAGCAAACTAATAGGAAACAGACGGACACAGTGACTCAGGCTGGCAATAGTCTATCTCTCTAATCTAAATGGGTCAAAGTGACTCATCTGGCCCTTCTTCTGACCTTGGCTAGACATAGGTTGACACGTGAATGAGTTCTTCAACACAGGTTGTCATTAAAGGGGACATGTCATGCTTTTTGTGATTTTCTGGGCCAGTACAGGATAAATAGGGAGTTTTTTGAACTGTAAATCATGTAAAGATATTCCAGTAGAGCCCCAGAATATGCTGTAAATATAGATCTGGAAATGTGCATATGTCCCCTTTAAGCAACCAAATTATTCTCTGTAAGGTGTGCAAGAACATAACCGTCACTGGCTACAAATATTAGGGATGGAAATGAACTAAATTGTATTGATTTTTTAAAGTAATCTCATTGATGCCCTGAAAAGAGAGAAAGCGAAAGGGCAAGAGAGAAACAAAAAGCCTCTAAGATGTGGGTGAGTGAGAGACAGGGAATGTGCGTGTATGGACATAAAGAGACACGTGAATCTGAAACTTAACCTTTACTTGGTAATCACGTAATGTAACTCTGAGTAATTCTGTGGTTTGGTGAAATGTATTGAACTACGCTTCAGGCTTGAGTATCAGCTAACACTGACAACCAGAATGACAGCTGTGTCATATGAAGGAAATGTGGGTTTGGAAACAAGCAAGTATTTGAAGGTTTGTGTGCATTTTGGTAGTAAGTTAAAGAAATATTTTGACATTTTGGGAAACTACTATTAGCTTTCTTGTTCCGAATTAGATGAGAACATGGATATTACTGTCAGGTCTGTGTGCTAGATGTGAATATACTGCCAGTAGCCAGTTAATTTAGCTTAGCACAACAAATAGAAACAGGTGGAAACAGCTAACCTGGCTCTGTACAGAGGGAACAAACTCTGTCCACAAGCACCTCCAAAGCTCACTAATTAAGATGTTATATCTTGTTTGTTTAGTCTGTAGCTTTTTGCTCACTGCTTTTGCATTGCTAAACACCTTGCGTTTTTCTGCTCTATGCACCTCACACCTTGAGTTGAAAAAAGTTCAACTTAGAGCAGAGAAGCGCCCAGCGTCATTGTGCAACTGGATGAATTGAGAGGTGGGCCTTCTGTGGTGGTGACAACAACAAGTGGAGATAACAATCCTGGAGGACATACTAGTGGTGCCTGTTGCTGGACATCGGAGCTATTACCAGTACCATAGTTACCATGATCTAAAATGAAAATAGCAGGCCTGGAGTGAACTCACTTCACAGCAAAATAACGGTTAAAAGACGTAGCAAACTGCTCTTTTCTTAAATTGTAGGTCTCAACAAAAAAGGCAGCGCGGTGCGCCTCGTGTTTTGCAACCTGCAAAAAGCGCTCTGTCTGATTGGGGCCTTACCGGGTCTCGTTGTTACGCTGAGGTTGCCAAGCAACCAGTGGAGACTCCAGGAAGTCACAACACCTGGCAAGAAAAAGCATGGATGTATAAAGAGAACTGGATACAGCGTCGGAGAAGGGGCCCCGTTCATTCCTAAAAAAGTTGCTCAGTGGCGCATGAAGCCAAAAAAGCCACTTCCTGCTGTAAAGAAATACATGGATGAAAACATACTGCGTACACTCTATGGGTCCAATGCATCCATGGAGCATGCTCAGTAGAGACCACACCAGCCGAGACTGATAACTTCTGGTTTAGCCCTTTGGCTAACTTGAATGGGGATAAAAACTATTTAATCGTGCAATCGTGCAAAATGTGATCAGATGGAATGGATCAATTTGTGATAGTGAAACGAGTCATTTCACAGGGGTTGTGATGCTCAAAAACATATATCTGCTGATTTACAGACGTCTCTTTTCCTGGTGGCTTGAGAAAAACCCCCATAAAACCACAATGTCCCTTTTACACTTTGGTTTTTGTACTGATATAAGCATCGTTATGTGACATTTAACATTTCCCAAAATGTTAAACAATTCCATTGTAACTTATCTTCTTGTACTAAAAAGGAAACTTACAGAACCAATGTTTTAGCTAAATTTACTCAACTCTGTCAATCTAACTGCTAAACTACTCAGGCCTCTAAGTCCCAGAATGTCTTGGGGTGACCCTGTATGGAGATCTAATATATTAACATATATTTAATAATGTGCAGTATATGAAAGATATTGAATAATACACTATACTGGATTTATAATACATTTCTTAATATATTCTTGATAAATAATGGAATATTGGAGTCTATTGCAAAGTATACAGTATGATAATATTTCAATAGTTTCTGACTGGATTTTTTAACATCTGTCAAAGTATGTTGCTTCTGTAAGGGCCAGTTTATTTAGTAAATATATGGACCTTCTCATACATTGGATACATTTCACAGTTGCTATTTTGTTTTTCTGTTGTCACTAAAACCCTCATTTCATCTGCTGAGTATGACTGGTTCATCGAAGCTTTTAGGAATCTGAGACTTGTCAATGGGATTGTGTTTTGTGCTGTAGTCCGATGTGGGCACAATGGTCGCCGCTCCCTGTTATGCTCTAATTGGATAAATGATGTGTGCAAACTGCTGCTTTTCATTCTTATGACTCTAAACTGCTTCAACCGACACTGCCGTCCACACAGCCACTAACAAGATAACGTATTCTCTGTTGCCCAGATGACAGGCCTAATGTGTCTGTCACTCATACTAACAGCGTCTCGGTCTGGCAGAGAGCCACATCCCTGCCTGTCAAACTTACTATTTGTTAATGTCTGTCTGTCAGAATTGGTTTCAGTTGCTGATTGAACAGAGTCTTTTTCAATGTGTGATTTAGTTAAGTATTGTATAACACACTGCTCCGCAATTAAAGTTTGAGAAACTGTTGTGCTGCATTCATTGTTATCTCCACTTGCATCAGCCCATCAGAGCAGTAACACTGAATGCATAATGAGGAAAGAAACAGCCCATAAGCCATCTAATCATTTACACTGGAGGCATTAGCATATTTTTGGAGCGGAATCTCAATTTCCCCAACTGTTACTTTTTTCATATTTTCTTGTGTTTCTTTTGAATAATTGATCCCATTTGGATTTCAGTGTAATCTTTGACTGGTCTGGCTTCTCACTTTCTGTGTGTGTTTGGGGAGTTTTGTTAAAGCCTGAGCTCCTTAGATCTCTTTCTCTTATCTTTCTGTCTCATTGTCTCTGTCTCCCCTTGCTGTCACCTACATCAGGTACATCAAACAAGTGCAGGAGTGTGTCGTGACTGCCCAGCATTATCCTGGCTCCATTATCCCGGCTAACAGTATTACTCAACTGACCTTACCTTAGTAACCTCTGGTTACGGTTAACGGTAGATATTAGACATTGAGAGTTCTGTCACCAAATTGTCATTTTTTGGACGATATAACACCATAATGTTTGGCCAACATTCATGAACTGAACTACAACACCTGCTGTTACATCTTGGGTTTCTCTTTTCCAAATGTAGAATAATGTGGCGTCCATATCGCCTAAAGCAGTTATCGCAGCCACACTGCTCATCTTCTTTACGTTTTGATTCTTCACAAAAGGAATTCAGTGTTTTTGAGCCATTTGATTGCCTCTAATTTGCTGCAGTGCATTACTGACAGTGCCACCACGTGAAAACACAAAATAAGCTACCTGATTAATTAAATTAAATGAATGCAGGCCAGATCCAATGTCTTCACAGTTTTCCGTCAAATATTTTGTGAAGTGTACCGGGGGGTCAGGGGAGTGCAGACAGCAGTTAGTAGAGTGGAGGTGACTGTCATCAATCAGTGCCATGTGATGGCACATTTTGTCCAACCTTCTGTTGTCAGATAAGTTGTTGCCGGTGTAGTGGGCTAGATGACGAGCTGTCTGTCTGTAAGGATTTAAGCTACTCATGATTGAGCTTTATGAAAGCTCTCACACACTCTTAAAGCCTCTTCCAAGGGGCTTTTTGGGACACGTTTGCATCTAAGGCACAGATGGTGCCCCCGATTCACACCCTGTGTTTACCCCCCTGAAACAGGGTTAACATGCATTTAGCCTCAAACCTGACTTATTAATGGTTGGTCCTCATACTTAGTTGTTGCTGCCTTTGTTTTTTTCTTGTTCTACCAGGTCATCATGCACCTCCTGTAGACCACCTGTAGGCTCTCCATGGTGCTGTCTGTTCACATTTATGTTTTCCGTCTGCAGTGGCAGGCATGTAGAGCTACAGTTTGGAAGCAGAGATGTGTGTCCAGGCTAATCATACAGTACACACAAGCCACTCCTAACTGATTCTTTTTTTGTAGTGAAAGAATTAAATGGTTAATCCTCAGTGGTTCCATTTTTCTCTAATTTAAGAAAATAAATTGGAAAATATGATTTACTTTAGAGTACTGCAACTAACTAGAGCTGCAATGGTTAGTCAATAAATCAATTACTTGATCAACAGATAATTAATGGCCAGCTATTTTGATAATCAGTTAATCGCTTAAGTCAAGTTCAAGCAATAATGCCAAGAATTTAATGCTTCTAGCTTCTCAAATGTGAGCATCTGCTCCTTTTCCTTGTAATAAATTACAGTAAATTGAATCTCTTCAAATGTTTTACTGTTGGTCAGATGAAAAAAACAGACATTTGATGTCATATCATGTTCAAATTGTAATGGACATTTTTTACTGTTTTCTGCTGTTTTATAGACTAAACAGTTAATCGAGAAAATAATTATCAGATTGATCAATAATGAAAAGAATCTTTAGTTGCCGCCCTACAACTAATTATGATTTTCATAAAAAATTAATCCGATTGATTAATTTTGTGGTTTATGTCTGTCCAACACTCCCTAACCAAAGACATTCAGCTGACAATTATGTAAAAATCTTCACTTTAGAGCTGCAACCAGAGAATGGTTCGAGTTTTGACTGATTAATTGATTATCAAAATAGTTGCTGATTCATTTTCTGTTGATTGACTAATCACTTTTTTGACTCATTGTTTCAGCTCTGGATAAGTGTTTTCTTAATTAACTTTGTCTTGTTGCCCTACCTAGAGATCATCTCCATCACTGTACAGTAGCATAACCTTGTCACTGTGTTTATAAAGTGTACCACGGATGTAGATCAGTGACGGTTGGCCCCCCGTACTGGGTGCTAAGGGGATTTTAGGGCCTGTGATCTGACAGCGTTCGTTCTAGTAATCCTATTACTCTGACTGCTGCTTTGCCAGACTACTGCATCGTACAGATCCGCACTCAGCATCTCCACATCACCATGGTGTTAACCTCTTGTTGCAGGATGCTCTGTTGCCCCAACTGGCTTACCTTATTCCTCAGCCTGCCTGCCAACTTGTTGTTTCTACATTCAGACAGTTTGCTCTCATTTTTGACTGAAAAGAAATATAGCATAACCAGTGCAGAAACAGTAACTGAAGCCAAAAAGACTTCTTTACTGTAATATATACTCCTGGCTAAATCCAGACAGCTTTGCTTGTTGAGCCAGTGAGGCACTTTAGAAATGATATGAAACTATGTACTCGGTCTAGAAAGCAGTGGCATGTGTCCTGGTCGCAGAGCATAGCTGGCAGATTATCCATCACCGGCTTGGCTTTGTGGAAGTTGTTCGTATTGAGTGTAAAGAAATACTTATTGTCATTTAGGGCTGCAACTAACAATTATTCGATCAGTAGTTTGGTCTATACAATGTCAGAAAATGTTGAAAAATGTCGATCACTGTTTCCCAAAGCCCTGTTTTGGAATATCAAATATGTTGTCTTCTGCCAACCAACAGTCCACAATCCAAAGATATTCAGCTTATTATCACAGAGAACTAAAGAAACCAGAAAATATTCACACTTAAGAAACTGGAACCAGAGAATTTTGCCATTTTTTCTGGACAAAATGATTCAAAACAACAAATCAATTACCAAATAATTGCTATTAATTTTCTGTCAATCGATTACTCGACTAATCTTTTTTGTCAACAGACAAACACTATCACTGAATGTAGCCACTGTTGTCTTTTTGACCAATGCTCTTGTTAGAAAGAAAAAACATAATATAATCAGACTTAGCTGTTTATGTGATTAATCAAATTACTCCATCTTTTATTTGTCTGGTTAAACTGTGTTCATTACGTAAGTGAAATGAGAACTCACAACCATACACGCACACACACACACACTCACACACATACAAATACACATACATACAAATGAAATGTCTACAAGACAAAAGCAGAGATTACAGACAACGTGAAAGAAACAAGATCATTTGTAAAAGACAATTACTTCATAATCTCAGCACACATGAGATACTACAAACTCTAATTCATTACACACATTAATTTATATCTGAGTAACTAAACCAGATACATCTATTACCAACATAAACCTTTATTAGGGTCCAAGGGCCATCCAAACCAGGATTAGAATGAGGGTTAATCTATATAGTTGTTTAACCAGTTGCCCAAAACATAACATTTTCCAGCCTAAAATGATCTTACTTTGCAGTAGAACCACAGTAGATGTATAACTGAGTCCCCGCTGCTCCAACTACAACAACAATGATCTGATAAACTGTGTCTCATTTTCTTCAATTTCAGTGGCGTTACATGTGACTCAGATCAGGAGTCACCACTGTCTCTTAATTTGATTTAACCTGCTAGATGACGTTTTCTGTGTCAGACCGTCTGAAGACTGCAGGTGTAGTTCTGCCTTTCCTCCATCTTGTCCAGGAGTTAGGACGTGTCTTCCTGATTCACCATTTTTTAAAACATGTTGAAGCCCATCTGTTATTTTGTCTGAAACACAGATGAGATCAGAACTCGGTGTTACATCACTGTGGATTTGGGTTTTCAGCTGGCAGTAACCTCATGACTATATGTCCATTCAGGGACAGGAAATCCTTGCGTTGCCTTCCCGAGTGCACACGTGGTATTTCGTGTGTACCTGTGTGCACCTTTCTGCACATATGTCACCGAGAGTGAGTGTTTGGCATGCTCAGGTCGTTCCTTTGTATTTCCTTCATGTCACATGTGACTAACTCTGAGTATCCGTCGTCAGCGCTCTGGGACTGGCTGTCCTTTCACTGTGCCTGTCAGCGACTCACTCAGGCGTGGGTCCATTCTCACTGCAAGGGCACAGACACTGGAGGAGTGCCTGCCTGGGCCCGCACTGGGGCTTAGCTGCTTCCTCTGACAAGCCTGCATCAGGAGTAGTTGATTCCTCTCCAGAGGTACAGGTTAACTGATCCCACATCACATTTACTGTTTTCTTCCATTGCACCTTCCCTTCCTGACCTCGCTGCTTTTTAATTCTAAACGAAGGACATTATGATTATCAATTAAGTGCACCACATGGTTTCCTCCCAGAGTTCAAGAGCTTTGATTCTTTCCCTGCTCCTGTGCAGACGTATTAACAAGGGCCAGAATTGATCAATTCTGTCTGTCAGCTATAAACACACTCGCAGTGTAAGTAATGAAAGTCATTTATCTAGAAAAGTCACAGCTGTAGCTCCCAGATGGAGCTGGCACAGTGTCACTGCCAGCTGTGGTTGCTTATCTGTCGACCAGAAGATTGTCACTAAAATCCAGAGTAAAGAGTAAATTCTTGTGAAGCAGTCGCAGTAAAAGCTCAACAGAAACAGAAACCCTTCAATCAAAACTGCCCCAAACTCTATTTGAAAAACATGCTCACTTCACAATAAAAGCCCCAGTTATTCTACACCCTGCCAGTAAAATTTCAGTGTTGCGTGTAACCCCGCTGTCATCGAGAAGCCCCCATCAAGCAGCCCTTTAATCGGGCTGTTTCCTGTTAGCACCTTCTCTACCACAGGACCAGACTGCTGCTGCTCGCTGGGGGCTGCCAACAGACTGGAGCCTAGGAGTCCAATCCATAATATCTGCACTCATGCGGAAGCCGCTCACGTAGGCACAGACAGGCACCGGCAAGCAAACGCACACACGTACACGCTTTTTTTAATTTTGATAGCCTATCTAGCTCCTTATCGTTCTTTTTTTCACACGCAAACCAGCCAGCAACACAAACTCCCTGTCTGTTTTTGATCTAGGCCAAGGTCATCGTCCGTGGCGACTGTCAAGGTAATTGCTCCCTCATACACGCTCCTGCTGACTAATGATGAGATGTGCCAGTTCACTCCGGAGGTTCGGGCCTCTACGGTGTCATGGGAGTCACTCCGTCCTCCCTGTTTGGCCGTGAGGCTGAGACGCCTGTCTGAAAATACTACTCTCAGGGAGAGAGACTAGTTGAGCAGCGGTGATTAAAGCTCCGCTTCATTGTTTAAACTAATGGGACATTGAAAGAGGCAGCTGCTTGACTGTCAAAACATGTGATTTCCTCCTCCAAAAATTAGCACACACAGTTGGGAGTTTAACATAAATAAACTCGCTAATTTTGTTTTCAACTTGTTTGCTGCTACTTTGATTTCCAAGAAGTCTCTTTTCAGGGTAAATGCTGTTGTGTCTCTCGGTTCAGTTCAGCTTCCAACAGTCGTCTCTTTGTGTGCCCAATTGGGGGAAAAAAGCAAAATTCCTTGGAAGTCCCCAAATCCTGGGAATTGTAATGAAGGGGTTGCTAGGTTGCGATGTATAGGGCCTATTGTGGGCTCCTGTATGGATTCAATGGTACTACAGGGAGCATCAATGACCCACAATGCACCCCGCATTCCTCTGCTTTTCAGGATCATTGAAGGGGAGTGGGGGGTTGCCCAAAATTTCTTATTCCATGATTTGGTTCGCAAAAAACCTAAATATTCACTCTAAAAATATCAATGAACAGCAGGAGAGAAAACAACTGTCCTTTTCCAACTTTTTTATGTAAAAAGTTCTGAAGCCAGAGTTTCATTCTCTTAACTGAACATGTAAGACTCACCGGCCTTTCATTAAAACATTGCTGACAGGTGCCTTTTGGAGCCAGGAGGTTTTATTTTGAGTATCTGCAGTACAATTACTTCCATGTAATGACTGGGAGCCTTGTTCCTTGAACTGCACTCCCTCTAGGAAAGAGGACGTCAACATCATAATACTGGAGTCCTTAATGTCCTCTGGGATGTCCTCTCCTCTCCACTTAGCTCTGATTTAGATCTTGATCTGTGTTTGAGGATTGTAAGACCCACATATTTGCTTTATGTGTGTGCAGAGTGTGCTTTCTGGCTCACTGGTCCAAGCCAAATAAGGATAAATGATCCATCATAATCATAATCGTAGCAATTGAATACACTGGAAGTGAATATTAACAGCTTCTCTCTAAGTTTTAATCCAAACTAAATTGTATTCTTTGCAAGTCTGCGTCCCAGTGCTAACAAAACATCAAGTTTCTCTTAGTCGCTTGGTCTATAAAAGGTCAGAAAATGGTGAAAAATGTCCATCATCTCAACCTCAAATGTCCAGTTTTGTCCTGATCATCAGACCATGACCCAGAGATACTTAGTTTACTGTCACAGAAGCCTAAACAGGCCAGAAAATAATCTCATTTAAGAAGCCGGTGCTAGAGAATTTTAGCATATGTCTCTTGAGAAATTACTTAAATAATGAATCAGTTAGCTGATAAATTCTCTGTCAATGGAATCGACTAATTTCTGCAGCTCTAATCACGTATCTGCTGTGGCTGATTAATGTTAACAGAATATATTATACATAGAGATGCACCAATCCAATACCAGTACTGTATATTGCCTAAATCTAAAATCTGAATACCTCACTTTGTGGAACTCATTGCACTAATTTTTACGTAAAGTAAAATGAGGTGATGGGAAAACTGAGTCAGCAACCTGCAGTGACTGAAAAAATGTCACGTCATGCTGCTGAAATTTACATATTTTCACAACTTAATAGTTTATTAACAACTAGGATGAACTATCAGAACAATTATTGTGGAATAATGATACATATGGAGTCCAGTGGATCTCTGTACAGCATATTTACTCATCAAGAGCTTTATTTTAAAGCTCTGGAGTTCCTGTTATTAAATAGTGATTATAGTGAGTAGATTATTCATGCCACATTGAAAAACTGCCCTGAAACTGTCAGAGCAAATTCTATTGTCTTAGCTTGATCAAATATTACTAATAAAAAGTGAATGGGCTCTTCTCTCCCCTGGTTTGATCTTGTATGTTACGTCTCTCTTTTAAAGAGGCTAACCCAAAATTTAACCCAAAAAAAAAAAAAAGACTGGACTCACTAAGACAGATTTCCCTCACTCATTTTGTACACATAGCAACAGCCATTGCTATTCACTCTGACGCTTTCATAATAGATTGCAGAGTAGAACGCTGACTGAAAATTTGTTACGCTGTCTGGGAAGACTGATGAGTCTGACGGCTTAAACACTCACATCCAGACTGGGGGAAGATTTGAAATATATGCTCTCACTCTGCTTGCTTTAAGCCTGTGCTGTAACGCTGCAACACTCTCAGTCACTACTTGAGGCATAGTTTTAAGGCTCTAAGACTGCATCTTAGAATGTAAAGCCCATGTCCTTTGCATGCCTGCCCAATCCACATATTAGTCATACATTCATTACAACTCATGCATTATTCCTAAAGTCTGTCTTCCCTAAATTTCTCCAACATTATACAGAATTTTTGAGAATCCGTAACAGCAGACTAAAGCAAAGTAAGCTCCTCTCTGACATATTTTTATGCCTTGCTGGAAGTTTTGTAACCTGACATGCTGAGACTTAGGGGAACTTGGGTTAATTGTTTGTTCCGGTGTTGAGAAACCATAGGAGAAACCATAACAATGCAAGTGCATTAAAAGCTTGAATATTTCAAAACACTTTGCACTTAAGCAAAGAAAATATAAAATTTTCATACTTTGGATGAAGTTGCAAATTCCCATTTTGCTTCACCAGAATGCTGGCATAAACTCTGAATTATGAACGAGCTGTGTGTGAGTGTTTTGACACAGTGCGAGTGAAGGTATTTGCATGACTTTGCAGGTATGTGTTAGAGTTTGTGTTTGTGTGAAGCTCACAAGAGCTGCAACGATTAGTCCGCTAATCGATTAGTTGCCAACCATTAAGTTAATCGGCGACTATTTTGATAATCAGTTAATTATTTTTAGACATTTTTGGAGAAAAAATGTCCAAAATTCTCTGATTTCAGCTTCGCAAATGTGAATATAGTCTCCTATGACAGTAAACTGAATATTTTTGGGTTGTGAACTTATGGTCAGGACAAAATAAAACATTTGAGGGTGTTATCTTGGAATTTTCTGACAATTTATGGAGCAAATTAATCGATTAATCAAAAAAATAATCGTTAGTTGCAGCCCTAAAGATCACATATATATATGTGTGGGTTTTTTTAGAGTATAAAGCTTTATATTTGTTTTTACACCCCATTTTAATTATGTAACTAACATTATTCTTAATTGATGCATTCAGTTGATAACCTTTTACTGCCTCCTTTCAGTCGTAGGGCTCCACATCTGGCAGGTCGATGCCCGAAAATCATTATTCTGCTCAATCGCCTTTCTCCAAATTACTTCATCTCATTAATCGCCCCAGAAATCGATTCTGCACAGGAATTGTAAGGCCGCTCCGAAAGACACAAATAAAGCTCAGCACCTGGTTTATGGTTTCACACTTCTCCTTTCATCTCACCACCACCATCTCACCGTACTGCTTCTCTTTGAAGCATGAACATTTATCTATTCCTCCTCTGTAAACCGTGGTTAGCGTCGCTCTCCCTCTCTGTGGTCTGTTTCCTCCTCTCCCTCTCTAAACCTATTCTCTATTTAATCAGCTCTCTCAGGATTCAGTTCTGTATAATTAGAGACTGAAACTTTAATCACCATGGATCCAGGGCAGGGAGAGCATGGCGTCTCAAACAGACACAAGCAGAAAAATTAGCATGAAAGAAAAGTATGGAAACGTAGAAATGAATGTGACAAAAAATGGACTTCATTAAGTTGTGACATTCATTCGCTGTCGGTCTGCACTTGTTCAGGGACAGTGTGGACACATATTAGGTTCACATAGGACAAATAAAACCCAAACTACCTCATAATCATGTCTGGTAGGTCTTGACTTGTTCATAATACTGAGCTAATTGTGCCAGTTCCGCATTGTGTAGCTGGATTAAAAGGTCAGAGTTTGCAGGAGGTCTTTACATAACAACAGCTGTCTCCTCACCTCCTCTCATTCTGTCTCCTTCTATCTGTCCACCTCTCCTCTAATCTTCCCTCCTCTGTTTTTCCATCTTTGTCTTCTTACCCTTGATTTGTCTCCATACTGGCATTCATTTTGCCCCTTTTTTCAACATCTCATCCTGTCTTCTCTTCTCTTTCCTTTACTTATTCATCTAGCTGAAGACTTCACTTATGCTGTGTATTAATATTTTGGCAGAATGTGGAAAACAGAAAGCTGGATGCTGGCCTCCTGTGTCTGCAGCAGAACTGGAGAGAAAAAAAATGTTAAATTATCCAAACTTTACCTCTGTGGTGAATACAAGATGTGATTAAAATTCAAGACCTTGATGTTTGGCCATTTTATGAGTTTTAGAGAAAAAAGATAGATGGAAAAAGTTCTGTTAGTCTTGTGTCTGTGACCTGTGGAGTTTCAATTTATTTATAGTGCAAATTATTACTTAGAGACATTTTAAAATGAAGTCACATTTGAAGACTACCTAGTCATTTAGTGCCACTGAATGGATTGTTTTTTTAAGTATATCAAAGGAATAGTTCATTTGGGGAAATGTGACTACTCTCTTTGCTCTCTTGTTCAGACAGAAAGCAAAGCAACATTTTCTCCTTGCCTCCTTCGCACTTAATTGACCGCTGGACCATTTGTGTTTTTTTGGCCCTAAACAGCCAAAATACCAAAAACTGTACATTAGCTGTAAGCAACCAACGCACCAACCGTGTCTCTCTCTCCTTTTCCCTCTCATCTCCTTATGTTTATGAAGAATTCATAAAGCTCGGGGATAGACGCAAATCTTTCGCTCAAGTTGAGACATTTTCAACTCACGCAGATGCTTCTTTGCATCAGTTTGTGCCGCCCGAGTCGATACACGTCTAATCACATCCTTCCGTTGACTTTGTATATAACCGTGCCACATCTAAAATTTGCTTCTCATGTGGTCTAAACACTCTCATATAGTGGCTGGTTCAAAGTAAAAAAAAAAAACTGCCTGTGCAGATTAAACAAATGAGATGTAATTTGTTTATTAGTGAGATTTACAAGTGCTGGTAAACAGATTTTTTCACCTTCGGACAGACACATACAGACACAAGAGTGGTATTAATCCTCTCATCTAACTCAGCAAGAAAGTGAATAAGTGTATAAGGGCTGCAACTAAAGATTATTGTCATTATCAGTTACTTGGTTGATTATTTTCTCAATTAATCAATTAGTCGTTTGGTCTGTAAAATGTCAGAAAATGGTGAAAAATGTCGATTACTGTTTCCCAGATCTGAACATGCAACCTAAAGTATCTTCTTTTGTCCTGACCAACAGTCCATAACCCAAAGATATTCAGTTCACTATCAAAGAGGACAAAAGAAACCAGAAAATATTCAAATTTTAGCAGCTGGAAACAGAAAATTGTTTCGTTTTTCCTTAAAAAGTTACTCAAAAAGATTTATCAGCTATCAAAATAGTTGGCGATTAAGCTGTCGATCGACTAATTGATAAACCGACTAATAGTTGCAGCTCTAAAGTGTATTTCCTAACATTCCTTTAATCTGCCAAGGTTAAACCTCCTTTTTCTCAAAATCCCCATGACAACCAGAGAGCCATTTTCCATCACAGCTGATTTACACCCCACAGTTCTGACATACCTGACATTTTAAGCTACAGCTTAAAAACTAACAAGTCCAACACCTGCATTCTGTGTATTTCGTCCCGTGATAAATGACTGAGGCCTGGAAGTCCCACTGTAGGCCTTGATAGCTGGTAGCTAACAATAGTTGAACCCTGCTTCATGTTTAAAAGTGACACTAATGTGAGTAGACATGCCAGACTTGCTAAGTTCCTCAGCTGAGAGCTCGGCCAGCTGACGAGGTGGAAACGTGTTAGTCACTCAGTGCAGA
The DNA here is from genome assembly GCF_914725855.1 of Thunnus albacares. Classification (NCBI taxonomy): domain Eukaryota; kingdom Metazoa; phylum Chordata; class Actinopteri; order Scombriformes; family Scombridae; genus Thunnus; species Thunnus albacares. The sequence goes on from NC_058123.1 coordinate 9,892,348, forward strand.
CACAGCTGTTGTGTACCACTCAGCAAACAGAATGAAGGGAAACCCATATTCCTGGACCTTTTTACTTAAATGTTCTTGTTTAATGTAACTGGGTAGTTTTGTGTTTCATGTCCCTGAGAAGCAGAGAGAAAGTAAGCCAGGGAGATCAGCTGTACATGGCCACATGGTCATTTCCTGTCACTTTAGATTTATAATATGATACTATCAGCCATGTGACAGGTTCTCAGGATTTGTATTTTAGAGGATTAATGAGGTATAACTGACAATGTCATTAGCCACATATAATGAGAGTCAGAATACAGCTGAACTGCTGTGGGTATTTTTGACCTTTTGTGTTTTGGCTGTGGTGAAGTCACAGTGTCCTTTCTCTTTTTAATGGCATCAGAGAGCAACAGAGAAGTTCTTTGTTTGGCTTGGCTACTTATATTCATCAGACTTTATCACCGCTCTGCCAAGCTATTAAAGATTCTGATATATTAAAGTGCACTGGAGATCATGTTTTAATGCTGACAGATTGTTCCTACTTATGCCCTTAATTCTGTCAGCATGCCAAATGTGCAGCAGGACACACTTAGGTCACTCTCCCTGCAATGAAGATGTGGGGTGCATGATTTATCATGCATTGATTTTTTTTAAACTCCTCTTAAAACTGATCGTTTCAGTCATATGTGATCAGGTGCAACCACCAAACTTACATTATAAAAGTGTAATTTATATACATACATGCAGTTTATTGTTTGCTGCCTGTTCCAGTCTTATATTTTGAGGTATTTCATACAGAAAACATGAGATACCATTAATATGTAGTGCTAATATTCTAATTTTCTTTTTGTCTGCCTAGTTTGAATTCAAGGCCAAGAACATCAAGAAGAAGAAGGTCAGCATTGTTGTGTCTGTGGACGGGGTCAAGGTGATACTGAGGAAGAAACAGAAGGTGAGTCATTAGTGATAATCTCTAAAAAGGATAAGAAATAACCCTGTTTCTCCAGATTCAGAAAGCAAACATCAGACTGAGCAGTTTGCGTATTGTAGTAATAATAATTGTACAGTATAACTTGATTCGATTTGTTTTTGGTGTGAAACTGTTGCTTTATCACAATCATCTTTCTAATACTCAGAGAAAAGAATGGACGTGGGATGAGAGCAAGATGCTGATCATGCATGATCCCATTTACAGGTCAGTCAGCCTATGTTCATATGTAAAACAAATATAAAATCTCGTGATCTTTGCCTCTTCATTTATACACCCAGTGTTTAAAGTCCCTCTGATATTCCTGTGTGTGTTCTTTTTAGCTTTAACCAAGGTAATTACAGTGAGTATACAGTAGATAATATATACTGTGTGTCTCTCAATGGAAATTATATCCTCCAATTTGGCTTCTGTGGATGAAGCTGAAGTTTTACCATTCAGGACTAATATACATGAATGTGCTATACATGCCAAATGCAGTTGCATTCTTTAGGCAGCATAATGAATAATCTATAGCTCGTGCATGTAGTTAGGAGAGCATATGTTCGTATACTTTAATGCATGTAAGTATTCCAGGGAGGCACTCTGCTCCCAGATTGTATTCATAGTATTCTGGTATTTTCAGAGCAAGTGTGCAACGTTCAGCCAAATTGCCACTTCCCATAAATTGTGAAAATGATTTTAAATGATGTGTTGGATTATGTTAAAAGATGAGAGTGTGCCCAAAGAACAAAATGCATTTATTATGACTTTAACGTCTAATCCCCTTCCCTGTTTGCATGGTGATGATGGAGCCTGTCAACCAAAACAGCAGCGGACATGCGAAGCTGTCAAGCAACTCACAGTAATTAAACTGTTGAGTGTCAAAATTATATTACCTGTCAGGTGCTGAGAAGAGATTGAAAATTATGAAAACAAAGTGCAAGCAGAAATTAAAAGGTTTTTGGTGAGGAGAGTTGTGAAATTATGTATTCTTTTGTAATGTCTTGGCTGGCAAGAACAGAAACAAGCAATTATTACTAATCAGGCAATCTCTTCAAAGAAGTGGAAATCTCAAACAGAAAGTGGTAGGCGGCCACTTAAAAGTGTCTCAACATTAAACAGGCTTGTGTATGACTCTGTGCACTTGAAAATTGTGCGTGTGTGTTTGTAAATTATGTATATATCTGTGGGAGGATCTCGTTTGGCAAAGCCACACCTCATCAAGGGACTGTTTGTGTTCAATATAATTAGCCTTGCTGGTGTTTCTGTGTGTGTGTGTGTGTGTGTGTGTGTGTGGGAGTGCGGTTGGGATATACTGTATAGCACTATATCTGTCATGTGACTTTTGGTAGTGGATGGGTATAATCTGTTTGTCTGGTTCCCAGTAGGGATGTTTTATAGCAGTGGAGCTTCAGATGGAGAAGCAGGTCTGACCCTTCTCTCTGCCAGTTTACTGCAGAGTGTGTCGGTTCAAGGTTGCTGGCAAGGACAGAACCCGACAGCATACTTATACGACAGGCGGTGTATACAGTATAGTAGTGTACTAGCATGTCTTTGTATAGTATAAGTATTATACCGTAAATATACCCCTTTCTTTTTATTTATATCTGAATAAGGTAAATTCTTCTTTTCTTATTCTTTTCTTTCTTATTATGTCATCAGTAGGATATTAATGAAGGTCTTTTATATTTAGGTTTATGTAACTTAAAGGGGACATATCATGCTTTTTGTGATTTTCTATTATTTTTATATTGTCATGACGTCGGATGTCTATGTTAAACGTGGTCAAAGGTCCTAAACTTGAGTGGAACGTATGTAAAAATGCTCCCTGCAAGTCAAAAGCCAGAGCTACCTCTGCTTTTTCCTCATGATGATGGGAGCTGGCCAATCAGAACAGAGTGCACCTTAAAGAGACAGGAGCTAAAACGGCCTGTTTCAGACCGAGGCTGAACTGAGCGGCTGTATAAAGGGCCCGTATAAGATAAATAAGGATTTTTTTGAACTTTAAATCATGCAAAGATATTCAAGTAGAGCCCCAGAATATAAATATAGACCTGGAAATGTGCATGATATCTGCTCTTTAATATTCAAGTTTTGCATCATGTTTTCCAGGATTTTCTACGTGTCTCATGACTCCCAGGACTTAAAGATTTTCAGCTACATCGCAAGAGATGGGACCAATAATTCCTTCAGGTGTAATGTCTTCAAATCCAAGAAGAAGGTACAGTTTGAGTCAGTTCATACACCTCCTGACTGTGGACGTTGGCCAGCAAACGTCTGACCAGAGATACAGACGTGCTTATCATTAAATTATAGTTTTTGGGGGGACTTTTGTGCTGCTGCTCTTATGTGTCATCGCCCCTGAGAACTCCAGTTTAAATAACTGAAAATGAAACTGGCATTCAGCAGTCGTATGGGGAGAAACCCGTAACTGCAGAGAGGAGAGGAGGATGATATACCAATTTAACCAAGTACAGCAGCATGAGTGGGCTTTAATCTAATGCAGCCGTGAGACATGTTGCATTTTAAGTAAGGTCCTTGCTTCTGTGCACTTTTTCCTTTTGCCACCAAATTTGCTGCTGTCATTGCTCCTTGATGTAAACCCCAAGTTAACTGTGGAGAATACAGCTTGCAGACTTGAGTGTGATTTGATTTTGCTGTGTCCAGATACCTGTGACTGAGGGTTGTATATATTCTGTGTTTTTCAAATTTCATTGTTGTTGTTTCATTGTTTAACAATTAATTACCTAATTTTGTCAGCTCTGTTAATGGATTTTGCTTTTTAAATTTGATCATAAATTATATATCCTGTGGCTTAGCACTGAAAGAGGCACAAGGATTACAACTGCATATTTCACAGAAGCAGACCCATCATCAACTGTGTCTTTACCTTTCCTCAGTCTAGGCTGTTTTCTTGTGCACTGCTGCAATCGTTGTAAGTTACTGCTGTCTGCCGCCTTGGCTCAGAGGTCTTGTATTATCAGTCATCTGTAATGAGGATTGTACCACAGAAGTGATAGCATTAGTCTCTGAACCGGGGGTATTCAACCGTGGGCTATATTCCGGAGAGTCTGCAGGTTTTCCGTCCATCCAAAGACTACTGATTAACTCTTCTCAAAGCAGACAGGGGGAACTGATCAGTGAAATTACCTGCTGTGGTGTTTCTAAGTGTCTCCACTCCTTTCTCTCTGCCTCTCTCTCTCTCTCTCTCTCTCTCTCTCTCTCTCTCTCTCTCTCCTCTCCCCGTGTCTCTCTTTCCCTGCCAGACACAGGCCATGCGTATTGTACGGACAGTAGGTCAAGCCTTTGAGGTGTGCCATAAGCTCAGTCTGCAGCATGCAGAGCAGGATGCAGACGGACAGGCTGATGGAGAGAGTGACAACTCCACAGAGGAGCCCAGCAGTCATGGTGAGGCCTACCTAATAAGACTGTGCACCATCTACAACACATGGTTTTGCCTTTTGTAGGCTACATTTAAATACACACAGATAAATAGACATTTCTGACGACTTTTTTGCTGATTTTCATAACTACAAAGTGTAAAAATGTGTAAAAATATGATGAAATGTTAATGATTATTACAATAAAATAATGCATTCACAGTTAGCAATAAAATCATGAAAACTTTGTTCACACTGAACTGATACTTACGCTCTGTTGAGTCTCTTTGTACAGTTTAGTTTCTGTTTGTTTTAATTTTACAATGTGCAAACACCTGCTACTTGTTTGAGACTTTCACCTGTGAGATAATATACAGCCAACAATACTTTGTAGGCCAAGCAGAAGAAATACTGTGAATATAAACAAACATACAAAAACTAAATTACTGTACTAACTCTTTGTTGCTGGACTGCTGAGGAAGATATTAGCTGGATTCTTCTTAATATGTTCTTAGGTGAAAAAACAAAGTGTGGTGGTGCTAGTGGACATATCAGGAAATCATAAAAGTCCTCAGGATTCATCCTCTAGAGGTCATAAACGTCTGTACAAAGTTTCATGGCAGTCCATCCAACAGTCATTGAGATATTTCTATCTGGACCAAAGTGCTCAAATGACCAATCCACAGACAGACTGACTTTGCTCTCCCTAGAGCCAAGCCTAAAACTCAGTATAAAACAGTCACTCTTAAACTTCCTAACAAACCCGCCCCCCCTCCCCCCACTTTCTTTCTCTCTCAACCCAACTGGTCAAGGCAGATGGCCGCCCACCAAGAGCCGGGTTCTGCTTGAGGTTTCTACCCGTTAAAGGGCGGTTTTTCCTTACCGCTGACGCCAAGTGCTTGTTCATGATGTTCATAAATTAAAGAGTATGGTCTAGGCCTGCTCTATGTGAAAAGTGCCCTGAGATGACTTTTGTTGTGATTTTGCACTATATAATTAATATATATAATTGATTGATTGATTGATTGAAATCATACCAAATGAGGCTCTTGAGATACATGAGTGAGCATGATGTGGAGAGTTTTTAATACGTGTTTTTCACACTTACCAATGGAGAAAACTGCACATTCAATATTTAAAAACCCAGTTAAACAGACAATATCAACATCTTATCCCATTCCAAGAACGACTGTGATAGCACAATGGATAGAAAATGTAATAAAAAACGTGAACTAACCAAATTTTACAATTATAATAATCGTCACAACAAAGGCATGCAAATATACAGAAAGCTTTGTGGTTACTGGGATGTGTCGCACCAATGCCCTCTTCACTTTTTAGATGTTTCATGAAGTGAGTCCCATTATGGTTTCTCACAAAAGCAATAATGCAACCATTCTCCACACAGAGAGTTAGTATATTAAAACCTCATAACTTTAACATCTGCTCTAAACAATGTTATTGTAGAAAACATGGTGTTTATGAGCCTTAATTGGTCATTTTGGTAATACAAGGACCATCTCTGTCCTTTCTGAAGCTTGACCATGGCCCTGTTTAGTGTGATTACATGTCTCTTTATGGCCTAAATGGAACCGTCAAACCTCACTACCTCACTAATTTAGCGCAGTGATCAAACAGTGTCAACACAGACGTCTGGTTACACAGGGATGTAAACAGATTTTTGGGGACAACATTGAGGCTCATGCTGTGTTTATTTCATGTGGGAACAGAGGGCAGCGATGGGAAAGATTCCTATGATTACAACATTCCCGTCATTGGACGACACAAGAGGGTGATGTCAGTCAGTGTTTCCAGTAATGAGTGTAATTTGCACACACTGAATGGGTAGTTGTCTAGCATTGAGCTACAGTTGTGTGGCATACAGAGTTGATCATGTGGGGGTAAAAATCTGTGTGTGTGTGTGTGTGTGTGTGTGTGTGTGTGTGTGTGTGTGTGTGTGTGTGTGTGTGTGTGTGTGTGTGTGTGTGTGCTCAAAATAGCATTAATTTAGGGCTTAGGCATCAAAATTCAGACATTAAGACACTCACTGTATGCATTCTTCTACTGCTAGGTTGGATATACCAGGGCTTTCAGGAGGATATTAAATTCCTGAAACTATATAAGCTATATTTATATTCTGGATTTTTCAATGAGGGAGAAGTAGTAGATGCCATTTTAAGGATTTTAACAAGATAATTCAACCTTTTTGTGGAAAAATGATATTAGACAGAAGTCAAGTGTATGTAGCTACTGGCAGAGTACTAACATATTCTAAACACTTCTAAAAAAGTCTCTTCAAAAGTCAAGAAAAACAGACTCTGGAGGTAATGGTAATGCTTTGTTTGTTGTCTCTTTGTATTCTTCTACAGCCCGTAAACTGACAGGAGCAGAGCGAGGGGAGGAGGACAGCAAACAAGGAGGAAGACGAGGAGGAGAAGAGCCGTCAGCCGGCACCTCACTGTGTGAAAAGGCAGTCAGTGAAATTCTCCAGAGCCTGGCTGAGCTGAACGTGGTCAAACCTGGACAGACCATCATAGTAAGATACTGGGACACACACATTGAATTTTTGAGGGTGACTGATTGTGCTTACAGTCCTGCCCTACATTATAAAAGCAAACAGCATTTCAATTTCAAAGGTTTGAGATTAGATTTAATGGAAACAAATAACAGAGGTAAACTGAAATTGGACTCACATTTTCGAGCCAATTTTGCTAGGAGATATACTGTTAACTATAGATATTACTTTTACTCATTTTATTTTAACACCTGCTGAGTCATTACCAGCCCAGACACTTAGTACTGTGTTCTTCCCACATTATACAAAGGAGGAGGTCTAGCTAACGTTAGCTGTCTCTCTTTCATGGGTGCATTTGTGGTGGTAGCAAATGACCGGCTGTCAAAACTCCAGTAATGACTGGTCCTGTGACCTCAGCACTCCATACATTACAACATGACTCACATCACAACAGGGAGTAACTAACAAACATAAAAAAATGTACACTAGTGTAGGGGTGTTGTCACAGCAGAAAAATAAATAAAGTTCAAATTTCTTCTTTTTGGTAATTACAATTTTGACCAAATATGTACACAAGTCAAAACAAACACCAACTTTACTGTATATACAACTGTATTTACTGAGTTCTTAGCAAAAATTAATTTTGATTCCAGTTTGATTTTAAAGGACCAGTGTGTGGGATTTAATGGCATCTAGTGGTGAAGTTGCAGATTGCAACCTCCCCCTCCCCCTCTACTTCCAAGTGTGTAAGAGAACCTACGGTTGCTGCGAAACTCGCGAAAAATACCCTAAAAAAAGGCCCCATCTATTGGTTTGTCCATTCTGGGCTACTGTAGAAACAAGGCTTTGCAACATGGCAGGCTCCGTGGAAGGGGACCCGCTCTGTATGTAAATATGAAGGGCTCATACTAAGGTAACAAAAACACAACAATTCTTATTTTCAGGTGGTTACACACTAATTAAAACATACTCATGAATATTATATTCTCTTTCTGCCAAGTCCATTCCACTAGATGCCGCACTGCACCTTTAAGTGATGCATGCTCTCTGTGTGAATTAATAATATGTGTTTCACTACTCGAGCTACTGTATTGCATTTTAACTGTGAAGGGCAGTACTTTAATTTCTCTCCTTGCTGTGGTTGTATTTCTTGTCACAGTCATTGGGCAGCTAAACCTTGCGACAGCAAATTGCATTTGTTAGGACCGCCTCACATAAATACATTTGTATGAGGTATTTTTTTATTACTGTTATAGTAAATTTTCCCCTCAATTACTGACACCAGCGGCAGGGATAAAGTAGCAGCAGCATCCACATTTAATGATCACAGGTTTCTTTTCTCTAGACAGCTTCTGTCTTTGTAGCCACAGGACATTGGCTCTGCCGTGATTCGTGATTCATTGCTTTGGCTATAGTTGTGTTTTGATGCTATCTGAGCATAGTGCTGCCAAATGGCTCATTGAACTAAGGAAATACAGTATAGTGCTTTGTCATTGACTGCAGTGCCTGACCAGATCATTGACTGCAGCTCCAAGTTGGTAGAAGATACTGTAATAGTAATAATAATACTTATTATAATAATAATAAACTGTATTTGTATAGCGCTTTTCAAAAACAAGTTTACAAAGTGCTTCACAGACTAAAAATAATAATGATAATAATAAAACAAAAAGAAAAACTCTAGTTAAATGCCATTTTATAAAAATGTGCTCATATTTTCAAGTTCTAAGAACCCTAGCTGTGGTATTTTGTACAAGTTGGAGGCGGTTGATGGGTTTCTGGGACAGCCCAGGAAATAATGAGCTACAGTAATCTAAATGGCTGGAGACAAAAGCATAAATGAGAGTTTGTGCATCACTGAATGAAGGAAATGAACTAATCTTGGAAAAACTCCCGACCTAGCTGATAGCCTATTTGTTGATATTGCTAAAACGTTTAGAAAAATTCAGGTCCGAATCAAAGATTACTACCAGATTTCTGGCCTCATGGGTGCACTGCAAACTTTGGTACACTAAAGTCTGGCTTACACAATCCCTGTGTGCTTTGGGTCCAAATACCATCACTTAAGTTTAGTCATTGTTCAGGATTAAGAAGTAACTGGACATCCAGGACCTTATGTCTGCAAGTCAGGCTGTGAGTGAGGTAACTGAGGTGAGGTCTGATGGATTTATGGATAAATAGATTTGTGCATCGTCTGCATAAAAATGGCGAGAAATATTCGAGTTGCGGATAACTTGACCCAGTGGTAACATGTAGATACTGAACAATAAAGGGCCAAGAATAGACCCCTGTGGAACGCCGCAGGTGATATTTGCATAGCTAGAGAAGACATTCCCAACTGATACAGAGAAGGTTCTGTCCATCAGGTAAGACTTAAACCAGTTTAGAGCAGTCCCAGTCAGGCCCACCCAGTTTTCTAGTCAATCAATTAATATGCCATGATTGGCGCAGCAGAGAGGTCTAACAATAATTAAGCAGTACAGCAGCCAGCATCTGAATTCATCCTATTATTATTTAAAACTTGTAGAAGTGCAGTTTCTGTACTGTGCTAAATTCAAAAACCAGACTGAAACTTTTCAAAGAATGAGTAGTCATTCATTATGATATGATCTGTGAATATACAACTTTCTCCAGTACTTTGGCAAGAAAGGGAAATTTGGATATGGGTCTTAAATTATTAAGATCGTCGGTGGTTTGATTTTTTTCAGTAGGGGTTGAACAAAAGCCAATTTAAAAATTGGAAGAATAACCCCTGAAGATAAAGACTTGTTAAATGTAGCTAAAATAACTGAAGATAACAAGGCAGAAACTTCTTTTAAAAATCTTGTGGGTAAAACATCTAAATGAGAGGAGGAAGATTTCATGGCATTAATCATCCTTAGTAAATCTGATTGAGATACCGGATAAAAAGAATTAAAAATCTGATACACCTCTCTGTGTGATAGAGTAAACAGAGATTGCATGATTTGGGCTCTAATGCTGGAAACTTTATCAACAACAAAGGACTAAAATGTCTCACATCTCTCAATAAAAGAGACTTTATTGGAATCGGGAGGCAGTGGATAAGGGAGTTAATGGTCCTAAATAGCAGCTTGGGGTTATGAGGATTTGCAGCAATTAGATGTGAGAAGAATTTGATTTTTCTTCCTTTACAGTGTTAAACTCTTTTAAAAGTAGGTATACTGTAGGTATGAAATGACCCGGTCACTCTTGCACTCTTATTTCCCTGCATTTTAGATTTGGCAGGCTTTAAATGAAGTCAGGAACTTACGATTATCTCTCACTTATGTTTTGACAGTGTCAGGATGAAAAGATGCAAACATGCAGGATTTGGTGTGTCATGTTGGATTTGTCACTGGAGTGAGTGTGGTAGACAGAGTGGGATCGGGGAACCTGAATATTCCTACTGGCTGCGAAAGGGGGACACCTAATCCCAAAAAACCGAGTCTGTTTCCTTTGATTTCTGAGAAACGCCACCATAATCCCATTGAGGGGTTCATGAACATCTGCTCTATGGAGATAAGCAAGGAGCGGGGGAAGGAGTAAGAGAGAGAAGGAAAGAAAGAACTGGAGGAAGGAATAATGAGAGATCACGATAAAGGAATAGAAGACTGTCCGAAAGATGCACACTATATAAGGTGGTGGTTACTTTGGATGTGGGGGGGTGGACAAAATAACAGAAACGCCTCAGAGATAATCTGAGGTGTTGAATCAACTTGGAGATTCTTGAGGTCATAGTTTAAAGGGCTGCTAATGATGATTATTTTCATCATCATTTACTCTGCAGATTAGTTTATTTAACTATTTTGTCTGTAAAATGTCAGCAGACAATAAAAACTGACCATTACAATTTCCCAGAGCCTGAGGTGATGTCTTGAAATTGATGATTTCGTCTGAGAAACAGTCCAAAATGCAAAGATATCCAAGTAACTATTATATAAAACAAACAAAAGCAGCAAAAACCTCATATCTAACAAGCTGGAACTTGCCAATGCCAATAAATGACTTGTATGATTGACAATCAGAATGGTTGTTGATTCATTTTCTGTTGATTAGTTAATTGAGTTGTCAACATTAGAAGTTTGGATTGTTGTTAAGCAAATATCCAGCTAGGTGTCAGTGTCAGCACTGGTGAGGGTGTCCGTTGTTACTTCATGTTTGGCATATGTATTGCAGCAAAGGCCGATTTCGATTGGTCATACCTGAAAGATTGGATCGTCTAAAGTGATCAGAAACATGATTTTATACTACAAAATAAAAAAATTACTTTTCTTTTGCATTTATTTCAAATTCTATTCTTATTTAGAGAAGCTGATACTGAGGTAGCCTATCTCAGATACATTCTCTGAGAAACTAAGTTGAATGTGCTGTGTGTTACAGATACAGTGTGCTACTCTGCCCTCTAGAGGAGTGTTGTAGGAGTTACAATATACAGTGAACTGCTGTATTAAAGAGTAGTTCTGCATGACAGAGGCAGCAATTTATGCAAATTTACAGACCTACATTTTATGTGCTTATGTTTGAGTTGAACATACGTTCTCACCGGAGCCATCCCCACACACACACACACACACATTAAACGCATCTCTCTTGTTCAGTGCTGATATCACCGGAGACACAAACACACAATTGCTCCCCACTATGTGAGAGAGGGGGGTGAAGTGAAAAGCTGCTTAGGGAATGTCCTATTTCTCCAGGAAACATTTGTGCTACCAGAGATCATCTGGAAAATCATTTAAAAATCAAGAAGGAAGAGAGAGAGATAAATGGAGTGTTTGATAATGAGCTCAGACATTATTCCAGTTCTGGTGAGGAGTTACTGTAGGACGCAAAGGGGACTTCAGATCAGTGGGTCGCAGTCCTGGTCTCTGGGACTCAGAGGACTGGGTGGTTTCTATCCTGCTGGTTCGTTAATTACATTCATCTGGTGTCCAATGTCTAAAAATAGCCCCTATTATATAGCTAAACTGGCAGCACTGGTCCTGAGGGCCAACACTAAAAACCGTTGAGTCTTTGATGGTTTTTGAGGGTACAGTATGTGTCAGGGAATATGACCGAGAATTATAACCCTCATTTTTAAAGTAGTTACTCATATGGTGTCTCAGAGAGAAGTTTTGAGCAAACTGTTTTCATGGAGAAGCATGATTTCTGATTTAAGTGTTTTGTTTTTGGTGCCATTTTCCTTCCATCAATAAAACTTTCATCTATTTTTTCTGTGTGTGTGTGTTTGCCTGTGCTTAGGACTTTGATCGAAGGTCCCTCTTCACTGTGATATCCCAAGGCATTACTCCCAGCAGCCCTTGCTCTCCGTCTCTCACTCCGCTGGCATCACAGCACTACCTGCAGCTTCTTCAGCAGCAGCTACAGCAGCAACAGCAGCACACACAGGTGGCCGTTGCACAGGTATGAAACGGACGCTGACAATCATATGATAAAACACATAATGGCCAAATTGGAAAATATTTATGAACCCCGTACTGTATTATACTTAAATTACAAACTCAGATTGGTTCTTCTGTAAATTCACAAACATTTCTATTCACTTTTTCAGCACTTATATGAATGGAATTTCTTATCGTCTTTTCTCTTTTCATAATCTTGCATTGATAGGCTAATTTAAAAATAATAGTGTCTGTTTAGAGTGGGGATCAACAGAACAACTATTAAAGTTCCCCTCCGATCAAAAAGACGTTTTGTTTATTGTTACTTCAGTTGGATGTTTGAGCTTCACTGTGCAGAATGATGTAAGTGCAGAGTTTGACACCAGGGGGCTGTTTTCACATTCATCTGTCGAAAGTGGAAAGTTTTGATGTGCTCATTGAAATTCTGGGTTCAGCGTTTCAGCACGTACCTGCGAGCAGGATTCGTGACATCACCACTAGTTTGGAGCCAATTGTGATTCCGGTATTCAGCTTACACAAGTGTGATGTGGAAACTTGAAGCCTCCAGTGCACAAACACTGAGAAGTAGGAGACATTGTATGTCCAGCCGTTGAACTTTTGAAATTAACATTTTCAACGAGGGAGAAAGGAGTAGATGTATTTTAAGCACTTTAATGAGATAATTGGAACTTTTTTTGTGGAAGAATATATATATTAGACACATTATTATTCAAAGTAGGGTGTTTTACATACATCTTAAAACCTGGCTTTAGGGGATCTTTAAATAAATGAAACTTGTTACTGTGGTAAAAGTCAGTTTATTTACCATTATACCCAGTTTCTGACAGCCAGTTGATCCTAATTTATGTTGTGGATTTACCTAATCCATTATGGCATGAATTATTGAACATTATTTGGCTTATTCAGTAATGGTAACTTGAATATTTGCTCTGTCACAGCTTGTGAAAACCTACATGGAGCATTTCATAAAATTAAACTGGAATTATTTAATCAAATGCACGTTTAATTCTTTCTCCCATGAAGGCCACACACACACACACAAACACAGTTTTTGTTGCAGTCTTGTCACAATATTGACATTTATTTCACCACTGGGAAATGATTCAGACTAATTAAAACAATTAGAAACACATACAGGAGCTTGTTTTTGTCAAATGACAGTCTGTTATTTTAATTTACAGTGTCTCTTACTGATGCTGTCCCACTAGGGGGCAGCACCAACACAGTTATAGAAGGACAGTCAGCGCAGCATTGAAAAACACAATCTATGCTGAAATAAAAATGCACAAACATTTGAAACATAGCATCTCGACATAGTAAGAGATTCATCATGTCCCCTATTTCAAATCTCACAAACGCATATTTACTTTTTATGTTCGATTCGGCTCATTGCACTGGCATAGAAAAATCGACCCCTGCGTTAATGATGTACCTAAATAGCCATCCCATCATTACTTTCAGACCAGTCTTGGGATTATAAATATGGATATGATTTGTCCCCATTATATCATGGATCAAAAGCACATGATGTGGTGGGAGGTGAGTTGAAGTGAAGTTTGAGACAGAAAAATATTTAAAATTCTCACACAAAGACCAAAAGAGTTTCCATTTCCATTCAGTCCGGTCTTTCTTTTCTCTCTCTGTCAATTACAAACATTTTAATGGATTTAGTGTCTTGGTCTTATAAATAAATCTATATAAATCAAATCAGAAGTGCACACACACACAAACACACCTTGCCCTTTGTTTCCACTACAGGTGCAGCTGCTGAAAGATCAGATGGCAGCAGAGACGGCTGCTCGTATGGAGGCTCAGGCCCGTGTCCACCAGCTGCTGCTGCAGAACAGGGACTTACTGCAGCACCTGGCCCTGCTCGTGCAGCAGCTGAAAGAGCTGGAGGACCGCTCCCCAAAAACATCACAAACAGGGCAGCCACAACAGGAACCTCAAGCTAATGGACACAGTAAGTGACTGGTAGGAACAGTGTAATCCCTCAGATGAGCTAAAGTGAGGTCAGGTTCCCTCCGTGTACTGCAGTCCTTCTCACTGCTCACTGCCCTGTTGGCCTGGGGAGGATGTGGACAGTTTTGACACCAACGACGACCCCTCACTAGCTTCCTGCCCGCAAACACTGTTAGTTGTGTTTGATGGGGCAGAAGCACCGCCGCCTCGGATTGAACCCCACTCTGCAGGTGTGCGTGGGTGCCTTCACTTCTGTCTGTACTGAGGATAAAAAAACATGTCCTCCAGGTGTGAGCAGGACCAGTTTAAAGCACTCTTGTTGATGCTATTGAGTTTTTTCTTTTTCCTTTTATGTTGAAGATGTCTTGATCACAGTATCAAAGGAGGCACTTAAGTTACGAATAATCAGGTCTGATGCAAAGCCCTGGACAATTCTTATGCTAAAGAGTGAGACAAAAGGTGAACAAGAGCGCTCAAACATTTTGAAGAATCTGCATTGCATAAAAGCATCTATAAATTCTCAAATTTCCATCAAAAAATACAACTTTCTTTGTTCATATGGCTAAGCTAATTTCAGATCTTACTATCTAAATGTTACATGCTCATTGTTAACTGTTTTATACTATATATTCATTTGTGGAAAACAAGTTTGCTGTATATTATAATAGAGCTGAAATGATAAGTCAATTTGTTGATCAACAGAAAAGGAATCAGCAACTATTTTGATAATTGAATAGTCGTTTTAGTCGTCGTTTAAGCAAAAATGCAAAACATTCACTGGCTGCAGCCTCTCAAATGTGAGGAATTGAAGCTTTTCTGTGTCATACATGATAATAAACTCTATATCTTTGGATTTCGGGCTTTACAAAACAAGACGTCATCTTGGGCTTTAAAAAATTATAACAGGCATTTTTAACTTTTTTCTGACATTTTATAGACAAAACAATGAATGGAGAAATCAAGAAAATAATCCAGATTACTCAATAATGAACATAATCATTAGTTGCAGCTCTATATTATAGTAACAAGACTAAGAGTCTAAAGTCATGCTAGTAGGTCTGTGAGACTAGGCTTAGGCACAGTGGTGCTCTGAGTTAAATGCTAACACATTTTAATGCTAACATTTGCTAAAAAATACAAAAAAAACCCTAAACACAAGTTATTTTTCCAGATATTTGATTATAAACCAAAGTATTGGACCAAAAACAAAACATAAAATTGGCCTTAAGATAACAGTAGATGAAAAGGGATCATCAAAGTTATTACAATTCATCCTGAGGGGGGCATGACTGTGTGTACCAAATTTCATGGCAATCCATCCAATAGTCGTTGAGACATTTCAATCACAAATGTCAACCTCATGGTGGTGCTAGTGGAAACTTCAGAGGATCACTAAAGTCAGTAAGACTCATCCTCTGGGGATCATGAATGCCTGTTCAAAATTGTCATATTAATCAATCCTGTAGCTGTTGAGATATTTAAGTTTGGACCAAAGTGGTGGACGGACCGTCCAGCCAACTGACCGCTATTTCTATCCATAGAATAGTTGTTCTGATTACTGAAAACTTACTGGAGAAATTGGGAAAAAAAAAAGACTTTGAAATGATTTTATATGAGCCTGAAAAGTAAAATTGAGCCACGTTTAACCCCACAGTGTATTACACACCACGTTCCTTTGTGTAACAAAATGTGTGTAATAATTTAATGTTACACACAACAGCATCTCTTTCCTTAACTAACAGCAGGTTATATAATCGTTGTGGATTTAAAACTGCATTCTGTCAGCATTATCTCACACTCACAGACTTCGTGCACAGTGAGAGTTTTGATTGTGTTAACAACTTTTATTTTCGTACACACACACACACACACACTTTGTCCCAAAGGAGGATTTTTGGAGGCGGATTGTATTTACAGCAGCTAAAGGAACGGTCAGTCTTGCCAAAAACAATAATGGATAGCATACACACACACACACACACACACACACACACACACTGACTTACACACACAGTGGGCAGAGCTGTGTGTGAGTTTGCGTATGTATGAATCTGCGTACATATTGAATGTGTTTTTTAACGTGTGTGTGTGTGTTTGTGTGTACGTTTCAGAACTGACACATCATGTTTCACGCTTGTATTAATCACATTAGTCCTTCTGATAGAAAAAGCTGATCTTGCTAATCGGAGACATGGCTGGCCTAAGTGCTGCAGTTGGTGCAGTGCCAACTCCTTTCTGTAATGAGAGTCAGCACTTACAGAGATCTTTAGTAAGACACAGAGGCATAAAAACCAAAAGGGCAACAAGTTGGCTGTGGTTGACACTTCTCGTTATCTTTACTTGTCTTTATCTGTGACATTCTGTTAATTTGTGTTATCTGTCTGTTCCAGATGGCCAACAGTCTCCATGCAGCTCAGTTTCTACATCAGCAAAGGCTCTGTCTCTGAATCTGAAGAATCACTACAGCCAGACCCTGGACCAGCTCATCACCTCCACGCCCGCATGGCCGCTCCAAACCGCACCCCTCTCCCCGAGCCAGGTGGACTGTGCCGAGTCCTACCTGAACCTGCTCAACCTGGAGAACAGCAGCAAACCGGCTGCCTCAGTCAACGGAGACGTGGACCCCTTCATCAGGGCCAACGGGATAGCTGATAACAAGGAGAGCTCCTGCAATGAGGTCGTCCCGTTCACGTCGAGAAACTCCGCCAACATGGATGAAAAGTAAGCCGTCTGTTCTCATGTTTGTACACAGAGAGAAAACAATGTTAGTACTCTACAGCCGCACAGAAGTAACACTCGCACCGTGTAGTGTAGGCAGATTATTTTGCAATGAAGCCATTACACATTGAAGTGCTCCTGACGTGGTACCAGTCAGTTTGTGTTTGAGGTAACCAGGGCTGCACAGTGACATACACAGCCTGTAGCTTTTAGTGTTATTAGTGGAGAACAGCACAACTCAGCAGAAACAGCCTCCAGCTAATGAAAGTGTGACTGTAATCAGGGGATTACAGAACATGGGGAGAAAAGGGTTTGGGGTTAGACAAACAAAGAAGGGATCAGGTTTGAGGTTGAAAGAGAGAATCAGAAAAGCTTATGAGAGAAAGATTTAAGAAAAACACAGAAACTCCATCCCAGTGTTTCTATTTTTTGAAATAACTCATTTTGAGAAGCCATTAAAATAAGCGTCAAGAGGAAAAAACACAGTAAATGGAATGAATTTCTTTGGAATAATTTATGTATGAGTGTGCTTTTTTTTCTTTTCAGGGATGTTAAAAGTTCTATTTCTCGCTGTCTTACACATTTTATCTTGTAAAGTGCTTTTCCTATTGTACCTTCACCAGTTTGACTTGATGGCTAAATTCTCTGGCAGGCATACACAAGCTCAGTGATACACAAGCTGCCTTTACATTGAATGCATATATGGAGTATGTAATTACTTTTTAATGAGCTTTTAATCTCCTTAAAGCCATCACATAGACCAGCTATGTGGGGAAAAAAAACACACACATTTACGACATAAGATCAAGCAGGACAAACTCTTCAGTCCTTTTCCTTTCATCCCCCCCTCCCTTTCTCTCTCTTTTAATTTGCCTCTGCTCTTGCCTCTTTTTTTTTTTCCATCTCTCTCTGAAAGCAATCCCCAGCGAAATCTCCAAGGAGAGCATGTTAAAGTTGATTTCAAAACAGACAAGGAGGAAAAATAAGGAGTTGGAATTGACTCAGAGGTGCAGTGTGTATTTGGCGTGCTTGTGGATGTTGTAATTTTGTATGTCTACTTTGTTTGCGTGTGTTTGTCAGAGTCTACAGCTTTAGTCTCTACAGCCAAACTCACATCCTGTGGTTTCCTGCAGCACAGATTCCCAGCCAATCCAAGCTACCCATCCCTTCACAACCTGAAACCCTACCCCACTACATATGTCAGAATTTTTTTTTTTTTTTTTTTTTTACATAAGCAAAGAGGGAAAAAAATAAAAGAGAAAGACAAAAGGGAACTTCCAAAGAGAGGAATCTTGTTACTGTACATTTCCATCTGAACATTGGTTTCATCTGGGAGTTTATTGTGTGCCAGGCTCAAAAAAAGACCTTTCCCCTTCATTTGTAATTATGTAACAACCAGCATCTTTTTTTCTGTCTGCCACTCTTCCTTCCTCCTGAGCCTCCATGCCCCATCACATGTTCTGTGTCAAAGGCTTAAAAAAAAAGTGCAGTAGCTTAGAAATATCCCACCAGGACATTTTATGTTCTTTTTTTAAAGCGACTTTTCCGTCTCTGTGCCATCCTCCACCTCTTTTATCGCTCTTTTGTTTGCCTTCTCTCCTGTGAGTGACATCATCTTTATCTAAATAGTAATCATAAAATTTTATGCTTGGCTTATACACAAATGGCATGTTAAAAAAAAATGAAAAAGTCAAGTTATTACATCACAGAAAACACAAGTTTGAATTAGTAGTGATAGATCTTTTCATCTCACTAAAGCTTAGGAAAAATAAGAAGAAAAAAAAATGTGAGGGTGGGAGAAATGGAAATTTCAGCTGTGTTTATGTGTTTCCCTCCGCCAAACTCTTTTGCATTACCTTTGGCGCAGTCAGACTCCTGTACCCGCCCTCCCCCATCGCACTGCAAATTTTATTGCTTCCATTTGCTTTTGTTTTCTGGATTTCCCCAGCGAATCAATGTTTACAGCCTGAGTGGCCTTATTTTATGTTCTGCAAACTGCCAGACAGATATTTCTCTGCCATCCTGTCTCACCGTCTCTCTTCCTCCATTTCTTTGTCTTGCCTCAGCTCAAGGCTCCCATGACCCCCCACACACCCACACACCCCTCTTGGGTCCAGGGCTATTATTAATTATTAGTGTAGTTTAGCTTTAAAGGGGACATATCGTGCTTTTTTGTGATTTTCTGTTATTTTTATAATGTTTTTAATGTTGTTGGACTGGTCTATGTTAAACATCCAATGAGCCTTGGCTTCAGTCTGCTCTGAACATTTCATTTTGCCTTTGTTGCTAAGGTTGTACACGTTGTCCATTTGCATATTTCAGATCGGATTCAGGCTTGAACTTGTACGGATGTACATGAAATCCTACTACTGCTCCTTGTTTATGTAGCCTCTGGAAGCTGGCCAATCAGAATAGAGTGGGCTCATCGGAGGGGGGGGCCTTAAAGGATCAGTGTGTAAGATTTAGTGGCATCTAGCAGTGAGGTTGCAGATTGCAATCAAATTAATGCACTTCCCCTCACCCTCCCCTTCTAAGCGTGTAGGAGAATCCACGGTGGCCACGAAACTAACGAAAAACACGAAAGGCGACGGGAAAAGAGACAGCAGCTAAAACAGCCTGTTTCAGACAAAGGCTGAACTGAGGGGCTAAATAAAGTGCCAGTTTTTTGAACTGTAAATCAAGCAAAGATATTCCAGAATATAAATATAGACCTGGAAACATGCATCAAACGTCCCCTTTAAATCACACAGGAAACATTTTCCAACATGGACCATACTATAACCATATGTGCTCCCCAGCTGGCCCTAGACTCTACTCTTATATGATCATTGCATATCTGGCATTGTACTGAACAATATATCTAACCAAGTAGTGAATTACTGTACACAACAAACACAGAAATCCAAGAAGGATCCAAACAGGATGTAATAGTAGACTTAAAATATACTTTGTGGGCATAACATTGAACTGCAACATTTTGAGTCATCAACCTCTTTATTGGACACATGCCCACACAGAAAAAAACAGACACATATGGTGACCGACTTACAGTATATGAACACCTAACTATATATTATTCACAAGTGAGTCATGTTTTCCTCTGGTGTTTGGTGTTATAGACACTCTTTCCTTCTGTCAGCATTGTATGTTGCATAATCACATTTCCTGACCTATCTTGTGATTGTCCCGTTCCATCTATCCTTTTTTTTTTGTTTTGTTACGTTTTCCCCTCTTCATCATTAATATTATCATTTGTGTCAGACCTGCACCAGCAGCCTTGTCGGCCAGTAATTTAATAGCACAGATGTGTAATGGATGATGTTTCCAGGCGTTTGGGCGGAGCTGGTTCTGTCAGCTGGATTTATACACTACTACACGCCGTTGTTCAGAGATAGAAACTGTTGATTTGAAGAGGTTTGCTGCAAGATTTATCTGTGTTCTGAGACTGATGCCGGACTTAATGCAGTACCTGGAGAGCTGGAAATTCAGCCTGTCAGTCACTGAATAATGTTTGACAGGAACTCTGTCAGGCAGGGTTGATCTTTAGAACATGATTGCTTGAATTTTGAAGTTTTGCAGACACTCTCCAGTTCCCGTAGACTCTCACGTTCATCCACCTACATGTTCAAACATCCCACACGCACTCTCAGATGGGTGCTGTGTGTTAATTTACAAAAGAAAGATGCTTTTGCCAGATTTTAGTGAAAACCTCCTACTTGTTTCTTTCATATGATGTTGCTTAACAGTTACAACTGTTAGTTTGTGTGTCTTTGTCTGTTTGTCTCAAAGGCTTAAAGGTAAAAGAATTTATAGATAACACTTTCTTTCAGAGACGTGCCTAAATAGGAAGATAAAAATGTTTTATTGACATCTTTTATTTGTCTCTGAGCTCCTGCTGGTTGTTTTTGAAATGAGAAAGCGTTGCTATTTTTTCATGCTACTCTGTTGATTGCTCTGCTTTGTTTGTGTTTATTGAATGGTGAAGTAACAAAGCATGCTGTGATTATGAGTCATATACTGCACTCACCATGGGAGGTTTGTCTTAACTTCTAAAACACCTTTGCTGCTTTGGTCTCTATATTGATTTCCATGTAACATTTAATTAGCCCAAGAATAAAACAAGTGTCGTCAGTGAAAAGCCCAACACACATCTCTAACATTAAAACAGGAGGGACCATACCAGTGGTTTTATAATGTTTTCATCCACCAACTACAAACTACCCTACCCAAGACGTCATTGATTTGAATTCATTTTAGTGAAAAAGTACAAAGCTAGAAAATCCATCACAGTGAACATCATTGCAGTTAGTTCCATTACCATCTTGTGGTGATTTAGGTGTTTGTTGGAAGCTCTTATATCTGAGACTTGAGAGTTGGCAGCAAACAGCATTGCATTTCTGAACTACTGTTATCAGAAAATAAAACCTGGAAAACAGAAAATAAGAAAACACGAATGTTTAAAAAGGATAGAGTAAATTTTGTAGTTTTTTCATTAAAAAGGTTGTTGGCAGTCATGTTAGATTTTCTTGTAAAACCAGCTGGGAATAATTTTTAAATGCCACTTTGACACTCAAAAAAATCAGACTAGATTTTCTGTCTCTTTACTGCTCAATAAATTAAGTATTTTAGTGCACTAAAATTAGTAAAAACCAATGGAAAACAGTTAGCAGTAATGTTAATTATACTGGACTTGAAGTTAAAGCCACTGTGTTTAGGATGTTTTGTGTTATATGTAGAAGAAATTCTGATGGCACAAGTTATAGTTTGTAGAAAAATGAGTCAATCCTATTGAGAATGGCTGCAGTTTACAGTATATGTTGCTTTAAGCTCCTGGGTTTAAACGGATGGAGGGGCACACACACAATGTACATAAAGACAATTTTTATTTGGATACCACCAGCTGGGAAAAGTTAGAAAATTTTCAAATACAATTTCCAGTTCATGCACCTTGAATGGATTTATAGTTTACAGGAAAAGCCTCTAATGATGCATAGTTTTGTTTTCAAGAGGGTCCTGAGAAGTTTTTACATTTTACCAGCTATTAGGTGGTGCATACAGAGAAAAAAAATGACATATAATAAATAAAAACAATAACAAAATCGGTGTCATGAGATTAATTGGTAATTATAAAAATAAACATTAGAAGCAAGAGCAACTTGATTTTAAATCAGAAATAAGGCTAGTTTTGAGGTTAAAAGAGGTTATGGATTTAATGTGTGATGGTCAATAATTCAAATCAAAGGGAGCCTTAAAACAGAGTGGGTTTTTTTATCCGTGTCTAGAGAGACTGAGGATCAGAGAGGCAAAGCTGCTCAGAGTGTCTTAACAAATACTTTGAGGTAAATGGCTTTAAGAACTGTTTTAAATGAACAGGGCAATTGAAATTAATGCATTTACAAATGCATATGAACCAGTGAAAGTTTCCTCTGGGTGCAAAATAAACCTACATAAATTATTGTAAACAACATTTAAAGGTATAAAATGGGAGTAATACTGTGATACACCAATATCCGCATAATCCAAAATGGGATGAGATTTTAATTTATACATATTTGTGTCATCTGCATACGGAGTGACCTTTGGGAGATGCCTTTAACCTATAATGGATTGATTTCCATTTAATAGAACATTGTTTTCTGTTAAGAATATATGAATTAAAGCTGGAGTGCGGGACTTTTACATATAAGTGAACATCCGTTATATTCAAGCCCCTGCCAAATGAGTTCACACAATACTGATTAAGCCTATCACCAACAGATAAATGTCTTTGTGTTTCACAGTATACCAAGTTTTTAAATCTGGTGTCTCTGGTGATTTTCCCATGCTGGCTGGCTAACTTCTGGTTCCGCTAACTTGACTATGTAACTATTTACTCTCACTGCCAGAAGCGGAAGAAAAAAGTTCCGCACTGCAGGTTTAAACTCAAGCAAAGCAAATTGAGACAGGCCAATAAAATGGACTAAAACCTGCTAAATCAATGATGTAGTCCTTACATACTGTAGCTCCGTGATACTCTGTAGTCTAACTGTTGCCTCTCTTTGGTACAGGTGCGAGGACCCTCTTCTGCTCATCCTCCTCCTCATCTAATCATCCATCATTTTCCAATCAGATACCATTAATTCAGTCTTTCATTCCGTTCAAACAAACTGAACCCCAAGAATAACACCTAATCAGCAGCCGCTGCTTAAAACCCACAGCTCATGCTTTCCATCACCCCGTCCCCTTCATCGTTCGCTGCACCAGCCTGCCTCTCCCTAGAAGCCTGGGGAGCTCTCTGCCACTGCCTAGCCCCCTTCCTCTCATCCTCTTCCTCCTCCTCCTCCTTCTCTTCTCCTCTCTGCCCCCTTCTCCTCTCTCTATGTGAGTATTACTCATGATAACCAGCATGTGGAACTAGTGTCTGTGGCACAAGCATGGGACTGGGCATGTGGTGGGTGAACAGTGTGGGTGTTTGCTGGCTCGTGTGTTGCTCTCACCAGTGATTTCTCTGCTAATGACTACATAATAACCTCCATTTACATGCGGATGTGGCTTTGCAAATTCTTATCCACATTAGCATCATGATAATCAGTGAGTCGCACATGTCTCATGCACGGTAGCACTGTCTGTGTTTTCCACACTTTGCTGGACAGTGAGGTCTTGTTATATTTCCCATACTTTTGTGAGAATAGAAGAGATGCTGTTGTTAAGATTCGGTATTATATTGTCAGTGGAGGTTCAACCTGAACAGTAAACTGTCAGGGCAGTGGTAGAAGAGAAGTACCTCTTGATGCACACTCACTGTCTTACAGTGGAGTGTGTCTGAGTGCTTGAGTTTGATTGTGTGTGCACAAAAACGTTTTTTTTTGTCAAGTGCATGTTTTGCTTTACCAAATTACCTTCTTCCAAATGGAGAATGTAATAAAGCCAGCCTCAGGCATACCTCATCAGTGGTCTCACATACTGTTTGATGCACATTTGACCAGCAGCCAGTAGAAGAGCAGTGTATGGAAATAAACTCAATCAGTTTTATGGCTGGTAATAACTGACAAACATAGTCTTTTAACAAGTTATTGGAATCCTACATTCGACCAGAACAAAACTGTATCCATAAAAATATGCCCAAAAGACAAACAATATGCAAATAAGGATGATGTAAAAAGAATAATGTGACTTTTTTTAGGCCTTGTATATTACACATCTTGCTGTTCAGCAACTTATTCTCAGAGCTTCTCATCCACAACTAAGTGCACCAATCTAAAAAACATGAAGTAATCTTTTTTTTTAAGTTTTTAACTGCAATGCCACAAAATTAAAGACAACCCAATACATTGCTCACTATGATGGATATCACAAGCAAATTTCAAGTCCCTGCAAGTTAATTTTCATTCCAAGTGGCTGCCTAAATGGTAAATGTAGGAATTCAGAAAATCTTCTTTTGCAATAATATGAAATATACATGATGTCGTAAATGTTCTGACAGAGACAAGCTCCTGATAATCTCCTTTAGTTAGAGAGCTTCTGTTGTATACTTTCTCACGGTATAATGAGCACAGGAAGATCTGAGCACTGTGGGCTATGTCATTATCTAGAATATGACACCAGTCCTTAACCTTAAGGATTTAAAGGCTCTGTGGTCTGTTAGGAGCATAAAATCACATTTTTCTAGTCAAAGCAAGTAATCTGATATCTCTAATATTGTACAGTTCTAAAGAGCATACACAAAGAAAGTAAAATGTAGATGTTAAACCTCGAAATAGCCTTCACATTGTTGTTATTTGTCACTGAGAGACTGCAATTTGTACAGTATATTTTTATAACATGTCAGAGGCTCATTTTTTATATAGCTGTGTCGGACAGAATTTCCAAAATAAATAGACTGGAAAAGAACAGCCAAAGGAAAGCAAGCACCAGCACCAGCGACTGAGATGCATGGCAGGTAGGCTGAATGAAACTAGAGGGAGATAAATAGGGAGACAAAGATGGAGTTATAAAGGGGGAGGTACGAAAATGTAAAGAAAAAACACAGGAGAGGGAGACAGGGCAGGGAGGGGTGTCACTGTGACAGAAAAGTGGACTGCTGAGTCAAAGTTATGATAATGAGACCGAGAAGAAAAGAGGCAGCCTGCTCCTTGATCCAGCTGCAAATACATCTCTGGAACACCACAACTTGGCAACACACACACATTCAAAAATAAGCACTAGAAACCGCAGCAGAATCAAGCTTTAAATTGTACTGTTTGCCTGTATAAGCCACAAAGAAACTATTACCCAGGGGGAGAAAACAATAGAAGTATTCAAATATCCAAGGGTTTCATTTTGATTTATGGGGCACAGTGTGGGCTACTCTAACATTCAATGTCACATCCTTATCCTCAAATTCAACAAAAAATGTGTTCTCAGGAAAAAATGTAAATGGGAGCTGAGACATCAACAAGTCTATCAATACACACAGATTTACAGCATAGTCATTGAAAGAAGCTTAATAGCTTAATTTTGGTTCAACTGAGCGGTAAATCCAAACAAACAAAATCGTAATTATTAGATTTAAAAATATTGAAAGGTCTCCATGCAGGCTTGACAGTACAATTGGCAGTGTTGACAATATTGTATTGTATTTCTGAGCCAAGCCGCTACTTTGCTAGTAACCTCTAGTTAGATAGCGAACTACAGTATCTACCTAAAAACTGTTAATCTTTACTGTTAAACTGTTAATCTTTGACTAGTTATTTTCACTAATTATGTAGGATAGCTGAATACATAGATAATGTTTAATATCTTTTCAGTGTATCATATCATGTCCTCAGTAGACATGTTAACTTAGTAGTAAATAATTAATAATGGCTGCATTCCATTCAGGTATGTAAGTTCATGCTACATTGCTATGGCTTACTGGGACACCTAATAAGTATGATACCAGTCTTTTCCTGCCCATGGTAAGATAAAAAAAAAACCTATTACACTGAAAATTTTGTGCAGTTAAGTTTTTGACAAGCTAACAAAAGTAACAGTTTTACTTGTAGTTTATAAGAAACATTTTTAGATAACAAACTATGCTAAATCACACACAAGACAAACAACTGAGACACACGCTAGCAGCTCTTTGTAACTGTGCTTAGGCACAGCGGTCCGTTGAGCTAAATGCTAACATTAGCATGTTAACATTATCACTGTTAGCATCTTAAGTTTAGCAGATATAATGTTAAACATGTTCAACATCTTTATTTGGCATTTTAGCATGCTATCATTTGCCAATTGTCACTAAACACAAAGTGCAGCCATTGCTGATGAGAATGTCATTAGTTTTACGGGTATTTGGTTGCAAACCAGTGTCGGACAAATACATTTTTTGACCTGACAATGACGATAGATGAAAAGTGAAGGCTTCACTGAAGTAATTACAACTTATTCTAAGTGAAACATGAACACCTGTACCAAGTCTCATCTCATTCCATCCAATAGTTGTTGAGACATTTCACTCAAAACCAAAAACATAGAGGAAAGGTTAGGGTTTTAGTTATTAAGATTCATCCTCTCAGAACCACAAATTTCTACATATATAAAATTTGATGGTAATCTATTCAGTTGTTGTTGACAGCAGATAGATAAGTAGTTGATATTTCAGTCTGGACCAAAGTGGACCAGTTAACAAGCATCCTGAAAACTAATGATACAGCTTGTGACATTGGGGTCAGTGGAGGTTAACTCAACCCCACAGTCCTGTATGTTCTACTCTGTTTGTTAGTATTGCAAAAGAGGATAATTAGCTCTGGGGATGGTTTCCCTGTACAATTACAAGAAGCCTGTAGTTGTCAACACCATCCTCATACAGAGGCAGAGCCAGTAAGTATATCAGCAAGTCACATAAATTCATTACTGAGACCAGGATTCAACCACAGAGCCGATTTCACAGCGGAGCAAAGTTAGCAACCACCAGTGTAATGTAAATGGGAGGAGTCCAGGAGGAAGCGAGGCTTGTTAGCGGGTGTGTGTCAGGGCTCATTTTCCAAAAGAATGGCTGTGATTGTGCGTGTATGTGCGCACTGGTGCTTGTCATGGCATTACTGTGGTACAATCAGAGAGGCTGCGATGTAGCTATTTCTGGTGTCTGTGTGAGGAGGGGAAAGCCTGCAGCTCTTTCCTCGCTTCCTCACCCCCCTCCCCGCCCCACCACTCTTTTTTCTTTGGCTCCCTTTCTTTCCCCATCCCTCTATTTTCTCATCAGGGGAGCTGTGGGATGTAGATAAGTCCCCAGACACCCGAAACAACAGGAAGCCAGAGAGAAAGAGAGAGTTACTGTCTTGTCTAGTAACAGCTTACGTCACAGTGCGCTCAGTTTAATGGGTTAAAATGTGAAAACCGGCTCAAGGCTTCATGCTCCTGCTTAGTGGAGAGAAATGATTAAATTGAATCTAAATGAGCAAAATAAGGACGTACTGTTCAATTCTCTAGATGTTAACCAATAAAGGCATTTTGTCAGACTTCACTAACCAGTGCTTCTTCTCTCACTGGCAGGTGTAATCAAACAATTCCCAAACTCGACCCTCCTCCACCCTCCATGAACCGCAAGCGGGCCAGCAGGACCTTGTCTCCAGGGTCAGACGTCACATCTGCGCCCACGCCTGTAGAGGTCATCACTAATGATGGGGCTCCCAGCCGCAGCAGCAGCCTCTCATTCCCAGACATCACCCCTAGCTCTCTCTCATCCGCTGATTTCCATTCCCTCAGCAACGGCGAGAGCAGCTCCTGTTCGGCCAGCGAAGACTCGGGCGTCCGCTCGGAGACCAAGTCCCTGCTGTCGCCCCTGCGTGATGACGATGACCTGTTCGGGGACCGCGGGACGTTTTTAACAGCCTCTAGCAGCTGTGACAGTCCCCCCGAGGAGAGAAGTGAAGCAGTTCTCTCTCCCACTGAGTCATATCCCGCTGAGCCCCAAACCCTCACCACACATTCGGACACTAATGAGCACCAACTGCCCTTCTCCTCTCCCATGAATGACACCTGCCTTCACATCAGTTTTTCTGAGGATGAGCTGCTGGAGAACAACCAGGAAGACCCTAATGTCCCACAGCGAAGTTAGGAGGATGAGCTGATGGTCCCCTTGAGACCTTTCACTATGTTCTTCAATCAGCTTTTAATGCAATACTTACTTTCAGATGCTCTTATGTTTGCACTGGGCTCCATTTCAGGACCTTTAATTATTCCGTCCACTTGTGGCACAGTACAGACATAGCATATACCAGTTACTGAAAAATTATCTATTGTATAAATTATTAGCCAATGGACAGATTTAGTATTTTTGTAATGAAAATAATGATCTAATTTACTTTTTAGTGACTAGAATGTTAAGCCGAATACATGTAGCAATTCTTGCACTGTTAAGTCACATAATTTACCGTAGAATTCAAAGCCAATGAGGGAACACGTTTTATTTTTGCTAGTAGTCAACATTAAAACATTCTTTTGTATGATGCTTTGCTGTGGTGCAAACTTGTTGTGGAAATACCATTTTCTGCAGATTTCACAGAGTGATATGCGACTATCATGCTTCCACATAACGCTGGTGATGTTGGGAAGAGCCTCGCCTTCTGCAAAGCACCTGACTGGACGATGGGTGGAAAGAAAGGAACAAGAAAGTCAGATAAAGGAAAAAGGGGAAGGATAGAAGTGAGCAGATTTAGTTATTTGTTGGTTTATACACATCCACTTGTGGCTGTGTATGTCTTTGTATTATCAGAGTTCAGTGGGATTTAGAATGTTTTTATGCTACTTGTATTTTGGGTTTTTCAGACATGTAGGCCTCAAAGCAGCGCTGGAGAAATTTATGTAAAGGGATTTTGCATTCTGTATTGCATTTGATTAGTTGTTTGGTCTACAAAATGTCAGAAAATGGTGAAAAATGGTCCTCAAAGGTCTTCTTTTGTCCAGACCCACAGTCCACCACTCAAATATATTCTGTTAACTATCATAGAAAACAGAAAATATTCACATCTGAGAAGCTGGAATCAGACAATCTGGACATTTTTCTCTTAAAGAATGACTCAAAACGATTTATCGATTATCAATAGTTGTTCATTAATGTAATAGTTCAGCTCTTATACAGTGAGCTAACAGCCATGAAAGCTTTGGATTACACCTGCCTGATTTGAGGGTCTATTAGGAAAAGAACCCTCACATTCAATAGGAGGATCATTAGTGAGTCATTGGTTGGCTGATGGATTTTCTCTTTTCTGCCTCTCTCAGTGTGAAATAAGGAATGACCATCAATAATTTAGAGTTCAGGGTAAATTAGACTGACATTGTTGCATGCATCATATGCAGTATATTGTGTTTTTGTGTGTGTAGCTTAATCTAAATGTAGGGGACATTGTACAGTATATCAATATAATATATTGCTAACACAACATATCAATAAACAACAACTGCCATTGTTCTCGAATGTAGAAAACAACAATAGAGATTCATCTGTTACCCTCGACAGAAAATTCAATTTTGATAATCGATTCATTGTTTAATTTGCTAGTTTTTCAGATTTTCTTTAAATGACAGTTTCTTTGGGTTTTGGATTCTTGGTCAGACAAAACAAACAATTTGAAAACATCACCTTAGGCTTGTTTCAGGTGTTTCTCACTGTTTTCTGACATTTTATAGATCAAGCAATTAATCGATTGATTGAGACAATAACCTGCGGATGGAGTGATAATGAATATAATCATTAGTAATCATGTAGCTGTTCAAATGTATTTATTCTTTTTACATGCATGTAGCAATATTCTACTGCGTTGTAAATATTGCTGTATTCAATGAAGCGTACTGTTGTAACCTATGACAGGTAGAAGTGGTAATAAATGAACGCGAGAAGAAAAGCAGCTGAGGTGTGAGGAGAGCGATGGTGTTAAGGTGCAGGTGTAAAACGCCCACAGGCAAAGCTTTTTACACCCTGAGACGAGGCTTTTCTCAACATCACGTGACAGGGAGCTGTAACAGCAATAACACATGGATGGAAAAATAATAATAAAGAGGAATAGTTGAATAAATTCACTTATGTGTTCTTTTTTTATGACTTTTATGACCCAGATTATGTTTGTATTATAAGCAGAAAACCACAGTATTAGACAATTACAATAACTGTTGGTGTTCAAAGGAACCATTTCTCACTTTACTCTTAAAATCACTGTATTTATTTTACCTGATGGCTTCTTTGTTGATGTATTTATGCTTCTATGTAATTTCCCATAACTGCAGCACATAATTTTACCCACTGATGGAGTTGAATGCATTGTGGAAAGATCAGGTTTTAAATAGTAAAGCATTCACATATAGTATTCAAGTGAAGCTAAGGACATAATAACTCGCAGCTCATAGCTGGTTTCAAACCAGGGAGTGACAAAGCCACCACAGGCACATTGAAAAAAGAAACTGTTTCGCTTCATGTCTCTGGTTTAAATTGGAACAAGTATTATCTGTCTGCCCTCTGCCCCTTTTACTCCCTGCATTACTTATGTCTTCTTAAATTCACATTTGGTATTAAAAATTCATGTCTCTCAAACTCTTTCCTGTAACATTTTCAAGGCACGTTGAGACTTTCTGTCACGTCCTCTGAGTTGCTCTGCTCCTGAGCTGCCTTTCGAAGGTGAACTGTTTCTTCTCTGTTGTCCCTGAGCCCGCAAAGCTCGCCTCTGCAGTGTACACTGTCGCTGCAAGGCAGGAACAGGTGACTGACAGGCTTAATGTGTTCAGGGCCTCAGTGGGATGCGGTAATGAGAATAGGAAATCCTTCAGTTCTGAGGTGTTCTGAGGTGAACCGTTATTTCCGCTGCACCACTCTGATCTCAGGAGTGCAAACACCGACTCTGGTAACCAAGAGAACTGGTGAAGTGCGTTGTTTGTTTTATTTGTGGCACAAGTGCCCGTTTCTCCCATTGCGCCTTCATGCCCTCATTCAACTTGGAATTCCCCAACTGGCTAATCAATAATGCAGGATGTCTGTGAGGCTCAGGAAAGCAGAAGCGACTCCCTCCTCTCTTCTCTCCAGAGAGGTGGCTTCCATCTGAGCCTGTTTAATACCAGACTGCGTCTGATCTGTGATCAATCCGACGCACCTGCAAAGAGCCAGATCTCAGTTTGATGCTGACTATTAACCTTGACTCTGTGGCTTTACATAGCTGCTTCAAGTAGATGGCCATCGTCCTTTACATGCCCATTAATGCTGCTGAGAAGTCATTAGTCTCTATATAGACAGTAGCGAGCCTGTCAGTGATCAAAGCTTTGTGTGTGAGGCTGGTGATCAGAGAGGCAGGAATGAACTCACAGTACACACCAGCCCATTTTAACAGCTGCCAGCAGAAATAAGGATAAGACACTGTAAACTTGGCTTTCTTGTTACTTTAAGAGCTTTAAGAGATTTTCTAAATCACGCAATAAAATGTCTGTACTACATAGTAATTTGGAATTTGGCATCAGGGTAGAAATGGCCCATGCTTCAAAGACAAACATCTTGTAATGCAATATATCACTCAATAATGTTCAGCCCCCCTCCCTTTTTTATACAGTTTTGCATTCATACAAGATAATACACTAAGTACAAACATTATACAACACAATCAATACACTGATGAACCACAATAACAGAGAGAGGAGAGGGAGGAACAACTACGGTACAGTCCCAGATGATTAAACATAATGTTAAGTTGATTATCTGTAGTGATCATAGTGTCTCACAAAAAAAAAGATAAAAGATACCATAGCAGCGAAGGTGCTGCAGAGTTCATCATCTCTAATTTTAATATAAAAGACAATTTGTAATATCAAAATACAGTTCCTATCTTGATCCCAAATCGTTATGAGGCTTTAATTTATATCACTTAACATATCTGCTATTCTTTCCACACCAAGATTTTAAAATTCAAGCAACTGAGTCTTCCCTACAAAGACAGACAGCACGCAATGAAGTTGAGAAAAAAGTGTTTCAAGTTTTTACCGTAGGTTGGCGAAACAGACAGAAAGTAATTCCATCATTTTATACACTTTTAGAGTGATGCTGCACTTTGCCTTCCAGGGAACATGGAACAAAACATGTTCTTTTAGCTTTCCTGTTTTTCCGTCAACTATTAAAATCTATATTATCAATTTAATAAATGGATCTGCAATATAATGCATTTAAATACATGATTTGAAGGAAGCTTAATCACATCAAATCATATGAATATCACCAGAATCGAAAGCTGCTCTGCTAAGCTATAGTCACCATTTAGCATGACTAGCTTAGTGTTAGCTATTTTTCTAACCCCAGCAAGCCAGTATCAGGATAGTAAGACATTCATTCTCATTAAATTTATTAATGATATTGAATTAATCACTCCTGTAAAGAAGGATTTGAATGCTGTACCCACTCGCCCACAACTTGCTTTTTTTGTTTTGAGTCCCTCAATGTTTTTCCCACCCTGTAGAGGTGAGTAAAATCCCTTTTAGTCATGTTCCAACAGGGACTGAAGGCTGAGAAATGTGGAATATTCAGGCTTTTTTCTAAATAGATTCATTACTATCAAAGATTAGCCTAGAGCAGAGGAAGTTAAACTGTCATGAGTGGGCCAAAATGCAATCCAGACACAATAAAATCTGCACTCATTTATTGTATTTGGTGTATTCACAGTAACGGTGCAGACATAGTGCATCCCTCTCTGGCCCCGGCTAGCTAGAGTTTCCCCTCACTATGTCATTGCTTTATTAGGAAGACAGACATCTCAGATATGTAAACATTGGAGTCAGGCAGACGGATGGAGCTGGGAATGAGAAGAAATGATGGCGGGACCGTTGGGACCTGCAGCAACCAGCTAGACCATGACTGTCATGGAGCTGCCCTGCTTTTCTGTCTGCTTTCCAAAAGTCGACAATAGATGGCCTCCTTCATCTTCATTGTGACATTTAGAATTCACTGACATTTATCATTTTTCCCATCTATGACAGGAGTGTATGTATTAGGAGCGGTTAATGCTCCACTTATTCGTCCTCTCCCCTCTGCATGTGTGATAAAGTGCACACACAAACATAGTTGAGCTCTGTTTGCCAGTCCTTTTTATTAGCTTCTTCCAAACTCAATACAAGATTAGACTAGATTAAAGTGCAATTTTGAGTCACCATATTGCTTGAAGAGTTGGTGAGGCACCTCTGAATGAGGGGTGTCTAGAGTCGGGCCCTGGAGGAGACACAATAACCCTCAGGTTCAAATCATTTCCTTTCCACGGAAATGTTTTCTTCTGAGGTCAAGTGGAGGAGAAGTAATACTCATGGCAGCCACCCACTACTTTTACAACCTGCCAAAAAAGGTCAGCTGCAGTCTGAATGCCAGGCAGCTTTTGTTTACACATTGAAATCTAGGCTAATACAACCTGGGCCCTTTTGCAAAGCTAAATATAGTTTGTGATGACCAAGACTTGAAAGTGATGTTTGCTTTTTTTAGCCATCGGGGGTTGTCCAAAGAAAGAAATACTACCTCTCTGTGTTCAGTTAGTAGACAAGAGCTCCACGGGACATATTTCTTGAGAGCTGCTGCTTGGCTAGTCAACCACTTGGCTTTCGAAGGGTTGAAGCTGAGGCCAGGAGAGATCGCTGAGGAGGTGGGTTAAAGGATATGGCTGGCGATTTTCTATATATTTTTTTTTTATTGTCAGCGAATTTCATGTGCAAAGCCAAACCAACAATGAATTTATCCTACTTACAATTATTGTTTGTGTGTCCAAAGCCTGATATATTGTATTCCTTTGTGCTGTAGACTTAAATTGTCCGTTGACAAGCCAACAGGGCCTCATCGTTGCACTGGGTGCCTTTTTCTATCAGTCACGGCAGTTTGTTATGTTTGATCACATTTTCAGTCTCCGGAGAGTAGTTTCATGTAAGGCAGAGGGCACTGTGCGTGGTACATATCACAACCTCTTGACTTTTTAATACATAGTAAATTAATAAATTACATAGTCAATTTCTCAAAGAACTTCAGTAGAAAGTGAAGAGGTTGTGATATGTGGCACAACAACCTAGCGAAGCACTGTTACACAGAACTACTCTCCTAAGAGTGAAAATGTGATTGCATTCATTAGTCTTTGGGTCCGTTTCTAAACAAACTACCATGAACATAATCTTTGTGATGAAGGAACATGTCACCAAGTACAACAGTGTGGCTCACTGACATGTTTTTAATAGTTTTTGGACAACGACGGAGGTCTACAGCACAGAGGAATAAGATATATCAGGCTTTGGACACACATACAATACTTGTGGGATCAATTTGTTGTTGGTTTGGCTCTGCACATGAGATTTGCTATCAATAAGAAAAATTATAGATGATTAAGTTGTGTGACCCTGTTGGCTCCCAGAGGGTCCAACTATAACCTATAACAGAGCAGCAACTCAGTCGACTCATTGCACTTGTAAATACCACAAACTGACTCTTGATTTCAGGCTTTCAATGTACAGGTGAAAATGACACATGTACAAATACACACAAAATAGAGTATAGACAAAGCCAGCAATGCACACACACTTATACTTACACTTATATGATGCTTCATATACTGGAAGGAATAGCATTGAATAATAATTTCAAAAGTCTTGATGGCATATGAGGACAAATAAGATGTGCAGATGAAAACTGCAGAGAATTATTTTTCTTTTATTGTGTGAAAATACTGTAAACATTTTGTTGAAAGCAAAATATCCAAAGGGAATCTCAGGAATACGATAATTGATGGTTTTGCACAGAGAGTTTGGAATATGAAATTACAGCATAATATTATCTCTGGCAGCCCAGTCTGAAATGTGGTTTCTCAAACTGCTGTAGGCGATGGGCAGCAGCCTCACATCTCCTCACAGGAGATCAGAGGAAAGAAAGAGGAGCAAGGAGAAGATTACTGCATGTTATGGAGGAGTTAACATGGGGTCGGAGGTTTGGCACCCTTTGGTCTTTGTGAGCATGGATGTGGTGTGGTGCAGAATAGTAATGTTAGTATTTTTTTTTTTATGTGTTCGAAAGCCTTGAGCTGCCTGGGGAAATTTAACGTCTGTGTCATTAGAGAAAGTACATATCACTGTGTACCGTAGGTCCAAGGGAGTTTGTTCAAATCTGATTATTTTTCTTCTGTGTTTTTACAACCTTTTAACCTTCACCGGGGTACAAGATAATCACATGAAATGGAAACTTTCAGACTTTAATTAATCCTCTCACTTTCAAGCAAAAGACAAAAAAAAAACACTCACACCCAGTAACTTGCTTCAATTCACAGCCACCGAACAGTCTTAATTCTCACAATATAGCCTTTATGTTTTAACTCCACCAGTGTGAAGAGTTTATCGGTTTCTGTACTGCCACAGGACGGATATCCTTGACTTTGGTCCTTGATAAGAATTACGGTTGGTCTTGAAGGTAAACAGTCTTCCCTGCCTGTCAAAGCACATTCAACACGTTCAAAGCTTCACTGAATGTAGAAAATAGAATATGAAGTTTTTAAGTTGCTGCTTGTCTTACGCAATTCCCCTTTTCCTCCATTGTGATGAGTTGATATTTTATAATAAATGATATAAAAGATAATAGTTTTTTAGCAACTCATTTGTAAATTTGTATTTGTATTGGACATTCAATGATTCAGGCATTCTCCACTGACCAAGACATGCAAGAGGTTCTGTAAGGCCATACAATACACAACGGTACTTTGCACTGACTGCAGTCGTCACCATGCTCACATGCTCACAATGACAATGCTATCATGCTGATGTTTAGCAGGTATAATGTTTGTTTACCATATTCACCATCTTAGTTAATCATGTTACCATGATGATAGCGCTAGATGAAAAGTTAAGTTATTACAATTTATTCTGAGAGATACATGAATGTCTGTACCAAATTTCCTAACAATGCATCCAATAGTTGTCGTGACATTTGACTCAAAAACACAAATTCACCTCATGGTGGTTGCCAGAGAAAAAGTGAGCTGATCACCAAAGTCATTAGGCTATAACCTCAATGTCATCACAATCCATCCAATAGTTGTTGGGATATTCCAGTCTGGACCAAAGTGGTGGACCAACTGACAGATTGATATTACCATCTCAAGAGCCATGCTAGCAGCAAAAACATGTGAATAACAGATATTTTGGACACAAAACAATCACTAATCAAATAATAAGATAATAATAAGATAATGATAAGTTATAATAAGATAAGTTGTACATGTACATCTAATCTAATTGGCTTGTTAGCTGTATACTGACCTGTACTGTAAGACCCTTACAACTCTCATGGCTTAAAGGACCAGTGTGTAAGATTTAGTGGCGTCTAGCAGAACAGACTTGGCAGAAATGGAATATAATATTCATAAGTATGTTTTAAATAGTGTATAATCACCTGAAAATAAGACTTGTTGTGTTTTCGTTACCTTTAATGAGCTCTTTATATCTACATAGGGAGCGGGTCCCCTTCCTTGGAGCCCGCCATGTTGCACCGCCATGTTTCTACAGTAGCCCAGAACAGACAAACCAAACACTGGCTCTAGAGAGGATCTTTCACGTTTTTTTGCAAGTTGTGCGCCCACTGTAGGTTCTCCTACACGCTTGGAAGAGGAGCATGAGGGGAAGTGTATTCATTTGGTTGCAATCTGCAACCTCACCACAAGGTGCCGATAAATCTTTCTCCTTTAAATAAATCACCACTACTGTAAATCCACTCTCCATTTTTGTACTGTTCTTACCAACAGGACATATTATCATGCAGCCCTCTGCAAGTATTCAAAAAATCACAAAAGCCAAAACAGAGCCATCCTGCCCTCTGTAGAATCCATAGTCCATACCACAAACTTGCTCCTCCATGGGATCCCCTTTGAGTGATTTTAAAACACGAATTATCCTTATGTCAGACATAAATACATTTTCACATCGTCTCCACAATCCAGCTTTCAGTACAGCTTCCACCACCTGTGTCATTGATCCTCTCCTCTCAACAAAGAATTACAAGACCTTCACAAGATTTCAGTCGTTGCTGTTTATATATTTTATTTTCCACTTTAACTGTGAAAGTGTGCTATATTAAGACCAATTCATGGTTAAGTGATTCACTACGCACCACATAAAACAGGATGTGTCAGAAAGCAGAACATAAGGGGAACTCCAAGGTCTCTTTTGATATTTTTATGGCTTGATTATTCAGGTATCAGTCATTTGTTAAAGATGCAGGAGCTACTTCAGCATCATTAGTCATAACTTGAGCCTTAATTAAAAAGATTCAAACCCTGCTCTTAACTATTCAGATCAAGTCTCAAGGTTGCTTTTAATCCATTATTGTCTTTTTTAAAAATAACATTTCTGAAAATGTTTGTCTGGTTTTATGAAAGATACATCACTGTGTTAACGCCACTCTTGTATCTCAGACAGAATGGTCACCATCCATGTAGGTAATTAATTGTGGGGTCCCGCTGGGTTCAGTTTTGGATCCTTTATTGTTCTCTGTATTCCACCACAAGGACAAGTTTCAACATGTACAAAATTTGTGAGTTGTCAGTTTGTGAAAAAGCTGCTTTCTTTTGTTTACACTCTTGCCCTTTTCCTCAACATCATCATGTTTTTCCATGTAAACTAATTTATTTTAGATTGTTTTATTTGGTTAATTTATGAAATTGCACAAATGACAGAACACAAACTTGTTTAAGTTGTGTTTTTTAGGGTTGTGATCTCTTAGAAAGGATAACAACCACTGTGGTGATGATTCATGATTTAAAACAGGTGTGCATCGTTATGTCCTTCAAGCAGTGACTGACTGGCTGCTGACATATAGTGGAAGGAGGGTTGCAACTGTTCCGTATTAGATGATATTCTTCCAAAGTTTGCCTGCTTGTGTGTGTTACCTTTGTTTCTCTGTTATTTGTATTCTTTGAAGGCTTGCTATTTGTATTCTTTGAAGGCTTGCACCTGTCTAGCTCACCCCACGCGTTCAGTTTAAGTGAGGCTGAGAAAGTAAACTGTGGTCTGAAATAGGAGACAGGAGTGGAAGCTGTGGGTTTCACTTGGTTTTTATTAATTTCAGCTTTAACTTGCTGTTGTTGAACTAGGTTTTTGCCACTGTTTCAACATC
Organism: Thunnus albacares; assembly: GCF_914725855.1. Classification (NCBI taxonomy): domain Eukaryota; kingdom Metazoa; phylum Chordata; class Actinopteri; order Scombriformes; family Scombridae; genus Thunnus; species Thunnus albacares. Next base: position 9,930,368 of record NC_058123.1, read on the forward strand.
ATTTGTGTGAATAGAACTCCACCTTTTTCACAACTGTTGCACAGTTGACACCAAAGTAGGTCTTTCACAAAATTCCTGCAATCAAGCTGAGCTAAGCACGCCGACTGACTGTCTCCGTGACATAAAATGCTGGCCAACATACAACTTCCTGCAAATCATTGAAAATTAAATTTACATCTTCCTCTTGTGTCGAGCACATTTTAAAGCACTATATAAATGAACTTGAACTTAGCATTGTGCGTGCTATACATGAATATATGCACTGAAATCCTAAAAACTAAAAGGAAGTTTCAAATACTTTACAAAATGACAAGACTGACCTTGAAGACTAATTCTACCTTGTCATTTGTTCCTATTAAAATAGCTACATTAACTGCAGACAAATGATAAAGCAGAAACGAAATCTCTTATTTTTTAGCCTGCTATATGTTGACACATCATGTAGATTGTGCAACTTTGACACTGTCCCTAAATATACTGTATGTGTCATCCACACCCATGGGTCCTAAATGAGTCTCCACCCCACTTTCTATCCTCTGTGAAACATTTTCGGTACAGTTTCACTTCCTCTTTGCGCTGACATTGCCCCAAAGTTCAGAATTGACAGCTCATGAGTCAGCTCATGTGTCACAGAAGTTTCATCTCATCCAGTGTGTGTTTGAAATTGGATGTTCACCTATAAAAGACTGTCAGTTGAAGGACCCCAAAGATAACTGGTTCAGCGCTAACATTATTGCGATGGTTCATAGTAAAAAAAAAAAAAACCTGTTCACTGGAGGACATAGCTGACATCAACATTATTATGGCACTTTTGCAAAAAGTATTTAAGACTGTAAGACTTCTGTGTTTTGGAGCAACTCCCTTCTCCATTCAATTTAAGAGCTGTTTATGTTGAACGTGCCAACATGCATTTCTTCCAACTAAGAGACAAAACACACTACACATACCAGAGAAGAACATTTACACACTGACATTGCTGAAACAAAACGTCTCAGTTATTCCTGTGTGTTTCCATTCACTACAGTTATGCAAAAATTAAGAGTTGGGTCATAGAGATAAACAGTTGGTGGTGCTTATTTTCCACTCGCTGGCCCCATTAAACCATCGCAGAAGAAGAGGCCGCAACTGGATGAAGTTAAAATAGCGGAAGTCAAACCCCAAACAGTGAAAAACAATGTAGGGAACTTGAGGGGAATATGGCATTCTTGTTTGTTTCCTGTATTATGATAATTCTATTTCCACTGAATTTTGTTTTTGATCAATATACCAAATTTTCCGCCTCAGCCAAGCATGAAAACTTTAATAAGATATTTAGAGATTTTTTTCAAATTTTCAGTGTTTCCACTCAGGTTTTTTTTAATGTGAAAATTGAAAATATGAATAAAAACAGGTGAATGGAAAAATACTGCTTCCTCCTTCATTGTTTACCCATCGTGTTTACTGATGCAGTGCCGTCAATTCACCTTAACTGAGTTTCTGAAATGACATTATGAAACTTGATATTGTCTCTTGGTTTGACTGCACGCTTTCAAACCAAACTGAACTAAAACTGAAAAACTGTCACAAATGAGGACTGGACAGACAGGTGGAGGACCCAGGTCCAAACACAGGGCAGCACAGGTTGCATGTCCAAAAAGCTGGAAGGTCAAAAACAGACAGAAGGTCCAAACCATAAGCAACGCCAGGTAACAGACCGGATCAGAATACAAAATGACTGAATGCAAATGTCTATAGGAGGGGAACAGGTGGGTGGGGAGGAGGAGCAGGTAGGAGCTGATTGGCTGGGGAAAACAAAATAAAACCAGACAGGACTGTGACCAGACCGTGACAAAAACTGTAAATGGTTGTTGACATTTCTGCAGCCAAATCACCCACTCTGAATAAATCCCAAAACAGCCTCAAGGGGCCAGAAATACAGGTTTCAGCTTACGTTGCTAGATTTCATCAGCCTTCCTTTTACTCTTTTTAGTCTCACTGTGTTTGCTTCAGTGTTATTAATGTTTTAACAGAAAATTAAACAGACTTCTTCTCACGGAACAGTAACACTCAAATAGATACTACAGCAGTATTTTCCCCATTGATTTTCAAGCGGAGAACAATCGTTTCATTAAGATCCTCTGTGTTTATCTTTGTTTGACCTTGCTTTTAATCTGCCACCTGGGTGAAGTGCTGAGCACAGCCTTCTACATACAGACAGTGAGAGAGAGATACTCACTGTTCTTTGCAATGAAAAACTGTATGTTTAGCCTCCCTTGCACTCCCAAACTTCCCTTTTCTTTGACAGCTCAGCTAGATTCCTACTTTATGTTCCCCCTGAGCAAAACAGAAGTGTTTTCTTTTATTGTATGTTTATGTGTAACACAATAATTGTCACAGTCATTTAGTGAGCAACATTAAGTTTATTACATTATTGAGGGACGACATTTTGTTTTTATCTTATTTTTCTTAGCTGCACTGCAGAATGAAACTAGTCTGGAGCCAATCACAATGCTGTATATAAATTACAGAAGTGTGATGTGGAAATCTGGAGCCTCATCAGTGGGAAGGAGTAGATGTCATTTTAAGGATTTTAACTGGATAATTGAACTTTTTTTTGTGAAATAAAACCATATCAGACACAAATTATGGTTGCAAGATTATTTTTATATATCTCAAAACATGTCTGGAGGGGATCTTTAAAGTACATTTTTATGATAATACTTTCTACTTTTATTTTAGTAGGATTTGGGATGCAGAGCTTGTAATGGAGAAGTTTCAGTTTGTTTTATTGGTACTTGGATCTGAATACTTCTTCCACCACTATAAAGCTCTAATTGGAAGTTACAGATTAGCATTAGATTTGTCGGTGCAGGTCGAAATCAATCACATACATCTATACTTGCAAGCAGACAGCCACCCAACACCGGACAATATTACAAGGCAGTAAATGGTGAATGATAGTGAGTGTTTAAGGGCTGCAAGTTTTTGCCATCTTAACTACATTACACAAAAGCATGAGTCAGCATCTTGAGGCCTTACACCTGTCCCTCTGCCTTGCTCTTCATTAAATGAGATACCCGTCACCTCTTATCAGACCCTATATACCTGGTTTTAATTTGTGTGTACGTGTGTGCCTGACAGCAATAATATAAGTGACACAGAGCAGTAAGTCAGCCAGTATAAGCTCACTCAGCTGTGCTGTTTCAGCTCCCTTCAAATCCGATATGTTTTCACACTCAATTTATTTCATCACATCCAGAGAAGAGATCAGACTTGACAGCAGCACGAGAGCCGTCCTTGGAAGAGAATTATAACATCAAGACAGTTTTTTTTTTTTTTTTGATGATGATGATGATGATTATTTCTTGCTATTACACATGTTAATAGGATAACAAAGATGATGATGATGGGGGGGAGGGTTTTGTTCCCTTTTTTTCTTTTTTTGTTTTAAATCATTACTATTATTATAAAATGCTGATTATTATTTTATTATTTTATTATTATTATTGATCGGAATCTGGTGAGAATTATTTTCACTTACTAGCAGACAACACACACAACAGCACACAGATATCTTCACTCTCAGACTATAAACTGCACCAAACCTGCTGACTCAACAACATTTATTTAACTATTTGTTGTTGTTTTTTTATTATTTATTTATTGTATTTACTGGCTAGTTTGCATATTTATTTATCTATCTTCTGTCAAGTTTTATTTCCCAAAACCAAAAGGTAGCTCTGCATGATGGCCCAGGTGTCTGAGGGCCTATTCCCCTGTTTAACCCTCCTTCAAATAGAAAGATGGTCCTCAGACCCCTCCTGTAGGGGTGGGGGCTGTTCTATAGGGTATCTGACATGTAACAGGCCAGCAACCTCCTACAGGTCTGGGAGCGAACTAAAGCAGGAGAGAGCAATGAGAGCAAGGAAGGGGGAGGAGGAGAGAAAGGAGACAATGGACCTGAAAGCAAACAAACTATAAAGAGAAGAGGGTGTATAGGATAGGGAAGGAAAAAAAGAAAACTATATATTCTGTCCTAACCCAGCCTAATATTACCCAGGTGCCTCTTTGTCCCTGGGACCCAGGCAGAGATCCCCCCAACAGTACTGCAGCTTTCTTTTTTGTTCTCTCTCTTTCTTCTCTTTTCTCCCTTCTGCTCTCTCTCCTCTATATCCTTATACAAAAACACACACAATACCTACCCACACTAACACACACACCACACATGCATCTGGAATTAAGCCAAAATTTGATTAATTTACTTTAATTTCTAATTATCTTGTTCATGTTGTTGTTTTGTTTGGGTTACTGTCTGGTTCTCTTTGCTTCTCCCGTTTGTACTGTCCCGTGTCATATGTGTTTTCATGTTAATCACTTATCTTGCACTCAATTTGTCTTAATCACTTATCCTGCAGTAAAAAAAAATAATTATAATAACATCAAGAAACAAAACATAACCAAAGCTCCTGCCTTTTCTGTAATTCACTCCAACTCCAGCTCTCTACCTTTTTGTTCTACATGTCTTCTGATTGTGTTGCATATTGTCTTTTAATGAGCTGTTTCATACTTGAAATACAGTAGAACTGTATTCATGAATATAATTAACAATTCATGAACAAGACTGAACATTTCTGTTCTACTTATCCTGTAAAATAGCTGGGGGAAAAAACTCATCACCTACTCTAAACATCTCATTTACACCCTCTTATTCCCATCATTTTAAAGGGGATATATCAGGCCAGGTCTATTTCCAGGTCTATATTTATATTCTGGGGCTACTGCAATATCTTTGCATAATTTAAGGTAAAAAAAAAACTCCTTATTTATCCTATACTGGTATATATATATACTTATACTCTTTATACTCTCTCTGAAACAGGCCGTTTTAGCTCCTGTCTCTTTAAGTTCCCCCTCTCGATGAGCCCACTCTGTTCTGATTGGTTATCTTACTCTTGGCAGACTTCCAGCTGTTCCAGAGGCTATGTAAACTTGAAATGGAAACTTCTCAAATACATCCGTACATGTTCAAACCTAAATCTTATCTGAAATATGCAAATGGCCATGCAAACAGCCAGGGCAAAACCTAAGTAACAAACTTACAGATGTTTGTGGTCATGCACAAACAATCATGACATGAGGAGGAAGTACTTTCAGGAAGCATTTTTACATACATTCACCTCAAGTTCTGTAACTTTGACCATGTTTAACTTAGACATCCGACATTGTAACCGTATACAGAAACAGAAAATCACAAAAAAACATGACATGCCCCCTTTAAATTGGCACTACTTATTTGAATATGTTACTCAGCTGTTCCACCAAAAAGCTTGACTCACTTTCTGAGACTTTTTTAGAGAATATATAATGCATTTTAAAGTCACACGTCTCCCTCAGGTCACACTTCTCAAAATGAATTCCTCCCTTATGGAGATGAATCAGATTATTCAGGGCATAGTGACAAATTGATTGGAGCGATGCTGAAGCAGCATGTGCACCACTCTCTGGAGGGACACAGTGGGGAAACATCCCTTCTCATTTGCAGCACTGAATCTCATACTTGTCACAAAGGAAAGTGTGCACACGCAGGGACGCAAACACACACACACACACATATACACATCATGCCATAAACACACACACACACACGGACTTAAGCTGAGGCAGCATTGATTTATCCATTTCTGTAAGTCTGATTTATGTCTTTTAATTTGTCCTCTCCTTTTTATAGGAGGCGGTGACTGTATCATTGTGGCAACTTTGTCATGTTGCCAAGCAGCCGCCACACAAAGCTCCACTCATTCCCCATCGCCGCATCAAATCCTCACAGCGGCGACCACAAATAATGTTCACATGGTGTTATCTTAATGTGTCGATGAGCCTCAAAGCTGTTACTGCAGCTGTGTTTTGCCTACCCAGCAGTGACATCAACCCATCGGGCTCATTCAAATAGATGACTGTGCTTGGAGTGCGGCCTGTCCGTGACCTTGGTGAGTCATTTGTCCATTCCATCTTCTCATTTATAAAAATTATCATTAAATTATCATTCTGTCTCAGTTTATCCTCCTGCTTCCATTACTTTTTCTACTTCCTCTTTTCCTCTATTCCTATTCTCTAAAATCTCCCAACTTCCTCCTATTCATCCACATTTTTGTCCAGTTTTTCTCCATTACCTCTCTCTCTCTCTTTCTCTTTCTCTCTTTCTCTCTGTGTGTGCCTTGAATGTTTCTGTAACACACCTGTTTGCACGTCCCCACCTGGGAGTTCGTTAGATTACTGCTGAAATTGACCGCGACAGATGTAACCTGAAAGGCAGAACATGAAGACTTAATCTGTTTACTCTAATCAACTCACAGAGCCATTTCACTCAACGGTGCAGCTGTTGTAGTGAAATGGCTCTGTGCACACAAGCGCAAACACACATCTAACGCATCTCATTAGGAATGTGATGTTTGTTGTAGATTTAGCTGCAGAATAATATGAACACTATAGTGAAATAAACATTAAAAACATTATCAGCCCATCACTGCAAATCAGTAATGCAAAAATAAAATCTTTCTACAGTAAGACACTCTGAAAACTTTACCTCAAGTGTTGATAGGATATGAAAGTAATACTCACACATGACATAAGCACCTTGTACCTCTGGTGTCGGAGTGTTTTATACTTCCTTTTTCTTTTTTTGACTAAAATAAGTGCCTTGCCCTTGTTAAAACTGTCTCATGCCTGAAGTAAAAGGCATCCAGGGGAATCATTACCCCAAATTAACGACTGAGTCTGGTGATCTTTCTGTCTTCTCAGGTTAAAATAAATGTTGTTTTTTTTTGGTAATGCCTTCATTTTGGAAAAGTTCTATAAAGCTAAGATTTTTAACTTTTCACTTTAAGTCAATCATGTCTGTGCTTGGTTCCACCCACCTGGTGTTATACAACTTGTGTTTTTGTCACTCATTTTGATGAGCTGCCTGCCTTAAAACAGCTAACTTCCATCTGTAAAATCACTGCCGGTCTATTATAGCTTCAATTCTTCTATTTCTTACTGCTTTACACAAATTTTGATAAGAAGATACTTGATTGTAACCAGTTATCAATACAAAATGTGGGGTAGCATTCCTAAGGAAGATCAGTATCAATGTTAAAGAGGACGTATTGTGCTTTTACTGGTTTTCTGTTATTTATATACTGTTCTGATGTTGGATGTCTATGTTAAACATGGTCAAAGTTCCAAAACTTGAGGTTAATGTATGTAGAAATGCTCCGTGCAAGTCAACAGTCCAGGCTTCAACCTGCCCTGAACGCCTCGTTCAACAGTTTTTTCTAACCTTGCAGATGAGCTTACATCAACTCTTCGCATATCCTCTGTTCTGTAGCTAAGGCTGTTGTTGCTAACGTTGACACTAAGGTTTTTCAATATATTGTTTATATTGTTCACTCTCATATTTTGTATCAGATTTCAAAACATGTACAATGTATTTGCAAAGTTTATATAGTCTATCAGTTAAAGAATGAGAACAAGTAATGAAATTTTACTACTATAGTTTGTTTCACGGTTTGTTGACATAGCCTCTGCAGCCGGCGGATATCTGCCAGCTTCTGAGAGCTGGCCAATCAGAACAGAGTGGGCTCCTTGGGAGGGGGGCCTTAAAGAGACGAGCCAAAATGGCTAAAGAGCAAATACTCAGCTGCTTGACCCACACTTATATACTGTGTATATTACTTAACTACATTGACTATATTCATCTGGTTCCACCAATCTTACCAATAGCCACTAATTGTGTGAGTGAAAGATTGTATTTCAGCTAATATCACCAGCAAACAACTTCCATCTAACAAAATGTTCAGCTATCTAGCATGCTCCCATCACTGGCAGCATGCTGCTTCACCCGCCAAACAACCCTCTTCAGCTACCTCATCTTATCAACAACAAAGCACACGCTTACAGTATGTCATTTACATCATCAGCTACAGTAGCACCATGAGCTAACAACACGCCTGCTAACAACAACGAGGGAACAACATATCATGGTTATAATGTGTATCACATGATGCAATTTTAAGGTTGAAGTTGCATGTCATAACTACTTGAATCTTGAGATGTTTACCATCTAAATGCATTTTAAATAATAATATGTCATACACACAGATATAACAAATAATATAACAGATTAATTACACTGACAGACATGTTTACCAGTAGGCTACAAATTATATGTGAGCTTGTGGCTTCGAAAACAGACACCGACATAAATAAAACAGTCACCTCTGAGTATAAGTGTCTGTACATGTCAGCCAACTTGCAACAAATAGCATTTCTAATCCAGTCTGAAGCAGACTTTTTAAAGAAATGCAGGGGTGGCAACTTTTTTAAAGGTAAATGCATACAACATTAACACCAGTTAGTGCAATCATGTCGGAAAAAAGTATAGTTTCAATCGTTTCACTGATTTGAAGTAAACAATTATTATTCATATGCATATAGCCTTAATGTCATTGAAGTATACCTCACATATTTTGGTCATTGTGTAAATAACAGATGCTCACCACCCCCTCATCACATGTTTAGGAGTGTTACTTAAATAGACAACTGTTCTTACTGTTCTTATTGTATGAATGCTGCAAAATAGAATTAAATCAGGAGCTTAAGGAATACAAGACACTTTTATCTTGAATGAAACGTGTTAATAAACAAAACAGATAAATCCGTGACTCATTGGACTCTTGAACACACACATGCACACGCTGAGGGAGAAAGACAAGAGTGCAATTCATTTGACAGCAGGAGGAGCAGTCTCTCATGAAAGGATAATAGATGAAAAACCCTGTTGTTGGTCTCTCTACATTTCTCCTATTGTCTTATCTCTCTGGATACCTTCACATCTCTCGCTGTCTAATAGGAAATGCGCCACAAGAGACTGTACTCCTTTTTCCTCCTCATCTTGTATTATCTGAATTCAAAAAGGAAAGGACACCTGTGTTTGCATGCACAAGTGTGCTTGGCATGGGTTTGTGGTATGTGTGAGACAAGAGAAGAAGTAGTAAAGAGTGAGTAACTACATATGGAAAAGTATAATGAAAAAAAAACCTATACCTTTCCCTTACTGCCAGTAAAACAAGCATAAAACCCTCATAAGTGAGAAGAGTGTCACCATCAATTATTAGTCATCAGCTGAGACAAATTTGAACCTTATTTAAAAAAAATATTCTTTTTATTCTGTTCTTCAGAGGAAAACAAACAGGAAACTTACGCTGTTTGTGGTCTTGGTGATGTGTTATTAATGAATGGGGTCATTTCTGTGAGTAGGTGTTGTTTTGTGTGTGTGTGTGTCTGTGTGCCTGCAAAGTGGCATGGCAGAGTGAACATTCGTCCCTGTGCTCAAGGACGAAGCTGTATCTTCTGTTATGGTAATAAGGCCCAGCGCAGCCATCACACAGGGACGTCGATATGGAGGACAGGTTTGATTGTCAGACCATGATTGTCACGTGAGGGGACGAGCCTGCAGCCTTGACTGGTGTAGCGTGAGTGACAGTTTCCTTTCGGTTTCCTGTGTGATGACACAGATGTCCATAGCCTCCTCTAGGCACGTATCATGTTCAAAAAAAAGAAATGCAGGAAAACCACACACAATAACAGAACACAACCACAGAAAAGGTTCAAAATGACTGATACACAAGATCAAGAAGATTGGGAACATTTTAGCATTCTCATGAATTCTAATTGATGCTAATGTAGGGTTTAGCAGTTAAGTTAATTCATATATTTGAGTTAATTTACTAAAAATATCCTCACGTTACACTAACTAGAAATGCTAACAAGATAGCAGCCCATTGACGCAGATTCTGGTTTGATCTGTGGGCAATAGCTGCAGCAGGCTTAGTGTTGGTATTTAGCACATCACCAGTAAGAGTCAACCTTTATGTTTGTTTTCCTCCATTTGTGATTGAAAGCTGCATCAATTATGTGATAATATCTTTTACAGGCAATTACTGTAACTGTGTCCAATAGAGGCAACAGAAGGAGAAGAGAGACTTCAATTTATTCCATATTTTGAGTGAAGTGGCTCTGTTGAGTCACCTAATGTCCTCATTAACATACATTTAAGTTTGTTTTTCCATTTATGAAGAGCAGTGTTTTTAAAATGTCAGACATTGGATATTAGACAATGGGCGAGTGGGAGGGATAAGGGCCAGAGAACAGAGGTGTCAAGGGACAGAGGAGAGGAGTCTGTAAGTCTGTCTTCTTTTTAATATTACATCTGTATCCCTATGTAGGCCTACAATATAGCTGGAGATTGGGAAAACCCTCCAGCTGCAGTCTCACTCATGGTGACTGACAGTTAATGTAGTGACTGGGAATCCCTGCCTGAAGCGACTGCACCTGTTCACCTCACGTTCCCAGGGAAACAGCCACACTGTAGCGTGTATGTGTGTGTGTTCTTGTATCCCATGAACAAATACGTGAGTGCATTTGCAAAGTGTCCCCATCTGCTGAATCTGATACACCTAAATGCCAAACACAAAATCTAGTTTTTCATCTCAAAGCATCCAAGCAGTCAGAGTGACATTTAAGAGGACGGATGAGGTCATCACATGGACGCATCAGACAATCTTAATTCCATTTCTGAGAGCCACTGTGGCACAGAGACCTCATGAATAACTGACATCTGTTCCTTCGATCCGCCCACAGCTCCGGGAAGCCATCAACAGCCAGAGAGACAGGAAAAAGGGGATGAAACTGATTTGCATAGGTGCTGCTTAAATAACTTGTTCTACAGATGAGAGTAATTATGTTGAATCATCCCCTATATCTGTGCATTGTGTGTGCACGAGGTCTTAAGCTAATGTAGGCAATCACTGAGAGAGATGGATCGTGAGCCAGGGAGATATTGACAATTTAATGTAAGTAAAAAGAAAGCTGGAAGACACATGATACCCGACTGCATTTATTCATCCAGTTAGTTGTCCGTGTCTCCATGAGGGATTTCCTCTGCAGTAACACAGCAACTCACCTAACGTGTGTATGTTATAGTAGGAGTGGACGACTCTATCCCTGCATTTCCATTTCAGTATTTATGTGGTGGTGAGGCTTTTTCAATTAAAGGATAATGATGATGATGTTCTATATTTTAAACCAACAATGAATTGGTTCCACTGTATTGCCTGTGTACCCAAAACCTAAGACTACGTCTACATTAAAGGACCAGTGTGTGAGATTTAGTGGCATCTAGCAGAAGAGACCTGGCAGAAATTAAATCTAATATTCATAAGTATGTTTTAATCAGTGTATAAAAAGAATCATGGTGTTTTCATTGGTTTAGAATGAGCCCTTTATATCTACATAGGGAGCGGGTCTTCCTCCATGGAGGCCGCCATGTATCTACAGTAGCTCAGAACCAAAAAACCAAACACTGGCTCTGGAGAGGGCCTTTCACGTTGTTTGTGAGTTTGACAGCCACCTTGGTTCTCCTGCACGCTTGGAAGAGGAGGGTGAGGTTAGGGGTATTCATTTGGTTGCAATCTACAACCTCACTGCTACGTGCTACTAAATCTTACACACTGGTCCTTTAAGATGGCTTTATTCTAAAACACTGTTTCACAGCTAAAATGACATGCTGTCACAGCAGGAGTGTCAGTTCATTTCTGCAAATACCTCCGTCCACATTAAACGCCAGTACGGATATCGGTGGACAAGCCAGTCAGCCACAGGAAACTTCTTCTGTTTCTCCTTCGTTTTCCAATGAAAAACAATAAAATGTCACACCACTGTGGAAACTTTGATGTACTGGCGGTCCTCGAGGAAAAGTCAGAGGATGACCAAAGTCAGTAGGATTCATCCTCTGGAGACCATGAATGTCTGTACAGAATAGAAATATCTAGTTGTTGAGATATTTCAGTTTGGACCAAAGAGGTGGACCGACAACAACAACATTTTTGTCTCTAGAACCAACACTGCTATCATGGCTAAAAATGAAATTATATGTTGGTGACCTTTTTTTAAAAACATCTTCTGTACTCAGTAGGAATGAATAGGTTTAACAAGTCTAAAAATATTGTGAAACAGTGAAATGCAAGTTGTTTATGCTCTTTTCATTTGGATTTGTTCACAATAAGCAGCCTTATCCTTACATTTCTATGCTGAATCTGTTGCTTTTTCTGTTTCTGTTTCTGCCTCTGCATCATTTCTTTTTAAAAGAGTTCAGACAAATTACCAGACTCCATCTCGGCTCACCTTCTTTCCATATTGATATATTTTAGATGTACCGACTGAGAGATGGCAGGCACAAAACCAAGTGATCGTCTTGATCTGGGCTCTCACTTATCAAAACTCCTGGAGGGGAAGCAATTGAGTGGCACCATCTGCCCGTTGAACACTGCCACTTTGGGCGACCCTGACTCTGATGAGCTGAGAGTGGGAAAGAGTGTTACTGGCGTCCTGACAAGGAGTGGATAAATGTATGTGTGTGTGTATGCGTGTGTGCATGTGCATGTGGGTGTGTGTGTGTTTGTGTGTGCATTTGAGCGTGTCTACTTGAGTGGCTTCATAGTGATAAGCTATGAGTCACCCTGTAATAGGTAGAGGGAGGAAGCAGCCAAGGCACATAGAGACCTGCAGACAGAGTTTACTCAGGATCAGCAGTGAGTCAGCAGTGCTCCACGTTCTTTATGATGAACTCCAACATCGTTTCTTGTCTCCATTCCATAAATACACACTTGTACATCTCTGCCTTACCATACCACTCCAAGTTTATTACAGCCTTAAACAACAAAAATAGCCACAGTGAAAACAACATTTCCATGCTCTATTAAGACGTTATGCACTGCTCGATACAAGCAGAACACAAATTCACAGATGCAAAATGAAGACATGGTAGTATTAACACACACATACACACATGCACACGCACATACACAATCATTAAGTCGACATCTGTGATCACAGACCACCGGGCTGTAATTGTTGTGTCCCATTCTCCATCCTGCTGCTGATGAGGGTTCAGGCTTCAACTGACCCCTCAAATAGACACAAGGGGTGGATGTAATGTCAGGAACACTTGCACAACCTAATGCAATATAATAGTCCTGCAGTAAATGTTAAATTGGTGTGAGATATTTGTTGCAATTGCATTAGAGAGGTGTTGATTTAATGCTATATGGTCGTTTGAAGGTGTAGTTTACAGTACAATGTGCTAAGAGACCTTTCCTACTGCTTGGCAATAGAAAAACTGCAAAAGGGAAAATAGACTATTTTTTTGGAATATGGAGCCAGTTTATAAATTCTTTTGGAAAGTAAGTCACCTACTAGTAACTCCTGGACATACGTTTCTGATATTATGTTCCCTCAGTGATTGTAATATGAGACGAGGTGTTCCACAGTTCTGTTATGGTATAATTTCCGTTACACAGAGGCACCATTGCTAGAATTTGTGGACTGGTGAGAAGGATCTTTTTTTAGATTTTGATGTATCCAAAACTAAAATCATTTCACTGAAACACAGTCTTCCAATAAATACTGGGGAACCGTGTTTGATGACAGATTGAGATTTAGTGAAAATACAGATGTCATTGTGAAATATGCTCAGCAGCATCTCACCAATAAACTCCTTTGGAGTATGGAATGAGCAGAACTTTTATTGAAAGGCGTTTATCCTTTTCATTCACCCTTGTCAAAGGACAAGAAGGTAAGGTGCAAGGTGTTGTTAACGTCGGCTCTGAAATTATTGGCAAAACACACAGAGATCCCATACACAGTTTAATACAAAACAAGTCTTCAAAAGGCAAGATTATCAACCCCATACATGTCCTTTATGACTAAACCAATGTCATAATGACTGTGTTTTAGATTTCCTGCATATAAACGTGAACTTTTTGCACTTTTTTATGTGATTTGGTTTCCTTGTCTTAGATTGTTGGCTAGCTATAGTTTTGCGGCTTCTATTAACCCTTGTGTACAGTATTTCAACTTGTTTTTTTACATCATCATTTTTGTATTTTTAGATGTATAAGAATGAGGTCTTGGTGTGAATTTATGTGAAACCTGCTTTCCTCAAATCGTTCTCTTCCACTACATTGAAGGATATAGTGATAAAATGTTAGATACACTTTGCAATAATGAAATCCAATGAGAAAACAATGTGACACACTCAAATTTTAACAATATAAACTCCACAAAGGTAAGATTTATTGCATGGGTATTGGTTTGGATAGCATTATATTGTACACGTGTTCATAATATTTTGTCCATCTGCTTTAGATGGTGTTCAAACTATATTGCACTATGTTTACACACATGGGTGTGTATGCATGTGCCTTTATAGTTCTGTATGTAGGAGGACGGTGATAAGAGGGCATAAAAATACAATAAAGCGTCTGAGAAAGTGGAGTAGCAAAGAGGTATATGGATTATTGTCAGAGCAAAGCAGCACTGTGGGTAAAAATAAAAACTCCAGCACTCCTGAGAAAGCTGGCTTCAAGTTGATCCTGGTGCAAGAGAAAAAGAATAAAGATGGTGGTGATTGACAGCCAGCGTTCCCTAATAATTACATTTATGAATTGGAACGCTGACGGCTGTGTGCTCCCTCGGGACAGCAGAGATTAAATGGAGAATGAGGACATTACAATTCCCACCAGATTCATGTGTGCTATATGAAATAATCCATAAACATGACAGGATTATTTTATATCCAGTTTGTGGATGTCTCATCATCATGTTCTGACAAAAAAAAACAAAAAAAAACATTGAAGTCAAGTGTTTTTGTCCTGTAAATACACCCTTGAGACAGCTGAAAATCAATGGAGAGTAAACATTCAGACTGTGTTTTGTAGACATCACAAGAGGTCAAAAACGCTCAGAACAGATTATTTTTTGTCCTTTGCAGTTGGTGTAAAAGGGTTTCTGACATTTTTCATTTTTAGAGGAAGATCTTGCACCTTGATGTGCCCAAACAGGCCTGTCAGCAGTAAAACAGATATGACATGATTGTTTTCAGTTGCAATTTGAAAGAAAATGACTACAGGGCATCAGTATTCAAAGGTTTTATCATGCCTGCCTGGCTGATTGCTCTGACTTTGCATCTACATGATGTGTTTAAGGTGCAATCAGTTGCTGCCAGAAAAGCAAAGAGTAGTGGAGGTTTTTGTGTGCAAATTTATTCAACTCCTGTGTAGCTTATGTTCATTACCAGAGGACAGAGTCTTTTGAATGTCTTTGAACAAAAGTGTAATGGGTATGTGTAGCTCCAGCACTTAATGGCTCTCCTGCTGTACATTTCCTTGAAAAGAATTTTCCTTGTGATCATGATTTCCGTGTGTGAAGTGACTCTCTGATACTTTGATTATGCATGTCAGTGTGAAAGAGAGGGAAAGGTGTGTGATCTTTTAATGTAAGATTTGTGTAAGTGTGTAGGTGTGTGTGTGTGTGTGTGTGTGTGTGTGTGTGTGTGTGTGTGTGTGTGTACGTGGGCATATCTGAGCGCTGGGCAGCAAAATGAAAAGGAAGTAAACAATAGGTTGTCCTGAATCACGTCAACAACGCCCTTGAAGTCTTTTTTTCTCAGCCTGAGTGAACGCCATCAACCCCAAAGAAACCCTTGCACCTGTCCACACACAGTCCAGTATACACACATACACACACTAACACACACTAACACACACACAAACACGAACAGCTGGTCCTTAGCTGAGAGCCTCCTATGAATCGATTTGAATAAAGATCATGATCATAGCATAGGGGACTGCAGCATGTCAGCAAGGTCTCTTTTCATTTCAAAGGGAACATATCATGCTTTTGGGGATTTTATATCATTTATATACTGTTATAATGTTGTATGTCTTTGTTAAACATGGGCAAAGTTCCAAAACCTGAGGTAAAATGTATGTAAAAATTGCTGTTTTCAAGTCAAAAGATAGGGCTTCAGCCTGCTCTGAACGCCTCATTTGCAAACTTACCTTTACTTCCTCCTTGTGATGATGACATCATATTGTTCAAACATGCCCACAAACGGCTTTCTGTTCTGTAGCCGTCAATATTTCTTATGTTTTTCCATGGGCTGTTGGCACGTTGTCCTCTAATTTTTTGTATCAGATTTGGGCTCAAATATATACAGATGTATTTGAGAAGTTTACAATTTGAATAAAGAACAAGAAAAAGTAGTGAAATCCTTCTACTACTATAGTTTGTTTCATGGTTTCCTGACATGACCTCTGGAGGTGGCAGATGTCTGCCGAGGGGCAGCTTCTGGACGTTAACCAATCAGAACAAAGTGGGCTCATCAGGTGCGTTGAACAAAGAGACAGGAGCTAACATGGCCTGTTTCAGGCAGAGGCTGAACTGAGGGGCTGCATAAAGAGCAGGTATAAGATAAATAAGGATTTTTTTAAACTGTAAATCATGCAAATATATTCTAGCAGGGCCCCAGACTATAAATATAGACCTGGAAATGTGCATTTATATGGTTTTCGAAGCAAATGTTAATAACATAATTACCTAATTCTCCATAAGTAGACAGACCTCCGTCTGAATTGCCATCAAGAAAAAAATACAATTACACTTCAAGTGTGCTATATTGTGAAAATGGTCACTCAACATTTAAATGAATGTCATAACTTAAGTGTTCCATAAAAGATGGTATGAAACAAGGAAACTGCATGAAAGAAAGGGGGAAAAACAATAAAAACAGACCAAATGAAAAAGCACCTGTAGGTCCTTTGATTCAATGGCTCCCAACCAGAGAGTAAGGATAAATCTGAAGGGTCCCAATAGGATAAGAAAATATGTTTCTGTTACATAACACATGTTTATTTTTTATGACTTTTCTCAAATGTATTTTGTTTGTACCTATGTTCTTGTCAAATAGTCAGTCCGTAAAGAAAAATCACTCTTTAGTTGAACTGCTCATAAAATCTTGTCCACACAAAGGCCATAATCTGTGATGAGGGGTCACACGTGCCTCATTTTTTCCTTTTAAAGGGTCATGAGTCAAAGTGGTTTGGAGCCACTGCTTTAACCCACAATCACGTCTCCCGCTTCAGGTTTCAGAAAGCACCGAAACCATTTCAGTATGACTCAGAACTAAATTGCAGCTTCATTCTCTGTATTACTATTGAAAGCGTGGTCTCTGCAGTGGCATTTGGCCGCATGCCTCCCATCTCTGTACACAGCTGCCTACTGAGCATCCTCGGGGGATGACAGCCTGCTGACACTTGTGCCCTCATTGCCAGCCACCAAAAACCCTACACCCCCATTAAATGTGCCAATGTTGGCATCATACTGCTAAATGTCATCGTGCTGTATTTTAGATCTGGGATACTGTGGTCTGCTGGTGTCATTGATAGACTCACCTCAGCTGTGGTTTGGCAACATCTCGTGGCCCCGCTCTCCACTTTGCTCCATCTTTATTGCTCAGGTCAGCAAGACACCGATGAATCAGTCCATTTACAGGCAGCTGAGACGGGAGGTGAAGAGTTATAGAGGAGGCTCCATATTCATGTTGCCAGATTGCACTTTTCTCTCCCTATCACTACAGCTATCTCCATCAGCTGCAGGCTAGAGGGAGTCGCTTAAACACAGAGGCATTGTGCCCATTCAAATATTTGAGATTGAATGGATTTAGAAATTGTTCAATTCCATTTTAAGTTTTTTTTAATTAGCTTGAATAATGTAAAGACAGACAGACAGAGAAATAAAAAAATACATTTTCCCAGTTTTAAACCTGTGTCCCTGGGTTAATTGTTCGGTTATCTCTTGTTATATACCAATTATATGTCAAAAAATCATTTTATCATCTGTACTCTCCTTGTAAAATGTATTTTAAATGTTTGATGACTTATCTTGAGCTCGGGGGCATAAACAAAAATGTTTCCAATCAAATGTGACTTTGGGTGACAAGCTAACCGCACCCATCATATAAAACTGCACTTGACCGCTTGTGGGTTGTAGTAGCCAGAGCCATATAGCTGTGGTAGTAGCTAAAAGAGCAGCATCATAGAGGGAAATGTGTGTTATATCAGTGAGCAAAAACTTGGTTTTCATTATTCATTCATTTCTCCCTCATCCTCCTCCTGCTCTAACAATGCAGGTGAGGGAAGTGTGTGTGAAAGCTCCACTATATGTGGCCGAGACAAACTCTACTCAAGCCTACTTCTGACTATTTTATTTAATTTTAATTGGTGACAAATGACACATAGTTAAATGTCTTGTACCATTTGTGGGGAATTTACACAACTTGTAATGAACTAGATCTGAACCTTCAAGAATGACTAAACAAACCCAAACAAACATCAAAAAAATAGACAACAGTCATATAACCTGAGGCAAAGGAGAAGTTCAAAAGTTCCCACGTAGTCTGTTGTAAGTGAAAGCTCAAGAAAAGGTCAAAAAGTCTAAAATTTTGTGTAAAGTCATGTAGCATCAGCATGTCACTGAGACTCAGGGTTTCTTTTTCTTTTTGCGGGATCTCTTTTTTCCTTTGGGCTTTTTGAGAGATCTCTTTGAGACTCTCTTTAGTCTTTTAGCTTTTTGCATTATAACTTTTTGCTCAAGTTTTTGTATTTTACTTTTTGCATCTTATATTACTTATGTTGTAAAACCAAATAAAACCGGTTTGTATTTTTATACACTCCAACAAAAGTTCCTGACTTTCGCACATCTCTGAGGTCCTCTGGTATTCCTTTAAGATAAGCAAAGACACAGAATAGAATTAGGTTGAGAGATTTAGTAGGGATTTGATTGGCTAAACTGTTAGGGTCAGGGCTCTGAAGCTGCCCTCGACCGTCAGAGTGGGCCTCCTCCAGAGATGACCTGTTACAAGGCCATCTTTGAGTACTTTCAAACCTCCAACACTTATTTGCACCAGTACACTTCGTTGTGACCCAGGCTGTCAGGAATTCCTGACTACATAGGCCCGTTGAAAGTGGTTCAGCAACAGCTGGTGATTATAGAGGCCAGGCTGAATCTGGTTCCCTAAGCAAGGCTTGGATGGTCTTGCGTGTAGATTTTGGGAAGCCCGTTCGAGACCGGTCAGAGGTAAAGGACAGCCGTCTTTTGGTGCCTTATCCACATCGGCAGGGGGCATCAGTTATCTGTAGGCAGAAACCATTACAAGCTCTGTTTTTCTCCACGGCTCTGTATTTTCAGTGGTCCAATCAAATGCTAAGGATTTGATCTAAATCCCTCTTGTAGCTGTACACTGCTCACATATTTTGTTTTACTGGGAAATACGTCACAGTACAGAAGGTAAGGACATCCCACTGTTTCACTGTGACTTTAATGCTACCTGATACACACAGCCCCCCCCTCTCTGTTTAGACTACATGGTTCCTTCCAGCTAGAAAGCGTTACATAGTAGCAGTGAAGCTAGTATAGTTCATAGACTGTATAAAAATATGGACGTAGTTACCTTGACGTCACCTGTTAGTGGAGGAGCGGTTTTGAAGCTCAAAGTGAGCCACTCCGGCCGTCGCCATCTTGGCAATGTGTGACGCTACTTAACTCCCAGCCAATCAAAAATGGGCAAAGAGGTGGGCCGAATGGCTGAAGCAAGCCACCGAGCGGCTGGCGGACTTGTCACTCAAAGCAGCCATGTCTTTCATTATGCATAACTTTACGGCTTCATAAAATTTAAACAAGTGAGTTATAAAAAAATTCACCCCCTGTTCAGTTGTCATGAAAGGGGAAATTAGCTATAGAGACCAAAACCATGTTATGTACCAGGCTGTAAACACGTTTATTTCTGCTGTTAAGTTGAGCGTTTTAACATGGGGGTCTGTGGGGAATGACTCGCTTTTGGAGCCAGCCTCAAGTGGCCATTCAAGGAACTGCAGTTTTTGGCACTTCCGCATTGGCTTCATTTTACAGCCCCAGAGGTTGCCTCTTGGTATGATTGTGTTAATGCAATGTGAGGTAAGAATAAGTCTCAGCTCACAGCATGAAACAGCATGATTTGAATGGATTTGTAAATTAACACTAGTTAACATTAACATTAACATTAGTGTAAGCTTGTTGTCTTTGCTATTATTAGCTTAGTAGCTAAACTATTGTTTTTGTCCAAACATATGCAGCATATGCAGCCCTGAAATGGACATAAGGAGAGTTTTTACAAAGAGTCAAGAGCTAAATAGTTTAAGTACTGCTTTGTACTGTTTGTTATTGTGCTGTTATATGTTTTAATTGTGACCTGCCTAAGGGACTGCAGATGAAAATTAGCTATAAGCTAACTCTGGTACAGTAAATCAAATGATAACATTTATGTTTAACACTGTACATAGCCCCAATAAATACAATACAATACAATAATCAACAGTGCTTGTTAGCTTACTAGGCCAAACCACCTCCAGAGGTGATGCATTGTGACCACACTGTACACAAGTGTAAATGCAATTGCGTCAACCCACATACAACAAGTATGTGGGCGGAAATATGTAGTTGCTGTTACACAGGACTGTTCCAAACCAGCGAGGTAGCAACCTGTAGCCAGTTAGCAAGCTAAGCTACTAGCAAGAAAGCAGCAAGAAAACTATGGTATATCAAGACACTTGTTGAATGAGTCAAGACAAGAATAAGTGTCCAACCAAGTGTTGGATGGCTGCCATCTTTTTTTTTTTGTTTTGTTTTTTTGACCTGCGCAAATGATAAGAGGATGTGACATTTGGTTGTTTGAGCTGGGCAGAGCATTTGAATCTCTATCGGATCTCAATGTGGACCCTGGAGACACATATTAATACCAGGTGTAAATGTAATCAGATTAAATCATATCTACCTACAATCTGGATATGAGAGCATTTTAATGCAAGGTGTAAGGAAGGTATAGAATAATTATTACTTTAACATAATTACTGGTAACAACTTGATTTGGTATGAACATTAAATTAAATTAACTGTATGACGCCCCTGCTTATACGCAATTATTTCTTTTGACTTCACAAACTTTCTCCATGGCATGCTGACAGTGCAAAAGAACGCTTTGTTCGGCCAGATAGTTCAGACAAGAAGGGATGTACAGATTCAGCACTGCAAAGCATCTTGCAGCAACAGTCTTAGCCTCAGCTGGCTGGGAAACTGTTGAGAACTGTTATTCAATAATTACATAATAAATTTCTCTCATTTTGCTTCCTGATGTGTGTCTGAGCCAGCAATAAATATTTTCTACCACTAGCTCTTCTATGAATTGTTTGACATTTGGGAAATTCACTTGCTTTCTTGCTGAGTTAGATGAGAAGATTGCTACCACATTTTTTTAAAAAGTCTGTACACTGAAAAGCTATAGGAAGGAGATGGTTGGCTTATCTAAAGCCTACAAATTATACACCTTATCTGTTTAATCCATACAAATAAGTGTAGAAAGTGTGTTTTACAGGAAGTTTCTTCATGGAGTCTTGTCATCACCGTGAAGTTGCATTCATAAGTAGCCCCTGCTGCACCTTATCCCAAATTTTATTGCCTTTCCCTTTCTTCTCTTCCCTCCATTCCTCGCTCAGAGCACATAGGTTGCTTCATCCTTTAAGTGTGTATGTTGCCTTTCATCTTCTCCTCTTCCCACAACTGGTCCACTCTGCCACTTCCTGACTAATGGAGTCTGCACACAAAATTACACTCTGCTCCTGTCTGGATGAAATGACCTTAAAATGCACATCTAGAGGGTATTGTTTGGCCTGGCTGTGGAGTTTGAGCTATAATTAGGGGGTGGGAGGCTAGCTACAGTTCATAAGCCACACTCAACATGTCACATGCATGTAAAAAAAAAACGACAGCCAGTGATTACTGTGTTGATCAAGGTGATGAAGACTTTGCATAGAGAAACTAAGTACCTGACAACGTATCAAACCGCTTTGCTGCACAATATTAATATCACTCAAAACTCACTCAGTCCATCACACATCCAATCAAGTCCCTGCTGGTTGCCTGGTAACCTCACCATGACAACAAGACTTCAGGAAGTCACTGCACTCGGCCAAGAAATTGTCTGGCTCATAACCCCCTGTAAAACCACAACTTGTTGTTTTTACAAGTTTGCTCTTGTGCAGATTAAACAAACAACTTAGACCATGTAAATTAGTGAGCTTTATTGGTGCTCGTAGTCCGACTAGTCAAGCTAACTGTTTCCAGCCATTATGCTGATGTTGAAAAGTAGGGGTGTTGCAATATTGACAATAACTGTGAAATATTTATATCATGTTAATAATACACATTTGATAATATCGTGTAAATAATCCAGCACCTCTTAAAACTCCTTACATCCCAACGGCCTGTGATGTACACAACTATGCTATGTACACAACTCTTGTTTTTAAGCAGGTACTCATGCAACACATCCACGATTCATGTGATTCGATTGATGCAAACTATTTCAAAATAAAATCACAACAGCAGGTACAATCAACGCATCTGTCAGTCCACCAACAAACAAATAAACAATTACAAAATTCACGGTACTCACCTATGAAGCTTCATGGCTGATACAACTCTGACAAAAACGGTCTTGTTACATTGGCAAAGGTCCAGTTGATCCAATCTAGTAAAATATCAAGTCCAAAATACATTATGACATCAATATATATCCACAAACAGCTGTTGCATCATAGCTTTTCCACCATAGCATTTGTTTTGACTCTTTTATATGCACAAAATTTAGTTTCAACAAAGCACTATAATGTGTTTATGCTTCAGTTACTCTGAAGTAGGGGTTATTTGGTGTCTCTAAATGGCCTTTTTTTGAAGGTGCCTAGACATACCCATAGAAAAATGTGTAAAATATTGATTTTCTGTGGTATTGTTACTAAATTTGAACTTGGACTAGGTAAGGCTCCACACTGTGGTCCCATTGTGTTTTCCAGCTACTAAGTCATAGCTATAGTTCATCTGCAGGCATCTGTTTGCAAAAAAATATTCAGGCAGAAATAAAATCCTTATACTTCAGTGTGTTTAAACTTCTTTCAAACTTTGTACAATTATGGTTACCAACTCTCTCTCCGCCTCCCTACACTCATATTTTGAGTGTAATTCATTTTCCAGAAAAGAGGCTCAGCACACAATAAGCAAAGTTAATGATTTGACTGATATCACGATAATATCATTATAGTGAATTCTTTTGGCCACGATAATCAGGTTGTGAAAATCTGATATCATGACAGTCCTATTAAAAAGGCAACAAACTTAGAATAAAATGACATAATGTATCTTATAAAATTAATGGTACACAACATAATGAATATGCTTAGACTAATACAGTACATATCCACCAATCAAACAATGTCACAGCACAATATAGAGTAGTTTAACAACAATACATACTAAGTAAGTTGAACAATTCCTAAGTATTATGATTTTTTAAACAAACTAAATGACTTAAAGCTGCTATAATCAATACTTCTGTATTAACAATAAAACAAATTAATGCTGTACTTGTCATTGTTGTTGCTTGCAGCAATGAACCAACAGATAATTATCACCCAACTATGCACTTCCCCTCAGCTCAAGTGTTTTAGTGTCTTTCTTTCAGTTTCCAACCCACAACTTTATTTTGCTTCACCGTCACCACTCTCAGCATTTCCATTTCAAGGCACAGCAGGAAGCCACACACTAAATGGCAGACAGACAAAGTTAGTGACAAGCTTGTGAATGCGGACTTATTTCATCAGAAGGTCAAACACACAACTCCAAATGAATGCTAATATGAAAATAAGCAACAATTTGCTAACATGTTTGCCACATCAGCTTTAAAAAGTGATAATACATCAATGTTGTGGTCGTCGCTTGCTTGTTTCTGAGGCCCCCGAGTGTCCAAAAAAATCAGTTAATGCAGTCCATTTAAAATAATTAATTTTCAATTGGCTTGTGAGATGGTATTAAACAATAAACTAATTCATGCACACGTCAATGCTACCGTGCTAAAGGCAGTTATGATATAATTTAGTCATCTTTTTTCTTCCTGCTCCCCACAGTCAGCAGCAACACTCTAAAGGCCAGAATATGTTTATTCTCATTAAACTCATTAAGTCTGACACACAGGTCACAGACTTGCACGCTTTCAAGGCCTTTTAATGTCCTCCGTCCTTGTTCAGCAGAATGGAGCTGCACAAACTTTATATAGCCTCAGTCGTCATCCATTAGTGAATGTGTTTGCAACACTGAGGCATGTTATTCATTTGAAAAACATGATTTTTTTTTATGTTAAGTAATAATTATCCTAGTTAATGGCAGGCAGGTTGCTTCTGAATGTCTCGATTAGATGTCAGTTCTCTCTAAAATCGTAGATCACAGAATCCCACAAGTGAAACTCAAGAAATAAGTCTTATTTCAGCTCAGGCAGCTGTACTTTATTCTGCTGTTAACATATCTGCGACAAGATGAGATTGAAAAGTAGTATCACTGACTATTTAAAAGCGTCTCACCATAGGATGATGTGGTAAGAGGCTGTTGAATCACAGTGAGTCAGAAGGTTTGAGCAACAACACTGAAGTCTGTCCAATCACACAAACATGGCCGAGTCTTTCTTTGAATGCAGCTGTGTGAGTCATGTCGAGAGAATTCCTCGTCTAAACAGCGGGCCGACAAACTAGACCGAGCGAATGTTGTGCTTTTTCTGAGTGTGTGTGTATGTGTGTGTGTGTGCTTGTGCATAGGTGGGAGTAGTCCGCTTACTTTTTCCTCTGTTAGATGGAAAAGGTGAAATATACCAACAAGCAACAACCTACAGACAACAACCATACAACTATTACAGTAACTGATCAAAGTAGAAACTACGGATATGATCTGCCTTTATATCTTCCCGTCCCTGAGTTATTATTGAATCCGACCGCAGATCCTCATCTCCTTTTCTGTCTATAGTCCACGACTGATGATTTAACCATTGATGCCTGCAAACTGATTTCAGGAGCTGTAGATTGAGGGTGATAGTGGAGGAGATGGCACCCTGCTGTCTTGCCACATTATTTTCAGATGAATTACAACCAGCACAGTAACGACAAGATTTAAAGTGACACTATGTAATTTCTGAGAGAAGAAATAACACAATGTTCCTCTTACAGATAAGGAGTTGAATTCATGAGCATTAAAACAGACCCTTGCATAATTCAAAACACAAGTTTTGCTGCTACAGCTGTACTTGGTCTGGTATGACCAGTAGCTTACGCCGACTATGTTAGCAAACTTAAGATGTATAACTGATATTACTGAGTCAGTTCACTGACTTCATAGCTCTTGTCTACTTGTGTTACTCTTACACTGTTTTGGCATAACAAGGATAAACATTTCAGACATAAACACACTAAGATATGCTTGTTGTTTTTTGGTGCTCCCATTCCACATTCTTCCAGCCATTTCCAATTTTCCCCAGTGGTCACTTGCACTGAAAAATTCCCCTGCAGCCCAAAAAGCATTTTCCCCATAGACCACCATTATAAAAGAGACGTTTGTAAAACTGTTGACAGGACACTTCAAACTGCAAATCAGGTCAATTATGACACTTTCTATTATGAATTTTAATCCATGGAGGCTTTAAGTTTGTAAAATTTCTGTAACGTCATCACAATGTAAAGTCTATGGGCCGAGCAGGAGAAGGAGGGCCGCTTACCCCTGGAAGTAAAACCTAGAAGCTTGAAACTTTTTTGGCTCATGCGCCAGGCGAGTCTGGTATCCAGATCTTATAATACATCCATGGCTTTGACGCTTTGTTTGTAATGTTACCTCTATTTCCTCTTCATGATGACATCAGATTGCTTGCACATGCCCATAAACAGTCGTTTGTAGTTGGTAGACTTTGTTGATAAAGTTATTCCATGGGTTGTTTGTATTGTTTACTTGCATATCTCAAATTGGATTTGGGCACATGCATGGATGTATTTGAGAAGTTTCCATTTTGAGTAGGGAACGAGAAAAAGAAGTCACACCACTACTTTTTGTTTACGTAGCCTCTGAAACCACCAGAAGTCTGCCAAGGGGCAGCTTCCAGAAGCTAACCAATCAGAACAGAGAAGGCCTTAAAGAGACAGGAGCTAAAAAAGTCCTGTTTCACACAGAGACTGATCTGATATATAAATATAGACCTGGAAATGTGCATGATACGTCCCCTTTAAGAAAAGAGGGGTCATTCAATAAGTATATTATCCCGTAATTGCTATGTTTGACCACAGTGGCCGCTGTTTAGCAAAAGCAAAGTGGGACTACTTGGCTTTTGCAGCAAACGTAGCTTTAGCAAGACTAATGTTTGCTGAACAGAGGCCACAAACAACAATTATGGGATAATAGTAAATGCTAAAAAAAATAGAAGCATAAATAGAGAAGAACCATCAAACTGTCTGAGAAAAAGCTATCAATCTGAATTAGTGCCCATCAGCTAATATTAGCCAACATAAACTACTGGTCATACCAGACCAAGTACAGCTGTAATAGCATGTGCTGAATTAATAAAGGGTGTATTTTAGAGAGGAAGATTGTGTTTTTTATCCCTCACTTCAATCAAATAAGTCCCCTGTTAATAATGTGTCACAACGTAGAGATGTGAATGATTTTTAGTGATGATGACTCTCACTCAAGTGTAATTTAGACAGAATACAGACTGAAGTTGCCCCGGAGGAAACATCTTTATAGTCTAGTGTATCATTAGCCTTCTCTGTAATGCAGTAACGGTTACAGTATTTCCAGCAATTAGACTTTTGAGTATATGTCTTTCTTGTCAAGATCATTTACAAATGTTTTATACTTTTATTTCACACTGTTTTATTTTTTAAAAGGGCATGGTTGAGACAGTCCAAACTGTAAAAACAGCAAAGCCTTCACAAAAATAACTTTTGTTTTATGAGACACACTGAGACAAGCAGATAGATAGATAGATAGATAGATAGATAGATGAACAGACAGAACCTAAAGAAGCACAGACATGATGCACATCAAACCCACACCATTGTATTTTTAGAGCTAATCAACTAATCCCTCCCACCCACAGCTGGGTGCACTTGCAGCTGAGCGTTGTTTTTGTAGTGCAAACTACACTTAGAACTGTGAGAGCACATTTTTAGTTGTGATATGTTGTTGGATTAACTCAACCTGATTTAGCCATCTTTACCACCCTAAAAAAAAGTCTCCAGGGTGCAGGGTGCACTCCCCAGGGTGCAGCTTGAAACCAGACCTTTTCTTCCTTCCAGAGTTAGCAACAGAAAAAACAGATGTGGCCTGTTTATGTTGGAGTTGATAAGATAATCTTTTGTCTTGTTTAGTTTTGTTTCAGAAAGCCTATCGAACACAATGATGTAAGTTAATACTTCACTAATGGCTTTGTAATACTAAAAAAAAACATTTTGTACATTTTGAAAAATGGTAGTAACGTCTATTTAATGTGAGGATATTAAAAAAAATTTTTTTCACAAAACTAATAAGATTTTCTGTTGTTTTTTTTAAAAGATGTATTTAATGAAGAGTGATTGTTTGGTAAATCCAGTGTGATACTAATTCAAACTGAAGTACAGGTACAGTTACAGATGTTGACCACTTCACTCTAATCACTGAGGGCAGAGCAACTTCTGCTCAAAGGGTGTATCCAGATTGAGAAAGAGTTGTTTTCATGCGCTTGAGTTCAAGTCAGCACTGGTTTAAAGAATACCACAAGAGGATTCATCATCCATTCATCGCTGTTGCATCAACAGGCAGGTCTTATGTAGTTCTGCAAAGATTTAACAGCATATTAAAGGATTTGTTTGGGGTTTGTTTATTTTGATGATGATTTTTTGTTGTTTTTTTTGTTAATACTTCATGTTTACGTTTTTATGGCAAATGTTTTAAGAGATAATCATCAAGAAACTGTATTGATATAACTGAATTAATGGAGAAAAACCTTATTGGGATTGTCAAAAGTGTAGCTTTACTGTAAATGGACGTTTACCTTTAATAGACATTTGGTAGAAACTCATGAGTAAACAACTGGTAGTTGAAAATAAATATTGTTTTTTTGTTGATCCATATTTTTCTTGGTGGGACCGTTAAAGGGTTAAAAACCAAATTCACCCCAGATTAAAGCACTGCAGATGATTTCTCTTCATTTAACAGGTCAAAGGTCACTATATAGATCCAAAATCCTACTGTGGGCTATGTATTATGTGATGGAAAATTGTAGATCTGCAACAATTAGTCGATTAATCAATTAGTCGATCAACAGAAAATGTATTGGCAGCTATTCTGATAACCAATTAATTGTTTTAAGCCATCTTTCCAGCTTCTTAAAAGGGACAATTTGCTGTTTTTCTCTGTCATATATGACAGTAAATTGAATATCTCAACATTTTACAGTGTTAGTCAGACAAATCAAGCAAACTGAAGACGTTAGCTGACCTCTGAGAAGCTGTGAATGCCATTTGTTCACATTTTGTTTATCTATTTATTTCACAGACTAAACGACTAATCGATTAATCGAGAAAATAATTGCTAGTTGCAGCCCTAGAAAATTGTACTCTTTGCTCTGGCTGTAGGCCTATTAATATATTCAGTATCTCTCTGCCTTTCTCACGCACAAAGTAACTTCATCTCTCTCTCTCTCTCTCTCTCTCTCTCTCTCTCTCCATCGGTCTCGTGTATTCACCGCCGTTCAGCCACTCAGTGCCGGGCTGAAGCTGAAGGAGCGCTGTGGGCTCCACAGGGCAGGATCACTGTATCTCTGAAGCCGCGGAGACTCCTCAGCACAGTCCGCTCAGGTTGACAACTGCAGCAACCGCCTGCTCCACAAAGCCCGCATGGAGATACCGATCACCCGAGACCATGCACCTCTGAAAGCCTCAACACACACGTCTTTTGTCTAGCCTGAGGGGGGAAAAAAAGTCTGCAGGACCACTTTCCTCTGAGCGTCAAAGGATTTTTTTTTCTCCTCTCCTCTTCTTTTTCGGTCAGCCCCGTCTCTCTTGCTTCCGCCTCTCGCAGTCCACTGCTCGATTTTTGACTTTTTTTTTCTCCCCTTGGAAAGAAAGCGCTGCTGTTTCCACGCGTCTACCTGCTCACCCAGCACCCATGAATTCAGATAAAAATGTGTACCTCGGCAGAGACAAAGGCATCATGCGGAAGAGAGCCTTGCTCCTTCGGAAAGGTTGCAGCTTCGAGATTACCAGGTAGGTCCCTTTTTTTTGGGGAGGGGGCGATGTCTTTTTATTTTTTATTTTTTTTTGTCTGGGGCAAGAAGGAGATCAAAATGTACCGAGAAAATACCTATAAGTGGTACTTTAAACGAGGCCGTACAATGAGTTTCTAATGTGTCTTTCACCTTGTGGAGTGGTGGATTTGCAGGATCCGTTGCGTGTGTGCGTGTGCGCGCATAGATAAAGAGGGATGCCCCGAAACACTGGTTATGATGCATCCAAATGCTGTCTATTCATACAGATGTCTCCGATTATTTCCACCTGTCTGGATAGAAATTACACCCTGATTGCTTTTGTTCAGCTTATCATGTTTTTTTTTTAATCTCACCACATGCGTTCACATGTCATGTCAGACTGTGGGGGGGTTTATGCGTTACGCGCGGATACATTTCCTCTGCACCTGACTCTGCAATATTTTTTTTGGACACAGCTGTTTAGTGGCAGGACGACGTCAATTGTTGTGTTATAGCCAAAGTCAGATGTTGATTGGGCATCCCAGCAACCAGAATGCTGTCCAATCATGCGCCATAGAGGGCTGAGAATATGCAGATTTCAATTCAACCCCCCCTCCCCCCCCAAAAAAAACAACAACTAGAAGAGATAAATTTGTGTGATCAGTTTTTCTTCCATCTAGTGAAATCACCTGCTGTAGTCTTATGTCTCCGAGGCACAGCTGGATATCTGTGAATTCACGCACACCTTGAGGGGACAGACACATGGAGGCGGGGGTCTTGGTGATTGCTAGACCACATAAGGTGCAGCTGATATGACTTCTCAGCTGGGTTTTGGCAAACCTCCTGGAGGCCTCCGGTGAGCATCTCCAACAGGATGATACCCGACTGTGTGCCACCGAGGTGTTCGGATGTTTTAACCTCCTCCGCTCCCCGTGTGGTCCGGCGCTCTAAGTCGTCCATCAGAAGTTTGTTTTCTGTGGTTCAGAGTAGTTGCTGTTATTACTTAAAGGTGCTCACTTTTACTTATGTCTCATCAGTTCCTTCCTCTTTACATAATCACTCGCTGTCAGCAATAGTCAGCAAGAGTTCCTAGTTTGTTAGATTGTTAGTCAAGAACTGAAAGAAATTGTGTTGGAGCATAATCTTGTGCACATAATACATTCAATGAGCTTGGAGGTGTTTTCATTATCTTGATTGTATTGTCTTGTCCTGGTCATATCAGCCCTCATATCCCACCTCCACTCTAATTTCCTGCTATTTCAGACAACCTGCGGAGGTGTGCTGAAGTGCAAATTTACTTATGAATTCCGCTTCGTTGCTCTCGTAGCTCTCGTAGCTGATAAGTTTGTCTCAGTATGTGTGTGATGTTGAGACTTGTGTGCTCCATCCGGGCTTGCCAAGTCTCACTCTCCAAATAGTAGGACTACTGAATTCAAGGTGCAGGCAGAGGCGACATTTGGTCAGCTTTGGTGCCAAGCACTTACTTTCAAATTACACAGACTTTCTAATTAGCTTGATTTATCCTGTGTAGCGAAAGTGCTTGTGTCCATTCTGTACGCCATGGTCACATTGTAATGCTTCCTGACAGACTGTCTCTCAGACACTAGCAGTTAAAGAGACAATCAATCAGAGCAGAGTCTGAAGTGCTGCTGCATAGGGAAATAGATTCTCCGCTATACTGAGGGGATATATGAAAGACACTCCAGTAAAGGAGACTGCTGCTGCTGAGAAGTCTGTGTATAATTTATTGTACTGCAGAGATGCATGGCCACACAGACCCAACACATTTGGACAGCTTCATAAGGACACATGCAGTTAGAAACCTGCTTTCACATGCATAATCACACACGCTCACACACAGACACTGGCTGAAGTGTTTCCACATGTTTGACTGTGGAAGTTTGTCATGAGGGAAGCTTTATCTAGACCTTGATCTGCCCTCTTTTTCTCCTTCAGGATTCAAACACTGTGTGACTGTGACAGACATCTCACAGTACGAAATTGTGTTTAGCTTATTGTAAGTTTCACTTGAATGTTTGAAGGATGTTTTCACATTCTTTGCTGAAGGGGGGGAAAGTTTCTCTGTGACCAACTTAAATCTGAGTTAAAGGAGTGTACTTAGGAGCATGATTTGTGACATCACAATTAGTTTGGAGCCAGTCCTGATCAAATATTGAACTTACACAAGTGTGGTGTGGAAACTTGAAGCCTCCTGTGCACAAACACTGAGAGTGGACTTGGAGAATGGAATAAATGTTATTTTAAGGATTTTAACGAGGTTTTTATATAACTTAAAACATGTTTTGTGGGGGGTGGCGGGGGATCTTTAAAATCTTTGGGAGAACTTCATGGTGTAAAGTCATGATCGGCACTAATCTCCAGAAGTTAATCTGTTTCGGGATAAACACATCAGATCACGTTATTATTTCTGACTGTGTTTTGGACACTGCTTCATTGTGACTAAGCCTTATCTAACAAAGCCAGCAGACAGCCAGTTGGCAGATATTCTCACTGACAGCAGGTAGCTGTAGAGTCGCAGGTGACAGCAGAAATGTAGAATGCACTACTGGAACCTATTATGTGGTCATTTTCCTCTGCTTTGCCAGGTTTTGGCGTTTGCAGGTGGATGCATGTTTGTTCATGATTTGCAGCGTATGTACGTGTATCTACAGTACATATGTAGGCAGGTTTGTGTGTGCACTAGTCTGGAGCTTGACAGAAAACAAATCAAGATTGAAGTTGGAGTCTTGATGTTGTACAGGAACAGCAAATCCTCACCTACGAGGTGTCTCCTTCCATTATTTTTCCGTAACAATTGTGGCATGCCGCTTCGAGACCGTTACTAAACCCTTGGCTCTGGTCTGTCTGTTCTCCTTGCGAGCCGTTTGCAGTCAGCCGAGGCTAATTGTCTGTGAATGAGATTAGGCTACATGGTGACACTTGAAGGAGCCAAGAAATCACTGGCTTGGCTCTGACCAAGAAACTGGCAGAACAACCTTACAAACCTAACAGACTAACTGCCAGAGAGTGAAACGGACAAAGCTACCAGGCAATAAAAACACACTACAAACCGACAATCTAAACAGAC
Organism: Thunnus albacares; assembly: GCF_914725855.1. NCBI lineage: Eukaryota > Metazoa > Chordata > Actinopteri > Scombriformes > Scombridae > Thunnus > Thunnus albacares. The sequence goes on from NC_058123.1 coordinate 9,962,491, forward strand.
GAAGACTGGATGACCGGAATAAAACCAGAAAATCTCAAAAGATCAGCAGTGTGCTTTCTAAGAATCTGACGGCAAATTCAGCAAATTCTGATGCGGTGGAAACTAACCTCATTGCGTGGAGTGCTTGGGCCAGCTCGTCAATCCATAACAGAACATTTGTAGTTCATTTAAGGAAAGGCATGCGCTGGCAGAGAGCCGTTAAGTACGTTACTGGATCATGAGGAAAGAGAGGCCCATTTATCATCGGGCTAACTAACGCAAGGCAACGTGTGATTAGAGCATGTTACTATGGTTTGATTTTGTAACGCAGACCCAACAAATGCGTAGAGATAAGGAGCCTGTTTACATTGGAGGGGAAGATTAGGTTTTGACGTCCTGGATTAGTGAGCTTTGAAATGTGTGCTGTTCATTAATCAATCCGCTCGGTTTGCCAACGTCCTCCATCCCCTCCTTCCTTACCGTGCATGCATGCATGCCCCCAATTCAGCAGCTACTGAACAAAAAGCTTCTCATAAACCAGCGATGCAACTATGTCCACATTAACGGAACAAAAATAGATCCAGCCACTGAAACTCTGACAGATTCTTTCACTCTCACCCTCCTCATCCTCTCTCTCTCTCTCTCTCTCTCTCTCTCTCTCTGTCCATCTCTCTCTCTCTCTCTCTCTCCCTGAACTTCTCACTTCAGAGGTCATTTGAGTGCGTTTCCTTTGAAATGCTATCTGCATCTGCATTAACCTCTACCGCTGCCAAGCCCACAATGTTTTGTGACTACGGTTGCCAGGGGTCTTGCCGTAGCTTGCTGCTCGTCAGATTGGCACAAGACTAGATCCAGATGTAGCCGAAGTGCATCGTGCTGCATTTACGTGCTTTCGTAAATGAAAGGGAGAGGAGAGTTTCGGGCACATGTGCCTTTTAGAGAAAAAAAACAGAAAAAAAAAAGAGAAGGAAATATGTATTAGGGCTTGTCCTCTTGAGGTTTCCTGGTGAAGCTTTTACAGTAGGCTTCAAAGCGGCATGTGAGAGAAGAACATATGTTTTGAATGTCTGACTTGTTTTTAGATCTAACAGACTGTACATGGACAGGACCATATTGATGTGCTCTCCTACAGACACAGTGGAAGTGGCTGTGATAGGCCCGGCTGCTGGGGTCTCCCTCTGCGCTACAGTCTGTCATAAAGCACCCAGCGGGGACTGAAGGATGGACTAACTGACATTTCTGCTGACTTAAGGCACTTCTCGGCTTTGCTGTGAACATTGTCGCACACACATTAGACGGAGATCGCACACAGAGATTCAACTCTGGGGGTTGTATGTGTGTTTGCATTAGACAAGAGAGAATGATGAAACAGACTGCCACTAACATTTATTGTCATTATTGAGTAATGTACAGATTATTTCTTGATTAGTTGTTTGGTTTTTGAAATGTCAGAAAATACAATAAGCATGATGATACCTTAAAATTTTGTCCAAATCCGAACATATTCAGTTTACAGTCATAGAGGAATAAAAAAATTAGGAACTATTCATATGTGAGAAGCTGGAACCAGTACATTTTTGCCATTTTTATTTAAAAAATTACTTAAAAACGGTTTTATCATTTAAAAAAGGATCAAAACTGATGCAGCAGAACCAGAGATATTGTCTTTTTTAAAGCATGTTTTCTCCTTGTGAAAACGTGGTGCCTACATTACCCACAATGCAACGTGACCACCAACTGTTTGATCAGAGATTCTGGTGTGTTTATGCAAGTAACGGCTAACGTCATGAGCGATCTGGTGCTTTTTGTTTTATTAAACAAATATTGTATCATTGTTTGTAAATTGTTTGTGTTTTGTGCTGTTCCATATACATTTTATTTTTGAGTTTTTTTATGTATTTTAGCATTGCAAACTAGCTTAGGCTATAAATGCTGTGGTATGTGGCATTCGTTCATGCTGTATACTTATCTAGGAGTGGGCTGCAGAGGTCTGCTAAACTCACTTGTTACTAATTTCACATCCTCATTTTTTTTCATTTTGAAACTTGTAGCTGATGCTGACTCAGGTGACATCACTTGAGGAAATGCATCAGATTTTGCTCAGCTCCATCTGAAACCACAGAAACAGAAAGCTTTCAGAAACAACTTTCTTTACGTATGCAATGGTACTTCCCAACACCTGTAAACAGACATTTATATGTAAAGTCAATACACCTACTGTTGAAACAATTTTTATATTATCAAAATGGCAGCAGATTAATTTTCTATCAACTGACTAATCGATTATTAAACTGGTCTCTAGAAAGATGCTGCTTCCAGGAGTTATCATTGCATGTGCAGCATTGGTGCAATATTGTTCCAATTGTCTGATTCCCATAGAAGGTTGCAGCTGGGAAATTGAAATAGTGTGCAAGGCTGGTTCTGCTCTGCTCAGCCGTACAGTCAGTCTCTCAGTGAGGTCTGATAAACACTGGACAGTAATCACTCCCATATGTGGCTGCATAGCTCAGCACAACCCGACACAGTCCAGCCATGCGCACAATACAGCGCACCAGGCTCATTTAGACAGAAAAATAGACTCAAATTACGAGAAGAAAAATACAAAAAAAAAAAAAAAAAAAAGAAAAGAAAAATCTCTCGCTTGATTACAGCTCTATGTAAACTTTTACTCTTCGACTGGAACATCTGCTTCCATTTAGGGCTTTAAGGCACATACCTACACATTAAAAAGCACTGTGCACTGCTCCGGGAAAGCTTGGAGGCTGGAAAAACATTTCCCATTATAGTCGGCTGGAATAAACCCAGCGTAGAGAGCGTTGTACTTAAAGCAGGAGATGCGGCCATAAGCCACATACATACATGAGTCATATACTCTGGAGTGTTTTTCTTTTTTTCACAAAGTTGTATAAACTTCCTGATTTACCACGGACACTGTCAAAGATGACGCAAAGTGAAAGTGTGTGTTTTCAAGTGCCAGAGAGACGAGCTTCGCCACAGTAGAAGTATGAAAGATAAAAGGACATCTGCACAGTATGTACACAGTCTGTCTGTACACTCTGAGTTGCTTCACACCAGCCAGGTGCCCCCGTCGTAACCCTTAAAGAACGATCCAGGAGAGACGGAGGAGGAAATGGAGCCTGTGAAGGGTTACTGTTGTACATTTTTACCCTGCGGTTTTGAGGGAGGCCAGCCAAAACCTCCTCTCGGTTAGAGAGTAAGCAACAGAAAGAAAAGGGTGAAAGAATGAGAGAGATGGCAGTACATGTAGAGACATCTAGGAAGGGCTTCTTTTTTTTTTTTCAGAGGAGGTTGTAAAACTGTGGCTCAAATTAAGTTGCTGATGTGTGGACTGTAAAACTAACTAACTGTGCCATTCTGTACAAAGGACTTCTGCATGTTCCTGTTTTCAATTTTAGCTTTTTTGTTTTTGTAAAGTTTTAAAAAAAAAAAACAGAGTAGATTTATGTAGAAGATGAAAGTATATACACACACAAGTGTAGGCCTCACTTCTCCATCTACTGCATTGTGCTTCCCCCAAGGCAACAGAAGGTCTTTATGACCCCTACAAGCTCTCATTTACAAATATCTCCATTTTTACATGTTGTAATATTTTACGACATTCTTCTGATTTAATCAAAGGAGGAATTGAAGTGGTGTGTTGGCTTTTAGGGTGGGAACAACTTTTGAGGAAGCAGGGCCAATAAACATGTGGTACAGTGCCAGAAAAAGGTCAGATTAATGTGACTATTTAAGACCTTTAACACAGATGAGATAAGAAATACTGTACAAGTATGTGCATGAATTTCTAAAGAAGCATAGTTGACAGTTGACAGACATTATTTTTATGTATTTTGCTGGTATTGTGATTTGAGTCTTTTCCCAAAAATGGTGAGAACATTGAGACATTGATTGACATTAATTCATATTTGCTTTTATTTGTTGGTACAAATGTCATTTTTGTGAAGAGTAGCTTGAAATAGGATGGAAGGAAGGAGTGTAGAGATTATACATGCAGCCATACACGTACAATGTATTTCTCATGCAAAAGCAGAGTCACTGTTTCACAACCAAAGCAGCTGCTTTCTTAGGTTCCACACAGAACGAGAAAGCAGAAAATAAAGATGGAAGATGATAAAAAATATCTGAAAAATTACAGAATTACTACATAAAGAAACAAAGTGGCCATATGTTTGTTCTAAAACTATGTTTTTATGCTTGTTTTTACCAAAAAATGTTGATAAAAATATTATTTCTCTTGGTGCTTTCATACCATTATGGCACACTCTTGTTCTAGTGAAACTTTTGCCCTGTGTGGGGTGGACGGGGATGATCTTTTTTATTATCAACATGTTATCAGAGGAAAAAAATAAGGTGAAAATTTTCCCCAAAAGAAAACATAATATTATAATTATGCAGTAAAGGGTTAATGTCATCTATACACAATGAAATTATGAATAATCAGTGTTCATATAATACACAATACATGCTACATGTTTAAATTGCTTCTCATTGAACTGTGATAAAAGTTATAACCACAAGAGGGCAGACTCTTACTGTAAAAACAGTGATGTGTAACAGTGATGCTGGTATAACCAGTGTTTATGAGAATATATTGTAAGAAAAGTATCTTAATCAGTTAGTTTGAGCTTTTGATGTGTCACAAAATCTGAGAAATTTAAGCTGATAATTTGGCAGCAAATTCAAAATCTGTTTTGTTTGTAAGCATCACAGTTGAACCAGTATAGAAATTATATGATAGGTTATACTTTGGTCATTTATAACTTTCCACTAGGAGGAGTAAAGTGCATTGGGGAACAGGTGGACTCCAGTAGCTTCAGCTGAGGGTTTCATTCAGACAACAAACTCACTGTGTTTCTTTGTGTTCTGCATAAATTCAGGAGAAAGATTTTGTTTAGGGGCCGGAATAATTTTCTCACTTATGTATCTCATCATATTCATCGGTTATCGAGACTAAAGTGCATTGCCAGCGCCCAAAAAAAACACACTTACACACACAACATGTGTAGCTAAAGGGCCGAGGGCAGAGTGGTGTCCAGGCCTGGCCTGATTGTCGCAGACAAAAGGTTAATTCACCTGATCACATTTAATGAGAGTGCCATCATCAGTCGCAGCAGCCTGACACGGTGACATTTCACAGAGGCCATGTGGTGACCTGTTGGCATTTGGGACGCACTAGAAACGAAGGGGGCCAAGGTCTGAATTCAAATCATCTGTGCACATGTATGTGTGTGCATGTGTGTAAATGACTGCTGTTTGAGAGTATGTAATCTTCACCCTCTCCCACAGCTGTGTTATGCCCCAGAGTGCCGAGTTTTTGGTATTAGGTATTTCGATATTATGTCTGACACCCTACACACGCTGATAAAAACCAGACTAATGTATCTGAGAAACTTCAAAAGCTCTCATAATCCCAACAGACATTTGTTAAAGGGGAAATATTCTGCACATTTCCAAGTCTAAATGTATATTCTTGGGCTCTACTGGAATATCTTTGCATGATTCATAGTTAAAAAAACAACAACTCCTTATTTATCTTATGCCGCCCCTCAGTTCAGCCTCTGTCTGAAACAGGCAGTTTTAGCTCCTGTCTCTTTAAGGCGCCCCTCCTGATGAACCAACTCTGTTCTGATTGGCCAGCTCTACTTCTTTTTCTACTACTACTACTTCTACTACTACTTTTTCTCCTTCTTTACTCAAAATGTCAACTTCTCAAATACATCCGTTCATGTTTGAGTCGAAATCCGATCTGAAACACGCGAGTGGACGATACAAACAATACATGGAAAAACCTTAGCAACAACATTAGCAACAAAGACTACATAATGGACGTTTTTTTTATGGGCATGTATAGAAAAGAACATCGCAAACGAAGAGTTCAGAGCAGGCTGAAGCCCTGGATTTTGACTTGCAGGGAGCATTTTTACATATGTTCACCTCAAGTTTTGGAACTTTGACCATGTTTTAACATAGATATCCATCATCATAACAGTATAAAAATAACAGAAAACCACAAAAAGCGCATGTCCCCTTTAATTATCCTATCATTACTGCAGCTAAATGTCATCAAATGTTATCAATGTGGAAAAGAAAAGCAACACTCAAGTGTCAAGATGTGGCTCTCAGGCATGATCAATACCTAAATGGTTTAAAGGATTACATTTTGGGGGAAAGACCAGATCCAAGTCTACCTAGAAAATACTCAAGATAGGATATTAGAGGCCGAAACAAACGTCTTTCTGTTTGTCTCTCTCCTTTTTTGCTTTGTTATAATCATGCTCAGATGACAGAGTGCATGTCATTTTTTGTCATTTTTGAGCATGCACTGTAATAAAATTAGCTACAATTTAGTTGATCAACAGAAAATTAATCTGCAACTATTTTGATAATCAATCACATCATTTTTTAAAATAAAAAATGCCAAAATTCTTTTATTCTAGTTTCTCAAATGTAAATATTTCTGGTTTCTATAATAGTAAACTGAATACTTTGGGTTTGGGTGTTGGTCAGGACAAAAGAAAACATTTGAGGACATCATTTGGGCTTTGGGAAACAGTGATTAATTGATAATGAAAATAATTGTTTGTTTGCAGCTCTAAAATTATGGATATTAATTGTTTTGTGCTTCCAGAAAAAAAAAGAAGTAGAATATGTAATCTTAAACTGTCCAATGAGCGCTGCTTGCTGCTCGCTGCTCGCTGCTTGCTGAAATGTCCATCTACAGGTTTAAACTCATAAAATTCTTCGCTCATTCTTCTATCTTCTTGAACTCACTGTTTTTGCTGCGTCTGCTATGACAGTTTGTAGCGCAGGTGCAATAATGGTCGGATCGTACTGTAATCAAATGAAGCTATCTGAATCTATCAGTGCTGCTTCCTTCCGCAGGTTACATATTATCCAGGGGACAAAGGCTTATCAAAGAAAGGTGACATCATGGCAGGTCTATTGATTTGCATGTTGCGATGTGTGAATGTGTGTGACAGATAAAAAGCCCTGATGTGTTGATGCTTGTAGAGTGCGTAGTGTGTCGTACGTTTTGTATTACATTGTGTGCAACAGTGCTATTATGGGTATTCACTCATTTTTTTATACATTTCTATTCACAGAAATGGCTCACAGTACGCTTTCTCTCTTTCTCACACACACTTGTTTATTCTACGCGTGGGAAAGGTGCTGTGGTCAGACGCGGCTTACGTGGTGAGACTAAAGGGCCGGAGTGGCAGCTGTCCAGAGAGAAGGCGGCGTAGCTCCGAGGGATTAGCACACTATTGAGTCAAGAGCTCCTGATCCCCGATGAACTGCTGAGGCTAACATGCAAAGTGCCTGTGCATACACACTCGCATTTTGTGTCTACTTGTGCACTGCAACCTTTACTGGCATTGGACACATGGATCGCAAACCCACACACTATAATGCTTACACCTACATATATATATCCTGGTCTTTGAAGTTGCATTTTGTCTTGGGATCGTAAAGCCTGGGATAGTCCATCACTGCCGGGTCTCACACACACACACACACAAGAGTTGAAGAGTTGATACTTAATTAGGGTTATTGTGAATATTTCACCTCCCGTCTATCAATAGATCCAAAGTGCAAAGCTTGTTGGTCATTCACCATAATGGAAATTGCTTTTGAGGGTGAGGTTTGTTGTAACAGTACTCAGCAGCTTGATGACACACTAATGTTTAATATGGTGACACATACTGTTCAAATAAAAGGTGAAGTCCGGCCTGGATGTTAGAAGTTGGATCATTTTGTCATAAATACAATAGAAATCCTCAGAAAATTAATCTACAACAATAAATGATTAATGGTCACCATTTTCTGGTTCCAGCATCTCAAATGCTTTTAATCATTGTTAATTAAAATACTTTTGGGTTTCCAGCAGATTTGATGGTTTACACCACATTGCTGCTTCTAACAGTTCAGGATTTGATGACACTTTTGTGCCTAGTTCCAAAACTGAAAACCTGTAGCAGCATTAAAGGGGACATATCATGCTTTTTGTTATTATCTGTTATTTTTATACTGTTATGATGTCGGACATGGCCAAAGCTTCAAAACTTTAGGTAAACGTATGTAAAAAAACGCTTCCTGCAAGTCAAAAGCCAGGGCTTCAGTCTGCTCTGAAGACTTTGTTTGCAAAGTTACCTCTACTTCCTCCTACTTGTTTGTGCATGTCCACAAACAGCCGTCCAGCCTTTGTTGCTGCAGGTGTTCGCATTGTCCGCTCACATATTTTGGATCGAATTCAGGCACAAACATGTACAGATATATTTGAGAAGTTTATATTTCGAGTAAAGAATGAGAAAAAGAAAAAGAAAAATCCTACTACTACTGTTTGTTTATGTAGCCAGTCAGAACAGAATTAGTTCATCGGGAAGGGGGCCTTAAAGAGACAGGAACTAAAACAGCCTGTTTCAGACAGAGGCTGAACTGAGGGGCCAGTATAAGATGAATAAGGAGTTTTTTTTTTAACTGTAAATCATACAAAGATATTGCAGTAGAGCCCCAGAATATAGTTCCAGTTTTTGTAAACAAACATATCCTTGGATCCTAATGAATGTGTTGTATGCATCTCCTTCCATGTAAAACATTTGAATTGTGTGGAAGAATTTGAAATCTGCAGTTTAAATCTGTCTTTTTGTCTGTTTGTCTGTTTCTTGCTAGCAGTGTTCTCCTTCCTCACCTTTGCATTGAAATCTGGGCGTTGTGATTGACGACCAGCTCACTTTCACCCAGCATGTTGCATCTGTCACTCGGTCATGTTGCTTCGCATTACTTAAGAAAAGATCAGGTGTTATTTGACCGAGTACGCCGCTCAACTCTTTGTAGAAGCAGTGGTCTTGTCTGACCTTGACTACTGCAACGTCCTTCTGGCAGGGCTGCCAGCACGCAGAGTAAAACCTCTGCAAACGGCCCAAAATACAGCAGAACGTCTGGTCTTCAACCAGCCAAAAACAACTCATGCCTTTCCACTTATGTCCCTAACGCTCGCCTACAGAGTGGCCACCAGCATAGCACACACCTACTGAACCACCTGGACTCGCTCATTCAGGTTTCTGCACCGTTTCGTTCCCTGCAATCTGCAAGCAAACAACAACTAGTCCTACTGTCACTGTGAGGCAGGAAATCAATCCGAACTCTTCTCCTGTATAAAAGTGGTTGAAACGAGTCGTCGAACTCTATTCGATCAGCAGAATCCCTCTCTGTCTTCAAAAACCACTTGAAGTCCAAGTCTGAGAGTACTTGATAACTTAACATGCTCTTCTTCATCTCTTGATACTTCTCTCTCATATGAAAAAAAAAAACTCTTCTGCAAGTACCTGCAGCCTTGTTTCAGGTGGAACATGGAACTAAATGTCAAGGGACTTATTCTCAGAGGCTTCTCCTTGATCTACTGTAGCCTGCAGCTTATATGTTGCTTTGGACAAAAGTGTTTGCTGACACACTGCTACATTTCTTAGCACATTACTGCCACCAGTAATAGTTAAAGCTGCATGTGATACCAACAAAACTGGGACCCACTCTTCCAAACATTGCTCCATAGCGCTACTAGTGGCCAAAAACTCCACAGGGTGTCTTTCAATTTTAGAGCTGCTTCAACTGTCTTTGATTGACTCTCAGTGGGGTTACACAGATTCTCCATTGTGACTGTCTGTGTTACCAGCCATGAAAACATAGCATGTATCCTTTCAGTTCTTCTGAATATAGTCTTCTGTGTCCTAGTGTCAGTCTGGTCATGACAACTGTCTCCTACCTTTATGTTTTAAATGTTGATTGAGAAAAACAGGCTAATTGAGGAAAGTAAAATGTTCTACAGGCACTCTTAAGCAAAGCAAGGTAAAAGCTGTGATTTATTCTGGCATATAGTGTAAAATGCTGGTTTCAACCTCTCAGGATCTTCATCAGGAAATAGTAGAACATTAATGGGCAACTATTTTGATAATTGAATAATTGTTATAGTCTCTTGATTTGAGGATTTGGGGATTATACATGATAGTAAACTAAATATTTTTGGATTTTGGAGACAGAACGACATTTAACGACATCACCATGAGTTCTACAAAATTACAACAGGCATTTTTTGCTATTTTCTGACATTTTATAGACAAAATGATTAATCAAGAAAATAATTGACAGATGAGTCAATGGTCAACATAATCAATAGTTGCAGCTAGGATTAGGAAGTCGATTAATCAGTTAGACGACTGACAGAAAATTAATCGGCAACTATTCTGGTAACCAATTAAGTTGTTTTTTTAAGCAAGAATGCCAAAGATTTACTGGTTCCACTTTGTCAAATGTGAGTATTTGTTGGTCTTCCTAATCTTTTCCTGATAAGTAACTGAATATCTTCGGGTTTTAGAGTGTCGGTCAAACAAACAAACAAAAAGAACAGTTTGAAGGCATCACATTGGGCTGATGTCGATTTTTTTGCTATTTCCTTTAACAATTAACCGATTTATCAAGAAAATAATCACCAGATTAATCTATAATAAAAGTAACTGTCGGTTAGTTGCAGCCATATTCATGGTGTAAAAAGACAGTCAGTATTTGTCTAAGAACAGTGGAGATGTAATGAATTCAAACACACTTAAACACAAACACCTTCTTGTATATTCGTGGATTCTTGTGTTCCATCGTGAGGAATCAGTGCATTACGTTCACCACCTGGAGCAGACTGCTGTCACATTACACCACTTCTTTCTCTCATGTTATTTTTTGTTATTCATTCAGGATGACGAATCCGAGGCCACACATTAACAGATTCATCTCTGAACAGGAAGTCTTCCCCTCTTAACTTCCCCTCTTACAGACTGGCTTCACAAACGACCGTTAAAAACCAGAAGCCCTTATGCAAAGGCTATGTGCGTGTCAGCGTGCGACAACGGGAGGGTGTGGGATGAGGTTGTGTTTATGCAACATGTATGAAGGTTTCTATGTGTGTATGTCTGTGTGACTGGCCTCGGGGCTCTAATTAGAGGTAGGGGTGTTCAGGTATCTCAGGTCGGTTGTTTGTAACTCGATCCTGATGTGAGAAAACAAAGGCGTCGCTTTGTTTTCAGCGGTCCTTTTTAAAAAAAAAAAAAAAAAAGTGTTCTTTTTCTTCAGGCTGTTGCAGATTACAGCTGCATTTCAACATGAGCTATTTTTAAAAAGGTAGTCACATTCAGAGACAGAAAGAGAAAATGCCATGTGTGTCGGTAGCTTTAGGTGTTTTCCTGTAGTGTGGCATGCCACAGAGGGGGGTTTCTACTGATTAAAAATTGATGAGCAGCTGAGTGCCGTGTAGCCTGAGCCGAGCATTCCTGCACTCTTTCATGGTGTGTGTGTGTGTGTGTGTGTGTGTGTGTGTGTGTGTGTGTGTGTGTGTGTGTGTGTGTGTGTGTGTGTGTGTGTGTGTAGACTGAGCTGGAGACACAGGCTGTGGCTGGGCTATATCAGATTTAACTAAGCTCACATTTCACCTGCTATTCTCTCTCTCTCTCTCCGTGTGAGTGTAGAATTAAGTCCTTCTTGACATGTTTTTTTACCACATTCCTCTGTTTTTGTTATGTGCCCTCCCTTCATATTTTGTTTCTTTCTCTGCTCCATCCTTTTATCTCACATGTGAGGAGTATTTTCTTTCAGTCTCTCATTCTTTTTCTCCAGCTTATAGCTTTACTGTGAGTGTTCAACACCTTAACAGTTATGTTTTGGGACCAGAAGACCCGAGGCCCTTATTAACAGTTTAAAAATACTGACTTAAAGTCCCCTTCCACTCAAAAATGTGTTTTTCCTTCTTGTTCCTTAAGTTGGATGTTTGAGCTTCACTGTGCAGAATGATGTATGTGCAGAGCTTTTTTTTAACGTTTATCTAATGAAGGGGTTAGGGTTAGTTTACCTGTACTGAGCATGATTTGTGACATCACAACTAGTTTGGAGCAAATCCTGATCAAATATTAAACTTACACAAGTGTGATGTGGACACTTGAAGCCTCCAGAGCACAAACACTGAGAATGGACTTTACAGTGAAGTAGGAGACATCCGGTGTTCAGCAGTTAAACTTTTGATTTCTGGAGTGAGAGAGAAGGAGGAGATGTCAATTAACTTTTAATAACTGAACCTTTTTGGGGAAAAAAACTATATTAGACATAAATTATTAAGTAGCCTATATATTGTAAAATAGGACGTTGTGTGTGTGTGTGTGTATATCTTAAAACATGTCTGGAGGGGATCTTTAATAATACTTGTGTGAATTGCTTACAAATATAATTTCAAGCTAATTACATGTTTCAGACGTCTGCTACAGAAATTGATGCATTACTCCTCCTCTTTGAGGTTTCATTGTAAAACATGGTTAAACGCAACAGATATTCATATGCTCTCTGTGTGTGATTAGAGTTGACAGCAACCTTTTGCAGCACTACCCTCCCAAATCTTAAATAAGTCTTTTTGGACTCCTTATTTGGTGTATTATTGATGCCTTATGGTCATTTCCATATGTCGCCTTCTCTAGTAAAGGGAAGTATAACCACTTCTGTACTTTTGTACATACAATGTGGGTGTTCTAATAAGGTCAAAAGAAAAGGGGAAAAAAATGCAGCTATTATTATTTTCATACAAACAGCAGTGTGGTCTGTTGGACGTCCAAACAATGAGGAAGTCAAAACCATCATCAACAAAACACAAGAGTTAAAGAGCGGATGTGTGTTGTAGTGTGCCAGCAATCAGTTTCAGCCTCTAATAAATGTGGCAGAATGAGTGTAATAAATGCCAGTCTCATATCCATGTGTGTGTGTGTGTGTGTGTGTGTGTGTGTGTGTGCCTGCATGTGTTGGTTGTGTGTCCAGGACAGACCACATAGTGTGTTAAATAAGCCAAGAGTTAATCAATGAAAGGCCTTGGAGATCAGGAGAAAGCAGGAAAGTGCATCTTGAAGAGGTAAAAAAAAAAAAGAGAAGAGAGACGAAGATAAAGAGAGGAGAGGGAGGGAGGCTGCGTGAATGAATGACCTCATCATTGCAGGACCTGCTGTTGAGGGGGATTATGGGCAGACCCAGGAGGGCACATAAGAGTGATTGATTGCAGGATCAGAGAAGCCAAAGAAACATAAAGATCTATTTCTCCTTTAAGAGGTTTTTTTTTCTTCTGTTTTCTAATGCGTCACCCTTCAATATAACTAATGGTTTGAATCTTTATTTAATGCTTTATAGATCAGTTATTATCCATTAATAGGGACAAGTTTTGGGTTTCCTTTGACTTACCTGAACCAAAATCCATTTATAAACAATTTGTAAACATTTACAATTGCAGACTTGATGGATTACAAAAAGACCCTGTACTATGAAACCAGAATCTCTAAAAATACCATCAATTACTCTTTAATTTACCCTTGAAAACATACCAGCCCCCTTAATCTAAGACTAGGGGGTTTAGTATGGTAATTTGTCCATTAATTAAGACAAATACATAACCCCTAAATGATCAATTTAAGGAGTTGCTAAGGGGTTATTAGACGGCATAATTTGTCCATTAATTAAGACAAATACATAACCCCTAAATGATCAATTTAAGGAGTTGCTAAGGGGTTATTAGACGGCAAAACATTTTAAGGGATTTTTAAGGGCTGAAAAACCCCTTAAAATGGACCAAAATCCAAGAAAATCACCCATGAGATTCCCTCTTAATTAGAAAATTATGGAATTTTAAGGTATACATTAAGGGGTTAAATTTAATGTGTTTTACCCCATAAAAATCCCTTAAAATGTGCAAGTAATTCATTAGAAATACCTTAATTTATTTCAATCCATTGATGAATCGATCCCCTTAAAAACCCATTAAAAATAACTTAATTCTGTCATTTTTAATGGATAAATTGATGGAATTTCAAGGTTAAAAAAATCATGTGTTTGGTTTCATAGTGCTTTTGACTTCCTAACATTTATAACTTCAAAGTTGATTGCTTATTAAACAGTGAGACACCCATGAGTGTTTATTAATGAATTTCCAGCATAAATAACTACTTTAGACCTACCAAAAGGATAAACACCCGCCACTACGGTTTTGTCTCATAACTGGTCTATAAAACATTAATGAATTATTAATAAAGCCATTAGTTGCTACTTATAAACCCTATATAAATGTTTATTCATTAGAAAATGGTACTGATAAATAACTGGATGCATCAGAGGATGAACACATATATTTCTTGCTTTTGTTTCTGCTCCAAACTGAGCAGGAATCACATTTGAGAGAAGAAGAAGAAATAAAGCGCTCACACCAGATGACATAATGCGATCCGTATAGCCTCAGTCCTGCATCCTGACATCACTTTGCGCTCCAGGATAAGTGGAGAGAAGCTCGGCGTAATTGACGGTGATGTAACAGCTGTGCTTTTCACATCTCAAGGAAAAAAAAAACAGCGATAAGAATAAGCTGCTCTGAATGGTGCCTCTTGCTCTGCGGAGCCTCCAGCAAAAAAAAAAAAAAAAAGTGGTGGATTGAAATGCACCATTTGTGTGTGTGTGTGTGTGTGTGAGTGAGAGAGAGAGAGAGGGAGAGAGAGAGAGGGAGGGATAGAGAGAGAGAGAGACAGATCACACAGTAAACACAGTTTCCTATGGCAGAGCCGTTCCGCTTCATCACCATGCAGTGACCAGTTGCGCGCACAGAGAAGAGCCAAAAACCACCGACCGTGTTTTGATCAGCTGTTTGTCGGAGTTTGCACCGCAGTGATGTTCCTGCGCTCTTAGCGAGAGGAGAAACAGACAGGGGGGAGAGAGACAAAAAAAAAAAAAAAGATACCGGTTTGTTGTTGTCGTCTTGTCCGCTGGACTGACATCGCATGGGGACATGAACAGTGTGGATCCAGCGTCTAACAAACTGTTGACTTTCAATCAGCGGTAAAAGAAAAAACTAAACATTTCCCTGCTCTTGCCTGTTTTTATGCATGCCACCTCTCATCTGTTGAATGCATATAGCTCTCTGTCGTCGCTCTGTCATAGCCCTGCAGCACTCACTGGCAGGGTTTTTTTTTTTTAATGCAGCCCCGGAGCAAATTAGACAAAGCAGCAAACACCTGCTCCGGTGTATGTTGGTGCGTAAAGTGCTTGGATAGGCTAATTATGCTTACAATCGTCGACTGTTTGGGTTGAGTTTTGATACTTTTATGTATCAAATACATGATTTATTGATCTTTTTGTCCATTTACTCTGGGGTGGCTGGCAAACTGAGCGCCACTGAATCCACAAGTCCCCGGTCTGGAAGTACTGACTCTCCACAACAACCTTTTACTTTAACCACAGCGCTGGTTTCTGTGCAGCTTTGTCGCCAGTTTGCTTATTAATTGAACTGTCCTTTTTTTTTTATTCCTCGGAGAACAGACGTTAGACAGTATGTACACGGAAAACTATGAATAATTCATGGCATGCTTTTCAGTTCAAGGTAGAGTGGATGTGCATGCGGCTCCAGCAGTATGACAGCAACAGAATATGTGGCCACACTGAACTGAAGGCAGGCATCTGGCTTAAAAACTGTACAGCTGAGATGTATAGTGAATGTAGTCCAAGGTTAGGCCCTTTCTCTGTCGTAGCTCATTTCCAGCCTCTTAGATGGATCTGAAAATGCCACCACTGCAGTAGCTCTTTACCAGCTGAAAAACAATGCCAGGGAACTCGGGCTGCAGTGACACTTGAACACACAGATAGACAGATCATAAACATACAGCTCTTCATGGCACAGCGCTGCCAATACTGTAGCAAATGGGTTTCATGCTGCACCAAATGTGCAGAGAGTGTAAGAGAGAGAGGACGCATTAAATGTTCATTTAATCTTGTCATGAAATGCTCTGATGAGTTATCATATTGCTGTGTAATGAAATGGCTTGTTTTTTCCCCCCATGTTGTAGCTTTCTATTTCTGTTTTCACTGTAGAAAAATGAATTTGTGGCTTCTTAGTTAATAATAATCCAGAGGCTCTGATAGAAAAGCGTATAATGGGTTTATGTGTACTGTAGTGCAACTGTAGTACACACATTTTAACAATATCACGTCTTGAAACATACTGTACAACAAATGAATTCAAATTGGATGAAAAAATGTTGAACTGCCTAAATGATTTATCACATTTCCCAAATTCAACCTGTTATGACAACTGCAGATCTGTATCTTTTAACATTTTCTAATATAACTTCACATCCCTGCGGTCATTCTTAGGAACTGCTGTAGCCCAACAATAGCTTTCTGTTTAAATTATTTAGATTGTCACATGTATTTGCCAGATGTGGATGTAGGTATGAGACAGACCAGGGAAACTGTAAATGTTAGAAAACCTCTGAATTTTGTAGCAGCTGTTGGGCCTTTTTATGCGTCCCACCGTTACACTCGACACAATGTGTTTGGCTTTTCTTCTCAGACTTTTCTTTCTAATACAACCCCCAAAGAAGTCGTTTTATGGGGTGATTTAAGAGTTCAGACAGTCATACAGTATTTAACTTAAACGATAAAAGGATTGGCTTTTTCTTGAGCAGCACTAAGAGGTTCAGTATGATGGGGTGGGGGGTGATTTATACTTCACATTTCACTGTATGGAGCCTTTCAGTGGCCACTGTCCATTGTCTTGTGACAGAAACCACAATTTGTAACCTTTCCCGTTCTCCATTACTGAGGGCAGCAGTTGAGTAATGAATATCCATTTTACCTCTTTCTGTTTCAGAGCAATTTCTCTTTGGTTCAAGCTTTCAAAGTCATTTTTCTTTGACTAACAGCCATCACGCTGTTGGAAAGTGAATATCTGAACTGTTGTGGTGCAGAGTTCAAGTTATGATGTCGAAGCATATGACAGAACTGAATGCAGGATAATGGTTTCAGCTGTGTTAAGCATATAAAATACATATTCTGCAGCATGTCAGGAGTGTACAGGCAAGATCCATAATCAATCACTCATTTATTACAAGAGGAGTCTAAAGTCATGCTAGACTGTACTTAGGCACGGTGGTGCTTTTGGCTAAACGCTACATTTAACATGCTAGCACGCTCACAATGACGATGTTAGCATGCTGATTGTAAAGAAAACCACATTCAGATGGATCAAGAAACAACAGTAAGAGCCATTCTTGCATCTTTGTGAGGCTGTAGTTTCTGTACGCACAGCAGTGCTTTGGGCTAAATGCTAACATCAGCATGCTAACATTCTCATAATGACAATGTTAACATGCTATCATAAACTAGGCATAATGTTTACCATGTTCACCATCTTAGTTTAATGTGTTACCATGCTAAAACTTTGCTAAGTAGCACTAAACACAATGTACTGCTGAGGCTTATGGGTATATAAACAAATGTAATGGATAGGATGAACATATTTTCAAACCCCCAAACTGGGACCTACACGTTCATGCACGCGCTTATGCATGCACCATAGGCGTTTTCGTCAGGATGGGGGACAGTTATTTCAGTGTTTAGCACACCTACTGAGCACACCTTTCAACACCATGGACAGCGCCTCAGCAGACAAAAAATTATGTTTGGTCTACCAAAATCCACCAAAGTATTTGTCAGTGTGCACAAGCGCAGGCTGCTGGCTAAAGGGCCGACTGTGCTGAAGCTACTCTTTGAGTGTGTGCAGAATGCAGCATTTTCGTTGCCAGGTACTTTTACGAAGGAAGGAGTAAGCCTCCTGGAGCTCTTTAGAAAAGACCGACTCTCTCTTCAGCATGACAGTTAACTATTAGCATACTGACAGGCTCTGTCAGAAAGAGCTGCAAGCGCCATAGGCTAGCAACAGCCATAACAACGACACATGGATTGATTGACACACATACAGACAAGTCAGTGTTTGAATTCAGACACGTGGTGCATTGTCTACGTTTTTTTATCTTGGGTTAGGTAATAATGAGTGGGACAGAACATGATTAACCACTATTTAAGTGCTGAAAACAAGTATAATATTATAATTATTATTTTAAATGTGGTGAAAACTGGGACAATTTGGTAGTGAATCTTGAAATCAGGATATTTTAGTGTTTTACAGATGTTTGTCAGGAAACCCAGCTCAAATTAAAAACTTGACCTACATGAAAAGCTAATGGATCTCTGAAATTATTTCAATTAATCCTGTGGAAGCCAAAAATGTTATCCATCCTTGCAGTATCACTGCGCTATAAACTGTGTTTTATGTCAGAATAAATAAACAAAATTTCATGAAAATCAATCTTCGATCAGACTCAGTATGTCAGTATTAAGGAACTCGAGATTGGAAGCAAAAATATGATTGGGTCAAGTTTCAGTTCTTAGTTTGGTTAAAGTGAATATAAATAGAACAAGAAATCCTCACAGGTCGAACACTAAGCTCACACTGTAGAGGATCCCTTTTTGTGGCAGTGGTTCTTTGTACTTCCTGTACTTGAAATCAGAACATGTCATCTCCTCTGCATTGCACTCACAGAGCTCCGTTGACAGGTACATGTTTTTCATCAGACTCAAGGCACTTAAACCCCTTGGCTTGTTATACCTCCGTAATAGGTGTCAACACAGCTTAAATGTTGCTTATCTGTTTGGTCTGACAGAAACCACTTTGTGCACAAATGATTCTTAGTTCACCACAGGCTACACCTCCTACATGTGTTGAAATATCTCTTATTTTAAAAGTGAAACAGCTAAAGTTGGACAATGACAATGCACCCCAAGTACATAAGAAAGCATTCTCACTCTGGCAACAACACTGTTCCTCTGGGATTGCACAGCCAAGTGTTAAAGTTTAAAAAAAAAACAAACAAACAAACAAAAAAAACCTTTGTGTGCATAAAATGATAAAATGTGCCAAGTGACTGCTTTGATGCATGTATTAACTCCAGCCAAAAAATCCAAACCAACTAACCAACTAAGGTTATAAAACAAAAAAATCCCTTATGACCACAGCCACAAGAAAGACAAATGATCATGGTGCATGCAACTTTAAAACAAAACCACCAAATTTCTCATTTGTTTTCACTTCTACATCTATCATTTTGCCTTTCAGCTCAGTCCCAACTTAAAATGTCCATCGCTAAGTACCGTCAAGCATCACAGGAAGCTCCAAACTCATTAAAACCTTTACAGAAGGAGATGAGCTTCACTAGGAGACAGTGGTTTTTATTAGGCTCAGAGAAGAAGGTGGGTGGGGTGGTATCACTTAATCATCCCCCTCCAAGGTACAACTCTTTTTATGACCCCCTCTCAGAGGACAGGTGAAGGGTAGGAAAGACCTGGGCGCTGGGGGAAAGAAAAAGTGGGAGCCACATAAAGGTAAAAGCTGTGATGGAGTACATGTTGTAATGGACCCCACCCTCGCTATACAGTATGTAGAGGAAGCAAGCATGCAGGAAGAGAGCGAGTAAGGAAGCACTGATGGATACATCCTGTAGGACAGACGCACTTTAAAAAGCGTCCTTTAAGCTTGAGTGTACATTATGTATAAACAGCTCCACTCTGCCTTCATCTCCTCTGCAGAGAGAGAGAGAGAAACCTGACTAGAGAGGGAAGAGCTAGGTGGAGACAGAAGAGGAGTGGGGGGATGTGGTTCAAAGAGACAGAGGATGCAAAAAGCATGCAGGTCATCACCGCTCTGACAGTCATACAGAAGCTAGATACATGCACACACAAAATACCCCCCATCACACACAAAAATAAATACTCATACGATTACACTGATAGGTAGAAAAACCATAGACTGTGTATAAAGATGGTCATAGCGAGGTGTGATGTCACCCATTTGTTTGGAGTTGGTTTGAAGCCCAGAGTTGCTGCTTACGGCAGATGACGTAATCAAGTAACATTAAACTTACTGAAATATTGCATGGCAGCATCCAGTAAGTGTCTTGTCAGTATAACTCTTTGACCACAGTAGAACTGCGTGTCTGGAAAAAAATCACTGTTTATTCTTTAAGCAGAAGGTCAGAAAGTCAGAAACAGCTTGAGTTTCAGCCGAGGAGAGCAGCAGGTGATCATGGCAGACATCAAAGCTACTATAAGTCTTCAAAGCTTAACGGAGCAATAATTTCTAAAATGACCATCAGCAGCAAATTTAGTGATTATTGACTTGGTATTTCTAGAGAGAAGTTGGAGCCAACGTCTAGTGGCCATCTGTAGCGTTTCAATGCAGCAATAATGATGTAATTCTGAAATACATTGATTTTTTTAAATTGTGCTTTTGTTGTGTTTTGTGTTTATGAATATGCAGACGATGTTGGGCACTATGTAAACAATGTTTTTAAAAAGTACAATATAAATAATTTTTAAGATACTTTAAATATTAGCTCCAGCCTCAAGCCGTGGTAGTTGCTGCTTGAGTAAAACCATTTCTCCCACCAATAGGTAGAATCTGTTTTAATTCTCCGTTGTGCTCCCTCCATTCACCATAGATTAGAATAATATGGAAATAGTCACCTATAGGTTGCTTCTGAAGGAAAACCCGCAGTGGAGATTACCATTCCTCTCTAAGATTTTGGGCCTCTCCCATCAAATGAATGTTTTCAGATAGTCTCTTTTGGAAGGCGATCGTAATGTTGTACTCGGTTATTCATGTAAAAAGTTGAAGAAACACTTCAGTCATGAATGAAAAAGGAGAGCTAGAAAAAGAAGTTCAAATCCATACACAGCGCCCCTAATCCTCCGCCCGAAAAGGGTGGAGGGGGAGGATTTCTGAAGCTACGCGACCATCTGACAGGCACATCTGAAGGAGTATACCAGCCCTTTAATTATGAAGCTGAGTGAGTTAGCTAAGCTTAGCATAAAGACTGAAAGCAGTGGGAAACAGCTAATTTCGCTAATAACCATGATGTATCTCTCTTGTTGTATCGCTTTGGTTTAATCCACACACAAACCAAAATGTAATAAATCGTGCTTTTACAGGGATTAACTCCCTGTACAATGTGTCATTTCCACATTTCTGTTTCAAGATACACCATCTGGTTGGCGGATTTTTGAACTTTGCAGTGAGTTGAGTTAGCTGTTTCCCCCGGAGCTAAGCTGACTGAATCCTGGCCCCAGCTCTTTGCACAAACATGAGAGTGGCATCCATCTTCTCATTCTCAGAACGCGAATTAGTGGAATTCCCGAAGTGTCAAACTATTCCTTTATTTATTTTTCCGAGTTGATTTGAGAGAAAGGCATCTGCAATTGTGTGCATTTATTCTGAGCTTTTTGTCAAGATACATTTAGCTTAAGCATTTGAAGGCTTTCTATAAAGTGTACTGTTACACAGGTTTAGGTGTGCAAATGGATTTTATGTCAAGTCAAATTTTTTTTATCTAAAGCCAGAGAAAAATAAGTCTGAATAAGATCTGTGCTCCTCATATGTGATAATACAGTCAGTTAGAGAGGCTTTTAGTGCCTCATGAACTTAAAAATAATCAAGAAACTTTAAAACCTTTAAAATTTTATTCAGAACATTCAAAGAAGTTTATAACTACCGTATGTGTCTTGTTAGCTTTACTTTTGTGCTAGTATCTAATGTGTGTGTGGTTTTTTTCTATGTACAATATTTGCGATTGTATCTACTCTCTGTGTGCATTTGACTATTTGACCAGCAGTCAGCTCTGCCAGCCAGTCTCCATCTATCACTCCTGGTTTAATTCAATCAGGGCCTGCATCTCAATCAGAACTGGGCTGGTCGGCTGCTCCCGGCCAGTCACCATGCCACTGCCAGCCCCGCCACACCGACAAAGACACAGGCAGGAGGAAGGGAAAGAAAGAAAAAGGGAAGGGGATAGAGAAAGAACATAGTGTGGACAAAGTGGCCATGAACAAGAAGACAAAGTGAGATCAAAAAAGACTGGAGAAAAGCAGATGCTGCAACTGCCACTTGTGTACGAGTGATGTCTCAGTTTATGAATGTCTGTGTGATGTGATGGAGGACAGAGAGGCTATGTGTCTGACCATGCGTTTGTGTTACAGCTCTGCCTCGGAGGACTTGGGCTGCAGGCGTGGAGACTTCAGCAGGAAACACTATGGTTCGGTCGAGCTGGTGAGTCCCACCCACAACGCATTCATCTGTTTGTTGCTGTCTTTGTGTCTCCTCATCCTCTTCATTGCTTCTTTTCTTCATGATCTCCCTTCCATTTCTGCGCCCCTCTCTTTCTCTCTCTCTCTCACACACACACACACACACATTGCATTCCCCTCTCTTTCTGCTGGCATGGACGGACAACAGAGGGGGACTGATGAGTCATGACGTACTGGGTGTGGTCCAGCGTTGTGCTTTGCCAGCGTGGATCACCATAGGTGCTCCCCTCACAGTGGTGCAGGACTCAGCCTCCAAAGTTCATTTGTTTTGTTTTGACGCTGCTGGTGCAAAGCTGCAGCACAGTGTGTGTTTTTGTGGTTGATTACTAAGCTGTTGAGTCATTGTTGCTCTGGGGGGTGTGTGTGTGTGTGTGAGCGTACATCCCTCCACTGCAAGCTGAGTCTGTACATCCCGATAGCCCAGAGGGACAGGAAGTCCTAGAGTTTTGCACTGCGATCGCACTTCCTACCAGAGACACATTGTGGGTTTGTCCATGAGTGCTGCGCGCCACGTGTGCGTCAGATTAGTGTTGAGGAGAAACCACATGCTGCCTATCAGCACAAGCAGACTGACACTACACACAGTGCTGCTGTGTGTGGGTGTGTGTGGGTGTGTGTGTGTGTGAAGAAAGTGAGAGAGCAGTATCCAAACACTGTGGTAAGTGAGAGCCAGGATTAGGTCACTGAGGTCAGCCTCAATATTCAAAATGTACCTATCACAGAGACATCTGTTCCTCTTTTACACTACACATGTGGTCTGACTTGTTAGATCTCATCAGTGGTGTCTTCTTATCGTCGTCACTTCTGCTACACTTAAAATTTGATGTTTTTGTAGTACAACCTACGTTTATCAAGCTAAAGGATCTACCTCCACTGTGATGAGTTCGATATTGGATGTAAAAACAATATACAGTGGTAGATTAGTGCATTAATATTGTAAACAGATGCAAACACACAAACAAGAAGCACTGGTTCTGTTAAAACTACCTTACAAGGTGCTCACTATACACTGCAACTAATGATTATGTTCATTTATTATTGATATATTAATAGCAACTTCTATGAAGTGTCGCATAATAGTGAAAAATGCCATCAACGTGTTGAGACGACATATTCCTTGTTTTGTGTGTCCAACAGTCCAAAACCCAGAGATAGATAACTCAGTTTGCAAAAACAGAGAAAAACTGTAAATCTTCACATTTGAGAAGCTGGAACCAGAAAATGTTTGCAGTTTTTGCTTGTTTGATGACTCAAATGATTAATCAACCATCAAAATTGTAGTTGAGTAGCTTTATGTCATTTGACGTATCTTATTTAGTCATTGTGCTCATTCAAAAAAAGACGTGTTTGTTCAGAAGCCTACATTTACCTGACAAGAACCTCTATGAATTATGACGACGTTTTATCAGGAAAAAGGCAGAAGTAGTAGAAAAAGTTGTAACACCACAAAACCTCTTTTAGGGGAGGTTGGCCAACATACTAGCCATGGTTATTCTAGCCGTAGCTATCATAAGGCTTCCTCTAGAAGCTCCTATGTGGCATGATAAGAGGTTTATGTTTGTGTGAGTATTAGAAGTGCTAAGGAATGATTCCTAATTCAGAAGTACCATCATAGTCTCTCTTTAATGAGATCTAACAAGTATTGGGTTTAGTCAAGAAAGTTAGTGTATACCAAAGGAAGAGTCACATAAACCTTAAAAAGTAATCCTTTCCTGCATGTCTGTCTTTAAAGACACGATAATTCCTGAAGGGATAAGAGGCTGTGTGGTATGTTTAATAGAAGAGTAAGTGGATAATGGAAAATTAATGGCAGGGCATGATAAACCCAGGTTGATCTTCAGAAAAAACCTCAGGGAGGATAAGCACATGATGTCAAGCTTAGCAATTATTGTTGGTCCTTGATTCTGCAGTGAAATTAAGTCTTTGTTTTTCTGTGAGAGGAGAAATATAATTGCTTGTGAGTGAACATACAAGGGAAAGTGTGTTTTTGTGGAGTCTGGCACTCAGACTGTTTAAGACTGGATGTCTCCAGGGGAGGCTTGTGCAAAGTTCGGAGAAGAGTCTGTGGAAATTCAGTTCCTGGTGGCTTTTAGCCATTAAACAGCTGCTTGTGTTGACAGTAGAAAGTCTGTGTGCTCTGTCCAATGTGAAATGGGCAAGATGGTAGCATCAGACATTTCCGTAAAAATCATAAAATTGTTACAAAAATAATAATATTAAGCAGGTGTTATTTTGTGTTTTGTCTTTAATGTCCCCTCTCCTGGTGTTTGATACATTTATATTTCTCTCTGAGGGGCTGCAGCAGCTCAGAAAGGGATCCACCTCTGCCAGCTTAGCACTGTAGCAGAGCAGCAAGGACTCCACTGTCATAGTGGTGCTTTGGCCTCATCATTGGCCTTTGGGAGGCTGTGATGGATTCCAGCAAATTGTCAGTGCGGCAAGAGCAGTATCCAGCAGGAATGACACTGTTGGACGCAGTCTGGTCTTTCTGGATTGCAGACGAAAGGTTTTATAACTGGACAGATGGTGGTTTGTGCTTTATATTGGTTTGGCTTGCTGGGGATGGATGCAGGATAACCTGTGGCTCGCTAATGCTGTTGGGGAAGTTACATTAATCAGTGATTGATACTGTTTTAGTTTCAGGACAGTGGTTGTTGTCTTAAATTTGAATTTATGGTTAGGTATTTCATCTGAGTGATTTCATCAGAATCAGAGGTTTTGATGGAAGATCTAATCCTTACATGTCTGCTGAACCTAATACTCTACATTTACACTTTTATTTACAATTTTATGCTACACTAACATGCAACACTTACCTATTTTACATAAAACTACCTTTTTACTTAGCTGTCACACTGACCTGTAAAGAGAAATCCAAGTGAATCCTAGAACCAGGGCTGTATTTTAAGAATAATGTCATACAGCAATACTCATAACTGTTAATGTTTTTTCTCAATTTTTAAAAATTCATCAAACTCTTAAATTATATTTTCTGTGAATGTTATTCTCCACACTTTCAGGACGTAATTCTGAAAGTCTAAGTTTGACACCAGTTTATTGCAGAGCTGTGAAGATGTTTCCGGATATCTCGACAGAAGTGAGAGATACTGATTCAAAGCAGGATCTCCCTAATAAGAGAAACCAACGTAAACAGAGCTGTGACTCATCCTGTCTGTTTTCTTTATTTTTGGCACCATGGAAGCGGCAGTAGCGGTTGCCAATAAAGGCAGGTACCTTCAGACACTATTATGGTGATATGATTCATTCTAGGTCACACACACACACTGACTACTTTTGACATTATAGAGCTTTATAGGATTCACTTATTTCAGTCTGCTTATAAAAAGCCGCCAGAATTTTAGTTGAAGTTAGAGCTGCAACTATCAGTTGATTAATCAATTAGTCAATCAACAGAAAATTAAGCAAACATGCTAAAAAAATGTATGCTTTTAGCTTCTCAAATGTGATGACTTAATGCTTCTCTTTGTCATAAATGATAGTGAGCTGAATATCTTTCGGTCTTGGACTGTTCTGATAAAATAAAACATTTAAAGACTATAACGCACATTTTCAATATCTTTTAAATGTTTACATTTTATAGCAATATGGTTAATTAGAGAAAGTAACTGTTAGTTTCAGCCCTAGCCAAAGTCCATTTGATAATGAAATGTCTACTTGAAGAAGTTGTAGGAATCAGAAACACTTCCGAAATGATGATTGTTTAGTAAACTCTTCGTCTATACGTGTCCTTACGAGCATCATATCTTCAGAAATAAGATAAAAACTAGTGCAGCAGAAAAACTCAGTCCCTCCACAAAAATATATCCTGAATCATGAACTCATCAGGAGCTCAGGATGTATAGTGCCAAACTGTGTTCATGCACTCACAGATTCACTACACTGGAACATATTGAATCATAGGATTTTTGTTGGCTAAGTTATTCTGAATAAAAGCAGACAAGAGTGTGGAGAATCAGTGGTGTGTGTGTGTATGTGGCTGCCTTATAAAGTGCCCGAGGACCCTCCTGTAACATGGAAAAGAGTAAGAAACAAAGTAGGAAGTTTAAATCACTAAATACACAAAGGAATACTCAAAAATCAATACCTTACTGCTGCTGCTGCTGCTACACACACACACACATACACTGGCCATCAGCCCATATTACATGCCCAAGTCACTTTAGTTAACACATGTTAAGTTTTCTATTAACCTCTGTGCCAGCATACACACACACACACACACACACACACACACACACACACACACACACACACACACACACACATACACTCACTCACTCATATTTTGAACGCCCACGCACACAAATGAGCAAACAAATACTCCATGATGGCATCTGCATTCATACACAGAGACAAACAAAGCAAACACAAAAGCAACTCCCACCCTGTCTTGTCACTTCAGTCGCTCACAACACCACCGTCCACGTTCAAAAGCTTAATTGCGTGTTCTGCGCACTAAAGCTGAATCCGGCAACAATTAAACCCGTTTCATTATGGCACGACAGCACTGGAAGGCGTTGCAGTGTTTTTCCAGTGACTTGAATTGTCTTTATTGAGATGAAGGCGGTGACGTGTAGGTGAGAGGTGGACGCTGGCTGTCTCCTAAGCTGTGTGGTAGACCACATGAGAAGACAAAAATATGTTGGAGGTATTGAGGATAAAGTTTACAGTGACGAATGCGACTGAGACCCTTGCCACGTGTGTGTGTGTGTGTGTGTGTGAGGAACATTTTTGAGAGGTTAGCTGTCAGTATTGCACAGAGACTGGTGAGCAGACGGCTCCACTCCCACCTGCCTACCAGTGCTACTGTCACTGCCTCAGATGCTTTTGACTGCACTGTCACATTGAATTCATGCCCACTCTCAGCATGTGTGTGTGTGTGTGTGTGTGTGTGTGTGTGTGACTGCGTGTGTTTGTGTGTTTATTGACACTAAAGGAAAAACAACGTAACTTCTGCTGAACAGCAGCCACTGTGGCCACAAGTGGCAATTACAAGAAAAGGGGAAACAGTTTTCCATTTTCATAGACTGGATATAGTGATGTGTGACGTCACCCATTGGTTTGCATTGGATCCAATTTGAAGCCCAGAGTTGCTGCTTATGGTCAGTGCCATCTTTTCTGTTTGGTTAATCAGCAACTGTTTTGATATTCAATTGATTGTCAAGTCATTTTTTTAAGCAAAATTGCCAAAAATTCACTGGCTGTAGCTTCTGAAATGTAAATCTTTGCTGTTTTTGTAGTTTTCTGTGATTGGAAATTAAGGATCTTTGGGTTGTGGGCTGTTAGTCAGACAAAAGAAGCAATTTGAGTACAACATCTTGAGCTTTTGGATAGTTTGAGGGCCATTTCACATTTTTCTGAGGAAAATTTGGCAGATGAATCGATAATTGCAGCCCTACGTGGAAGCATCCTATAACATATAACATGAACAATAATTGAAAAATACAGCAATTGCATCTGTGCTACAGCCTGAATTAATGTTAGAATTCTGTTATGAAATAAAGCAGCAGCTATGATCTTGTAGGTAATAGCCCCAGTGATTAAGACTCACAACTGTTTAACACATACGCACACATGACGAGATGTACATACATGTGTGTACAGCTTTCTAAAATGTCAAAGTATTGAAACTAAGGCATGGCCCAGAGCACTCACTCATGAGTCATAACTAAGCCAGTGAGGATTACTATTGGAGAGCTGTCAGTTAGTTAGTTGACAGTAACAAATACAGTGGGTGGTCCTCATCACCCAGATGCACACAGGAACCCACACTTTACAAACTGTACCAGAAACTGCGGAAGAAATAAGGTCCTTGTTTATTGTTTGTGAAGCTAATGACCACCGTGTTCTCTGAGAGGCCGCCTATGTAGAAACCCCCCTTGTGTACTTTCAAGCAGTTAAGTTTTTCTGATGGGACTCAATTGCTTGTCTTTGATACTTAAGTGAAGCTGTGGTGAGCGGTCGCAAATGTAAATAGGGACTGATGGATACCAAAGCTTGTCGTATCTTATCTATACAGTAGATTCCTTGATTTATTCTTTAAAAGTGCAAAAAAAATCCACTGATTGAGACTTCTCAAAAGTGAATATTGTATGTTTTCGTAGTTCTCTGTGATCGTAAGTTCAAGATCTTTGGGTTTTGGACTGTTGGTCGGACAAAAGAAGCAATTTGAGTACAACAACCTGAGCTCTCACTCTCTAATGTTCCAAAAATAAAGTACACGTAAAAAAAGTGGATGTCTCAGTCTGAGCATAAACGATAACAAGAAGAAAACTATCATAATATACTATATATATATATACAAGAATAAAAGTGTAGTGTTTCGTATTATAGTCAGATCACATCTAACTCAAAAATGCCAGTGTGGAGCACCAAGTTATTTAAAATAACTGGAGTAATAACAGGTGCAGGAGCCCTGCTCTTCCAAACAACCCTAAAATTAAACTCTCTCCTTCTATCTCTCGCTCTTGTCTCTCCATCTGTCTCTCCTCTTCCCGTTTTCTCTGATACATAACTAATCGTCTATTAAAGCAGCTGATGCATGGCGCTCTGCTGCTGCGCTCTGCGATCCCGGGCTTCACTGCAGCATCTGCCCACTCTTGAGGGCCCTTATAGCTGCTGCACCCCAGCAGCGTGACTCCTGGGTGGGTGGGTGGGCCCGATGCCTTCACTCCTAGTCGTTAGATTAGTCATCGGAAGTGTTGCTGCAGTATATGGGCAGATATCGATGTGGTGCTGTTGTTAGCGTGGCTGGATTTGTCCTAGCCACAGGCAGCTCTAATGCTAATCAGGTGCAGTCAATGGCTACATGGCAAACAGCCATGGTACGGTCGTTGTTTGTCTTTGATTTAAATTTTCACCTCTAATTGTCCCCTCCACAGGTCTTGGGTTGTTATTTAATTTCTGCGGCAACATCATGCATTATACATCATTATTAGCATTGCAGGATTTTTCCAGGACATGTTGTTCAGTGATCAGTTTGTATGATCACAGCTTTAAAATAAGACGATTAAAATTCAAAACCATGTTTATCTTATTGATTCAAATGGTTATATCATATTTTAGTGGACTAAATGTCTTCTATAGCTTATAGGATCTTTTTCAGTGACAGAAGGATTTAACTTACTGTTAATTGTATTTAATTGTGAGCCACAATATCTAGATAAGAGAAATTTGTCACAATATAATTATATGGAGAATCATTATGAATTGAATCATTGCCCAGCCCTACAGTCTATTTTACATGCTCAGTGGATGTCAGTGTGTTTGTGTGTGTGTGTGTGTGTGTGTGTGTGGATAAAGTTTATTGAGTTTTGTACAGTGGGCTTTTGTTTTAAATGGAACATTTCGAATAAAATCATTGATTGACTGAAGTCAGAGTCTCTGTGTGACATGACTGCAGAAAGTCCTTTTGAAAAACTGGAAGAAATAGTCTGAACAGTTCGGTTATCATATGAAAGAAGTCATCACGACACTTTCAAACGGAGTGTTTATCTCCTCATGTTTTCTGTAGGATGTGTAAAGAGGTTTGTGATATTTTATATTTTTATTTCAGTCCATCTCTCAGTACTTCCCCCAGCTTGTTTGTGGCACTCAGCCATAAACCCATTTGTTCCTACTAAAGACGAAAGTCAGGAATACATACTTTTACTTTTTTGAAAACTATATTATTTCCTATTATGGTTGGGCACTGTAGTTTTAAGCAAATGTCACTAAAAACAGGAGTAAATAGTGTATGTGTTGGGGACTATGTTCAGCTGCGGATTTGTCACTATGGATGGTGTATGTGGGATCAACTCTGAATGAACTACAGCACTCATATTGATGGTAATGATGGAACGATGTGACTCATTGATGTGTTTTTAATAGTTTTTGGACAGCAGTGGAGCTCCATGGCACAGAGGAATAAGCTGTATCCGGCTTTTCATACACAGACAATACTTGATGGTATCAATTCATTGTTGGTTTAATTCTTTTCGTGGTATTTCTCATAAGAAAAATGCAGAAAATCACAAGACTTATCCTCAAAGTCTGGTTCAGTTTAGGTTCAGACACCGTGAGAAATGAATGTCCTGAATCTGCTAAAAGAAATCATAAAACTCTACAGCTGTGTGGCCACTGGGCCACCAAAGGTGGTGGTGTTGCGTCAGTAGGATCATCTCATAATCAATCCATGAATAAAATATGATCAGGTTATTTTGGGAAAGACAGACAGCAGATAGTGAAAAGGCAGATAGCATTTTGTATTTGTTTACCGCACTCAGTCATTTCAAATGCCACATTTCACTTCCCTCTCTAAATGCAGCTGCTGTAGTATTTTTACTCTGGGTTGTCTGAGTCAGCGGATGACCTATATGTATGTGACAAACCGAGACAGTCACATCTGTACACCTCTGGGATTCTCTTCTATCAGCACAACTTTTAAATGTGACTCTTCTGAACTCATGTTTCACCCTCAAATAACCAGACACAATGACACACACATATTCACTGTGTCCTAATTGACCGTTGGCTAAGCCCTGCCCTCCCTAGTTACTGTTGCTATCATGTGCACATAATGACAGATTTACCAATCTAAATTTACCATAACTTTTGAAACAATTTGTCTTCGACTTCATACAGAAGTAAACGAGCAGGCCTTGATTTGTTTTAAAACATGAAGTCAGTAAAACAGTCTTAAATATGCACTTGATGGCTACATACATGCTAACAGGCTAAAAGATTGAGGCTAAAGCTAAGACATCTAAATAATAAAACAGCATTGTTCTTGCGTTCTAGTTAGCCCCAGTATTGTAGTGCACTGTTATTTATAAAAATATGACATTAAAATGTCATCTGTTCTAATATAACCCACGAATGGTTTGGTTGCTTAGTATAGAAAAACATACTTGATCAAGCACCAGTGGTTAGATTTATGTTTTAATGTCCGTATTTTCAAAGAGTATGCTTCACTTTTGCTGGAGAAAAGATTATGAGGAACGACTTTGGCAAACAAAGCCTAAAGCTATTGCAAGTTTGGCCAGCATTGCTGGAGGCTAAACTTCACCAAATCCAATAAACAACAGGACAGAGCCGCTGTTGTTACTCCAAAATCAGATTTATACCAACTTGGCTCCCACGCAGTTGACGTCCCAGTCTTGAAAAGGTACTTTATATAATGTATCCTGTACTGTAACCCCACAAAAATGTAATTCCTAATGAATTAGCCCTTTGCTTTTGGAAATTATGCTAGTTTGCTTCCGTTTGCTGCATGCGTTAGAGTTTGCAAATTTGACTGCTGGACCATTTGTGTTTATTTGCCCCAAACAGACAAATTTACCAACTTTTAACGTGTCTATTGCCTGTTTGTTTGAGTTCAACTCGGCTTCTGACTGAACTCAGACCTCACCAGACACATGATCTGCTATGAATCCTCCATTCAATGGAAAGAAATTGCGTAAAAATTGTACATTCTTGGATTGAGTTGTACAATATCCTAACCCAGATTGTACAGGTTGCAAAACAAGCTTGTAAAATGGCAAAACAAGCCCATTCAATGGAGCGCATCCACAGACGCTGTTATTCTCTCACTACACTATGACATGGATCCATTCAACGCATCGCACTGATGCATAAAAAAAGGTTCGTGCTGGCCAGCTGCCACCCGCTGCGGGGAAATATTTTCCTCACTGTCGAGTTTTTTGATAGCGGAAGTGGCTACATTACCCATGAGCCTCATCAACTGTTGCTATGGAGACAAAGACAATCCGCCTTGCTTTTAGTTACAAAACTTTTATTTACTACTATATCTGCTTAATTACTGAATTTATTCCAAACTGATTAAGATTTTTGTGTGCAGCTGGTTCATTGAGTCGTCCCCTAGGCACACACACACACACACACACACACACACACACATACAAATGTACAGGCACATTCGACTACTGTTTTGGGTTGTCTGTCGTCAGCAGGATTCGTTCCACTTCATATTGCCACCGGTCGGTCGCAACCTGAATCCAAACATCCCTATCTCTGTTAACAAAAGGCGTTTTATAGCTTGCTTGATTGTAAAATGGGAAAGTTGCTCATTTAATTTTATATTTCCAAGAATATGTGGCTTAGGATATATTTAATTTGAAATCATCTTTCTTAAAACATCTCCCTCAATTAATATTGAGCCACATCATCCAATAAAGCAATGTTAGGTGTGTGGATTGCATCTGAATGAATGTGAAACAGAACAGGGAGACTTAACAATGGAGAATAAGAGGAAAGGAAAAAAGAAGAGGTAGCAATTTCTTGATTCCTCTGCAGCCTCTAACCTTTAAATTATTTTTTTTTAATGGGAGCTTTCTCTGTTTAATCTGCCAGTCTTTTCCTTTATTCCTTTTATTCAGCGTTTTCTCCCTCTCTTCTTCTAGTCTTCCACTCATTATTTCCCTCTTAATTTTTTCCATCTCTTTTTTTTTTCATCTGTCACTTATATCCTCTTTGTCACTCTCCGCCATATAGGCGCCAACTGTGCACCTGCCTCTCTATTAATCCCCCCCCCCCCCTCCCCCCTCCCGCTACTACTTCCCTCCTCACCCTCTGCCACTTCCTCTCCTGCTCTGCCGCCTACACCTCCGCGTTGTCTGCCTTCCTAGAGGATTGTGAGTGTGCATGAACAGGCCCACTGATGAGATCAATTATCTATCAGCAGTCACAAAAGTATTGATTTAATACCTCAACACACACTCAAATACACACACACACACACACCTCTCTCTTTGCAATGCAGAGCTCCTTTTGTCCCGTGGGCCTTAGGGAAATCAGAGGCTCTCTGAGTACGCCGTGAGCTCAATTGTATTTGTGAAATGTTCAAGTCATGCCCTAAAATGGGAGCTGTTTAAGTGTGTGTGTAGGAGAAAGTGTGTGTGTGTGTGTGTACTCTGTCTATAAAGCTCAAAAGCCTTGGCCCCTTCCCATGGGGTTACGCATCGTGGAGATGGCTATTATTCTTTTATCATTCGGCTTTTTGTTGTCATTACACATCGCTCTTTGCCTCTCTTCCCCAGCGGTCTCGTCCTTCATTCAGTCTCTCTCTCTCCATACGTTTGATGCCCCTTCTCTTTTTTTTTTTTTTTTTCCTTCCCTGCCCAATCCCTCCACTATTGCTCCCCAGCAGTGGCAAGGTGTTTTATGGGTTGTTTGTTAAAGCATAGAGCAGAACAGGCTCCCCTTTTTTCCCCTGTTTCCTCTCCTCTGCCTCTCCCCCCGGCCCACGGGGAATCGTTGGAGTGCAGCTTTTCCTTCTTTGCCACTCTTCTGTTGCATGATTTAGAGGCAGAGGCTGCGTGATGCATGCATATGTTTGTGCACACAGACACACACACACAGACTCCCCAGAGCGCTTAATCTCTCCTTTCTCCTGCCATTTTTCATTCTTTCACCCAAAAAACAGCAGAGAGCCTTTTCACACGCAGCAGCACAAACACTTACCTAAACGCACATTTAATACAGAATGTCACACGTTATGTTCTCTATCCCTCTCACACATGCAGACACACACACACACGCACACACACATACACTAGGGAGGCGGTGCATTGCTCTGTCTGAACGCTGCATCGGTTTCCCCTCCATTATCCTGCGATTGGACAGTTAATGTTGCAGGAGGCAAGAGAAATGGAGGGAGATACAGGCCCATAGCTTATACATTTACTTTACAGTTTTTAATGGAATAGCGAAGCCCATTCACAGCGCGGTCTCTTTCTCACGCATCAACCCATGCAGGCACATGCCGCCACACCAGGAAATATGTAGAAAATATATTTGTTTTCAGGCCTATTAATATGCATATGAAAGGATGGAAGGCAGTATTTTTTTCTGCAGCCTCTCCTAAGACACAGGCAATTATTACACAGAAAGCTCTCTGTCGTTTATCAGAGCTTCACACCTGCAGTAAACATGCTTGGCGCTCTATCCATTGGATTGTATTATCTCATTATGTACAGTATACCTAAGAGAGAAAATTCAACTTGTGCTTTACCTGTGTGCACACTAAGGCTGAAATAAATGTTGTATCAATAGGAATATTTATATATTCAGCATATATCGATATTTATCACAGTATTGTTAAAGTATT
Source organism: Thunnus albacares (assembly GCF_914725855.1). Lineage (NCBI taxonomy): Eukaryota > Metazoa > Chordata > Actinopteri > Scombriformes > Scombridae > Thunnus > Thunnus albacares. Next base: position 9,996,644 of record NC_058123.1, read on the forward strand.
GTGCTTTACATCAGAAAAAACTCCCCTTGCTCGGAATCAATTTGGATCAATCAATCAATTTATTACAATAAGAGTCCACTGAAAGTCGAGAAATAATCGCATTGAATTATTGCCCAGCCCTGGTCCACATCCCTTCATCCAACATATGATATATCTTAACAAGTGCGTTGTGTATGTAGGTTTTTAAAAAATATATATATTCACTTTGAAGTTAAAGGAAATAAAAAGTTAACTAACTAGTAAACTAGAATTTTAGATCATAGCTCCAGCGGTGATTGAAGACAGTGAAAGGAAATAAACGATAACAGTGACCGGAATTTTCTTTTATGTTATGATTGCTTGAAACAAGACTAAACATGAAAAAGAAAACGTCTCCCAAAGCAATTTTACTGAATTTCATTACAAAATACCAGCTGCTGTACTTTCCATGTTTTTGGTTTGGATTAAACCAAAACTGAGATACATTTAGTACAAATATGGATATGATACAGAGAAGACAAACATCTAAATGTGCCCAGTTGAGATCCGGTGTGAAACCACTCAGTGTTGACACTGGATGTCTGGAAGACATCAGTCTGGAAGAGGAAAAAGCTTAATTGTTTAAAGGCTGTCTCAATGATATAGAAAATGAGTAACATGTTGTCCTTTTTACTGAGAACCACACAATACTTTGTTTTCACAGAAAACAAAGTACAGAAATTGACTGAACATGGATGACACACAAAAACTGAGTTTATTTTTCACATATGAAACCATAAAGTTATGCCATGGTTACGTTACCAAGGTAGCGACTTGCATGTGACGGCACCCACCTGTCGCTCAAAGCAGCCACACCCTTAATTATTTGTAACTTTAAGCCTTAATAGAATTTAAAAACGGGTAAGTTATATAAAAATTCACCCCTTGTACAGTTATCATGAAAGGGGAAATTAGCTACAGAGACAAAAACCGTTTTTTGTACCAGGCTGTAAACACGTTTATCTCTGCTGTAAAGTTGGGCGTTTTAACATGGGGGTCTATGAGGATTGACTCGCTTTTGAAGCCAGCCTCAAGTGGCCATTCAAGGAACTACAGTTTTTGGCACTTCTGCGTTGGTTTCCTTTTTCAGCCCGGAGGTTGCCGCTTGGACACAACATAAAAACTAACTATTTACTTATTTGTTATAATATGTATGAGTCTCTCAGAGCCAACTCCAGTAACACCAAAGTTGCAGAATTTCATTTAAGAGATTTCTAATCCCCCAGCTACAGTACTGCATATCAGATTTAATTTAGCATGAACAATAACGTTAGTGTGACCGTCCTTAATGATTTTATTCCGAATGTGAAGCTCCCGCCTCTTATCCTCACTTGCTCACTGGAATGTTTTCAATAGACTTTAACCCTCTCGCTCTCTTTCCATGATAAGTGCTCTCTCATCACTCTCCTCCTCATTGTACTGTCTGACATGATCTAATGAGCTGCTGAAGTAGGGCACACTACCCACTCTCCAAACTGATAAACACTGTGCCCTGCTTAGTTGTGTACAGATTGTGTCGGCCGTTCACAACGTGGTTTTTAGCTGTCTGTTTATCATTGTGCATGATTCTTAGATCCTTACAGCAGGAAAACCTCCCTGCTACGTTTCATCTGAGGTGTATGAAGCATTATGTGTGTGAAATAGGTGTTTGCAAAGGGGAAAATTGTTTGTTTTCTTTCTTACCTCTATGTGGTAATGCTTTATTTTACAGGTCCCTTCATTTTATACACATTTCCTGGACATTTGGGATATGTAACAGTTCATTTTTAGGACATTTTACAGAAAGGGTGGTGCAATTTGGCACAAATTATAAGAAAAATGGGAAAAAAGTGTAAAGTTGGTTACCCGATAAGTATCCACTCATTATATTTGGGTTCATAGTTAGAGTTAGGGTTGTTACTTTGCTAAAAATCCCCAGAAATTACATTCTTAACTATTCTTGGATAGAAAAAACATACCTTTTTAGTGTGTAGTTTCATGAGTCAAACGATATATATTAGTATATTAGCATATTAGGTTGTTTCTTTAAAAAACCCTGTAATGAGTGAGCATCTATCAACAATCTTGTCAACACTTTATTTTACAGATCCAATACTTTCCTACTAACTTCCAGAGCATCTTTTCAATAATTTCTTAAGAGTAGCTGCTGTGTAACTGTCACTTCTTTAAAAGGGTTACGTAATTTTTTAACACATGGGAAATTCCCTTGAGTCATTATAAAATTTTTAAGAAACAACCCAGTATGCTAATATGTAGTTTGACACACAAAACTAAGTAATTTCTGTCTGTTAGAAAATAATTAATGTAGAATTTTTGCAAATTAAGACCTATGTATGAACCCAAATATGAGTATAACAGTTTTTTCTGTATTTCTCGTAATTCATACCAAATTGCACCACCCTTTCCCTAAAAAATAATTATTAAATATCTGCAAATTACACTGTAAATTGCCAGAAAATTAATGTAAAAGAGGACCTGTAAAATAAAGCGTTATTTCCGTGTGTCATTGTCATACTTCCTAGAGGTCAGTTACACTCAGATAGTAGCAGCTTTCCATGTCCAGTCTTCTCACAGGAATGTCCTTTTTTCATCCTCTTCTTGTTTGGCTGCTTCAGACCATTTCAGGCCATCTGGTGCCCAACACACACACACACACAGATACGCACAGACACACACAGACATACACAGACGTATCACAGCATGAGCAGAGATATACAACTATGCCAGAACTTTTTTTTTTCACATTTACACGTGGGCAGAGCAGAGACCTCTATCGGCGAGGGGAAGCAAAATAGAGCACGACAGTCAAGACAGTCAAAGAGCAGAGGCCAGCGACGCAGAGAAGAAAGGCAGGAAGGTAACGAGGAGAAAGAGCAACAAGGGAGGAGAGGCTCTGCAGTACGTTGCCTGGCAACCAAGCATCATTCAGTGCGATGGCGTTGGGGGGTTAAAAAGGAAATGGGGACGTGAAGAGGAATAGATTGAAGGTGGTTTCTAGATGTCCACAAGATAGGAGAAGATCAGTTGACAGCAGCATCACTGACACACCAAACACTTCACTCATTCCTAGTGTTTAAGTATTTATACACACACAGTTTTTACATTAGTATTCAGATTGTGAAATACATAAAGTTGATCTGATTGTAATTCTGTTATTTTGTTTTCTTCAGTGAGGCTGTCATACACCAGTCACACCATTTTCAGATGAAAATTAATGTACTGCTTCAATTGTTACAGGTCTAAAAACATACAGATCACAACCTGACACTGAGAAGAGACTGCAGCCTACACACACACAAACACATACATACCCAAATGTTCTACTAGCGAATGAAAAACATGTGGACTGGCCATATGAGACAAACTTCTGTTCATTCCTGGATCTGAGAATTGAATTGGCGGTGTACATTTTCTATACATCTACTGAAGCAAAGTTAAAGGAGTAGTTTAACATTTCTTGCAGAGAGTTTGATGTTAAGATTGATACCACTCTTGTCGCTAAATAATGACGCTACCACCAGAAACCGGTTAGTTTTTAGCTTAGCTTAAAGACGGGAAGCAGGGGGAAACAATTAGCCTGTATCTCTCGTAAGGTAACAAAATCCACCTACCAGCACCTCTAAAGGTCACTAAATAATGTGCTACATCTTGTTTCTTTATTCCACGCAAAACACGAAATGTAAGTACAACAAGTTGTAGTTTTATAAAGATTATTTGCTGGACTATTTCCTGACGGGGCGTAGTGATTTCCTTTTAGTCTTGTGACCTCAGCACTCAGTACGTTACTCCATGATTTGAATACATAACACTCCCTACACAAACCTTAGGGGAAACGTTAAAATGTTTGTTTTACCTGTTACCCAGCAGCGATCTGTGTCTTTTTTGTGTATTTTTGTGATCTCACACACTTCTACTTTCTGCCAAGAAAGATATAATGTTTATCGAGGGTAAAACCAACATTTAAATCCAGTATTTTCACAGATTGCACAGCCTGTGCAGCGGATTTGATGTATGTTCCAGCGAAGAAGAAGAGCAGAGCTTAAGTGATGCAGTCTATGGAAATGTTTGATTTAAACATTATTTTACCCGGGCAGTTGTTTTATATTTCCTGCCAGATGTCTTTGAGATCATGAAAATAACTTTGAAGACATAAACGGCTGCTGGGTAACAGGTAAAATTACAGCCATGTTAGCGTCTCTGTGGGGCTGTACTCAAATGTGAGCAAAGCAATATGTTCACAGTGACAATACTGATGTTTAGTAGGTAAAATATTTATCATATCCACCATCTAAGTTTAGAGTTTTAGCATGCTAACATTTGCTAATAAGCTTTAAGCACAGCTGAGACTTGTATTAGACAAATTGAAATGTTGGTCTGATGATGCTGCTAACAGTGGATGTGAATGTCTAAACCAAATTTCATAGCAATACATCCTATAATTTTGAGATATTTGATTCTGGGCAAAAGTGGTAGCCCGACTGGCCACTGCCACTAGCAATTATTACAAATAATAATTTGACTTTCCTGCTAAGGTTTGCATAGGGAACGCTATGTGACTGAATCTTGGAGTATAAAGTGCCGAGGTGAAAAATGGTCACCAAACTCTCAACTAACTCTTCAGCAAGAAAGTGACATTTTGGGAAATTTACTGTATGCTTTTTTCAAACTATATCTTTGTATTATGTACCTACACAGGATACATTTTGTTCTCCTCCCCCTGCCCTCCTGTTTCTCTCACACTCCCACTATCATTAACTGTCCCATTTCGCTTTTGTAATGTCTCCTCTCCGATGCTGTAGTGGAGAGAGGTGAGTCAGCAAGAGCCAGATAATTGGGGCGATAAGTAGAGGGTGGCAGATGAGAGAACGGGGGAAAAAAAGAACATCAAAACAGGTTATTACGGGGAAGGGAGTTGCAGGAATCATGGCAAAGACTTAAGTAATTGTTGATGATTAAAGAAGTGTGGACACGTTGGTTATCTACGCAGGGGGAAGACTCTGTTGAGGACAGATGTGTTTGTAGTGGGACTCATGCTGCCATTGTCACATGGAGGTGATTGTGTCTGCCATAGTTCCTCTTTTGTCAGTGATAATAGCCAGTTTTAATGTATTTATGACCTTCTTATTACTGTCTGGCACAAGTCATGGTTTGTCACATGTCTAATTTTAAACATGTCTCCCTCTCTTTCTGTCTCCCTCAGCTGATTTCAAGTGATGCAGATGGGGCCATTCAGAGGGCAGGACGCTTCAGGGTGGAGAATGGCTCGTCAGATGAGGTACAATACATACATACAATACATACAATACATACAATATGATGCACTTTTGTACACATATGCATCCCCTATTCGTCCATTCACTCCTGTCTTGCTCTCACTTGACCTTTTGAAATAACGAGCAGCCCAATTAACAACAGGTAGTAAATGGTGCATCTCTTTTGTGTACCATTTTTGGTTGATCAATTAGGGAAAAAAAAATAAAAGACGAAAATAAAAAAGAAGCTTGACTCAAATCAGTGGTCTTCTTTGTGTTTTGCTTCTGTAAGTTGCCTATTGTTGTCCTGAAATGGTGATAGTCAGTCATTTATCACTGATGACACTTTATTGTTAACCCTTACACACTGTTCGTAGTCTGACCGTTCACAGTATCCCCTCATAATTAGTCTATATACCAAATTTCTGAACCACAAATCTATTTTTCATTAATGATTAGCTCATCAGTCATTAATTAATGGGTGATTAATCCTTAATGAAGCTTTCAGAGAGCAGAGAGAGTGTATTCTTTAGGTTTTACACTTTTTGTTGTTACGCTATTTGTAACGTTCAATCACACTATAATATGGTCTCATGTTACCTAAAAACAGGAGAACATAACAGCCATCTTTTTTTACTGCTCCCAAATGTAAAAATTGGTCAAATTTGACCTGAATAGGATGTAAGAGTTAAATGGTACTTACTTACTGTAGCTTAAAGTAATAGTTCATTTTGGGAAACACACTTATCTGTTTTCTTGCTGAGAAGTTGATGAGAAGATTGATACCACACTCTAGCAGACAGTTAGTTTAGCTTAGCATAAAGACTGGAGACAGGGGGAAACAGCTAGCCTGGCTCTGTCCAATGTTCAAAAAATACATATGGCTAAAGCTAACTAAGTAACAGTTATCTTGTTTGTTTAATAGAAAAACAGAAAGGTAAAAACTGAAATTTTGGGTTTTATAGGGAGTTACATGCTGCGAATATTACTTTCAGAGTAACAAGGGAACAAGCAGACAGTGGAGGTGTTTTAGACAGATGTTTTTACCTTTGGACAAAGCCAGGCCAGCTGTCTCCAGTCTTAAAGCTAGGCTAACCACCTCCTGGCTCCTGCTTCATGCTCATAATTCATCTTCTCATCTAACTCTTGGCAAGAAATCAAGTAAGCTTTCATTTTCCCAAAATGTCAAACTTTACAGTCGTTGCTTATTGCAGTGGTTACCAACCTTCAGGTCAGGACCCCTACAACAGGCCAAAAGATCCATCTGAAGTGTCACAAGATGATTAATAGGACCGGAAAAGAAGAAAAGCCATCAGTCTGCAACATTCATTTCTCCTATCTTTGCTTTTTCCTTGTGAAATATTGGACACTCTTATTTAAATCAAACAATCTGAGCAGTTTGCAGGAGAAATTTATTTTTCTTCACACAACTCATAGACAAACTTAAAGCCTCCTGTGATGAGGGGTCGCAGGTACAAACTGCCTCATATTAGGGGTCACTAAACAAACAGTAACTGAATTAGCTGCAAAAATTGTATGTAAACATAAACAAGCATAGAGAAGAAATGGTCGCATGTCACACGATCACTGAGTGAAAGACAACATAACCTGTATTTTATATTGGTACATGCATCAATATGGACATCTGCTATTTCCTTTACTGCTGCGTTACATAAAAGGTCTTTTCACCCGCCATCTTGCTCACCAGATCTCCTCATGTCATTGCCGCTATTTACAGTCGATTGACAACATGTTATGCCTTTGTCAGCAGCCAGCTTCCTGTTTTATGTCCTTAAAGTAAAATGTTACCAGATTAAAGAACCATCAGCATTCTCTTCCCATACAGTTTGGTACTTCTGTTAACTAACATTGTGCTTTCATCAAGTTTTATTTTGTTATTGGTGTCTCATCCTCAGTGCAGTTTAGACTAACATTTTGTCCATCTGTGGCCAAAAACGGTGCTGTTTCTCACATCCTGATATGATTTAGGACGTCATGTTACATAAGAGAAAAGGCCCACTTCCAAAACTTTAGCCTTAAAATTCTAATTAAAATTATTGATGTCCTCCAGATTATTTACGTCATGATACAACAATGGTGATTACATAAAGACAGACTCAAGTTTACCGTGCTCTGCTGCATCTGATGTCCTATATTGTAATCGCTGCATTGTGTAACAGTTTTCCACAGAAAAGACTGCTGTGACTCAAGCTGTGACCATCATGATGATAATGTGTGTGTGTGTGTGTGTGTGTGTGTGTGTGTGTGTGTGTGTGTGTGTGTGTGTGTGTGTGTGTGTGTGTGTGTGTGTGTGTGTGTGTGTGTGTGACAAACAGACTTCGGACTACACTCCAGGAACCTGGAGGAGAACTGATGTCCATCTGGAGAATCCAGAGTACCACACCAGATGGTTCTTTAAATACTTCCTGGGAAAAGGTCAGTGTTTCTCTGCTGTGAACACACATAGAAAGTGTTAGATAGAGAGAGAAATACAGCGGGTGGCGGTGAGGGAGAGCCTATAAACTGGCTCTCAGACACTGCAGAAATAAAACATCCTCTGAATTTCTTCCCTGGTCCACAGGACGTTTCTTATCTTATGCAGTCAGCCTTGTCCTCACACTGCACCGCTCTTCATTCAAGGCCAAAACTTGTTAGCATACAACCATATCCCCACTGAGAGTCTCAACTACACTCTAATCCTGTACACCACCCAGGGAGGAAGCCTATGGAGGATATACAGGCTCACCAAACAGAGCAAAGGCTTGCCTCCAACAGATAACACAATTAAGATTGGACTGTTGGCTTATGAAATGAGCCCAGCGTTGTGTGTGCTGAAGGCTAGCAGGAGCCACACACAGGAGCAGCCTCTGAGATTGTTAAAAAATTAGATTTGGTCACCTGCTCCTTCACCTTTCTGACCCTCATCATCTCGCACACCCTCATTAACACCCTGCCTGTCCTCAAACTCACACCGTATGCGATGCAGCAAGTCGCGCGACAAAAGATCATCAGGTTTCTTTTTTACCGTGACTCGAATTAGGAAGAAAGCCTTCAGCTGAAAGGTTGAGATAAAGGACGGAGCCCGAGTTAGATGGAGATAATTGTGAAGGAAAGTTAGACAGTGAAAAAAGTCAGTGAGTAGGAGAGAGAAAAAAAACTTCTTATCCACAAGCCAGGGTCTATTCACACAATGGCATGGCCAGTTTAAAATGAGCCATGTCTCCAGAAACTTGGCTCGACCTGTTTGGACTGCAGCTGAGCCATCTGTGTCTTACAGCCTGAGCAAAGCTGACTCCATCGTACAACACAACACATTATGAACTCTAGGCCAATTATTCTAACATGAGCATTTCCTGTTTGATGAAGCACCCAGTTTTGGTAGAACAATGACTTGAATTTCTCCATGATTTGATGAAGAATAATGCAACTCATTGTCTTTGTTTATGTAGAGAGATAATTCCTGATTGTAGAATGTTTTCGTAAGACAAAGCCTTGAGCTGTCTGGATAATAAATATGTAATTGCATCCCAACCTTGTAAAGTCGTGGCTTACCCAAAGCATAAAAACATGGCTAATGGAGAATTTAAATGGGGAACGAAAGAGAAATCCTGGAAGAAAGATGAAACTTTGGAAGAAAAGAAAGCATTAGATGAGGACAAACAAAAGGAACAGCAGCACAGGCAGAGATCCTGTGTTTAATTGGGTTTGGAGGTCTGGTCGGCATTTGTTTCTGAAGATGTTACCCTGTCAACCAAAGAGGTAGAGGCATGAATGTGCGACTCGTCAGGAGATCTTTGTCTGTGCCCATGTCACACAGAGAGTAGCGGCGACAGGGAGTAATAAATGAAAGGTAGACAGAAAATAATGAATGAAAGGGAAGAAGGGAACACAAAATCACTTTTATGGTTGTGCAGAAAACCACATTTTCTACCTTAATCATGTGAAACTAAAGCATCAGTTCTCCAGTCACTCTTTGATATTTTTATTGTCACATCCACACGTTAAGTATCCTGTATAATTTTATCTGTATATTATCTCTTGTCTCCCTCAGTCCACCAGAACTACGTGGGTACAGATGCAGAGAAGAATCCCTTCTATCTGTCGGTGGTCCTTTCAGACCAGAACAACCAGCGGGTTCCTCAGTATAGAGCCATCCTTTGGAGAAAGACGGTGAGTTCACTATCAGACCCTTTACTTTACTTTACAAGTAAAAGTCCTGCATTCAAAATCCTACTTAAGAAAAAAGCACATAAATATTATCAGCTAAATGTACTTGACGTATCAAAAGTAAAAGTACTGGCTCTGCAGACTAATATGGCCCCTGTTACTAATAAATTATGTATAACATTACAGTACTATATTGTATGACTTAACTGTTGTGGTTGGTGGAAGTGGAGCTAGCTTTAGGTAGTTAACTCCAGCAAGGCCACCTTCAAAGGGTCCCAAAATAAATCTGACAGGTTGTGAGATGATGGATGAGGTAGAGAAGAAGAAAGACAAAGTTCTGCTACACAAATCTGTGTTAATTTTTTGGACTTTTCTCTATTCTTTGCTGGTTTTTATGCTGTTCCTGTTTGAGCTTCAAATAGTTATTTAAATGAAACCATCTGAGACGTTTAAAGAGGAAATCTCTCTTTGGTGGAGCTGGTAATAACTCATAGATGTCTGAAACACGACAAGGAGCCTGAACTAAACATTGCTTTTTTGTAAAGGGTCACAAGCCAAAAAGACTGGGAAGCACTGGTTTAATCCTTAACAAGGCATTGTAATATGTATTATTTATATTTATTATATCAAGTCAATTACACTTCTGCTATTTAGTATTTATAAGCAGTATATAAACATTTAATAAATGGTTTATTTGCATTCATTATCTGTTTATATACCAGCATCCAGTTATGGGTGCAGACAGGAGGAGTTACAACTACATGTTATAAACCATTTATTAACTGTTTTATATATTGCTTATAAATGTTAAATAGGAGGACTTAAAGTAAATTGTTACTATAAAGTCCATATACAATATACAGTACCAGTCCAAAGTCTGGACACACCTTCCCATTCACTTTAATGAGAAAGTGTGTCCAATTTTTGGACTGGTACTGTCTATCTATCTATCTATCTTTACATATTTATATTTATTTATTTCTATATATACATACACTTATATGTTTAGATTCTTATCCATTATGCAAAACCATCAGTTAGGCAGCGTCTTATCAGTCCCAAATTTATTCTGCAGCATGGCAGTAACCCCAAACATACAGCTAGATTCATAAAGAACTATTTTCAGCAACAAGCAGAACAAAGAGTCCTGCAGCAGATGGTATGGCCCCCACAGAGCCCTGATCTCAACATTGCGGGGTCAGTCTGGGCTTATACAAATAGACATAAGCAACTGAGACTGAGTCTAAATCCTCAGAAGAACTGTGGCAACTTCTCCAAGATCCTTCTAACAACCAACCTGCCAACTACCTTGAAAAACAGTGTGCAAGTGTCGTGGGTGGTACTTTTTCTGTGATCTAAATATGAGAAAGAACAAAATGGCATCTTGGGGGACTATGCTACACTACTTTTGAGTCACCATATGTGTGTATGTGTGTGTGTGTGTGAGAGAGAGAGAGAGATGCATGTACATTAATGTGTGTTTGTAGTGTGATGACTCAGCTTCATGACCAAGATAGCTTGGATCTAATTTTGGGCTCTAGCCTCATCTGGAACCTGATTAGAGTGGTGCACCTCCGCTGCCTGATCACATTTATTTGTCTTGTTTCTGTCAGACTCTAACTGGTACAGGATGTTGTTGTTGTTGTTGTTGAACGGCTTTGGTTTAATTTGGTTCTCTGTAATTATTCTATGACTGATTGAAAAATGTAATATGTGCGCTGTGAATATCTTTCGGGGTGTTACTGAGTTTACAGGATATTCTTTTAAAAAATGAACAATAGTCTGTCAGATTTGTAGACGAGTATTTTATAACCCCTTCTCAAATAGCCTCGGAAATCAATTCCAAGTTACAACAAAGCATGATCTGAGTAAGTGGCTCCTCAGAGAAAAGGCGATTGAAGCCCACTGTGCTAAGAGTTTGTAATCCCTGACCTGTGTCCTCTTTCTTCGCTCAGGGCACTCTGAAGATCAGCCTCCCCTACAGCCCCACCAAAACACTATCAGTCAAGTCCATCCTAAGGTGAGAAGTGCAGCCCTGAAGCTCTAAGCTGACACAGTTCATCCACTCGTTACAATCCATATACACTATAAGAAGTTGACATTGCTGGTGAACTCGCTGCTGCTGCTGAGACAGAAAGACTTGCATACAGTGTTGCCAGATTTGACACTAAAATGTCCACTTTGGAGAAGTTTCTATGAATCTGCACACAAACACACAGATAGAAGTGTGTTATACTATTATTAAGGTGAAGTGTAAATACAAGCATTTGCCACCAAGCTGTGTTAGTATGACAAGATTTTTAAGCCTCCACCAGTATATGATGATATTTTGTTACAATGGCACTCACACATGCTTGCATCTACACGACAGTAAACACTTAACCTCAATAGCAGTGTAGCATGCAGTGCTGGGAAGGAATTTGGCCCCTCAAAGCCCCCCGTTCAATTCTATGGTAGAGTACGAGTAGAAGAGAAGAAAATTAAGCATTTGGTTGAAAGACAAACTTCCAATCTTCTGTTTTATTAGTATAAGTTAGGCAAAGAACAAAGGTTGCAATATGAAATACAATCTCCCCTAGGTCTTTTGGATAACATTACATTACACTTAAAAAGTCTGCACATACTGTACTGTATATGAACAGACGCGATGAACCTTGTTGTAATGAAAGCCCTATTCACACCTGACATATGATCTATATTTGGATAAATTATTTGAATAGTAACATCTGATCAATGGGTCTTTGCATTTGCGCCTGGTATTAAAATGTGTTCTCATTTTCTCAGTCGTGCCCGCATTGTAATGACGGCGGTAAGAGGTGGAGCTAGGTGACCCTTTAATTTATTTTTTTTTCCTTATGAATGCGGTCACGCTGTACAGGTTGCATTGACACCTGGCTGAGATCCGATCACAGTGTGTATTTGCTTATCCAGATAACATATCCAGGTACAGTTTGCATTTTACTGCCAGGTGTAAATGGGGCAGAACTGAAACATCATTCGATCAGTGCCAGTAATCAGTCATTGTGTGTCAAGCCAACGAGTACATTGACAATCTCAATTCTGCAAACTGAATGAATGGAAGGGCTGCCCAAAAACCCATTTTTACCAGCCCACTCACATGGATTGGCGCCCATTTGGTCAATAAACTGCCCAATCTGGCAACACTGCTTGCATAGTTTAACAGTGCATACCTTAAAATATTTCATACAGTATATGTTCAGTATATACAGTATGTGCAACATTTTTGGAAAGAGTTATATTTTCTGGTCACTCATATCTTCAATATTATGTTTCCAGTAGTGTTTGAGCAGTGAAGTAGATGTCATGAGTGACTAGTAACAGAGTCTAATGAGATGAATAAAACACGAGAACGGAGATTATAAATTCCTCAAACTGAGCTCGAACTCTAAATGAGTACAAAGAGTACAAGCAGGATGAGAAATCCCCTGTATCAGGTCTCACTCATTACTCTGTGTAACTCCCTTGGCTATCTATCTTCTAATCAAACCTCAACAACCCCTTTTTTTTTCATCACTATTTCCTCCACTCATCTTCCTTTCCTTCCCCCACCTCCCCTTCTCCCAGTGCAATGAACATGGACAGGTTTGAGAAAGGCCCCAGGGAGATCCTCAACCCGGAGATTCAGAAGGTGAGAGTAACACCAATGCCAGGCCTGATCAGCAACAGCTATACTTTATATCCTCGGGCTGTGTCACCTCCACCTGCAGTGCTGGTCAGTGTGAGTGATCACTGTTCTGTCCTCTTCCCCTCAGGATCTGCTGGTGTTGGAGGAACAGGAGGTATGGGATGATACGGCGCTCACAAATCACTTTAGCTTACTCATTGATTGATTTTTGTAGTGATCTGGGTTTTTTTTTTTTTAAGGTTAGCAGCTTTGTTTGTGATTAACAACAGTTATTTTCATTTGATTTCCTATTATTTTGTGCCCTTTTTGTTTGGTTTTCTTTTTCCATTCATGTTCACATACACACATATTATAACAGAAACCAATCTGATTGTTTATTGATTCTTTATCTGGCAAATGTCTCTGAAAAAGAATCTTTAATATTGTCTTTAATCTTGTAAGTACTTGTCTTATATCCTGCCATCTAATTGCACACTAAATTCATGCTATTAATCCTGTGTTTATGTTGGATAATTAATCTCTAGGTGTATCTTTGTTCTTATTCTTAGGTAAAGACTGATAATAAGTTGCTTCTGTGCATCTTTTGCATCATATTTCAGAATCAGAGTCAGACTTTTATTCAACAAGTACATTTGTACAAGGAAATTGTTTTGGTGCAAGTGTGAGAACAGCAAAATGAAGAAATAAGAGTGTAGTACAACAATTGTAAATACTTAATAAACATTACATTTTACATAGTATCAGCACTGTATATCAGTAGAAAATAATACTAAATGTATGGATTGTAAATTATTTTGTACCTTTAACCCAACTTGAATTTTGTAGGGTTCTGTCAACTTTAAATTTGGCGTCCTGTTTGCCAAAGACGGACAGCTCACAGATGACGAGATGTTTAGCAATGGTAAATCCCAATATACCCAACCTTTTTTTTTAGGGTTCAAAAAGTATTATGCAGTAACTATACTATAAAAGATATCTGCTGAGTCAAATGTTCTGTGTGTGCCTGTTTTAGAGACGGGGAGTGAGAGCTTTGATAAGTTTCTCAACCTGCTGGGTGACGCCATCACGCTGCAGGGATGGGCAGGTTACCGCGGAGGGCTCGACACCAAGAGTAAGAGAGATGAATCATGAGTCTGATGAGTCTGTCACATAACAATACTTTCATGTCCAAATGTACATTGTTTGTCACTGTAATTGTTCCTCCCATCTTTAATGTCTAACGTAATCCCTTCTTAATGCAATTAGATATAAGTTCAGTTAATATGAGGCTTCAACTGTTTGTCTAGATAAGCAGGTATCTAGTAACTATAGCTGTCAGAGTTAGCGTTTTTAGTACGAAATTCCCTCTTTGTGAACTATCCCTCTACTGCAGTTCAGTAAGGAGACAAAAATAGGGAATTTTGTACAAAAAACTGTGGAAGATAACACTTTCACCCGCAACAAGAACTGAATTTTGTCCCCCATCACTTATAGTACATGGAAAGGTACAGGAGGAACAATTACAGTGAACAAAATCTCTTAATGTACATGCTGGTATTGCTAGTATAGTATCACAAAGTAAAGATCTTCAAATATGCAAATATGTTTTCTTATTGTCCTTTTCTGTTTCTGCTCTTTTATATTTGCAGATGACACTACAGGAATTAAGTCCATCTACACAGTGTATCAAGGCCATGAGCTCATGTTCCACGTGTCCACCATGTTACCCTACTCTAAAGAGAACAAACAGCAGGTGTGTGTCTGCATGTGTCATCATGCATTTTTAGTCATGCAGTCAGTCAGTCTGTCGGCCAGTCGGCAGTCCGCTATAGGGTGCATTGTGATGCTGTTTGGTACAGATATTTATGTTGCACACAGGATGACTCGTAACTTTTTCTCTGGCACCATCATCAGGTCTGAATTTCACTTTGAATCAACTACCTGTAAAACTAATCAACCTCAGCCATAGCCCTCCTGTTTTTAGTGCAAACATTTGGACGCAAACCCCCTAAACTAAACTAAGATGGTAAACATTAGCATGTTAGCATTTAGCTCACAGCACCATCACTGCTGAAGTACAGCCTCACAGAGCTGCTAGCGTGGCTGTAGATTCTTAGTCTTGTTAAATGTTTACTCATCCAAAACAGACAGAAAACAACTTATAAGGGAGAGAGCTGAGGTCTCATGATGTTTCAGACTGATAACACTTTGATAAATATTTCTCCCTCTCTACTCTCCTTCCGTTGACATCCAGGTTTTCTCTGCCTCGCTCTCTTTCTGCACTTCTTGCATACTTTGCACCTCTTTCACCTTCACGTTTTACCACAAACCGGCTATAAGAAGTACACAGGTGTTGGAGAAATTGCAGAAACTTTCAATGCATATCGGTCACAGGTCTTCATCTCTCCCATTTCAACAGTACACCGATAGGAAGGCAGCACTATCGCAGCCAACTTGGCAAAATATGGTCACTTTAGGAAGGAAAGGAGAAGAAAGGATGTTATTACCTTACTGTAGAGCTCCATTTTGTAATGCCAATATTAGCGAGTATGATTTAAAGCACCAGTGCTTAGCAGATCTGACACATAATTGGATTTCTTCTTCAGATAAAAAAAAAAAAAAACATTCTGGCGATCAATAATAAGGAACACTCTGTGCTAGTACAGAGTGTGGCTGCCGGCCTGTCTCTCATCTCCCATCCACCTGAGTGACAAGAGCTGCATTTGATCAAATGTGATTGTACTTCATCCCTGAGCACAGGCTCTTTCTGCAGCATTAATTCAGTTCAGCTTAATTAGTGAAGTGTTCATTTCACCCCACAAAACAAAAATATTGGATGTAAAGAACAGCATCCTAAAAAGGTTGACCTGTGTAGAGCCTTAATGGCTAAAAAAAAAAAAGTTCATTTTGAGTGTAATGCTAGAGGAAAGGCTACGTACTGATTTATTCATTTTGGAGCATGATTGTGCAGAAGTCATTTCATAGCAGTCTGCCTCTTAGATAATGAAAGAGGCTGTGTGCAAAGTCAACATTTTGGCCCGTGCATTGCCCTAGAAAAAAGCTCACAGTGTTAAAAATGGGACAAAATGTGTTTTAAATTTTGATTTTTCTTTTTTTACAAGTGGAATTTATGACTGGATGGTGGTGCCAGAAGAGTTACAGTAGGGGGGTCACCATTCACACTCTGAGGACCACACATTTCTACAGAAAATTTCATGGGGAATCTGGGTTTGATTACTTAGTTTCCAAATACTTTTGTCCAACTCCGAAGAGTTGGACAAAGGTAAATTTTGACTTGATAGTTTTGTAAACCGAAAGGTCGGACAAGTCACCAAAATTATCAGGAATCATCCATGTGTTGAGAAGTTGAGATCTGAATAAAAAAAACCCAGAAAGACAAAAGCTAATAAAAAGAGCAAAATATATTAAATTGAGGAGGATGGGTGACAAAGGGAATATCATAAAATAGCAAAATAGAGATGATGAAACATGCAGGTGAGACAGGAGTGAGTGCAGTAGATGTGCTAGATGTTGCTGCCTCTGAAGTTTTGAGATCAAAGAGGTGAAATTATCACAGCTTCCTAAAGTATTTATGGTGTTGAGAGCTTGCCAAATGTTTTTCATGTTAGAATGAAACTCTCTGCGACACAAGACGGACCCAGAGAGAATTATCACCCGACTCCGCAACTCCCCTCAGCTCCGAGGAGCTTTTTAGCGGTTTTTCGGCTAATTGTTTTGATTTTACGCCCCACAACTTTACTGTTTTGGTTCAGTCTCAGCTCTCTCATGAGTGTTGTTTCTAGCAGCAGGGAGATGTGTTGAGCAAAAAAAGCTCTGATAAACCCACTCACACTATATTCCCAACACCAACAGCTGACAGACCAAGTTGGCAACTAGCTTGTGAAGACTGTGAAGCATAAAGCAGCTAAAGAGCTACATATTTCCCTCAAGAGATGGTGGAAACCAAAGAGAGCTTAAAGGGGAGAAATATTTGACTTAGATTTATCAGGTCGACAGAAACACAACTCTAAATGAATGGTTATGATGCTCTGTCTATTGGATGTGTAAAGATGATAATATGTCAATGTTGTGTTTACAATTTGTTGCTCTGCCCCCAAGTGGCCAAAAATCTATATAACGCGGCTTTAAAGATAATTTCCTGCCACACATGAATCACAAAGTGCACGGAAGTTATGTTGTTGGGTTTCCCTCATCTTTGTGTCTCTCTGGTCTTTCCTTTCTGGTAGGTGGAGAGGAAGAGGCACATTGGAAACGACATTGTTACCATAGTATTCCAGGAAGGCGATGACGCATCGTCGTCCTTCAAACCTTCCATGATCCGATCGCACTTCACCCGTATCCTTCACGTGAACAAAGACCGTCAGAGAAGTGAAGTAATCGGCGATACGAGCCGTCTCCAGAGGAGCTTTAGATATCAAATCAGCCCTATAAGACTGTAGATGTATGGATTGCCACTGTGTTTTCCTTTACTTTCACCCCTAGATATTTTTGCATTAGTTAGGTATAATAGCCAGAATGACAGTTACAGGTGAGTGGCTTTGGTTAATGCTGTGGTTTATGGTGTTCCAGCCCCAGAACACAAAGTCATCTTGTTTCTGTGATGTCCTTGATTTAAAAAAAAAAAAACTCTAGTGTGATCCACTATACATCCATTTTAAATGTTATATTTCTGCTCTCTGTCACAGGTTGAAGATATTCTCAGAGGAGAGCGTTCCACTGTTTGGACCCCCTCTCCCATCTCCATCTGTATTTACTGATCACCAAGAATTCAGGGACTTTTTATTAGTCAAATGTAAGACAAAAAAAGAAAGAAAACAGTATCAGAATATGGCCAGTAAGTGTGTATCATCTGTTTGTTTTTTTTTCCCTAATCTGATCTGTCTTTCGTCTCCTGTAGTAATCAATGGAGAGAAAGCCACACTGGAGACGCCAACGTTTGCCCAGAAGCGTCAGCGGACCCTTGACATGTTGATCCGCTCGCTCTACCAAGACCTCATGCCTGACCTGCACAAGGTACAGCTGCTTTGCTGACAGCCAGTCTGGTCTAGAGATCTGTTCTCGCCTATTCTTGGATGGACGTACTTTTTCGTCATCCAAGCTGTCTCCTCCTTGTCACTTCAGTCACTGGCAGCGACTGTAGTGCCTGCTGACTTGCGTTCTGCTGTATTCCACTGCAGCCCCCAGTCTGCCTCTGCATACTGCACCACACAGACTGGATACTACTGCAATGCTGACTTTCTCAGCAGGGCTCTCTCTCCTCACATCACTTTTGTTCTTAGTACTCTTGTCCCCCCCCCCCTTCTCCGCCCCCCGCCCCCCCCTTCCACTGTTGCTCCTAACACAACTTAGTTCTCTGCTGCTGTTCTCACCCCCTGCCAGGGTCAATCTCTCTAAGACCCCTTTCTGCTTTCTTTTTCACTCCATGCGTATGTGTGTATACGTTTATGTGTGGTGTGTGTGTGTGTGTGTGTGTGTGCTACATTTCGGTGTTCCATGTGCAGGTTCCTTTTTCTCCCCAGAACATGTTAAACCGGCGGTCCTTCAGCGACGTGCTGCCAGAGTCTCCGAAGTCGGCACGCAAGAAGGAGGAGGCACGGCAGGCTGAATTTGTCAGAATAGGGCAGGTAACGAAATATTAAACACACATGTAAATACATGAACACCAAACAAGCGGAGCTCTCTCATATGTACACACACATACAGTAATTACATGTTGGGCAAAAGAGGGCACACACAAACAGTGTGCACGGACAAACACAAACACACCTGATCATTTAAGAAACCACATGTACAAAAAATGTCACTGTGCATGATATCAGCGCCTGTAACACTGTAACTGGTCAGGAATATAATTTTATATATATATATATACATATATATATATACATTTATGAAATTCACATTCGCATTGCATAATTGCCTCAACTTGTAAATTAATTAATTCCTTTGCCACCCACTTTAATGTGCTATGTATGTCATTGCTGTATCATTTAACTGGCTTAACACCATTAAATTCCTGATTAATTAAGCTCTCATTCGGTGACACATCTGAGGTCACTGACAAAGGTGGACATGATTCAAGCAGTTTGACACTAAAGCGTTAAAAAAAAAAAGGGGGCTCTTCTCTTCCACAAATTTTTGTTTGTATAACCCTTACCTAATCCAAGGTACAATTTCAACCATTTTCTATCTTTTATAAAATCAAAAACATGGATAATTTCAACTTGGGAACAATGTTGTTGTTGGCTGCACAGCAAGGTAAGCAAAAAAAAAACAAAGAAGAAATGTATGTTTTACTTTCTGCAAATATCCACATAAAACTACATATCCAGCAAGATCTGTCAAGTCGTTTGGCGTAAAGAATAGATGCTGGTTACCTTTTACAGTCATAGAAGTATAAAACTAACATGTATATAAGTTACTGTACATCTCAGTGAGAATGAAAACATGAATTCACTTATCCTGGGAAATGTTTTAGCGTTAAATGAAGAAAGGACTAACTTCATCTCAGTTAAAGGCGTCTTTTGCATGGAAGAGGTGATCCTGGGTTTGATACGGTTCCATTGTGGAGAACACTTAAGAGCGGAGTTAAAATCAGGGGCTTAATTCACAGCGAGACACCTGAGATAGATTTTCTGTCCATGCTGGAAAGCAGTTCATTGTTTATGAGCCTCATGCGCACTTACTGCTGCACTTATCTACCAGCGCCAGTGCATTTTTCAGCTGTAGTGCAATTCTGACACAGTGATGAACCAAGCAGAGAAACCACAGCTGTAGAAGAAGCCACAGAACAGATATGTTCATATTTAAAAACTAGTATCTCTCATTTGTGAGGAAGATCTGTGACTCTCTGTGCTATGATAGTCATTCAAGAGCTGTTAGTTTTTTAACAGACATCTGAGTGAAGTGGACACCTGCTTCCTAAAGGATCAGGATGGAATAATAAGAACATGCCTCTGAGCCCAGTAGTCATTATCGGGCTGATGTAATCGTCATTACACCTCTGTGGTGGATGCTGATGTAACTATAATTATACGGGGAACAAAAACCTCTGAAAACACAGGGAAGGAAATCACTGTCCATGGTGCTGAACGCAGAGGACGTCTAGTGTTTTGTAAATGATTGGTGTCAGAAGGATCGGGATGTTTTTGGGGCAAGTGCCTGTCCTGTTGTGATTTGATAGACCTAACGATGCTTCACAGGGCTTCTACTTTAACTTCAGTTTCAAAGGTCCACTCTGAGTAAACATTTCACCAATTTAAAAAAATGTTTTGATTCTGTCCTGAACCTCCAGGAATTCTCTAAATTGACTGATTTGAAGTGGACAAAAATGAAATGAAGTGTCTGTGAGTCTTACCTTCACGGTCATACAGTTTGAAACTGCCAGTAGAAATTAGGCCAGCAAATTCAGTGCCTTTTTTTTTTTAATTAGGTGTAAATATACATGTTTATGCTCCGACAGTAAGTGATTTTGTCTCTCTTGTTTCCTTTGTTTGTAAACCACCTTGTTCTTGGATACCGTTTGTGTTTTGTACTCGTTTCTCACTTGTTCTCTGCTCATAAACACAAAGCGGAGGCATCGACACGTTGTGCTGTAAAGCATGAAAACAGAGGAAGGTAGACATGTTGAGTCATTGATTATCCACTTTTGTATAGACAAGACATTTGTCCTCAGCTAAACTGACTCTGTATATTAACTCACTGTGTCATGCACATTATACACAATGATTTCATGTTCTTGTAGGTATGAATATGTATTTTTTATGGATATTTTTTCACGGATGGCAGAATACACAGCGCTGCCAAGCCATTGTACTGTTGGTCGGTATTGATTTCATTATCTCCAGATTGCCTGCTTATGCGTTTATGTAAATGCAAACGGCTGACTGTGCAGCTTGGATTGGAAATTGTCAGTCTGATTGGATGGTTGCAGTTTTTATTGTTGCCATTGTTTTTGGTTGTCATTTTCACAAACTGTATTATAATTACATTTTGATTTAATTATGACACTTTTTGACTGTTGGACATGGCAGTATGCTTGTACAGATCATTTCTACCTCTGTGAGCTGTTTGTCACAGTTCTCTGTACCTAAGTAAGCATAAAAACAAGGAAACAAGAATGGCAGGCTGGTTAAATATTAGTGATGGAATACAAGGTGCATAATTTAGCTCAAAACACTTCTGTCCTTTTAGTGCATTTATATGTGTGATTCACAGGCAGCACACATCTTTTATCCTGTGCAAAGTCCATGATGAATCCAACTCTTGTCCAAATATTGTTTAAGTACCAAGCTCATTATTTATCTGACGAAGATATAAGTGAGTCAAGCCAGAGCGTACTGAAGTCACAGGTGTCTCTCATGCTCTCTAGGCTCTGAAGCTGAAGACCATCGTAAGAGGAGACGCCCCTACTAGCCTTGTTACCACAGGCCTGTGCAGGAAAGAGGTGAGAGCTTGTCTTTGAGACAATCAAACCTTCATCTTAAGTCATTTAATCTATTACTGAATGCTAAATAATTTTTTTCTTAAAACAAAGTTAAAAAAAATCAGATTCTATATTTAAAATATTTCCAAAACAATTGACCTTTTTCATAGCATCAAGTAGAGAAGTAGAGTTATAGAGTTTAAAATATCTGTTAATATATATATATTTTTACATAAACACATAACATGAATAAACATTCTTGATAAGGATCCTTTAATTTTTTTATACACATTTTTGTGACCAAGATATGAACTGAACAGGACATTTTTACTGTTAAAAAATGCTGTACAAACTAATGGAAACACTGTTTTTAAATTACCTCAAACATATCTTTGACATCTCTGTAAAGCAATTTCTTGTTACTTATTGGCCAACATATACATCAACACCAATTTAGCTGCAATAAGCTATAATCGGCTTTGGCAAATTTATTGGTCATAATCTAGAATCAAGTATTATTCTCTTGATATTGCGGCAACAATCTATATCATCCAGTCTTGTTTTAACATACTGATACTGATAGGCTGGTCCATCAGACCAACTGTGATCAACTGTGAAAAAACCAAAAATCGACGACATTTCAGTCCTCAGACCTTCATCAAGTATGAATCTTGCATGATGAAGGTCTGAACAAAACATTGTTAATAATAAAGGGATTTTTTTTGGTCTTTTTAACATACTGATATTTGAAAAAAATCCAGAAACAAGGGAAAATGCACAATGTTGATTTACATTGTACATTTAGTGACAGAGTTTTTTAATGCCCGCCAAAGCAGTTGGATAATAATTCCAACATTCCTGTCTCTATGTAAACCTACATGTGTCTATATGTTTGTATCTGCTGCAGCCATGGGAGTCCCAGTCGTTCTGCAGCACATTCCCCTATGAGATTGTGTGTGCTGACTCCTGGGGTCAATCTATGCTGGCTGCCACCGACACAGCGGGGGTCATGCTGCTGGATGGTGAGGTCATCCTGATCGATATTTCCTTATGTCCTCTAAAATAAAGCCACCCATCCATATCCATTCAATACTGCGCTCAGTAGAATGCCAAGGTCGACTGCTAACATGATGATGATAATGATGTTGTCCATGTTTCAGGCCCTGATCCAGCTTTGTCCAACGCTGGTGAGTGCCATGTGATCGATCCTCCTGTTTCTTGCTGAGTGGATTTTTTTTTACAAATATTTCAACCTTATTTGTCAGATTTTACCCGTTCTTTAATCATGATGTATGCTTTTGTGTTTCAGAGACGCAAGCTTTGCCCCCAGTGCAGGTGTTCGACAAAACCATGGTGGTGAAGCAGATGCACGTTCTCGAGCCTCAGGACCTGCTTATCACCAGGGCTGACAAAGGTAGGCCGAGAACCGCAAAGAGAAAAAGGAAGGATGATACTGCATAACAGCCCCTCCCCTGCATGACAGTTAGCGCTTCCCTCGGTACCATCCTCCCTTATTCACTCCTTCTTTTTTGCAGAGGAACGGTATTTACCTCGCAGCTTCTTTCTCATTATTCCATTTCCTCTCTCTTATTTCATCTTTGTCATCGCTCTCTCTGTGTTGTTGAGTACATACTTACCCTTTCTACCTCCGTTGGTCCAGTGAACACATTGATCTCTCGCTGTGATCTAAGGAAGCTGACCTATAGGGAACCAACGCCTGTCAACGTCGTGCCTGTGTGTGTGTGTGTGTGTGTGCATGAAAGTGTGTCTGTTTATCCTGTGAGACCAGATTGATTGTGAGAGTGGCGTGGCAAACATAAAATGAAACATAGAGGCCTACAAGAATTAAAAAAAAAAAAAAAACGCAAATAGCATAAACAAGAAGTGGTTGTGTACTAACAAACAGCTGTAGGATGCGTCTCATGTTTGCTTCAGCCAGAAGAGCATGTAATTAATTACCCTGCAGATGATTAGCTAACCCTAATATTGACAAACAGGGTTGACTGGGTTTTGATAGTGATTATGTGATGGCAGCGCAAGCATTTGTCATGACCGTGTGTGGGCTTTGATAAAGCTTCTGAGAGAGCCTTAAGAAGCCCTCTAGTAATCCTCCTGCAGTACAACGCCATTGTCTGGCCGTGGGAGGATGCTAAAAAAGAGATACCAAATGAAGAGTAACCTCCATGCAAAACAGAAGCGGCTTTTTGCTTTGTTTCCAGGGAAGGACGCTCGTCTCTATGTGTTCAGACTCGGCACACTCAAAAGAGGCCTGGAGGAGAGGCAGCTCGTCAGAGGGAAGTGCGACAGCCGGGAGAATAAACTGGAGAAAACTAAAGGTACTACAAAAGGCATGCAACTATAGACAAATTGTTGCACAAGTACTGCAAAAACTCCCCCACTATAAATAAGAAAATGGTACACTGTAATCTAAAGAAACTTGTTTGATATCCTGTAAGAAATTAAACTTGATCAATTCTTAATTAAGGTGCTTGAAACTAGATTGTCTTTTCATTCAGACCAAATTAAAAGTTTATAAGTTGAAAGATGGATTCTTCCGCTAACACACAATGACAAGTAGCTTCACCAGAAGACTGTTACATGAGAACTCATCACTGACCCCAGTGTTGCTGCCACCAACCTGTAGGAGTCGCTAATTTCTGAGCCTTATACTGAATTTTCAAACGTGACGTGACAAATGTGATGGAAGAAAAAGTACCGATACTGTGTGTACTCCATTACAAGTAAAAGTCCTCCATGAAAAATCCAATTTAGGTAAAAGTACATAAGTATTAGCAGCAAAATGTAGTTAAAGTATTGCAGTAAAAGTAGTGGTTTGGTCCCTCTGACTGATATATTATTATATATGACATCATTAGATTATTTATAGTGAAGCATCAGTGTGAAAGCAGCATGTTACTGTTGTAGCTGCTGGAGGTGGAGCTAGTTTCAACTACTTTATATACAGTTAGATAATTTAGTCCAGTGGTTCACAACCTAGGGGTCAGGCCCCTCCAAAGGGTCACCAGATAAATCTGAGAGGTCGTGAGATGATTAATGGGAGAGGATACACAAATCTGTTTTCAGTTTTTGGACTTTTTCTCTTATCTTTGATTTTTGGTGAAATATTGGATTATTTGAACATTTATTGAAATGAAACCATATGAAAAGTTTAAAGGGAAAAAGCACTATTTGGTGGAGCTGTTAACAACTCATAGACATCTGAAATGTGACCCATGTCAGTATAGTACTTGAGTAAATGTACTTAGTTACTTTCCACCACAGGTGTCAAGTGTTAATTCAAATTTTAGAAACTTAAGAAACAGATGATGAGCAGATGAAGTGAAATAATGGTGGAGAAATGTGACACTTTACACGTTTTAATAGTGGTTTTAAAAGAATAGTTTGTCATTGGGGAAATACACTTATTTGCATTCTTGCTGAGAGCTAGATGAACAGATTGATACCACTCTCAACCAGGAAATGTTAGCTTTAGTTTAGTGTTAGCTTTAGCTTAGCTAACATAACACATCTACATTTTTAAACTGTGTTTTTCGTATGGATTCAACAAACAAGATAATATTGTGTTAATTAGTGAGTTTTAGAGATGGTGCTAGGCATTTTTCCAAACTTTTGACAGAGCCAGTCTAGATGTTTTTCCAATTCCTGCCTTTATGCTGAACTAAGCTAACAGTCTCCTGGTTTCATATTTAGCATACAGACATGAGAGTGGTAGCCTTCTTCTCATCTGACTCTCCGTAAGAAAGCAAATAAGTGTATTTCCCAAAATGTGGAAAATGGAAAATGTTTTTTTTTTGCTTGCCTTCTTTTAGTTATCGTAGGCTGACCTCCAAATCATCCACATTCAGACTTGTTTCTTGTTTCTTTGGTGAACAAGAAGAACAAATTCAATGTGTTAGTAAGACAAATCAAGACTAGTTACCATTAAAAAAAGTTTAATAATCTAAATTGTGCTTGACAGGATCATTTACATTTGATAAGACTAAAACGGGATATCATGACCTTTTGTAAATGTCTTTTTTGAACATGCAATTGAGCTGCTGCTGGTGGCATGCCAGCTGTCTGTACTGGATGCATTGATCTCTGGGATGATGCCAGAGAACAGCACCTACAGCGCAGAACAGCACAGCACAATGTACTTTCTGTCTCTCTATCTCTGTCCCAGGCTGTCATTTGTACTCTATCAACACCCACCACGGCTCAGAACTGAGGATAGTAGCAGCCATCAGGAACAAACTCCTCCTCATCACCAGGAAACGTTTTGAAGGCTTTAGCGCCATCGCCACAGGAGCAGACTCACCGGTGGAGGAGTTTCAGTATATACGGGTACAACAAACTCCACGTGAACGAGTAAAAGAATGAATAAATGGATGGAAAAATGAATTCATGAGGAAATTAATGAATGAATAGGTTAATAGAATGTTAATTCACTTTGTGATTCAGTCTTTTTTATCACAAATGCCATAAAATCACTGGATCCAGCTCTTCAAAAGTGAATATTTGAAGTTTTCTTTGTCTTATGTTATATTAAATTAAATATCTTTGGGTTTTCTGGGGTTCTGGTTGGACAAAGCATTTTCTGACATTGTATAGACTGAACAATTAATAAATTGATCAAAAAATATTTTTTATATTACACAAATATTTTTCGATTAATCAGTAATAAAAAGCAACATGTAACATCCCCTATTTTATATTTATAAGCAAAAACATTTAATAAATTTTAAGTTGTAAGAAGATAAAAGGATATTTTTAAGTGTTTATTAATGTACAGTATTTGTCAGCAGTTATAACTTCTCCTATTATTACTATACTGCATATAGCTTCTAATTTCAATTTGTACAGTTTGTTCTCTACTTACGTTTTTTTTTTTCTATCTATATATAGATTCAATTTAATGTTTATTCTTATGTTGTTGTTACACCTGATTTCCCCTCAGGGATCAATAAAGTGTTATCTTATCTTATGAAGACATATTTTATATTATTACAACTGTAATTTACCATATTGTCATCCATTAACTGTTCATACGTCAGCTTCCACTTATGGGTACCCACAGCAGGAGTTGTAGTTGTTGGCCAATAAATTAATAAACACAATACATCTGCTTACAACTACATTATAGTGCGTTATAAGTCATTTATTAACTGTTTATATACTGCTTATACATGTTAAAAAGGGGGACTTATGGTTAAGTGTTACCAAATTTTCCGTGGTTGCAACCCTAGAGAGATTTCTCAAAATGTTATTTTGACACATTATTGTACTGTTTATCCTGTTATCTAAGTATTATAGAGATACAGATACTTACAAACCTGTATATATTACAGTAATTAAATTAAACTAACCATGTGTACCATCCACCCATTAGGAGATCTGTCTGTGTGACCCGCCGGTGGTGATGGCGCTGGTGGACGGGCCGACGGGGGAGAATGACAATATGATCTGTGTGGCCTACAAACATCAGTTTGATCTGATCAATGAGAGCACTGGAGATGCCTACCGGCTACACCACGTAGACGCCAACAGGGTGAGGCACTTGTGCACATGCATGCACCCTCTTTTTTCATTATTTGCTTTCATGTGATGTGGGAATATATCTTTTTATATTGTCTGGATGGTTACCCGGTACCTTCAGGATACATCACCTGGCATTATTTGCTAAAAACAGTGTCTCATATCTGACCTTTTGGATGGTGTTGAAATGATTCCCTTAAACCGACTCGTCTCTGCCTGCAGGTAAATTTTGTAGCAGCCATTGATGTGTATGAAGACGGGGAGGCAGGTCTGCTGTTGTGTTACAACTGTGAGTCTCCCTTTGAACTCCAAATGTTTCAGATGTTATTTGCTTCAGCTCTCTGTCTCTATTGTCAAAGAGGAGCCTTAATGTTTTTCCTCTGCCACAGCGCCTTTCTGGAATAAAAAAAAATCATCCCACAGACTGCTCCAGAATATTAAGAATCAGAGATGGATCTTGAAAATGCAGCCATCTACTTAAGCTTTTGTCTCGTTCTTTATATGTCTGGGTAATAGGACAGATAGCTCCCAAATTTTAATTGAGTTTTAATAAAATGCAGCTTTCAACCCTTGTTCAAAACAAAA
This sequence comes from Thunnus albacares, assembly GCF_914725855.1. Taxonomy (NCBI): domain Eukaryota; kingdom Metazoa; phylum Chordata; class Actinopteri; order Scombriformes; family Scombridae; genus Thunnus; species Thunnus albacares. The sequence goes on from NC_058123.1 coordinate 10,024,272, forward strand.
GACAAAAAAACAACAGTAAACAGAAGAAAACTGTCATCTGAAAGTTGTGTCGTCTTTTTCTTTTACAGATATTTGTTACTATAAGAAAGTTTGTCCGTTTAACGGCTCCACACCGATGATCCAGTCCAACACCTCCGATTTCCACTTCAGCTGGAACCAGATGCCCAATGCTATTGGTAGGTTACCACGGCAACACTGCTTGGGCCCCACCCTGCCCATGCTGCTGGCCTGGCCGGAGCTTGCCGTCGCCATGGAAACACCATGTGTAGCCACCCGCATCCAATTGGGCTCTGTGATTATTCCTGTTATTTTGTGTGTGTGCATCTGCGCGCACACGTGTATCTGTGTTTGAGTGTATTATCATTTATGCAGAAGGCGATGAAAAGCAAACACAGTCGGTACTAAAGCTGTAACCCTGAACCTGTTGATAATAACATGCTGCTGTGCATCCTGTAATATACCCCACCTTTCACACACACTCAGACACACACACTCAAACAAGCAATAATGTATTTGTAATAAAACAAATGTACTGAAACACATTAGAGACCCTTAGTTTGACAGCAACTGTTAAAGCTACTTAAATCAATATTTTTATATTAATAAACAACGATGTGTAATGTGAACGGGGTCGATCTTAATGACGAACCCACAAATAATTATCACCCAACTTTGCAGTTCTTGTGTTTCACAGAATATTTTAGCATCGTTTTGGTTCTATGGCCCACAACTTTACTGTTTTGGGCCACTCTCACCGCTCTTATCAACCTAAATTTCTGCTGTTTTCAGTGAAAAAGCTGTGATAAACCCATTGCACATGACCCGCGACCTGTCCAGCACCAAAGAACCGTTAAAGTTAGCAACTAGCTGGTGAACATAGTGGAACATTTAGCAACTAAAAAGCCAGATATTTCCTTCGGGAGTTAGTGGAAACAGAGCTAAAAGAGGAGTGAATATTGGATTTAGATTCATCACGTGGCCAGAAACACGACTCCAAATGAATGATAATGTTGCTCTGTGGGACGTCTAAATGAGCAACTGTTTGCTTTTATGATAATAATATGACAGCCTTGTGTTTAAAGCTTGTTGCAGTACCAACAGTTGGTTTAAGCTTTGACATGTGTAGTGTAGGAAATATACAGTAAGTGTTACAACAAAATTGGACATAAATATAATTTCCATATTCTGTCTTGGTCCAGTCACCCAAGGCTTATTATTTTTGCCAAAGTGTTGTTGTGTTGTGTTTTGTACTGTACATTCGAATCTAACAGGTGGCACTTGTCACATAATTCGTTTTGTCGGCTCTGTCTTCCACACTGTGCCACTGCTTGCTCTCACCTTGTTGTACATTTTACAGTAAACAAAGGAGAGGAGAGTTTAATGCCCCTCAGAGAGATGCTCAGCGTGATTCTTGTCTCTCTCATTTTTCTGCATATATCATTAGCTAATGATGACATTTCAAAATGCCACTGTGGGTGAAACTACAAAAGGTCCTGTATTCAGGGAGTTAAAAAACTTTAACTTTTTCTTTATAATAATATTTTTCCCCCCAAGTGAAGTCTTGGTTGGCCCGCTGTTGATCATCTGCCACTGCTTTTAATCATCCGCCACTGCTTTTTTATCATATGCTCTTCTTGTTTTTGCAGTTTGTGCGTTTCCTTACATCCTGGCCTTCACGACGGACTCCATCGAGATCCGACTGGTGGTCAACGGCAACCTTGTGTACACAGCAGTAGTCCCAGAACTACAGCTGGCTGCTTCACGGGTCAGTATGATTGGCAGACAACTTTGTAAATCACTGATTTTATTTAGATTAGATATTAGACTTGCATTATGTGGGTGCCTGAAAAAAATGTGGTTTCACTACAGCAAGAGCACTTTCAGCTGGTGAGTGTTGGCAGCATTAGAAGGCCCAACTCTGTGTTATAGAAGTAGCTGTCTCAGCTCTCTCATTTCAATCAATCTTTATTACCCCAGTGGGAAATATGGCTGGCGATCTGTATGGCTACAAAGCAATAATACACTCATAATTCATACACATGGACAATTTAAAACAGACCACAGTGCACCTGGCATAAAACAAATACTATGTCTTCCTTTATCCCCATTCAATCTCTTTGTTTTTTTGTTCGTTTTTCATTCCACGTTTCACCTTCTGCTTCTATCCTTCCTGTCCCTTTCCTCTTAATATTTTCCTGGCATCTCTACATGTTCACCGTCTCCCTGTATTGATCTCGTTCCCTCTCCGCGTCCTCCTGTTTTTTACCACCTACAGTCGGACATCTATTTCGTTTCGTCGGCTCCGATGAGCTCAGCCTCCAACTGCAGCTCGAGAGACACCAGCTCCCAGAGTTCCCCACAGACGCCCACCGGCTACGAGATGCCTGTGTTCCCCTCGCCGCTCGGTGACGGTAAGCCCCACACAGCAAAAGCACCGGAGGATGTTGATATTACTGCTTCGATATTAAAAGTTTACAAAATGTCAGTGTCGCCTACAGACCCGTTTGACTTTGGGATGCTGCGAGAGCTGGAGATCCATTTACATAAACTTGTCTCAGCAGAATGGTTCATTGAAGCCTTTCTCCTCCGGGGTTAGGGTTAATTTCCCACTGTTTAATCATGTGTAGTTTTCTAGAGCAAGATATTTAATTGCATCTCTCCCATGACTGTTATCTCATCCTCTCTCATTACTGTACATACTGACATAATGTACAGTCTGATGACAAATATGGAAATGTTTGTATTGTTGATAGTTTTAAATGTTTAACCCTACAAATCTTGTGAACTTTAACATTATAGCAGACTATTTTCCAAAGCACACCATAAGATTAGTTAGTTTTCTGCCTTACATGCAGCCATTTTCCATTTAACACACCATGAAAATCAGCTTGAAACAGTGAAGAATTCATTGCCTTTATTTTATTGTCACTGACAAATTTTGTCATTGCAAGTATGGATCAGTGTGAAAATTCTCCTTGCTGGTGTGTTCAGAGACCATCCAAGATCCCAGAGTGTACTGCTGATGAGCTAAGTTGTCGGAAAACAAACAGTAGATGGATAATGTGAAATTAGTTTTGTGCGTTTTAAGATTTCAAGTCTGGTGTTCTTCTATATTTGTATAAATGTCAGTAAATCCCATTAAAAGACCAAAACCAGCTATGTGATTGTCCATCTCACTTCCCTGCTCTGTCTGTGGATCTCAGTCCCAACCGCATTGGCTCCTAATGATAAATGAATCTTAAAAAAAACAAGACCCAAATATATAGTTGGTTCCTAAAACAGCTGGGCACTGTAGTTTTTAGCATGTGTTACTCAAACAGGAGTAAAAAGTGTATTCACTGGGGACTGTTTTCAGCAGCGGAATAACACACATTTTGTACTCTAGTGGCTATTTACTGCAGCAAGACAGCGTTTGTGGGATTTACTCAAAATAAGCTACAGTTCCTGTGTGTTCATGGTGTGTTTATAATCGTTTTTTGACAAAAAATGGAGCTCTATGGCACAGAGGAATAAGCTTTATCAGGCTTTGGCCACTACTTGTCACCAGACTTATCCTTTAAAGGATTACTGTTGGGCAGCCAACTGTCAGATGTTGGAGTAATGGAGACCCTTGGTTGCAACAAAAGTAGGAATTCAATATAAAACAGTTATGGAAAATGGCTGGCACTTATGCGTATGCAATTTGAGGTTAAAGGGCTAAAACATGCAAAAGCATCGTTATGACCGTTTAAAGTCTTACAATGCAGAAGGAACAGACTAATCACCCACCTCCACCGTTCAAGGGACACAATAAGGGTCCTCAGAGACAGAGAATGCTTTCAAAGATGATTGAGGATCAATACGAGCCCCTCCCTTCCACCCTCCAACCTACTTTCACTCCCCCCTTCCATCTTTCATTGTATATTTGACCATTCAGAGTCCTCCCTCCCCTCATGGCTGACCTCTTCCAGATTGATAAAACTGTCTGAAATTGGGCATATTTGTGATGCCTGGCCGTTAATGACATAAAGGTTTGTCATTCAGCGTGAGCCAACAGATTGATGGATGACGACGACGTCAACTCCTCTGTGTTCATTAGAATCTGACTTTTCTAGCTGTTGAAAGGGACCCAAAGTCATCCTCAGATGTATCCACAGTCCAAGGACAACGCTTGAGGAAGACAATTATTAAAATGTCCTGGTTCTTTAGCTCCTGCTCCGGTCTTTTCCTCTTTTCCTGAGGGGAGCGGGTATTTACAGGTCCCATTAAGGCTAACAGGGAGGAAGGTTTGGCTGTCGCTGCTGCAATTAGCCGAGGACTGGCTTTATGCTTTTAGGTTGGTGCGGGGTAATCATTTCTCTCGAAGGGATTCTCATTTTCTTTCCTGTTTAGCTGGTTATGTATGTACATGATTCTGCATCACCGGGAGTGGTACACCTAACCAAGAAACCTACTGTGTGTGTGCGTGTGTGTGTGTGTGTGTGTGTGTGTGTGCTTAAATGTATGTACTGTGTGTGTTCAGTTTGTGTAACCCTCTTCTTCGTCCCTGGTTCAGATTCTATACGGATCCCCTATGGTACCAAGCTTTCCCTGTACATGTCTAAGGATGCCGAAGGTACTGCAGGATTCTCCCGCAACTCGTCCTCATAATGCTGCCCCACTAACATGCACGTGCTCCCAGAGTGTATCACCCTGTCTGCTCCAAGGCGGCATGTTGACTTAAACGTTGGTTGAATGTTAAGTGAACATTATGTCTTCCCCATCCCCCTTCTGCCTTAACTAATTAAAGCATTAGCATGAGGAGAGAATGAGAGGGGGGGGGTGGTGGAGGTGATACGCAGAGTAAAAGAGCGAGGCAAAGGGGATAGTGTCGATCAAGACTGAGGGTTTCAAAATTACAGGGGAAAGGGATGCAGGGAAGGTATGCATGAGTGCGAGGGGAAAGGGAGGGGTTGTGTACAAAGAAAGAGGTTGGGAGAGAAGGAGGGAGAAAAGGGAAAGAGGGAAGGAGAAGACACGTCTGCCGCAGCATGATTTACAGATTGCACTGTCGCCATGGAGACTTTTGTCAGCCCTCTCTTCGATCCAAAGTGGTGGTCCAAACAGCGGTGCTACAATCTGAGCGTGAGGCAAGGGAGGGGAGGGGAGGGGAGGGGGTTGGTATGGACAGCAGAGGGAGGGAGGGAGGGAGGGGAGGGAGGGGAGGCTGAAGAAGGGGTGCTGACAAAAATCCCATCCTCTAACTGCCTGTGTGCCTGCCGTATCTGCTCCTTGGGGAGGGTTTCATCTGATGTAATCGCATCAGTAATGTGAACAAGATGCTGTTACTGATGTGGCTGCTAGCCGCCACCCACCTCCACTGGCTTAAACACCACGCTAAAGACCTGCAGCAAAACAGCTCTGGAGAATTTGACTTCCAATTAGTGCTAAAAGCTCTCCTAATATTTGTATTTCCATTTGCCAGTGCGACGGAGTGTGACACTTCCCCTGGTCCAGAAACGCATGTGGAATATATTGATCTCTGTGATTGTATATTCCGAATAACTGCATGCTTTTTGCCACATTTGGTTTATTTGCCATTTTTTGCTGTATGACAGCGCAGGTACAGGAGAGAGGATCTGTAACAACACTAACACAGTGTACCTGTCAAACATCAGCAGTGACCCTCTATTTTTCTCCATGGCTCTTTACTCACCTCTCAACCCTCTGACATTTCAGATGAGACGCTCCTCTTTGTGCAGCGTATCCTCCACATTGATTCAGTCTCATCCATGTCACTACCAGCCTGCCTCACAGGAGCAGTGTGGCTGCCTGAACTGCAATACTGCTCCCTGATGGCGCGATTGTGCACTACAGATTGGCACGCTGCAGCTTTTCAGGCAGATTGTGCCATTTCAAAAACTCCAAACATCCATTAAATGCATCCCAGACAGCCTGTATAGTTTCTGCTGAGTGAAAGATAGCATTCTATAAATGGCTACAACTGAACAGTTATATTGCATGATCTCTTTGTAGTAGGGATGATTCATTTTAAGATCACATGTTTCAGTAAATAAGACTGACTTTTAGTGTCTTCATTTGAATATGGAGGTCTGTTTCTGTTGTATTGGCCTGTCAACCTCCAGACTCCTTAACTTATAGGCTCATATGAGTGTGTGTGAGTGAGAGAGAGGGATTTTACATGTGGTCCCAAAAAAGGATCTGTTTTGCATATTTTAGTGCTTAAACTACTTGCAGAGACTTGAGACTTGCTTGAGGCTGAATATCCATTGCAATAAACATTTTGTCGCCTTGTTTAAGTTTTGTGAACTTTTGAAGTTTTCCCTCTACTGGTGCATTCAAGGACTCTTTTTTTTCAATAACAAATAAAGTATGTTAGCTTGTTGTTTTTGTTGTGAGTTTGATTTTACAGCACATGAGAGCAATGCTTCAGTCAGCCAAACGTTAAAGGGTCCTTGAATGCACCAGTGAGAAGGTTTTAAAGGAATAGATCGACATTTCGGCAAATAAGCTTATTACACACGTTACTTAAGATACTACTCGTGTCTGCATGGTAAATATGAAGGAAAAATGAAGTTTGCTTAGCTTAGCATAAAGATTGGAAACAGATAGCCTGGCTCTGTCGTACCAACACACCTAAAAACTCCATAAAACTGCAACTTTGGTTTTTGTATGAATTAAACAAACAGGATATGAAGTGATAATTAGCTTTAGAGGTGCTGGTATGCAGATTTTGTTACCTTCAGACTGATTCAGGCTGGCTGTTTCCCCCTGCTTTCAGTCTTTAAATTAAGCTAAGGTGGCTTTAGCTTCATATTTACTGCACAGATGTGAGAGTCATGCCAATCTTTTCATCTAACTCTCTGCAAGAGTGAGAATAAGCGTATTTCTCAAAATGTCAAACTACTTCTCTAAAAATGGTCTTGCAACTGCATTACCATGCAACAGTAATGTAATTCTCATGGAAAATTTAATAAACTGACAGCAGCAAAATGTTCAGTGGCTGGTATGCGTTATATGCCATAGAATTTTGTAGCTAATGAGCTAAAACATGCAAAAACACTATAATGCTTCAGGATTTTCATACATTTCTCATTAACTCATATTCCTCTCCCCCTTATATCTCTTTTCCGACATTCTGTTCCCATCTTTGTGCTTTTTTATCTCGTTTCATGTCTTCATCTCTCATCATTTCCTGACTTTACCTCCTTTGCTCTCCTCTCTCCCCCTTCGCAGGTGAATTAGCATGTAAACACATCTTCAAGATCCCTCTGTGTAACTTGGTGGGCCGCAGCATCGAAAGACCCCTCAAGTCCCCTCTGGTGAACAAGGTGCTGACGACGCCGGCCCCCGCCATGGTTCCCCCAACTCCCCTCATCTCCGCCACGCACTCGCTTTCCCTGTCCCGCATGGAGATCAAAGAGATAGCCAGCCGCACACGGAAGGAGCTGCTGGGTAAAAGCTTTTAGACACTAAATAACAAATTTACTTTGTAAGCAACAGCTTGACATTTTGGCAATTATGTTTATTTTATTTCTTGCCCAGAGTTAAATGAGAAAATGGATACCACTCTCATATATGTTCACTAAATATGAAGCTACAGCCAGCAGCCTGTTAGCTTAGCTTAATTTAGCATAAAGACTGGAAACAGGGGGAAACAGCTAGCCTGACTCTGTCCAAAGGGGATGAAATCCACCCTCAAGCACCACTACAGCTCACTAATAACCAAGTTATATGCTGACTAACTCACTGTAAAACTGCATCTTCTTACAGATTAAACAAACAAGATATCAGTGAACTTAAGGTGTTACTTTTAGCTTAGATTTCTTTGTACAAAGCTACGCTAACCAGCTGCTGGCTGTGGCCTTTTGACAGTGGTATCGATCTTCTAACCTAACTCTTGTCAAGAAAACAAATAAGCGTATTTCCCAAAACACGGAATTGTTCCTTCAACTCATATCCATTTTCTGTTATCTCATACCAAAAAAAGGCTTGACAGAGGAGCCTAGTGGGAAATCAGACAGTGGGACAGTCAAACAGAGGAAGATGAGCAAGAAGAACACTGAGGAAGAGCCCAAAGCACGAGTATTAACAACAACAAACAGTGACAGGTGACAGATTCAACAGCAGCATTGTATATTTAACCGCCACTTAAAATACTGTTATTTGAGCTTGATTCATATGTGTCTGTGCACAACAGGTTAGTCTCAGAGGCCATTGAAACAGACCTGGACGTCGTTCATTGTTCGTCCAGTACGGAGGCCGAGCCAGAGAAGGTGGTGCTGCGAGGGGAGAGTCCGCCTCTCGCCAGCGCGTTTGCCCTCTCCACATCCTTCGAAGAGGATGTCCTGGACCTAAAGTGAAGACAATCCCCCTCGTGCACTTCTCTGCCCAACCACTTCTGTACTGTCACCACAATTTGATTGTTTTGGTTGGTTTGCTTTTAAGTTGTTGTTTGTTGAGTTCCTTTTTTTTTTTTTTTTTGTTTATATCCCTTATCTTGGGTCTCCCCATTCATCAGGCAAGATGGGTGCAGTGAGAGTTAGAAGATGTGTCTGTGTGCGTATTTGTTTCGTGAGCTGTCCCTCGGCCACCATGTGTTGGGTGTTTGTGTTGCCCCGCAGCAAATAACCCAAAGAGGCAATGAGGTTGCGTAAGATGCCGTGGTTTATTCAGAGTTCTGCAACAGCCTTGAGATAACGGTTTGATCCCAAACCACAAACTGAATGTAAATCTCCGCACCGAGGCACGACAAAAATCTCTGCATTCACAATGCCCTCTGAAGTTGCTAGAGCTTAATATGTGTTGTATATTATGTGATTATTTCCAACTCACTTTCAAATGTTGTATGATATGCATATGTAAGTGTACATCTGTTTATACACAAAGATGCAGACACAGTCATGCCTGTGATGCATATTTATAGATATATTATAAAAATCCATTTTATTCCCATATTTAGTAAAAGTATGATGTTTTATGCTCTCTGCATATATTAGTCCTTATTATTCTCCTTATTCACAGTACACAGGTAGACAGGGCTGGAGGCAAAGTCTCCCACAAGTGCCATTTCCCAGCATCCTCCACTGAACTACACCTCTTAACAGCCACCATATTCTGGTGTCTGGCAGTAGCAGCCATGATTGTAGTCCATGGTGACCCACACCTCCATTCAGTTAGGATAATTTCACCTACTGGAGGCACTCTCTCAAAGCCACACGCACTCAACATTTCGCCCCATAAGAATGAGCTGACCTTAAATCTTGCATGACCCGCCTTTGCTACAAGTGTTGTGTCTTCTGCATCAAAAGGCTTCTCTGGAAACCATGAGGTCTGCAACATCATACCGTAACATAACAGCGTAAAGCAAGCCACAACCTGAGACATGAGAAGTAGTGTGGGTGTTAAAAGGATAATGAGCCAGTTTTTACTAGACTGTCGTATGTGTGATGGCAGAAAGTACAATGGTGCCTCTCTGCAGCTTCAGGTGAAGAGTACAGCGAGGGTATTAATAGAAAAACTATAAGTACAGGTGAAAACTACAAGCTTTAGACAAAAACTAAATTTAAAATACAGTATATAATCATAAACTGAAATAATAGTAAAGCATAATTTTGTCTAAATGAACACAAACTAACAAATAATAACAATGAGCTAAAACTATCTTGACTACAAACTACACTAAAATATATATGTATGTAAAATATGTTTAGTTTTTGTCTTTTTCTGTATGTGAAAGGTACGAAAAAGTAATGAGTTTTGAAGGAGTCTTGTAGAAATTTTAAGAAATGATTTGTTTATATTAATTTATTGTTTATATTGCATACTACCCTTTTCGAATAGATACAGAATGATTATTAATGATAATTTAGATCCATATACCTTTAAAAAAATGCCACCTTTACCCAACTAAAATTAAAACTAAAACTAACGACTTGTAAAATAAATAGTGTAAGTAACATTTTAAAAACTAAAACCGCTGCTCATGAAAAATAAAACTGAAAGGCTTATAAAATGTGGAAACTACTTTACTTTAAGAATAAATATCATAAAATATAGTTTTAAAACTAACTAAACTAAATAAAAAATAACCTTTATTAACAGTGGTTCTGATTCCCAATCCTCAAGATCCAGAAGCTGTGCTGGTTTTTATTCCAAATGTCCAGTAAACACCAGATGCCCCTCTAATTTCCTATTATCCCCACACCACCATGTTTCCAAAGATAACCAGTTATACACATCCAGAAAACCAACAAATCTTTACTGAGCAATATTCTTATCCTTCATTGAACCTACAAGTTTTTAGTCAGATCCTGATGGCATTGATTGGCAGTCACACCAGACTTTCTTTGGTTGTTCTTCAATTAAACTCTGTCTCAGAAAGAAAACTTTATTCCTGTTTGTTCCAGTTTGTCTCCCAAAAACTCAAGATCTGTTATACTTTTGTAAAAGGTTGTAATTATATAAAAGGTTATAATTATGTAGTTTTGAACCTAGCCCTACTTCAGACTCTCATATTATGAACTAAAGTATAAAACATTTTGTACAAATATACACTTTAAAACTATAAAAGGCATGTTGTCTGGGTACTTCAGGGGCATTCCGTCTTTTGGGAAATCAGCACTACAGACCAGGTGTAAAGAATTAACTGCAATTAGCTAACTGGCAGCATAAAAAGCCTGCAGTAATCTGACTCTTGAAGAATCAGTATTAGCCCAGAGGACTCATCTTGACAAATTCAGTCCTAAATGTATAAATACATCAAAAGAAAGGCTCTCAGTGACATACTGAAGTAATCACATTGAAATCAATGATATAAACTTAAAATTTTAAAGTTGAATCAGTCTCATCAGTCAGTGTGAATGCCAAATATAATATGAAACAGGGAAAATGTTCTGAGTAATGAACACTAGACAGTCAGTAAAAACAAAAAGGAGAAAGCTTTAAGGATCCACTGATAGCTAGTGCAACAAACTGGGAGCAGTGGTTCTGATTATGCTAACGTGGGTATGAGAGCACCTCCGTGTGGTGGTTTCACAACACAGCAGCCTTCAGATCTTGCATGAGCCTCCTCCTTTTCCCTCACACCTCTCTCCTCTGTTCTGTCCTGCCTGTCTCAGTGTGAACCCCTCCAACACTATAACACAACTCAGAAAACTAAAAAGGGAAGAAGAAGAAGAGTGGGGTGGGGGGATTTTTACAAAGGTACTCTACTTTAGTGTTTATTACTCTGATTGAGTGTGGGTGACTGGGGGATGCTTGGCAGTTACAGTTTGTAACGCTGCTTCTCTCAATTATGTTGTTCCTATTTTTCCTGTGTCGAGTACTCTTTGTTTCTACCTCCCCTTGGCAATTTCACTGTTTTTTTGTTTTGTTTTGTTTTGTTTTTTGTTTGTTTGTTTTTTGTTTGTTTTCTTTTGTTTTGTTTTTGTTTGGGGTTTTTTGTATTTGAATTAATATTTACTGTTTAGACTGTTGCTGAACCTCTCTGTGATATCAAAATGAAAGAAAATGAACAAAAAAAACACCAAGTGTCTTAAAATATTGTATCGCCATCGTTTTTAATGCCAAGTACTACTTGTAAATGTTTGTGTATCAAATGTGGCCTCAAATGAAACTGAACTATATTATTATTATTATTATTATTTGAGCAATTATTTTAAACAAGTGCTGTAGACCACTGCTGTGAGAGTAGTCGATTCTGTTCATTGATATGTAATAAATATTTATGAAATTTGAACTCTAAGCTTGTTTTTTGTTTACTAATGTTCGATTTACACAGGAAATGTTTAACACTGTCCAAATAATCCAAAGGACTACCATCAGAGTCGTTAATTAAATTTAAAATAATCAGAGGTGAGCGGCTCACACAGGTTGACGTTTTGAATTAATGTTAACAGGCTGATCAACCCAAACACTGTCTGAGGTGTCTGAGGAGGTGTTTGGTGTAACCAGGCACTAATATGGTATTAGGAAGAGAACCTGTGGTTGAAAACAAACAACAAAAAAGGAAAAAAAAGGAAACTGCTTTGTTGTTTGACTGCAATGTTATTATAAACATGTTAGTTCAGGCTCACATCTATCAGTTCAAGATTAGATCATTTCTTTCTGCTACAAATCTGGAGATCATCATGTCATGGTAACAGTCTTGCCTGCCTGCACCTAAAAAAGGGGATTTTGGCACTAAAAACACTAACGTTGAAAGATATCTACTCGATTTTTACTCATTTGAACAGCTCAAGCTTCATATTAGCTTAAGATAAACTTATAAAGACAGAAGAAGGAAGGTGGCTGGTGGATTTTGCCCTCATCATAAGTGCATTATGAAGGGATCTTCTAAGGGCCAGTATGAACAGGACGAATGATTATAGCAAGAAAAACCTATTTCAGTGTTCATATGGGCACCTCCGTGACCTAACTCTTCTGCCAGTGCACAGAGCACAGCTTCAAATTCTTATTAGATCTGACATGGCCCACCTACTGGTCCCCTTACAGCCTGTGAGTAGTGGTCCACGAGGAGGCCCCATTGCAGTCTGGATTGCACAAGCCTCATGGAGAGCCCAGGGCACAAACAGCAATGTCTCTTCACTAAGGTAGTCAGCCCAGAAGCTGAGCTCCATCACCATGTTGAGAGGTTGTGGCAGATCGATGTTTTACCTTATCTCGACGAGAAGCTAGTGACCAGATCTAAACAAGATCAGCAAGCCCTGGAGCTCCTAGCCTCAGCCACTACCAAAATAAAAGTGAATGGAGTAAGTCATTATGCTCCTCCTCCGCCTTCACCAACCTGACTGTGTCAGTGGTGATATCAAAGCCATGTTCCACCAGGTGAGGCTTCTTCCTGCTGACATGCCACTGCTCCACTTCATTTGGAGGAATTTGGTGAGTACAGTAGAACCAACAGTGTATGATTGGCATCTGTTGCCCTTCAGCACTACTTGCAGTCCCTGCTGTGCCACCTATGCACTGCAGTGACAGTACACTGTGCAAGACAACAAGGCAGGCAACAAAGACATCTTGGAGTCCATCAATCAGGTGTTCTATGTGGACAATTCCTTGCAGAGTCTTGGGACAGTGATAGCCCAGGACCTGGTGAACAGGATGAGGGAACTGCTTTCTGTGGGCGGCTTGAAGATTAAACAGTGGGCAAGCAATGACATCACTGTCATAGACCACCTGCCCAATGAAGCTAGATCTCAATGCAGCAAGCCGTTGCTTTCCCCAACCTCTGGGAATCCGCCTTGGGCATGCACTGGGACTGTTTACATGCCCACCTTGAGACACATATACACGATGCTTGCATCCCAATATGATATATTGGGTTACCTATTTCCATATACTACCCATGCCAAGGTAGTGCTGTGGTACCAGATCTTTGGAAAGACTGAGCATTGTTATGATGACCCTATTCAGCAGCAAGACCTACTGGAAAGATGGCAAACATGAGAAGTAGGGCTATGTGGCCTGAACAAAGTGAAGATTCCTCTGTGTTATGATCCACCATGTGTCAACTCTGCTGCAGTGAATAGGGACCTCCACGTATTCTGTGACGTGACAGAGAGCTTACGGGGCAGTTGCATATTTGTGGTCTATTGATGAACAAGAGCATGTCCATTCAACCTTTGTCATGGCAAGATCTCCAGTACTCACTGGTTCTCAGCTAACCAAAGTCCTCTGACCAAGATGACACTGCCAATTCCATCCGTCACCCTGTGGTCTGAAACCACAACCATCATTTACTGGATGAAGTCTGAGTTTTGCGGTTACAAAGTATTCGTCAGTACCCTCATTGCAGAAATCCAGGATCTTGGACTGGAGATATGTGAACTACTACAAGCAACCCGGCGGATGATGTTACCAGAGGGCAGACTCTTATGGATCTTGTGCAGTCTCGCCAGTGGAACCGGTGACCACACTTGCTGCAAAAAGTTTACCTGAAACTAATATGAAGCTTCAGCCATCCAAATTAGTCAAATCAAATAGATATCTTTCAATGTTACAGTCTTTTTAGTGCCTTTTTAGTCCCTCTTTTTGTTACTATACTTCCACCATAGCTCAACAGGGAAACACTGCCAAGGAAAACAAAGGCGGAAATTTATACTAAAAACACTGTAAATGTGGCAGATATCTACTTGATATGACTAACTCAGATTGCTGAAACCTCATATAAGCTTCAGATAAACTTTTAAATGCATTTTTGCACTAAATGACTGTGTGGACACACTGTGGATTTTGGCCCTCATTATTTACATTGAAAGCACATTTAAAGGGGATTTTTTAATAGCCAGTATGAGCAGGAGGAATGATTATAGCAGGGAAAACCTTTTTCAGTGTTCATTTGGGCACCTGACTTTTGTTTTAAGACAAACTTGAAAGTTGTGAACCTGTCCCTTAAGATTTAAGCTCTGTTTCTTTGAAGTAAATGCTGTTTCTCAGTGTTCACTTTTAAAAGGAGCCAGAAGCAAGCCTACGCCCCTGAACAATGGTCCAGACTATTCAAAATAAACTGCTCTCCTGATGGGAATTGACCAGAGGCAAAAGAAAACAAAGCTTTTATACATGTTTTGTAAGACTAAAATTTTGTAGAGACTAAAATGTAGCAATACATTTCTCATTACTCAATTAACTGCCTAGTGGTATGTGGTTTTTGTTTGTGTCAGGCACTGCAGCTCGTTCACCCGATGATTTGATTGCATGAAAGAGAGAGAGAGAGAGAGAGACAGAGAGAGAGAGAAAGAGAGAGAGAGAGAGAGAGGAAAAGTGAGTAAGTGGGAAGGAGTACGTTGTTTCCCTTTTGCCCCAAAGGTACAGGCAGGTTGAGACGACCACACTGTTGACGCATACTCAGGATATAGACACACCTCTGTCCCTGGCATATCATTAGCTTTATGTTCCAAACAGATCATATGTATTGTTGATGCTCACTCATTCATAGCAGAGGATTAGGCTTTTCCAACACTCCTCCCACACTCTGCGGTTTTGTTATATGTCTTTTGTTTAAAAAGAAAAGTCCCATAATCACAAAATATTCCAGGTCTGTAATTTCAAGTTAGTCATCACATCCCAGTATTACTGGATATACATCATTTTAAGGCGGCAAAATGTATTATCATTATTGTTACTGACAGGAGTCAAAAACAAATCACAGAGGAATAAGGAAGAACTGTTTTCACATCAGACTGAGCCAAAGATGATGTAATAACATGGAAAAACAGATCTTTTTACTCATAATGCTACAGGTGATTTGAACAGGTTGACAAGCCGCCCACACATACTGTAATCATGTTCTGAATATAATGTCTCTTGTCTGTTCTGTTAGTAAGTCTATATGGCCTCCCAACCATCCCCCCTGGCCCCTCAGGATACGACAGTGAGCACAGCATAGCCGAAGGTCTTACATAATAGGTGGAGGAATGCTGGAGCTTTGCCGTGGACTTCTGGATCATCTCACCCTCACACACACACACACACACACACACAAAATGGGGCCCTGTCCGAGTAACACCAGAACAAACTGTCTCTGCATGACCAGGCAAAGTAAATAGTGTGATCTCTCTACGAAAAGATGATTAAATGAAAGAATGAATCACTCATGAACAAATCACATTTAAGATCAGACTGTGTGAAACGTTTTATTGCCTACAAACAAGAATGTATCTGCACTGTTGAAACATCACTAATAAATTATTATTACAATATTTTTAAAATACATAGATATAAAATTCACAGATAACAATAAAATATTACAGAGAAGATCTTCCTCGTTTGTTTTTGTTTGTTTTCTGTCTCTGCAGGTTGTTGCGAGACATTTATTTCTCAGTCTAAACTCAGTGTTAGGATTCCTTTAAAGCTGGCAGTTTTCTATATTTTTCTTATTGTCAGCATGTGCAGAGTCAAAAAAAACAATGAATTGATCTACCTACAAGTATTAACAAGTATATCTAAACCTTAAAATCTCATTATACCATACTGGGTCACATTATTCTGTTTAGAAACAGCTCCAACAACTAATAACAGCTATCCCATTTCCAGTCTCCAGAGAGTAGTTTTGTGTAAGGCTTTGCTAGCTTGTTTTGCTACATATCACAACCTCTTGACTTTGTGCTACATTGTAAATTTCTCAAAGAAATTCAATACAAAATCAAAAGGTTGTGATATGTAGCAAAGCCTTACACAGAACTATTCTCCGGAGACTGAAATCATGATCGCTGTTATCAGTCTTTGGAGCCATTTCTAAACAAACTACAGCGACCGCAATCTTCGTAGTGAAGGAACATGTCACCCAGTGCAAGGGTGTGACTCACTGATGTGTTTTTAATAGTTTTTGGACAACGGAGGTCTAAGGCTCAAAGGAATACAATATGTCAGACTTTGAATACACACATAATAACTTAGTAAGTAGATCAGTTCATTGCTGGTTTGGCTCTGCACATGAGAATTCTTGAAATATAGAAAATTGCCAGCCAAATCCTTTAAAAGGAACATGGGAGACAGTTTCACTCACACTAAAGGAGTATTAAGTTGTATTCCAGTGCGTGTTATTACAATCTATGCTGCATAGAGTTTCTGCACATCATCACACCAGGATCCACTATACTTTTGTTGAATGTAGCATGCAAACAAATGACACAACAGATGGAACATCCTCACAGGAAACAGATGAAGCTGCGGAGGATACGACACCACATGAATGGTGGTCTGTGTTGTGTGTATACACAAAGAGGCAGGGGATCAACATACAGTGCTGGAAAATGTCCCAAAGTGGCTTAAACTAAATGTCTACAACCGTCTGTCAGTAATCTTTCAGGTTATTTAAACGACACCTGGTTAAAAAGACGAATACGAGCAACAACCTTCATTTGCATTTTAAATACTTGTGTACAGTACAAGATGACTTCAGCTTCAAATAACTTTAAAGACATTCTCACATTTCAACTTTGTAAATAAAACAAAAATACTGATTAAATCTCACAAACCCCAGCATTGGTGTAATCTTACACCTTATATTGCACTCTCATTGACATTCTCGTTTTTTCTATTCTGCCTCCCAAGAGGCCTCTCAGGTATCCTCCTCCTGCTTTTTTCTCACACAGGTCACAGATCGTAACCTCCATCTATTGAAGAACTAGTTCAGTCCCTCATCTCAGAATATTAAGCATATGCTGCGACTGCTATTAGGATCTGCAGCGCCATGGAAACACAAGGTATCTGTGCGACGGTGTATGCCAGAGAGCGGGTCGGCGCTCGCAAGGCAAACAGGTAGGCTACGCTGTGCAGCACACGGGCCATGAAGAAGACCAGGAAGTGAAGGCGAGCCACAGCCAGTGAAGGTCCAGTCAGGGAGTAGATGGCACCCAGGAACAGGAAGGGTAGGATGTTCTCCATGTCGTTAATATGAGCTCTATACCAGAGAAAAGGTGATTCAGTTATAATATGTGGACAAAAACATCTGTTTTTGATATGCTGATGTAATGTTGTGACTCAGCTGTCTGACTGTTAGAAAGCTCAATAAAGCTGAAGTGATGACACGGCAGACGATTTCTCAGTTATTAGCAGAATGGGAAATGAAAATGCTTAATCCTCGTAATTTCTCAGTAAGGTGACTCAAGACTTTCTCTGTCCCAAATGCATCATACTTTACTACACAACAGTAGACGTCTGTAATTTGCTCCTTTTGGCGGAGGTGATCACCAGGTCAGACGTAATCAACCACACATATTTCTTCACCACTCACTGGATAACACTTTTTGATAATATTATTCTAGGCAACCTGCCCTGATAGTAATTCTTGCAAAAACAGCACTTTAAAAAAAACAGGATTACACTCACACACTATTTGGACACTGCACGTTGTAGTAATTTACAAATATGCAGTAATTGCCAAAACAGATTTCTCAAGATATTTAGGATTTGTAACTGCCAGCCAACAGTTGTTTCCTTTCACAAGTTCATGGATATTCCAGAGGAGAATTTTTTTCTAGTAGAAAAACATCTGCTTTCCTCACTGCTCCAACGGATCATTTTCTGACAAGTTAAAACAAAGTCAGTCGCACACATGTCCTACAAGTTGGCAGCTTGTAGTGGAAAAGCGATGGAAAAAATCTCACTGAGCTGCACTTAAATTAAACAATTTTACTATTCTTAAAGATTTACTAGGAATTCTGCATTTGCAGGGACAAATAAAGTGAGTCTTTTCATTATTTGTATGATTTGGCACATGCAGGTCCATAAAATGCATAAAAGTATGAAGCCACAACCTGGGAACACTCAGTACTCATAACATTCAACTTTACTGGTCAGATACCCAGTGACTTACTAATAAATATAATACTTACAGCAATATCCTAATGTAGAAACTATTCAGCAGGAAGTATAGAATACCATAGAATGCATAACAGTGGATGGTATGAAATCAATGTAGTCTTGTTTTTGCAAACTCACTGCTGTATGCAATCCTCACAAAATACAAGTTAAATATTTAAACCAAAGTCAAAGCATGTAGTTTCCAATGAATCAAACTTTCTGCATTCTCACCTTCGGCATCTTTCCACGTATGGATCCTCTCTGTGGTACTGTAAACCTCCGTGTCTCAGCGCGTCCTCAGGGTTGGCAAAAGCCTTTCAATGACAGAAATAAAATAGCTTTTCGTCAGTTAAAGTTGTCCGGTGTTAGGGTTAGGGTTAGAGTTCATCATCATATGGGAGTCACTCACCTTTTTACGCAGCCTCACTTGTCCCGTTATTATCGCTATAATGTACATTTTGATCACCAGAAGCACGCCGTAGAAAACAAAACAGGAGAAAACCTCGTTTCTTATCACTGCCATCGTTGTTTTTAGTTATCCAAACCGAAATGTACCGGAATCCAAGAGGGGCTCTGAGATTGTTGCGTGCGTCACGCCTCTAAAAGTGTAAGTGATCCAGCTGGAGGGGGGAGGTATTTGTAGGGTCGACGATGCCTCCACCCACGGGGGAGGAAAAAAAACGGAGTGCTTCATTCATGAGTCTTGAGAATCTGGATTTGATATGTGAAATACCTTGGCACGCAAAAACGTGTTCCTTGAGGCTACGAAGAAAGGTTGGTTCATTTTGTAATTTCCAAATGCAACCAATTGAAGTTTTATTGTCTCTTTCAATGAAGGAACATTTATAGCCCTAGATCTTTAAAAAAAAAAAGAGAGAAAGAAAGAAAGAAAGAAAGAAAGAAAGAAAGAAAGAAAGAAAGAAAGAAAGAAAGAAAGAGAAAAGGGGCAATATGGACAGTTTGCTCCCACTCATTAAATGGGGTCTGCGTAATTGGCAAAAAACATGAACTTTCCCTGCCTCAGATAATCTGACTCAGAAGCAAACTATTTGACTTTCAGAGCCAGAGTGTCTTTTCTTTTATGGTGGTCAAACAGTGAGAATGATTTCAAGTGAGACTGCTGGCAAAATATGGGCTGTGGGTTCGGTTGCAAAACAAGAAAAATTTCCACCCTAATTTGGAGTACCGATGTTGCCACGATCCCCGTGTTGCTCAACACCATAATCTATCCTATTACGGTTAAGGTTACGGTGAACTACAGTATTATGAAAACATGTCGTTGATGACAGCAGTGGTTTAATAGCCTAACTTTTTACGTCACTATTATCTGACAGCTGTAATTACTAGTTATTTGAATAAATAATAAGCTTCTACGTTAAAAACAAACAAACATATGATCAGTTCATGAAATATGACATATTGTTATAGATTAAATTACCCAACAGTATAAATATAAGTATACTGTAGTTAAATTAAATTAATTAGCTCCACCAACTGCATCTTTATTAATAATCCAATTATATTATATTATAACAATCACAGGGACTGTTTGCATAACAAATACTTTTAATGATAATACTTCTGTAATTTGACTTAAGTAGGAAAGTTAAAGTTAAGTTGGAGGAAGCATTCAGAGGTTTTCCTTAAAGTGAAAATACCAAGATATAGAAAATAATAATAATAATTATTATTATTACAAGGAATGTTTTGATCCTGTATTCAAATTTCTACTTAAGTAAAAGTACAGAAGTATTGTTGGGTAAATGTACTTAAAAGTATCAAAAGTAAAAGTAGTCCTTAGCAGAATGGGTCCTTTCCCAATGGTATTATTATGTATGTATATATACTTATTTTCTATCACTGATGCCTTAACATTTAAGCAGAATTTTGATGTTTTAGTTGGTTGAGGTGGAATTTATTGTAATTACACAGTATGTAACAATTAATCATATTGATAAAATGATCACATGTTTCAAAATCTCAATCTGCCAAGTAACAGCAGCTGTCAGATAAAAGTAGTGGAGTAAAGAGTATAATATTTGCCTCTGACATGTAGTGGAGTAGAAGAATAAAGTAGCATAAAATACGAATACTCAGGTTAATTACAGGTACCTCAAAATTGTACTTAAGTAAAATTACATTGTTGTGTTGAGATATGAATACTTACTCATGTGGACTTTGAGAAAAACAATTAATATCACTCCATTCATCTGTATTTCTCCAATCATTGCATTTATTGCAAATTCACCACATTTCCTGTGTATTTTATCATGTTTATTTACATATTTGTATCATAACACCTCTTGGTCGAGTCTCAGCCATCAGTCTGTGTTTGCCAGTCCAAGGTGAGCGAGCTTCCTGAGCTGGTGTCGTCACAGCAGTCCTCAGCATCGGAGAAGGAGGACATGTAGTGGAGACCGGTCACTCTGTGGTAGCCTTCCTGGAGCATCTGCGGGTAGGCGGTGAGCTCCATGGCCCTGCGGCCGGTCCTGCTCAGTCTCACAGTCCACATGTCAACCAGATGGGAACACATGACGCAGCCCATGGTGCATCCAAAACAGGTCAGTAGACAGATTATACAGATACTGTATATACAGTCAATATAGATGTGAGGGCACACGAGGTAGCCTCACTTTCTCATGGTCATGTGGGTACACGCTAATATACAGTATTTTGCATTTTGCAGGTGAGGACAGCAGCTAGATACGCATCACTAATACACACAACCCAGCTTTATGCAACAGAAATATATTTACATACACTGAGATTTAATATTTTGACATACATTTAATGATACAATGTATGGGTAACGTATTGTGGAATAAATTGAATGATATATATGTAAAATATTGCAGTATTTACTATTTATTGCTGTTTCATACATTTTAAAGACATCACTACATTTTCTATATGCATATGTTGGTGTATGGTCATTATATTATACAATGCTTTCAGGTAAATAGTATATTGATTGACATGTACTGCAAAATATATGTTGAAATTAAATGTATTTCAATATATTCTTTATGTGCAGAATTATACTTTAATGTTTGTTGACATAGTACTAAATATGTGGAGAGATTAAATATATTTCAACATATTTTTAAAGTTTTTTTAAAGGGAACTCTCACACTGAAACCAACACTGAGTCCATGTGAATGCCTGTGTGAGTAAGTGTGTCCTGGGACTATGTTTATCTGGGTTTTCTTCTATAAAAGGCTTGCAGCGAATAAAAAAAAATAACACTACCAGGGTGAAGGAGGTGCAGCACAAAGTGCCACAAAAAAAAAGGAAAAAAAAAAAAGAAGAGCGCCGCTACAGATCAAGTTCTCGCCTGTTTTCAGCATCCAAAAAACCACAGGTGTCACACCCAGCTCTGCCTGCAAGGCCCAATAAGGGTTACCGTGAGTTAAAAGGTCACAAAGTCAAAAACAGCCTGTCTCAAGGTGTTCTCCGTCTCTCAGAGCTGCCAGACGTGGCATGTAAATATTTACAGAGGTCGTTCTTTTCAAAAAAACCACTAAGAGAATGTTCACAGAAAGAGAGGGGTTGAATCAGTCTTTCCAGCTTGTTTTCTCCCAGCCCACGACACAACTCATCTGATGACTTGCTCCACTGACGATACTGCAGCACTTTAATTTGGCTTCAGCTGGGTGCAGGATCACCACTGGGCCTGTTCATAGCTGCTTAAAAGCTGCTTAACTTTGATAAATGTGTCATGTTAGTCATCCTTCTCTCCAGCTTGTTGACTGTTACCTATGATGTAAATAAATGCCTGAGGAAAGAAATGGATGGAGGTTAGTTAGTGGCAGATTAAGGAGTTAAATTAAAGGACAAAACTCTGTCTTCTTGTGCACAATTGAAGCAAGCATCCTTTTAAACTTACAGCCAAAAAAAACTGCCTACAAGAGTGCTGTAAATGCAGGAGGAATGGGGTGAGTAGTACTCTGAGGTAAAATGAGGGAACCACTCATGCGCCCATAATTTAGGATATTAAAAATGTATATATGAACCAGGCAGTTTGCTCTGACAGCTGTAGCAACAGACAGAGATCACTTCCACGGGAGTCGCTTTAGCTAACATTACATGTGATGCTGTATAGGATGAACATCTGTGGATTGTGTGTACTTTACTCGATTAGTCGACAAAATCAAAACAATTACAGAGCTGCAGAGCAAATCAGTGCAGCGGTTTTCCTTTTCCTTTTCACATTGGTACAGATATTTCCGTTTCTAATTGTAATTAGAGATAATTTCTGTTTGTTAATACAAATCTCAACCTTCCCTCCCTCAATCTATCGCCTGACCTTCATCATGCAAAGCCGACTGCTGCACAGAGAGCCATTAGCAAAGAGTGAAAATGACAATAATGATAAGGATGGAGAGGAAAAGTGCTCTGCTGCTACTTGCCACACCCATCCTGTCCCAGTGAGTGGACACAGCAGGGGCAACCCTCTAAAAACCAGCCCTGGATTCTTACTGTATAGTGTTCTTCTGATTTAGTCTGTACAACTCCAGCTATGGATATTTAATTATTCATTAATATATGTGATGTTTTATGAAATGCATCCCGCACAGCGTCAGTATCCCAGCTTCAGCGTGTAACCTTCCTGTCAGCTATCTGTAATCGTGTCCGAGCTCTGGTGTGTGGATTATTGCTTAGAGACACACACACACACACACACGCAGTGCAGGAGACATGCCAATGTTTTGGTAATGTGATGTGGACGGATGCAGCAACTGCATTAGTGTGATGTGCGTGTGTGTGTGTGTGTGTATGATAGTCTATCCCCTAAAACAGTTTTTTTCCCCCCTGTCTCTTACCTGAATTATGTTTGTTCTCCTCCTTCATGAATTCTCAGTATGTGCATCATATCCTCTCAGCAGCCCGGCGTGTTTTCATCTCCGTCTGCCTCTGTCTGGGTTGGGAACAGCTCAGCATACGTGCGGGACTTAAGATGACATCACAGCTGCACACTTAAAGAGTTGCTCTCTCTTTCTTAACCTATAACAGGTACACCCTCTCCTCTCTGTCTCTCATTTATACTTAACTATATATTTTTTCAGAGGACACCAAAAGAAACAGTTTATATACCGTAGCTCATCTTTTTTTATGTCCCTGTTGATCGAAGCTTTACTCTAACAGAGATGACAACAGTGATAATGCTGTAATCAATGAAAGTTTAACTAATTCATATATTATTTATCTGGACATCAATTAAGGTAATATTTTAAAGGTGTACACCAGCAATTTAGCATTGCACCTATCAAGAATCCAATCAAGGTGGGAGACAGATTTGAAAAAGATTGGTCAAAATATATGCAACAGAAGCTGAAATGTTCTGATTTTTAACCCCAAACATGGCCCCAGGGGCCAAAATAAAACCCTGTTCCTGCCTTTTTCTGTGCATGTGTGTACAATATTCTCATGGTGGACTATTATGGAGCCCCAGGTTTGCTGTGTGGTACTTCTATCAACAGAAATTAATCTAGGAGTATGTGCTATGTAAGCACAGTATCAGGTGAAATAATGAAGGTATTAAAAATTGATTTTTTAACAGGGACCCAGGGCTTCAATATTAGGTGATAAAACAAGGATTTACTGTATATGTCAGTGGATATTGTGCTTTTGTGGTGCATATATGACGCCCCTGCCACTGTCTAGGAGGCTGACTTGGTCAATTGACTGCTAGTGATTGGTCGTCAATGTAATCTGGTTCACTTGGGCCTGCCTGGTTATAAAAACTGGCCCATGTGGTCACTCTTTCTCTCTCTTTACAACAGCTGGTATCCACCCTGTATGACCTTATTTTGCTTTCTGCACCATGTTTTATACACACTACTGTTTGTTTGTGTTAGCATCAGTTTCAATAAATTACATTTATTTTCAGTAAACTCTGGCGTGGACTCCCTCCTTGTCACATTCCTGAGCCAGTTTGTGTTTTTGTGTCCTAAACTAACATCCAAGTAGTCAAATTAATACAAACCAAATGTGAACAAGGGAAGTTACCCTACTTGTCCTGCTTGTAATCAAGCCTCAACTGGTCCCTGGTGAGAGTCGTGCTCCAAAAACAAGCTGGATTGAACATTTCCCATTATGCAACCAATATTTTCATTAAACCATCTTTCCCCTGGTAAAAACCCACACTTTAAACTCTATGTCCCCAGTTTGTACAGAGACTTCCTAATAAAAATGTGTTATCTCCAAGCTGAGAAAAACCGTGATGACATCATTACGACATTACCAGGGTTATTTTCTCAGACTTCTTCCTTCAGGAGATAGAGCCACAGATCAAATTACACATCCATTTTCACAGGCTTAGTCGTGCTATGACTAGTAAACTGACATTTAAATGTAAATAAGAGATCCCCTTTTTTTAAAAAAAAAAATATAAATTTTCAATGCAAATAAGACACATGCCAATCAAAGACCAGGCAATTTTAATCATTTAACCAGTCATGAGTAATTACATCAGTTATACAGACATTAAGACATCCCATTGAATTGAGGTCAACCCCAGTCCCATGTTCTCAAAACATCACCATTATCTTGACCACAACAGCCACACACCGTAAAATGAAAGGAAAAACAAGAGTCAGTGAAATCCTGCTCTGCTATCTGCAGGGTGTCACGACATTACTGATGAATTCTGTCCAACCACAGCAATGCTCATCTTTTCCAGTGAAAAATATAAATGGGAATCTCTCACGCATAGCTACGTGCTGTAACACAAGCAAACATAAACTCACAGGTGGGGATAATTAAGTAAGTAATTACCACTCGACATTTCTTAACACTGCAATATAATATGATGCACTGCCCCAGTCTGTACCGTCAGCTGTTCATTAAGTATTTGATAGCTGTCCAGTATCTCTTTGATGATAGAGCTAGAATTGCACAAAGATTTGTCTTTTTTCATTGCACTTACGCCCCCAAAAAGTATCTAAACATAGCACAAACATCCCTATAGTATTAATATTATCTCTTGTAGACACAGTCTGGACGTTCGTGAGAAGAAAAACACTGCAAAACAGTTTTCTTAAGACAAATGGACAAATCAGAATCCTCTCTTAATAAAATTGATTGATTGCTCTTTGGACACAAAAACAAACAAAACAGGGAGACATAAATTACTGCAATGGTCCAAAGTCTCAACAGACATGGCTGATATTTTGACATGTCATACTGGGAAAATTACAGCCATGCCTTTAGGTGCTCCTAAACTAATAAGGATGTTTCTTCACTGACATCACTTACTGTGACACTTAAAAGTGAGTGGAGGGATCATCTCCTGCTATAACAAGTCCAACTATCTGCAGTGAAAAAATGGTCAATTAAAACATCTTGGGTACTTTTTGGGTGCTCTCTGCTTGTTGGATACGTTGCTATAGGGGAATGTTAAAGGTGGTCTTCTGATAATTACACTTACAAATATCTGAGATTGTTGAAATTGTTGCACTTTATCAGATTAAGTATGTGCCAAAAGTCTGTCTTGCGTATCCTGGAATCTCCCAGTAGTTCATGACACAAAATGATAATAGGACGACAAGACGCTGATTGCTAATTTTTAGCTAACAGAGAAAGGTAGCGCTGAAGCTAGGTAGTATTAGCTACTTTGATTCTACATTTTGAGGCTGACATTTTGAAGTTTTGTTGTTTTTTGTTTTGTTTTTTTATTGGTATGCTAACACCTTCTTCAAGGTTCAGTACCACTCTCAAGTCTGTACACTAAATATCAAAGTAGCCAGCAGCTAGCTTAATTTAGCACAAAGACAGGAAATGGGGCAAAACAGCTAGCCTAAAATCCATCTCTCAACACTTCTAAAGCTTACTAATTAACAAGTTATATCTCGTTTGTTTAATCGATACAAAACCTGAGTGAAAAAAGTTTAATAATGACAAGTTGTGGTTTTCATGGGGGGTTGTGTGCTGTGTTATTTCTTGCCCTAGAGCAGTAAACAAACAAGATATAACATGTGCATTAGTGAGCTTCGGTTGTGTGGTAGGTGGATTTTATTACCTTTAGACAGAACCAAGCTAGCTTTTTCCTCATTTCCAGTCTTTGTGCTAAGCTAAGCTAACCAGCTGCTGGCGTTAGCTTCGTATTTACCTACGTGAGAGTGGTATCATGGTCTCATCTAACTCTCTGTTGACATAAATAAACTATCATGTATGTCATGAATTTTCAGTTGATCATACAGTGAAATACAGCATGGAGATTTAATGGTACATGGTCTAAATAGAGGGGGATGTAAACTAACTGAAGCCTGTGCACACCCACATAGATATTTTTATTTCTCCTGACTGATAAGACCTTTGCTCTGGTTAAAGGTGGGAAGAGCTACGCTAGAGCTCACCAAATACCATTTAATCATGAAAGTGATGACAGAGTACATTTTTCCACCTTAACAAAACTAAAAGTACTGTGAGGGAGATCTCAATCAAGTAGTGGCTGTGCATGCAGCTCTTATCAGGCAAATGCGTGAAAACACTTGGGCAGGTGTATTATGGGTATATAGGGGCTTGATGGCACCGTATTCCACAATAGGATGACTGTCTTTCAGATAATCAGTTGTTTTGTTTTGCATGGCATCTAAAAAAAAAAAAAAAACCCAAAACCAACAACAACAACAACAGTGTTCATTCAGTCATCTAGCATTGAAAGGTTAGTTTCCTGTTGACAAAAGCTTCAAGATCTTGCTGTCACTCATTTGTATTTACTGACATATCTTGTGATTCAGCGTAATAGCTGAGTAGCAGTATTTATCTGAGTAAATCTCCTACCTCTGGAGGTTCTTCTGTGCCAATCCAATAATTAGAATAACTACTTAAATGATTATTATTGATGAACGAAATATTTAAAGACAATTTATCAACTGTTGATTGGTACATCATGTAATATGGCTCAGGAGATTTTACCAAACAGCAATAAAGTTAAATTGACTATAGATTCATTTGTTGTTTAAAGACAAGATTGTCAAATGAAACATATTTTTCATTTCATACTGTCTTATTTTTGGTTTGGTAAATGGTTTAAATTAATTGTGCTGTTCAAATATAGAAAAACACAGAAAAATAATACATATTTTTTTATTTTCCTAGGTTTGCTTTTCAAAATTGGTATTTTTTATGATAGTCATTAAATTAGACTATAGAGGGACACAGAGATACATCGTTAGTATCATGTGTTGACCGGGCTTCAACTGCTTAAAATATGGAGGCAAACCTCCTCTGCTGATCTGTACAATAAGAAAAGGCAAGTATTTGGTTTATCTACAATGACATAGGGGATTACTTGGTTTATTTGCTGTGCTCTAAAATGTATTATAATAATTAAGGAAAGGATCAATATAAAGACGTCACATAAAATGTAAAGTTCCTGTTGATGTTTCAGATTGAAACTTTGTCAGTATTCGCTCAAATTATTAAAATCTAAACAGCTGACAGGGATTATTTTGTTAAAAGTCACCTCAAAAAACAAGTGATCAGACATGAAGTTAAAAAGATTCATAAACAGAATCGACTTTTGCAAAGTCTTTAGCAGGTGGCGTTATTATAAGCAAGGTGATCGACTCCACAGTGTGCAGTTACTCAAAAATGTTCTGAGCAAGTCTGCATGTTTGCTGATGTCAATGGCAGCCAGATGTCAATGTCAGGAGCTGTTTAAACTTGCACTACACACTCTTGTTTACCAGTCTAATGTGTCTGTGATGAAAAGATATTAAAGGAAGGGAGGACAGAGAAGCACAAGATCTGAATCAAGTTTTACTGCTATCAAGCGGTGCAGATTCAACACTTCCTGCAAGCGGAGGTTTCAACAGTAAACAACTCGTAGACACATTAATGTCTTTATGAGCATATACCTCATAATGTAATATCCCTACAACAAGATTCATTTTTTTAAACGACCTGATGACCAAACATGCACAATTAAGAAATTAAGTAAGAAAATATACTCGATTAATTAAGTAGCAATCATATGGTAAATGGTTTTGTCCATGTTGTGCTGTTTGAGCCTGTTTTTTTGTGATGTTGTCAGAATATTTTTTTCCTTTTGCTAAACTGTTACGTGAAAAGGGAATTATCTCTTCCATGAGCTGTGACCAAGGCCATTTACACTCTTGTGTTTCAGAAGAATTACAAACTTACAGTGTAGGCTATTATCACAAAAGCCAGTTATTTTCTCATCATCCCCTGGTAAATTTATCGCGTTACCACACCCGATATGTAATCATCTTTGTATGTTACACTTCCTCCACGACTGCAATTATCTACTCTGTTGATATTTATACTGATTTATCGAGATATATAGCCATATATCTATATATGTTTGCATGTTCTCAAGATAACTCTGGGATAAACTGAGCGGGAGTGACTCAATTTTACCGTAATCTTGAGCGCTTTCGTTTGTTATTTTCTGTTTTAAGAAACAAACTCAGCATCTCATCCTATCAGAGAAAAGTCCTTCTAGGTCAAAAAAAGGGAGTTGCAACAGCATGCACTTTGAAGCTTTTCAAATACAAATGACCCTCAAAATGATCACTCACGCATGCTTTGTGATTTCTTATGGTTCACTGGTCCGATCATTTTACTGACTTAAACCAACAAAAGACTTCCATTCCTGAGGGCTCAGTTAGACTGTGTATTTAAGGTTGGAGGTGCAAGAGTATGATTTATGGAATATCTCTCACTTGTTGTCTGAACTTGTTGCTATGAAGCTACTAAACAGGCGAACAACAGAAAGCTTATCGATGTCTCTGGGTTGTTGCTTCCAATGAAAAAGTACAGTCCTCAAACCAAACATCATAATGCTCCCCTCCAGCGTTCTGGTCAGTGACCCCGGCAGCTGTCTGCCTGCCATAGCCAGTTTAGCAGTATGACACCTAGTCACTACAGCAGCAACTGAAACACCATTAGCTACCGAAAGCAGCTCTGGAGATGTGACACAACATCTTATTTTACACCTTAACATTGAGGACTGGAGTTATCCAATAAATAAACTACATGATATTTAAGTACCATTTCATCCTCTTGCGACAGGGCTTCAGAATAATGCGTTGCTACATTTACAAAGTGCTCACGATGAGGCTTCTTCGCCAAGGTGCAAATTCCTCAGCTTCCTGTGAGGGCAGGAGTGGAAAGGAAATCAGAAGACCTAGGGATAATGAAAATGCAAGGTGAGATACAAGTTGAAAACAACTGAACAATCAATATGCCTTCAACTCAAACCACCTAGATTAAATTCCCTTCTGTTTAATAGCTGGAGGTGCTGTCTCCATTATTCTTGGCCACGTGTAGCTATCCAGCGCTCTGCTGGCCAGAAGGAATTTATGAGCTCATGTGGTTGACGTAAGCAAAGAGGAAATATTGCATGTCTACAAGCCCCAAAACCCACGGCTTCCAGTAAGTTGTTGTGTGGAGGGATGAGAAATATAATGAGGAATTACTGTGATTAAACAACACACAAGCACTGAGAAGTGTTCCCCAATAAGTAAAGATTCTAACCTCTCTTTATCTCAAAGTGCTCTGGTCTCTGCCTCGATCTTCCTCTCGCCGTGAAGACTGTCTGGGTCAGCCGGGGCCACCGTCTGTCTCACTGCAATCTCAGGGCCCCCGCTATAAATACCCAACAAGTACTGCCATGTCTCCTCTGAGATCTGACCGTAGTCTGCACCTGAAGGCAGGCACACACATAAAAAATGTTTTTACTGACCGTCTGTTTTCTTTATTTCCACCTTTACGTCCTTTTCAGCGAGTGCAGAGGTTTACCTTGCTTGAGTTGTATGTGTCCTCCTTTCATAACACCAATTTTACTGTTGTCAATGGGACCCGGGGGCTCTAAGAAAACAAATTATAAAAAAAAGTTCTTGTACAGACAAGAAGACAAACCACTTTTATGCACTGCTGTATTTATCTAACTCTAAAATCATACCGTTGTCTTTGCCCTTTACAAAGCTCTCCCACTCTCTGAACCACTGCATGCTGATACACAGGATGACTGTCGGAGCCTCCTCCGCCTGAAACTCTTTGTTCAGCTACAGACAAGAAAAAATTGCTCATTCGACATTCAACACAAAAGGATACACATCATCACACACACACGCAAACCTTTGTAGCATACAGGCTTTTACCTTGATAAAGGTGTCTATTTCTGTTTTCCTGCGTTTAGCCAGAGCTTCAATCTCCACCTGGCAGATGGCGCACATATACAGGTGGTTGACTGCAGGGCCGCCTCCAAAACTGGGAACCGAAACACCAAAATTTAACGCAAAGACACTAAAAGACAGTGAGACCGACTGACACAAAGGAATGTGAACTTGTGCATCCAAATGAAAATCCTTCAATTATTGTAGAGCCACATAAGGTAAGTTTGCAGGAAGCACTGCCTTTCAATAAAATCTAAAGAGGTCAAGGAAATCTCAAAACTAATGATTCAAACACATCCTTAAACACAATCTCACACTGACACGCATCATCAGTTATGATTAAACTCATTCATTCATAGTCCATCACAGTCCTAATTGGGTACTTTCCGGCTACCAATTTTTAGTAGCATTCACAACATAGTTGTAAAAAGCAGCGAACCAGATTTTATAGGTTCAATGTGAAAGCCTTCTTGAATTCAAGCTGCACTGATTGATTTGTTTTTTGGTCACTTGGGGGCAGCTGAACAAGCTCTAAACACAACACTGACAAATTATCACCTTATAAAGTTTTTAGGGCGAACATGTTAGCAAAGAGTTGTCTATTTACACAACAAGCAGCCATGGCATTCATAGCAACATTAGCATTCGTTTGGAGTTATGTTTCAACCACTTGCTGAATTTAAGTCCAACATTGACTCTCAGTTTGGATCCGTTTTGGTCCTCCAGCTACTGAGGGAAATATCTGGCTAGCAGCTAGCACACAGTGGGTTTATAAGAGTTTTTCTGTTGATGGGAGCTACTCGCTGTGGCTAAAAAGGGGGATGATAAGAGCAATGAGACTGAAAAAAAAACAGTAAAGCTGCGGACTGTGAAACCAAAACAAAGAGCTCAAAGATGCTAAAACAGGGGAAGTCGGAGCTGGGTGCAAAATTCTCTGTGGGTTTGTCACTATGTGTGACTTGTTTACATTACAAATAACCAGTTCCTCTTATTTGTTATCATAAAATATTGATTCATGCAGCTAACAGATGATGAACTAGAACAGATTTAGTTGCTGTCTGCTCTCAGCAGACTGTATTAGTATGACTGCAAACTTATTCTTAGCTTGCACTGCCATCAGCACTGATTCACACACAACACTGTTCATTGTTTTATGTTCACACAACTCCTTAATCAAACACAGCAAGAGGGATAGCAGAGCCAACGAAAAATCCCCATATCAGCCAACTTGTAATTACGAAAAGGAGGTTGACGTGAATGGTTTTCCACATCAACCAGAATACTTGAACACTACACCAATGGTTTCCTAGTAAGTAATAGAAAGTGAATAATGGACACAGACTCCTTGGTGTGTGGTCCCAGTACCTTTCCAGTATGCTATCCCAATCTTCACTGTCTCTCTTTATTTTAAACCATTAAATAAAGGCAGTAAAGACAAAAGTAAAATCTTAAATTACATATCTAATACAGTATGCATACAAATATTATTGTGTTGATAAGAATGTGCTGAACTCCGTTTGGTTTTGAGTTTTCTTTTGACCTGTCAAAATTAAAACACTCCAGTGCACCATGTTTTATTCACCAAATGTTTTCAGCTATCTCGTCTTCATGAGGGTGGTGTCTTTCCTTTGACCTGTACAATATATATTGAAGTGCACCACTGTTATTTACTGAAATGGTAGCATGTTGTATATTTACCTGTTGTAAAGGTACTCCCACACATTCTGGGGAACTATCACGACCAGGTCGTCTATGTACTGGTACTTGTTAGGAGGAATCCCTGGACAGAGATAAAATATGTTAAGAGTTAAAGTGGGAATTATCACCTTTTCCAGCCAATACTGGAGACCAGTGAGAATTCTAAGAGCAATAGCATTGTTCTCCTCCCACACAAAATCCCCAACAGCTTTGCGTTTTTTGGTACAAAGAACAATATTTATTAGTCTCAAGAGCTGCAATATGAATGCATTGTTTTAAAAGCCTGAAAATGAGTATCATGTGGCCTTCATCATCATCATCATCATTAAAGGAGCACTCTTTAGCATTGCACTTCCATAAAGTTGAGGGACTCACAAGAAACAGTTTTTTTAAAAAGAACGGTCACGAGTGAACAAGCAGAGGCCGAAATCTTCTGACCCTTAGTCTCTAATAAGGACTGAGCTACAAAAATACTGGATGTTGCACTTCCTATAACAGTCTAACATACTTCCTCAACAGTCTCTAAAAAAGACTTGACCTTGACCTGTGTAAAATCAGTGGAGTTCCCCTTTAAGGATTGTGAAAGTGAGTTTTCTCTGTGTGATAAGAGAGGATTTGTTCCTCAAAAATGTACTAGATTAAGATTTTAAACAAAAAAAAAGACACACCTCCATGCTGGCAAAGAAATGTATGGTTGCTGATGGGGCCTGGTTCAGCAAAGGTGTTGAACTTGTTGAGCCACTCTCTGGAGATGTAAAACTGCAGCAGGCTGGGCTCCTTCATATTGGCCAGAGCCACCACCTTCTGCCTCTCTCTCACCGATTCCTCACTGCTCTTCCTGCACGAGTCCAGGAAAAATACAGTCAGTATACATGACTTATTTTTAATAAATCTGATCAAAATAGATTCAGTGTAAATGTTCCCATGCGTACCTATAGAACAACACATATGCTTCTGCATTCTGCACCACTGTCTCATGGACTTCTGTGACATACTGGTCATCAAATTCATACCACTGGCCATTGATCACATTCTGGCAGTAAGCTATGTAGTGTCCACCTACAAGAACCAAGAGGAGGGTGAGAGAAGAGAACATTAGGGGGAAACGGTTATATTAAGTTGATTAACCCACATAGAGAAAATCTGATAAATATAGAACATGCATGTTTGCTCAATCTCTAAGATATGTTAATCATTAAGGAAATAACATTTGAAATGTTGAAAATCATCAAATCAAGTTAACTCGTACTTCCTGCTGTTCCATGGTGACAAATGACCGATAGCAGGTCGTAAGTGGTGACTTGGGATGGACTATCTTTAGCCAGGAAAGGTCGCATGTCGAGGCCCTCCAATGGGAAGGATACGTGGCTACTAATCTTGAACGAATACATGACCTCGTGCCGGAAACGTTTCAGGTGGATGCACAGAATCTGCACAAGAAACACTTTCTGTAGCAAACCACAAATAAAACTGAGCTTGTTATCTACATCTAGCGATAAAAAGGTCAGATAAAGAAAAATGTTGTACCTCTGGAAGTCTAAGTACTTTGCAATATTTGACACCATTTCTCAACCTGTGAAAAACAAAATACTGTGTGAATAGATAAAATTTGTTTTTAGCATTTGACTTATAAAACTATTCATTTAAGAGGAGAACGTTTCCACTTCTAATGAGTGTCCACCTGGATTTACTATACATACTCACTTTTTACATCTCTCACAGCTGTACATGTTGTCTCCTGGGAAAAGAATGAACATAAATGTATATTCTGATCATTTTTTGATCTAAATTCCACCATATAAAATCTATGTTGCAGAGTATTGCAGTAGAAGAGCACGGTATAGTATTGTTTACCTTTAAGTTCATCTGCAGCAAAGAAGGCAGCAAGACAGTCCTCTAGGGTTACCATGGGCCCCCAAAACCAAGTGGGGATACACGAGACTACGAACCTGTTCAGAGGCATAATACAAAGAGAAAGTAATCATTACAACCATAAACAGCCACAGGGTCTCCTTGACCTGTATCCTTACACTGGTCATCCTGACAAAATAACCTTCATGTGGGTCAGTGACTTGAAACCATTGAAAGAATGAAAGTTGTCCAATGACCGCAAAAGCAATTCTGCCTGGAGCGCTACTAGCTCCTGATAGGGTCTTTCATGGCAGTAAGTACAAAAGGGGATTTTTCAGACACAGAACAATGTCGTATAGTTATAACATTTCATCAGTTTCTTCACTGTGCACTTTACCACACTACTCACTTCCTCATAAAGAGTCTTTGTGACGACCAATCATTTTTTTCAATCATCTGAAACTCCACTTACGCCTGCATTCACTGATTCATTGGCCACTTTGAGTGAACACTGAAATATTATCACTTTGTACAGTTGTGAACTTGCAAATAGTGGCTTATTAACACATCCAGCAGTTACAGAGCAGGTTAGTATTAATACTTTCAGCTCTGATTGATCTCCACCAATTCCTGAAGTAAATAACTTGCTCTTTAGCTGCTGAATGCTCCACTATGTTCACCAGCTAGTTACTAAATCTGTCTGTCTTCCATTTGGCGTTAGGCAGGTAGCTTACAGTAGATTATATCAGAGCTTTTTAACTGAAAACGACAACAAAGTTGATGAGAGCAGGGAGAGCGAACCATAACATGCCAGAGAACAAAAAGAAAATAAATAAAAGACTCTATAAAGCTTTGAAAAGCTGACAGGAAATGCAGAGTCGGCTGATAACTCTCTGTGGGACAGTCGCTGCAAGCAACATTTTTCTCATGCAAAGTCATTTTATCAAGTATTATTTACAGCAGCTTTAAAGTTTAACATGGGCATTAAAGACCATGTAGATAAACAGCCTATATTGCCCAAGAGCTGAGGAAACACAGCACTGACACAGCTACTTGAAATGAGACAATGTTTTTTTTGTTGACTACTTGCTGAGATTGTCAAGGGTTACACATTTTGCAGAAAAACCGTAACCTTGCAGATTACTTCACACAGTAGGCTGAATTATGTTTCTGCATTGGGGTGTTGTGTGGAGGATCGATAAACCTTAAGTCAATATCTATGTACTATACACTCCTCTTCTGCAACACTGTCTCACCAAAATGAGGCATCAGGGCTGTTGTGACCACAGTGCTTTTGAAACATGGGCAATGCTGGAAGATGATCAAAGGGCATGCCAAGGCCTGTCTCTGCATCTCTTTCCTAATAGTTAAGATGATAAATGCAGCTATGAACAAATGCACTTGGCAAAGGAAGTGATTCTACCTTTATGTCTAACAAACAGCATCCGGCCCTCTTCTATCAAAGAGGTCAACTAATACAAAATGAGGAGTATTTCAGCAAAGGCAGGGCTTTGCTGACCACAACTACACTTGCTTCTCCAGTGTTAAAAACCCTCTACAGCCCTTAAAAATGCATCATCACTCCTGTTGGGTCATCTGATGGCTCAGCACTGACATCTTGTCCTGGAAAGCTTCAAAGCCATCCTCAATCTGCATAATCTGTCCAACCTATCAGTCCTGGACTGATTCCCTTGCGTCCTGAAGGCCCTCTCACTAAATGAATCACACACAAAGTTTTTTTTAAGCTTTGAAGCACAAAAAATGACACATGAGGGAACTCCTGAAATCTGTCGGGACCACAGTCTAAACAGGAGTCTTCATCATTGTATCGTGAAGGTCTGGTACACAACAACAACAACAAGCTGTAATAAGATTATCATATACTGAAAAGAGCACAATAAATCATTGAATCAGCCCTAGCATCTCTACGCTTCCTGTGACTAACAAAGTGTAAGCATGTGTCATGTTGTTCCCCAGAAGGTTATCTGATATTTTTTTTCATTTGCCAACTTCAAAGGGTTGTTCAAAAACAAGACAAAAAAGGACCCATATATCGCCTTGAAAGATCTTGCACAGGCCTGATACCTAAGCACCCTCACCTGCATCATCCATGGCAGCTTCTGGAACTCTAATTATGGCCTCTAAATCAGCAGACTTAACTGGAGCCACAATTCTTGAAAGCCCCATTATGTTTGATTTTTATGTTTAGCTAATCTCTACTTACATCAAAACATAAATTCAATGAACAACAAGAAA
The DNA here is from genome assembly GCF_914725855.1 of Thunnus albacares. Taxonomy (NCBI): domain Eukaryota; kingdom Metazoa; phylum Chordata; class Actinopteri; order Scombriformes; family Scombridae; genus Thunnus; species Thunnus albacares. The sequence goes on from NC_058123.1 coordinate 10,060,505, forward strand.
CATGTTAGCGTCAATCATATCAATTACATCAGGGTGCGACTAGATTCAATTGTTTTTATTTCCGCTGACTTCCTCCTCGCCTCTTGACTGTTAAATGTCACACACTGACCGGCGTATGGAGTCCATGATGTAGGATATCCAGCCCTGCGAGCCATAAGTGTCTGGACACACGCCAGTCTTGACTGGCAGGTTCTGATGGATGGAGGAGTGGAGTTTGGCCAAGTCCTCTTTACCGGGAATAGGTAGGGACAAGTCTTGAAAGGTTTCCACCGTAGTAGAGACCTGTGAATAAGAGCAGGACTTTATACATACTGTTATACAGTGGTGCAAGAACTACCTATCTAAACAAATTAGTGTTTCACAGATGAGTGATTTCGGATAAATAAATCATTTAACATCTGTTTTCAAAAATAATAAACATATATGTAAGATACAAATAAAATATAAATCAAATAATCTCAGGAAATTAAAGTTTAAAATGTAAATAATGAGTTCTAGTTGTTCTAATCATGTAAAATACTATTTATAATATTGAAATGACAATAACACAGGTCGTACTTTAATCAAAATACTACTTAGAGAAAAAAAACCATTATTATTTATCAGGTCATTATACTGTGGTTTCTGACTATGTAAGTAGCTTCCCCTGGTGTTTAAACATGTGAAGCACAGCTCACCCTGTCGCAGGTTAAACACTGGACCAGACTGAGAATAGAGCCGTCAAAGATGTCTGAGATCACGCTGCGATAGTGAGACTGTTTCTTCTTCCTGGAAGTGAGCAGCAGCTGAGCTGGAAGACAGAGCCAAGAGGATTTTTAGAGGACAAACAAAGGATTGTTGAAGCTGAAGTTTGACTTTCTGTAAACACTGTAAGCATCAATACTGTGTGAAGAAGGAGAGGGAGAAGGGAAAAGCAAAGAAAAGAATGTCTGTGTAGATTGTAACAGACAAATACTGTGGTAGACAGGAGACTTTAAGCCTCAATTCACCATTTACAACATTGCCAAACATGTAAATTGTCTTAAACGGGACATATCATGCACATTTCCTGGTCTATATTTATATTCTGGAGCTCTAATGGCATATCTTTGCATGATTTGCATTTCAAAAAACTCTGTCTTGGCCAACTTCTGGCGGTTCAAGAGGCTAAAAAAACCAAAAGAACATTTCTGATATTTTTCAAATCTGGCAACACATTGCAACAATGCTCTGCTGACCTGAAAAACTGCATACCTAAAATTGAAAAAGAGGCCTGCTGTGTACGCAAAACTTTAGAAACACTCACTGAACAAGGGGCGGTGTGCAGAACATCACCTGTAGTGAGACTGCAAAATTCAAAAAAAAAAAAATCCTTGACACCTTAACTCATATGACTTAAACAAATGTCTCATGGTCGCCAATGTACCCTTAACATATCTTACATCACGTCACTGGTGCAAATGTACATATCCAAGACAAAAGTTTATCTATCAAACCCCTTATGATTCCACACCTTTCTTGAAGGAATACGCGGGTCCTGCGGAGCGGAGCGGGCTGGAACGAGGAGGACTGGAGGACAGTTTCGGATGCAGCTCCTGAAGGGTTCTCACGGGACTGCAGTGAGTGGACTGTGGCTGGGTCATTGACGCTTCATTGTCTGGTTCTGGAAAAAGAGATATGTCATATGAAATTTAACATTTTAGAGACAACTTTTGTTGAAATATAACATCCTCATAAAGATCCTGTTTTTCAAAAATCAAATCATGAAATATTAGAGTGGCTATCCACAGTTTGTAAATCATCTGACAAAGTCCTTCCATAATCCCGCTGATCTTATTATTACCTGAGATGTGGCTGCCATCGCCTTGCCCTTGCTCTGTATTAGATGGCTGGTTGTTCTCTTGGCTTTGGACTTCAGTATTTGGGGTTGATGTGCATTCTTCTTCCACCGCTCTCTCAGGAACCCCTTCTTCGGCCGCTGTATCCACATCAGCGTCCTCATCCATCTCTTGCGATCCTCCACGGAGAGGTGAGCCAGACACCCTTCTCTCCTTCAGCCTCTCCTTCTCAGAGATCACCCCGGCGGGATTGACGCCCACGATCCCCCCCGCCTGTGACCTGACTCCATCACACTCATCCTGCACAAGCAGCTCACCGTCCCCCGCGCCTCCTCCGTCCCCCCGGTCGCTGCTGGAGCCAGAGTCACAGGATAGGAATTCATCCTCAGACGGGGAGCGCTCTCCCTCTCCTCTCTCCTCCCCATCACTTCCCTCTCCGCTCATGCTGCACTCTGTCAGAGGCTCCTTGAGCTCCTCGTGTAATTGGTCCATCAAACAGCGCAGGAACTCCTGGGTGTCCTGTTGCAAAGTACAATTACAGTAATTAAACACATGAAGTCAAAAGAAGGATAAATATGGCTTTTTATACAGAGACAGTGGGTAACAAATAAATATAAACTCGACCATTTCAAAACAGGAAGATGGAAGGAGAAATGTGGGAGTAATTGTGTATGTCTTGTCTGTATTGGTAAGAAGTCATACAAGAAGAACATATACACTAATCATATCCACAACAGACAGGCAAAACTCTTTACTACTTGAAAACTTTTAACACCTGTCCCTCACAATCACAATCAAACAAAAATAGACACTTTCAATAAGACATGCAGGCCTCAGTCAAATATGTTAATATTTCTACACTGGATTGCAAAGACAGCTCAGTGTCTTACACAGAATCAGATCATCTAAAATCAAATTAAACTCACATCAAACAAAGGTTTGAGTTGAGTTGTTTACTTGTTTGTGATAATTCAGTTTGGGGGATTTTTGTCTTACTTCCTTGGAATCAGATAAAGTCATAGATGCATTGATATGTTGAGATATGAGCTTGGCTCAAGTACCGGATGTCTGTCGGATCAAGTCACAGGTCCTGCTTGATATGATTGTTGGTCTTCATGCTAAGCTAAGCTATCAACCTGCTGGCTGGAGCTTCATATTTGGCGCACAGACATGAGAGTGGTATTGATCTTCTAAACTAACTCTTGACAAGGAAAGAGCACATTTCCAAGAAGTGTCAAAATATTCCATTAAGAAATACACTCTCAAACTAGGGTTGGCTGGACTAAATACGCACTGAAGTATAGAGCAACTTAACACCATGTTTTAGTGTAAACATGCCCCCTTGACAAATTTGAAAAATGTATTCCATTGTCACCAAAGAAATTAGATTATATCAATCTTCTGATACAGTTCCTCTACGCAGGTCTCTACAGAGAAACATAAAAAGGCATTTACAGTATAACTTTTTCTGTCTCTGGGGAAGAAAAGTAGAAAATTCACCACAAACTGTACAATACGAGCAAATGAATAACTCAAGTCAAACCTATTGGTTGTTAAGAACGAATGTAGTTAGCAAAAATAAATGTCATTTTAGGGAATATATGAGATAGTACACAAGGGGTTACAGTTTAAAAACATAGGACAAGACTGTGTCAAGCTGTTGAGTGATGCCAGGTGTAGTTACCTGCTGGGTGCTTGCCCCTACCTGCTGAGCGTAACCACGAAACATGGGGTTTACTAGTTTGATGCCATGTGACAGACTGGTAGGGACAACATAGCTGGGTCTGGGAGGGAAGAAGCCATGTGAGGCGATATAAGAGAGTTAGTTTAATATACTGGAAATGATTCTTTAGTACATAATAGTCTCATCTTTATAGAAAACATATAGTTGCATTCTGTCACTTCAAAACGGTTAAATGCTGTTTTATGTAACTACAATGTGTTTACTACCGTTTTTTATGCCAGAGTTCTGAGATGAGTTTCTGGTAACTCTTACAGAGAGCCGGCTTCTTATCAGTGCGAACCAATCCACTGCAGTCCAGGAAGAACTGAGTGAGGGGAGGACTGTTGAGGGAATACATCAACACAGCTGTTTTAAAAAGGCAAACACATATGTCACACATCCCCCAGTAATTGGACAGATGCGATGAAAGGAAGTGACCTCACCAGTTAGACAGGGCTTGAAGTGCTGCGTTCATGTAGCAGGAATTTCCAATATTTTTCATTCCCGTCAAGCCTACAACAACAACAACAACAGGAGAAGCAGAGAACTGTAAAGATTTTGTATTCCCAAGAGTGTTGAAATTAAGCTGTGTTTAGATATAACGTTTTTAGAAGAGGTCACAATGAGAGAACACCTCAGAGGGTTTATTATCACTGCTAGTCTGAATTAAAAGAAACAGGGCTGTTAACTATTCTGGGCTACAGAGCAATTATATCTCTTAAATATGGCAACTACAACCTACTGCCACGATAATCCAAAAATGACCAGATTTAAAGGTTTTTCTCTGTTTTTAATATTTAAGATATAGACCTAATTCAAGCACTTCACCTCAATTTAGAAAAAAAATGAGTTAACAATTCCAGAGTGCACATTTTTTTAAGCTTACTGATGTACCACAAAGCAACAGTATGTGTCCACTTCTTACTGAGGCTTCAGGTTTTCTGTCCTATTAATAATTTAACAGTCACAAATGAGTCTGATTTGAGGAGCTTCACGTGTTCTGTTGTTTAGGAGAAGAAATGTTAAAAGTGGAGATAGTGTACCTCTTGGTTTAAGCTCATCTTCCTCCGACTCTGAACCTTCTTCTTCTGCCACAGCAATTGGCACTGCTTTAAGTGGATGACCTACTGGCTGAGGCGTTGCTTCCTAGAAAAATGATTTACAGATACTATAAATAAGAAGGTGAGTAAGAAACCGGTTGTGAAATAGCATCAGAAGTGTAGTTTTCTTCTATTTTAAGCCATCAAGCAGGAAAAGGACAGAAAATAATGAGGAGAGCTGGCCGTGTTGGAGATAAGTGGTACCTGCTCTGTGGCTTTGCAGTGGTGGGGCGCAGCAGGGACAGGCACCAGGGCGGGCCTCTGCTCCAGAAACACCTCCCGCTCACACACATAACACCAGATCCTGAATGTTGTCAAGTTCACCGTCAGGTTGTGCTTTTTAGCCTAAAGGAGACACACAGAGTAATTCAACAAACTCTGATTTAGAACAGTTACTTTGACATTTTACTTCTCATATGGTACACTGATGAGAAGAAGAGCAAATGCTGGCAGGTATGTTAAGTGTGAGAGGGTTTTACCTGTGCATGCAGGGTGCTGTGATCAGAGTAGGACTCTCCACAACCAACATATGGGCAGTCATTCTACAGAGCAGAAACACAGTCATACTGAAGAAATAACAAGATACAATATCTATCTGCTTATCTGGTGTACATTAAGTGTCTTAACCTATAAATAAATTTCATGCTAGACTGTCAAATGTCATTCCGAATATAAAATAATAACTTTAATTTCACATATTGTGCGCTTGTTTACGTGCCTGAGTTTGATAGCTCTTGCATTTATAATTACATTTATGTCCCACATCATCATTAATTATTGAGCATTCACCTGACCTTATTTCAAATGATTTACAATTAGTGCAGTGGCAGTTGTAGTGGCAGTAGTCTTCGTTTATGTGACATTTAGGTGCCTGAGCTAAACCAGAAATTACATTTTAAAAGAAAAAAAATCAAAACATTTAAATCAGGATTCGAGTCACGGTCTCACCTGCAGACAGGCCCAGAGGTTAGGGCCCCCTGCTCCGCATGATTGGCAAGTTCCCTGCAACAGGAGGGAGAAATCATGAATAGAATAGAATAGAAAGGAATAGAGTGTCATGTTATCTATGCACACACATTTTGGCTCAATGCTTGTAGGCTTTACACTAAAAAAAGGCAGCATATCAGAGCTTCCAGCACATATTCCAGCTCATGTTGTTCCCTTTACATTAAGGACTGATGGACCAAAGGCTGCTTCATCAAATGTACAACAACCTTAGCGGATGTTTTGGGCTGACATTTATCTTACTTACACTGGTAACCATGCATGGCACACGCAGTCAATAACCTGGTCTGGGCATCTTTGACATTGTGCAGAACGTTTATAGTAAATGGATGAAAACCCACCTTGGATTTCTGGAGAAGGTCCTCTTTGGTTACTTCTCCTATGGTGTCCAGGTGGGGACAAATGTCTTGTTCAGTCATAGCTACTCACTTTCTTCGGGGGGACGTCTGCTAATGTGACAGGACGGTAGAAACAACACTGAAGTATTTCAGAGGACAAGCTGTTGTAGCTAACGTTAGCTTTATCATCTCCACACGAAGACCCCGACATGAAAATCACATGTACCTCGTCTCTAAAAGATAGCTCAGACATAAGTCAAATATCAACGGTATTGTTCAGGCCATCTTTTCACAGTAACATCCAAATCTACCCATAGTATCTGACAGCTCTGCAAATTGAAAGGCCTTACCAACGAAAGCTCAGAAAACATCTGCTAGCTGCAGCGATGACAACAGCTGTTTTGAATCACATGTGTTTACTAACAAAAGCAGCTGACACGATGATAATTGCTATTTTTTCATTCCTCTTATAAACAATCCATACTGGATGCGAGACACCGAGGAGACGAGCCGAGCGACGCGATACCAGAGCCAACCATCCCCACACCAAACAACTCCCCCTCCCATCCACGGCACGGTACGGCACGTCGCAGGGCTGGAGGAGGTAACACGGCAACGTCAGATATTATGTTGATATGCGATTAAAATACTTTTTCCCAATTAGTTAGTGTACGTATCGTTTGCTACGTATACTTGAATCATTCTACGGGTAATTGTTAACTATTATTCTATTAGTCAGGTAATTATATAGATTATTATTTATAATATAGAATATTTCTGTTCAATAGTAGTAAGAACCCTGTTTACGGAAGTGACGTAATGTTGTACGTCCGTTAAATGGGTCCGCTGTGGAAGGACAGTTGCGAAAAAAAAGTGTGCGAAATAGATAAGGAACCAGATATCTACAGTACTTAACATTGACAGGCTGTTTCAACCTCTACATGTTCACTCAAAGGAATAATTGGACAATTTTGGGAAAATACGCTTATTCACTTCCTTGTCGATAGTTTATACGAGGAGATCAGACACGTAATGTTACAATTTGTAACGTACACTTAACGGCTAACGTACCTTAGCATAGCAAAGACTGGACACATGGGAAAAACAGCTAGCGCAGTTTACAAAAATCCGCCTACCAGTAGCCCTAAAGCTCACTAGCTAACACGTAACGCTAGTGTCTTGTTTGTTTCATCCGTAGCGTTACATAAATCGCGGTGTAAAAAACACAATTTGCTGTTTTATGAAGCTAAACTAACTGCCACGCTGTTTCTAGATAAGGACTAGTTGCCAGGCAACCAGCGGACACCCCAGGAAGTTATGAGTCATAGCCAAGAAATATAAATATACAATAACTTTAGCCAGTAAACATAGTTTACTGGACAACTCCATCTACTTTGGAAGGTCATGAGATATGATCAAAAGCCCCAGAACAGCCACTGAGTAGACCAAGAATCAAGAGATTCAAGAGGTTTTATTATCACATGCTCAGCAACGTAGCACAGCAGATAGCAACACTGAGGGCAGAGAAATTTGGCTTCTGCAAACTCTTCCAATTAGAGTAGTAAAATGAGAGAGAAGAGGAAGACAAGAGAGAGACGAATTGAAACATATACAAATAAACACTATATTGCACATTGGTGCACAGGTGCAGTAAGTGTACATAAGTGGTAAATAGATAAATAATTGTAAATAAACAGACCTTTAAGTGCATTGGTATTTATACTTCTATTTATATTCTGGGGTTTTTTTTTGCACACACATAGTCTTTATCAAGTCAACATGCAAGCACATAGTCCACCCCCACTACACAGAGTCTTCGTAAATTACTATACCCCTCTTTTTTACAGTTATGTTTGTGTTTGTGTTCATTTTATGTTTAATGTTTATTGCTTTTTTCTGTTGACATTGGACCACGTTGTACCTGCTACTTGGCAAATAATTCTGATTCTGATTCTGAAAGTATAGGTTATCAGTTTTTCAAGTCCATCTAGAAACAACAGTCAGATGCCCATATGAACACCGAGGGAGGTTTTCCCCACTGTAATCACTCCTCCTCTTCATACTGACTGTTAAAATATCCCCTTCAGATGTGATTTCAATGTAAGCAATAAGGGCCAAAATCCACAGTGTGTCCACACAGTTGTTTTGTTCAAATATGCTTTTAAAAGTTTATCTGAAGTTTATATGAGGATTCAGCAGTCAGAGTTAGTCATATCAAGTGGATATCTGCCACATTTACAGTCTTTTTAGCTTTCTTTGTGTCTTTGTGTTTCCTCAGACAGTGTGTCCCTGCTGAGCTGTGGTGGAAGCTTAGTAACAAAAAGAGGGATTTTTGCACAGATGGAGGACTTTGGCGGATTTTGCCCCCCATCACTTATATTGTAAATACAGCATGAGGGGATCTTCTAATAGTCAGTATGAACAAGAGGAATGGTTACAGCAAGAAAAACATATTACAATGTTCATTTGGGGTCCTGACTGAAGAATGGTGTTCATCCCTCCAGTAAAGTTCCAGAGACTTGTAGAATTAATGCCAAAGGCTGAGGAACACCACTCTTCAAAAAGATATTCCCTCATTTGGTGTTTTGATGATGGTGGTGGAGAGCACTGTCTAACACGTCAGTCCAAAATCTCCCATAGGAGTTCAATTGCGTTGAGATTTGGTGACTGTGAAGGCCATAACATATGATTTACATCATTTTCATACTCATCAAACCATTCAGTGACCCCTCGTGCCCTATGGATGGGGGCATTGTCATCCTGAAAGAGACCACTCCCATCAGGATAGAAATGTTTCATCATAGGATAAAGGTGATGACTCAGAACAACTTTGTATTGATTTGCAGCGACTCTTCCCTCTAAGGGGACAAGTGGACCCAAACCATGCCAGCCCCCCACAGCATAACAGAGCAACCAGACCCCCTCACTGTAGGGGTCAAGCATTCAGACCTGTATCAGTTTTTCCTTTAATTTGTCACCCGTCTGTATATTTTATGCTAAAAAGACTTAAAATGTGGTATCATCATGTGGCATGATGATGATGAATAAACTCTTGGCCATCTTGGACAACACCTCCCACCCCCTGTACAAGTACCAGTGTGCCCTAGGCAGCTCCCTCAGCAACAGGCTGCTCCACCCACGCTGCTCTAAGGAGCGGTTCTGAAGATCTTTTGTCGCTGCAGCGATCAGACTCTACAACAGCAGTCAGTATTGCTCACAGCGATCACAGCGGTATCATTAGTGGTAGTAGTAGTAGTATTGTATTATTAGTATTACTACTGATATTCATCTCCTCACACTGAATCACCCAACCCCAGGCTCTGTGCTGACATATTCCTGCACTTATCACTTTGGAGCCGCTACATCTCGAGTTTTCCACTTTTTGGCTGCTATTTGTTTGCTGTTTTTGTGTGTGTTATTTATTTATACAGACATTTGTATGTTGTGTATGTCGCCTGATTGTTACTTGTAACTTGCTGCTGTAACACCTAAATTTCCCTTCAAGGGATCAATAAAGTTTCATCTTATCTATCTATCTTATCTTATTCCTCCTGTTCTTATTCCTGGCAGCACAGACCCCCGACTCTTTTAAAACAGGCTTAAAAACCTTTTTATTCAGGAAGGCTTTTTCATCTTAACTCTTGTTATTTTCTTTATGTTGTGTGTTGTATGTTTTTAAAGCTGTAGCATGTAGCACTGAACTGCAAATGAAAAGTGAGGTATGAATTAAATGTATTATTATTATTATTATTATTATTATTATTATTATTATTATTATTATAACAACAACAATAATAATAATAATATACCTAATTTACATACATACAGTACATGTTATTTAATAAATATGTGTTAAGCTTATTTTAAAAATATTAGATAAACTTTGAAATTATAAACTAAATAATAATATTTTGTGGTTTTGTAATTTATTTTAAAATATGATGGAAAGTTTTAACAACTGTCTCACTGATTTATGACGCACAGAGCGTATTAACCTATAGTACCGCTGATCCTGAGTCAGTAAGATCATTTGTTAAAGTATAAAGCTGAGGCGCCGAACGGCTGCGTCATCTGACTCCAGATCGGTGCACGAGAGGCACGTCACCAGCCTGCAAGCCTCGCGGTATTTACGCTACCCAGAATGCCTCGGTCTTCCTTTCTGCCTGAACCGACATGGTGGGTACACAGCCGCTTCTTCTCGGGAATTAACTCAGCTCTTGTATCTATTCGCATCCTTCTCTTAATGTATATTCTTATGTTTTAAATTGTGCTTATCAACTGTGTGAAGTCTGTTCTTGATAATTATGTCCGTATTGAGCGTTGATGTTGTTTTGTTTTTGATAAAATCTTAGTCAAAGTTATGGTGATGTAGCCGGTACGAGTCGCGCTGTGACGGGCTGTCAGAAAGCTAAAGCTAACGTGGGTTAACACGCGTGTTTCCAGAGCTGTTTTCACTCTGTTTTCTGCTTTTTTCCCTGCATTAATGTAATATGAATTGTGCTGGTTGACTACTAGTTGAACTCAGTGTCTACTGGAAGTGACTGTTACAGTTAGAGTCATGCTAATGCTATTCTAGGCAGTGTAATGGTAACGGGCCCGAGCCTAACTTCAGTCGGTGAGAATAGGAAGGAGCAGCTAGCAGGCTTTGCTAAAATCTACTCCACTTCATAATTTTTAAGCTTTGTTACCTAGAAGGTGAGAAGGTCCTGGTTTGTGAATCGTAACGCTTCAGTTGCAGTTTTTAGCTAACGTTGGTAGCATCGTCTTAAGCTTGGTTTGCCTTTAAACAGCAGTACACAGTGCGAGCTTGTCTGGCTTTATTTACTTTTCAGCATTACTCTTAATATTTCCCTTTATGGACTTTAACAATTGGTCTTCAGACTCTTACTGATAGTAATATGCTGTATGTTGGACATAGTTTTGAGAAACTTTAGAGGTAATGGACGCAGCTACGCAAATGATTGAATGAGACAAGGCCTAGACATGCTGATGAGGATTCATGTTAAGATTAAATTACAATCATCCACGAGCCTTATCAGTCTAACTGGTGTGATGTAGGGATGCACGGTGGCCTCCAGCACTCTTTACACTTGTCACACTTGTGCAGTTTGTATCTTGTTTAGTTTACAGACAGTTTCACCTGTGTATATAGACATTGTATGTTCATCCATTTGTACATAGTAGTGATGTTTAATTGTCTTAGTTTGGCTTCTTGTCCATGTGTTTAAGAAGACTGGTGCAAGTACATTTAGAGCCACTAGAAACTTGAGTCAAATTCCTTGTATCTGTAAACATATTTGGCCAATAAAGCTGATTCTTACAATGATTATGATGCTAAGAGCTTTACCTGCGGCTTTGCTCTTAAGTCAAATCAGTTTCAGCTTTAAAACTTGCAACTGAAGATTTATTTATGTAGAGCTTTTAAAACCAAAAGTTACACACAAGGACACAACAATTCAGATGTACTGCACATTAATCCTGTATAAAGCTGTGTTGATGAACATACTTTGTGTTTATCATGTATTGAAGTAAATGTTTAAGTTACAGTAAGACCCGTCGTGGGGTTATTTTAGCCCTGTCTAACTTGGCCTTGATGCAGTGATGACCTGAATTTCTTCACCTGAAACATCCCTTGATGCCTTTGAGCTTTTTAACCCTGAGCATTGGCCAAAATATGACAAAACATTGGCTTATAACGACTACTTCAATGCACTCTTAACACTCTCTTCTTCTTTCTCTTGACAGCCTAAGGGAAAGAAGGCTAAGGGGAAGAAGGTGGCACCTGCCCCTTCCGTGGCCAAGAAACATGAGGCCAAAAAAGTGATCAACCCCCTGTTTGAGAAGAGGCCAAAGAACTTTGGCATCGGTGAGTAGCCCCCAAAGAAGAATTTAGGAAAAACTTGGAATTGTAGTGGTGCAGATGATGTAACGAATATTTGCTATCTTAACAACACTGATGACAATTTCCCACCAAGATCGCTGATGCACTCAACATTACAAAAAGGCTTTACCTCAGTTGGATGTCAGACACTAAACATTTGTTTTGTCTTCTCCACAGGCCAGGATATTCAGCCCAAGCGTGATCTGACACGCTTCGTGAAATGGCCTCGTTATATCCGCCTGCAGAGGCAGCGCTCCATCCTGTACAAGCGTCTGAAGGTTCCCCCTGCAATCAACCAGTTCACTCAGGCTCTGGACCGCCAGACCGGTACGTCTCAGAGGGTTTTGACAGTGTGGTGTCACCAGGAGTTTTTTAAGTTCATGCTTTTTTGACATGAAAGTATTTCAAAGATGGCTTATGGGCCCTTACCAGAACCATTGACACTTTGCAAATGATGTGAAAGAATATTTGCTATCTTAACAGTCATGATGACATTTCCACCAAGATCACTGATGCATCTACTTGAAATACTCTTAACTTCTCCCTCCTGAGACCAATCTACATGCTGCCATTGTGGGGTGGTTGAATTTAAATTGTAATGTACTTGTGTTTTCCCCCTCAGCCACACAGCTGTTCAAGCTGGCTCACAAGTACAGGCCAGAGACCAAGCAGGAGAAGAGGCAGAGGCTGCTGGCCCGCGCTGAGCAGAAGGCAGCTGGAAAGGGAGATACCCCCACCAAGAGGCCTCCTGTCCTCCGTGCAGGTGAGCAATACACAAGAACCAAAAGCTTGTATCTGAAGAGCTGTAGAAAGTGTAATTGATGGTTCAGTATTTCACCAACATTTAAGATTTATAAGGAACATACTTGTCTAATCAACCTAACTCAAAGATATTACCTGTCTCAACAAAAAGCCTCAATGAGACAGCACGTTAATCTTGTATAAATCTGTGTTGGTGAACATACTTTGTGTTTATCATCATGTATTGAAGTTAATGTGTTAGTCACATGAAGACCCATCTTGTGAGGTTATTTTAGTCTTATCTAACTTGGCCCTGATGCAGTGATGACCTGAATTTCTTCACCTGAAACATCCCTTGATGCTTTTGAGCTTTTTAACCCTGAGCATTGGCCAAAATATAAGAAAACATTTTCCAGGAAGAGTGTTGGCGGATCAGAAGTTAATTCCAAATTCCCCTTCCCTATAGGTGTGAACACTGTCACCTCTCTGGTGGAGAGCAAGAAGGCCCAGCTGGTCATCATTGCCCACGATGTGGACCCAATTGAGGTAAGTGTTATACATCATTTTGGCAGCAGTGGAACTTGCTGTATTGAGTTAAGTTTTGAAAGTGGTCGCTGGCAATGATGTCTGAATTTCTTCACCTGAATCCTCTGTGTGGATCAAAACACGAGCTTTTTAACCCTGAGCAGAGACCACAAATTGAGAATGCATGTTTTGAATACAACATTTTTTTAAGTGGATATCACAGTTCCTAGTCAGATGCATCGAATTGTTCAATACCAAAAGGGGAGGAAAGTTTTCCTAAAATTTTCTCATGTGGTTCCCCTGCTTCTCTAGCTCGTCGTCTTCCTGCCATCCCTGTGCCGCAAGATGGGCGTCCCATACTGCATCGTCAAGGGCAAGGCTAGACTGGGCAGACTGGTGCACAGAAAGACATGCACTTCAGTTGCCTTCACACAGACAAACCCGTAAGTATGCACATACACTGAGCAATGTTTTGTCTTAGTGTGACACAGTATAAGAATTTGTTGATTTCTTCACTAGCAGTAAAACTAGGATGGAGTGATAATAGCTAAAATTAGTTATAAAACTTTTTTAAAAATTTTTAGTGCACATCTTAAAATTCCCTCAAATGATTATATTCCAAGTCCCTTCTAAATTTGTATTTTTACAGGTCAGTTTCTGCAGCAGTGGTCCTGATAATTATCAAACTGTCTGTGTTGCTGACTTATATACTCGACCTAGCAGGCGATTTTACTGAGATCTCATAATGATTGGAAGTGGATAAAGTGCTGCGGCAAGCTCAGCCATGATGCTGTAATCTAAGGTTTAATTTAACACTAAATTAAAAATAGGGGCAAAGTTGCAATCTTTTTAAAACCAGTAAATGTTTATACATTTATCTGCATAATCACTGAAGTTTATTGAATCCTGTGGAGACACAGTGTAGCTCTGTCTCCAAATACTGTCAGCGTTATATTGACGTGCTGTCTTCTTTCCTAGTGAGGATAAAGGTGCGCTTGCCAAGCTCATCGAAGCCATCAAGACCAACTACAACGACAGATACGAAGAGGTGAGCCCTAACTTGAGTTTACTGAAGCATCTCCACTGTAGTGAAATTAAATGGTCATGTCGAAGATCAAATGTCACCATTTAACATTTTGTTTTTGAACTTGTTTTCCAGATCCGTCGTCACTGGGGAGGCGGCATCATGGGTCCCAAATCCACAGCCCGCATCACAAAGCTTGAGAAGGCAAAGGCCAAGGAACTGGCAACCAAGCTTGGTTAAACTGTTTGGAATAAAATTGTTATGTCCTAATGGAGACTGTTTGTTTGTTTTTTTTTATCATTACAACTAAATATATGGGATTTTGGAATCAAGTTGCAACCATAGGTTAATCATTTTCACTGTATAAAACTAATCTAGCACTATGTCTAAGGATTATTTTCATGATCAATGTTAATTTTCCTGATGAATCAACTCTTTTGGTCTATAAAACATCAGAAACAGCAGAAAAATGACAACCAACATATCCTTAACAGTCCAAGACCGCAAAATATTCTACTTACTGTTGCATAAGATCAAGAAAAGCAGCAAGTTCTCCAATGTGAAGAACCAGGAACCATTAAATTGAGTGTCTTTGTTTTTAAAATTTACTTGACTGATTGCTTGTCAGATTGGTGGAAGATAAATTGAGTAATTAAATCTGTTTTTGGACGAGGGAAACAGTCTATTTCAATCAAGTACTGGATCACATTGGACCTCACTGCATGTGTAGCTGAAAATCCTGTGAGATTTAATTTCAACAAATTGAAACATTGTAAATGAATCTCTGGGCTGGAACAGATTAAATCAATATAGGAGTTGCAAAGATAATTGATCTAGTGACATGGTTATCTAGACTGGAAATGATTGATGTGGGCTTGTGAAATTGTACAAAGACAGACATGGAAAATGCATTAATACTAGGCAGTTACTTTGATCATTCATGAGTCCAGTTTACTACAGAAGTATAATTTTAGAGGTTCAACATATCTGGAGGGAAGATGAGCCCTAAAATGTAAGAATATTTAGTTTTGGGACAGAAGAGTAAACTTTCCCAGAGCTTTGCATGGGAGCATAATGATTTAAACTGATGTTATAAGGAAACACTGAGTGTCAGTTCAGTGAACTAGTGAGTGAATCTCAGAATATTACATGTAATAAGTTTCATAGCTGTTGTGTCAAGAGACTACAGGTTCTTTTCTATGATCAGAAGATAAAGTTGCTCAAACATTAATCCTATTGTATAAAGTATATCTTACAAGTTGTTATATGTGTAAAAAGAAAAAAGAATGACAGAGCAAAGTTAATTTATTAATATTCTCATGTACATGATTCAGGAGAATAATTCACAGCTATTTACATATTTGTCAGTGAATATGTGCTGCAGGCTGGTGAGCTGATGCAGTACAAATCAAACACATGACAGAGAAGGTGTTTATGTCTAATACAACCATTTCACTGCATTTCACAATTTAATCTTCTTGATGAACTTTGCATACCACATATAAGAGGTCGCTGCACACAGGCCGTACCTATGAAAACAAAGCAATGATCAGTCAGTTTAGTTATTTTAAGGCAGCAGAAGAGACAAGAAGTTTGCATCTACAGTAGAAGAAAAGCCTCCACCTACCATGTTATAACGTACTGCATGTGTTCATTCCTCAGCGTGACTCTCGTCTGTCCACCTATTGGTCCACCAGGAATGGTGCTCGCTGCATGACAAGAGACAGTTGCATCCACCGTTTCAATACTACATAATCTTTATTTATGCAAGTGGATTAAACAGTTGTCTTTTCTGTATAGCTTAAGAATTTGTTAATTAAAAAGTGTGTCAATGATGTAGTTGAGACAAAGAGCACAATGGACTTTACCAAAGTCAGCATCGATGAAAATGGGCTCCGCTCCAGTGACGCGGGACATGGCCTCCAGGTCGCGGAAATGCCAGCGGTTTCTGTCCACATCGTTGTTGGGTACGAAGGGTTTACGGGTCTCTGTCAGCCTGACGACCCCGACTACTTCCACCTCACCTTCCATCTGCACAGAAACATTTTGTTAAGTAAGAATGAAAAAGCTGTAGGACTGCAGTGACTAGTCGACAGAAAATGAATCTGTAAGTATTCTGATTTATTAATCGTTTTGAGTAATATTTTAAGAGAAAATGCCAAAATTCTTTTGATCCAGCTTCTTAAATGTGAACATTTTCTGGTTTCTTTCATCTTCTATGATAGTAAACTGAATATTTTTGGGTTGTGGACCTTTATTTTCATTATTGTTGAATCTGTTGATTATTTTCTCGATTAGTCAATTAGTTGTTTGGTCCATAAAATGTCAAAGTTGTGAAAAATGATAATCACTGTTTCCCAAAGTTTAAAGATGCAACCTAAAATGTCTTGTTTTGTCCCGACCAACAGCCCACAACCCAAAGATTCAGGTAACTATCATAGAAGACTGAAGAAATCAGAAAATATTCACATTTGAGAAGCTGGAATCAGAGAAATTGGACATTTTAACTTAAAAAAAAAAGACTAATCAAGTATCAAAACAGTTGGCGATTAATTTGACTAATCAACTAATCGAGTAATTGTCTGTCGGTCGGGACAAAAGAAGACATATGAGGTTGCATCTTGAGCTTTAGTAAACAGACATCAACAGTTTTTGTCATTTTCTGACATTTAATAGACCAAACAACTAATGATTAATTGAGAAAATAATCGTTTGTTGATTCACCAAAAGGCTGAAGATGAAAAAAAGTGTAAATATAGCTGAGAGAGGTTAGTAAATTTACTGTTAATTTGTTCACATTAATATAATGTTTGGAATTGGCAGCAGGAATGATGATGTATGTTAATAAAAATGTCCTGATGCATCATGTGATCCTAACCTGTCCCTTCATCCTGGTCTCTGGTCTGATCTTCTGCTTGGGAACGTATCCTCTGTTCACCAGGATTGTGATGCTGTAGTGACAGACAGATACGACTGATCAGACATGCAGTTAGTATCACAACTACACGGCCGACTCAGTCCGATGCTTCTTCGCTTCTTACCCGAGGTCAGTGCAGCGGAACGGGGTGATGACATTGGCGCCCGTCTCTCCGCTGGAGGACAGCCTCCCCGCCTCTCTGGCCTCTTTCTCTGGGTCGACTGGTGAGCGGGGCAGAATGTAGAGCTCCTGCGAGTGGTCGTACTGTCCTCGCACTTTCACCCGTCTGTACTCCAGCTGATTCAGCTCATGTGGACTACGATCCAAGGAGAGAATAATTAGCCAATGTGCACAATAATAAGCTACAAATGTAGATTTGAGGAGATACAGAAGCACGTGTGTCCATTAGTAAATAGTAAAAAGGATGATTTATTGTTATTTGCATGGTAGTAGCTACTTAGAATTTCTTTCAATGTGTGCATATAAAGATATTTAATGGCAACACATATTCTGACCAATTTCTTCATTTTACTTTACAGACTTTACAAGATTATTCATTATTCAAAGAACTCACTGGAAGAGGAAGGAGATGTACGTTTGTTGTTCGATCTAAAGCGTGTGTGAGAGGTGTTAGAAAGTGTCCAACATGCACTACTTACTCAAGAGGAAGAGGAATGGGCTCTGCAGTCGTGAGTCGTCTCAGCTCGTCAATCAGCTGCAGTTTCCACTGACGCCGTTTCATCTTGACGGAAACACAAGTATGTTAGTGAACGTTGAGTGATTTATCATCCAGCAGCAACAAGCTACATCAGTGCCTGACAGCATAAAGTAAACTAAGCTGTACCTGCCATGTGCCGAGGCCGAAGGTGGTGGCAGGGATCAGCAGCAGGAACCATTTGAGGAAAGAGTCTTCTCCGCTCTCTGCTCTGGTTGCTGTGGAGCGGGACTGGCACCAGTTAATAAACCTGCCTGGGAATTGACGAAACAGGACAGGAGGTGAGGACGAAATACTGGGTGTAATTTTGGAATAACTCACAAATAAGATAAGGCGGTATCATAAGTTTATGTACAAATATTATCCGGTGAAGCTTTGTTCTCAGATTAGAACATTTTGGTAAAAATGTACACTGTGTCGTGGAAATTTAAAGATGAATTCATTGAGAGCAAGTCGTCTTTCAGAGTTTGCTAGGCTGAAGAGATACCGTATGAAGTTCGGGTATTTTTAATTAATTCACTGTATCTCTAGGGAGTTTCTATCAGTCTCTGCTGAGAATTAATAGTTGAAGGTTGAATCCTTATCTGCCTTTCCTCCCTGGACTTTCCCTCTCTGCCTCTGTCTAATGAGAAATAAAAGTTACAGTGACCGAGTCCCACAGCTCACCTTTGATGTTACCTGTTGGGAACATTTTCACACAGGAAGCAGAGAGCAGAAAGTCTTACAATGTGCTTTTGGCAACAAAGGCAGTTTAACATAATGTTAAGACAATAAAATCAAGGTTTAAGTTTCCATTTCAACTGACTTTTCTTTGTATTACTATAAAGTGGTGTTTGATTTCCATAATCTTCACAAATCTAAAGACTTCACCTTGTAAATGTAAATATATTAGCCATTATTAGCCAAATACTGGTACTTCTGGTACCAAACCTTATTTTCTGTTTTCTTAAAGGAATTTAAACTTTACATTAAAACTATTGAAATGTCTGTTAACTAAAAGATTTTTAAAAATGTTATCTGTGTGTCACCCTGTGGTTATTTCCTCTTTCTCTGCATTACTATTAATTGCCATGAACCATTTTATATTTTTAAACTGCAATTTTGGCCCATTTCATTTTATGTATATAGAATTTGCCAAAAATGATAAACAGTTGGATTAACAATAAGTGCAAAGTGGAAACTGGACTCTGGCGTGAACATATATATACAGTGTATTTTACCGTCTGCTCGTTTGAGGAGAGGCAGTCTGGGCAGGAGAAGAGTCCTCTTGATGTAAATGACATGCGTCTGAAATTACAGTGAACAAACTCAGGTTTATATCTGCTGGCAGGGGCGGATTAAGTGATGTGGGGGCTGCAGGAAAACGCTGTCTTGCTTTATTTTCACCACCCTTCTTTAACTGGGAATGTTGGTACTAGCAGTAGTAGAAGTACTCAGAACTTTTTTCTGAGGTAAAACTATTAATACTACACAGTAAAAGTCCTGCATTCACATTTTTAGTTGAAAATGAAGAGTGAAAGAGAGGTATTATTAGAAAAATGTACTTAAAGGTCCAGTGTGTAGAATTTAGTGGCATCTAGCAGTACAGACTTGGCAAAAATGTAATATAATATTCATAAGTATTTTTAAATTAGTGTATAATCACCTGAAAATGAGGATCATTGTGTCTTTGTTGCCTTAGAATGAGCCCTTTATGTCTACATTTGTTTCTGCAGGTGTATTCAGCTGGTTGCAATCTGCAACCTCACCACCAGATGCCACTAAATCCTACACACTAGTCCTTTAAATTTACTTAAAATCTGTTATATAAATATAAATCATTATATAAATTCTTACATAATGCTGAACATATTAATGAATAATAATGTATCATATTTTATTTGTTATAGTTTGTGAGTAAAATCTGAATCTGCAACATAATCAGTAACATTTATCTGTCAAGTAAATATAGTAGTACATTGTTAAATCCTATGAAGTAGAAGTACACACTAAGTAGTATACAGCTGCATACTTTTTAAGTGCTTTGGGGGCCCTTTGTGAGTTATATTGGGGTACAATGAGTTAAAATAGTAACATAATTCAATATTGTTCATATGTAAGCATCATAATAAATCTATAGCTGTTTGGGGCCCTTTCAACTGGGGGCCCCAGGCAGGTGCCTACGTTGTCTAATGGTAAATCCACCCCTGTCTGCCGGTCGTACAAACAAACACTGAGGAGAATGTATTTTCTTAGGGATTTAAAGACGCATGTAATGAAAAATACAACAATTGACTAACCTTTGTCTTCAGTGTCGTGATCGTCCTGGTAGAAAAAGCCAGCACAGCTTTTAGAGAGGCCATGCTGAATCAAAACATCAATGAAAACGGGGCACAAATAGAGAGACGACCTCCTAAATAACAGCTACATAACCGACATGTTTCCAGTCGGAGGGGGACTTCTTCTGGTGTTACTACTTCCGGGTCAGGTGACGCTCCGCCCCGTTGTTTTTACCCACGTGTGTACAGAAATTTGTATTTTATCAGCTCATTACTGTCTTTATGTGTCTGTTTTAGCGTCTCAGTTCATTTGTTGACATGGATCTCGCCTCCAAGGACTCTTACATTCAGAAATTCGCAAGTAAAGTCTTTTCTCAACGAGACCAGGAGCCGAAGAAAAGACCGTTTGGTAATGTTGAGCTAAATGTTTTAGTTAGCTGTAATTTACACCCTACTCTGGACAGCATATGTGTCCTTTTTCTATTCTGTAACTGTAAATATAATAATGATGTGTCGTTGAGTGTATAAATATAGCATTTAAACTTAATATGTCATGAAATCTGTGGATATTACTACAGTTGGTCGAAGGAGGCGCTGTAGTCATTTGTGCTGATATTAAAGGACAGTTTCACCATTTTCAAGGGTGTCTTAAAACAGGTGTCCAAATTAACATTGAAATATGTTTAATTTCTAGATTAATTGATTAGTCAATCAACAGAAAACTAATTGATTCTGCCCGTAATTTTGATAATTGATATTTCATTGGACTTATTTATCAAGCAAAAACACCAAACATACTTACATACTTTATATTATTGTGAATTGAATATTATTTGGGTATTTTTGACTGTTCGTTGGACAAACAAAAAAAGACCTGACATCACCTGGCTCTAAACAAAACGACAAATCAAATTTTAATCAACAATTAAATAATAATAAAACTGTTACTTGCAACCCTAAATTTTTTAAAAAAGGAAAACTTTGCACAATACATTCTACATAACAAGTTTGGCAATGTTTAACAGGTTTTAAATCACTTAATATAAAAATTGTTATTTTTCTAGCAGCAGCACTATTACATGACCTTCTGATGGGAAATGTTAACCACAGTATTATTTGCATTCGGCTACTTCTCCTAAAAATGAGGAAACATGATCATGGTCCCATAAACTTTTTTTTTTTTATGGTCACAGAAAATCATATGATCTGTACTTTTCTGTCAAGTTATTGATATTTCCTAACCATGTTAAAGCTCCTGGCCTTAGTAACTGCAATGACAGTCTGATTGACAATGCAGCATTGAATACACATGTATTCAACAACAGATTATTTTCATTAAGCGATTAATCTACTCGTTATTTTCTTGATTAATGGTCGTGTTTTTTATGGCCAATAGCCAAAAACTCAAAGATATTCAGTCTACCATCAGAGAAGACTTAGATTCAGAGAACCTTTGCAATTTTTACTTAAAAAATTAATTGATTATCAAAATAGTTGGTAATTTTCTGTAGATCAGCTAATTGACTAATCGTTCTGGCTTGACTGTGATATTACTCAAAAACGTGTATTTTTCTCTGTGTTTAGCTCATTTTAAGGGTCAAAATGACACCGGTGCTCCAAAGAAGAAGAAAAAGTGTAAAAAGAAACATTTCAAAGAAAAGGGAGGCGACGAGAAGAAACCCACTCAGAAACCACAACAGAAGCCTTCAGCTGTTCCAGGAAAACAGAAAAGCCCGGCAGGAAAACTGAACGAGTCCAAAGCCGAGAGCGTAAACGGAGCTACGGCACAGACGCCCGCAGGTACAGCGATTCAGCAACGTGCATCCAAGTTTAGTAATGCTCTAATGTTAGCGTGCTCAACAGTCACAATATTTCCTTTTCATCACTTGGTCTCTCATTGAATATCTTTTTTTTGCTCCTTTTTTTTCTCAAAGGAGGAAATGTCAAGTCCAACTTCTCCACAGTAGATGTTCTCCGCAAGAGGCTGCATGAAAAGATTGAACAGTCCAGAGGGCAGGTACGCAGTTTAGAAAGATACTGACAGAAAACTACAGTGATGTTTATTCACACTCTCTACCAGACTAATATTTCCAACATAATCTGAGCTGTACCGATGCAGTAAAGTCCACTCATCCAGTGTTTATAACGGGTCAAAAGAAATGTTAAAACTGTTAGCAGTACTATTTTACCTGAGTGTAACCAGGTTACATTGATCCCTCAATTACAACCTTGATTTTTAAAACCAGCAAAAGAAGTCAGTACTAATTTAAAAGACTGCAGTCCAGTTATAATGAATGTTTAACTTGTTCTGTTTACTCAAAATGTATTCTGCAAGTGTAGACTTGGAGATCTCATTCAACATTAAATACAATGAAGGAAGTGTTTAACATATAATGTATTAATGGTAATTTAATTAAATTGTCAATTCTTGGCTGTTACCAGCAGCTGGGAGACTAGTCATTGTTTTGCTTGCTCCAAAAAATATTACATTACATTTTACAGTTTACATTTGGTGCCACCATGTACTGCACAGTAATTAGATACTTTAATATATTGATTTATATTAAAAACTTGTTTTCATTTCGACTTATTTTCTCTTTTCTAGTGAAGCCAGTTTACCATCTAGATGAAAATTACCTTTTGTTCTGTGTAGTGTCTTCATCCTTTGATTGTTCCTTTTGTGCAGACTTTTTATCTACATTTTAACAGCTGTGTCTCTGAGTCAAAGAGGCTCAGCTGACTTCCTGCTGAGATCATTTGTTTGTTTCTTAGTATAAAGAACTCTGAGACCATCTACTTTCAGCACGTCCGGAAAGAATCTGAAACCTTTTATTCCTGTTTTTTTTTTTAAGATACATATTATACCCTGACAAATAGATATTGGATTAATAGTAATTTCCTTGACACTGATCATGTTATACCCATCTTTTCTCAGGGAGCCCCAAAGGATGCTTCATCCGAGGCGGTCCAGGCAAAGCGAGCAAAACGAAAGCTTGAACGGGAGCGTAAGAAGAGGAAAAGAAAAGAGTTTCGGATGAAGAAACTGGCCGAAGAAAGTGGCCAAGAGCAGCAGCCAGAGATAAAACAGGAAGTAGAGCAGACCCCAGCTGCAAGCAAAAGAAATGAAACTGCTATCGTCTTCAACAAGGTGGAGACCGTAGAAGAGGGATATGTAGACAAAATGCTAAAAAAGAAGAACAAGAAACAGAGCATGAAGGGCCAAATAACACCGCTGACAGGGAAGAACTACAAGCAGCTGCTCAATCGTGTGGAGGCGCGCAAAGCAAAGTTGGAGCAGCTGAGGGAGAAAGACGAGGGGAAGGCTCGCGAGATGGAGGAGAAGATGAGGTGGACCAACATGCTTTACAAAGCAGAGGGACTCAAGATCAAAGACGACGAGGAGATGCTGCGCGCCTCGCTGAAGAGGAAGGAGAAGAGGCGTGATCAGAGGAAGAAGCAATGGAACAAGCGTAGTGAGAACATCGTAGAGAAGATGCAGCAGCGGCAGGACAAGCGACGAAGGAACATCCAGAAACAAAAGAATGCCAAAACAGAGAAGAAGAAGAACAGGGCGCGAAAGAGGGGCAGAGTGCTGCCTGAGGACTTGAAAAAAGCTGCAGTGTAGTGGGAAGAGTGTGTGTTATGTTATGTTTTACGACAAAACAACATATGCAATGTCTAAATAAGTAAATCAGTCTCTTTTTATGGACATGATACAAAGTTCTCCTGCTGTTGAACGTGTTGTACCTTCTTTTCCGTCTAGGAGTGATGGTCAATAAAATGTGATTTTTCTTTATGATGAACATGAATGGTGATATTTTTTGTGGAATTTATTGGATTTACTTATTTATAATTTTACCAAATATCATCTTTCTGAGAGCTGAATGAAAAGATGTTTGTCCGCTGAATAATAAAGCTACAGCCAGCAGCTGCGTAGCTTAGTTTAGCTTAGCTTAGCTTAGCTTAGCATAGCATAAACACTGAAGACAAGGGGAACAGCGAGCCTGCCCCTGTCTCAATGTAACAAAATCTACCTACTAGCATTGCTAACGCTCACTAATTAACAAGTTAAATCTTGTTTGTTTAATCTATAGAAAAAGACTTCAGTGTAAAAATGGCAATTTGCAGTTTTTAAGTGTGTTTTTCTGCTTGTCTGGCAGCTTCATGGTGACAATAAGATAGCAAGATGTACACCGCGCCCGGCCAAGAAATAGTCCCACACATAAATCCCCATAAAACCCTAAATTGTAGGTTTCACCCTTAAGATTTTTTACGGATTAAACGAGATATAACATGTTAATTAGTGAGTTTTAGAGGTGCTTGCTGTTATCTACAGAGCCAGGCTGTTTCCGGTCATGCTAAGCTAAGCTAACCGGCTGCTGGCTGTATCAATGTAGGGTAAGGAGGGGATGAGTGCAACACTTTTTGCATTTTGCTCAATTACTCTGAGACTATTTACAGCAGACCACCTTCCTAGTACCCACATCATTAAAATATGTCTACATATGATAATAAACTCAGAATTTGCATTTGACAAGAAGGAGTCAGGTATTGCAGCTGACCCACCTGAAGATAGTTGCAATATTTTATTTACTGCTAATACTTATGTACTTTTATTTAAGTAGGACTTTTCATGCAGGACCTTTACTGAAAGTATTTTACATTGCTGTATTGGTATTTTTACTGGAGTAGAGGGTCTGAGTACTTCTTCTTCCACAGTTGGTATTACTATCTGAGCGCTTCATGTGTTAAATAAAGCAATCTGACAGTGTCGCTGTTATCTCATTTTAATGTCTCGCTCCGCCCAGCCAGGAAGTACAAATAAAAACACAAGGAGGACTTGAAGTTGTCCTAACAGCCCCAGGAGCTGCAAACAGGAGAATCAACAAATTTGGAAACGTCTTTACTGAACCGTCATCTTTCATTTTTGGGATAAGCTGCTTCTCTGAGGCGATGAGCTTCCATTGATGGGAATAATCAGGATTGTTGCCGCTAATTTGACTGGAATTCGTCAGATTTCAATTAGAAACCAACACAAGGTGGGTGCAACTGTATTGAGCTGAAGACACACTTACATAATGCTGACATTTAATATGTGGCGAGCTTTCAAATGTCGTTTCATTGCAGTTTATCATGTCCAGACGACTTCATGCAAGCAGAACAGAGGGTGTGGATAAAAACGTTTGGTAAGTGATAATATTGATAATGTTGATGTTTGGTTTTCAGAGGAGCACCTTCAGATTTTCTGACAGTCAGCTGAGCCTGTCAACACTTGTGATTTACAGTCATATTAATGTTGGATTGGCAGAGTTTAAACCCAACCGTGATCCGGTTCACAGCCGTCTATAACCTCAATAAAACCGTCTGATTGGTGGAGATTGAGGGTGGCGTACGTCCTGGGAGGGATCAAGTCCTTTTAATATGCTTTTTAAATGAGCAAAAAATACCACATTTATGCCCAAATACAGCATCCGTACCACCACTGACTGTGTAACAAGAGAAAATACAGAAAAAAACATAAAATTTAATGTCTGTGCAATATCAAATAATAAGATTTGATCATGTAATTCATTATTTTAACATGTGACATTCTTTAAACTGTTATTATTTCCATTTTTTAACTTCTAAAACATTAAACATATGGTAGATATAAGATGGTAACTTAACCTATCACTTTCAAATGAAACAGCAAAGCAGTTCAGCTTTTTTTTAATGCCCTGCAAAAGAGTCATTAAAGTTTATTCGCCCAAATTAAAAACAAAAGTATTTTTAATCTTAAAAACTCTCTGAAGGTGCTTAAAGTTGTTGCTCTTTACACTTTAATTAAACAACTCTCTGTGTGGAAATAGATTCTGAAGCGTTTATTATCTTCATTGTTATTCATTCAGATAGATATTATTTAAATTGCAAAAATCCAACATTATCTGAAACGAATATTCTGCTTCAGTCTCTGTGTAATGTAGTAATCATTAATATATTTTGGTACTTGAATTGATAAACATAATTGTAAAACTGTTATTCACAGTCTTACAACTTCTGCATTCAAAACCAGAATATGAAAATAATCTATTCAGAAGCAGTTCTTATTGTCATATTGAATTATTTAGTTCATCATATCAATAATTCACTATTTAGATGTGACTAAATGGCACTAGGCCTACAGATGGCTCAACAGTCAGGGAATATTTAACTTAATATTCAATTCTTCTTATCAAACAGCATTACAGTGTTTAACCAGCTGTTTTGTATCAACAGGGTTGAATTCACGCAACTGGCAGCAGACTATAAAGTAGTGAACCTCGGTCAAGGATTTCCTGACTTCGCTCCTCCTAAATTTATCCAGGAGGCTTTTTGTGAAGCTGTGAGCGGAGGACCTTCGATGCACCAGTATACCCGCGCTTTTGTAAGTGGACTTTCGCACAGTGTTGTCTTAAAACAAATAGATGTTGTACAAGTATTGACAGACATCTCATGTGTTTGTGTCATTTCTTTCCTCAGGGTCATCCTCCTCTTGTTAAAAGTCTGGCTAAATTCTTCAGCAGGGTTGTGGGACATGAGATTGATCCTCTTGAAGACATCCTGGTCACAGTTGGAGCTTACCAGGCTCTCTTCTGTGCATTTCAGGCACTGATTGGTGAAGGTGATGAGGTATGAAAGTCAACCCTAGTTGTATGTTTGTATGTCAGGACTGTTGTATGTTTTGATTGTAATGGACTATGGATGCAAATTAGCTTCAAGCTAACTCTGGTGCAGTGCATCATTTATGCTTAATACTGCACACTGTCCTGTTCAATAAATCAAATCAAATCAATACAATACATGAGTTTGAATACAGTGTATGTGCAGTTTAATATTGTTTACTTATGCCTTTAGCCACAGGTTCTTTTTTTAACATCAGCCCAACATACTGAAAGAATTTCTTCTTTCAGGTCATAATTGTTGAGCCGTTCTTCGACTGCTACCAGCCGATGGTGAAGATGGCTGGAGGAAAGGCGGTATATGTACCTCTGAGGCCAGTGAGTGTTGCACGCTTCTTTTAAACAATTTTACTGTCGTTATTTATGTGGGCGTACATTTATCCTTCAACCTTTCTTTTCTCTTCTCCTTAATAACAGAAAGCTGAGGGTAAAGCCGTCCTGTCAAGCGGAGACTGGGTTCTTTCTGCCGAAGAGTTGGCCAGTAAATTCACTCCACGCACAAAAGCCATCGTTATCAATACTCCCAACAACCCATTAGGCAAGGTAAGATATTTAGAAGGGGCCATATCATGCTTTTTGTAATTTTCTGTCATTTTCATAGTGTTATAATGTCAGATGTCTATGTTAAACATGGTCAAAGGTCCCAAACTTGAGGTGAATGTATGTAAAAATACTCTCTGTAAGTAAAAAGCCAGAGCTACCTCTACTTCCTCCTCGTGATGACATCAGATTGTTCATGCATGCCCACAAACACCCGTCTGTAGATGACCTTTGTTGCTAAGGTTGTTCACGTTGTCCACTCCCATATTTTGGATTGAATTCAGACTCGAACATTGTTACGTTCCAGCTCACTAGAGGAAAGTTAAGCAACATAAAACCACAGTGTAGAATGGTTTGCCAGGTATTTATTAGCCAGGAAGGCCAGAGATTCACAAAAAGCACAAAAACACATACACAAAGGTGCCAGCGTCAAAACTAAGGGTGAGGGGCCGGTGGGTGCTATTCAAAGAAAACAATAAAACCAAAACAGGACTCCTTAAGCAGAGCTAAACTTACTAAAACACACACGGAAAATAACAAAATAAATCCCTCCCTCTCTGGCTCTAAGGTTTAGGGGCGAGAGGAACAGCACCCCAGCCCCTAGTGTAACTAACAAAGGAAATTTCTAAAGTGAGTGAGGCAAGGTTTATCAGTACTATGTCTAGCTGCCCTAGGCTCAGTCTTCCAACTACACGCGAGTGCTTCGTATTCGACCACTACATTTACTAGAAGCACAGTTAACACTAGACAACCTGTACAAAGTGAGAGACACCGTGGCAAGCTGTTCACTAAGTCCCAGCCACCACGACTGGCAGGCTGGTCAATCTTTTGAGTTCGGCCCACGGAGCGCAGCCTCGGGATTGGAGGCCTGGCTTGAGCAGGGGCCACTCCAGTCAGGGCCCTCGCTGATCCCAGCCGGGAAGCGGGAGGAGTCAGGACGAATGAGAGACTTGGCACGAAAAAAGAAAAGACACTGAAGAAAATGAAAACACACAGGCATATACAACGCTGGGGTTTGTGGCAGCTGTAACAAACATGTACAGATTTATTTGAAAAATTTCCTCCACTGGAAGCTAACCAATCAGAACAGAGTGGGCTCCTCAGGAGAGAGACAGGAGCTCAAACAGTCTGTTTCAGACAGAGGCTGAAATGAGGGGCTACATAAAGGGCCAGCACAAGATAAATAAGAAGTTTTTTTTAACTGCAAATCATCCAAAGATATTCCAGTAGGGCCCCACAATATAAATAAAGACCTGGAAACGTGCATGATACTTTCCCTTTAAAGCCAGCAATTGATGCACTCAGCCTTCATTTCACTCTCTAAATGTTAACTTAAACACACTTCTGTGTCTGTTTACAGGTTTACAAGACTGAAGAGCTCCAAATGATCGCTGATCTGTGTATCAAACACGATGCTCTGTGCATCAGCGACGAGGTGTACGAGTGGCTGACGTATGATGGAGCCAAGCATGTAAAGATAGGTGAGATACTGTACAGACAGGGTTCAGCAGAATGGTCAAAAAGTCATAAAAAACATTAATAATATTTGTTGTGTTTGTGTTATTGACAGCCAGCCTGCCTGGCATGTGGGAACGAACCATCACCATTGGCAGCGCTGGAAAGACCTTTAGTGCTACTGGCTGGAAGGTAAAATCCAGATGTTTTGAGCAACAGAGTCATGTAATCTGCTTCACTGTACATTGTTACGATGACCTGTGTTGTCTTTTCAGGTTGGCTGGGCTATGAGCTCTGGACATATCATCAAACACTTGAAAACCGTCCATCAGAACAGTGTTTACCACTGTGCAACAGCTGCTCAGGTAGACACACAATTCCTTGAACATTTTAGATTAATTTGAAAGAATAAAACATTAATTTTTTAGCTTATTTTAAATCCTAGCCTCAATCCCAAAGCTTCTGAAAATACAGAATGTCACACGGACCTGTGGGGAAATGTAAATGATGCCCAAGTCATGTAGAACATTTCCATTTTATATAATGGTGCAGCCATTATCTCCGATAGTCAGTATGGAAGACAGGCCTTTTCCCACCTTTTTTAATTTAATAAGAAGGGGGGTTATTAATTTAAGGGGGGAAATGAGGATTTAAGAGGTCAATCAGAAGAATAAATATGAGGTCTACTGTTTAATTTAAGTGATTTTAAATCTGGAAATGGGCAGCAAATGTTCAGGCTTCATCAAATCTACATACATTATATCACAACTGTCATTTCAGCTTCATTTACACCTTTGAAACTCTTTTACATTCCTCCATCCCCGTCCTCATCCTCATCAGGAGGCAGTCGCTCGTGGATTTGAGAGAGAATACGAAGTGTTTGGGACTCCGGAGAGCTACTTCCAGCAGCTGCCTGCGATGCTGCACAACAAGAGAAACAAGCTGGCCTCGTGTCTGGAGAGCGTGGGTCTGCAGCCCATCATGCCAGAGGGAGGTTATTTTATGATCACAGACGTCTCCTCCTTCAGTGAGTGTATTAATATTCATATATGTCGAGGATTTTATCACATCAGTTCTCTACAGTTCTCTTACTAAATAGTTACTAAATGAATACAAACTTCTGGACTGGTAACTTCAGATTATTTTTTTGATATCTTTTTGTTTTGTGCTTCCTTATTAATCGAAACCTAAACTTTCTTTTTTGACAGAGGTGGACTTAAACGACCATAGCACGAAGGATGAATCCTATGACTTCAGATTTGTCAAATGGCTTATTAAAGAGAAGGTAAATATTAAAGGTTAAATAAAATCTTTGTTGGAATTTATAAAAGATGATAAATATGTTTATTTTGAATTGGGCTGCAACTTTACAGTTGTTTTCACTATCAATTAATCTGTTGTTTATTTTCTCAATTAATTAATCTGTTCTATAACATGTTGGAAAATTCAGTTTTCTATCATAGAGGATTAAAGAAACTAGTAAATATTTGCATTTAAGAAGCTGGAATCAGAGAATTTTTACATTTTTCTTAAAAAAATAATTAATTGATTACCAAAATAGTTGGTGGTTAATTTAATAAATGGCAAATGATCAGTTAATTGACTAATTGTTGCAGCTCTAGTTTTGAATAAAGGAAACATGGTTGGATTAGTGTTTTTGTGCAACATTTCATTATAGTTCATGGTGATACATTTAGAATTTTTAATTTTTTATTAGTTTTTCTACATAATTTGTCTTTTTTTTGTCTGCAGGGTTTAGCAACAATCCCTGTATCTGCATTCTACAGTCCAGAACACGCCAAAGAGTTTGACAAATACATCCGGTTCTGCTTTGTCAAGGTAAATTCAACCTAATTCATTCAACAGAATCTGATCCGAGCCTTCTCCCATCTCACTCTGTCGCTCTTTGTCCGTCCGTCTCACTCAAACTCACTATTTGTGCCCCAACAGGAGGACTCCACCCTGAATGCAGCGGAGGACATCTTGAGAAAGTGGAGTCACGGAAAATAAAACGACCACATGAAGCACACCGTCATGCATTGTCCGTCCATCAACATTTCAACAACCCTCCTCAGTTAAATTAAGCCGTACTCAGTTTTTAATTGCGTCCGCCCCCACAGTTGTGTACTGTAAGATACAGAGACAACGTCCACTTTCGCTTTGTCTTTAAACTTGTGAAAAACACTCAGGTGTTGAAAAAAATCCTTGTGAATGTTTCTGTGCAACGATTTTAAACCGCAAACTGTGAATAAAGTATTTTTCAATATTATAATATATTTCACAGTATTTCTAAGGGAAATATTTAGTTGATTCTTTTTATCTGAAATCATGTTCTTCTACTGTATCTCACATTTAACTGCAGAGATATTTATCCTGAATCAAACCGGCAAAAAAGGTTTAATAAATCTTTGAATTAATCAACATTCTGATCTTTAGCGTTCTCTGTTTTATAGCCTCATCATCACAGCCACAATCCTCTGTACAGAAAGTGCATTTTATAACAACTTGACAGCAACTTTCATTTAAATTATCTGTTAACCTGTTTTTCATGTTTACTCAAAATATGTGTTTGTGTTTTTTGAGTCAAAGCTACTGAAATCAATCAATCAAAAAACACATTTTACTGTGCAGTACCTTTTTAAATTTAATAAAAATGTTACAGTTAGCTATACGTGATTAATTAGTACTGTACTGTGAAAACAAAATACTGAGTAAAAATAATAAAGAATGTTTCTTTAACTTAAAAAATTGTCACTTAAATGTTCGATGTAATCAGTTTCAACAGTTTGTTTGAGTTAAATTTACTTATCAGATTTTACGGTGTACAGTCAAGAAAGTGTCTTGCTCCATATATGGTAGACTTAAGATTTAAAATTGCCTCACATTTCAGCAACCTTAACTGAGTGTTAATCATAATAAAGTATTCCTAGTTCATTAGACTGACTAGCAGGGCCTGGAAAGTGCTTGTTAAGCACTTATTTATTGTAATTTTTCTCACATATGTAATATATCAGTCTTGTCAGCAGTGCACTGACAGTGTTTCTAATGGTGTTATCATGCAGGAGTAGAAATAAAAACACAGATATTTGAGGGTATAATCACAGATGTAAACAAAAAAAAGCCTCTTATTTTCTCTTTTCCATAAAGAATCTGAGCATAACCATAATTTCATACCTTAAATAAGAAGGCTGCAAATGAGTGCAAATAGCTTTTAATGTATTATTTTATTGATTGATTTCAACATTCTTCTCTGTTATTGTTTCTTCTTCTTGCTATTTTAAAGATGTCAGGATTCTACATTTCATTCATTTAGCCTAAGAATTTTTATGGGGGGTAAAGTGTCCCATACAAAGGTCAAAAAAGGTTGAAAGGTCGGGAGAAGGAGGGGTGGTGGCGACCTGTTTACTGTGTCACCTCTGAGATAAAAGGAAACAAACACATCTGGAGTCTCAACTATTTGCTGCTCGTAAAAAAGTGGGCCGTCATCTCATTTAATCATGTCACGACGACTTCACACTCTCAGGACAGACGATGTGGATAAAAACGTTTGGTAAGTGATAATGACACAGGTGGACTTTTGACACCTGAGTTTATAGGCTACAGGTGACTGTTGCCATGTCTATCAGTCTGTTAGTGAACGCTCCCTATTGT
This sequence comes from Thunnus albacares, assembly GCF_914725855.1. NCBI lineage: Eukaryota > Metazoa > Chordata > Actinopteri > Scombriformes > Scombridae > Thunnus > Thunnus albacares. The sequence goes on from NC_058123.1 coordinate 10,092,893, forward strand.
GAAATATGAACTATTAAGTGATTTTAAACCAGTCAAAAAGAATCAAGAGGTCTCAGAAGAGCATTTTAGGTGTTTGTTGAAACTTCTGGGGGTTTCGTACCCTGAGTCGAGCCTGTCAGGAAGCTAGACACTGATTGATTATGTTCCTTCAGATAGGATTGGTAGAAAACCCGACAATTTTAACCATAGAGTTGCAACAATTAGTCGATTAAGAGTGGTGGAAAGTAAGAAAGTACATTTACTTGAGTACAAATTTGAGTATTTCCATTTTATGCTACTTTATACTTCTATTCCACCACATTTCAGAGGGAAATATTGTACTGATATCTTACTTTCCTGCCAATTTCCATTATCAAACCAAACCTATTCATTTCGAATGTAACCACTGAAAAATCAGCGCTGTGTGTTTGACGCTTTGCAAAAATAATCTGCTTCATTCTCTCTGTTGTGTAGTAATCATTAATATATTTGGCTATTTCAGTTGATGAGCTTAATTGTAAAACTGTCATTGACAGTCTTAAAAACTTCTGTATTTATTGCTTTACTAAGTTCATCATATCAATTATTCATTACTTATATTTGACTAAATGGCACCAGGCCTACAGATGGCTCAACAGACATGGAATATTTAAATTAATATTCAATTTACTTCTTATTAAACAGCATTACAGTGTTTAACCCGCTGTTTTGTATCAACAGGGTTGAATTCACGCAACTGGCAGCAGACTATAAAGCAGTGAACCTCGGTCAAGGATTTCCTGACTTCTCCCCTCCTAAATTTGTCCAGGAGGCTTTTTGTGAAGCAGTGAGCGGAGGACCTTCGATGCACCAGTATACCCGCGCTTTTGTAAGTTTGTTTTTTTTGTGAATGTGAGAGGATTAAAGGAAACAATGTTCATTTTGTCCTGTAATATACCAGCATTTAAAGTAAGGTTTCTATAATTTTCTGGAGGTTTTAAGGGGAAATTTCACCCCATTCTTTCATGTCATTTTTTTCCTCAGGGTCATCCTCCTCTTGTTAAAAGTCTGGCTAAATTCTTCAGCAGGGTTGTGGGACATGAGATTGATCCTCTCGAAGACATCCTGGTCACAGTTGGAGCTTACCAGGCTCTCTTCTGTGCATTTCAGGCTCTGGTTGGTGAAGGTGATGAGGTACAGAAATCAACCCAAGTCAGGTTCATTTATTCATAAACAGTTTTTACCAATCGTATAAGTGATTTATACTTAATATTGGAAGGCTCATTGTTTAACCATCATGTTTAATGGCAGAAGAGAGAATAAAATCTATTTATATTTCTTTGTAAAATTCAGTTTACAATTCCGATTACAAATTGGAAAGAGAAATGTTTTAGATTGATTCAGATCGCCAAATTTTTGCCAAATTTACTTTCTACATGACAAAATTTACCCAAATGGTACCAAGCACATAACAAAGTATATGCTAAGACCTTTTTTCTTTCAGGTCATTATTATTGAGCCGTTCTTTGACTGCTACCAGCCGATGGTGAAGATGGCTGGAGGAAAGGCGGTATATGTACCTCTGAGGCCAGTGAGTGTTTCACAACATTTTCACATTTTTACAAAGGTGTACAAATTTAGAAAGCATATTTTGACAATGTCACCTTTGTCTTTGTGTATGTGGACTCATATTTACACATCAACTGTGTTTCTTTTCTCTTGTTAATTGCAGAGAGCTGAGGGCAAAGCCGCTCTGTCAAGTGGAGACTGGGTTCTTTCTGCAGAGGAGTTGGCCAGTAAATTCACTCCACGCACAAAAGCTATCATTATCAATACTCCCAACAACCCATTGGGCAAGGTAAGATATTGACTTTGTTGACTTCAGCCTGCTAAGAGTAAAGCTTTGTTGTGCTCAGAGATTTCTGTGCACATAAAGCTGCTGTCCCTTATACATGAATACACATCACACATCCATGTCTGTTACAGGTTTACAAGACTGAAGAGCTCCAAATGATCGCTGATCTGTGTATAAAACACGATGTTCTGTGCATCAGCGACGAGGTGTACGAGTGGCTGACGTATGACGGAGCCAAGCATGTAAAGATAGGTGAGATACTGTACAGACAGGGTTCAGCAGAATGGTCACAAAGTCATAAAAAAACATTATTAATAATATTTGTTGTGTTTGTGTTATTGACAGCCAGCCTGCCTGGCATGTGGGAACGAACCATCACCGTTGGCAGCGCTGGAAAGACCTTTAGTGCTACTGGCTGGAAGGTAAAATCCAGATGTTCTGAGCAACAGAGTCATGTAATCTGCTTCACTGTACATTGTTACGATGACCTGTGTTGTCTTTTCAGGTTGGCTGGGCTATGAGCTCTGGACATATCATCAAACACCTGAAAGCCATGCATCAGAGCTCTGTTTTTGACTGTGCAACCGCTGCTCAGGTAAACTCGTTATTGCTTGAACATCTTAGGTATTGTTGTTGCAATAAAAACTTAATAAGTTTTTCTAAGAACAGATTTGATAATCCTCATTATTTTTGCAAAAGTACTGAGCTGCTCACATCCTTAGTCTTGATTCTCAGAACCAAATTTATCTTGCTGCTTTTTTGTACTGTAAAGTCAATAGACTGAATACCTCCTTTATCAAATCTGCTTGTACGATATCACCATTATCATATCTTCTGTTCATCTACATCTTTTAAAGTCCTCTGTATCTCCCTCCGATCTTTTCATCCTCATCAGGAGGCAGTCGCTCGTGGATTTGAGAGAGAATACGAGGTGTTTGGGACTCAAGAGAGCTACTTCCAGCAGCTGCCTGCGATGCTGCACCACAAGAAGAAGAAGCTGGCCTTGTGTCTCGAGAATGTGGGTCTGCAGCCCGTCATGCCAGAGGGAGGTTATTTTATGGTCGCAGACGTCTCCTCTGTCAGTGAGTGTCATTAGAAAGGATTTGTGTCCAGTGGTATTATGTTGCCATACACGTGTCAAAGGAACTACTTGAAGCTTATTTATATGTTCATACTGGGAGCTACAGTTGTTGGTTACATCATAAACTGTATTCCCCTCCTGGCAAAGGTAAAACTGATACGAATTTTACTAGATTCATTCAAAACGTTTTAATTTCTCTGCAGCTTTTATTCAAAGACTAGAAGAACTTGTTGCATCCATCATTGTTTTCAAAGATACATTCAGGCAATAGTACAGTAAAAAGTGTGTAAAACAACAAAATAATTATCTTGTTCGTAGCTGCAAACCATTGCACATCAGAGTCTTTTGCACCACAAACATCTGGTCAGAATATAGTCACTCATCAACCAAGACAGTTACAGTTTGAACACTTTCTGCTTATTAGTGTTTGTAGCGTATCTATGACAAACTTTAGCTTTATGTTTTGACAGAAGTGGACTTCAATGACCAGAGCACTGAGGACGAACCCTATGACTTCAGATTTTCCAAATGGCTAATTAAAGAGAAGGTAAAACTTGAATATTTAGTGAGAGATAAAAAAAAAAACCCAGTAATGTAAGTGTTGAAGTTTTTTGAAGACAGAGAAAAACACAGTTGACAGGATCAGTGTCTGTTTTTGCTGGGTAATGATTAAGTTATATGGTGATGTATTTGGAAAGTCCTGTTTTTTTCTCAGCTTCTGTCTTATTTATTTTGACCTTTTTTCTGCAGGGTTTGGCAACAATCCCTGTCTCTGCATTCTACAGTCCGGAGCACAGAAAGGATTTCGACAAATATATCCGATTCTGTTTTGTCAAGGTAAACAAAATCCAAAATATCATAATAAGTGAATTTAATCATGAAGTCTTTTCATTGTCTTTTTGTCAGTCCTTCTAACTCACATTCTCTTACACTCTTTATGTCTAAAAGGAGGACTCCACGCTGGATGCAGCAGAAGACGTCTTGAGAAAGTGGAGGATCACAAAGTAAAACATCCCACAATGTGGAGCAGAGTGACATGCATTGCACGTCCGTCCAGATTTAACCAGGCTATTTAAACTGACTTGGGTTGTCTGAGCTGAATTGAGCTACATCCTTACCCACACACACACACACACACACACACACACACACACACGCAATGTGGTACTGTAGGTGCACAAAACACAGCCTCCACTTTAACTTTTTTCTCACACTATACTTGTGAAAACACCCAGGCTTTGAAAAAATCATTGTAAATATTTCTGTATAATGACTTTAAGCAAAAAACTGTACATGAAACTTTTTGTCAATATTCTGTTGTGTTGTGTGTCAGAAACATTTGTCCTGAAAAGCAAAGAAAAATGTTAAATAAAGCTCTTAGTAAAGCCACTGCAGCTACTATTCTCTTTCTTGTAGCCTAATTTGTTTTTTACACATTCTGTAAATCACTCAGATGAGAGCCCCTGAGGAATCTTCCGGTTAGTCAGTTAAACATTGCTGAGTTGTTTATTCACATTTGTTCCTTTTGTTCCTTTGGGCACATCGCTGGTTGGTGAAGTATTGACAGCACAAACCTCCTTGTAGCTTCAAGTGTTTGTCTCATGTCTTGTTAAGGAATGTGGATGTTAAAGTCTTTTGTTTTCCATGTGAACATTGTGAAACTGTGTCTGTACAGCCAGGACCTGAACACAGAAAGTACTTTTTATAAAACTTTAGCCATTTAAATTTACTATCAAAAGTTTCTCATTTGTGATTAATTTCGGAACAAAAAAGGAAAAAAAAAGATTTCTCAGCAGTTTTGGGGTATTCGTTTATTATTTTAGGTAGACAGAGACGAAGTATTTACAGATATTATAGTATTTATATATAGTTTTAAATCTCGCGAGAGTTCAATCTAGCTGCGTTACTTTATATTCCACCCGTATGCGAAGTCCCGCCCTACTCTGCCTCTGATTGGCTCTGATCCTGATATTTTTCTCTAAACCAACCATCTCACTCCTATTGCCTAAACCTAACCAATCAAACCAACGAAGGTAACAGGTAGTAGCCAATCAGAGGCAGAGAAGGGCGGGTCTTCGCGGAATGCGGGTGGGAAAAAAAATAAGCACCAACTGTAAATATACTTCACGTGCTAGTGCATGTGAAAATGTCTACCGGTGTTGCTATGAAAAGGCCCCAAACTGTGTCCTCTCAGGTACTGTTACACTCATGTTTTACATTAAAAATTACACTTACTGGAAGGTTATATGATCTCTAACCTGTTTCCTTCTGTTACAGCCCGAGGAGAGGCTGGACTGGAAGAAAAGGAAAGCAGAAAGTGAGTCAACAGCTAAACTCAGCTAGCTACATTTAGCTAACAGCTCACAGTGTGACAAGTTACAGTACAGTACTTCTGTCTTTTTTTGGTTAAAAAATAACATTCAAGCGTTTTATAGCGTCGTTTTTCGTGGAGTTTGTGATACTGTACATGGTTTTGGCCGCAGCATTAATGTAGCATTTCTGGTCATTTAACAAATCCGACTTTTAGAGAGCAATTTCATGTCATCTTTATCAGTTTAGCTCTCCTGAGGAGTCAAGTGTCAAACTTGGACTTAATTGGCCAATTAGTGGGGTTTAAATAGACAAGTGAAGTGAGTTTAACAGTAGCAAATTCATTTATTTTCTAGAATAGCTTTAAATAACTTAAATAACTACATAACTAACTCGAATTACATGGTTTTGTTTCTGTTAATTCCAGTGGCTGTATTATTATTATAATATACTGTATAAAACCTCTTTGTCCTCTAGGAAAATATTACATTCATAAATCAAGAATAACTAACAATGTGCCCTTTAAATGATATGTTAAATTTTTATGCATCCCTGAGCAATTTCCAAAAGTTCTTCTAGAGAACTTTGTAAACACTGATTTTATTTGTTAAGTCAATATTTGTATTCATGTATTTATTTATTGGTATCTTTGTGATCTTGTTATATTGACCTTGGCTTATAATTTGAGTTTGGAACAGCTATGTGTGTTTTTGAAAGAGATGTGTCTGTCATTCCCCTTCTCTCGTGTGGGGCTCATTGTCATATTCAATTAATCTGTCAATTATTTTCTTGATCAATTGATTAGTCATTTGGTCTATGAAAATGGTGAAAAATGATGATGTACCCAAAGTGCAACCTAAAATGTCTTGTTTTGTCCTGACCAAAGATATTCAGTTTACAATCATAGAAGAAAAATCTAGAAAATATTCAAATTTAAGAAGCTGGAATGAGAATATTTTAGTATTTAAAAATATCTCATAGATAATTTAATTACCAAAATAATTGCCACTTAATTTTCTGTCAGTCAACTAATCAATCCATTGTTGCAGCTTTACTTTTCTAATTTTTATAATACCGTGTAGCCTAAAGTCACAGATTTGCCTCAATGGTTTTACAATATAATAAATCTGAGGGGTCACAAGAGGATTAAAGGAATCAGAAAGAAAAAAATGTTCATATTTCTGCTAGACAAATTTAAGTTCAATATGTAAGGCTTTTACGAAATCTTTGCCTTTTTCCTGTATCTACTGGATACCATCACCTCTCCAGGCTGCTCGGAATCTTTCAGATGAAATCAGATCATAGAATGAAAAAAAATCACTTTGGTTGAACTGTTATGAACTCTCATCCAGGCTAAGGTCAAAACCAGTGATCTCAGATCAGAAATAGATATCGCCTAAAAGCCAAAAGGGTTTGTTACCACCCCTTTAGACCCCCAGTTTGTGCCCCTCATGTATTGGCATTACAATTGAGTCACAGATAAAAGACACTTCTAAAGATCTGGATGCAAAAATAATCTGCGCTGCACGATAAAGTATTTTAACTTGTTTCCTAAGTTGCGACTCTGTTTCTAGCTACCATCCTCGTTCGGATTGGGAAACTGTTCTCTGTTCAGTCATGTACATCTTCAGTCTTCCTGATTATCTAATTTTCTTACCAGTGTCACTGATTGTTCCTTAATAACAGTAAAAGAGACTAAGAAGCAAAGAAAAGAAACCAAGCTGATCAAACAGCTGGAAAAGCAGAAACAGCAAGAGGCTGAAGAGAGAGCAAAACTTGAACAAAGCCAGAACAAAAAAGGTAACTCTGTCATTTCATGGATTGCTTTTACCTGATACGACTGTGAATAGAGTGCTGTAATGTGCAATCTGTATCATCTTAGGTCGGGCTTACACGGTGAGTGTGGCCCTGCCTGGTTCTGTCCTGGATAACGCTCAGTCCACTGAACTTCGTACATACTTGGCCGGACAGATTGCAAGGGCCTGTGTAGTGTTCTGTGTAGATGAGATCATTGTGTTTGACGAACAAGGGGAAGATGTCAAGTAAGTAAACATATTATACACACTTCCAAATGTATTTTACAGCATCAGACTATGAGAACACGGATAGAAAAGATTTTTCTTTTTGGCTTCGTCCCACAGGAGCGTTGAAGGAGAATTTAAAGGTGTTGGGAAGAAAGGACATGCTTGTATTCAGCTTGCCAGAATACTTCAGTACCTTGAATGTCCACAGTAAGTAGGACCATAATATAACCTGATCAGATCACTACCATCAGCCTGTTTAATCTGAGTGTGATTAAAGCTTTTCTTCTCCACCAGGTATCTGCGCAAGTGGTTTTTCCCAAAGCATCAAGACTTGCAGTATGCAGGTAGTTTGAAACAATCTACATTTACATTACAATACAAGGGGAACCAAAAAAAACTGTCATTATAAGTCTTTCAGTAGTACCTTTTTGATCCCCTTTAAAGTACTCTGCTCAAGATGCATCACAGCACTTCCTCATTCCTGGAAACATTTACTGTAGTCGTCTTTTGTCACTGTACCCAGAGACTCCTGTGTTTCTTCCTGTTTTTCCTCCACGGTAGCAAATCGTCTTCCTTCCAGTCCCAATTTTACTCTCACAAGCTGTGGGCATATGCTATCTACTGGCAAATCAAATAACTCCTCCTTACTGCTGCGCTATCTATGGCTTCCAGGAAGTTTTGGCTCCCCCCTTTTATATTCATTTACAGAAACTCTGTGTACTTGGCAATTAAATTGTATCCACATCTTGCTACCTTTTCTGAGACAATGTGTATAAATTCAGCCATCTTCATCACATCTTTCTAACATACTGTGGGCTTGTATTTGGCAGACAGTCACGTCTACAGGACAAATCAGAAAATTGGAAATCAAATCAGCAGTTCGATGTTTTCAAACATTATGGCTACAAACCAACCTGCCGTTTATGTTTCCTCCAACTGAAGAGTCATAAAACGGTACTGTTTCTGTAGTGAATCCATATGCAAATACAGAGAAGTTTTCTTTGTTCTACCAGGATTGCTAAACCCTCTGGACAGTCCTCACCACATGAGGATAGATGAGGAATCAGAATACCGTGAAGGAATAGTCCTCGACAGGCCAATCAAACAAGGAAAAGGTTCATTAGTCAACTGTGGAATGAGAAAGGTAATAATCTTAACATCTTCTTAGAGGTCATCATTTAATGTAGACTATGTGTATGTCTGTATTCAATGTTTGTCTGCTCCTCCCAGGATGTTCGGATTGATAAACAGCTGCAGTCTGGACTGCGAGTCACAGTGCAGCTCAATAAGACACAGAACCAAGGTAATTTTATGAATCAGACTGTGACCTTCCTGGTGTTTATTTTACTTCTTGTTGTTTTCAAGATGTTGCACAGCAATGAAGTATGTCTGTCTGTCTGTCCTCAGAGAGCAGGATGTATAAAGGGATGGTGGTGGCTCCTCATGTACCCAGGACTGAAGGAGGTCTCTACTGGGGTTACAGTGTCCGCTTGGCATCATGTCTCAGTAGGTTTTCCAAACACTAAAACACTCAAAAATATGCTTCAAATAAATTTTGCAATGTCTTGGAAGATGAAGAGCATGTTTCTTTTCATCCACACAACCTGTTAAGTTGTGCAAGAATACAGTTTGAGTCTCCACATGACTGCTTTCTCTTTATTGCTGTTGGATGCAGGTGCAGTTTTCACAGAAAGTCCATATAAAGAAGGGTACGATCTGACAATTGGCACATCAGAGAGAGGCAACCACATTGACCAAACAACACTGTCGCCATTCAAGTAGGTTCAGAGCCAATAAGATAAGTAGGGGCGGTTTAATACTACTGTATGTCATTCTGATTTATTCATTTAAATTTGACTTTCCAGGCATCTTTTGGTGGTTTTTGGAGGTCTTCAGGGATTAGAGGCCAGTGTAGACACTGACCAAAACCTGGATGTGACTGATCCCAGTGTTTTATTCGACCTTTACCTCAACACGTGCCCCGGTCAGGGCAGCAGGACCATTCGCACAGAGGTGAGGGCCGAGATATTTGTTGAATCAAGCACTCTGAGACGAGATAAATTTACACTTTATACTGTATAAGGAAATGCCTTAATACTCATTTATCCTGCTCAACAGAAGTGAATTAATGTTGTATTGTGTGTTTTTTTCCTCTTTTTCTACAACAGGAAGCCATCTTAATTTCCATGTCAGGGCTGCGACAGAAGATCACAGCTGCCTTTTCAGATGTTTCCAATGGTTCATGAAAAAGTAATTGACAGAGTAAAGTAAACAAAGACATGCTGGTCTTACCATCTAACTGGTGGGTGAACGGCAGAGCTGTAATTTGATCTTTTTAACATTGCCCGCTGTAAAAATTACCACAAATATCACATCACACACATCAGTGCATTGAGTGCAGTCAATGCTAGATACCTGTCAGACCTAATATTATATTTTATATCTTCATTCTGTATGTCTATGACTCAAGAAATTGTACATATATAAATACATATACTATCCACAGGCTTGAACTGACTTGTATTGTATTTTTTTTTTTTTTTGAAAGCATATCATTTGTTTTTTGATAAACGGTGCGGAACTTTTCATGAAAAGCAGTGTTGAGACCAGCACATCATGGACAAAGAAATGGCTCAGAACATTCGTGGGTTAAATTTTCATCAACAAACAGCAGAGTCGAGCTTCATATTTCTGAGCTAGTAGCTCAAACACGTGTCTGCTTTAAGAGGAAATGTCCCATCTGCTTTTTGTAACGTGAAAATTAGAAGATTATTTAGTTCAAGACTACAGGCTGTTACAACTCTGAGATCGTCTTGTGGATGCAGTCACATTCCAGTTGCAATGCATGCTGCATGCATTTACCCCCCTTAGTATTTGTTTTTTCCTTACTCAGAGAAGACAGACTGTGTTTTCATACCCAATGTAAACGGGACCTGCAGTTGTGTTCTGGGTGGATGGGATTGATACAAACTAAGTTTCCAGATTATTAGGTCCACTTAGCTAAAAGTAAACAACAACAGCCCCATGTTAAACTCTACCTTTATGAAGGTTATAATAAATTTTTGTTAAAACAGTTTTATAGAAACATTGATTCAACTTGACAGTCGTGATTGTAATTTTTAGTGCTGTGTTATATTTGCAGGTCAGATATTTATTGTTGTTGATATAAATGGGTTTGACAAACTGAGCATATGTTAGTAAATTTAGTAGGCAGTTTAATCACAGTCGATGCGGCTCATGTATATTCATCGTGTTCATTATTGACTGTTTGTTTTCAGTAAGTAAATAAAGGCTTCTGATTACATCTAATATTAATCAAGCACATTGATAAGATTCTCTCATCCACATGAATATTCTGACAAAATATCTGCAGATTAATTACTTGTAAAAGGCAACATCGTTTAAAAGAAACCGCACCCCTTTCCCCGCTTCACATTTCCGCAATAAAATTTCAATTTGACTTCTAATTTAATCGTGCAGTCCTAAGAGCAACATACTGACACGAAACACGACCATGATGCATTTGAATACGAGCTGCATGCGCTGGAACGCCACTGAGGTCAAAAGGTTTAAGTTCATGAGGCCTTTTATGTTCTTCTATTAAAATCAGCATCTACTGCAGCAAAAATGTAACAAATGAAGTATTGTCTTCAAATTGAGGGTAAGTTGAAGTAGATGTTTGTCCTGTTAAGAATGAGTCTTGAATATATCTGGTTTACATAATGTCTGAAATCTGAATGTGTCCAATTATTATAAACAAGAATTAATTGCACACTAGCAGCAGTGTACATTTGTTTTATCACTATTCAATGGAAAAAGATGAAAATCCCTCAAACTGAAGGTACTGAAGAGCTTCATCCTCGTGGTAATTCATTATTTATTGTGACATCTGTTCACTTTGGCTGGATTTTGAGCCTCAGTTTAATAATAATCACAACGGGTCTGTAGCACCAAGTATTAAATTAAAAACTACCATATGCTGGCATTGAATTCTCGGCGAGATCGTTAGTCGTGTTTACTTGTTTGCTCAGATATTTCCTGGTTTAAATCATAATTGTGCCATTGCGGACTGTTAAATTCTTGTACAGCCTTGTGTTAAGATGTTATATACTGAAAGAGTTTATACTGTTATATACTGATATATACTTGTAAGTTTTCGTCTTAGTTTGTGTATGAAAAGAGGGTTGTAGGCCACATAGTCACATCTAATTAGAGGATCTTTCTTATATAATCCCACCTCAACATGGGAAACAGAAGTGCATTTTCAATACATAATAACAAAAATATAAACGTGTAAAAATTATTTTTCTTCTCTATTTACAAAAAAACGCTTATCAGACGGCTGGAGTATTTCAGAAACCTCTCAAAACTGAGATTCTTTTGCGACAGAAAACATTCTCAGACATCTCAGTCATTTGGTCCGATAATAGATTTTTTCCAAAAGCTTTTTTTTTTTTTTAAATCCTCGAGGCGATTCCTGAAAATAGCTGTCATTCATCATGTGGTTATTTGAAGGCTCATTCAAGGGGAGTTGTAGTAAAATCCAGCCCGTAGCGCTCATTCAGGCTTTTGTGAGTGCAAATAAATCTCTTTGTGGTTCTCGTAAAAGTCTTTTCACCATTTGGGATGAGTGAAGGTGATGTTGTACTGCTTGGCCCAGCGTGCAAACACCTGTTTCTCGGTAATGAAGCGATGGTGGTTCCCTCTACGGCTGCTCTCGTTCTGTAGGTACGTTACACATTCATCAGGCCCCCTGGGTTTGTAGTAGTGGTAGGGCATCTTCTTGGATACAGATTTCTTTCTAGAGAACGAATCAATTTAATATTATTAGTTTATTGGTTTGGCAGCCACTTCATCTCTGATTTATAACAATGTTTACAAGAGTCTACATTGGTTTATTGGTGTCAGTATTATACTCACCCACAGTGATTGGGTGGAACCATCCCATATACTTTGATATTATCACATATCTCAATGGCCATGACCATGGTGAACCAGCCTGTGCTCAACCACGAGTGAGATTTTTGTCTGAGCAGGAAAAAAACAAAACAAATAGGAAACCAGAGTTTGTGATCGTCCACAGTTAGATGTAATTAACATTATACCTGCTCCATAAACACTCACCTGTCTCGTCCCGTCTCCCTGTGAAACAGACTGTCGAATCTGCGCATCTTGATTGGTGTGACACTGAAACAAGACATGTTGCTGTAGGTCATGCTGACTCTCTGGATCAATCTGTACAAGGTTCCTTTGGCGTCCTTCCCGATCTTGTTCGGGGGTCCCCAGAAGATGATCATAGAGTTGCTGTCTGAATGGCGCAGGAACTCATTAGGCCTGCGGACCACCCTGAACACGCTGGAGTGGGCTACGACCCTCAGAGAGGTGCGATTGCCTACGTCAGTCTCATAACCCAACGTGGGGGCGTCATTCATACGGATCACGCACTCCGTACGGTCGATCTCCTCTCCCGCTTGACTACCCAGGACATGGCTGGAGCTTGTCACCAGCGCACAGTTACGACAGTGTAAGCTCATATTCTGGAAAGAAAACACAACATGAAACTTGTATTGAAATTTAAAAAATACCCATATTTGGCAAAAAAACATTATTCCTTAATAGTGGAGTGGAAATAAAGTCAATTGTCAAAGAGTAAGTGAGGTTGAGTGGTTCATCTTCCCTAATTGTGTAAGTAAATTTTGACTACTTTGTGCTAAAGTGCTAATTAGCAAATGTTAGCATTCTAACACTAATTCGGCAACTATATTGATTAAATATTTCAGTCAAAAATTCTCTGGTTCCAGCTTCTTAAATGTGAGCATTTGCTGTTTTTCTTTGACATTTATAACAGTCTTAAGATTCTTGACTGTTGGTCAAACAAAACAAGCAAATTAAAGGCATCACCATGGGCTCTAGCCAATGGTTAACTACATTTTTCAACATTTTTTTTAACATTTTACAGATCAAACGATTAATCAGTTAATCGAGGAAATAATCTGCACATTAATCGACAATGAAAATAATAGTTGCAGCCCTTCATGCAGGTAGCTCCACATTAGCATTTAGCTCAAAGCACTACAAGCTGTGTCCCAAATCCAAACTACACACTATTCTAACCAAGTTTTGATTATGTAGCAGTGTTTTTACTCTTTGGGAACTTTATCTGTGAATTAAACTTGCCCACAAACGGAGTTTAACACAGCCTCATATGGCAATTTTAGGGGCGCGGATTATGCTATTGATCACATCTCACGACCGGGCACCTCCACATGTACGGATGGCATTCATCAGACTGAAATGAGTGATTTACAACAAGTTCAGGCAGTTGAGAGAGTTTGTTCAATCCCATGGAGGATTTTCTTATTTTCCTCTTATTGCTTTGTGCAAGAACAAATATAAAATACCACAAAAATAAGAGAACATTCATGCCTGAGGCCCAATAAGCTTACGGCTAAAACAAATGTACACAACAGGAACTAATAAATAGTGTTTAGATGGCTGTTTTCACCGTTAGACTGTCATTTATATATGTGTAGGTTCATCATTATTCATCATCATCGTTTATCTTTTCATTTTAAGTTCATGTGCAATGATACAGACAAGCGGTTACTGTGGAAACAGATAAGAAAAAAAAACATAATACATGAGAAACGGATGGGGAAGAGCGTTATCTTGCACATTTGGCATCCCTAAATGAACCTTTCACCTCCATTTTCACACTGCCTGCTTTTGAGTGACTGATTTTGTTCGTTATATTCTTCATTTTCATTTCCAAGAGCTGATAACGTCTATGTAAATCTAGTTTCTAACGCTCTATCTATCACTATCTTTTGGCACACACGACTGAGTTGTGTGCAGTACACTTCACCTGCGCAGCATCCTTCACCTCACCTCCACTGCTATATAAAGTAAGAAATCACATAACGTGCAGACCAGTATTAAAAATCACTCACTCTCGGCTCATTCACGATGATGTGTTCCAGTTACAACATTTCTGTATTAATGTGCAAACTGTTAACATACCTTGTTACCGTAAACGGGCACATAACCGTCTTTCCCAGCCCACTTCTTCAAATCTGTAGACCTGAGAGCATTATTTGCAGCCACATTGAAGGGAGTGTAGATGCTTTCGTTGTTGTTGTTGGAGCTGTATAGGATGAGGAGTGTCATCAGGATGAAGATGGCTATGAAGATCACCATCCGGTGGCTCTGCTGTCTCTGCAGGTTAAACAAGAGTGGTGGAATTTAACTAAGTACAAGGGCTTTACATAAATACAAATTTGAGATACTTGTACTGAGTATTTTCTTTTTGTGCCACATTACATTCCTACTGCACTACATGTATTTAACATCTTTAGTGACTTAACAAATTTAGATTTTTCATACAAAACCAATGTAGAGCTTATAAAATGTGATGACCGGCCACGGACAAGCCCTCTAACCGCAGTTGTCCGTGAGAAAGTGTGTGAGTGAGTGATGAAGATGCACCATTGGTTGGCCGGCCGAGTTTTGGAGTTTCGCCATTGGCTGTTGCTTTTTCGAAATGCTGCTCTTTCTTGCTCCAAGCTCTGATGCTCTCAGCTCCGGTGTTAAATGCAGCGAAGTCGGCTACACTCCAGTTTAAACAGATACAGCTTCTGTGTGTTTCCTCCTCCGCCGTCCAGTGTGATCGACTCTCCTGCTGTCAGAGCTGTCAGCAGCCGGCAGGAGAGATGCTCCGTAGTACGTTTGGATTTTAACTGAACTAATACCAGGACGCAAACTGTTTATTTCTCAGATGTTTTCACATCACAAACGACGAACAACGGCATTAGAAAGACGAGTCGTGTAGATGAAAAATGAAACTTGTAGCTGCTCTGTGGGTTCGCCTGATATGACTGTAACGGCGGTTACTGGGTGGAGATAAGCCTCCTGATTTTGCACCCAATATGCTGTCAAAACTTTCATGTACAATCCAACGCAGCCTCATCAACCGGGAAAGAGGCAGAAAAAAAGGCGGATAGGGGCTAGGCTTGGCACGGTTGTCGATTTTGGGCATACACCAATTACATAACTTGCCCACCCCCCATACCGTAGTTTTGCTTTTTTCTATAGAAACAACCCAATTTATTTCATTTTCACGTATCAGCACCCAAGTTCATCAAATAAAAAAAAATCCAACTTGTTAAGTATCAAGCGTTTTATCAATACTTAGTCGGACGACAGACGATACAATTATAGACTGACTGTCTGCTGCGGGATCGTCTGCAGCAGCACCAGAGTCGCAGCAAAAAAAGTAGCGGAGTGAGACGTCTGTTCTCCGTCCTGCTGCTGTAAACAAACGTGACGCCAGCAGTTAACGAACAGCTGCTCTCATGTCTCCCCGGGTCTTGGTGCTTGTTTTTTCCGGTAGCAACTGTCCCGCTCTCTGCCTGCTCATCCTGCTCTCGGTGTGTCTCTCTCCGGATGGCAGGCGAGTTGCTGGGATTCTGGTTGGCTCGTCCCCGTCTGTGTGCGCCGCAGCCCGGCTGAACACGGAGGAGGACCCGCTGGCAGCAGCCTGAAGCCCGCTGTCACTAACTCTTAAATATGAGGAAGATCTAAACTAAAAATCTAATGTTAAAGATCAAAGTAAGCGCTCTACGTATGAGCATCATTGACGAATATCTTATTTTGTAAAATGTTCTGTGTAACCGGTAACACCAGTAACGAGTTGATTAGTTATCCCTAATTAGTCGACGGGCCCAGGCATGAATTTTCACTGACTGGTACCACCCAAAGTGGCAAATTCTAGCTTGGTATTTTGAAAGAGTTTATAACTCTAGATGATATTTCACCATGATAACCCAGATGAAAGAGAAGGGGAAGTTAAAATATATTGCAAGATAGATGTGGAAAGTATTGTTCTTGCAACTGTATTTATAACCTTTTTTTTAATAACCATGTCATGTGATATGCTACTTGAGTACACTTTACCAGCAAATATTACTGGGACCACTACAGAAAACTGCAGATGAACATTTAATATCCTGGAATTCACATTATAGACACTACCAGTAACTATCCCTGTAACAAACTGGCCACAATTTCACAAGATGACCATACATGGTCCAACCATATAATAGGTTTTGACACAGTCTTGTTTTTTTTATAACTGATTAATCCTTGAACTAATTTTTCATGAAAAGCTGCAAATACTTTGTGACTCCAGCTTCTCAAATGCTTTTCTTGGTCTTAAATTACAGTAAACTGAATCATTTTGAGATTTGGACTATTAGTGGGACAAAACAAGCAATTTGAAGACGTCACTTTTGGCTCATTTCTCAATATTTTCTGAACAATTCATCGATTAACCAAGAAAATAATTACAGACATCATGAAAATAATCAGTAGTTGCAGCCCTGTATAGCTACACTTCAACCAACCAAAGCTATAAAATACTGCTTACACATTAATGCATGAGCAATAATAATCTAATAATATCATATATAATAGTATAACAGCCACAGGGTCTGTTTTTCTGCATTGAGAACTTTTACTTTTGATTCTTTAGGTTCATTTTCCCAATAATACTTACATACTTTTACTTAAGTAACATTTTAAATGCAGGGCTTTTTTACTTGTAATGGAGTATTTTACATTGTTTATACTTTACTTAAGTAAATAATATTTCCAATATAAAATCAGTGAGTAGTTGTAGCTCATGTTTCAGATGTTTGAGTTGTTAGCAGTTCCAATAAAGAGACATTTTCCCTCTAAACTTCTCACATGGTTTCATTTAATTAACTGTTCAAAGCCCAAAGAGTAAAACTCCCCAATATTTCCCCAAAAAAGTAAAGATTAGAGAAAAGTCTGAAAAATTAATCCACATTTATAGCGTTATTTTGTTTTTTCTTCTTTCTTCTCCCATTAATCATCTCACGACCCCTCAGATTTATCTTGGTACCCTTTGGAGGGCCCTGACCCCTATGTTGGGAGTTATTGGACTAAACTAGCTAACTGTATGTAAAGTTATTCAAACTAGGAATTTAAATGCAGTACTTTTGCTTGTATTGCAGGACTACTTTAACTAAAAGCTCACAAGTCAGGTGCCCGTATGAACACTGAAAGGGGTTTTCCTCGCTGTCATCCTTCTTCCTGTTCATACTGACTATTAAAAGATCCCCTTCAAATGTGCTTTCAATGTAAGTGACGGAAGCCAAAATCCACAGCGTGTCCACAAAGTCCTTCTGTGCAAAAATGCATTTAAAAGTTTATCTGTTCACTTGGGCACCTGACTGTTGTTTTAAGACAGACTTGAAAAATTGTGTACCCTTCCTTTAAGTAAAGGATCTGAGTGTTTCTTCCACCATTGACAAGAACAACAATAATCATCTCCTGCATGCATGTAACACTCTTTGGACTAATCATACTAATGATGATGATAATGATGATGAGGGGCAAGAGGTGCCACACCCTCCTGATGTTTGATCTGTCTCACCTTGCCAGAGAGCTTGAGCCCCATGCTTTCAGATCAGACAGTGACCGTCTGTCATCATACCTGAGAGACAGAAACAAACACGTTAAACGCTCATTTTTCTGCTCGTCTTTTTTTTCAGGTGACGCCAAATCTTAACTTAGCTGTGTTCAGTTTTAGATTTTTACATGTAAATAATAAGCAGTAACGCGGCGAGATTTCACCAGTACGTGAAGTATGTACAGATGTTACAACCTTAACAAATCACCGCATATGCTAATTAGCTTGCTAGCTGTATTTCATCTCATATTTACTTGACGCCATGAACATAAAAGGCAATAAAATGTAACCGTTACTATTTCTGACGGACAGCCCTCCGCCGTCCGTTGTTGACGTACCGTTACTGAGAATAGAACAACGACATCCTCTCTGATATGATTAAAATATTAACTTAACGTTACATGTCAAAGAGCCATAACTGACAGGAGAGAAAATAACTTGTTTACCGTTTCATGGCCTTCGCGGGTTTGGTGTCTGATATCTCTCTCATCTCTGTCGTCCCCCATCTTCCTGCGCCACTCGCTGACGTCATGGCAACGTCATTCACTGCAGCACAGCGATGAGATGTGAATAAAATAATAAAGTTTGCCCCCCCCCCCCCGCCCCAAAAAAAATAAAATTAATAATAATTAGTGTTCAGATCCTTTTATAGCTGATTTATTTACTCAGTGGTGGGAAGCAAGTAAGTCCGTTTACTCAAATTCTGTGCTTAAGTACAATTTTGAGGTACTTGTACTTGAAGTGTTATGTCACCCAAAGTAACGGTTTGGCTCTTGTATGTGTGGACAAATAAGTGGAGTGATGCAGTCTTCATCATGTTAGGACCCCAGTTTGTGCTAAATCATATCTGATCAGCCGTGATGGGAAGTTACTAAGACTCAAGTACTGTTCTTAAGTATAGTTTTGAGGTACTTGTACTTTATTTGAGTATTTCCATTTGATATTACTTTATGCTTCCGTTCCACTGCATTTCAGAGGGAAATATTGTACTCTCTACTCCACTACATTTATTTGGCAGCTTTAGTTACTTTTCAGATGAAGATTTGACACAATGGATAATATAACAAGCTTTTAAAATACAGCACATTGTTAAAGATGAAACCAGCGGTTTCCAACCTTTTTGGCTTTTGATGTCTTACAAAAAGCAGTGTGTAGTCGGGGTCACATTTCAGATGTCTATGAGTTGTTAACAGCTCCACCAAATAGTGATTTTTCCCTCTAAACTTCTCACATGGTTTCATTTCAATAAATGTTCAAATGATCCAATATTTCACCAAAAATCAAAGATTAGAGAAAAGTCCAAAAACTGAAAACAGATTTGTGTATCAGAACTTTGTTTTTTCTTCTTTCCTCTCCCATTAATCATCTCAGATTTGTCTGGTGACCCTTTGAAGGGGCCCGAGCACTGGACTAAACTAGCTAACTGTATATAAAGTATTTCAAACTAGCTCCACCTCCAGCAGCTACAACAGTAACATGCTAATTACACATTGATTCATCAGTATCAATAATGTACTTTAGCAGATAAAGTAGGAATTTAAATGCAGGACTTTTTTTACACACTAATGCTTCAGTATTAATAATCTAATGATGTCATATATAATAATATATCAGTCAGAGGGACCAAACCACTACTTTTACCGCAATATTTTAAGCACGTTTTGCTGCTAATACTTAAGTACTTTTACTTAAGTAGGATTTTTCATGCAGGGCTTTTACTTGTAATGGAATATTTTTACATTTCTGTCTGGGTACTTTTACTTAAGTAAAGGATCTGAGTACTTCTTCCACCACTGCTTAAGTAAAAGTAGAAATACTGTTGTCTAAAATACTCCATTACACTCCAAGTCCTGAATTCAAAATGTTACTTAAGTAAAAGTAAAGGTATTAAAGTATTATCAGCAAAATGTATTTCAAAGAGTTTAGAGTGTTATATTATGTTAGTATTGAAGGAAATGTATTCATGTTGTAATTCTATTTAGAGAATACAAAAAAAAGTGCATCTTGTTTTACGTCTGTAAATTTTTAACTGCATTAAATAATTCAAGAGAGCCAGAGACAACAAAGTCAAGCTCTCTCCCTCACACACACACACACACACACACACAGGCATAATGTATTTGACAGATTTATCCATGATGACGTCCATCTCATACTATCAGTGACCAGTGGCCAAGTTTACATTCAAGTTTTTATTTTGTACTACTTATGGTTGCCAAGAAGTCATTTATAGCACACTTTAAATCAAACAATTTATATTTGAAATGTACATTACAGTGAAATACTTTGACACAGCAGTTTGCTCAGTAGTGCAAATACTATTACAGTCTTTGGAATTAGTCACAATATAAGCAACTAAAAAGGCAGCTCTACAGCTTTCATTGTAAACAGGCAGTAAAAATATAAAGGGTAAACAGTTTTAAAGTAAATATATGAAGAAAAATAATTCAGTTTGTGTTCATGGTACCGACCCAATTACATTCAAAGTTATTAATAGGACACCGACACTTTGTCTTTGAACTTTGGCCACAACTTTCTGCAGATTTCTTTTCCGTCAGAGGCTTTAGGACGCCACACAGTGGTGAAACTGCCATCAGTGCGGCTACACAGTTTGCAAATGTTACATCAGCCTTCCAGGAAATACCCCTTCCCTCCAGCACAGATAACAAACACAAATATCTACAGGATTTGTTTGTATTCTTGTATCGTTCTCATTATTGTTAATACTTGTGTTTGTTGGCCATTGATCAGCAGAGGACTGCAGTCTGTGGTCGACAGTAGATCTCTGCAGTTCCTTTTAAACACTGTTTGCTTTGTGGTTGATTTACATGTTATCACACATACATACTGTATGTCATGGTGGTTGACCACTGATGCAACCACATGTAACACAACTACACGATCGCTGTAAGGGCTAAATGGCACTCAGCTCACTTTTAAAATGTGCTTTGATTAAAAGAAAAGGCGTACTATTACTTAAAGCATTTTAACACTGTAACTGGTTGCAGAAAGGGCAAGTTATCAGCTTAAAGCTTCAATATCGAATGTTACAAAATAACAGTAGTCTATTAAGTATGAAGTATCAACCTGAATCTGCATGAACCAGTATGTTCATTTGTCGTTGGTCTGGTGTATGAGCATGACTCCCAGTGGATGCTGGTGCTCAATTTGTCACATGTTCAAGGCAGACAGATCATTTAGATCAATGTCATGTTTTGAGGCTGCAACTAATGATTGTTTCCATCATCAATTACTCAGTCAATTGTTTTCTTGATTGATTGATTAGTTGTTTGGTCTATTAACTGTCAGAAAATGGTGAAAAATGCCGAACACTGTTTCCTAAAACTCAAGGTGACGTCCTCAAATGTCTTCTTTTGTCCTGAGAAACAGTTCACAACCCAAAGATATACAGTTTACTATCAAAGAGGTCTAAAGAAACCAGAAAATATTCACATTTGAGAGGCTGGAGTTAGAAACTTTGGACATTTTTTCTTGAAAAATTACTTAAAACGATTAATCGATTATCAAAATAGTTGGCAATTGATTTTCTGACAATCAACTAATCAATTCATGGACTAAATGTTGCAGCTCTTGATAACATACTGACCCAATGACGCTTCCTGTCTCACAGTAGCTTTAAATTACACAGGCTGGATTGCAGCATAAAGTAAAACAGTGTGCACAATAAAACTAAAGAAATAAAGGCACAGTTAAAAATACATTTAAAATTGTAAGCTTTGGTATGAACTGGTTTACTGTCTAGTTTAGTGGCTTAAGTTGATTTATCAGCATCTATACTGATATATGGCTATAGATAACGGAAATATTCAGTAACACTGACAGCGGTACTTAACCACCAGTTAAGTGTTGGTATCTTAAGCATACGAAACTAAAATGTATTATTTTCTATCAGTAATAGCAGATAATTTTACCCACAAAGAGCCAGCTTCTTTTGACCTAAAAACTGCTGAGTTGGTAAAAAAGTCAAACTCCATATAAAAGCTTGAGTAACAATTCCATGTACTTGATAAAGTTCCTCCTCAGGCAACGCTAAAATCCCCAGCAAAGGCGATCAAAAGCCAGCGAAACTGAACACCACCTTAGAGTCGAAGGACAGCTTTTGGATTTTCTTTGTCAAAAGTTCCAAGAGGGATGTTTAAACTCCATCTTGTGGCGTTTTGCCCATTTGGCATAAATGGCCTTCTCAGTGATGAATCGGTGGCCCCCGCGTTTTGTGTGCTCGTGGACCTTGTACATCCTGCATTCATCAATTCTGTTCCGCTCGTAGTAATGGTATGGAACAACACTGTGATTGGCCCGACTGCCAGAAGGAGGAAATACCAGAAGAAGGTAAAAGTTATTTATGATGCTAAATTTTTTTTTTTTTTAAAGCCAGTTGTGTAGATTATAAGTTCAGGTCATTATGTCAAATGTCTCACCTGCAGTGGTTATCATCGATCATCCCATAAACGTGGATGCTGTCACACATATCTATAGCCAGGATCATTGTGAAGAATCCGGTGCTGAGAAATGCACCTGTCTTCATTCTGAGTGAGAGACATCAAACATCTGTTCTTGAAAAAGGTATTTCAAACTCCTCAGACTCTGAAACTGCCAAAATCAAAACACTTAAAGGGGACATATCATGCTTTTTGTGATTTTCTGTCATTTTTATACTGTTATAATGGTGGATGTCTATGTTAAACATGGTAAAAGTTCCAAAACTTGGGGTGAAAGTATGTAAAAATGCTCCTTACAATTCAAAAGCTAGGGGTTCAGCCTGCTCTGAACGCTCAGTTTGTAATTTTACGTCTACTTCCCCATCAAACTTATGTCAGATCGTTCGCACACGCCCACAAACAGCTGTCCATTCCATAGTCTTTGTTGCTACAGCTGTTCCACGGGTTGTTCATGTTGTCCACTCGCATATTTCGGATTGGATTCCGGCTTCAACACGTACAGACGTATTTGAGAAGTTTCCATTTCAGGTAGAGAATGAGAAAAGAAGTGAAATCCTACAACTACTGTTTGTTTACGTAGCCTCTGGAGCTGCCAGAAGACAGCCGAGGAGCATCTTCTGGGAGCTGGCCAATCAGAACAGAGTGGGCTCACCAGGAGGGGGGGCCTTAAAGAAACAGGAGCTAAAACTGCCCGTTTCAGACAGAGGCTGAACTAAGGGGCTGCATAAAGGGCCAGATTAAGTTTTTGGAGTTTTTGCAATTGTGCATGATATGTCTTCTTTAAACTGCCAACAGCCATAAACAACACATTATATGATTATTGTCTGTATCAATATTAATCAAAATACTGTACCTGTTCTTTCCAGTTTCATTCTGAAACACGCTGTCACAGTACAGAATCTTCTCTCTGGTCACAGCGTAGATGCTGACGTTTGGATATTTCTTTGCTATTTTCAGGAGAATATTAAAGATGCGTCCTTTCCCGTCCTGCCTCATGTTCCTTTCGGGACCCCAGAACACATATGTGGTGTCTGCCGATTGCTGGAAATAGTAGCGCTCGTTTTTTACCAACAGGGGAACACTGGTGTGTGACACAACACGAAGACTGGTACGGCTCCCTACGTCTCTCTCAAACCCCCGTGTGGGTGCATTGTTCATCCGGATCACACATCCGATTTCGTCTATCTCTTTTCCAGCACCAGCTTTGAGCATCTGACCTGAGCTGGAGACCAAGGCACACTGGCTGCAGTGCATGTTCAGGAGCTGTTGAGAGAGAAGATTAGAAAATAGTTACTTTTGGTTTGTGCATATGCATACAGTGAGTGCATTGTTATATCCCAGTTATTAACATAATATATACAGTATATAAAACAACTACCCATAATAGTTTTGCCCTTTGGGGGACCTATAAATCGCCAACTATTTTAATAATTAATCAACTGTTTATGCATTCTTACAAGCAGAGGCAGCCTCACATTCTGCAGTTCCAGCTTCTAAATTGTGAGGATATGTTACGTGTCTTTGTCTTGTTATGTAATAAACTGAATATCTTTGGGTATTGGACTGTAACTCAAACAAAACAAGCAGAAGTCAATGAGTTTGGCTTTAGAAACGTGGGGCATTTTTCATTATTTTCAGACCAAATGTTTTAACCAAATCATTTTAAGACCAAATGAATAATTGATTAATTGATAATGGAAACATTCTTATATTATTTATATTATATATCATAATAGTTTTGCAATCCTTACACAACTACTCCTGATCAATATCTTCTTAAGGAGCAGTGTTGACAAGATAATTTTTCAAGTCTGTATTGTCTTGTCTCAATGCCTAAACCTAACCAAGTGGGTGTGTCATGTTATAAAGTGGGTGTGTCAGATACGTGCTTGTAAAATCTGTGAACCTGTCCTTTAAAACATGCCTGGAGGGGACCTTTAACTAACAAGACTTGGACTCAAAGCCCTGCCTGTCACCTGGTGCATCCTGCCCGGGGTGATCCTCATGTAGCCGCTGAGCCCGGTGCTCGGCTCCGGAGGCGGAGGACCGTCCCGTATGATCACATGTCCAAACCAAAACAACAGAGGAAGACTCAGGCTGAGCAGGCAAAGCCAGCGGAGCATCTGCATGGGCATGGGAAAGAGAAATAAATGGAGAATATAACGGTTCGCATTGAAGCTTGCACACACCGTATTAAATACCACGGGCTTAATCTCACCTGAGATTTCATATCAAGGCCTTTGGGAAAGCCCTGATCCACAGAGCCCGACGGCACTCATTGTTCCAGCCGTTTAACTCGAGACAGATGCGGCGAGAGAGACACGTCCAGACATGGTCGAGTCATGATCATAAGGTTTCATATTTACAAATTTTTAATAAGCTGTTGTGATCGATGTTTCCAAATCCAGCATCCTTTTCTTTTCAGTGTAACTTGAGCTTTCACCCGCAGACAGACAACAGGTCACAATATTGTCCAATAGCCGGCATGTATGAACTGATGTCTTTCTCTGAAATCTGTTCCGCTAACTTCTGTTATCTCACCCGATTTGTTGATACTGTACTGATCTGAATCCTCACGATGTTACCAGAGTTCAGTTCGGGAAGTCTTCGGTGACGTCACTTTCTCCAGAGAAACTACGCTTCCGGTTACGACTTTTTCACAACAAAAGCGTTACCCTCTAATAAAATATACGCCACTAATTGACTAAAAATCAGTTTCCATCACTGGCAAAAATACTGAGTCATGAAATATACATATATGCAAAAAAATATGTGAAGTTGGATTCATACATTTTGGGGCTATCTTTTTTTCATTTTTTGAATATTATTGCTCATTAGTATTTGTTCGGTATTTTCAGGATTTAATATATTTTCACTTACTTATTGTAATACATTAAGTGTATTAATACAATAATCACTTATTGTTATTATGCCTTATTGTAGAGTCACATTTCATTGGCATGTATGGGGCCCATGCTATTGTTTTAGCGCCCTCTATTGTTATGTACAAGGCTGAATGCCACGCATAGCTGGTATATATTTGAGATTGAATGTGTTTGTTACCTTTTTCACTTATGATTAGTTTTTTTTCCCTCCAATATTCCCAGTAGTTATTTGTATTGTAATATTACTGTGTTGTTAATAAAGTTTTTGTTTCTTCTGATTTTTTGGTCCCAGCAAACGATGCTTTTTGATCTACGGCCTGATTGGACGGTAGAAATACTTTCTTCACCACTTTTTATCCGATTGGTCAAGAAAAAAAGGCAACCGCCTCTACTCCGCGTTCGATTGGCTGATGGTCGCGTCAGTATTCCTGCGTTTCCATGGCACCGCCCCCGAGCAAAGAACTAGTATGCTGCTTTCACTGACTGTGACAGGGACGTCCTTCCCCCGACGCCTCGGTATGTACCTATCTATGGGATTATCTTATTAGTTGTGTCGCTGGTGAGCTGTTTTCATTGCCGGTGTCCGTTCAAAGCTTCGCGGCCGGTGTCCGGTTGACCGGGTGATGCTCTGTGATGAGAAGTGACAGATCAGACTGAGCTAGGCTAGCTGGTGTGCTAGCTTTAACGTTAACATGCTCGTCTCTGAACTGGACACTCGGGTTTATCTGCTTGCTACTGAGGATTTTGTGGCCTGCCATTCACAAAATAGTTACCAACAGAGTTCAGATTTGTTATATGTTTCACGTAAAAGTTGAAAAAGTGGTGGCAGGGTCGACATCTGGCCTTACAGGCTAGCTTGCTATTCACCTTATAATCAAGTCTGTCAACTGGCAGCCGCTCCATCATCAATCATTTGTCATTTGTCCTGTCTGGCTGGAGAGTGATTGTTGATTTTGCAGCTTAGTCGATTTTTATTGTAGATTGTACATTGTAGGTGTACAGTACGTGTGGAGCAGTCTGCATACCAGACTGTGTGGATATCTGGCACAATGTCAAGTTGCTGTGCTGCTTAACACTTAATGCAAGCTTGATTTTTCCAGCTTAAACTATGAACCTTTGTAAATTAACTCCATGTCTGAGTCTAGAGTGTTTTGCCCTGGAGCCAACAGCACTGCTGCACTCCTTACTTTGTCTACTGATGCCCTATACTTCACAATATAATGCAGCTCCAAAGAGAGGAGACTGCTGCAGATAATTTCCTCATGTCTTATCTGTTGCAGGGTAATAAAACTACAGTCAAACACTGGACCAGCAAGTTAAGGAGTGGATGACGACAGACGGTTCATCAGCAAGTCCCAAGCTGGCTGATCCCAGAGCAGAGAGGACACTGTGTTGAGGGTGAATGTGAGGCTTTGGAGAGCTGTGGCCTGCAGGCATTTCGATTTCTGAGATGTCAGTCAAACGAGCAGAAGGGATGTCCATCGCCCAGGCTCTGGCCATGACTGTCGCGGAGATACCAGTGTTTCTCTATTCCACATTTGGGCAGGTAAGCCACTTTGCACTTGCACATATACAGTTAAGGTTTGCATCTCTACTGGGGCTGCAACTAAAGATCATTTTCATTACCGATTAATCTGATATTTCCTCAGTTAATCGATTAGTTGTTTAGTCTAAAAAATGTCGATCACAGTCTCCCAAAGCCCAAGATGAAGTCCTTTAATGTCTTGTTTTGTCTTGACCTACAGACCATAAACCAAAGATATTCAGTTTACTACCCATGTTTATGAACATTGCTACAGTTTTTCAATTCAACCTTGCGCACTATATTCTTTACATTCTCTATTCTTTAATTATTTTATAAATATTTCTTTAAACCTTCATTTTAAATTCTTCTCAAGTTTTAATATCTTTTTTTTTATTTAAACTACCTTTTCACCAAGCCTGGGAAAACACAATTTCATGTCTTCATAGGTAGCATTTGAAACTGAAAAGTATAAATGTAACAACGGTGAGATGACAATAAAGGTCATTGAACCCTTGGAAAAATTACTCAAAACGATTTGATCATCAAAACAATTGGTGATTAATTTTCTGTTGATTGACCAATCAACAATCTCTGCACACCAGAACTATTGACTATATTGTGGTGATTTTTTCAATAAATTATGTACCAGTGGAGGGATCTTTATGATGGCAGCTCATGTTTGTTCCTCCTGCTTTCAGTCCATATTTTCTCAGCTAAAGCTCACCCCAAACTTGAAGAAAGTGCTGTTTGCCACAGCGCTGGGCAGCGTTGCGCTGGCTCTCACCGCTCATCAGCTGAAAAGGCGGGGGAGGAAACGGAAGCAGGCAACACAAGGGAAGGAGGGCCAGAAGACGGTGGGCATACCTGAGGCGCTGATAAAGACCGGAAGGCCCTCATCATTAAAGAGAGGTGTGGACGTCTTAACGTTGGATACTTTTTAATTATTATTTTGCTATGTGGTTTGTAGCGTGTCTCAGCATCTACTTAGATATATTTCTCTGTGCAGGTCCATTTACTGGGCGGCAGATGATGAGTCCCAGCACTCGGAGCAATGATACCATGAGTGGAATCTCTTCCCTGGCCCCTAGTAAACACTCAAGTTCCTCACACAGCCTGGCATCTGTTAGTTTTACAATTTTACAACTCACTCTTAAACATTTTTGCTTATTGTTTCCCTCGGTGTCTCATGTATTTAATGTGTCTTTGTGTGTGTGTGTGTTTCCGGTCCAGATGCGGGTCCCAAGCTCCCCAAATCAATCTGTCAATCCATCAACCCCCTGGGAGGCAGAGCCAGTGGTGGAAGAGTCAGGGGCAATAGAGGATGCTAATGCAGAGAATCTTTATTTAATGGGTATGTTTTAACTACGACTCACGTTAAAAAACAAACAAAAAAAAACATAGTACACAAGCTGAATGTCAAATATAGTGAGATATTTTTTTCTGTGTTACCTGAAATATAATGTGAGGAAGAGAGAGATAAGCTCTACTTTGTCACTTATTGTTTAAGAACCTTTTACCCAGAAATAACAATTGAATGTGAAACAAAATAATGCACTGCGGTGATGAATGTGAAACCCAAATGATACAGGATGTGTTTTTGCTGCATTTGCAGAAGGAAGGAAAATATTCACATTTGCAGTTGGTTTGGATGACTTTTATAATCTTTGCATTTTGAATATCATTAAAAGTTACTTTTCTGTGTCTTTTTACCAGTTTATGGTGACATTAAGACACAAGCTACCCATAATTATACTACAACATTTCCCACATTATGTGAAATCAGCATCCACTTACTACTGTACTACTGTAGTGACTGCTGGTGGTGTAGAACAAATGGATTAAATCTAGGATATAAATCTAGGATATAAATCTAGGATATAATCAGGTAATAGCTGGACTCTTGGACTCAGATTGCACTTGTCTGGCATTTGGATTATGCTCTAAGAGCTATTCGGAATTTCTCATTTTGGACTTTGGTAAACCTCAGGTCACTTAAATGTACATTAAGCAATATTTTTCATAAAATAAGTATTTATTTGCCACTTAAACTAATAAGAGATAACAATTCAACTCTGTAGTTCTGTGCCAATTTTAGTTGATTTTTTTTTTTTAGGTTTTCCGACTCATGGGTAGGAAGTATGGTTAAATCTGGATGCTCTTTTCCTGTTAGGGATGGAGTTGTTCGAGGAAGCGCTACAAAAGTGGGAAATGGCCCTGAACATACGCCACCACACCCACTCGACCTCCAGCAACAACAGCCTCGCTCTGCAGGGGGCGGCGTGTGGAGACCTTCCCGTGGTAACCTTCATACTATTCTTAACAGCACAGACAGCTCGAAACTCTTGTGCATGGTCTGATTAGTTACCAGTCTGAGTACATTACTGTAATCTATGGTGTCTTTGGCGTTCCACCTTCTCGTAATGTTGTTGGTTTGAATCGCCACATGCTGGTTGTCATGCTGTTAAACAAAAAAGCAGCCTTCTTCTGTTGCACTTTATGAAATACAAACGCTGTCTATATAATTAGCACTAATTAGTCATTTTCGGCCTGTTTAATGCTTTTCTCCCCTCTGTTATAGGTTGAAACTCGTAATAAAGTGTTCGCTGACAAGTTAGAGACGCTACTGCACAGGGCTTACCACCTACAAGAAGATTTTGGCAGCAGTATCCCAACAGACAGCGTGCTGGCAGACTTTGGTAAGCGAGCAAGTTTTTCAGAAAATGCAGAACTGAAAACTGATGCATGCATGAGTTTATATGTGACCTTTTAAAAGAAGGTAGACATATCACATTTTCATTATTGACTGCACCAAAATTATTGTTTGCACTCAGTCTGCATCAGTAGTAATATTTCTTATTGTTTGACCGGTGAGGCCACATTTTATATCTCTGAGTACATCTGTGTTTTCATTCTTGCACTCTGAGTTTGTGTTGTTCCTTCGGCAGAGAGTGAAGGAACTCTTATCTTGCCTCAAGTGGAGAGTTTCCACCAACTGCGAGATGATGATGCCACCACTGTTACCTCTGACGATTCCTTCTTCTCAGCCGCGGAGGTTAGCTCCCTTTTATCTGCTCTCTGACAGAAAACAAGATACTTTATGGCACTGGCTGATTTCCCAGGGCCCCCCTACACATATACTAGTACACTCAACATATGCATGTTTTTGTCTGTGCAGCTGTTTGATGCCATGTCTATAGAAGATGTCTACCAGCCGCTTAAGCCAGCAGCTCTCTATGAAGAAGCCTTGTCTCTGGTCCGGGAGGGTAAAGTGTGCTATAGGTCCCTGAGGTAACTGATGTATAAAGTCTTAACCTAAATACTTGAAGCTGTGCTAATCAATATGCTTATATTAATAATGGATTAGATGCGAAAAGAGTTTGACACAGATAATTATCACCCAACTTAACTTTACTGCACAGAGCTAAAAGGAGAGCAAACATTGGACTTAAATTCATCAGTTGGCTAGAAACATGAAATCTAACGAATGCTAATGTTGCTCTGTGTCTGTTGGATGTTTGCTAACATGTCAACAATATCAACTTTACCACTTGTTCCTCTGCCCCCAGGCAGTCAAAAAATCAATTTTAAATGCACAGTAGCTCAGAGAAGAATAAGGTTTCAGTGAGTTTTATACCCTTTTCTCTTTTTTTCAGGACTGAATTACTTGAATGTTATGGTGACCAAGACTTCCTTGCCAAGCTTCACTGTGTGAGACAAGCATTCCAGGTCTGCTTGAGCTTATATGACTCATCCTTATTACATAGATCTTTGTTTGCTTGACTGCAGTTCTTGTGATAATCCGTCAGCAGCTGTTACCGCACACTATAGTCAGCAAAAAGTATATTGTGTTGCCCCTATGCTCATGGTGTACATGTGAACCCTTGAGTAAAGAACAGGGGGACCTGCTTATCAAAACACTGCTCTATAGCACCACTAGTGGTCAAAAACTCCATAGTTTTTTATCGCTTTGGTTAAAACTTATCAGCATGATCAAGATTAGTTTCAGCAGTCTTTATGGTTCCTGTAAAACTGTCATGTCAGCTGTGAACCAGCAGCTGTGACTTCAGCAAAACAACATTCAGAAAGCTCTTATTAAGCTCACACATTCTTGCGCTCCTTTGGCTGACGTCCCTTCTAGCAGGAACCTGATTTGGTAACATTAACTTCAGAAAACTGGCAATAATTGTGTCTGATTGCCAATTTTCCAATTTGTAAGCAATGAAAAACACAGTCCAGTTGCTAAATATTGTAGTGCAGGGATAGATGATCTTTGTCATGATGAATCTCTATAAGGCTCTAGGATAGATTCCCTCTTTTCCCTTTTTTTTCCCCTGGACTCACCGTCTCTCATGACACCACTGATATTATACACAGTACAGTATTGTAATGAGATCGTAGTAGAAACCTTGCAGCACACTTTAACAAACCTGCATTGGTAATATGTCGTCTTAGCACACACAGGCAGTGAGTAAGGTTTCTGCTCTTAAGCAACATCCAGACAAAAGCATGGAGGTCAGATAAAAGGACAGCAGCTGCAGCCAGAGAGAGGTGACTCACAGCGTGCCTTACACTCAGAAAACGGATGAGGCTCTTAGTCTTTGTCTGTAAAACATTTTTAGCTTTGTTCTTCAGTCTCAGGCAAAGGTCAGCACTCCCATGAAACTCCCATTCATATCTGCAGCTGTGTTTACATCTGCAGTGTGTTATCCGCTTTTATTTTTCAGTCAATCAGTACCACCCTGCTACACCTGAGTGATGATTCACTTTCAAGTTAACTTGACCTGAATGTGTTATTGAAGCACGTTGATGGCAGTCATTTGCAGCCAACATTACATCATTACACTTGAAAATAAGTCGACGCTGTGTAGAAATCAGATGCCCGCTGTATAAACTATTATAGAAATTACTACAGAAAATAGAAGAATAATGCTTTTCTTTCCCCCTCAGGTCCTGTTATCAGATGAAACTCACCGCACATTTTTCATGGAGACCGGGAAGCAGATGATTGCAGGGTTGATGGTGAAGGCAAACAAGGTAAAACATTACTAATCTGTATCCTCAATTATTACCTTGTCCTATTTGGATAAACAGGACAAGCTTCTTCTTCTGTGGACATATTTACACAGCTGTAACTAATTAGATCCTGTCTTGTTGTTGTTTTTTTTTTCCTTCAAAGGGTCCCAAAGGCTTCCTAGAGAGCTATGAGGACATGCTGCTTTACACTCAGAGAGAGGAAACGTGGCCTGTCACTAAGATGGAGCTGGAGGGCCGAGGGGTGAGGATTTCTACCGTTCTTCTTCTTTTTTTTTTTTTTTTGACACTGTATGTGCTATCATGAATATGTTAACATTGGCTCATGTCAGGCTATTTTTACACCCAGCCAATAAGAAGCATGAATCTGAATGACAGTGAATTTGAATATCTGTAAACAGCACTGTCCTAACTGTAACTGTAAGCATATGTGTTTTATGTTTTATTCATGGGAACATGGATACTCCAGCGGTTTACATGAACTTTAGATACTCTGTCACTAACCTGAATTAAACTTTAACTCAAGTACTCACTGTCCTTTTCTCAGTAGAAGGCTCACTTTGAGGGACAAACTGTAGTTGCTTGCTTGACTGACAAACAATCTATCTTCAATTAAAAGGCACATTTGTTTACAGTCGGATGCACTGCAATATGCATCATTTAGATACTACAGGAATGAAATTTTCCCTCAGAAGTTAAAGGCACCCTGTGAATTTTTTTTTTGTCTTTTTGTTTGTAAACAAAGAAAGTTGTATTTACATTCACTGCTCCTCACCAAAAACACATTCATGCAAAAGATTTCCAAAGACAATTTTGGAAGAAATTGAAACCTTAATTATTCACATCCATGTTTACCTCCTTGCAGTCTTATTTACGTCCTCTACTTGTTTTCTTGACACAATACCGCCACCAACTGTTGATCAGCATAATAACTTGAAACTCACAACACTAACAAAACAGGCACCGAGGCTGTGTCTGAAGTCACTCATTCACAACTCACCGTATAACAAATACCCAATAGTTTACTCAATAGTGAGTAAGTACATTCAAAAGTAAAAAGGACGTAAAAATACATGTATGCGTATATATGAACACACGCACAATAATAATAATAAAAGCAAAACCTTGAGCTAGTTGTTGGAAAAATGGCGGAGAGTAATTATACTGCACTATATAGTAAATTTGGAGTGATTTCAGACTCAAACCGACTCTTAAAGACATCGCTCCATAGAGATACTGCTGGTCAAAAACTCCACAGGGTACCTATAATAAAATGTGCGTTTATATTTCATAATTACTAGTGCAACTCTGGATTCAAACACCGTCTATGTCATGATCTCTGCAGGTGGTGTGTATGAACTTTTTTGACATAGTGTTGGACTTCATCCTGATGGACGCGTTTGAAGACCTGGAGAGCCCTCCCTCCTCTGTGGTAGCTGTGTTGAGGAACCGCTGGCTCTCTGACAGCTTTAAAGAGACGGTCAGTTTATACACACATACAAATTCCTTGATTTTGCCACTGATACGTTATTTACTTTAATAACAGAGTTGTGTTTTTCGGTTAGGCTCTTGCGACTGCTTGCTGGTCTGTCTTGAAAGCGAAAAGACGTCTTCTTATGGTGAGTTTGAGGCCATTTTAAAACTTGTTTTTATCGCTTTCCTAGTTTCTTAAAGTACTGTTGCATATCTTTTTGATTTTGACGGCTCTTTCTCTTACTAATGTCCACAGGTTCCTGATGGTTTTATCTCCCACTTCTATGCCATATCAGAACATGTGAGCCCAGT
The DNA here is from genome assembly GCF_914725855.1 of Thunnus albacares. Classification (NCBI taxonomy): domain Eukaryota; kingdom Metazoa; phylum Chordata; class Actinopteri; order Scombriformes; family Scombridae; genus Thunnus; species Thunnus albacares. The sequence goes on from NC_058123.1 coordinate 10,126,299, forward strand.
TTTAGCGTTTGGGTTTTTGGGACCCAGGCAGCACTTAACCGAAGTGTGCACCATCTTCAAGGTGAGCGCATGCAGGACTAAGAAACTGTTTTTTTCACAATTTTGGAAATTAATTGACTGTTTGTGGTGTAATTTAAAGGGACACTCCACTGATTTTTACATATGAAGTTCAGTTTACTTGTCGTGAGGATTACTACACAGCCTGTGACAACAGTTGATAATGTCTTCTGTGGCTTTCCGAAATGTGATGTCATAGTGATGTCATTAGGGTTTTCTCTGTTTTTGCTTGAGACTTCAAATTTATAAGAGGAAGCCTGTGTTACAAACCGGGTGTGTGGAGTTTGAAAGATGTAGGTGTTTATTAGGCAAGGAGAGTCGAATGAAAGATGCTAGCAGGTTGCATCATGGGAAGTGTAGGATCCAGGGGGATGACTCTTACAAGGGGCTAAAATTTAAAATATCTCTGCCTCTGCTGCTTTCTTTCTTTCTTTCTTTCTTTCTCTCTTTAAACTCTGTCAGTTGATTTTTGAACATACAAATACCAAAAAGCAACATAATACACAGGCAAAGGCAGATACAAGCTTAACAGTACAATAGAGAGACGAGACACAACACAAAAACAAACCACAGTTGCTACAGAAATCAACAAAAATACAGTATTGTGATGGACCAAACAGATAGTAATAATCCGAAATATGTGAGTGGACAACATCAGTAACCTTAGCAACAACCTTGGCAACAAAGCCTACATAACAGGAAGGGCTGTGGGCTTTTTCAATTGACTAAAAAGTGTAAAACTAAATTGCTGGAGTACCCCTTTAAACTTATAATCACCATGTTATGTATATATTTCAGTTTCCGTTCATTCATTTGTCTCCTTTCATCCGCAGCAACAAATCGTGCAGTACCTTAAGGATATGTTCGACCACGACAAGGTCCGCTTCACCTCAGCTCAGTGCTTGGCTGAGGACCTCCTGAACCTTTCCCACCGCCGGAGTGAGATTTTACTGGGTTATCTGGGTATCGATTGCCTTCTGGAGCTCAACGGTGCCCTGCCCAAAGACACAGAGGGCTCATCGGGGCCCAACTGAGACGACGAGGGTCACTACGGGCTTCGTCGGGCTTGTACAGACCGAATGCAGTAGGCTGACCAGTAGGCAACGGCGACACCTCACGGCTCTGTAGCTACGTTGAGACTGGATTGAATCATACTCCTGTGATACACTGACAACCAGCATTATTTTTTCATTCATCTGTGCTCATCAACTGTTTTCATCAGACCTACAGTATCACCGGTCCGTCTTGTTAACGAGGGAGACCGTCTGGATTATAAGATTCAATCTCTCCCTCGTTATCTGCTGCTGCGTATCAAGAATGCCTACTGTAGTGATCTCAGATGTGTGAGGACTTGCCTCTGCCTTGCTGGGTGAAATGGATACTTCTCAATATAAACACACCTGACGGAAGCGCTCCCAACACATGAAGACCGGGCCTTCGACGCTATTACTAGAACCAGTGGCTGCATCGTAACCTCCTGTTCATCACCTGTGGCATCGAGCGGGACATCGTAGTCTTCATTATTATTATTATGTGAAAAGAAATGGAGTGAAAGTCTGTCGATATTGTGGCATTTGTATGTTTTATATATTAAAGGAGGAAGGATACTTGTTCAAATCACGATAATTTCCCGACAGCCTCGGGCCAACCGAAGACTTGCGCCGCGTGATGAAGGACGTAACGGATTTGTCTCCTCGCTGATTGTACTTAAATCCTCTTTAATCTGAAGTATTTATCCCAATTTGGTTTAGTCATGTGACGAATCCAAGAGACTGTGTCGACTGCAAACAGACATCTTGTAATATTAGTGTAGGGTGCTAACATGTTACTCATATAGAAGATGAATTATCCCAAAACTGCAGTATATTCAGACCCCAGACGACAATTTCCTCACATATATTCTTCTCATTTGAAGCAGATGTAAAGATGCAAATTGTTAAGTTTTGTAATGTTTTACTTCCTCTGAATCTCGGTGATCCCTCTCGATTTTTATTTGGCAACAGATGACATGAATATTATTATTTTAAATAACACAGAGGCACAAAAATATCTTTTCCCACTGCAAATAACACAATACCAGGTGTGAAAACATCTGTCTCAATACTGATTATTGCCAGTTTTGAAGGTGCAACAGTAACAATATCTTGAACAGTGAAACACATCACTGCTCTCAGGGAGTAATAAGTAACAGTACAACTTGAAATAAATATTAGGTAATGCATTATGTTTTGACTAATATGCCAGATTATTTTTTTTCAAATTCTTTAAGTTAACTTATGAATCTGTTTAGCCACTCGAATTGCTTCCAAATATTTGTGGCTAAGATGTACAACTTGCTAAATTGAATGAACTGAATAAATATTTTATAAAATAGAAACTGTTTTAGGGAAAATGTAATATTAAGAACAATAGTAGATATGAAGTACAGATATCTAATCTGAAAGGTCACTCTGTAGATGTAAATAGGACGAGTGGATTACACAAAAAAAATCAGCTGCTTTCACCCAAAAAGGCCTTTTTCACAGCAAGCAGTTTGACTTCTCATAGTGGAGAAAAGCACAGTTGTTACAAATCAGTTTAACGATGACAGTGTGACGGTGTACCAGGACCCTGAAACTGTCATCATTTCATAAGTTACACCTGTGCTTTTCTTACTGTGAAACGCCAAAGAGTCTTGAGTGGAAAAAGTCAGATGTTCATGGTCGTAACGAAGTGCACACAACCAAAAAAACAACAAAAAAAACACTTCATCACTATAAACTGTGTGTCACTAAAACGACCCTCCTGCTATTATCCTTGCACATTTTAAAATTGACCTCTAAATGATAAAGTGCCATGTGGTAGTCTTAGCGAGGATATTGTTACTTTGTTTGTTTGTTTGTTTGTTTGTTTTTTTACAGTATAAAGACCTGTAATGATGGACCAGGCATTTTACAGTCAGACTGTAACCTACATAAGTGCACTGATAACCCCTGAGATAGTTGTCTTTGTCAACAGAGACACTGAAGGGGCACGAAAATGCCAAGCTGGGAGGATCCTCCACTACTGTAAAAGCAGATTTGTGTTAAGAAACTGTCAAATACTGAATTATCTTGATGAAAAGATGATTTATTATTATTAACTACAGTGTGTGTGTAGTATCCTTGCAGTGTGCATGAGTGAGAGAAGGGAAGACATTGCCGTCAAATCACTTTGTGTTTCATAGTTTTTGGGTTATTTTAATGTCAGTAGTTAATAATTAGAAGACATTAGCGGTTTGTTATTCATAATCATTTAAGTGTGTGTTTTGTGGTCTTGATAATCCAAATCTTGCTCTTGTTGCAATTCACCTCTGAAATTCAGAGCTCAGAAATGTTTTTTTTTTTCTTCTTTTTGGCTCTTTTGTGTCGCATTAGCATCGTGTCGTCTTGAAACTAACAGCTGTGTCGAGAGTCAGCATCGTAGGATTGTTTCTGTCACACGTGAACCAGAAATTGCGACTGTAAATAGAAGCTTTACAGTAAAAAACATCATTTAGTTCCTTGTTTTTGGTACGCGGCAGATTTATGTGCAGCTTTGTGTTTTTTAAGCATTTTGCACTTTATCAAAAAAAAACAACAAAAACAAAACAGAAAGATACAAGAATGTCCCACAACCCTTTTTTTTTTTTTTGAGTTTGAGAGTTTTGAAGTATTTATCGCATCATAGAAGAGACGTATTATAAATAACATAGAACGTAAATGCTGTACATTAGAGAAATTATCTTTATCCCAGAAAACTATATTATGAAAATAGTTTATTCCGGTTACTATCACAAGTTTTTGTTTTCATCTCCATCTTTGAAATGTCCAAATTTTAACTTTTAAGAGCTTTTGATTGCGTGTGGTCCAATCCTTGATGAGCTGCCCCTGTTTTAGTCTTGTTATTGTAGAGTAGCAAGTATATTTGCGACAGTATGTATCATGCAGGTAAAATACAATTGCGGAAATATGCTAATGTTTAAGTCTTGTTTTCACAGATTGGTCTGCTTTTTTTCTGTGTACAGTGTCCCGAGAGCAGCTGATCAGACGTATTCCTTCGACAGCTTTTGCATGTCAACATCGTAGATTCTCTGAAACGCATCAATCAATGTAAACCTGCAACATAAAGACCCCGGCTCAGCCCTAGTCGTTAGTCGTTTAGAAAATCCAAATTAGAAATGTGCTAAAGAAAATATTTAGGAACTTATTGTAATCATTTTGATTCTCGAAATTCAGGCATCGACTCTCCAACTTCGTGAACATTCAGTAGATTTTCAGAGAGGTTTCCAAACGGCCAAAATGTGGAAAGAAAGATGATTTTCTTTTTTTGAAAGTCACTGCTGTACATTACAAGTGTCCTATTCATGCCTTTTGTCTTTTCTATTGTTAAATTACAATGCCAGCACAAACTGTAAATTGATTTTGATTCTCCATATTAAATGTTATTTTTTTTTTGTTATTAAACAACATGTTTATTACGCCTTTTTCCCAACTGACGATGGCTCGTTGTATTTCATGTCCCACCGGGAATCAAACTTTCCTAACACACAGAATGATTTTGTTACTGTTGTAAAGAGGAATATTCTTAAAAACACACACTAAAAATCATTTACTGAATTGAACAGAGCAGTCTGTCCTTAAAAATGAATATAAACAAGTGAGTAAAATGTGTTAAAAGTGTTTTTTGATACCCTGAGAGGCTTGAATTGTTTCTCCAAGTTTCACTTCAATCTTGAGGAAAGACTCTGTTCTTGCTCAGCCTCATGATTTATTGATCCCACTAACATTTCGGCCCCTCTGGACCTTTGTCAAGAGTATTTTAAACAATTCTTACAACAATAATTTTGATGCTGAACAAGAGCAGAGTGCAGGATCTTCTTTTCTCAAGATTGAAGTGATACTTTCCAACACACCTGCATGTGAGATAAATGGATGTGTGAATATCTCCTTTAAAAAATGATCAAAAGTCAGTTATGTGAGATTGTCCACAAGGGGGCAAACCACTGCAGTGTGTTATTCAGAATTAAATGATACAAAGATCCTTGTTCCTTATATACTCATGATTAAAACCAGCTTCATTCAGAGTATTCCCAACATCGACAAATACATTTCTTAAATAAATGTAATCCATTATAAAATCAGATCAAATCAGCTTAATATTTATTGCATTAAAAATCAAATATGATAATTAGATATCGCCTTAAATTTGTAAGACGTCGTCACCACTGTTAGGCTTTATTCTGCATTGCTGAGATCCTAAAAAGTTATTTTGCTACAGGAGCTTTGTCTTATTCATTCAACTCTTAACTGTTTTATAGGAAACTTCCATTTTAATAACTCCTCAAGGATATTATTAAACAACTTTTCTTCTGCATCCACAGTGTGCTTCCACTTCCAATATGATCTCCCTTTGTTTTTCTCTTTAGCCGCACAAGGGATGTTAACGCCGGTCTGTCAGTTTACTGTCCACCAAACTGAAAAACCTTCGAAAGCAATGGATCGCTATGAAATGTTGTACAGACGTTCATGTTCCCCAGAGGATGAATCCTACTGACATTGGTGATCTGCTGACTTTTCCTCTGGTGCCACCAGCAGGTCAACATTTTCAACAGACATCCTAAAGACATTGATGTACCTCTTTTTCTCTTGTTATTCTTACATACACGATTTCTTTCTGTTTTTCTTCTACAACTTTTTCTTCTTCATCATCAAACCTCTGAATGATAGAGGGCCACTGTTAGGCTGGTGCATTGGCGATTAAAGTGTGAAATTCAGTGCAGGATTCTTATTCATTATCAGGCTTTTTAAACCTACTTAGACTTTCTCAAAGAAGGGAGAGTCAGTTGGAGAAATACAGGAGAGAAAGCTGTGTAAGAATTAAATATTAGACCAGTAGAGGGCGCACGAGTCACAAGTTTCCTGAACAAGTTTGGAAACCCGGTATGTATGTCTACCTCTAATATCTACAGAAAGGCATTTTAAGCCTGTGAAAATATACTTGTTTGTATTTCTTCTCATTCAGATAAATGCTCTGAACATCCCTCACCATAGTTTCCAGTCATGGCTGTAACACAAGCTTTCATTCCTCCTCTATCCCTTTGACAAAACAGCATTTTTACCACACTTCTCATGGAAAATGTGGAAACATCACACATCAGACTGACTCAATATAGATGACGTTTAAATGTATCGAAACCCTGATGGGTGTTGACAAAGACTTTGTCCTTTAACATTATATAATCTTCACATTTTACTCCTTTAAATCTCAATATCTTAAAATATCTTGAGTCCTGCTGTTCATTTTCTACTGCATCTGGAAGACTGTGCACACGATGACATACATTTTCCACCTCTCTACTGCTTGACTATCTTCTCTCCGCTTCCTCTGTTGTTTAGCTTTACAGTTTATAGTTGGAGTGAAGAGCTAGTTTGCATTTGTTCATGTTTTTGCTGTTTACTTTTGCGTGTCTCCTGTTTTGCTGGTCTTTGTGCACCTGCTGTTCCTGACCGACTCTGTGTGAGCTGTAAGAAGCCAGAGAGTTTCCCTGCTGTGTGTGTTTGTGTGGGTGAGTACATCTCTGTCCATAATCCTTTTGTTTTATTCTCAAGAATGTCACCATGGCAGTGAGGAACTTTTAGAATACTATTTCTGTATCTACTGCTTTTTTTTTTTTTTGCCTCTTTTGTTTGTTTTGAAGTTTTTGTTCTATGATAGGTTTCATGCTGTAATCTATCATTTTAAAGATGAATATTTATATTGCTACATGCACTTTTGTATATCAGTTTACACTGATTACCCTCTCCCACATCAACAGTCTTCGACAATCTTTTCTGGGCTGTTTCCGCCTTTGCTCATTTGTTATTTAGTGTTCAGGCCTGTCTGATCGATGTCCTCCTATTTCTTTCTTCTCCTACTGGGAGTTGAGCAATATCAAAACGTGTGTATCGCCATTTTTGCCTATTTGTAACTTGTGTTAAATTCAATCAATGGACCAAGTCAAAAATATAAAGTGAAAATAAATACTGTGGGCTCTAATTCTCCAATTCTGGGAGATATTTACCTGTTTCTGAGATATCGATTTTACTGTCCAAAGTCATTACAGTTGCACAATAGATAGATTTTCCCTGCATGAAAAGATGCCTGAGCAGTGTGCTGTAAGTTAAGAGTTATTTGCTTTTCAGGTGCAGTACATGAGCGTTACAAAGTGCAGTTCAACGTAACCTTCTGTGGGTGGGTGGATTTTAGCGAGGGGCACACATTAAACAAGAGAGGTTAAATATTTTTGGTACCATGTTCTCATAAGTCATCCTTTGTAAAGGGGTTGTAACTATTAATAATGTTAATAAATTATTTACCAATGCTTTATAGATCCATCATAAGCCATCTAAGAGCCACTTTTTTGGGTTGCCAGGTTGTGAATAATGTATTTGCAGAGTGTTCGTCCTCCTGCAGGACCACTTGATTTGTCTTTTTAAAGGACCGGTTCACAATTTTTAAAGTCTGTCTTGAAACAATAGTCAGGATCCTAAATGAACATTGAGGTGTTTTTCTTGCCATAATCATTCCTCCTATTTATATTGACCGTTAGAAGATCCCTTCATAATTACAATATAAGTGATTGGGGCCAAAATCCACAGTCCTCACTCTGTGCAAAAATGTATTTAAAAGTTTATCTGAAGCTAATATGGAGTCCAAATGCATCAAATCAAGTATATATCTCCTAACATTACAGTCTTTTTAGTGCCAAAGTCCCTCTTTTTGTTACTATACTTCCTCTGCAGCTCAACAGGGAAACATAAAGAGAGAATTTGATGCTAAAAAGATGAACTTCAGATTCAGATTCAGATAAACTTCTAAATGCATTTTTGCACTAAACGACTGTGTGGACACACTGTGGATCTTCGCCTCCATCACTTACATTGAAAGTGCATCTGAAGTTGATCTTTTAATAGCCAGTATGAACAGGAGGAAAGATTACAGCGAGGAAAACCTCTTTCAGTGTTCATATGGGCGCCTGACTTTTTGTTTCAGACACACTTAAAATTTGTGAACTTATCCTTTAAGCTTTTCGGTTCATCATGCAGACTCCTCTAATGGATCATTTGGCCTCCGACCTTCTGGAAAAGGGCAGCAGAGCATCCAAACAAAATCAATTTACTAACAACTTATTTAGAGTTACGATTGCAGTCTCATGTTAAGAAGCCTTTATTAACAAAAGGTCCCCAGCTGGACTCAAACCAGGGACATTGTGGGTCATGATCAATGCCTTAAAACTGAACTGAAATTGAGCACCAGGTTGTCAAGACAGGTGACTCTATTAATGACTAAATTAAGTATCTGTATGTGTTTTTCTTCTTGTTCCTACAGTTGGATGTTTGAGTTTCACTGTGCAGAGTGATGTATGTTCAGAGTTTGACACTAGAAGGCTGTTTTCTTGTTCATTTGCTGAAGGCGGAAAGTTTCTTGTTTTGATTGTTCCAAGCAGAGTATTTTAGATGTCTTAACACGTGTCTGGAGGGGATCTTTAACATTTATAAACATATTATTAACACATTGAAAAGATAAACACCTGCCAAAATAATATTTTAAGTGGTGCTCTTGGGAATAGTTTATATCTGATCTATAAAACATTATTAAATTATGTATTAATCATTATTTCAGTCATTACTTGTAAACCTTTTTATAAATGGTGACTTATTAGAAAATGGGATTTTTAACTTGACTATAAATGCTTATTTATTGCCTACATTAATTTATTAATCATTAAAAAATACATAACTTTATATTTCCTTTGAATGAGTGCAGTTCGCTGAGCAGAGCTGGACTTTTGTATGGTTTTTGTTCATTCAATAATTCTCCTCTATGGGTTGAATATCTCCGGTGTGCGGCCGGGATTGGACAGCCAGGATTGGACGGCCAGGATTGGACAACCAGGATTGGACAGCCAGGATTGGACAACCGGTATTGGAAGGCTGGGATTGGACAGCCTGGATTGGACCGTCGCTCCACTGCCGGGGCCCGTTTGAACGGTTTGAACGCGGAGCTCCGCTCATCATTGGTCGGACGCGTGTCTGGGGCGTTTCACTGGGACTGCCCGGTTGTGTCCGGGTAAGATGGCGTTAGAAGAGCAGTGCTCGGCACCACCTCGATGGCGGTCTATATCTCTGACACACGTAGAGTTCCCGGAGGGTACGTAAACTCCACATCTTTCTCTACCTGCTGACGCTCTGCTTGTAATCACAGAATTTGCACATTTCGAGCAGTTCGTGTGTTTTTTTTCTCGCTACTGAATGGACACGGCAGTTGGCGATGCTGCCAAATAGTGAGACACTGTTAAAGCCCAGGCACAGCGGGGAATGTAACCCGGACTGCAGAATTGTGAGACAGCGCCGCATGCGCAGTTAGCGATAACGTCCACAATGAAGGCTAGTTAGCATGCTAGCTGTCTTGAATATCAGCATTGATATTTTATCTCAGTAATTAGCGAATATCCCGTTTCCTGAAATACTCGACGAGAATGAAGCATTTAGTAGAGCAAAACATAATTTATAACTGCGTGAAGTAAATAATTATTTCACCTTTTTATATGTTTGTAGCCACGATTATGGCTAACGTAGCAGCTAGCTCCACGGCCTGACACTGATTAGTATAACTGGCATGAAGCACATTGATCGGAGCTTGTTCTGATAATAATTATATAAAATCAAATTATTTGATCTGTTAGTCAGTTAAGTTAGTTAGATGACGGTTTAACTTCACCACCTCACACGCTTCCTAGTGTGCTCACAGTTAAATATCTCAACCATCCGGGTTTACTTTAAGTGTCACTCCCACCAGTGTTGGGTGATGTTTGGACTTTAACAGTACATTTACTCAAGTTCTGTACTTAAGTACAGTTTTGAGTTACTTGTACTTTACTTCAGTATTTCCATGTGATGCTACTTTATACTTCCACTCCACTACATTCAGAGGGAAATATTGTATTTTGTACTCCACTACATTTATTTGACAGCTTTAGTTACTTTCTGGATGAAGATTTAACATAATGGATAATATAACAAGCTTTTAAAATACAACACATAGTTAAAGATGAAACCAGTGGTTTCCAACCTTTTTTGGCTTTTACAAAAAGCGGTGTGTAGTCGGGGTCACATTTCAGATGTCTATGAGTTGTTAACAGCTCCACCAAATAGTGATTTTTCCCTCTAAACTTCTCACATGGTTTAATTTCAATAAATGTTCAAACGATCCAATATTTCACCAAAGATTAGAGAAAAAGTCCAAAAACTGAAAACAGATTTGTGTATCAGAACTTTGTTTTTTTGTCTTTCCTCCCATTAATCATCTCACGACCCCTTATATTTATCTGGTGACCCTTTGGAGGGGCCCGACCCCTAGATTGGGAACCACTGGACTAAACTAACTAACTAACTGTATATAAAGTAGATCAAACAAACTCCACCTCCAGCAGCTACAACAGTAACATGCTGCTCTAACACTGATGCTTCAGTATTAATAATCTAATGATGTCATATATAATAATATATCAGTCAGAGGGACCAAACCACTACTTTTAATCCAATACTTTAACTACATCAAGCTGCTAATACTTATGTACTTTTACTTAATAATGATTTTTTTTTACTTGTAATGGAGTATTTTTACATTATTGCGTCGGTACTTTCACTGAAGTTAAGGATCTGAGTACTTCTTCCACCACTGGACTTGTAATGTTACCAGATGTATGTTTAATGTTTATGGTTTTTGTCTTAACATCAGAACTGTGTCACTGTGTTTTAGATGATCTGACGGGACAAGTGCTCGCCTACATCAGTCTCCTACCCATCGCAGTTCTTGTGGGTTTTGTTACACTCATAGTGTTTAAACGGGAGCTGCACACGGTGAGTTCTGCACAAGCACTTTTAAAATAGCATCACATTTAAAGTCAAGTCTGTGCCCAATTTCTTGTATTAGCAGTTAATCTTTCTCACAGGAGTCTGGACAGCGGTGTCAGGCAGGCCAGAAGAGTTTGTAATCGTTCGTGTGTTGACCTGCTTTTTACAGATTTCGTTCTTTGGTGGGCTCATCCTGAATGAAGGGGTGAACTGGCTGCTGAAGCACATTCTCAGAGAGCCGCGCCCATGTGCAGGTTCGTGGAGGAACAGGCTGTTGTTTTTTTAATGTGTGGTTGGCAGGGTTGGGCAATACTGAAAAAACATCCCAATCACCAGAATACCTTCTTCTGATATCAATAACAATAACTGTTCAGGTGCAGAAGTTCACTAGTTTAGGGGACCAAAACATTAGATTGAATGATGACAAACTGGTATTCCTATTAACTGTTAAATAACAGCCAGAATAAATTAAATAACTAAAAGATCTCAGTCGGTCAATAAACCATAAATTTTACTAGGGCTGCAACTAATGATTATTTTCATTATCAATTATTCTGATTACTATTTTCTCAATTAATCAATTAATTGGTCTACACAATGTCTGAAAAATTCCCCAAGCCCAGATGCAACCAGATGCAAGTTGGACGGCTAATTGTTGCATTTTACAGCATGCATGACATTGTTTAACATAACATGCCTCTCCCTTTCATTCTTGATTTAATCTGCCAATTAGTGAATTAATTTATCCATTATTTAATTGTTTTGTCTATAAAATGTCAGAAAATAGTCAAAATGCTCATCATAGTTTCCCAGAGCTTCTTTTTCTTGTGTTGGCTGTTTCAGCTGTAGTATATATTTCAGATAATCTAAATTTAAAAACCTCCAACAAATCATACGTGTATCATGGGAGTCACATTTTTCCTCTCCATATGTTTTCATGTCTGAAAAGACCCAAAATGAACACTGTAAGCGGACCACTTGATTACTATAAGTGAATTATTTAAACAGCATTTGTATAGAAATGATTCTGTCCCGAGGTTTTTGATCCATATTAGCGGCTGATCACTATAACCATGATCACTATAGGTGGTTTCTACTGTATAAACAGTAAAGTAAAGTTTAGGGCTTTTGAAAAATGTCGATCACTCTTTCCTAAAGCCAGAGACGCAACCTGGAATGTCTTGTTGTGTCCCGACCAACAGTTCACAACCCAAAGATATGCAGTTTACTGTCATAGAGGAATAAAGAAACCAGAGAATATTAACATTTTCTTCATTTAAAAAATGTTGCAGCTCTTGTTAGGTTTAGTTAATCCTGTATTTAAACAGGTAGTCTCAGTGAGATCAAGATCTTTTTCAGTGGAGACCTGTGTACAAAGAAAAGAAAACATACACACAGTCTACATACACAATTAGTTCCACATTAAATAAACAATTACAACTGTTCTTCAAATGGATTATGTTGTAATTTTACCCAACCAGATATTTATATATAGTCTAGAGAGATGTGTAAGAAGCTGTCCACAACAGCCTTCTAACTATGTCATTTAGAGTCTTATGTACATATTAATAAGCATCTAAAAGGTATTAGAAATGAGTTTCAATTCAAATTTTAAATATTGTCATTTAAGTTTTTGTAAACTTTAAAATTATGCAATAAATCCCGTGAACCAATCATAAATGACATGATGTGCTGAGGTGAACGTTTCCTCTCATTCATGGTTGAGTTTCTGTGTTATCGGTAGCGTTTCTTCATATCAACCCAGTTCATTTAGCTCTATTCTTCATTACTGCAGTTAATGACCTGCTGTACATTTAAACTTACACTAGTTCTGCTCAAGCACTCTCAGCTCTCTCCTTCTGTTAGCGACTTTCTCACAAGTCACACAGCTGTTTACACACTTTTCATATCTACTTTAGCGATGGCTTCCCTCCCGCTCTCTCTTGCTCGGTGTGTCTTATGTTAAGCTATTCCTCTTCCTCCTTTAGTGATAAAGGAACATGTAATAAATGTAGTTTATTTACCACGTCGGAGGTGACGCTCAGTGAGTTAGAAGTGCAGTCTGGAGAAACAATCTAAACAGCCAAACGAGCTGTTTTTTGAACTGGGTTTTCTAATAGTCACGAATCTTCTTTTTCAGATTTTTGCGGATGCTTAATGAGACGTTCAACTTTTCATATCATACATGCAGTTTTTACTGTTTCAAGCCAAATTTCCAGAGGCTTTAAACTCGTACATTGTTTTACATTTGTATGAGGATGTGAGATGAACTCTGTGTTGTAAATGAATATTTATATCAGGTTGTGTTGTTCTTTCTGCAGGGGCTCATTCAACCCTGCACACAGAGTATGGGATGCCCTCCAGTCATTCCCAGCTCATCTGGTTCTTTGTTGTTTACTTCTTTCTTTTCCTTTATTTAAGGTGAGCTTGTTTCTTCTTGTTGTTTGGAGAGGCTCCAGGGCGGAGCTGTGACACTCTTTAAAGTTCAACAACTAATTAACGTCTGCAGTCCACAATGTATTCAGTTGTTTTATTCATATCTACCAGGCTGATTGATAAATGAATGTATTCTTTTATATTTGTATCTGTTGTGTTATTTAGTTGGTGTATTCAAATGCATTTCTATCTTGTTATTATTATTATTATTGCATGAAAGATCTTAAATTAACACCAAAGCTTGTACTTGCTGAGCAGATCTCTCTCTGTTAAAGCTTTGAATTTTACCGAATCGTCACTGGTTAGACGCTTTCATTCCACCTTTTTACAGGAAGTAGAGGTCGCGATGTAAACTCATGCTATCCTCTCTTTTCAGAATGCATCAAACGAACAATGCTCGATGTGTGGACCTGCTGTGGAGACACATACTGTCCATCATCCTGTTGGGCATTGCCTTATCAGTCTCATACAGCAGGTAAGAGGCCGATCTCATCTCAACAAATAACAGATAAATCCTAAAATCTAAGGTAACTGTTGAAAAAGGTACGTTAATATCCAGCGGTTGTAAAGTTAGACAGACGTACTTGTTTCATGAAGACATCGAGAGGTGAGCTTGACTCTCCTGAGGTGCTTTAACAGGACTGACGAGTTTCTGTTTTTAATATTGCTATTAAAAGTATTTTTCTGATCTGATTCTACAACTTCTATGTACCCTGTTTTGTGTGAGATGTAAATGCTCAGGTACAGACTTAAACTTACTAAGGAATATAACAGACGTTAAAACCCACTGACCCTGTAGCGTCACATGACTCACACTGACCCTCAAAGCATTTTCCCCAATACACAATAATTGGAAAAGGAGCAGCTGTGAAACGGTGAATATTGTCACAAACTCCCTGAAATGACTCTTTGTATAATCAGAATTTGGTCCAATAACATTATTTAATCCCTCTAAGAGTTTTTTGTAATAATAATGGGGCATCATCTTTGAATGTGGTATTCTGTTCTCCTTCATACATTTATGGCTGCAAAAGTCTTTGAACTGAAAATAGGTGGTACATCATTCATCACAACATTGTTGACCAGTTGTAGTACAGTACATTTTTGGATATTGTTTGCCTGGCTCACTAGAGCTGCAACTGACGATTTTTTTCATTATTGATCAACCTGTCCATCATTTTCTCGATTTAATCGTTTGGTCCATAACATGTCTATAAAAAATTGTGAGAAATGTCCACCACGGTTACCTAAAACCCAAGATGACATCTTCATTCATATGTGTTCTTTTGTCCAAAACACAATAATGCTTTGTTTACTGTCACATAAAACAAAAGAAAAGTGGAAAATCGTTACAAATAAGAAGCTGGAGGCAGGAATGCTTCGTCTGTTTTCGTGAAAACTGACTTAAATGATTCACCGATTATCAATATAGTCACCGATTATTTTTCAACTAATTGTTGCAGCCCTGCTTGCTTACGTTATGGCAAAGGAAGCCAAATGATCCTCTTTATTCTTCTAACGACTCCATTTTGACTATTAAAACACCAAATTTGATCTAATTTAAAGTACATGACTGTTGTAGTTTACTGACACTTGACACTGATGCGTCTCTGTTTACAAGAAGCCACATTTACAGTCTGTGTTTGCCTTTTTTTCCTGTGTCTCTCTCATTCTCAGGGTCTACCTGTTGTATCACACCTGGAGCCAGGTTTTCTACGGCGGAGTGGCCGGTAGTACGATTGGCATAATCTGGTTCTTTTTCACACAAGAGGTGCTGACACCATTATTCCCCAAAATAGCAGCGTGGTAAGTAGCGCTCTAATTTCTCTGCTTCCTCCTCGTGTCACAGGGGAAGACGATTTCATCCGCAGCCTGAATAAAACTGGTCCATTATGTCTCCCTCTAATATTCTGCCCTCTTAAATATGCTTCCACAGGCCGATATCAGAGTACTTCCTGGTGCGAGACACAAGCCTGATCCCCAATATCTTATGGTTTGAGTATACAGTGACCAGATCAGAGGCAAGGTAAGTAAATACTGACACTGGAGATTCATAACTCACCGACTGTTGCATTTATCACCTGACCTATTTTTCTTTCTATGTTTTTTTTTTTTTTTCTTCTTGCAGGAACAGACAACGAAAGCTTGGAACAAAACTTCAGTGATCCGCACAGTTCTTTTGTGAAACTGAGTTTAGGACCACAAACAAACACACGCACACACACACACAGAATCATGCACACACACACACAAACACACACTTACTCAATTTAAAAAAAAAAAAAACACACTGGAGAACCATCTTTTGGACTGACGTGGTTGCAAGGAGCAAAGGGCAAAAAAAAAAAAAAAAAAAAACGTTTACAGGTGGCGAAAGAGTGCCTGGACCTGGCCCGGAGCCTACAGCCTGAGCAAGTCCGTCCACACGCCTCTCCTTCTTGTACAGCTTGCCCAAATGCTCTTCAATGCATGCAAGACTGTGCAAGAGGCTATACTATTTAATGATAGATTAATATATATATTTTAACTATAAACGCACGCTGACAGTAACAGTGTACTGTAAGAGATTCAAGGAGCCAAAAAAAAAAAAAAATGAGGCTTTGGTCAAGTTTCAAACGAGTTGATGGGCGTCATTGCAGCATGTATTTAGTGATCCTATTTTTTTTTGTTTTGTTTTGTTTTGTTTTTTTGTTTTTTTAATATTCTGATGGATAGCTGGCGGGAACGGGCGGGGAGGGAGGGGGGGTTGGTTACGGCTAGGACGGGGGTGGTATATGGAATTAACCATTTTTCATTGTTATATAATAGAAAATGAACCATTTCTAAAATTGGTTATGATGTAATATAAATGAAAATTTGCACTTTGTGAAATTTAAAAAAAAGAAAAAAAAAAACCCGACAAAAAAAACCCGACTAACACTAGTTAAATATTAAGACCCTGCCCCTCTTTTTCCCTCATCGGTCTTTGCTTTGTGTCTATGACTGTCAGTCCTAATATATTAGACTCCAAAGCTGATCTGCAACAGTGTAAATTTAATGTTACTATTGAGCATCAAGGTCGAGGTTTCTGTTCATATTCACGTTTGAGGATTATGAGACTGAATAATCGCAGCAGCAGGTTTCAGTTGTTTTTGTTCTCGGACACACTTTTGGACTTTTTGTTTTGTTTTTTTAATGCCTCGCACACAGTAGCAGCCTGGGAACAGAATTCTGGGAATCAATTTTTCTTTTTTAGTTTTTTTTTGTTTTTTTTTTACTGTTCAGTTTCTTATCTTGTTTTCTGCCGTTGCAGAGAGAAGTTTTTCTTTTTACCTGCATTTCTGAGATAACATTCCATAATTTTTTAGTGAGAAAACAAACATAATGACTGCTGAGGGGGACGTGCTTTCTTTCTTTCTTTCATTCTTTTTTTTTTTTTTTAAAGAAAGGAAATAAAAAATTAAAGCCTCAGGTCAGTCGTAGCATGTGATTATGCTTAATTCCTCACAGCCCACGGCAGCTAATGTTGAAAGCTGTCGAGTGGGGATCTGAAGCTGATTTAAAACTGTCATATCATTAGTTCCACAAAGGGAAGTAGTTCTCTTAGAATATGTTTTTTTTTTTTTTTTTTTTCCATGTGTAACCTATATCAGGCTGAATAAAAATGTGTTTATGTACAAGAGATGGTTCAAGTGTCTTACTTTCTACTTTGCATTTTCCACTGATGTGTGTCAGTCAGCCAACATGTAGTGAGACCATGAAATGATTTACATGAGAAACCTCCCCTCATAACACAATAATAAGTATCGTGAAGACATTGCAGGTCTTTAAAAGTATTGCTGCGACACACACAAAAAAAGTCTAGATTATATAAAAACTATAAAAGGGGTTTTTAAAGTCTGAGACTGGGGGCCTCCCCTCAGACAAAGCTTTGAAAAAGACACCCACTCGTGCCCCCCTTTTGTTTACTTGCTTAGTTTTGATGAATTCCTGGATGCCTTTGGGATCATGATTATGTCATTTGATCTCATAGAAACTCAACAATCAAGCCAAGAAATCCTGATGCAGCTGTTTGACAAACTTCAGACTAAACCAAATACATTGCAATGACTCTGGGAAAGTGGGAAAAACAGTAAATTCCTCAAAAATGTATCTCTGAACAATCTCTTTAACCAAATCACACACATTCAGGCTATTCTACGTGATCTCCTTTTGACAACTAATGTAATAACTAATGTAAATAGCCCATTACCCTCTTTGCACTAGAAACTACTAACTGATGTGCAGGATTGTGCATTAAATACAGCGGGTCATGTGATATACAGCTCAAACAAACTGCTGTTACTACCTGAGATCAGCGTTGGAAAGTACTTTCTCTGTCATGCCAAATATCTGACCCATCCCACATGGGTTTACAAGGAACTGCTTTTTTAGAAAACATGCATTTTCCAGTAAAAATAAGAAAATAAATCATGAACACTGCATCTACTTTACAGCCATATATAACAATATCTGATGCTCAGGTTGATCTCAGCCAAGAGACTCATTTTAACAGACAGGAAACCATCCTCATTTTAAAAAGTGGACGAATTAAATGTTTCCGATCATACAGATACAGAGACACTGAGGTTCACAGGAATCGATTCCCTGAAAAGAATCTCAAGTATTTGTTGTCAGTTTCCCCCTCGGCTTGGACAACCTGAGGCTGGAATTAATGATTGAACTTGAACGTGGCTTCTTCAGACACACTGTGCAACACTTTCAGTGTATAATCCCTCGGCAGCCCCCCTCCTTTTATTCTTTTTAATTGTATTATTGTTTATTATCTCTCTTTTGTGATTTGTTTGTTTGGCTGTATATATTGTGTTTGTTTAATGTTTGTTAATTCAAAACCTAAAATAACCTTAAAAAAAAAAAAGAAAGAACTGTTTACAGAAAAGAACTGCTATATATCTACAGCTGATCCTAATTTATATGTTTCGTATGTGAACAGCCAACTCTTACAAAATCATCTATTTTTTATCTTATTAAACAAAGTATTGTGCTGTTCTCAGTCAAAAGGACAGAAAAACAGGAGGCCAATTAATATATCACAGCTGGGAACAAAGAGATCTTTGCTTTTTTAGACAAATTACTGGTTCCAAGGTACTTGTACTGTACTTGAATATTTCAATTTTATGCTAATTTATACTTCCTACTACTATACTTATTATTTGACAGCTTTAGCGACTTTGCAAACAATACACATAAAATATATTAAACCACCCCACCCAACAGTATGTAAAGAAGTTAAAATTAACTCCATCTTGACAAGCTTCAGCACACATTTATGCATCAGTAATAATAATCCACTCATGCATGATAATTCAACACTGAAAGGGGCCATTTTGCTATATAACAAGTACTTTTACTAGTACATTTTGCCAGTAATACTCTTGTACTCTTAAGGAAGATTTTAAAAGCAGGATTGCTGTTTTGTTACTTTTACTTAAGGATCTTGAATACTTCTTCCAGCGTCAACAACAATCAAACACTTTTTTGTCCACAGACATGAATTATGGAAAAAAAAAAAAAAAGTCAAACATTGAATCTAAATTTTAGCATCATTTGCCGGAGACAGAAGCATCTGGAGACTATATGAGCTGGTGTAGGTGACAGATGAAAAATGGCCCTCTGTTCAGTGGAAACAATGAACAAGCTCCTTGTCTTGCGAAGGGAGCGTCATGCATTTCTCTCTCTCCGCGCTGTATTCCCCAGTGTGACCACCGAAACACTGCGAGAGAAAATACTTCAGGCCTATCCTCCTGACTCGCAGAGCAAAGAAACATCTGGCCTATTTAAACGACCCGTCCTGTTTTTTTTTGTTTTTTTTTTTTTGATTCACTTTCCAGGTCTAACCTCAGGCTATCCCCAAACACCCGTCGGGAACGGGCACAGCCTAGATAAAAGTAATGAAGACCTCAACCTATTTCTGTCTCTCTAAGCTATTTTCTCTCACCTGCACTGTTTGGATGAGCAGCGAGCACTTCTGCAGAAACCTTTATTTTTTGGGGGGATGTGAATCAAAGCAGAGCTGGTGATCAAACCCCCCCCCTACAGATATATATTTACTGAATCGAGCCCGACAGTTCTCTGCCCTGTTTCATTCTCGTTACAAAAGGTTAAAGCCACAGTCTGCTTGCATACTATACATGTAGATACTGTATGTTGCACCAGCAAAGGCACAAAGCTGTCCACAGCTCACAGAGATTTAAAACATAGGAGGACTGACATCCACTGGATGAAGTTTGTTATTGCAATACTGTGATGATGTCAAAGCTTAAAGATCCCCTCCACACGTGATTTAAGACATATAAAAATACTCTGCTTGGAATAATAATTAGTGTCTGACATGGTTTTTCCATGAAAAAGTACAATTACCTCGTTAAAAAATTCTTTTAAATACATCTACTCCTCCTCTCTCATTCAGAATCTATGAATATGGAAAAAGTTCTCATTTTAGTTGAAATGCTGCATACGAGATGTCTCCTACTTCACTGTGAAGTTCATTCTCATTGTATGTGCACTGGAGACTTCAAGTTTCCACATGACACTTCTATAAGTTGCACACTGGACCTCAGTTGGCTCCAATAAACTAGTTGTGATGTCACAAATCATGCTTGCATGTACACGTCCGGTTGTCAGGTTGTTCCAGGGAGCTGATTGTGGTTTAAAGTCTGGCTTCCTCCAGCTCCTGTGGGCTCTCCTCTCTCCATTTCGAACCAACCGGCATGTTCTTAAAGGAAAAATTCAGTATTTTTCAATCTGGACCCTATTTCCCCATCATTTTGTGTCTAAGTGACTAATAGCATTTCATAGGCATAAATATTCAGCCATGACTTTAAAAACCTTTTAGGTAAAACTAAGCTACTTCATTCTGTACTACAACACAACAAACTCCTCTCGGCACTCCTCTCTCCAACTCTGTCATGACTGAATATTTAGCTGATTTCGACAACAACTCTTGTGAGATTTCAGAACCAGACTTCTCCTTCAATGAGACGTGGTCGGACACAATAACAAACAGATCAGATCAAGCAAAAAGTAAAAAACCCAGTCTCTGGGAAAACTGGGTTTGGAATATATGTGTGTATCTTCAGATCCAGCAGAGCATCCACTAATCTGATGATATATTTGTTTTCTCCTAAGCTACTGCCAATTTTATGGGCCATGTGGTGGATAGAGCAGGTCAAACCCTCTAAAAGTATCATCTGCTCGGATTCTGCTGTTGGCTTTGAGAGACGGGACATCAAGGACCTGCCCTGACCTGCTCCTGGAGATTTCTTTGCTGCTTGTTTAGTATCGAAAAAGCCATGTAAGGCTTTCTGTGGACACCTGAGCACTCAAGGGTTTAGGGAAATGAGATCTTTGACAAATTGTCTAAAGAATCTCTGTTAAGGGAAACTATTGATCTGAAGGTTCACTTGGGAAAATATGAATACTTTATCATTTGTAAAGGCAAATTGGAGCTTCAGTGGCAAAAAGAGTGGACAGAAGAATGAAGGGGTAAGCATTATTTCTCTCTGCAGTCATCTGTTAAAAGTAAGAGGTGGATGATGAAATCTGGAAGAAGAGATGATGATGTTGTTCTAACTAGACTGAGACTGGGGCATTGTGGTCTAGTCTACTACTTGAAAGTCAAAGGCAAACATCCAGAAGTGTGTCTGTGTCAGTGTGGAGATTTGGAAACAGTCCAACATGTTATGTTCTCATGTAATAAATACAGAAGTGAAAGGCAACAGTTACTCAGGGAGTTGTCAGATCTGGGTCTTTCAGTTTTCTCTTTCAAGTCTATTTTTTGCATCTGTAATGAATGTTCAGCCTATCGGAAGAGCAGTCTTAAGATTTCTCCACACAGCTGGCCTGTATTCAAAAATATAGGATAAGTAGCTAACCTCTGTCTGTTGTCAGACAGTAACAGTCAGTAACAATCTGAGCCTGTCAGTGGCAAAAAAACAAGCACTTTTACATTGCAGCACGTTTCGCAGCTGCCAGCTGAAGCGCTCTCGCTCAATACTGGACCAATTTCAAAAATTGTTGTCCCCATTAGTCACCTAGACACAAAATGACGGTAAAATAGGGTCCAAGTTGAAAAATACCTAAGTTTTCCTTCTAACTATTCCAGTGTGAAATATTGTAAATAGCCTTGCAAGTACAGTATATTTAGCAGCCTGCGTTCTTCTGCATTTTAGTTCTTTTTTTTTCTTCTGTTTTTGCAAATTAGGAGTTAAGACATTTGTATTTTTGTTTCTTTTTTTGTTTGGGTAGGCAGTTTTAGGTTGATTTAGTTTCAGTTCCCTTTTGTTTGTTGTTTTGCTGTTAACCCACCCTGAAGCCGAAATGTCCCCCAAGCAAGACTGTGAAATAAATACTTAAAAGGCTGCAAAATTTCCTTGTTGCTGGTGTTTCAAGAGGGGAGACTTGTATTCATGTTGCACCAGGGTTTCCTTTAGGCCAGGTCGTAACAAGTTGTTTTGAGTTAATCCCACACACACATACACACATACTGTCCTGCTGTTGTAAATACCCACAAGAAAACCAAATTTCTGTCAATCTACCGCTGAAAATAACATCCAACAAATGCACTATTTACCCTTGTTTGAGTAAAACAACTACAAAACTACAAATGACCTCTTTTAAAACCATTGAGTTGAGAGCTACAGACGGCGTAGGAAAGTCAGAAAGTATTGAGAGACGCACTAAGCCTTTATTCTTTACGGTCTTTTCTTGGGATTCTTGACAACAGCAGAAATAAACACTAGCAGCAGCTTCATCCTTTTGAATTGTGAGGACATTTCTCATTTGTGATGGACCACTGTTCACCTAATGATGTCTCCTGGGGAACAAATTAAATCGCTAATCAAACAGCGGCCCCAGTTTGATTAACAAGCAGCTGTCTAACTTAACTCCTCCACAGTCGACTTGTTTATTTATATTCTGTGCATCGTGTTAATCTTAATGGTTGGCTGTAAATGTTACGGATCAAGCAACGGATTTTCAGGTAAGCTTTGCATTTAAGTCTTTAGTGCAGTTTCACTTATGTTTTGTCATGACAGATGTGTGTTTCACTAACATATGGTACTGTGCTCTAAATTTAAGATGTAACCAAAAGAAAATAAGCTATAATTCAAACAAAATAGTGCTCAGATCACTTTCTTTCAGATGTTTTTGGAAAGAAAAACCTTTGCTGTCCCTGGATATTGTAGAAATTCTTCATTCAGACTGATTTCAGGTAGAGAACTGCTGCTATATTGGTCGAATCAGCCCTTTATCATTTACAGCAATTTACAGTAACAGTCCAGAAATGGTGACATGTTAATGGTATAATATTCTGCTGCTTGTACCATTTGAACACACAGTATCAGTGACTCAAAGGGGTTTAACATCAAAAGTGCACATATCAAGTAAAAGATCTCAGAGGAATTTATTTAATGAAGTAAACAACTTGTTATTTGTATTTTTTTGGATCCCCTGGTTTGATTTGGTTCGGCTCTCCTGTAAAGCTCGGCCAAATCTGCTTCTTTTGGATTCAAATCTTCCAAAAAAAAAAAGACACCTAAACATTCACTAATTCACAAGTGGTAAAGTTGTCTTTCTAAATTAGAATTTTTGTCAGATTGTACTGACTGGCGAGTTAAATTTCTGCCAGCAGACATTGGCAAGAATATCAGAGCATCATCTCACAGGACATCAGCAGCAGCAGCAGCAGTGTGTACTGAGTGTGTTCGCTCTTAAATATGGAAGCCGTTCAACGTCTCTGCTCAAATCTAATTTCATGAAATTACTGCGTAAAGCTCGCTTTAAACATCACTGTTTCACTGTATCTACATCTGCAGAGTCACTGTTTACAGAGCAGATACAGGAAGCTTGTACAGATGTATTTGCAGTTACATTGCATCAAGATTTTGTCTGTGAGGAATGAAGGTTAAAGTCCCCTTCCAGTCACAAAATGTGTTTTGCTTATTGTTACTTTTGAGCCTCACTTTGCAGAATGATTTAAGTGCAGAGTTTGACACTAGAAGGCTGTTTTCACATTCATCTGCTGAAAGTTGAATATTTCTCTGTGCTCACCTTAAAGATCTCTTCCATACTTGCTTTAGGACATGAAAATCCTTCACTTGAAATATATAAATTGTGTCTGACAGGTTTTTGCCCTCAAAAAATGTTCACTTACCTTGTTAAAAATCCTTAAAATGACACCTACTCCTTCTCCCTCGTTGAAAAATCCCGAATCTATGAATATGCAAATATGTTTCATTTCAAAAGTTTAAGATGTTTCCTACTTTACTGAAAAGTTTGTTCTCGGTGTTTGTGCACCGGAGGCCTCAGGCTTCCACATCGCACATGTCTAAGTTGAATATTGGCCCTCGATCAGCTCCAAACTAGTTGTGATGTCACAAATCGTGCTTATCTCAGATTTAAGATGAGAACAGAGAAACTTCTCACTTTCAGCAGCACCTTCTATGTCAAACTCTGCACGTACATCATTCTGCACAGTGAAGCTCAAACATTCAACTGGAGGAACAGGAGAAAAAACACATTTTTGAGTGGAGTGGGGACTTTAAAATCTGACTTTAAAGGAAAGGTTCACAATTTTTCAAGTCTGTCATTTTGCTCAAAATGCATTTCAAAGTTGATCTGAAGCTTATATGAGTCCTCAGCAGTCTGGGTTAGTCATATCAAGTGGATATCTGCCAGATTTACAGTCTTTTTAGCATCAAATTGCTCTTTGTGTTTTCCTGTTGAGCTGCGGTGGAAGTATAGTAACAAAAAGAGGAACTTTGGCACTAACCACACTGTAACTTTCAAAGATATCTTCTCAGTTTGACTAATTTGCTGAAGCTTCATATTAGCTTCAAATAAACTTTTAAATACATTTTTACACAAAAGTAGGACTGGATTTTGGCCTTCATCATTTACATTATAAGTGCATTATAAAGGGATCAGTATAGACAGGAGGAATGATCACAGCAAGAAAAAAATATTTATATGTTCATTTGGGCACCTGACTGAGGTGTGTACCTACAAGCATTATTTGTGACGATGTGGAAAGCTGAAGCCTCCAATGCACATAAACTGAGAATGAACTTTACAATGAACAAGGAGGCATCTTGTGTCCAGCAGTTCAACTTTAGAAATGAAACATAATTTGCATATTCATAGATTCTGGATTTTTTTTAATGAGGGAGGAGAAGTAGCTGCCATTTTAAGAACTTCAAACTAGGTTATTGAACTTTCTTTTTTTTTTTTGTTTGTGGAAAAAACATGAGACACAAATTATTATTCAAAGCAGAGTATGTCTCAAAACATGTCTGGAGGGGATCTTTAAGAATGTAGGACTTTTATATTTTTTGTAGTAAAATAATCAATGACTTTTTTTTCCCAAACACTCACTTCTAGTTGTTCTAATGAAGCAGCAACTCCAACATTAATAACTGCTTTAATTAGTCATTTTGTGATAAATCCTAATCTAAGAAAGGACAACAAACTCTCAATCACGTCACATAAAAACTCAGCAGTTTTCTTTTATCAAATCAATGTCAAGTCAGACTGAACGAGTGCTCCATCCGTACACACGGTACCTCTACTATTAAACCAGCACCACTAGGTGGCAGCCAGATTACATCTCCAGTCAGGACTGTAATGAGATTAGAACAGATTTGTTTAGGATCTATCACAATATTAACACAGTACAGGCTTACTGTAACTCATACTACCAACAAAAACAGTCACCACACACCATTAACATGCAGGTGACTATCTGGGAGATTTATTACTGTTTATTAATTCATTTTGAGTCCCTCAAGTCAGAAATATGTCCATTATTACACTCACTATTATTATTAATACCATTTAATTATTATCATCAACTTATTACTTGCATTTCTAAATAAAAGCTGCCAGATTTTGCTTGTATATTGAACTCACTCATTTATTAAATTAATCAATTTTAGCTTTACATTGTCTCACTGACAACACATCAGCTAAACTGAGAAACAAGAATCATTGAATTATCCATGTAAGAATTACATGAATTGGCCACAAGATAAGATTTTAAAAACCATCAACAATTGTTTGAGATCATTCTAAATACATACAGTAAAATAAGCGTTTTAAAATAATATATATTTTCCTTTGTAAAAACATTAAGATGCCCGACACAACCCTCATAAACTAATAAAATAGTGTCAGATATAAATAATGAATATAGA
This sequence comes from Thunnus albacares, assembly GCF_914725855.1. NCBI lineage: Eukaryota > Metazoa > Chordata > Actinopteri > Scombriformes > Scombridae > Thunnus > Thunnus albacares. The sequence continues at coordinate 10,151,917 of NC_058123.1, forward strand.
CGAACACCTCCGCCTACTTTCTCCAGTTTAACCTTCAATCCCTCAATAAATATTCCTCAAAAAAAGAGTATGATAGTGCATATTAAAATGTTGTTATGAAGAGTTAAACAGATTCAGGCTGAATTTCTGGTAGTCAGTGAACAATATGAAAAAAAGTTAAATTATAAAAGTATGTTTAATGAAGAGATTTATATCGACTCTGCATGCCAGCTTAACTTGAAACTTTGCAGAGGCTGTGATAATTATCTCCTGAGCTGAAACATGTAAACAACTTTTTTTTTTTTTTTTTTTTTTTTTTTACAGAAACTATTGGTTTAACAAATGCATGAGCAGGGACATAAGGCGCCTCCAAACTGCCGCCCTCAGATTCCTTTCTTTTTTTGTCTCTTTGATTGGACAAAAAATACCACAAACAACCTTTCTGATCATGAATTTAACTACAACAGTGTTTAAACAAATGTTGGAGCAATGACAGCACACTGACTTCTTACATCCTCCGCTTTTATTTGGCTTTGTGGACATATTTTTCAATCTTGGGAATAAAATGTCTCATTGTTAATGAGCCAAAAGTTTTAGTCTTTTTAATGATGTAATCTGATCTAAAACCTGTAAAACAGATGACTAAGCCTGTTGATTCATTCACATCAGTCACGACTTCATATACAAGCAGAACATCAGCAGCTAGTTAGTGTATTTGTCATGATATATATTTCTGAGCAAACACATTATCGGATAATAAGATTAACCAGATAAACCCAATTTGTCAAGTCACATCATGGCACCTACTGTAAGCAGCTAGACTCTGTTGTGATTATGATAGAATAATGTAATGAATGCAAAATGAGACCATCATCAAGAAAACTGCTTTACTATAAGTGTAATTTAAGTGTCTGTCTGATCAGCAGTGGTGCAAGAAGTACTCACATCCTTTACTTAAGTAAAAGTACCAACACAATAATGTAAAAATACTCCATTACAAGTAAAAGTCCTGCATGAAAAATCCTCCTTAAGTAAATGTACTAGCAGCAGTATTAGCAGCAAAATGTACTTAAAATATTGCAGTAAAAGTAGTGGTTTGGTCCCTCTGACTGATATATTATTATATATGACAGCATTAGATTATTAATACTGAAGCATCAGTGTAAGTAGCATGTTACTGTTGTAGCTGCTGGAGGTGGAGCTAGTTTCAGCTACTTAATATACAGTTAGCTAGTTTAGTCCGGTGGTTCCCAATCTAGGGCTTGGGCACCTCCAAAGGGTCACCAGATAAATCTGAGGGGTCGTGAGATGATTAATGGGAGAGGATACACAAATCTGTTTCTAGCTTTTGGACTTTTTCTCTAATCTTTGATTTTTGGTGAAATATTGGATCATTTGAACATTTATTGAAATGAAACCACCATGTGAGAAGTTTAGAGGGAAAAATCACTATTTGGTGGAGCTGTTAACAACTCAGACATCTGAAATGTGACCCGGACTACACACTGCTTTTTGTAAGATGTCAAAAGCCAAAAAGGTTGGAAACCACTGGTTTCATCTTTAACAATGTGTTGTATTTTAAAAGCTTGTTATATTATCCAAATCTTCATCTGAAAAGTATCTAAAGCTGTCAAATAAATGTAGTGGAGTAGAAAGTACAATATTTCCCTCTGAAATGTAGTGGAGTGGAAGTATAAAGTAGCAAGAAGAAATACTCAAATAAAGTACAAGTAACTCAAAACTGTACTTAAGAACAGTACTTAATGTCTTAGTTACTTTCAACCACTGCTGATCAGATATGATTGAGCACAAATTGGGGTCCTAACATGATAAAGACTCCATCACTCCACTTATTTGTAGCATAGAAGTCCACACATACAGGAGCCAAACCATTACATTGGGGGATGTAACACTTCATTATGTTGCATTATGTGAATTATGTGAATTCTCTATATGTGATGTGTGAGAAATAGAAAATTAGCATATTTTTCTATTTCCTGCCATCTATACTGTTAACTTTAATTATATAAAGGATGCAAAGTGAACCACTGGATGTGGATGACTCACATCATCTGAAACGGTTGTTTGAACAAGAGACCTTCAAACGTATTTAGCGAAAGCATAGGAGCTCGGGAAGAAAACCTTGTATCAGTACGGGGGTGGATGACTCCTACTGTTGTTGCTTTTCATTATTAGATCACCTGGATTGATTTGTGACAAGCACAGGTGGAAGCTGTTGTAAATAATGATGTCTTGTAAATGTGTCTCATAACTCCACGAGGGATGGGTCGTGACAGGTAGAAGACTTAAAATAAAATAATTCATTCCTTTATATAAATAACTATGATTGACTTTCCAGATAAATGTCAAAGTCCTTTAATATGACAGTCGACGCTCTTTGTTTTTCCACAGTTTCTCCACTTGGGGGCAACACATGCTGACTAGTAGGCTTTTACTGTAGGTTGAAGTTCCCCATGTAACATGGTTTGGTTCAAGGACAAAACAGCAATTTAAAGGACAAAAATGATCTGAATTCAATCTATGATCACATGTTTGTCTGTATTGTGTTGCCTTAGCATGTTAAAGTATCTGAATCTCTTTCCTGAACCTTTTATCTGACATAAAAACGCAGGCAAAATTTCAAAAGGCTGTTTTTTTTTTTAGCCTGATATCATCCAATGTTAAGAACATTTGTCAACTTGTACGTCCATGAAGTAGTTATACTCCATGTAACACTGGAGGAGTTTTCTGAAATTGCAGGATGTTTTGAAGCTTTCCTTTGTTTAGCACTGGCTTCTCACCTTCAGTCTTTATTTAGAAAGTGAGAGAATAGAGCGGGAAACAGCAGAGAGAGTCTCTGTCAGGTCCTGATCCTAGGCCAGCTGGTGACTTGTAGTTCTATTTTTACACAATATGGAGCTCATGTTGCGCTAATTTTAATATAGCAGAGGATAAAAAAAAACCCAAATACAACACTGAAAGAGTTCCCGAGCAGCCCCGACACATGGGCCTAACACTCTTCTGTGTCATCAAAGGACGCTTAACTTCACACATCTTCAACAATGTATATGTTTTTACAATTTTCTCGGTCTTAATAATTCAAACAATGACTAAAACACATTTTCTTCATAGCTTTAGAGAACATAGGCCTCAATGGTAAATGGGCTGCATTTATGTAGCGCTTTTCTAGTCTTCTGACCACTCAAAGGGCCTTACAATGCACGTCAACACACACACGGTACAGCCTTCAGGAGCAATTTGGGGTTCAGTATCTTACCTAAGGACACTTTGACATGAGGGCTGGACGAGCCAGGGATCGAACCACTGATCCTCTGATTAGTGGACAACCTGCTCTACCTCCCGAGCCACAGCCGCACCAATGAGGTGATGTAAGAACTTGCAAACATCAGAATTTTCCCTTTTTTCTGTCAATAGGTTTCCTTAAAAGCTACCAAGCAGATCAACGACCTCAGTCACTTGTCAGGCAGTCAGACAGCACGGATGGCAGAGTGATAGGTCGATGGCAAGATAGGGAGAAAAATAGGTCAGAAACCGACAGGTTTAATAACAGAATGCAAATTGCTCTGATATTCTGCTTAAAACAATGATTCGATTTTACAAAATGATACTTTAACGCAAGATAGTTTGCGACAGGTTGCCTTCAGTCTTTGATAGCTAACTGTTATGTTAAGATAGCTGGCAAGCTCTAGTTAAACTGTCAAACGAGCTAACAGCGTGTATTGAAATATCTCGGCATCGTCAGGACAATTGTGGTTTGAGCAGAATATCAGAGCAAATCAAATTACATCAAGACTAATGGAGGCTAGTTTGACCATCTCCAAGCTATAACATTAATTAATGAAAATTAACGTTAATGAAACTATTGAAAGACCGATCGATTCATATAACTTTATATTATTATTCTCCCTTTTAGTGGTAACATTCCTATATTTGAGACAGATACACAGCAGAGTGCACTTACAGAAAGATTTTATTGTCATCAGCTGTGGTTTTGTGCACTGCCAACAGTACCTAGAATGACTTTGATTAGTCTTTTAGTGTTCGGAGCAGAGGGTTGTCTCACCTTGTTACATTTTATTACAGTTTGTCAAATGATATCAATCAGATTTTGTAGTCTATGCACACACACATGTGCACCCATGGCAACCCTGAAACCACAGAGCCCCCCCCCCCCCTCCACATAACAAATCCCTGGCTGGCACTATTTATATCAAATATTATACCTATGAACTATCACATCTGCTTCTGAAAGTGAAGCCACTGCTGTGCTTTGCTTTAGAGTGAATCTAATTTGCTACAAGTTGTACTCTAATTTATGAGTCCCTTTCACATCTGAGAATGTCATCCCAAAGAAAGACCAGTTGGACTCTCTTGCTGCAGACGGGGGTGAAATCTGCACTGCGGTATGTTTGAAGCAACAGGGCACACATCTTTGGTGCCATGCAGTCCTCCTCACCTCAGTGAAGCAGTGAACTGAGAGCCTATGGAAGCAAATATTAGCTGTAATAATTTGAGTTTTGTAAGCAATTAAATACTTGTGAAATGTATCCACTACTGAATACTTAAAACAATTCACTTTGAAAAACCATCTATCTGTATTTAAGTGTGTTTGTGTGTTTCATTATCCTTGGTTGTGGATGTTCAAATTTGAATTTTTCACCTTGAATTTTGGTGTTTGAATTTCATCGGTTCAATTTTAGCAACCTGGGCCTCCTTTTCCAAAAGCATCTTAAGGCTAAGATGTTTGTAAAATCCATCTCACAGACCTTCTTAAGCTTAAGGAAAGCATTGTAACTGAAGATAGAAACGATGGTAGATTAACGAGTGACCCCTATCGACTCATGGGAGGCTTCTTAAGAAGCTCTGCAACTTGCATAATGAACCAAAATCTACACATTTGGTTTAGGATTTCTTTGTTTTTTGTACATTTTTAAGTCTACACTTTTTCATGAACACTGATGTCCTTTGTTAAGTGACGTTTGATGTAAAATGAGTGACATTTAAATTATAAAGTAAAGACTAAACCAACACACACACAAATTAATTCAGAAAATTGATCTAGCTAGTTTGTGTCTCTCTCTTCTTGCATATATTCATCTCTTCTGGCTGAAATGCCACTTCCCTGGTGGTATATTTTCAGGTTCCATATCTTTTCGTTCTCTTCACGGTGTGTATGTTTGTCTCACGCTTACAAATGGCAAGTCTAATACAGAAATGATGACAGAATGACGCTTCATTTTAGTTTTAATTTGATTTTAAGAGTAACGTCTGCCTCGAGCAGCTGTTAAATCCATCGAAGTTTACTTTCTTAAACCACCTTCCACCCAGGAGCATAAATTATAAAGGGCACTGTTGTGATTGAGCAACATGTACATTTTCCAATAACACCAGTAAGTAGAGTAGTAGTAGATCAAGTGTAGAGATCTCACAGTTTAGAGGCACCTGCTCATGTTTACTTCACATGGTTTTCATTCATTGGCTGGACTGGATGAGGGGGGTTGTGTTTGTGTGTGGTTTGGAGCATCAGGAGAACTGAAAACACCTGTGAATCAGAGGATGACAAGAGAAATGGCCTGAGAACCGATCACTGAAGGACTGGTGTGGTGTCTGACCTCCCGTTGTTATCATCTTGTTTGGTTTTCTGTTGGTTTTGCCTACTCTGATTTGAGTAAAGATTTAATTTTGCTCATAAACCTTGATTAGGCCCAAACTTTGGGCTTGCTGTGGAAACCTGGTGCGCTTCCTGCATCCCCATTTCTCCATTTGGTTGAGCCAAATACCAAAACACTTTTCCACCAATATCTCACCTTTATAGGTCCAGTCTGGGTACATAACAGCAGCAAGCTGGAAGCTGTAGACTGTAGGCCTACTGCACTTTAACCTTTGTTAACCACATTAACCACAAACAATTTTACAGAACAATTTCCAGAATAAAACATTTATTTGTGTAGATTACAACATTTACGCTTTGAGATGTGTGTATTTTTAATATGTAACCCAGCTTACAGACAGTGAAATATGCAAAGTTGCTTTAAAATGTACTCATCACCACAGTTGTGTGAACTACTTTGGGAAATGCATGCAGAAATTTAAAAGCCTTTGTAGAAACACTCTTAACTTCTATGATGGGGAAACAAGGCCCACAAGTTTATTTTGATATTGAACACAATTTCAATCAATCACCAACTGTCTTTAAAACCCTGCTTCCTGGTACTTTTTCAGGTTTATCCACTCCTCTTTCCTCCCCCTTTTCCAATTCTTTTCAGCCGTATTGTTCAACCACACACACAGCTCCAAGGCCATCACTTTCCCTCACTGACTAACCTTTTATTTCTTCAGCTTTCCCTCTTTCTCTCTCTTTCCATTGATGACTTTCCATTTCACAACCAGACCTTTTGTCTCCTGGTTACCTCAGCAGCCAATGTTCAGTAATGGTTTCAGGTGACGACCAGTTTCTTGTAAAGAACCCCTTTCTTCTGCTACAGGGCAGAAATAAGGTGTTAAAAAGTCCAGATAATAAAAACAGAATTTGCACCATAAAGGATAGATTGTAAATATCATATGACCTATATATACATGCTTAGTATGAGGAGATTGAACTGAATTAAATTGAAATTGTAAGATATATCAACTGTCATGGTGAGTATAATAAAAGAAGATACTGGCCCATTTTCATGAAACTGTGTCAATATCGACCATTTCCCTGTGTTTATGTTTTTTTCTTGTGCTTTTGTTGCACCACCATCCTCCTCTGATCATATTCATAGTGAGAAGATGATAACACCTACCTTCCCATTTCCTGCACTCGCTATCCCTTATCAATTTTCCATCAGGTGGAGGATCACATTCGTGGAATTATTACATTCAGACTGCTAAAGAATCTAAATCCCTCAATAAATATAAAAACCTTTCTGATGAACAAAGCTGCCTAAAAACTCCCACATACAAACACATTCCTGCACACATTTTTTCAGCCAAGATAGTGTGTGGCTCCAGTGATGGTAATGTTGGTCCACCACTTTGGTCCAAGCTGAAATATCTCAACTACTATTACATTGATTGGTATGAAAGTTTGTACAGACATTTATGCTCCTAAGAGGATGAAGCCTACTGTCTTTGGTGACTATTTTTGGTTTTAGTGAAATGTTTGGACAACTGTTGGATAGCTCGCCATGAAATTTGGTACACTCATTCATGACCCCCTCAGAATGAAGGGGATGATAACTTAAATGGATCACCATAAAGGGATTCGATGATACCTTAAAAGGGATCACCAAATTACTCACCAGATGTCTTTGTAAAGCACTTTGGTCAACATTTGAGGACGAACATGTACAGATGTATTTGAGAAGTTGACATATCGAGTAAAGAACGAGAAAAAGTGAAATCCTACTACTATAGTTTGTTGACATAGCCTTTTGAAGCTGGCAGATGTCTGCAGAGGGGCAGCTTCCAATCAGAAAAGAGCAATCAGAACAGAGTCGGGCCTTAAAGAGAAAGTAGCTGAAACAGCCTGTTTCTGACAGAGGCTGAACTGAGGGGCTGTGTAAAGGGTCATAAAGCCCCAAATTAAAAAATATAGAGCTGGAAATGTGCATAATATGTCCCCTTTAACTTATTTTCTAGTGCCAGCATCAGGTCAACATTTGAATGTGTCCAATTAGTTTATGACCAAATTCCTGCAGAACTAATGCCATTCCCATCAGCCTCAGCTGTACTTTGTGTTTAGTGCTAACTAGCAAATGTCAGCATGCACAACACACTAAACTAAGATGATGAACATGGTAAACGTTACACCTGATAAACATCAGCATGTCAACATTGTGATTGTGAGCTTGGTAGCACACATGGTGACATTAGCTAGCTAAAAGTATCACTGTGTCTATAGCCCTCAGAGCTGCTAGCATGGCTGTAGACAATAAATCACTTTGCAAGGCTTTGTGGAATTTCAAGTGATGAGGGACTAAGCAGCAGTGCGAAAAAAGGGAAGCTATGGGAAGATAATTGCTGCTGTTTCTGGAATTCCACTTTTATGCAACCCTTCCCTGCCAGATTACAAGGACAAGGACAAAAGTAATGCGATTTGGCTCACAGTAGCGCAAATCGTCAGAGAAAGCAATGAGTTGTTCATTTACACAGTGCTTGCTGAGAAATGCTAACAGGCTAAAAACTTGTTGACATTGTGGCGTCCTTGCCAGCTGATGTTGCGCAATTTGTTTGCTTCCAATGGGTTTTCACCATTAGTCTTGTTTTCTTTTGCTTGGTGTTTATTCTTCTTCTCTCTTACTTTTAAAGATGTTTTTCTTTTTTATGCTTCGCCGGTGTTGAAGCATAACAACTTCTAATCTGTATTTAGCTGTTTTGTGCCTGTTTGTACATTTTCCTGGTGTCACTGTCTGAACTAAAACGTACACCTTGTTCTGTATCAGGTTGCTGACAGCGACTCCTGAACCAGGAGGAGATCAGGCTCAGGGCCACAGCCAGGAGCTGCTGTGTTCTTGGCCTTCCTTCATCTTCATAATCCTCACAGTCTGAATGAATAGCTTGTGATCCTCCTTAATGTTCTTGTGTGTCACCTGTTCGTACTTCTGCTCTATGTTAATGGGAATGTTGATTTTTTTCTCCCTCTCTATAGCCTCCTATTATTTCAATGGAGGAGAAGCTTCTCCAGTTTTTATTTAAACTAAAGTTCACCTTGTCAGCATGATGCAAAAGTGATTATAATCATTCTGTATCTATAAGATAAGTTAAAAGCAGCATCTTGCAGAGTGAGAAAAGGATTTTAAACATGGACTAGGTTTTGTAGCCTTTATGTGCGTTAATGAGGTGAGATGTGAACAAACGGCTAATGGTCTAAACAAATGAACCACTGTGGGTTTGCAAAATCAAGCAATCTTCCTCTTGGTGGTGCAAATGTGAAATTTGATCAGAGACACACTGATCTGGTTTAATAGGAGTCAATCACATAACCTCCACTTCACAGTGGAGATACCCTGCAGCAACATAAAAGTAAAACCAGATTAACCATCAAGGGCAGTGGTTCCCAATCCCTTAAAACACAGCAAGGTCTACTTACGAACCATTTTCACCAGTTGCATATGTCCACTGGTTGTATTCCATTCAATTAAAGAATATTTTCCCACTTCATTGGAATAATTTCTGGAGTTTCTGAAGAACTAAAGGAATACAGTAATATCCAAGAAAAAAAATCAAAGATTAGAGGAAAGTCTGGAAAAATAAGCATAAATTTATGTAGCAGAAATATGTTTTTTTTCTGCTTTCTCTTCCTGTTAATCACCTCGTGAACAAGTTTGATCTTGTGACTCCTCGTGGGGTCCCCACCCCCAGATTGGGAAACACTGTAGGGGGGCTCAGAAAGATGACTCTAAATGAATGCTAATGTTGCCTGCTGGATGTGTAAATAAGCAAGTGTTTGTGAATATGTTTGCCATATCAGCTTTTATAATGTGATGTTGTTTACAGCTTGTGTCCGCTGCCCCAGAGTGGCCAAAAAAATCAGTTAATGCTGGTTAGGGTTAGATTTGGAACAGTTTGATCTCTATATTTTCTTTTCCCAATATTGATTTGTCGGTATACATGCAGTCGTTTTCTTGAAAGAAGAGAACTTAAAGCAGCTTTTTTTTGGTCAATATTTGGCTCCATTCATGGTTCCCAAAATCCCTACAAGTTCACCTGTCCCCCCTACTGAGCAGGATGCTGCCACCATAATGCTTCATTTCAGGATTGATGAGCTTTGTGCTTTTTATATAAAAAATACCAGTATGCATTATAGCTGAAGTCTGCAGCGTTCATTTAATCTTTTGCGTCATGCACTTAGAATCCTTCACTGCCTTTTTGCAAACTCCAGGCTGCTGTCTTCTGCCATCTGGCCACTCTCCCACACAGTCCAGATTTGTGAAGTGTAGCACTGACTGTTGTCTTTCCAGAAAATTCTCTTGTAGCAGCCCGAGGAGCGTTGTTGTTCAGTTAGACAGGTCCTTGGATCTCGGTCACCTCCGCAACTGGGGTCCATTGTTGCCTGCCGCTTGATTTGTGGTCGGACTTCCACTTCTGGGAACGATGCTTCACTCTGGTCACTTCCATATTCTTTGTATTTCTCGTGAAGCCCCAATATTTTTCCGGGTAATAACTTTTTAATTTGGCAAAATAACATATGAAAAATTAGGTGAGGATGTGTCCTATGTATGGTACATAAAGATGATGTGACTGGTGTGTTTTTATGCAGTACCGCAGCGAGTTAAACAGTAAGTTATTCCTGAGGAGCTCCTTGTCATGCTTTGTGTTTAACTGATGGAACGTGTCACCGAGTGTGCAGTGACGGACAGCAGTGATCCATTTGAAAGCTGCGGGGAGCTTAGTCCATATGCTTTTCTGATTTCCTGAGTTTTCTGACAGCATCATGAATATGTGCTTATACTGAAATCCTTCACCGCAGTGACATTTTTTTTTGTTTTGTTTTGTCATTTTTGAATGTTTCCTGACACTCATTAAATTCTAAAACCCCACAGAGTGTTTCTTTGAGGAGAGATATTTGACTAACAGCAGGCTAGCAATTAATAATTTCCAGACAATAATTGAAGCAGCATTTCATCCGCATGGTCTAATCTTTGTTCATCACAACTTCTGTTATATCAACACTCATTTATTGAGTTTTGGCGCCGTACCAAGTCGCTAACTGGGGTAGGTTTTAACTAAAAAAGATTTTTGCAAGCACCTAGAAAGGGATAAATATCCAGATGTCCACTCTCTCCATCAAATCAAATTGTACAGAACTTAATAGAAGAAGAACTTAACAGAGTAGAAAGCATAACAGATGGAAAAAAGTATTTGCAGTAATAACAGAACAGACCTTCCTCATGGCAGCAGGAGAAGCACAGAGCCACATGAAATGCAGACATTATTGATGATAATTGTTTGACAAGTCAGATTCTCTCCACTCTGAGAATAGTTTATTACAAATAAATCAGAGAAGAAGGAAAGCATCTGCACAAATTGTAAAATAGATTAAACAAGCTTCAGGTGTGTTTGGAAAGAACCTTCCTCACTAAGCTGCTTTCTGCCAAATCATATGTCATCAGGATGCCATCAGATCTTAAATGGTGAGCAGTTAGCTGCAATTACCCAAACACAGCGCAACAAAGACCACGCTGAAATTCTGACAACCGCATTGAAGAAGTGTAACATCCCACCCGAGGGCCCTGGAGGTTGCCAATCACAACATCTGGTGCCAGATCATCAACCAGCAAGGAGTACTGAGCTGCAAGTGGGAGAGGACAGCCAGGAGACATTAAAAACAGCGCAAGCATCACAAAACATATTCATCATTGCCCCCACCTAAAATACAACTTGTAGTGTGGAAGGCGTTATTGGATTTGATAGACAAACAAGCAAACCTCAGAGTATAATACACAGGAGGATGTCACTCTATTTATGATTTTCAGCAACTCTAGGTCGTCTGTTATTGGTTACCCCTGAGCTTGACAAATCAAAGGTGAAATGAGACAAATAATGGTGGCAGAAGCAAATCAATAACTGAGTAATACACTGTATGTTAACAGGTGTTAATCTTTTTGTCCTCCAGAAGTTTCATAGTCAGCTTATCACACATGTTTCTCACAGTGGACATTTTGACTTGTGAGAAAAGCACAGGTGTAACTTAATGATTGCTCTGTTCAGTGCAAATACACCAGTGAGCCTGACCTGTCGTTAATGTTATTGGTTACACCTGCGCTTGACGAGACCCTTGTTAGCTCAATCTAACTGCATATAACAAACATACACAGTTTTATGGTAATTATCTGTCTTTATGACTTCTTTTTGTTTTTGTTATAAAAACAGAAATTACAGTGGCAATAATCTTTTTAGTATTAATATATGTCTGCCTACTGCATTGCGGATCTGATAACATTTGGCAGAGCTTTACCTCTCTTGTCCTCTGGGAACCTCCTGGCATTGCCTCATCAATACCGCGGCCCGGTGGCAGACTCAAAGAAACAACAGCAACAAATGAGATATGCACAGAGTGTGGTACACATCATTCAACTTAGCAAATTCATGACAGTTATATCACTTAAAGCTGCCATTTGGGTGGCAGGTGCAGTTTTATAGACACGTTAAGCATGTTTAGTTTTGTTGCAGTGCCAGTGAAATTTGCAGGAATACATAAGCACAGATGACCTACTTAATTACTCATTATTTTGTATTTCTCAGACTGGGGCATTAAAGAGGTAGTGCACACTAAAATGTGTTTTTTAAGCTGTAAACTAAATTATATGACTGTACTGTGATGAAACACATCAATGCATTAACATTGACACCAAATTAATAAAAAATCAGCATTTCATGAGTTGAAATGGCTCAACCTGTCATCTGCTGTTTAAAATCAGCCCTGAAAAGGTGGGGCCAATGCTGATGTACAGTTGGCCATTTGGGAGGTCTCTACGTCATGAAATGTATATAAATGGTAGAATGAGAACACTCACGTCCTCCAGCCCCGCGCTTATTTTCAAACATATGCTGATGGAGACAGTTTTAGCTTCAGCGGCTAACGATTTAACATTTTAAAACAAGATTTTACCAGCCGATCACTGCAGGAACAGACAGCTGGAGAGTTAAAGAGCTGCAGGACGAAATGCGAAATGTCTTCGTGCCCGTTTAAATGTCGTTGCACTGTTTGTCTTCCTCTCATTATTATTATTATACGTCGCTGAGCAGCTCCTGCCCTCCTGCCTCACACAGCCAGACTCCCCCCTCTCCTCTCCTCCCCTGATTTTCTTTTACAGAATAGCAGGATGCATTATTAAGCATTATTATTATCAAGTCAGTTCTTACGTGCTCTAAAAAAACTAAAAAAAAAAAAACCTGCTTCCTGTTTGCTCTGGCAGTGAGAGAAGAAGTCATGTGCTCCAACACGTCCTCATCGTCGGTGGCAGTGGTACACGGTATGATGGCATGGCAGACCTGGTCACAGATGGTACACTTAGGCGCCCCAGAGGCTGCCTGCTGGCAGGACACACACGTTACACAAGTAACACTGTTATCCTCTGCTTCTACTTCAGACACGCTGACCAAACACCTCCGTCAGGTCCTCCTCTGTACAAATATCACTGATGCACTCTTTGGGTATCTGGCAGGTCTCAAGTTCAAGCTTGAAATGGACGAGCTCAAATGAGACATTGATTTTTTTTGTACCGGACAAACTAAAGACTATTTGCTTAATGGTTGTGGATATATCATTTTATAAAAGTCATGGACATAAGCCAAAGCATTGGTACACTGACAAAAAAGACCAGACCAGAAATTGAGAAGTGTCCCTTCATATCCTGATGATTGACATTTATCACCTAGATTTTTCAACTATGCCTACTTTCTGACAAATTAGTCTAAATGCAATATAGAAAATCGAGATATGTTCAAAATGTAAAGATACCCATAACCTTTTGTGCAACAGATAATTGCACTCTGTGGTGTTAGTTTTGAGTTTCTGTTCCCGGGTCTGCAGGGAGATCACGAACAGACTGACTTTCTTCCTCTTTCCAAACTGACCTTATTGACTTCATCTCTGTCTCTTTCTTGTGATAAAGTGCTTTTGGCAGATCTCATTAAGGCTGGGCGTTACATCTAAAAGAGGCTTATAGCAGATCTCCCCAAGGCCTCGCATCTCTTTAGCAACATCGAAAAGTTCTTGAATCAATCAGAAATTTTAAAGCCCCCGCTGTTCGTTGTCCTGACAGTCTTTAGACATCTTTGGTGTTGGCGCTCAGAGAGTATAATAATGATATGAGCTCCTGTCAAAGTTAACTCATTAGCATATTGTACTAATTTAAAAAGGGAATTTAGTTTTTTTTTTAAACTTCTTTAACCATACTAGCTGCATGTCTCTGACAGTCTGTCTGTTGGTCCACATTGGTTCAAATATGTACTGATGTTTTTCACTCTAGGACCATCATTTGATGATGATCATATTGGATTGATTACCATGAAATTTGGTTCAGACATTCATGTTCCCCTCAGGATTACTTTGATAATTCCTTCATCTCCATTGAGTGTCATCATCAGGTCAAAATTTTTATTAGTCCAATATTAATGTACTTGCTACATGCTAGCACACTAAACTAAAGGAGGTGAGCCTCAGCTGTACTTTGTGTTCAGTGTTAACTAGCAAATGTTAGCATGCTAGCACACTGATGGTGAACATGGTAAACATTATACCTGCTAAACATCACCATGTCAGCGTTGTGATTGTGAGCATGTTAGTGTGTTGACATTAGCATTTAGCTCAAAGCTGTCCCCAATTACAGCCTCACAGAGCCACTAGCACGGCTGTAGACTCTTAATCTTGTTACCTTATCAATCGCATTTCCCTGCTTAAGTCACTCTAATGTTTCAATTTAAGGACACCTGATGATTTCTAATGTCTAATTTGAATCGGAAGTTGCAGGACTCACTGCACAAACGGACAATATTAGGGAAAAATGCAAAAATATGCAGCCGTTCTTTTTTTTTTTTTAATTACAGAAAATGCATCATTTCTCTTTCTTTCCATCAGTGTACAGTAAATACATGACCAAAGCCTTCACTTGAACGTTCAGACGTGTGACAGTAGCTGACACAGTGCTCTGTCATCCATGAAGAAACTGCAGGATTGGGATACTGTAGCTGTGAGAGGAGGAGGAGGAGGAGGAGACATGCAAGAACAGAGATGGAAATATACTTCCTAACAAGAAAACAGAGCAACTTTGGGATAAGGCTTTATGAAAATCTGAATAATAGAGAAAATCCCCAGAATTTCAAAATATTTCAAATGAGAAATGCATATTTTCTAAGAGAAATGGCAGGAGTGTGCTTTAAGCTGCTAAATATAATTCTTTGTACCCATACAAAGAGGAAAATGAGAGGGACAGCAACAAAACCAAAGCATACACAAAAAAGTAAAAAAAAAAAAAATTGCAAGCTGCACTTGATATGATGATATTTAGTATCTATGCAGTTCTCTTGCTTATTATGTGGAGAGCAGAAATAATATGTTTAATAATGTAATTATTGCTCATCTTGATAAAACAACATAAATCACAGTAATGCAACCATATATTGTTTATTACTGTGCATATATTTGGTTTGTACTTTTACTGCCATTTTATGTCTCTTTCCCAAAAAAATAAGGCTATTTCTTGGTTTATTCTGTCAGTTTCTTTTGTAAAGGATGTGCTGCGCTGTCGTCTAAGCAAAACTTTCAGTCTTCAGGTGACTTAAACTACAAATATGCCACTGCTGGAGACGGTGTTTATTCTGCAGAGTCATACATTTCTTAAATGTCAGTACTTCTTTGTTGATGAACCCAGCTTGCTTCCCTTGTTTTATTTAGTTGCCAAGTGTTCTTTTATCTCCGATTTTCTTTTTCTTGACTATTTCTTGCTCCAATTTCTCTTGACCTCCATATTGCTGAGAGGTGTCTTTCTTTCAGATCTCATTTTAATCAGCTCGGTTGGACAGGCTGAAATCAGAGAAGTGGGTTTGTGAATTCCCTCCTGCTGCTTGAATTGAATAACTGTCACGGTGTTTACCCAAATTCCTGTTTTTTATGATCTTGTATACTTGGGCACATTTCATACAAAAGACAGAAAATTTGCATCTAAGATGATTCTTTAAAAAAAAAAGTTTCTTCTCTCTCCTTCCTCAAAAAAAGGTGTTTTCTTTCACTCTCTCTTTGTGACAGGTAGAGCCAAATTTGTTTTTAGGCAGAGCCATCTGGAGGTACGTGGACTCTGCTGTTTCCTGTGACTGTGAGGGATGACAGTCAGGTCTCTGGTGTCCTTAATGGTTCAAGTTTCCTCATATGAATAAAAGTGTCCAACCCTGCAGATGAATGCACACTGCACCTGTGTCACCTGTGGTTTCGGCATATCATTGCCAAACAACTCACCAGATGTAATAATGATGAGTATGCAAAAATATGCATACCCATCCTTTCCATGTATTTACACATGTCACCTGGAGGAGTCATCTTTTCAGCACATCATAGGTCTCAACAGGATCTTAACAAATAACATCCTGCTTTCTACATGGTGGTTTTATTCTGGTATATGGATAAATGTGTTCACAGTCATTCTCATTGATTCATAAATTTGAACTCCTACTTGTCAGCAATCAATAGACTATTATGGCTCACAGGATATTTCTATATGTAATAAATGTGCAAAACACTAAGTCTGCTGTGGTGTTGTTACAGTAAATTGCCGGTAACACCAAACACCGCTTCTCCTTTGTCACCTAGATCCATGTAATCCTCATTACAGATCAAACATGAGACCTGTAATGCTATCAAGACAAAATGTTGTTGTTGTCCCGACTTATTCTGTGTTTTATGTTTGTTAGTACAGAGATTTACATGCATTGTAAATTTTCAGTTGCCCAGCTGTAAAAAAAATGAAAACAGGAAATTTTTTATGAACTGAATAAAGACTTTATAATGCAGTGGTAAAATAACAACAAAAAACTCCATAAACAACTGACCAATACAGTACATTGAAGGCTTTTCAGTAATTGTAACTAGAGCTGCAACGATTAGATGCTTAATTACTTAATTGATTGACAGGAAATTAATCGGCAACTACTTAATCAATTAATCATTTTGAGTCATTTTTTAAGATTCCAGCTTCTCCAATGTGAATATTTTCTGGTTTCTTTGCTCTTCTTTGATTGTAAACTGAATTTCTTTGGGTGTGGACTGTTGGTTGGCACAAAAGAGGACAATTGAGGACGTCACCTTGGGCTTTGGGAAACAGCGATGGACATTTTTCAACCTTTTCCGACATTATATAAACCAAATGACTAATCTATTGATCAATAATGAAAATAATCATTAGTTGCAGCTCTAATGTGGCTACAAGATGGAAAAATCATCCTGAAGAGAATATGGAATATATGGAAGTTGAATACATACATTATACATTATATACATATATACTTTCTTTTTGGGTTTGCCAAGTACGTGTTACTGAGAGGTGAACCGTACGATGTCTGAGCCCCCAAGGCTAATGAAGACAGTATCTTAACTGGGGAGTCTGAGCCTCCAGTCATCGTAGGGGCCCCTCTGGCACAATGCAGTTGAAAGTGGCAGAACAAGGATCAGTTAAGTCAAATCAAGTCAATTTTATTTGTGTGGCCCAATAGCACACGTCACAAATTTGCCTCAGGGGGCTGTACAATCTGTACAGCATTACAACATCCCCTGTCCTTAGACCCTTGATTTGAATAAGTGAAATCTCCCTAAAAAACCTCTTTAACAGGGGAAAAAAATGAAAGAAACCTCAGGAAGAGCAACAGAGGAGGGATCCCTCTCCCAGGACAGACAGATGTGCAATAGATGTTGTGAGAACAGAATAGAACGCAAATTACAGAATACAGCAATGAATGGGGTAACAAAATTATAATAAATTTATAATATATATGAAGAATGTGATGAATGTGACTGCCAAGCAGTTTCCAGGTGCCACCAGAACACACCAGGACCTGAGCCACTTGACCTCCATCAACATGGAGACCTAGGAGGAGGACAGACTACACATGCACACAAGGGAGACTCATATCACACCATTCATATACAAAGAAAAGACATTATTCACAAATAGGAGAGAGAGAAGGATAAAGACATCATTCAGAGATAGAGACATGTGCTGAGGCTGAACTCCTGCAGAATGGGGAACCAGATCCAAAACCTCAGGAAATGGCACTGATAGCCAGGGAAGCAGAGCGGTTCCAGGATGGGTGCTGGTCCAGCAAGAGATGCCTGAGAGACAAGAGAGGACAGGAGGAGAAAACAAGGCGAGAGAGGGAGGAAAGAGAAGGTTAGAGAGATATAACGGTTATCAGAACAGTTGCAATAATAACTAATCTTGTCGGCAGGACAGCGCTTAGTAAATTCATTGAGACAGAAACTGACCCACTGTGCAGCACAAGGTCATGATGTAATCGATTAAAGGCAACTAATTGTAGGTTAAGACAAGAAGATGAGTTTTAAGTTTAGATTTAAAGGACTCAACAGACTCAGATTGTCTGACATCAGCAGGGAGGATAGGAAAAGGCCCTGTCGCCTGCTGACTTCTTTTTAACTTTGAGTACATACGGGAGACCTGCATTTTTGAGATGGAATATAAGGTTTAAGGAGATCAGACAGGTATGATGGGGCATCCCCATTTAGGATTTAGAAGTCAGCAGAAGCACATTATAGTGGATAGGAAGCCAATGAAGGGAGAATTGGTGTAGATTCTTGGCTGCCACACTTTGTGAAATCACACAGTTGTTGTTACTTGATCAAACTGGTGTCTGTGTCTAGCAGAGCCAATGACAAGCATCTCAGTTTTATCCGAATTTAGAAGCAGGAAATTTAGTGACATCCAATTTTTCACAGCAGCCAAGCAGGCGTCTAATTTAGTCATTTGAGTATGATTATCAGCGCTCATAGGCACATACAGCTGAGTATCATCCGCATAGCAATGGAAATTTATTCCATGACTATGTATAATTTTGCTAAGAGGCGCAATATAAAGACAGAAAAGCAGATGGCCAAGAACCGAGCCCTGAGGTACTCCATATTTAACATCATAGAATTTAGATCTAATGATATTATAGCAGACACACTCTGTTCTTTCAGATAAGTAGGACTTAAGCCAAAAGAGAGCTAGGCCAGAGCCACCATTATTACAATTTAGTCTGTCTAATAGTATACAGTGATCAATGGTGTCAAAGATGGCACTGAGATCTAGTAATAGAAGCACAAAGGTGGAATCTGAATCCATAGCAAGTAGAAGATCATTTATCACTCTGGTTAGAGCAATTTCTGTGGAGTGACAGGCCGATTGAAAAGGTTCATGGAGATAATTTTCTTTTATATGAGTCGAAAGTTGTTGAGACACAACTCTCTCTAATACTTTAGAAAAGAATGGAAGATTAGAGACTGGTCAATACTAGTTATTACGAGACCTTGGATTGAGGTGTGGTTTCTTAAGTAGAGGTTTAACCACAGATGTCTTAAAACAGAAGCGTTAATAACAGTTACAATATAGTTCACCCACCAATAACCAACTACAACAAATAGCAATGAGTATGATGTTATTTTAATGAAATGATTTAATAATTTATCATGTAGCTAATTACAGATTTTATTTAATTATCTTCTTTCATAAACAATATAGACATAACAGACTTGTCCAAATATTCACAAAACAAAACAAAAAGGTATAAAATTGAAGTTTGACACAGGATAAAAACACCATAAGTAGCCTAACTTAATTCCATGGTGGTCATCAAATCATACTAATAAAAAAAGACTGCTGTGCCACTGGTACAGATGGTGAAAGTTGTGGTATGCAGACTGAATTATTGTGGGCATGACCTTCATAAAAATTGTACATTTTACTTATACACCAAGTAAGCCTATTGACCCATCTCTTCACTTTCCCTTTCCTTTGATTAAAAAAAAAGACAGATACAGAAACTAGATAGACACAGATGAAAGGATTTAGATCCAAAAGAGCCTTATATAATAATTCTAACTGAATTTACATTTCTTATTTTTTGATTTGTGGCACCTCATATCTTTTCTCATCATTGAATTTTTCAAACCGTTAATTTACAAAAACCAAAGAAAGTTTTCGAGTTTTTAAAATGAGTGAAACAGCGCCCCCCCGTTTGAAAGGCAAACGCCGCGGTGGTCAAAGGTAGAACTGCATGCTTAGACAGTTAAGGCGAGTCTACTGAGAGGAAGCTAACTTCTGATTAAAACAAGCGTTAAATATCGGTTAAACAAACAAATGCGGTCGCTGATCCAAAAAAGGACACAAACTAAAAAAAACTCTGGAGCGAATTGCCTCACAACAAACGATGCAAAGTCAGCAGTATCATTTCATGAAACACCCGAGATAGTTAGCTTGTTTTATGGATATGGACAATTTCATCTGCACAGAGGGAGGAAGAATGGACTTCCACATCAAATAAGGTGAGTTAAATACACCCACTGTCTGTCGTCTGTCTGTTATCTTTGCTTGCTCATGTCTTTTGTGGTTTTAAATGTCCCGCCGTGGCTGTTTCTAGTTAACTAAGTTAGCTGTTACTTGCTGTGTAAGTTAGTTAGTTGTTATGGAAATCATATTATGTACTGTGCTTTGTCTGCCTGGACACTGAAGCTGTTATTATGTTATTGCTGTTGTCCACAGGGACAGATGCAGCTGAGGCTTTGAATAATTTGTAATTTCCCCAATTTTGCATTTATTGGTTGTTCAGTAACCTGTTTACTGTCTGTGATGATTTGTGGCCTGTGCAGAAGGTCTGGTTGTTGTTTGTTAGAGTCTCTTCAGTCTTATTTCATTTGAAAGCTGTGCTGTATAATGAATAATTAGCCTTAATAAGAAGCTAGAATACTGTAGGCCTTGGTGGGTATTTTTATTAGATAACAGTGTATATGTTTGATATATGCATTGATGCTTTTTGATGTGAATATAAACTTTTGATGACCGCTTTATGTAAAGCACACTGATACAGAGTATTGGCACCTATCCACAACTTCACGCTGTATGTGCCAGAATCTCCCTTCAAGCCGCTCCAGATTATTTTGATTCCTGTCAAATGACTGTGAAAGAAAATTGCTGCTGTGAATTTACTCATGACCCCAAAAAAGAGAATTCATTGGTGCGTGTACTCTGCTGTCGCATTAAAATTCAAAAAGACAATAATTCCTGATATAGGGTAAGATGCTGTCCTCATGTCTACTCTTCATATCTGCCTTCTATCAGATAGATTAGATGGCAGAAGGACTGCTCCAAAACAAACTTAATTTGCCACCTGTAAGCATGCTGAAATCCTTAAAAGCATTGCATAAATTTACCAAAACATCAAGTAAGATTGAGAAACCCCATCGTTTTCACTGCACACAAATTCTATCTGTGACAGTAGTCTTTAAAAATGCAAAGAAATTTGACTGAGACGCTGTCAAAGCGTATCACAGGAAACCCCATGAAAATCACTGCAGATGTTTCTACCACCAAGTGTTCAAACGTCGTTACAAGTCACATTCATGAGCTCTAAGCCATCCGGTCTCGCTTCTCCACACCGCTGTGTGTCTGCAGGAGCAGCGGAGAGGGCCGGCATCCCAGCCCTACAACTTGCATTTGGAGCTGTGATGTCAGCCCCACAGGAACGCTGAGCCGAGCCTGACAGCTAAGTGAATTGACAAAGATTTCTTCTTTTTTTTTTTTTTTTTATCTTTAGCCTGAAGCACAGGCGTTTTAAGGGTTACATACTGCACAGTAGAAGCCATTTCTCAGACATATGCCAGCATGTTTAAAATATGGCATGCTGATGCTTCAGAAGTGCATGTGGTGGTAAAGGACAGTGTGAGAAACAAGGCAAAGGCAGTGGAAGACAGCCAAACTAGGGCCTATTGAAAACACCCCCCACTTGCTTATTCAACAAACAACCCAAACAGGATGTGACAACAAGGTGGAACAGTGGATGTCGTGTGGCGAAAGAAATAATTGTTGTGAATTATTAGAGTTGCGACGAGTCGATCAGCAGAAAATTGAAAAACTGTTTGGATAAGCAATTAATTGTTTTACTCATTTTTCAAGGAAAAATGGAAAAACATTAGTGAGTGAGGTGGGTGAATTAATCTATATGAACGTCACCTTGGTCTGTCGGAAGTTGTAACACATATTTTTCCCCTTTTTATTCAGCAATTAACTGATTCATCAAGAAGATAATTAACAGCTCAATCAACAATGAAAAATAATTGTCGGTTGCAGCCCTACAAATTATAACCTGGCATTCAAGGATATTTAACCAGACTCACTTCATTTTCTTCTGCTTTAAGGAGATAATGATAAGCTTGTGTCATGCATCCTTTGCAGGTGTAACACCTGCAGAAGCAACCTTGGTAAACAGCCACAGGAGGCTGAAACATACCTAAGAGTGACAGCAGCCAAAAGCTTCCTCTTAGAGGCTGTTAACGCGTTTTATTCGAGTGGACTGATGTTGTTTGTACTGTAGAGCAGCTGTATTTGATATTAGATACGAGGAGCTTTACGGTATTTGATGAAATGTTGGCAAGTGATGGAGATGGAGCGCGTTGAGGGTCTGTCTAAGTGGTCCAATATGAGCCAGTTGACCCTCCTCTCGGCCATGCTTCCTTCAACTGCCGTTTCCATTGTGTACGCATTTAATGATGCTGACTAATATGTCATTTAGCCGACTTTTCGAAAAGAGAGAGAGAGTGAAAAAGAAGGAGAGAAAGAGAGTAAAAAAGTGGACAATAAAGAAAGAAGGACAGTGCAAGAACTTTTTTGGAAATTACTACTTTTTCTTCTTTGTTTAAATGTAGTCAGTGAGTCAGTCACTCACTTTTAGCCCGTCTGCCCCCTAGTGTTTGTTAGGGGTCATGCCTATATGGACACTGAACTCGTACATCAGTATCTTCTCTGCTGACCTGTGTAGTTTCTATGTCTCTGTGACACTGTGGGTCCGTGTTAATTTAGCCTGATCTTTACTGTATTTGTGTTGGTAGGTGTTGGTATGGCTCATTTTTCATAATGTTCTGTTTGTATCCAATAAACTTTTCTCACAAAGTTTCAGAGTATAAATTTATAGATACAGTTTTTGGATCAAGTTGTTCATCTGCACTCATTAGTATTCATAATAAAGATGCTGTATAACTCACTCTTGCCATAGATTGAAACTTGCTCTTCAGTGAAGCGTGTGCTGAGGGTCCGTGCCCCTGCACTTCTTCAACTCTTGCAACGCCTCTGGGTGTCTTTACAGATTCCTTTAGCACAGCCTCAGGCTAGACGCCTCAGGTAGACAACTCATCAAGATGAGTGACGGGAACTTGACCAACTAACAGGGAGGAGAGTGGGACTACACTCGGCCGACTCAAGGCTATTTTATATTGAAATTAAACGTAATATGGATTCAGTTTTAATATGTAAATAAGATTACTGTTATTGCAAGTCCTTGGAAAGAGGCACCTCTATCAGATATGTTTGTGTGCTCATGTGTAAAGAGCTCTGGCTAAGGGAAATGTGATGTCTGCACACCATACACCAGTCGATGTCAAACCTTCAACGCCAACCGGAGGCATCTGCATACTAGGTGGTGGCCTGGTGATTTCTAACACCATCAGCTAAGCCAATGAATAAATTATTCATACATATTAATGCAGTTTTATTCAGTGATTTTCACAGGTACAACGCTGCTAGCACACTTTGGTGCTAACAGGTGGAGTTTTCAAAGTCAGTTCAGTCTATCCTGTCCCTCCACTTCCTCACACTTACCACACCTCTACATCCAGCTTATTTCATTGTTATTAGTGCCATGCTGGAGGTTTATGTGTTTTTAATGTAATGTTTTCCCCCTTTTTTTAAGCACTTTCACACAGGTAATAAAAGAAATCTAAAGGTTTTCCCCCCAGAATGACAACACACATGAATACAATATTCACATCTAAGCTCTGCCACCTTCAGTAGAGTCTATTTCTTAAAGGTTATTTATGTAAATACCACCAATTTCCTCTCTGTCATGAGTATTTCACATGATGTTAAGCTTTTCTAGATTTGCATGATGCAAGTTAACTATCAGAGAGAACAGTTTGCCAGGATACTGATCTTTAAGTGAGTAATAAACATTCACACAGCCTAAACATCAAATGACAATGTGGTTGTAAAATAGTTGTATCCATAACATCAAATAGTATCATGTATGACAGATCTTTAATCTTTTGGTAATTTTTAAGGTGTAGGAAAAAATCTGTAATGGTAGTAGTCAGTATTAGTGTTAAATGTATTTAGTTTGATGTTTCATGCTCTGCTCATAAGTATTTTTCTCCTTCTGTCTGTTTGTTTTATCTTTACTGACTTTTTCAAATGGCAGCAAAGTTAAAGTTCAGGTAGGTGTCGGTGCATCAGCTGTACAGGAGTGAAGTAGCCTTTTAACAGCTGAGCAGTCACAGTACTATTGTGACTAACGAGCCATTGTTGAGCATTTTAAAAAAAAGATCCTTGAGCCTCAGCCGCAGGAGATTAGATTGGAAACTTGGAAGCACACACTGTGTAAATATCGACGTCGTCGTTATACATGGCCTTACCTGAGGGTAACAGTAATAAGAAAAGAAGCAATCATTTCTTTGTGCAAAGGGTGCCTCAAAAACATTTCCAATCTATCAGTGCTGATGTTTGTTTTTGCTGACTGTTGTGATGTCGACTACAGAACATTGTGGATGGTGTCAAGGGCAGGAGCATCATTACGTCCTGTGTCCAAGCCAGTCGAGAGGTGTGAATGAAGTAGGTGGAGACCAGCTGTAGACCAAAGTCAGTGTGGAGTCACTCGTTTTGATTAAACGGAAGCATAGCTGGTTATTAAAACGTGCGAGTGACAGACATAAAAAAATTACAGTTAGACCTTTTAGCTTACATTATAATGACCCCAATTGAGTTTCATGCAGTGTTATTAGATTATTAAATTTGGGAAAAGATGCACTGTTATCAGACTAGTTCTCAATATCAGCTAGGGGTGTAAAAATGATCTACCTGAGGTTTATATTTGCAGCCGCATCATAAAATACATCAGGGGAATCTTGCTGCTTACCAGCTAGAGTAGCGTTTAAGTGGCTAAAAAGTGATCCAGTGTATCACTGCCTATGTTTACTACTGTTGGTGTGGCAGAGGATATACTTTTCTGGAGAATTTATTATGTAATGTTTGAAACAAGAAATGAAGAAATAATTTATTGTTTATTATAGTCACACTAGAAGTAAAAATATCAATTCCCAATCACAGCTATTTTTGGCTTTGTATCGCAGTGTATTGTATTCCCAGGACTGGTATTGGGAAGGAAAAAGTCAGAGTGGTGCATCCCTAATTTTGTTGTTATTAGCTACATAGAATAATTACACATTCAGTCTGGAGCTGATACGTCTGATCCGAGTAGGATGTAGTGATTAATGCGGGGATGTCGATGTACCAACAGAGTGGGACTTCAGATCCGTGCTACCCTTCCAAAAAACATGAGGTGTTCAGTCAGGTCTCCTCCGGAGGGATTCTGTCTAGCAAAGGTTTGCTGTACTGCTAACCCTACATGTTTTTAAGAAAGATGATGAAACACGATATCAGCTCCAGTGAAACCCCAGAGAAGCACACGATCCTAGAAGTGAAATCAGGTACTATACGAGAGATAAGTCCGGTAAGGCTGTGCGAGGTACGACTGGCAGAGACCCACAGGCACGTATGGTGACTGGCGTGCGTATCCCCCAAAGCAAAGGAAGCCTGAAAAAAGGGAATTTTAGGGCAATCAACACTCAAACCTCAAGGACCCATGTGAAATCCACGGCTGAAAATAATCCAAACAGGAGGCAGTGGTACAGCTGGGAAAACAGAGCTGAGATGACAGGGACAAATCGAACTCTCGGTCACATTCAGGAGGCCGAAGACAAACTTATTCAGCCGCTGTTCTCCCACGTCTCTGATCTGACACACACCAGCGTTGGCACGTGCTATAGTCTACCCTTTTCTTCTTCTACCTTTTATGAGACCTGATGATAAGTGTTTTGTTCATGATATAGCTGTGACAGTATGTACTTATTTCTGTATCGCTTTGTCCTGCTCTCCATCTCTTTATGTCGGTAGAAAGCGGCTGAGGGTTTTTTTTCTTGCGGTAGAAACATAAATTAAAGCTTCTTTTGCACTTATTATTCAGTTATTCAGAGATGAAATATAAAGGAGAGCTTTCTGTTGATGAGTTTACTTTCATTCATTTTTTATATATCTCACAGCTTCATGTCGGAGCTGGAAAGCTCCGTGTGTTGCTCCATTTTAATTTAATTAGGTAGGTCGATCTGATTATTCATTTATTACTGTGATAAAACGCGAGTGCAAAAAAATTACTCACAGTTTTGTCTGGAGTTGTGGGATCATTTGGCAGTTCCAATCTTATTTGTCAGACTCCGTTCATGAGTTTAATTGACAGCACGGTTGTATCTCGATTAACAATGTATTAATGGAACGTGCCTAATTTGTTAATTGTCGGCATAGATTATTTTATACATGAAGCCACTAAATGAGAAAATGTCAATGGGTTCAATTGCTTAGTTGAATTACAATGGACTTGTTTTCAGCTAGCAGAGGTGGCAGAGGTGTAATATCCGTCTTGCAAGCATTCTTTCATCTTTATTATTTTTCATTGAACTGCAATCTCATTGTAATTTGTTCGGCTGCTGAGAGAACTGACTGAACTACAGCTAAAGAAACCGATTCAAACAGAGAAAACGACAAGCAAATGAAGAATATATGCAGCCTTTTGAAAGAAATGCTAAAATTAGGTAAAACACAAGCAAATTTAGAAGCTGTGTTCACCAAAACATACATTAACATAAAGAAACTAGAAAATAGAGACGTGCTGCAAGTCATATACAACAACAGAACTAAAATAGAATGATTAACATGCTAGTAATTGGTAAAAGGCTAACACTAGGTGTATAGTCACAGTTTACAATAATAGACTCATGTGGTGTTAAAAACTAACATTGTTAATTAATTTTCAGTTAGGAGTGATAGAAGCATTTATCAGCTTTTAATGTCCCCGTAGTGTTGAATACGACTTACAGCATATCAGTATTTTTTTTTGTGTGTGTTTTCTGTATTTGCAGTGTGTTTCTTTATGCCGTGCACGTGTTTCTCCATTTGCTGTCTTTGGTTACTTGCTATTTCTGAAGTTATGCAATTATTTTTTATTATCAGGTATTCCGCTGATTATTCTATCTATTAATCAATTAATCATCTGGTCTTTTTAAAAATGAAAAATGACAGTTTTCCAGAGTCTAACTCAACTGTCTAAAACTCAAAGATATTAAACTTACTATGACAGAAGATTAAGACTAGAAAATATTTACATTTAAGAAGATAGAACACACAATATTTGGCACCTGATTATTATAACTGATTATCTGATAATCAACTAATTGATGGTTTCAGCTCTATTGCAGTCCATGTCCTTACTATAGATCTTATTCCTCCATCCTGAATCATGTCGTCCTTGGTCACAAGTTGGATGTTACTGTATCAAGCTACAGTCATTATAATACAGTGTAGTATACTGCAATACATTTTCTTCTGGCTATGAGTGCTGCTGCTCTTTGATCCACAATGATATGTGTTCTTTACATAATTTCTCAGTGTTCAACATTCATAAACTATTCTCTCCCAAGTCTCAGCTCTTGACACCATTCAGGCTCAGAGGGGATGAGCCTTACACACAGAATAGCTAATACAGCTACCACCAACTCAGTGAGAGAGAGAGAGAGAGAAAGAGAGAGAGAGAGAGAGGAGTAATACCAGAATCCCTGTCTTGTCATTTCTCACAGGCTTAGTCTCGCTTTTATCTTTGATGTACACTGTATCCTGGTGTAATGCAGCATTCATGTCTCTTTATCCACTGTGTACCTGGGATGACTCAGCAATAGAACATTTCTCAGTCAAATTATTATGTAGGTTTGCTAAAAAAAAAAAAAAAAACCCAAACAAACAAACTTGACGGACATTTTTTCCCCCCACTGGAACAAACCTTGCAAATAGTAATCTTGAGGAGAGTAAAAAAAAAAATGGCCTCAGGGTCACTCTGTCTCCCAGGACCATTGTGAATCATTGTGGTGATCTCTTGTGCTGCATCTGCAAGTGACATTCTCAGATATAAAAAGCTCTTTGCAACTTTTATCAGAATAAAATAATTTGTATTCTCTTGACATTAAAGCAGTTCTTTGTGATTGTCAGACAGACTGTTGGATATCAAACCGGTATAATCCATTTGTAATAATAAGCATTCAACACCATGTCCAAAGTGAATGAAATAGATCAAATGAATGACTTGGAGCGATGATTCTCTTGTCTCAACTTGTTCAATTTCTTTTTTTTTTTTTTTTTTTTCTCACCCCCACTGAAAAAAAAAGACGGTGTTAACAGCATGTAATCGTGGACGGAATGAAAAAAGTACAAGCAAGAAGGCAAATAACAGTCATATTTACTGCAAGGTTTACACTCAGTGTAATAAAATGCTCATTTGAATAGTTGTAAATGTCATTTTTTATAATTTATTTGTAACTCCAAACAAAAATAATTTCTACAAAAAATATTCAAATAATGTCATATAATATTGATACGTGGTTGATATCTTTTCTCTCTCTTTTAGACTTCTGATAAGGTAAATTCTGTTAAATTCTGCTTCCTGAATACTGTGTGAAGATTAAATCTCGCTAAGTGTGGCAACAATCACTCATTCCTATAACAACCATAATAGTGACTAAATTTTTTTTAATAATTCGTAACCCCCTGGATATTATATAATATGTATAATCTCAGCGACTGTTAGTGGGCACATTAGATACAATGACTCAAGATATAATATTTTTCTTTTTTAAAAAAATGCAGCAGAAATAGAATAAATGTAAAATCAAGTCTCATCTTTTGAGAAGAAATGAAACCTGGTTAATATACTATGTAGGCCTCAGCAGCAGAATCAAACGCGAACCTCGCCTCCCGACCCGTCCGTCTGTCCGTCCGTCGCGTCGACATGTCCCGTCCTCTCACCTCGAGTCTGACCGCACAACACATACGCACACACACACGTTGGCCATCAGAAAGAGCAGTCTTAACAGAGGCGAGATTCTTAATTCAACCAAGAAAAAACCAAAAAAAAAAAAAAAAAAAAAGAAAAATGTCCTTGTGGTTACAACAGCCATTCCCTTTGAAGTGAAACAGTGGTGATTTAAGTGTTTTGTTTATGCTTTTTGGTTTGATGCACATTGCTCCTGCTCAGGAATAAAGGGAACAGTGGTTGGTATGATTTTTTTCCCCCCCTTTTTCGTCTGCATCTCTTTTCTCTGAGGTTACTCCTCCTTTTTCTTTATTTGTCCATCTCACACCTGAGCACACACTCAGTAACGTAACAGTCCTGTGAGGATGTGTGTGTGTGTGTGTATACGTGTGTTTGAAAGGGAACTGGGGGTTAGTTAGTGTCGTGTGAGTGTGTGCTCCTATGCGAATGTGTGTTCGTCCAGGTCCATGATTAGGATGTCCCTAGCCACTCTGGGTGACCTCCTCGCCTCACGTACACACACATAAACACACACTCCTTGGTCTGAGGGTTTGTTTTTTTTCTTTTTTCGTGGCTCAGTGGGGAGTTAAAATGGCCAGCAGGTGGGCTAGCAGAGTGCAGAGCAGCAGGGTGGCCGTGGAGAGGTGCGGCGAAGAGGCGGCGTTGCAGTCCTTGCCCGCCTCGCAGCGGGATTGTTGGCACAGTACCCCCTTAAACTCTGGAGGACAGATGCACTTCTGGTTCTGGTAGCACGTTCCTCCGTTCTGGCACAGGAGCATCTCCTCGTCGCAAACGTTAGCTGTAGAGTAGAGACAGGCAGGCAGATAGAGCAGCAGAGGGAGAGGAGGAGGAGGAAAGAGGGCGAGTGAAGGAGTTGCAGAGGTAAGGAGAATGTGAGAGAGAGAGAGAGAGAGGGAGAGAGGAGTTGGGAATAAAGAGGGCGCAGCAAAGTGACAGGGTGACAGGTGGTAAAAGGATAGTGGAGGAGTAAAGTGCACAAGAAGAAAGAAAGATGTACGGCAAAGAGAAAGACAGGTGGGGGGAGATAAGGTGGGGCAATGTTAGAAGCATGATGGGAAACAGAGATACAGAGGGAGGAGACGAATTCAGGGCAGAAAGAACAAAGTAGAAAAGAAAACAGGAGGAAGGAAAGAGGCAAGATAAATTCTCCAGTCTTTGCCTCAGGGACAACAACAGGTAACGCCTGCCTTTTTTTGTCTTTGCAGCCCTTGTCTCTGTCTGTTTTTTCGTGAGCCTGCACTTTCTCAGGGTCAGGTTAAAATCATTGTCTCAAAACCCAGCAGAAAATACACAGCGTGTGTGATATTATTTAAGTAATGATTAGAGGAACAAATGGCATCATTAAAATGCTGTGAAAGGCATTAGGAAAAGCACAGGGGTAGCTGTGCAGCACAAGATACTTGACCTAAAAATGTACTGAGAGAAAATAGAGAGGATCAGGCTCGCATGACAAGAAATAATTACATGAGCTAACATGTTTTATTACATCAGAGATAATTGGCTCTGTTGCACTGGTGTATTTGCAGTGAGATGTCAAACCTAAAACATACTGTATGTCCCACATTGTAGTAAATTAACCCACAGTCAAGATACATGCCAGTGGAGGTTTAATGTGTGTAGGTGAACGAAGGTCTATTTGAGAGTGAGGCCCTTGACTAGATGGTAGATGGTAGAGGAAGGCGATTCACTGTAATGGGGTTAAGGTGTGACAGGGTCATCAATTAAAGGAGCAGCTGATGCCACTAATGAGGTACATGATCTATTCCCCCGGGGAATAAAGAAACATTGAGGGATGCATAAGCAAAGTCGGACAGTGTACTTGCAAAGATCCTTGAGGGCTACAACATTTCTTCATTACTGGATTTTTAGACACGAGCAAACCAAATGTTAGTCTCCTTATACTCACGGTAACAGCCTTGTTTCCAGTAGTATCCCGGCAGACAGTCGTCACACTTGGTCCCCGTGGCGCCATCTTTACACTGACAGAAGCCCGTACCGTTACACCGATCATGAATGGAACCCATCTGGTTGCAGTTGCACTCTGAAAAGAAGAGAGTGGTGGATGGAGGATGAAGAGAGGGAGTCATTTGGAAATTTCCAGACTCACAGAGCCAGAAATGTGAGAGAGTCATTAGCAGAGTTTCTTCTCCAGTATCATTTTTTTTGTGTCAGTATCAGCAATTTGACCGCTGTGTACCAGCTTGGTGAAAATGATGATGCAATGGCCATGCTAGTGTTTCTCATGCAAAACTGTAATGCAGTCTGAACTAAAAACTACTGTGATTTAAAACTCTTTTTGCATGTTTTAACTGCTATTGGATAGGTCTTTTATTCTCAAACAATACAACCAGGGTCTCCTTGAAGTTAAGGTTTTATAACAATCTTTCAACAAATTCACTGGCATGGGTATCCAAAAAAACAACATCATGTTGTGTAAAATACCAGGAGACTTGAAACAGGAAAAATGAAATGACCTATGACAGAAAGTAGTGCGTATCTCAGATGTTGTTTGGGAAACTAATCCCACCTGAATAGAACTGCCAGTTCACTTCATTGGATGATATCTGCTTTCAAAAGCAGGTAGAATAAGTGCAGAGAACATTGTGATATTTTGAACAGTTGTGGGAGATGCAGAAGTATTTTTATCGTGCTGCATAATTAAACTTTAAGGTGATTCTGTTGAAATGTATATGATTCAAACAGCTCAAACTCATAGTCACTCTCAGAAACACCCTTAACTCTCCCTTACTACCGATCACATCAAATAACTGACATGTTCAAACATGTTTTTGTTGTATTAAAATGCTAACTACTTATTGAGATTCTTGTCAGATCAGTCTGAGACAGACATAAAGACATAAATAACTCTTAATTTCTGCAGATAATTATCATTACAAATGCAGATATTTATAGTGACTGATATCCAGATCAGTGATGGTTGGTAGCAGATCAGAGATGATTAAAAAAGTTGATGATGAACCAAAGTTTTTCTCATGACTCGATGTAAGTCCTTCACTTAAACCCAAGATCAAATTAAGTAATTTATTATGAAATATTCATAAAAGTGAAACAAGCCAAGAGGCCCGGATTACACAACCACAGCAATGCGGTTGGTATCCGTGTGTTTGTGGGTCATGTGCATTAATATTGGGATTGCATGTGAGCCACTGAGACTCAGTGTGTGTGTGTGTGTGTATGTGTGTGTGTGCAGAATGTGTAGCTGTGTCAAAATATGTGTGCAAATGCATTTGTGTTGGAGAGCTTATGATTTCTTGCTCTAGAGACGCTGGCGTGAACTGATTTCTGTTGCCATGCTCTGTGTGCCAGTGTGCTGGCAGATGAGTTAATGGGGCCTTATTTGTGCTGACTCCAAGGCCTGGCCCTGTGTGTGCCCCAACCGTGGCGAGTTTACCCTCCAACCCCCTGCTGTCCACCTACAGATGGATCCAAATCAACACCAGATTTTAGCTCCACAGCTATGCAAACACAGTGACCTCTTATTAGGACATGCCCTTAATAAGGTGTAAAAGAGTAAATACTCTCTGAAAGCATAAAAACAGTATAACGGTATGTTACAGTAAAGACAGAGAGTATTTTTTTAAAGGAAGTATCAAAAGCTTTTATGTTTCTTATTGTTTTGGCTCTGCTCATATCAGTATTAGGTGAACAATGCAGGGCTTCTAACTCTTTTTATACATACAGTAGTGCCTCCTAAGCTTAAGAACAATGCAACAGGACAATGACCCTAAACCCTCAAAAAGTCTTTATGTCCAAACAACGGAAAGTTCTTGACTAGTTAAGTCAGTCACCTGAACGTATGTTGCATGTGTTTTTTGACCAGACTGAGGGCAAGAAGCCCCCTCAACAAGCAAGAGATGAACATAGCTGCAGTGCACTGCAGACCAACAACTGGGAACATACTAAATACCTTCTGTTATATGTGGGTTGTTGATTTCAACCAATCACTGACCGCTAGGTATTGCAACCAGATTTTGAATTTTATGATTTAATGATTTTTTTTGGAGTGTAACCAGCACCTAACATTGATATATTATCATCTTATAAAGCTGCTAAGTTGAACATTTTATTAAACACTTCCTATTTCCACATCCAGCAGACACATTAGCATTAATCTGGAGATGTGTTTATGGCCACCTGGTGAATCTAAGTCAAATATTCTCTCTCCTTTTAGCTCTTTTTTTGGTCTCCACCAACTTCTTCGAAAAACAATATGGCTCTTTAGCTGCTAAATGCGCCATTGTGTTCACCAGCTAGTTGCTAACTTACTAGCTGGTGAATTGCTAACTGCGGCTATTGTTAGATGCCGGGCAGGTAGAGTGAGAGTCAATCAAATGGCAAAATGATGTGGGTCGTAAAATCAAAACAACTAGCTGAAAGACACTAAAATCTTGTTTAGAGTTAAAGAGCATTACAACCCCTTTCACATTATACATGATAATTTCATCCTCTATTAATATAAAAATGTTGATTAGTGCAGCATTATATTTATATTTGTGTCCAGTTACTTTCTTTAAAAAAATAAAAATATTGTCTTTGTTTTTGTATGACGGTATTCAACATGTCACTAGTAGACTCGTATCGTATCGTAATGTTCACCTAAAAAAATAAATAGTACAGCATCTACTTTTTCCATGCACTCCCACTGTCCCCCTGCAGACTGACCGATGCAGACGCTCTCATCATCCAGTTCGGCAGAGGCGTTGCGGAAGTATCCCAGTCTGCAGTGTTGGCAGTTCTGGCCCCTGGTGTTGTGCTTGCAGCTGACGCATGTGACGATGTTCAGGTAGTCGATGTAGCTGCAGCGGTTGGAGTGGCCGTAGCACTCACAGTCTGAAAGAAAAAGAGACAGATTTAAGTCCCTCTCTTAGGGGAGGATCATTGTACATATTTACGTTCTACTCATGTGTTGAAAAATTGGGATGGGATGGTGTATTTTAAGCCATTGCATCCCCATAGGAGTCCTCGTTGACAGTAGGAAATGATAAACGACTCGCAGCATCAGACGTGGTTGAAAGTTTTAGATGTCAGTGAACAAATGAATGGCTCTGTGTGTGTTTTATGACTCGCCTTTCTGACTCTATATTGGTTCAATAAAGACAGACCACTCCCTCTCCATTACTACACTCACAAGTTTGCTGAGTCTGCTTCACTGTGCTGCACTGATTACTGATGGGAATTCCACTATCCGGTGTGTGTGTGCTTGTTTGTGTATGTGGGTGCAGGAGTGTGAGCACAGGCATGTTAATTGTGTCTGGGAATTTAATTGCATTACCAGATGAGTAGATTAGAAGCTACACAATCATAACCAAGGGAGTTATGAGTGAGTGATACAGTTTTCAGACTGCACCTGACACCGTGAAATAGGTCTAACCCTGCTTAACCTGACAGAAAACCTCTACTGCCTCTCCTTAATTTTCGCCGTTGGTTCTTAATTTCCCCTTAAAGTCTCTTTCAGAAAGCGCTGTGCAACCAGCGCTTAATTAAAATTTCTCTTTGTAATTCATGAATTATGTGAGTTTGATTGCAGGTAGGGGTGGGCAATCTGATGATTTAGGATCATGATTGATCTTGAAGGGGTCCACAATCTACTTTTCAGATGAATTTAATGTTACTTCTGCTTCCAAAATTCACATAACCTCATAGATGTGGCCAACTAGATGGCTATGTTGATTGGACGAATTACTTCATGCAGCTCTTCCTTGGGTGACATATTGTAAACGATGCAATGTGAATTACAGCTAGCGGCATGGTAGATGAGGAGCTTGTGCCAAATAAACCTCAACATCAGTGGTATGGGAATGGTTTGACTCTGCACTGTCAGATATTTCCCAAACCAAAGTTATCTGTAAACTTTGTCGAGCAATGGTGGGCTCTTCTGGAGGTAATACAACAAACCTGTTCAACCACCTTAAAAGAAAGCACCCGAAACAATATGCCAACAGTGCTTCACTCAGGGCGGCACAGCCTCACTCGTCAGCATCTCACGAGACAAAAACAAAACAGTTATCATTGACCAAAGCATTCGAGCAGTCAAAAAAACACGACCGAAGCAGCTAGCGACGGACAGAGGTAACTGAGGCAGTCACAATCTATTTAGTGAAGGATATGGTGTCATTCAAAGCTGTTGAAAACGTAGGATTTTAAAATGCTGGAGGAAACTTTAAATCTGCTGTATGAGTTGCCAAGCTGCAAATATCTTTCCAATACCACCATACCCCATATGTATGCCGGATGCCAACAGAGGGTTGCTGCTCAAATTCAGCATGCATTTCTTTGGAACAACAAGCGACTTATGGTCCAATCGTACATCTGGGCCATACCTGAGTCTCACCATCCCTTTTATTGATGACTGGAAGCTGAAGAGTGCATGTCTTCAAACTAATTACTGCCCTGAGGGCCACACTGGGGAGCTAATTGCCCACAACCTAAGGGAAGCATTAGAGTCTTGGAGTCTAAGTGAAGAGCAAATGGCTTGCATGACCGCAGACAACAGCGCAAACATGGTGAAGGCATTAACCCTCAACAACTGGACTCGGCTGCAGTGCTTTAGGCACAGACTGCATCTGGCAATAAGTGAGTAAAGCACAATAAGCATAATATCCTAATGTGAATAATAATAATCATCATAATCATAATAATATACATATATGATCAAGAACGCATTATTTATTCATTTGCTTTGTTAGATCACTCTTATTATTTATTAATTATAGCATTAAAGTGATTATTAAATTGTCAGCCTATAAACAGACATCAGTTCTTTTTGTTTATTGCTCATGAGTCTCTAATATGACCATGATGAATTTGTTTTTGACTTGATGTACACATGTTTCTCCTTTTCATAGGAAAAAGTGCAAAGGACCCAGCACCCCTGAAGATGACTGAAAGGGTCCTGGAAAAGGAGGCAGCCATTCAACAGGTGCTGAAGGTGGACAGAAAAGCAAGACATCTTGTGCACACTTGGCAAGATATAGACGTTTTGGAATCTGTCAAGAAGGCTCTCAGTCCTCTCAGAGATTTCACAGATGCACTCTCTGGTGAGGACTATGTGAGTCTTACTTGAAGCCCCACTCCACCTCTTGCAAGTGAATATCTTGTATCTTGAGTGTGGATGCTGAGAACACTAACCTTATTAAGACGCTCAGGAAAGCATAACTGATTACCTAAGCGAAAAATATAAGGATCCAAGCACAGACGACCTGCTGGACATGGCATCCCTGGTTGACCCCAGGTTCAAGCTTCACTATGTGGATGGTGATGAGAGAGAGAGTTAAATCTAAAGCTGTGTCAGAGCTGGAGGCCCTCTTTTCTGTATCCACTGTGACTACAGCATCTCAGCAACACCATCTGCCGCACAAAGTGCTAAACCCGAGGGGCCCACAAAGAAGAAGAAGAAAAGTCTAGCTAGTCTCTTCAAGGCATCAAACGCCTCAACAACCACATGCACATCTTCCTCACCACCCTTGAAAGTGGTAATTGAGGGAGAACTGGCACCATACCTCTCTATACCTGAGACTGACAGTGAGGTGGATCCCTTGGAATGGTGGAAAGTGCACCAGGCAAACAAAAAAACCCCTGTGTATAACAGTAACCAGTGCACCGTCGGAGAGGGTTTTCAGCACAGGTGGCATTATTGTCATGTGTTAAATTGAGTTGTGAGTTCTTGAAAAGTGTTATTTTGTGATTATGTTATCTTTTGGCTTCTGTTTACAACTTCAAATTAAACTTGTGTTTTAATCACCATTTTGAAACCTGTGCAGCACCTTTAATGCAATATTGTGTTTTAATGGTGTAAATGGAGAAATTCTTAGGCTGTTTCAAATCTAGCTATAGCCTACAGGGCATTTCAAAATTGAGAAAAAGATTGCAATTTAGATCGTGATTGCGATTAAGTAGTCTGTGATATTTTTTTTTTGGCCAGATATCCCACCCCTAATTGCAGGTTTTACTCTACATGCTTGTACGAGTGATAAATTAAGACTTCTTCCAAATTTCACACCCTAAAACCAAAGCTAAAAAAAAAAAAAAAGTGGAGAATGGCAAAAAAAAACCTTCGTGTAATTTCTCCACAGAGAGAGAAATGAAAGCCTGATATAATTTAGAGAGATCTGCATTGTGCAGAGGGGTGCAGCGAGAGGTGGAGGGGTATTGCTCTACATTCTCGCTGCGATTATCTTGGCTGAGGCTGGTACCTAATTAAGGTTTTATTAAGCTTTAGAAGTTGGCTGCAATAGTGTGCTGCAAGGCATCACTGTCCTCTAAAGAGGCGTTTACCAGGCATGTTTATGCAAATACACATTTAAATGCACGTTAAAAAGTCGGAGTTTAGCTGTTTAATCAGCCGTCACATTATTATTTTATTATTGTTTGGTTGATGATGCCAGCTGAAATATTAATGAGCTGGTTTAAAGGAAGCCAGCAAGAGGAGCACCATAAAGTGCATCTCTCAGCACTGAGGGAGCCATGCAAGCAGTGGGGGGAAGAACTGCCTAATTAAATATAAATGGCCAATTACTCCACAGACTAGAGAGGCAATGGGACATTGTTTACCAAATTAACATTACGAGTCAAGATGCTGCTTTATTGGTATTTATCAGTTGTGGGTTGTTAACAGTGAAGGACAGTTATATTGAGAGAAAGAGAGAGATGCCTACATTATAGAATCAGTCTGAGGTTGAAAGAATAATGCTATATTTAGCTAACAAGCATCTTTTCTAAAAATCAATAAACAGGGATGTCATTGTAGGTAACTGTTTGATGGTTTGATATGAATTTTAAGTGTAGATACTTACCTTGATCATACACATAAAGCAAATACAACCAGGAGGGAGTCACAGATGCATGGAGGGAAAAATGAGCAAAATGAAAAACATAAAACATGCAATGAAGGAAATTTTTCCACAGGTTCTCTACTTAAAACACAAATTCCACACTTTAGTCAAATGACAGAAAGACTTTACAATCCACTGATCTAAACCAAGAATCCAGCGGAGTCAACCAAGCTTGAGTCTCCTGTCTGTATCTTCACACTACATGCTGCTCGTGTTGATCTCTTACCTTTGAAATCATCGTATATGATTCCAAACAATTCTCTGGCCTGGGGCTCTCCTGAGATCAAGAGTTTCAGGAGCCCTTGAGGGATGAAGGAATCTTTGTTTAAGATTTGTGTTTCCACATCAACCACCGGTGCTACTGTCATCTACTGTACCTTCACCTGCAGCACTATATAGGTCGTATGGATTAGGTGGATGGGATTCCTACATGAGTCTACTCTAAAAAAAGGGTTGCTTTATTCTATAAAGCTGAGAAAATCTTCACCTACTTTAGTGTTTCTTAACTGATTGAGACCCAAAAGGCAGCCAAAAGATTTTATTTGTCTGTTTGCAAGGAAATACTGTTGTGATGCACCTGACACAGAGTTTTCAAGTCAAATCTGATTCAGCATCTCAATATTTGACGGTTTGTAATATCTAGAGTGGACTGGCAAACTGGTGTAGATTATTTTTAAGCATAACGTAGGTTTTCAGAATGATGAATGCATTCATCCTCCCCTCCCACTTGCACATGAATGCACCAACAACAGATTTTGTTCGAAACACTCAAGCAAATGGGTTTTGAAAACTTAAAGTAAGAATTCTCTGGAAAATGATTGTCATGGTTTGTCTTGAAAATACATCAAGTGCATTTAAGTTTGCAGTCTGTGGACAATGATGGAGGATGTAGGAATAAAAATGTCTGAGAGCTCAAGCGATCCCAATCATCAACCTTAAGGAAGCAGCTCTGAGGAGCATGTTATATAAAAACTTCATGATACATTTTGGGTCCCAATCTTGAAACCAGTTATGAATCACTGCGCTATTACACCGTATGTTCAACTTCTACCTTTCTTTTTCTCTTTTTCCTTCTCGTCTCTGTCTTCATCCTCTTTTCCATGAGACTTGTGGGTTGCATAACTCCATCTTTCCCTCTCAGGTTTTTCAATGAAGTTGTGCACTACAAAGGGGCAACAGCTCACAAATCAATCTATATTGACAGATAATCTCAGGCTCTTTTACAAAACTAGATAGAACAACTGACAAAACAACATCTAATTATTTATAAGAAACTTTTTCTAACATAAATCCTATTCCCACATATTCTAACGTGACTGACTAATCTTAAGTATTTCAAACATCATTACAAACAGCATCGATTTAATGCATTCTGTATGGGTATTTAGAAAGTTTATAATTTGATAATTTACATGTATCATAAAGCACAATATTTTTGTACTATCTATAATTAGTTTATCAGACAACTGATGAGGGTATTTAAAACTTGTTATTACTATTAGGGATATCCATGACTATTTTACACACCTACGTTGTTATTAAGGATACATCGCAGCAAACAGTGTTTCCCCTAGGTTCAGTGCTTAGTCCTGGTGGCGGCAGGGGTCGGGGTTAGGGGGGGCGGTCTTGAGAAGCTGCTGCATTTATGAACCCATACACTGTAGCCTGTACTGTACATTTGCTGCCAGACTGACAACTTACTGCTAACCTTTTCCTCTGCTCTGCTCGCATTCAACGTCATTTTGCCACTTGCTCTCTCACTCAACCACTCACTTGCAGCGTACACACATTATGCATTGCCCTATTCCTTAAAAGGAGCTACGCTACCAAGAGTTTCCTTGGTAACACACAGAGGTTGACTCACGTTTTGGAACAGCACTGCACAGAGGCTCCCAAACGCTATTGATTTCTGAATGAATGTATATTTGATGTTATTTTTTGCATTAATTTTTTTTTTTTTTTTTGCCTGGTGGAGGTTCTCGATCTCACTGTACAATTATAGGGGAAACACTGGCATACTAGGCTAACAGTCTGTCAGTTGTGTGACACAAACACCATAAACACAACTGTCACCTGCCCAGCATGGTGACATTGTTAAACTGGAAACACCGCAGCTACACCTTATTTTGATACAGTCTATGGGCTATGCACAGCACGGCACGGCTATGCTAATGATGCTAGCCATGCTAACTAGCTGCTAGCCGTGCACATTGGTAAAATTCATTCATTTCATGTCTGAAATTTGCCACCGATTGATCTAATGTGAATAACAATTACAATATTCCCTAATTACAATATTGACATTATCCTAAACACGGAAACAGCATTGCATGTATTTCAATGGCATCCCCAGTGTCAAATTAATGTTCCTTTTCTAGTCTACCCATCTTTTCCTTTTCTTCCTTGTATCTTTTCCGTTATCTCGGATAAAAATATGATGTTGATGTATACCAACAGATTTAGCCTTATAGCTTATGGTGACTGGCACACTATCATGTCACTGATCAAATGAATTTAGATACATTTTTTTGTTTCCATTTAGAAGCCCATTTTTCAGCCAAGTTTAACTCAAAGTTTATATACTGCTTAATTATTGCACTACAAGTAGTCTATATCGTCTATACAGCTATGGTAAATCTACAAGATCTAAAATAGATACCTTTCCTTTTTCTCACCGTAGTTAGATGAGGTTGTTATTCTGTGGCCATGACTCTCATGTACCTCAAAATGGTGGGAGACTGACACACCACAATCGTCATTGACATACCAAGCAAAAATATGAGGTCAATTTTACTAGAAGATTGCCACCAATACATCTAAAAGATATACCTTTCCTTTCCTCTCCGTGCCCATGTGAGGTTGGTGTTTTGTGACCATGAGTCTCATGTCCATGCCCATGTGAGGTTGGTGTTATGTGGCCATGAGTCTCATGTCCGTGCTCATGTGAGGTTGGTGTTCTGTGGCCGTGAGTCTCATGTGAGGTTGGTGTTTTGTGGCCGTGAGCCTCATGTCCATGCCCATGTGAGGTTGGTACTATGTGGCCGTGAGCCTCATGTCCATGGTCATGCGAGGTTGGTGCTATGTGGCCGTGAGCCTCATGTCCATGCCCATGTGAGGTTGGTGCTATGTGGCCATGAGCCTCATGTCCGTGCTCATGCGAGGTTGGTGTTTTGTGACCCTGACTCTCATGTCCATGCCCATGTGAGGTTGGTACTATGTGGCCGTGAGCCTCATGTCCATGGTCATGCGAGGTTGGTGTTTTGTGACCCTGACTCTCATGTCCATGTCCATGTGAGGTTGGTGCTATGTGGCCGTGAGCCTCATGTCCATGCTCATGTGAGGTTGGTGTTCTGTGGCCGTGAGCCTCATGTCCGTGCTCATGTGAGGTTGGTGTTTTGTGGCCGTGAGTCTCATGTCCGTGCTCATGTGAGGTTGGTGCTATGTGGCCGTGAGCCTCATGTCCGTGCTCATGTGAGGTTGGTGTTTTGTGGCCGTGAGTCTCATGTCCGTGCTCATGTGAGGTTGGTGCTATGTGGCCGTGAGCCTCATGTCCGTGCTCATGTGAGGTTGGTGTTTTGTGGCCATGAGCCTCATGCCCATGCTCAGGCGAGGTCGATGTTATGTGGCCGTGAGTCTGATGTCCATGCTCATGTGAGGTAGGTGTTTTGTAACCGTGAGTCTCATGTGAGGTTGGTGTTATGTGGCTGTGAGTCTGATGTCCGTGCTCATGTGAGGTTGGTGCTATGTGGCCGTGAGCCTCATGTGAGGTTGGTGTTTTGTGGCCGTGAGTCTCATGTGAAGTTGGTGCTATGTGGCCGTGAGCCTCATGTGAGGTTGGTGTTGTGTGGCCGTGAGTCTCATGTGAGGTTGGTGCTATGTGGCCGTGAGCCTCATGTGAGGTTGGTGTTGTGTGGCCGTGAGCCTCATGTCCGTGCTCATGCGAGGTTGGTGTATTGTGGCCGTGAGCCTCATGTGAGGTTGGTGTTTTGTGGCCGTGAGCCTCATGTCCGTGCTCATGCGAGGTTGGTGTTTTGTGGCCATGAGCCTCATGTCCATGCTCATGCGAGGTTGATGTTATGTGGCCGTGAGTCTGATGTCCGTGCTCATGTGAAGTTGGTGTTTTGTGGTCATGAGTCTCATGTGAGGTTGGTGCTTTGTGGCCGTGAGCCTCATGTCCATGCTCATTTGAGGTTGGTGTTCTGTGGTCATGAGCCTTGTGTCCTTGCTCATGTGAGGTTGGTGTTTTGTGGCCATGAGTCTCATGTCCGTGCTCATGCGAGGTTGGTGTATTGTGGCCATGAGCCTCATGTGAGGTAGGTGCTATGTGGCCGTGAGTCTCATGTGAGGTTGGTGCTATGTGGCCATGAGTCTCATGTCCATGCTCATGTGAGCTTGTTGTTCTGTGGCCTTGAACCTCATGTGAGGTTGGTGTTTTGTGGCCGTGAGTCTCATGTCCATGCTCATGTGAGGTTGGTGCTATGTGGCCGTGAGTCTCATGTCCGTGCTCATGTGAGGTTGGTGTTTTGTGGCCGTGAGTCTCATGTCCATGCTCATGTGATGTTGGTGTTTTGTGGCTGTGAGTGTCATGTCCGTGCTCGTTAAAGGTTGGTGTTTTGTGGCCATGAGTCTCATGTCCATGGTCGTGCAAGGTTGGTATTATGTGGCCGTGAGTCTCATGTGAGGTTGGTGTTTTGTGGCCGTGAGTCTCATGTGAGGTTGGTGCTATGTGGCCATGAGTCTCATGTCCGTGGTTGTGCGAGGCTGGTGTTATGTGGCCGTGAGTCTCATGTCCCTGGTCGTGTGAGGCTGGTGTTATGTGGCCATGAGTCTCATGTGAGGTTGGTGTTATGTGGCCGTGAGTCTCATGTCCGTGGTTGTGCGAGGCTGGTGTTATGTGGCCGTGAGTCTCATGTCCCTGGTCGTGTGAGGATGGTGTTATGTGGCCATGAGTCTCATGTGAGGTTGGTGTTTTGTGGCCGTGAGTCTCATGTGAGGTTGGTGCTATGTGGCCATGAGTCTCATGTCCGTGGTTGTGCGAGGCTGGTGTTATGTGGCCGTGAGTCTCATGTCCCTGGTCGTGTGAGGCTGGTGTTATGTGGCCATGAGTCTCATGTGAGGTTGGTGTTTTGTGGCCGTGAGTCTCATGTGAGGTTGGTGCTATGTGGCCATGAGTCTCATGTCCGTGGTCGTGCGAGGTTGGTGTTATGTGGCCGTGAGTCTCATGTCCCTGGTCGTGCGAGGCTGGTGTTATGTGGCCGTGAGTCTCATGTCCCTGGTTGTGTGAGGTTGGTGTTATGTGGCCATGAGTCTCATGTCCGTGGTCATGCGAGGTTGGTGTTATGTGGCCATGAGTCTCATGTCCATGGTCATGCGAGGCTGGTGTTATGTGGCCGTGAGCCTCATGTCCCTGGTCGTGTGAGGCTGGTGTTATGTGGCCGTGAGCCTCATGTCCCTGGTCATGTGAGGTTGGTGTTATGTGGCCGTGAGTCTCATGTCCCTGGTCGTGTGAGGCTGGTGTTATGTGGCCATGAGTCTCATGTGAGGTTGGTGTATTGTGGCCATGAGCCTCGTGCAAGGTCGGTGTTTTGTGGCCGTAAGCCTCATGTCCGTGCTCATACGAGGTTGATGTTTTGTGGCCATGAGCCTCGTGTCCGTGGTCATATGAGGTTGGTATTTTGTGGCCATGAGTCTCATGTCCGTGTCCCTCAGAATTGTGGGAGACTGACACACCAATAACATCATTAAGAAAACAATCTTAAACATCACAATTCGATATTCTTTTTCTCAGCAGTCTAAACAATAACGTCTTTGTGTTTTTCTTTTCTATTCTCAGAAATTGAAATATAATGCTGACGCTTATGTCAAATTAAGATTTTGCTATATAGCTTTAATTTACAGACATGCTATTATGCTGATGAACAAATAAATTTAGATACATTTATGGTGGTGTTGCTGTGAGTTGCCAAGTTTAGCTCATGAGGAAAGATTATCTACTGCATATTTACTGCACCACAGGTAAACTTACAGTATGTAAATGTACCACAAATTGCTGCCAACACTATATATAAAATGGATACCTTTCATTTCTTTATGTTCCTCCCTTTCCACCCCGTGCTCAGATGAAGTTGTTGTTCTGTGGCCATGAGTCTCATGTACATGTCCATGTCCCTCAGACTCGTGGGGGACTGTCACAACAGCCGTCATTAGCATAAAAAACAAACATTTGGATAGACTTTTAGTTTTTGGGGGCCCATTTTGAACTGCTAGTTGCCATGTTTAAATTGTAGTGAATCTACTGCATATTTCCTGTATTTCCACTATAGGTAAACTACAGTATATAAAACCACAATAACATTGCCACCATAAGAGAGATACCTTTCCTTTCAGCTTTTATTTCCTGTCCGTGCTCAAATGAAGTTGGTGTTTTGTGGCCGTGAGTCTCATGCAAATGTCCATGTTCCTCAGACTTGTGGGGGACTGTCACAACAACCGTCATAAACATAAATAGCAAAAATTTAGATACGTTTCTGCTGTTTCAAGTTTTTAGTTTTCAGGGGCCCATTTTTCACTGCTAGCTGCCATGTTTAAATTGTAATGAATCTACTTCATATTTCCACCACTGCAGATAAACCACAGTATATAAAACTACCATAAAAGAGATACCTTTCCTTTCATGCTCCTCCTCCCCCCTCTCTTCCCCATGCTCAGATAATGTTGTTCGGTGGCCATGAGTTACATGTCCGTGCTCAGATGAGATTGGTGTTTTGTGGCCATGAGTCTCGAGCACATGTCCATGTCCTTCAGACTTGTGGGAGACTGACACATCACAATTATCATTAACATAAGTTAAAATGTAGGTACATTTTTGCTATTTAAACTTTTGAAGGGACTATTTTTTGCTGTGAATTGGCAAGCTTTGCTAGTGATCTGTGGCATATTGGCACAAGTTGACTACAACATATACATTTTTATATACTGGTAGTAGATACCTGCCACCGTACATATATAAGAAGTACCTGAGTTTTCTTTTTCCTCCTCCCTGTTGTTTCTGTGCTCAGATAAAGTTGTTGTTTTGTGGTCATGAGTCTCATGTACATGTCCTTCAGACTTGTGGGAGACTGACACAGCGCAATCGCCAGTGAAATAACAAGAAATAACATCTTGATGAAAAATTGATGTCTTTTTTCTCAGGAATTTAAATATTGAATAAACAACATG
The DNA here is from genome assembly GCF_914725855.1 of Thunnus albacares. NCBI lineage: Eukaryota > Metazoa > Chordata > Actinopteri > Scombriformes > Scombridae > Thunnus > Thunnus albacares. The sequence goes on from NC_058123.1 coordinate 10,196,655, forward strand.
TCCATTTGTTTTTCTTTCACTGCATCCCTTCTTTCCCTTTCCTTAGGCCTTTAGTTTCATCTGAGATTAAAAAAGAGGTTCATTTTACTCTGAGAGCTGACAAGTTTAACTTGTTAAAGTTATCTACTGCATATTTACCGTGCCACAAGTAAACTACAATATATAAATCCACAGAACATTGCTACTGCTTCATATAAAACAGATATTTTTCTTTTCAGCCTTCATTGCATTCTCCTTCACCTCGTGCTCAGATGAGGTGGTTGTTTTGTGGCCATGAGTCTCATATAGGCTACATGTACATGTTCCTCATACTTGTGTGGGACTGACACATCACAATCGTTCTTGACATAACAAGCAAAAACACCTCACGAGGAAAATTGTATACACTCTTTCCTTAGCAACCTAAACAACAAATAGCGTAGCCCTCTTTCACTTCATTTCTTGTCCTTTAGCTTCAGTGATGTTCTCAGATAAAAATATGACACTACTGTTGGTACCAAAATTACGATTAAACTCCATAGCTTAAGTTGACTGACGGGCTATCATGTCACTGAAGAGATACATTTAGATACGTGTCTGCTATTTTCATTTTCCCAGTTTTCACTGTGAGCATCCAGATTTAACTTGCAATAAAAGTTTGCATATACTGCATATTTCCTGCACAACAAGTAAACTACAGCATGTAAGCATACAAAGATATTGCCACCATTACATGTAAAAGAGATACCTTTCCTTTCCTCCTCGTGGTGAGATGAGGTTGGTGTTTTGTGGCCATGAGTCTCATGTCCATGTCCCTCAGAAATGTGGGAGACTGAAACACCACAATTGTCATTTAAATAACAAGCAAAACATCAGCCACATTTCTGCTTTTTCCTACTTTTTAGGGGCATGTTTGACCCCATGGTGAAAGTTTATCCACCACTACAGGTTAACTACAGCTGCAGTACATATAAAACAGTTACCTTTCATCTCAGCTTCTCTTTCTTTTTCCTCCTGTGTGTGGCCATGAGTCTCATGTACGTGTTCCTCAGACTTGTGAGAGACTGATACACACAATTATTATTAATAATAACAAGCAAAAATGTAGGGAAATGGCTGCTGTTTTCAGATTTCAGGGGCCCATTTTACACTAAGTTGCCAAGCTTGTGAGGAAAGATTATCTACTGCATATTTCCTACAGCACAAGCAAACTATATTATATAAATCTATAGCCTCTTTCACACATAGTTCCTGCTAAATTACTGGGATAACCTTTCAAGCGCTGCTAGTGATTTTCACTATTTGCACATGCAGCTACATTCAGGAGCATTTCCGTCATGGGTTTCACACTTGCCATGGCAGTGCCCGAATAGATGGGGCAAGGGACAGTCCAGCAGATGGCGGTCACGCAATACTTATGGATGCTAACCACCATAAAACTCAAAAGAAGAAGAAGAAGATGGAGCAAGGCCCGATGTAAGTGTACGCGGCGGAAGACGTCTCTAGACGTGTCCAGTTTCCAGCCATTGTTGAAAAAAGAGCTTGTATTGCTAGTTAGTTGTCAAATTACGTCATCAGTGGAGTCTTGTGATTGGTTCGCTAGGTCAACGTGAAAGCATGTTTCGTCAGATGGATGTAACCCTTTGCGTGCTTGACCCTGCAATGTTACTGCTTCCGTTCACAACACAGCCGTACCGGAAATGTTACTAGATCTTGAGGTGGGAAATTGGCGGTACAGATTTCTCTGAATATCGATCCCTGCTCCCATGCACACATGACCCCATGCAGGAAATGTTCCTGCATGTTTCAGGGATAGACTGCATGTGTGAACGGGGCTTATGAGAGCATTGCCTCTAGTACATATTAAGAGATACCTTTACTTTCCTCCTCCCTTTCCTCTCCGTACTCAAATGAGGTTGTTTTGTAGCCATGAGGCTCATGTACGTATACGTGCTCTTCAGACTTGTGGGAGACTGAAATAACAAGCAAGAATTTCAATACATGTCTGCTGTTTGCAGTTTTTTAGAGGACAGTGTTTTGCTGTGTGTTGCCAAGTTTAACTTTGGTCTACTACACCTCTGCACAAGTAAACTACAGTATATACAGTACATTTACATCTACTGAAACAGATTTTCTATCTCTCCACCACTACACATAAAAGAGATACCTGTCTCTTAAGTGTTTCTTTCTTTTTCGTCCTCCTCCTCCTTTCTTCCTGTGCTCATGTGGGGTTGTTGTTTTATGACCGTTATTTTGTCTGTGTTCCTCAGACACAGCAACATCTTAATTAACATAAGGAGCAGAAATGTAGATAAATGTCTGCTTTTCCAGTCTTTAGTTTTCAAGGGGCCATTTTTCGCTGGAAGTTAAACTCGCTGTGAAAGTTTAGCTACTGCATATCGCCAGCACTACAGTTAGCCACAGTACATGCAAAAGAGATACCTTTCATTTCAGCTTTTCTTTCCTCCCTGTGCTCAGATGACGTTTTGTAGCCATGAGTCTCATGTACGTGTTTCTCAGTATGGTGGGAGACTGACACACCACAATCGCCATTGACATAACAAGCAAAAACATCTGATGATGTACGTTTTATATGCTCTTTTCTCAGCAACCTAAACCATAAATTAGCAGTCTAAACTGCCTGTTTTTCCTTTCTTGGCCCCAGTTTCAGTCATTGTCTCAGATAAAAATGAGATGCTACTGTTTGTGCCAAAATTATGATTTAGCTCGACAGCTTATGTTGACGACAGACTATGATGTCACTGAAGAGACAAAGTTTGATACATTTCTGCTGTTTTAATTTGTTAGGTTTCACTGTGAGCTGTCAAGTTTAACTCCACCAACTTCATTACTGCAAGTAAACTACAGTATATCTTACAGTATAACATTACCACTGTTACATTTAAAAGAGATACATGGCTTTTCAGTTAGTCTTTCTTTTTCCTCCTCCTCCTCCTCCTCCTCCTCCCCCCTTTTCTCTCTATGCTCAGATGAGTTTGTTTTGTGTGTGATTTATGAGAGACTGACACACGACAATTATGATGAACATAACAAGAGAAGACATCTTGTGGAGTTTTATACTTTCCACCGCAACCTAAACATTAAGAACTTTATAATTAGGTTGATACTGCAGCACGTAAAGATTACTGATATCATCTGCCTTCTTTCCCTTCCCGTCTTCCTCCGAGACCTTGTTTTCCTTTCCTCTTCTCTCTCTGTCAGATAGTGGATTGCCCCATCAGGGACCTTCGCCCTGGGCTTGGGAAAAAGCTGTGAGAGTCAAGGGAGGCTTGAGAAACTCCTTCATCACTACACTTTCACCCTGGGTGTGAAGAGAAAGAAGAAATGACATGCACTTCCTTTTATCTGAATGTCATAAAATCTGACTGCTACTTGTGCTTGTTTCTTTGTTCCCTCCCATAATAGAGAAAGAGGATTATCTCTGCTCTTATTTTTTTTACTGTATTTACGCAGAATATGAATATTCATAGGATGCTATATACTGTATTGTATTACATTAATATCTCCTCATGGGTGTGCTTCTTTATGTTGAGATTTACTGTCTCTACACTCACACATAGCCTCTCGATTCAATATATCTTCTAGAGACAAAGCGAGCACACACATCCCACTTTAACTGCATTTTTAATTGTCTCTTGCACAACTTTTTCCCTTTCTTTCCCTTTTTCTTTGTATGTTCCACTTTCCCAGAGGGCTTTATGCCATTCCCAGGATCCTTTGCATCAAGTTTTTAGGGCTACAGTGAGCACAAGTGAAAGAAGAGAGATGTGAAACTAGTTCAGTTTGTGTATCAAGCCTCCTCTTCCCGTCTACCTTTTTTCTTTTTTTTTTCCATTTGCTGCAACACAGCCATAATTCAATAAATCAAAACACCACAATCCTCTTCACAGACATGATTACGACTAAAAAATACGGAAAACCAATCAGAGGAAGCGACCACACCGTGCACGTCATTGAGGGACTAATGATTACTAGACCTCTAGAGAATACGGTGCTGCATGCCTCCATCTGTGTTTCCCCTTGAGGTGTTTTTGCACAGGCGATGTACATCTCCAGTTGTTCTTCATCAGAGAGGGGCATCCTGCAAGCATCCTGCTCCCCTGCAGAGCGTCCCCCTTCAGGCTATCTCCCGCCCACTCGCTCCCCTTCCTCCCTCCCCCCACCCACCCTCCCCGGGGCTCCAGTGAGACAGGACGCCAGCAGCTGTTCTCACAGCACCCTGGACCATTTCACACAACTGGCATCATGCCATCATTACATCTCATCAAAGTAACCCATGCCTACCTCTACTCATGTCCGACTCTGGCCCCACTAGACCCGCTCCCTCACACATCTGTCACACACACATGTGCGTACACATGCTGGCTGAAAAAAACTCTCTTGCGGGAAAAGCAGGATTCTAGATCACGGTTGTTTCAAAGGCTGATGTAGCACAGCAGTGAGCATACATGCATTTAATCTCAGTAACCCATGCTGCCTTGGGGGTAGGAGTGATTCGAACCATTCTTGGCATTAATCTCAATCAGCTCAGCCCAAAGTGTCTGACATCAGACGCTGGCAGCCAGAGCATTCGGGGTTCCCGCTTGCTCTACGCTGACTGAAAGAAGGGTGTGTGTGAGAGTCTGTTGGGCTTTGTAAAACACCATGACAGTGATGGAGCTCCTCATCTGCTCTCTCATTGGCAGGCTGACACTGATCCAAAACCATCAGAAAATGACCTCAAAGAACATGTGATTTTTTTTTTTTTTTTTTATCTATATCATGACACTTCACGACTCCCCTACCCCTCCGACGACATAGGATTTTGTAATCTGCTGCAGTAAGTCGATGTTAATGTCGGGTTGTTTTTGGTTCTTAGGTCTGATTCAGTCTCTCTCCTGTTATCTCTTCATATCTTCTGATCCTCCACAATCCTCTCAATGTCTCTGAACGATGCAAAAACAATGTCAACTCACTCACTCATTCATTCACTCACTCACTCACATTAACTAGATTTCAGTGTCACTATCTAAATTGAATAAGCCTCTCTGTCATGCGATACGATGCTGAGCAGCATAAAATTATGATGGCTTGTGTATAAGAGCACGTTAGTGACTTCAACCTCCTGAAAATTGTCCATTTCAGAAGGGTTCTACACCATAAAAACCATCACGCTGGCTGGAAATGAAAATGATCTCCTGTTGCTAAATTAGGTTATTCTATTTTCTAGGGGGGGGGCTTGACTCTACTCTATATCTACTGTCATCTAGAGCTACGGGTGTGGCTTACCTCCTCCCTCACTATGCTTTGAATGATGGTGAACTTGATGGAAGACGGACTCCTCTGTGATTGGAGGGGGGTGATGATGAGGATGATGATGATCAACAACCAAATGATGTGCAGACTCCTTTGGGACTGGGTGAGACTGATGTGAGTGTTCGGGGATTGATTTTGAAGGTGTGAGCTCCTCCGGCTCCTCTGGTGTCAAGGAAAGTCTGTGCTCCTCTGATGGAGAGGAGGATACGGAAGAAGGGAGAATCTCTGTTGTGTCTGGAAGTGTGTCAGATTCTCCCGTGGGTACCGACAAAGGGCTGGTGGGTAACATATTGTCTGTTAGCGAGTCTGAGCTCTGTGTAACTCTGGTTTCTGCCGGTGGAGCTCTGGTGTCTGTTGCATCAGTAGCATGAGGACAGAGAGTGTAAATGCAATGAGGAACGAGCAGGCTAAGACATTAGCATAAGAGATGCTGCCTCAGATTGTTTATCCAGAGAAAGCCTAGTTTTCCTTTTTTTTCTTCAAATGTCCACATATACGCGCATAAGCACGAACATTCCTACACACACAAAAGTGAGAACACACAATGAAAGTGTGATTTCACACTGCTGAGACAGGCTAAACTCAAAAGCTGTTCCACAACCCTTTCAGTGCTGGAAAATGGTGTTTTTTTTCCCCCTGCAAAACACAGCGACTGTTAAAGGTGTGACTATTGTTAATATGGTTGTATAATGAAATCACACAGTTTTTGTCAGTGTATTACTCTGTTTTACACATGCGACGCTGTGTATGGATGTGCGCATATGTGTTTCCACACATTTATCTTTGTCATTTCTAAATCTGAGATATGAAATGAACACAAGAAATTATGGAAATCCTTCCTCACCTCTCACCTTTAACAACAGTGAATCAATTACTGATCCATAAATATAGCACTGTATAGTTGTACAACACACTGACAACTACATGATGTGAATACACAAAACCTCTGGTATTATTCCCCCTGTTTAAACTGTTCTGAGGTAGCTACTGGCTAATCATCCCACTAATGTGAATCTAAAATGGTTTGGTAGTCACATTTCCATTCAGCGGTTAGTTAATGAGAGCAAATAACAAAATTGTAATGCTAGACATTCAGCCTTGTGGCTGCAGTATTGTTCTTTGTGAGGTTTTTCATTTGCTGCACATTACAGTGTGTTGTGTAATTAATACAACATTAGGAAACGTGTATGTTCTACAGACACTTTTTAGCATTTTAATTCAAGAAATTAACCAGAATTACTCATTTACATTTTCTCGTCAGTGAGTAGTCGACTGCAAAGAGTGACTATCCATCTCACTTTTTTAAAAAATCACTGATGCACAATTGTTACCAAAAACACATGAACAAGGCCAAGTAAAAGTACATCAAAGCTGCCTCGTAAAACACCACAGACAGCAGTCAACGGTTTCCTGGCAAAAAAAAAGTGAGTCATAAAACCTGTTCACATCCAAAAGACTACAGTGTGAATTTAGGTTCAAACAATAATCTTCCCTTGAGGACAGTGGGTTGTCTACCTGCATAGTAAAGTTTTTTTTTTAATTGTTAAACTAGATAGCCGGAAAGCAGAGAAGGAGAAAGCAGAATCTGACAGGCTTTAATCTCAGGCTAGCAGGGGATTCGGGGTCCATGGGGTGTGTAAGCTCTACATCATCAATAAAAGCAGGATTTTACATCATTTTTAACCAACTCATTGCTATGCACTAGTCGTGTAGCTCTCTATTCTAGTATATTCACACTGCGATCACAACTAAATTAAATTTGTCTCAACCTATCTCGTTTGCATGTGCCTACCTTCACTTCCATGAGAATGATGAGGGTTTATAAAGTTGGATTGCGAGTGTCCGACTCCAGAAACAGAGCCGCTGAAGGCAGTGGACTCTATATGTGTAAAAGTAAAAGGTTTGAAAAAAGAAAGTTAAATTTTAAAGCCATACAACAGCGCCATCACTCATTCACAGAGTGCATCAACAATCTAAGCTGATTCATTACATAATCCTCTGACATGTGCCTATCTGTCTGTACAGATGGACTAACTGTCCCATGACACACACACACTCTCAGTCTCACTCACACACACACACAGACACACACATACATACTTAAGCTAGCATACCGTGTAGGTTCATGTGCTTTCCCCCACTTGGACACATTTTTAGGTGCCTTCCACACCAATGCATTTGCATATAATGAGATCATTTGTCACTTGTATTAATATGGCCTGAGAAATGATAACAATAATGTTTAATGTCACCTGTCAGTCTTAGCATTCTCATCGTTTATTACCAGAGTGCTAGACGTTGATTGAGCCCCACGCTAATGAAGACATTGTGATTCAGGACCAGTTAACATTTGCCAGAACACCTAATGGCGGCGTACTGAGTGACAGCTTGGATGTTATTAATATGTCACATGATTTTCCAGACATGATTCAATCTCTCTCAGTCTAAGGCTTAGTTCAGTTTTTATAAAAAAAAAAATCCAACAGTTTCAGTAGACAGGAGCGAAATTAGGGTGGTGTACGGATAGGATTGTGGTCGGTCGACTGGTTGCTTTAGTGTAGCACATCCTCACTGTGTACAATCATCTGTCTGCGTGTGTGTTTAAGTATGTGACTGTGTGTGTGTGTGTGTGTCTGCTTGTGCTGTACGCAGACTCTTCGGGACACCCTGGGATCTGATTTTTGGATGAAAAGATGAAATAGGGTCATGTGGGGTCATGGTGGTTGGATAGGTAGATGTCTGACTAGGTTTTAGGATTTGGTTTCTCTGACCTCCCCTCTCCTCCCTCCCCCCACCCCCCCCCCCTTTCCTCTCACCAAACGCCCATCTGTCCAGCTGACCAATGGGCTGCGAGCTCCGTGGATCAGACTCTCCTGCCAATACGTCGCTAATCCTCATCTGAGCATGCTCAGTGACTTAACTGGGGCAGCGGAGACATGACAAAGGGTGCAACTACTATGACATACTGTCCAACCCATAAGTCTGCTGTAACGTTTATAAAGCTACATCTGCTACTTCAAAGACTCATCTTTGCTTAAAATCCCACAACGAAAGATGGAATTTGCATTTTTCCAATTCCTGAAAAAGATAATAGCACTGAAAATATGATTTATATAAGCAACTTTTATGTGGATAAAAATTTAAATAAAATCCCAGACTGCATATTTAGCTTTACAGTAACACTAATGTGTGCACATGCTGCTATTTCTAATATTGTAACATAACATACGTGCTATGTAGGCCTCTTTAAATGCAGTTGAGTCAGAGACGATAACTGAGATTACAGGTTATATTATTCAAGATAAGTAATGTAATGTGATCTAGTTATTAATGTCACAGGACCTTTAGCCACATGATGCAATAAAACTGTGTGTAAGTGTGTATTAGTGTGTATGTGTGTGTTAGTTCGTGCATGTACAAACAGCAGCGGCAGCCGCTGTGTGAGAATGGAACCTAAGACCTCAGATCCCCGGGCGGAAAAAGAGAGGATGAAGATGATTTATGGGTTTCACTGAACAGCACCATACGCTCGCCATAAATCTACACATACACACACACGTGCACGCATACACACACACACACGCACACAGATAACAAGGGTTTGCTCACATCAGGGTCAGGTTCAAGCCAAATACACTCCTCTAAACCGGAGATAAAGTAAGTCAGGCATACGACTCTACAATAGTGTAATCTTCTTTTCTGGTGTCCCAGAAGTGCAACTGAATAGAACTGCAATTGTAATTTAAGACAAACGGCAGCTTATATCTGAATGAAACTTTTAAATACGGATGTAGAATATAATTAAAATGATTACGTTACGATTTTAAATGTAAGCAAAAAGTGCGTATGTGATGTTCTGAGATGTTTGAGTCCTTCATCGCGTGCTTTGAAAGCCTTACAAAGGACTGTAGCTTCTGTTTATACAACGATAAAGCTTCTGTCAGCCTCTTCTAACTCACAACTAATCAGTGAATTCATTGAGTTCTCTACTGATGTCAGCCAAACAACAAAAGTGCTGAGCTGTTCAACAAACGCTCTTAATGGATTTCCTTAAGACAAAAAAAAAAAAAAAAGACGTCCGACGACCTCACAGCGGTGCCGAAATCCCGGCTCCTCCCACGTCTTAAGTGCTTTTCTGGTGGAACATGAGAGGTCCGCTGCCTACCAAGATGGCAGGTTTAAATTTAGCATGAGCATTAACCGGGGTTTGAGGACTACTTTACTGTACATTCAAGTGGCTGACAGGATCTATTCGCATCCGCCCTGGGTTGCTGAAAATCAGTCAGTCAGAACAAATAAAGTCTGAACGTCCATATAGTTTGACAGCCGCACTCTCAAGACGGGACAACCCACGTCTGACATTAACGTCAGAGATCTATACGGCCGAGGAAAACAGACAATGTTCATTTTAGGAACCTCCAGTAAGTTACAGGATGATTATGTAAGATGTAGAAACACACAGCTAGTCAGCATCTATGAGGACAACCGCAGGCACGCAAGCACACACATCCACTTTATCACAACTGAGCCGACACTACACTGCTACTGTGTCATCTCATCAGCTACAGCAAGTTATAGAAGAAGTTTTCAGATCCTCTACTCAAGTAAGACTGTACAAATATTAAAAGTAACACTGTACAAATACTCCAGTACAAGTAAAAGTCATGCATTCAAAACTTTAGCAAAAGTATTATCGCCAAATTGTACTTAACTATCAAAAGTGAAAGTGCTCATTATGCAGAACGGCTCCTTTCATAGTGTTTTAATGTTATATGATTATATTATTGGATTATTATCACCTGTGCATTCACCTGTATGCATAATTTACTGTTAACTGGTCAAGGTGGAGCCAGTTTAAAATCTTTATGATGGTATCACATTTTTTTCTTTCTAAGTAACTCTTAATTAGTCCTGAAAGTCTTCGTTTTCTTGAATAATAAGTGTCAGTTTCCTATCGAGTGTCATCCCGTTTCCTATTGAATAAAAAACAAGTTTAAGAAATTCTCAAGATATAACATGTGAGAATCTTGAGGGAAGACAGAATGAGGGAAAATGACACCCTACTCTAGATAATTCATGAAACCAGTTGAAATCATGTCACTGCAATGGCAGGCTGTTTCACTTTTAACTAAATTTTTTAGAAAAGTTTTAAGGAAATAAGACTTTGAGGACTAAATAGACTAAAATTACTCGGTGATATGGAGATATCTGCGGCGCGAGCAGAATGTAAAACCTTAATCTCCAAAATAGGAGATGTCAAATAAATGTAGTGGAGTATAAAAGTACAATATTACCCTCTGAAATGTACAGTACTTCCTCTTGCTATGGCTAATCTACTCGTCCGCACCTTCCCGAGGGGCTCCAAAGGTCTCGTGGGCCTCTGAGACGGTTGTGTCACCTTCAGGTTCACCCTGCGTTCCACCTCCAGCTTCAGCTTCACCTTCAGTCTCACCCTCTCTTTCATCCTCATCTTCACCTTCAGTTTCACCCTCGACTTCATCGTCTGTTTCGGGCGCAGTAAATGTGTTAGATGAGGCTGACGTTGTGGCTTTTCAACAGAACAGGTACAAGTGTTCATTAACAAATAGAAACTGAATCTGTGGGAGAACTGAACCACTAATCTCATCATCAGCCCATTAGCAAGCGTTGCTCTTTTCTTTGATAAAACATACCCATTATTTTTCCAAATAACCACACAATTGTATCTAATTATGAGAGGAGACCTTTAAAAAAAAAAAAACACACAGCAGACTTCTGCAGTGCAGTCCAATTGCTCAGTCTATCCATGCAACAGCCTTTTACTGTTGGGCCATGTGGAGAAAAGCCCAGTGCTGTCAGGGTTGATGTTGCCACTTTGCCGATCGTTTCTGTCTAACAGCTCGGAGGCTGAGAGCCTCTCCACAGAGAGAATCCCTAATCAAATTCCCTTTTATTCCTGCCTCCCCGAGCTCTTCACCCGGAATCACACTGCATTACAACACACTAACATATGCCCACATCCTTCTCTCCCATTTCTCTCTCTTTCTGTCTCCTTTCTCTCTTCTCTCAGAGATCCCTTTTGCTGCTCCATCCACCACCTATTCTCAGTCCTCTCTCATCCCTCCCTTTCTTCAATCCACCAGCACCGTCTTTAGTCTAAATAAGAACAGCAGAACTGTGGAAGAATTCCTCCTGTGCAGGTTAGTGTGATGTGCTGTGATGAAAGGACATGGCGACAGAGAGGCCTATTAATAATGAAGCACACAGGGCCCGAGCTGCAGCGCCGAGAGAGGAGACACAGGGAAAAAGAGAAATGACTGACTAGAGAGCCAGCTGAACATCACAGGAGAGAGGGGGAGTTTAGGAGACATACAGAAGGCAAGGTGTGGGGTTAAAAACTTAAATTTGGAAAAAACAATGCAATAAAAAGGGGGAGAGACAAGACAGGAAGAGAGAAAGAGATAGAGAGAGAGAGAGAGGAATACCATCTCTTCTGCTTTGTTTTGCATTATTACTTACTAGAACCGGAGGGGGAACCAGCAATTGTACCTGAAAGAGAATAAGAGAAGGAAGAGGAGATGAGAACTTGTTTATTTATGCATTCAATTTGCCTAAAGACTCGACTCTGCCTCATTCATCAGACTCAGGTGGGAGAGAGAAAGCTTAAGAGCTGTTCTGCAAAGTAAGGGCTTATTATAGACCACCTCTCATTGTCCCGGAGTAATTACTGGGTCTGCACCCCCCCTCCCCCCCGCCCTTCTCCCTTCCATTTCCCCAATTCAACCTGTTACACTTCTGCTAACCCTCACAGTCAGAGGTTCTCATCATATATGTATGTTTTAAGAGAGAGCACTACCCCTTGAATCCAAACTTTTTGACTTTCTTGCATATTTTCCCAGATCGTATTTATAGTTAGCTTAGCTTGGCATGCATAATACAATCTGTAGAGAACTGTTTCCTGAGCCATGGCCATTTTGTGTTGTATTTCAACCAAGCAAGTTGCAAACTTTTTAATTTTTAAATTCCACTAATGGGCTTCAGGAGCTGTAAAAGGCTTGTGATGGGATCTGAAGGTGTGTGTCAGTACCATTAGAACTGGGCTGGAAACAACAGCATGATAAAAAAGAGCTGACAATAGGGCCGTTCTCTGCAGTGCGTGTGCAGGTACAGGTGTGTGTGTGTGTGTGTGTGTTTCGCTGTGTGTGTGTCTCTGTTTGTTTGAAAGGAGAAAAGTAGGGAGGAGCTGCCCTAGATTATTATTTTATCATAGCTAGCTACTGTAGCTGGCTACACTCTCTCCAAGAGGATTTCCCCCCACGCGCTCCCCCCCCCCCCCCCCCCCCCCCCCCCCCGTCGTTACACGGCTCTGATCTGCTCTCCGCACTGCCACCGAGGTGACGACAACTCAGAGAGCTCAGTCGCTCTGTCGTCTTCTCTCAACTTTTACTTTCTTTTCAAACCGATAACCTTGATCCTGCTTGTCATTCAGGACCTCAGAATGATGAACAAACCTATACGTTCATCAATCAAGAATGCCGTGGAGAATGTAATTGTAAAATAACCGCGTGGAGATTCGTTTTGAAAGAAGAAAAGTCAGGATTCATCATGCGTGATTAGGAAGGTTGAAATGAATTGTACTGATACCAGAACAGAATTTGGGGTCAAGGCGGTGACAACAAGAGTAGAATAAGAAAGAGTTTGCTTAGAGGAATCTCCACTAGAGTTTATTACGGGTGGACGTGGATGTGGCACAGCAAAACTGTGGATGTCTTAAAGTATCATCTGTTCCCATTTGTAGCTCTCTAGTTTGTGAATATTAGCTAACATGACTCTGGACGCTAGTGGACTGGACACAATGCTAACATAACATTACTGGGGCTAAGCTACCAGTAGTTACAATTAAAATGGCACTAAGGTGACATACAAGTAGTTGGACTAAGCTTATAAAATTAAGTATCTTAAACCCAACTGTTTTTTTAAGCAGGGACCTTTTTGTATTGATAATACCAAGAAAAGTTAAAACACAGAGGAAAGCATCTTAAAGGTATACTATGCAGGATTTTTCCTAAAAAATACTCAAAAGTAATCCCTTCAAATATCTTGTTTTGTCCGACCAACAGTCCAAAACCTAAAGATATTCAGTTTATAATATAAAACAGAGAAAAATATAAAAGTTTATATAAGCTAGTACCACTCTAGGCCCATCCCTGACCCTGTAGTTCTGTATCGCAACATATTCAGGAGTCAGCAGTATTGTCTCTAACTGTGTGAGTCAGACTGATAATAAACGCAGTAGGAACACGTCAATGTGTTTTTGGGTACGTACAGGTGTTAGGGGTTCCATTGGGTGTTGGCAGGTAGGAACCAGCCTTCCAGGACTTGGCTTTGAAGCCCTTCCTGCAGCGCTGGCAGTCCTGTCCCGTGGTGTTGTGTTCACACTGGCACTGGAGGTTCCCATCCTGCAGCAGGCACTGGGAGGCATGGAGGTTACACTTGCACCTTTAAAAAAAAAAAAAAAAGAGGGAATAAAAAGGCAGACGACACAGATGAGAGGAGATGTACGCTGTGTGTGTGTGTGTGTGTGTGTGTGTGTGTGTGTGTGTGTGTGAAGGAGAGCGAGCGTGCCCCACTGACTCCACATAAGGCAGCAGCAGGTGAAAGTTGTAATCACACACTGGTTGTGAGTGTGGTGTTAATGATGCTAGATATTAAATAAGCATTTTTACACCAAGGAAATCTTCTTTTTCTTGTACTGTGTCTTTCCTGCTGCTCTGTTGTTGTTGTTATTGTTGTGTGCAACTTCTTTTTGCCCTATTGTTTGTCTCTGTAAAGCGCATTTGAATTCCCTTTAAGGCGCCTGTATACATAAAATGTATTATTATAAAGATAAAGTATGGGATTACGGTCTTACAAAATGTGTATTTCATATAAACTGTTATACCTTCACTTTAAGAGTAACTTTCTTTGTGTGAGTGTGTGTGTAGGTGTGGAGATACAGTATATTTGTGGTTTTATGGGTGCACACACACCTGCATGCATCAGTAAAATGTTAAAACAACGTTGCTTAAGTGGTTTGAGTCGCTGCACCTTTGCCAGCTTTAGTTGAAGTGCCCCTCCGGACCAAATTAGTAATTATAGGCTATCAGATTGTTGTAATTATTAATAATACAATAATTACTGTTGCTGCTGATGCCTACACCTTTATTTTGGTTATTATTACATATCCCCTGTACACCAAATTAAAAGCTGTTGTTAAGACAATAACATAAGGTGACTGAGCATCCAAATCGCTACTGAACGTACTCTGTTGTGTGTGTGTGTGTGTGGGAGTGATGGGAATTTTTTATTAAGGTGACAAGAAGTTGCTTTAACGTTGCAGTAAAGCTCGTGGTCATACCCGGCCACTTTTGCGTGTTCTTGATTTTCTTATATACCTGTGTGACATGTCCGTTTTTTTTTTTGTTTTTTTTTGTTTCTGCTGTTAAACTCCCTTAATTTCCCAAAAGTCAAGAGCAACTTAAAAAGTTAACTCTACATTAACAGAGCAGTCAGTCTCTTTGTGCGTTTGACTGACAGGTCGACACATCCAGACTAGATTTATACATCACACCATCTTTTCAGCGCCTCCGGGGAACCAAAAAGTTGTTCGCTTGACATCAAAGAAATAAAAAAGATTTGGTCGTCTGCTTTTCGCACCACTGTGAATGCTAATTCAAATCATTAAACACACACATACATCTTTAGGAAAGTGTTTTCCTCTTTTGTGGTCTGATTTGTGGTGTTGTGGCATTAGTGGCTATTATAATGTAAGATTAATAATGAAGACACCTATGGCAATAAATGACATTAAAATAGCATCCTTTTGTATATTACTTGGAAGTAAGTTGGCAGAGACAGAGGGAGAGAGAGAGCTAAGGGAGTTGGCAAAGGGAAGAAGTTCTGTGGAAACCTGGTTTCAAAGCAGCAGTGAGCCAAATATCTAACATCTAGATATATACTTTATCTCTCCGTCGTTTGTTTGTTTGTCTCCATTATCCTTTGGAAGTCGGAAGTAGTAATGAATTTATTGACAAGAGGTCAATTTTTAACATAACAATTATATTGAACATTGTTATTCTGCGTATAATATGTGTATCATCAAATCAGTGTTTCATCCACGCGCACACGAGCATGTGTATGTGTGTGTGTGTATGATTTTATATGCCAACATCACAGTGGAGGTGGGGCTGCACTTTTCTGTCTCAGAATTCCTGATTGAATTTCATGATTAAGGAGGAATTTTATTTTCATACAGAAAATAAATGACATGTACATATTTCTTGTTGCTTTTCCTCTTTGTAAATCATTCTGGAGTGTGTGTAAACATACAGCAGGGTGTAAATGGGGAAGAAAAAAAAAGAATAAACACTAAAAAAAACCTGAGTGCAAAATACTTTGAGTCTAAGATTGTCGGTAACCTATTTACTCACTCTCTCTCTCCAAGACTTCCATTTGGGAGAAAATTATTGCTTTCAATTACCGCTTGTGAATTTCAAGTGTGTGTGTGTTTGTGTGTGTTTGTGTGTGCGCGGGCATTAACATATGTGTTACGACCTCAGCAGAGGGCAGGGCCCAGGTGGGCTGATCCAGAGGTTGGAGTTCTGCTGGAAAGGAAATGAGGATCTTAAGGACACTCGGCAGCTACGGCTTTAAATTACAGCCTTTTCCAGATGAGCGACCGGACTCCAATCCAGTTTGTTCCACTGGAGTGAACAGCTATCCGTCTGCATCAAATATTCAAAGAATGGCCCCTGTATTCTGGCAAGATGACTACTTCAATCTTCCTTCCATCCTTTCTCATCAGTTTTCTTTTGGGGGGGGGCAGGGGTCCTATCAACCTCAACACCAGCTTCACAACATTAAGTATACTTTACATACAGAGTAACGATGACTGAAACTTAGAAACACACAGTAGGCCTCACAGGAACAACAAATGGAGACAGTTGATCACGGTGAGTCGTGTCTCATATCACATTGTTGCTCACAGTCCTATAAATTACCCACGCTTCTCTCTGATCACCTGGACGAGCTGACAGGACGTGCCGGGGAGAATCCATCCACCGACAAGGCCTTGTTTCCTGCATGCCTTCTGAAGGACACGAGCTGTCCACTTAGCGAAGAGGGAAATTGAACATCTCTTTTTCATGGGGGGGAAAATAGTACGCGCGTGAGAGAGAGAAAGAGAGCGTGTGAAATGAGACAGGTGTGTGCATGTGTGTGTGTGTGTGTTCCTGTGTTTCTATCTGGTGTGATTCTGATGCATTTGTCTGAGAGCGGCGATGACAGACAACAGATCAGGGAAGCTGAGGCGCGGTGACTAATGCCTGCGTTGGGTGACTGACAGCCCCCAACATATCACCGCTTCTCATCTCCTGCATCTACGGTGATAAATCTCATCTGTCTCATCTTTAAAAGTGGAAGCGCCGCTGAGTGCAGGATCTAGAAGTTGTAGTTTAAAATCAATATTGAAGAACAGAGGGATTTTCTAGGTATACTGCTGTGCGGTTCGGGCCTTGAGGGCCTAATGGCTGCTGCGTACTAGAGGAAATGGCCTCTCTCTTGTCAATTATCTGGACAAATACATACACTTATGTGAAAGCCTGCATGAATAGACGTATCTGGATCCGTGTTACGATGAAATATCACTGGTTCCCTAATATTCACCAACACTTCGGCTAATTTAATCATTTAAGCGAACATTTGAGTTGCGAGTTGAAACTTTGTGGACTCTCCAACCCCTTGACCTGCTTTTCTGACTCCTGCCACATAGTACAGCCCAGGAATACCAAGAGTACTTCTAGCCTTGCACTCCTTCCACATGAATGATGTGACAATCCGACTTTTCCAGCGCTGTGTCTCTTTTGCTCCCTCTCTTACGGATGACAGCTTGCACTGGGATTTCTGCCGATCCCTCTCTTCAGTCCCTCCACACACAAATAATACATGGGCACAATCATATGTTAATGTGCAAGATGTCTGCCTTCACTGCAAAGTCATCAAAGTGGGAATAGCTGCTCTGAGCTGAAGGAAGTTAAGACGGGACAGCTGGATCCATCACAACCCTGTCTATTTACTCAGAGAGAGAGAGAGAGAGAGAGAGAGAGAGAGAGAGAGAGAGAGAGAGAGAGGAGAGATGAAATGAGAGAAGGTGAGAGGAGGAAAAGACAAAGAAGGGCAAGAGAAAGAGTGAGTCAAGGAACCGGAGGGGGAAAAAAAGGGATGCAAATGTATTCCAATCTACTAGAAACCAAACACACAATGTGGTGTTTTAATTAGCTGGTGTAATTATGGGTCAATACTTCTGTTTGTCAGTCTGCTATGTTTCCTTAAAGTTATAATCCTGAGGGCTGGTGGTTTCAGGTCTAGTTGATTAGGCAACACCTCTGGTAACTAGTGGTAACAGCAAATGCATTTTGATAACACTGTACAGGTCCCAGAGTTCTGTACAAGATGACACACGTATTGATCACTGAGCGGCTAAGTTTCTAGCGCAGCCAAACAAACCGTGGGAGGAAAAGGATTCATTATGTCACGTTGTTTTAAAGGTGACATCCTCCTCTTTAACAAGTTAATATAGGTCTCTGAGGTCCTCAAAACATGTCTTTGAAGTTGTTTGCTGAAAATACAACGGAGCGCTTGATTCCACCTGGCACGGCTGCGTCGCGTTCCGGCTTCGACGCGGCCCGCCGGAGCTGATCACAGCCACTCTAGATAATGCTTGTGATTCCACCAGCTGTGCCGCGGCGTGTTTCAGAAGCGGCTCTCTGATCTGCTCTGCTAAAAATTATGTGCCTAGTCTATTTTTAACGGAAGTTACGTCAAGTTTCCTGTGAGGTCCTTGTGTGTAGGTGTGCAACTGGAATCCCTTTGCGAGAAAAGCGGACTATGCCATCGTCAATCAAAAGGCAATTCTAGAGTGTAAAAAAACACTGGCCATAATAGTATCAGTGATCATTATCACTGATAATATGTCGTCATCATCATCGGTCATTATCAATGAATATAGGGGAAACACTGGTATCTCTACAAATGTTCATACTGAATGTATTTCATGTTTATTTGTCCGACAATTTCAGCTCTTGCAATACAATATTCACTTGTGGCAACAATAGCGTGATTCATTTTTTAATTTTAACTTGAACCACTTTGTTAAGGTTATGGAAAGATCATGGTTCAATACTGAACAGTGACACAAAACAGGATGTGTTTGCATTTCCTGTATTTAACCAAAACCCCAATATTTCCCTAAACAGTGTCTTCGTAGCCTAAATCAAACCACATGCCCCAGTCTCCAGTGTCAAAATCCTGCACTATGTGTGTCCTACATCCATCCGGGATACAACTTCTGTGTGGTACAAGACCAAAGCAGTTTGTGGACTCGACTCACGTGTTGCCAGTGAATAAAATCCAGGCATCAATTTCCTCCCAATCTTATAAGCCATTTAGTAGCATATAAACAGATTTTTTTTAGAGAACAGCACATGCAACATCGTACATGTCTTACCTACATGCTTACACTATATTTTCGTGCATCTAACTAATGCTCTATTAATCTCCGAGGTTGACAATTATTGTATCAATCTGTTTGTATCTCTGCCCAGGCTTGTCTGGCTGCGTGCGTTTCTCTCTCTGTCCGTTCTCCTCGCAGTCTCTGTCTCTGTGAAGTCATGTCGGCCCTGTGTATTTAATGATACGAAGACTGCCTGTTTTAGACAGCAGAGACACAGCAATTAGGGGAATAAATAAGAAGAAAGATAAACATCAAGGGGGAGTCATGTGGTGGCAAAGCCTGAGAAAGCAGCTGGAAGCAGCAGTTAATGGGGCTTTATCTGTCTCTTTACTGTAGTCGACGCCTATCCCGCTATTCCTCTCCGGGGACACAGCTATCACTCCCTCTCTCTTATTTTCTGTTTTGCACTCTCCTCCCACTGTATTTTTTACTTTTGCTCCCAAATTCCATCAAGCTGTTCCAGTCTGCCAGTCTCTCCTTTCGCTCTTCCTCTGTGATTTCCCACATTATCCTCCATCTCTCTTTCATTCTTTCCCTTTCTGTCTGTCTGTACGCCTAAAGCTCTTTAGCTACTGCCGGTTGCACCAGTGCTCACGGAAGAGTGCATTGGGTAAATTGGGTTGTGGACATGTGTTTGAGAGGAGCGGGTGGAGGGGAAAATAGGGGGGGGGGGGGAGCTGAGTAGACAGTACAGCAGGGAGCAGGGCAGTTGTGTTAAAGCCCTGACAGTCTGCTCGCCTCTCCGACTACAGTGGTGAGACTGGAAGGAGGAGCAGGGGGAGGGTCCGCATTGACGTGCTCTAACCTGTGATGACAGACTGCATCGATGCGGCTCTGACCCAGCAGGAGATCTCCCTCCTCTTCTACTCTTGTGTTCGATCAGCCGTCACTGAGAAGGCCCACTTGGTACTCGCAACAACTCCTTCCCTTGATACCACACATACACAACCGGCTACACAACTTGCTAGAGTAATAGTAGAGTGAGAGCCTAATGGCCGATGAGTGTCAGTGGTTTTGTCAGAGAGAGACAGTCTTAACACCCAAACCAGGGCTGGCATGGAGGTACATATGCATATGAATAAAATAACCGGAATAATACAATCAGATACAACGGCTCTACACCCTTTTTCGATGTGTGTAATATCAGATTTTTGTCAGACAGAGGAATTATTCATTCTTAGGTCCTTTGTATCCAAAGATTAAAGCCGCCCTCTACTCAAAAATGTGTTTTGCTTATAGTCTCTTCACTTTGATGTGCGACCTTCACTGTCCAGAGTGATGAATGTGCAGAGTTTGACACTAGAAAGCTGTTTTCACATTCATTTACTGAAGGAGGAAAGTTTCTCTGCGCTCACTTTAAATCTGAGTTCGAGACGTGTACATACGAGCAAGATTCGTGACATCACAAAGCCAACGATCCCAGTATGCAATTTACACAAGTGCTAATGTGGAAACTTGAAGCCTAATGATTAATTAATTAATCAATCAGTTTGGGTTTGGGCCATAAAATGTCAGAAAATGGTGAAACATGTCGGTCACTGTTTCCCAGAGCTCCAGTTCATGTCCTCAAATGTCTTGTATTGTCTTGAACAACAGTCCACAACCCAAAGATATCCAGTTTACTGTCATAGAGGACTGAAGGAACCAGGAAATATTCACATTTGCGAAGCTGCAATCAGAGAATTTGGCCATTTTTTTTGTTAATAAATGATTCCAAGGGATTAATTGATGATCAGCATAGTTGGCGATTAATTTAATAGTTGACAACTAATCTCCACTGCATATACACTGAGAATAGACTTTTCAGTGAAGTAGGAGACATCTTGCACCCTGTAGTTAATCTTTTGAAATGAACAATAATTTTATTTGTATATTCATAGATTCAGGATTTTTCACTGAGTAATTACCAACTTACTCTGTGAGAACCATATCAGGCATAGTAGTGAGTATTTTAAATGTCTTGAAACATGTATTAAGTGTGTCAATACCGTAAATTAAAATTGATTGGTACGGGGCAGCCTGCAGAAAAGCCGAGCCCTCCAACACATTGTATCCCAAGTGCAGCGGGTAGCGACCAAGCGGGGAGTGGGAGTTGCGTGAAGCCGGGATCATTGATCAGCAGCACGCCTTATTGGCTTCTGCTGAAGTCTTTATCACCGCATCCCCTCCCACTTCCTCCCCCGGCCTCGCCTCGTAAATTCACAGCAGCTAATTGGACATGACTGCGTTTATGTTCCAGCTTCATAAATTTCTTTCTCTGAAGGGAGCGGATCGATTTTCCTCGAGCGGAGCCTCCCGGAGCGGAGGAGCAGCATGAGTCTCTTCAGACGTACGCTCTCCTCTCCACCCCACTTCACCTTTTTTTTTTTTTTTTCTCCACTATCCTTTCTCTCACATGTGTGCGCTCTCCCTCCCTCCCTCCCTCCTCCTCTCTCCCTCCAGACTAAACAGGTAATCTATAACTGACCTCCCCTGCAATCATGTGGTGAGTAGGATTACACCTCGCCTTTTATCATAACCACAGTAGTTCTTTGTACCTCACTCACTCACTCCCCCACGTTAATAACAGAACTGATGACATTTTAAACAAATATTCTACCCAAGCTCATTATCTATCATTAACTAATGAAAGTTGTTGACAGCAAAATACCCCAAATGTTTCAGAAACATTTCCTGCCTTAATTGTTTTTTTGGGTTTTTTTTATCTCTCGTTAGTTTTCTTTCTAGTTTCTGTTTTGGGGGCATTTCCCAAAAGCCATCTAAGAGAGAAAACACTTTTTACTGGAGCATCTAAGGGACAGGCCTAAGGGACTGTGTGTTTGGGGTCTCCCATTCTCTCACAACACACACACACACACACACACACACAAACACGCATGCATGCACTCGCTAAATATGCTCAGCGTTGAGAGGTCACTGAATGTTTTTGGCCTCAATAAAAAGGAGAGTGAAATGTCCAGCAAAAAGACATCCTAAATTATTCAGAGCGCAGGAATGACCTTGATTGTCTTTGCAATCCACACCCTGTGTGTGTTTGTAGTGTGTGTGTGTGTATGTGTGTATTACGCAGTGCAAGGGGATGTGTGACCTCCCTGGTGTGTAAGTGGGATGATTCATTATATTAGCACAGTTTGCACTGAGTTAAAAAGTGTGTTTTGGTTTGTGATTATGCATCAGATAGAGGAATGCATGGAGAGAGAGAGAAAGGGAGAGATTGTGTGAGACTAAGCGTACCGGTAAATTATTTACACGGGATACAGTAAATGGCTATTGCGTGCCTGCAAAGCTGGGTTTCAGACCTGAGAGCAGCTCTCTGATTGGTCGGGTCAGGCCATGTAGCAGAGCAGCAGGCACAGTCAGGCCCACTTTGAGCTACCTGCTCTCTGAAGTATGTAGTGTATGTACAGGCCCAAATAACTAAATAATGGAGCCTGGAGACATTCTGTTCTCCAGTCCAGACCTCAGAGGAACTCTGTGTGTTTGAGAGAGAGAGAGAGAGAGAGAGAGAGCTAAATATTGGAACAGTTCAGGTGTGCGTTACATGCCAGCTGTGTGATTTTTGCTGGCCTTTCAAACTGCAGGGGTAATTAATATGCAGCTTTCATAGGATTTTGTCATCCAGGCTGTTTTCAGTGATACTTGGTGTATGAGGACACGATATATAATACTGCATATAAGATAAGATTGCGTAAGGCGGCTTTCAGACTGACTTTAGCGATGCGTGAAAAAAATGCAGCCCTGTTGATGTAGCAGGGGGGGGGGGGGGGCAACACCACAGAGGTCTCTGGCAAAAAACACTGCAGGGTCATCCGGCAAAAAATGTTTAACGTAGCTTTCTGACTTTTACCGCAATGCAACGTGATGTTATCCGGCAAGGTCCTGCAGGGGCGAATCAAACACATGCACATTCCTGGTAGATTTGAATGTAGACTAGAGGTTTGCCTGCCAAATATCATAACGAAAGTGAAAATGATTATCACTGTGATCGCTCTCCAGAGTTGTTAAGTATTTGTTTGTAGTATTATAAACTGTTGTGATGTGTTTCTGCATCCGCTAAGCCTTCAGACTCATGGATCTATCGCTCAAACTTGACTTCCTGGATCGTATTTCACCGTCTAACTGGTACCTGGAACAACACGACCATACCAACTCAGTCCCTTGCATTTTTTTTTTTAAAAACTTGGGGTTGTTTTTGGTCTAAACTCCCACAAGTCATTCAAATGTTATTGAGTTCAGGTCCGTTGTGATTCATTGTCGATATAGATTCATTTTCTTTGTTTAAAACTTAATAAACAGAGCCGCTCACTCAAATGTCTATTGATAATCACACGAAACGTTAATATAGAAACAGTTTAGTTGCTCAAAGCTGTTCAAATTTCTTTCACAAACAAAGCAGATAAATGCAGGAAATATAACTTAATGTAATCTATTTGCATGTAAATTGTTTTTTATCCAAACTCATTTTTTGTCCCTGTTTGGGACTTTGTTCCTTTTATTGCTTGGCAACTTTGGATACCCACAGATTTTGCTGTTTGATCAAAAAAAGTAAATGCATATAATATAAAATCACATCCTGGTGTAGCTGATTGTTTTTTCTTTGCCCCAAAACAAGACTCGTAAACACAATTTTATATAAAATGCCAGTAAGGACGTACAGTATACGTCTAAGCAGATGTAAATGAGATACTCTGTGAAATCCTCTCATCAGCACTTTTAATTGTTTTCTCTGCTTGTCTTTACATGGGTTATTGTAGCATAAATAGCATATGCTGAATGTTATCACCCATGAATAGATGCACCCTCAAAAGTCACTGACCACTGTGATGGGTGACCCTTATTAATTCGTCCACACAAGACATATTTTACTGGCATTTGGCACTTGGCAGGTGGTAATTTAAGACTCTGCATGCCAGCATTGTAATATTCATGCAGCATGATGCAGCATGAATGATGCAGAACGGGGCTGACACTGTCCTCCTTACTGAAGCGGCCATGTCTCTGCATCTTAAGGCTTCTGCCACTAACTGTGTCAGATTCCAGCCTGGCTCCATCCAGCCCTGATCATCCTGAGCGTAAACGTGCTGTATATTAGAGCGTAACCTCCCTGCAGAGTCCTTACTGTTGCTGAATGAACAATACAGCAGAGAGTAACACCTGGGGAGAGAGGAAATTGGGCATGAGTTTGAGAGGGGGAGTTATTATACATCCTCCTCTTTATTTAAGATATGAAGTGCGCTGAAAGACAAAGAAGAAGTAAAGGGAGATGGGAGGAATGAAAAAATGATGAAGAGACAGAAACTCTGGGACGACATGGGGGTTTGGTGGGAGGTTCTTCCTGTTTTGCAATCCCCTACAGAGTCTTAGGACCCCCATGAGCGATACAGAGTGTTTGTGTGTTTGTATCAGAGTGAAGAACAGAATACTCTACTGATATCTGGGCCTGAGACAATATGCCCGCCGCACGAACTTTTAGAGACACGCTTTTGAACTTCTAAATGTGTGAAGGCACATTATTATAAATTAGCACACCAACACACTTGGAAACTCGCACCCGCGGGCCTTCACCCGTGCACCTAATTTTTCCCACACAAACACAATTACTTCACATACTTGCTCTCGTTTTCTGAGCCGCGCGTCCTCACATGTAAATTATTCAGAAAAGTGTCCTAAAAGTCACCAGAACTTACAAAAACACACCTACAGACATATCCACATGCTAATGAAAAACACACATTCGTGTACAACTGTAATATTCCTTCCCATATACCCGTGTGTGTGCGTGTGTGTGTGTGTGTGTGTATTAGAGTCTAATTCCAGTGAGACTGTGGAGGGGAGGATGCCTGGGGAAGAGGAGCTGAGCTGGGATCAGCCAGAGGACAGGGGTTAATATAATTATCCTGCTAAAACCTTGAGACTGAAAGAACATCATTAGTCATAGCATGAAGAGAGCTACCCGAGCCGCGGGCCAGAGGAGGAGAGGAGACGAGGTGAGGAGAGAGGAACAGAGGAGGAGATGTGGGGGGTGGCGGGGGGGGGGGGAGCTTCAAAACACACCAGTGCAGTTAGCAAGACAATTAGTACAAGGACTAAAACTTGAGGGTCTTTGTTAAAAAAAAAAAAAACTGAAAGGACATTGTTTACCAGTGCTCTGAGCTGGAGCAGAAACTGCTTCGCTTATTCAGTACTTATGATATTTTGCTTAATAATCTCTAAATAAATGAATTACTTGTGGTGAAATGTCTCAGAAATTAGATTCATATCTGAACTGGAGACATAATTATACTCTTGTGTAGCAAATACCCAGCACTATATGGAATTAATGAAATGACCTCTGGTTTGTGCAGATTTCATATGAAGCTCTAGTTATTGAGTTTTGTTTTTTTTTTTGTTAATAAAATGTGAACATGCTTAGTGGCCAGCAAATGAATTGATAGATAATAAGACATAGGTCTTCAAGCATGCTATTTAGGGCCAAGAGCAAGGCCCTATTTTCTGAGAGCATCCTTGATATTATATATTCTTGTCATTATAAACATGTCTCATGAAAAGACCAGAACCAGCGATGTGAGTCCTTATTTCAGTATTATCCAGTCTGTGGCCCTCGGCCCTGAGTCCATTCTCTCCTAAATGGATCACAAATATATACTTTTAACAAAAAGGCTAATTAAATTTAGAAAAACAGCTGGGCACTTGCATTAATAGTGCATTCGATAGGGACTATTTTCAGCTGCGGATTTAGTGTGCTATCGCGTATTCACAGCAACAGGATGGTGTATGTGGGATCGATTCACAATAAACTACACAAACATATTCATCATAATGAAGAAACATGTTACCCAACTGTGCAGCTCATGGATGTGTTTTTAATAGTTTTTGACAGTGGAAGTCTATGGCACAGAGGAATAAGCTATATAAGGTTCTGGATACATAGACAATACTTGTTATAAGGATCAATTCAAGGTTGATTTTTTTTTCTCAAAACAAAAAAAATTGGGTATCACACTTATTTGTTAAGACTAAGATGATATTAGCCCTTAGACTTACTGTAGAGCAGGACATCACCTTAGTCTTAAAATGCTTTTGGGTTACGGCACCCTAAAGTTTTCATTCACCTGAAGACTGTAACATGTTAATTAATTAACCATTATAATATATCATATAACTATTTTTAATAGAGATTTCCTACATTTTTAAAAGGTTTTTAAATAGTTAAAAAATGCTAGGTAGCTATGCTAAAGTAATCATGGGTTAATGATGCATTTCTAATCAGTATGTTAAACTAATTCACTTGAGGAGCCTCTAAAATAGTAACTAATATGTACACAATGAGGAGCAAGTTATTTATTTGATATGTGTCATTTAGGAGCTAATGCAGAGTTAAGCAGAAACAACTCATTGAAGCTGCACTAATCAATATTTAATGAGAAAGAGGTCTCTCGTCGTGACGAACCCATCAAGATTTATCACCCGACTCTGCACTTTCCTATGGTCGGTGCCATCTTTTCCGTTTGGAGCCAGGACCTTCCAAATAAGGAGTGTGGGGTTTTACCTTTCATGCTCTGGAAACACGCCCTGCTACTTCGGACCGAAGTGGACGCTAGCTTGCTTGGAACACTGAGCGGTGCGCACTCAGACTAACGATGGTTACTTTAATTACTTTAATCGTGTTAACATGGCAGGTACAGTGCAGAGAAGCAAACTGTCAGTTCCAGCTGTCAATCAACGTCCACACGGCAGACATTAAAGCCTACTATAAGTCTTAAATCTTATTAATGGAGCAATAATTTTCAAAATGACCACCAGCACACTTTAGAGATTAGAGAACCTAAATTTAGTGAACAAGTCCATTATGACTTGTTGAAAAAAAATGACAGACATAGTATTTCTAGAGAGAAGCTGATGCTTTTTGAACGGGAGTCAATTGGAGCGAGCATCTAGCAGCTGTCGGTGGCATTGAACTTTGAGGTACTTTCGCATTGGCTTCAGTTTCAAGCCGTGGTAGTT
This sequence comes from Thunnus albacares, assembly GCF_914725855.1. Lineage (NCBI taxonomy): Eukaryota > Metazoa > Chordata > Actinopteri > Scombriformes > Scombridae > Thunnus > Thunnus albacares. The sequence continues at coordinate 10,223,482 of NC_058123.1, forward strand.
GCTGCTTGTGCTTAACTCTACAAAGCCTTTTATTGTCTTTCAGTGTTCTGCTTTGGACTTTAGCTTTGGTTCACTTTTAAAACTCTCATCATCATCATCATCAGCAGCAGCAGCAGCAGCAGCACACCACTTAAAGCCCACCGTACACCTATCCAGCACCAAACAACAGACAGACAAAGTTAGTGACTATAACTGATGAACACAGTGGAGCATTTAGTCGCTCAAGAGTCTCATATTTCCCTCGAGAGTTGGTGGAGACCTGACCGGGGTCATCAGGTCGCCTCGGCACAAATTAATGCTAACGCTGCTTCATGCCTGATTGACATGTATAGCAGCAATAGCTTTTCTAGCGGTTAATGAGTCCATTCATAGACACTAATCATTAGATACTGGTTCATTAACATAGCATATTGCAGTCTGTTCTCAAGTCACTTACAATCACTTATCATATAGTCCTTTGTTTTTGAGAGTAATTTGTGGACTACCTTTTACTTATTCTTTAATCAGCAATCAGTTCCTAATTTGTTCTTAATAAGTTCAGCATTATATCACCTGCTGTCCTGTTTAGTTGGACTGAAAACTTGCAGACCCTCCATGGCCTTTGATGGGACAACACTGACATCAAAAACTGACTTATCTGATGTTTTTCTCATTGAAATAAAAACACACATGGGCTTATTTTCTGTCTCACATTCAGAGTCCGATTGATGAGTTGTTTATCCGTTCCAGTCTACATGCTAGTAATGACAGCGACAGTCACGCAGTAAAGGCACTGCTGTGGTTTTGAACACACCATGCCTGTAATAATGCTATGCTAATTAATGTGGCTGACTGAGAACAAACCATCTTTCCAAGGACACCCTCCCTCTACCTCATGTTCTCCCACTTACAATTCCCAGCATGCTTTTCAGCTTTAAAGCACGCTTGCGGTATCAAGAGATTCCCCTTTTGCCAGATGCTGGGTAAGGCACAGTGCAGGCGCTAGTGGGGAGAATTCTTTATTGCATTTGTGAATTTAAAAGGATATTTATGGGATGAGTAACAATAAGGGGGGGGGGCGGGGAGGTGGAGGAAGAAAAGAAAAATCTATTGAAGAGGGTGGGGAGGAGAAAAAAAAAGATCAGTGAAACAAAAGATGGGGAATGAAAGGGGGAAAAAAGGCGAAATCGCTGACTTTAACTTTCTTCCCTTCTGAGGGGAAATAAACTGCGATTATCAAATCAGTTACAACCATTGTGTCATAAATCATCACATATGAGAGGAACAATGACACTTTCCTCATTGCGGTCCCTCAGCTTTCTGCATGCCTTTCTTTTCTGGGGAGTGCTCATGAATGATTTAAAAAGTGATCTGTTTCTGAGCTGCGGCTGCTGCCTCAGAGGGAGATAACTCAGATGGGAGGAGTCTGAGCCGTGGTGGGAGGATCCACGCGTGAAGGTTTTTTTCTTGTCTGTCTTCAGCGAGAACACATGAGCCACCACTTGGATGTTCTCCTCATCACACATCAAGCAAGGATCGGTATCTTTCATTCATGAGGGGGAAAAGGTGGCAAGTATTCAAGTGCAAAGCGTTTTTTTCTCATGAAACAGAATAGATGGGGAAGGTTTTTTTCGACTGAGGGCGGAAAATATGGAGAATACGTGGGGAGACTGCTCTGTGGTCGCCGTGTGAACTGGAGAATAATATTTACAGAGCATCACACCTCACATCATTCATCACAAAATCACACACCCCAGCTAGTCCCATGAAACTAGAAGTTAATCCATCATCTGCCTCCCTCTTTTCTTTCTCTCCCTCTCCCCTTGATCCAGGCTTATACCTCCCATCCTCTCACCTTCACTCCGTAAAGGACACACAAGAAAACTTTGGTGTAATTCAAAAATAGTGGTGACAGTTCGCCAAAGTCAAAGTCACCCTACAGTACGTGGATAATCAAGACACACAAAAAAAAAAAGACCGGAGGCTCCGAAAAAAGGGAGCAGAGGAGAAGCATCTGTTCTTCCTTATTCTCCAGTGGAGAAGACGGACAAGCCTCGAGGCCACATCGATTCCTCTGAATCTGCCCTGTCGTGCTCAATCATTCCTCTACTAGCACAATAAACCTTTGTAACAGTCGGGTGTAGCCACTGTACGCCATTAAGGGTCTAATTAGTATATCTGTCTGCAGGCAGCGTGACTAAAACAGTACAGATTAGTCTTCCTGAAGTTTTAAATGAGTTAGTTGCACTTATAATTTAAATAGTATTGTTTATTCTGCATGAATTATTATTTACCAGCTAAAGTAATATGTTTTAGAGAAGTGGTTTCCAACCTTTTTGGATTTTACCCCTTAAAACAAATCTATTTTCTACTTGAGACCCTTTGTCGCTCGGTGTTCAACCAATTCTTCATTTGCAGATTGTTGTATTTGAATAGTTTTTAAAGGTCTGAAAAGGTCAATTTACCAAGAAATTCCCACAAAAGAAAACCAAAAAAAAGCACTGCTCAAATATGTGTTTTTTCTACTTTCCTATCCTGTTAATTACCTAATCAATATCCCCATTTTGGGAACAACACTTTCAGCTGTTGGTTGAGTGTTAGATACAAGAGTTTGTCATGTTTTTATTTAGTTTAAGAGGCAAACAGTTTCACTTACTTTACCTTATTCTGCTGTGATGAATGCCCAGTAGGTTTGGGTTTAAGTTTTAGTTCATTGTCATAAACCTGATCCAGATGTGGACCAAGACCAAGTTACAGTTTGTCTTTCAATGGCATCTTGTGATCTGTTCATCCATAACAGACTGTGCTGTAATTTAGTCACTTTAATGTCATAGTCTCAAAATCAGATTGTAAAATTGTCAGAATTTCATTAAGATTTGATTTCTGGATAGTGAAGCACACACGAGTGAGAGAGAAAAGTGGTTGATAGATGCATATTGAACATGATTGCATAAATAAAAATTCTCAAAAAAATTACATTTCCATGTGCAACACGGGCTTAACACAACGATTCCCAACTCACACCTAGCCTAAGGAGTGCATTTTCTTGAATCTTTGCATACTTCTGCTCTTACAAAATCTTTCACAAGTAAGCTTTTGAAAAGTTTTTTTGTGATAATTACAGAAACACATCTCATTTGAAATAGTAATTTATCATGACTACGGTAGCATATTTTGCGAAGCGGAAATATTGCCATTTGATTGAGAATTACAAAGGACTTCTGTTGCACCGGCTGTCACTGATATAACCACAGACAAACAAGAACACCTGCAGAAACATAAAAACTGCTTTGACTGATCTTTCTGTAACATGCTAATGAAGACTAGGAAAGTTTTCAATGCCAGCCTGTTCCAGTCTGCAAGGAGATGGAAGGCTTAGACCTCTCAGCACATTAGCTCTGTCAGCAGGGGGGCCAGGATGGCACTGAGAGAAACACAGACACACATTGGATAAATGAGTCAAGCAGGCATGAAACAACATGACCATGAAGGAAAAACTCTGAATATTATTAGCATTCATATGGTTTGTTTTCTGGCAGGATGACTCTTAAAGGACCTGTGTGTAGGATTTAGTGACATCTAGCGGTGAGGTTGAAGGTTGCAACAAACTAAATACACCCCCCCTCCTTCCGCGAACCACGTGAAAAATGTGAAAGGCCGTCTCTAGAGCCAGTGTTTGGTTTGTCTGTTCTGGGCTACTGTAGAAACATGGCGTTGCAACATGGCAGGCTCCCTATGTAGATATAAAGGGTTCATTCTAAGGCAACAAAAACACAACAATTCTTATTTTCAGGTGATTATACACTAATTAAAACATACTTATGAATTTAATATTCCATTTCTGCCAAGTCCGCTCCACTAGATGCCACTAAATTCTAACTAAACTCTCTTAACTAATTTTCACTACTGGAAAATGATTAGTTGTTGGCAGGAGATAGGCTCTATCAGACACATTTAGGGGTTAAAACCCACAGAACAAAATGCTTTAATGTTTTATACTGCTGGTAGTAACAGTCGTAGTGGTGATATTAATATTATTAATACTCTTTCCACAGTTTCAGCTTCGCTAGTGGCTGTAAGGATGGCGATGTTGAATCCTAATGACTTTTGTGATCCCCTGACTTTTCCTCTAGCGCCACCTTGGCTTCAACAACTATCGGACGGATTGTCATGAAATGTATTACAGTCATGTCCTCTTCAGGATGAATTGTAATAAGTTTTGTTGATCTTTTAACTTCTCACCTAACGCCATCATCTGGTCAAAATTTCAGTCTGTTTTCAATCAAATGTTAGCATGCTAGCGCTCTAAACTAAGATGGTAATCATGGTAAACATTATACCTGCTAAACAGTAAGATGTGAGCGTTGTCATTGTGAGCATTTAGCTCAAAGCACCACTGTGCCGAAGTAAAGGACTGACTGTAGACTCTTAGTCTTGTTACTATTTATGGTCAAGATTATACATGATAGAAATCCCATTTTATGATTTCTTATACCTCGAGAAATATGGCAATTAGGAAAATTGTGTAATTATTATCAAATAAATTCCCTCCAAAGTTTGCTTGGAAATAAATCAATACTAGCCATACATTTTTGATGTTGCCCTGGTTTGCAGTTTAGATTTTGTTTTCACAGTTTGGAAAACAGTTTGATTATTCCTCTGTCACCACTGGTTCAGTAGTTTGCAGAAGCCAATTAAGGACAAACACATTTTTGAGAAAATCAATACTTGATCTAATACAATTATATTATGAAATAATGCCTCAAATGTCAAATAATGTTACTTTTCAATAAAATTGGATAAAATTAACATATAAATGCTGTTTGCAGAGTTTATTAGTCAGTCAGTTTTGTTTGACTTGGTGCATATTATCATGTTTTTGCGAATGGAAAAATGATTAGTGGTGGTGACTTCACCTACAACAGTGCTGTATTGTTGTACATGTGCTGAACTTTACTCAATTAAAGAATTTCTGGGGTTTTTTTTTCTTTACTCTCGCTCCGCTGACTGACCAAGGAGAGGAACAGACAGTCACACTGCTAACTTGGCTCTTCTTAAATGTCAGTCTTCCTCCATCAGCCAATCCAATCAAATTGAGAAGTCGGGGAGTAAAGGACCTGATGCTGCAGCGATTACCACCAGGGGAGAGAAGCGATGGCAGACTTCGTCTTCCTCCTCATCCTCCTCCATCTCCTTCCCTCCGTCTTGGCCCTAATCCACTTAGTTGGCTCTTCCTGAGCTTACAGCCTTTCCTTTATTCCATTATAAAGACCCACTGTATGACCTGCTGCTTATTTCATTAAAAAAGGCCCAATCCATGACCCTGTGTCTAATCCATAATGCAGACTACAGACCAGCCACAACCCTCCATAGTCCACGCCACAGTCCAGCAGGGATGGCTGACAGATGGGACAGAGGGGACAGGGATGGAGAGATGGAGGTCCAATGAATGAGGGAGAATTTGAGAGCTCTGCTTCTGAGTGAAGCTTCCTGGCGAATGTGATTTCACTGATGTAAATGATGATAGAGTTGAAGCGTCGCCACTCTATCTTTGATGGTTGGAGATGGCTTTCGCTTGGCCCATCAGTGATATGGAAATGGTCACATCTAAAGGTGGAATGTAGTCTGTAAAATGAGCATAAAGCCTGAGACTCTCAAAACTCAAAACACCTTAACTTAAAATTTATATTGTAGTCGTCTCTGTAGCTCATTACAGTTAACCTTGGGAGAACTTTGCAACACAGAGTGACTGATGCTGAATCATATGATAATACTCTATCGACTCTATCCAATTTGACTCTGTATGACCTTCTCTGCTCTCTGCCCGCTTCAAAATCCTTGTGCCACCTCTGGCTGCCCTCTACCCTAACTGCCCTCTCATGCTCGAGATCCAGTTTGCTGGGTGTTTTCATCGCGTCCACAAATCTAAATTTACAACCTCCCTCCCATCAAAACCTGGCTTGCCTGCGTTTGCACTTAATGGCCTATCGGGTTACGTATTTATTGATAAAGCAGCACTATTTAGCCCTGAGTACCTGGCTTCCCGTATACCTGCGCCAGCTCTTTAGAGCCCGGCCAGTCACTCTGACAATGCAGCGTCAGATAAAATAGACACGTCCCACAGAGGTAACATCTTACACCGGTTGATGGGGGGGGGGGGGGAGCTTGTTTTGCTCTTTCCGTCCGGATCAACTCAGATCATTAAGAACAGTCAACTAATAATAATCACTTTTAACGGGGATCAGCCAGAGAGACACAGCCAGAAGCCCGGGGACATACAATACAGCCAGGATGTGACTACAACCCTCTCTCCATCGATAACACTAGCATATCTCATTACCGTGGCGACCTGCGGTACACTGCCACTCGGTCTTGATCATATAAAACCCATTTCGCTGCGCCGTCCCCGCCGGAGCACCAGCGGAGTGGAATATTCATTATTCAAATTTTAAGCATTGGAAACCCCAATATGTTACTAAGGCCAGATGAGATGAGATGAAATAGCTTAGCCTTTTGTCCAGGGAACATTGACTAATCGTCTCGCTCCCCAAAATCAATTTCCCAGCCATAAGCATCAGACACTTCTGATTGTACTGTACTGTTGAGGACCCCCTACCACCATCACCTAATACTCCTGCTGGCTGCCCAGAATAACTTATTGATTAGTGATTATGTTACGGGAGGTGTGGGTGGCCGGGTGGAGGGGGGGGGGCGGAAGACGGACTGGCCTCAGTCATCTCCACAGGGCTATATTTGGGTCCTCTGTCACCAGATCCAGCACATACTGACACTATCGCCAGATGCCACCAGCCCTGCTCCCTGGATGAGGAGAGAAATTAAGAAAGTTTTCTGGCAGTATAAATATGAAGAGAAATTTTTTTTTTTTTTTTTTTGAGAGCTTACAGTGTAGAGGGTGTTTCAAGCAAAGCAGCACAGCAGGGATTTCGAGTCGGATGATAAATTCTTAGATGTGGTGCGCTTGTGGACTACTAAATAAAGAAATAAGCACAAATATTTCAAAACAGAGATGGCTGATTATTAAATTTGCTGGGTTTGGTGGAGGGTTCTGGCTTAGTGATGGACTGTTTTCTCCCCCCAGGGTATTGGGCTGATCTCTCCCTCTCTCTCTCTCTGATTCTGTGCTGAGCCTGAAAAGTGGCTGTGATCAATACCTGCAGGCCCTTTCCACAGTGCCAGAGGGCTGTTTCTTTGTGTGTGTGTGTGTGTGTGCATGTGTGTGTGCTGTGTCAGCATCCACTCAGGACTTCATCAAACACCCCCCACCCCCCCAATACCTCAACTGCACACACACAAACACAAGACGCCTGCATCGGCCAACGTTCCCCCCCCTCAAACAGTCGCTCATTTTCACTTTCCCCATCTCACCCCCCCACACTCCTATCTACACACACACACACACACACACACACACACAAGCACTAATTCACGCCTCCTTCCTCCCATTCCAGGCCATCCCAACAAGGATGTTAAATACCATTCAAATGTCAGCCTGCCGTATTGATTGGAATAATAATTCTGAAAGGTAGGAGAGATGGCTTGTTGATGCTAAGCAGGCGCGTGACGGCCCGAGCATCCTTCACTGTCACAAAGTTGCCATGTAAGGGTTCCCGGCTCCCCTGGCAGGATGTGGATGGCGGTTTACGTTAGACCACCGAGGCCGTATGTTTCTGTCATTAATCATGGTCTTCACAGGCCAGTGACAGGCAGACCAGGATCTATGCTAAGAGAAACAGGGTCATCGTGAACGCCCTCGGATCAGAGTGTCTGTGTGCATGATTGTCAGACCAGAGGTTACGTTGATCACCAGGTGGTTTTTATTATCCATCATATGTGAGTGTGAAGGGATATTTAATGATATAATACTATATGTTTTATAGTTACACATATCTTTAGTTGCTGACTTGTTTTAAGAATATCCTTACAGCAGATATTCTGACAGATTAGTAACCTTATATGAACATTTCAGCAATAATCATCGACAGTTAATGTATAAATAACGTCAAGGATGCTTGTGAGCTTTAACAAACTGACAATATTTTGTCTTTTATGTGTGAATTTGTGTTATTTTTGGGAAGATTTACTTTAAAAAGAAAAACTTCTGTACCCCAAAAAGCCATCAAGCTGAGAACTTTTTACATTTACCGACACTTGAGGAGTAATATTTGGTTTTAGGGATGAAGATTTTCACAAATATAATTAATAACATAGCTGTCATATTCTTCTTTTGTAGTTTGTTTTTGCTATTTTTTTTACTCTGCTCTACAATACTTTTTAGTAGAAATACAATCTTTTCATGTATTTCATGATAGATGAAATTTTTGTTTCAGAACACTTTGGTATCTGCCTTTATTTTTCTTAAAAAAAAGAATATTTTCCTTATTATGAAGTGAGTCAGCATGTATCAAGGCATTTAAAAATGTGCATCCCTAACTAAGTCAGCTTCGACCCTCACCTGGCAGGTACCTCGATGTTGGAGATGGCATAGAAGTACTTGAGCAAGTTGTCTCTCTGGACGTAGGTGCCTCCGAGGGCGGGCCTGAGAAGCCTCATTCTAAGGTTGGTGAAGGTGAAGAAGTCTCTCAGTCCCTTCATACTTTCCATGCGAGTATACAGGCTGTCCATGTTCTGTAGCCGAGGGCCGGCGAACACAGCGAAGCGCGCCCGAACCTCGAACTTCACATTCTTGTCGTTCTTGGAGCCGACCCAGCGCGAGTACTGCTCGGTGCAGATGACCCGAGTGATGTTGGCGGGCGAGAGGTCACGCACACGTTTAGGTGGCATGTTGAAGGCGTCCAGGCAGTCGTCAGCGTAGAACTGGTACGGCTGCCAGGAGCGCCCGTGGTCCATGGACTTATCCAGTACCATGATGGTAGGACGGCCGTACTCGAAGGTGATCTGGATGTCGTCTGTGAGCTCCAGACTCTTGTTCCAGGACATGGTGATGTTAGCCAGCAGGGGCTCAGGGTGGCGTCTCCATGTGACCGTCTGCCAGTAGGTGATTAGGCCGTTGCGTTCACGGTCCTGCATCAGCTGAGGAGGGTGGGCCAAGTCTGGATTAGAGGCATCACACTCGTCACTGCACAGGTATGGGTTCTCCTACGAGAGGGATGAAGACAGAGCAGTCACACATCAGTCAGAGATCGAATGTTATGATGATAAACTACAGAGAATATGTGATATTTGTCATAAAAAGATTTGTTTTGAAGTGTCAAAACCAACAAATATCCGATGCTGTAACATTGACTGGCCTCAGATTTTCTTGTTGTTAGTTAGTTAGTTACTGATAATTTTATGAAACACTATACATACTATGACCTGATTTAATAAATGTGTGAAACTACATTTTGACACAGGAGACATGGCCCCAAGGTTTTAATAAAAGGGTAAACCTTAAGGCCCTTTTTTATACCCATTAATAAACCCTTATAATTTCAGTGTATACGTGCTTTGATGGTGCATATTTCAAAACTAATTTACAATTCATCAAATTACCTCAAAGTAATTGCAACACAGTGAACGTGGGACCTTTTGGGTTCCCAGAGGGGATGGGGCCCTGGGGCAGTTGGCTTCTTTGCCTATTTGATAATCCAGCCTTGCACAGACTTTATCAAAATGTTATTTCAAGTCTGACTTTAATGAGAAAACAAAAATGTTTTGCAGCATAATTTTTTGCTCAGGTTTTTTTTGCAGTAGTTGCAGTCATAGGTACCCACACACACTGATTCAAAAGATATGCACTTTTTCCTACGAGACTAGCTAAAAAAAACTATTCATATTGCTGGTGTAAATCTAAACGAGGAGTGTCTTCAACTCTTTGCCAGAGCACTGAGGGACACAGAGCTTAAAAGTAAACTTGCCAAACAACACAACAGGAAGTGTGAAGGTCAAGGGGATCGTGCACCATCACTGTCTTTGCATAGACAGCAGAGTGCTGCTGCACTTTTAACTCCAGAGAATTGATCCTCCTCTTCTAGTGATGTCAAGACTTTCAAGCCACGGCCCCTCTACAAAAGTCAACGGGATTATTCACACTCCTCACAGAGAGCTACGAGCCTCTTTCCACCTGCACTAAAGAAACGCCTTTCACTCTCTCTGTTCACAGATCTCGCGCCTCTCATCGTCCTTTTCTTCCAAAAAGACAAATTAATTCCGATCATGTTCCAAACATGTCAGATCCCGTACCTCCCATGACCTATATAGAGAGTTTTTTTAGCCCTCCACCAAACTTTGTCGAATTTAAAATCCCTTCCCTCGAATACGTTTCTAAATGTCCGGGTCCAGCAACATCCTAACTCTTGCTGGCTTCTCATATTCGAGACATTTGCATATATTTCAGTAAAATGGATGTAGCCTACTGTTGTAAGCCAGTTGTCTGACATCCACATCACCACAGAAGTTAAATATTTACACAAAGAAATCCCAGAGATCCTCACAGCCGTCTCTCCTGGTGCATAATTTGTGCAAAATTCAGCTCTAACGCTGTTTAGATTGTATCACATTCATAAGGCTCATCATGCCCCCAGGATGGACTAATTAGACTGATAAGGGCTTATTATTTTCTCCGTTGTTTAGTCACAGTCATTCATTGTATCAAAGGGGTCATTATTTGTCACTGTATTCACTACTGGTTTGTTTTTATCATAGCAGAACTCACAAAGTCCCAAAACTGAAATCTCTATCTTTGTCATAACGCTGTTATATTTATAGACCATTAACTAAACAGATCTCTGCTCTAAATGCAGTTCATATATTTTATTTAGGTTAGCAATTAGCCACCGATGCCTCTGAAGTTTCCATCCTCATCTCCTGTTTTCTACATTTGTAGTTACTGATTAAATTCTGATGTTATCCTTCGTCTTTTATTTATCGGGAACCCAATAGTATTTCTGCGTTTTACTGCATCTCGTTTAACAAGCTGTTGATGGAGTGCAGTGAGTGTCTTAAAATATCCCTCTTCTTTTCTTTCTTTTTATCCTTCCACCTCCACCACCACCACCACCCTCCTCCTCCTCCTCCTCCTCCTCCTCTCCTTCTTCCTCCCCTTTTCTTCTTTGTTTTCTTTTATCTTCTCATCTTCACCGCTCGTGTTTTACTACTGTTTAATTGTTGTGTTTAAGGATGTAACCGGCTCATCCTGAAACGCTGTTTGGTGGTGAGGTAATGGTAATTGTGTTGACAACAGCAACTACAGAAAAACAGCAGACGTAATTAAATAATTATTTTTGGAATATTTTTAGATATTCAAATAAAATATGAGAAAGGACAAATGACGAGCAGTGGCAAGAGGTAAAACTGTCAACCAGAAGACTCAAATCTAAGATGGGTTGACAACAAATATTTGCCCTGCTGACAAATGCAAAGGCACTAAACTACTTTAACTTTGCACAACCTGCAAAGAAAATGAACAACAGCGGTTCATCAACACACATTGTACTTTAGTGTTTACATGCCAGGTTAATATTTCCCTCTATTAGTCAAATAAAAAACATGCTACTGTATGTTTCTATGTAAAGCAGATGTTGTTTAACCCTGCAGCTGGTTTGACGTCATTTGTACAGAGCTGGGCTTGTCAAACTTCTAAGAATTACACTTAAAAATGGTCTAAACTGCCAATTTAAGATGAAATAAAGTTATTTTCTGGAAGCATCAGCTCTCATGCGATCATGTGATTGATTATATGTATTGTTTGATCCTTACATTTTAGTGACATGTTATTCTGCAAAACATGAATTTTTTTTTTTTAAATGTTAGAAGTGTGAAATCCATGACACCTCCTGTAACAATTAACATACAGAATTAACAACAATCTAATCATTTTATAATCTAGGATTACATAATTGGACTCATAATTGAAATTCTGCTGCTGTTAAAAGAAAAAGTCGTATAAAAGTCTGTCAGATGTTCAAATCAAATGCAAACAGTAAACTAAAACTAGCCAGTTCTGAATTAGACATAATTCAACATAACAATTATATTTTGCACAATTATTGCAAAACATGTAAAGTTTCAGTCACTTTTCTCTTTCATTTAAGTCCCAAATGTCACTTTTAGCAGTTTGATGAATTCAAAGATGATGAAAGACTTGATTCTTGTGCATTTTCCTTTATAGTTCCCAGAGATAACTAAACCATATCTAACATCAAACTAGAGAAAAACTGTACAAAAAGACCAGTCTGGGTGTTGATGAAAATCATACCAATATAGAATGAAATGTTTTATGCAGTTTCATCAAAGTGATGCATTAAATCAACTCCACAAAATTACCGCCTGCTTTTCAGTTTATCAGATTACAGCCATGACTAAAATACTGAGAAGATTGATTACACAAACTGATGGAACACACTGAAAGGCTTTTTGCATTAGTTAAGCACTGCGGAATCAGATCGGATAATGACTTTTAAGTGATATTCCACACAAAATCTATCTTTCTAGTGTGAAATCATGCAACCCCCCGTAGACTTGAAAGGTGTCAGTAAATAGTTTGTAGTTTCATCCTTGATGGAAAATGGCGGCTGTAGTCAGCAGGAGGTGGGCGCTTTAACATTCATGAACCGGCGCACGCGCCCGCTAACGAGCTTGACAGAGTCGTGCGTGCAAGATTGAGATGCAAATTGTGTATTTAGCCACATTTTACGTGAAAACGGGAGTGTTCGGAACATAGAGACGGAGAGTGGAAGCGGATTATGCTGCAGGGGTGGTTTGAGAAGTTTTTATGGATGTTTTGTTTCCTTTTTCTGCTGGAATCCATCGTTAGTAACATAAATTCAAGCTGACCAAACTTTCTGCAGCCTACAGAGGATTACTGTTCGATACTCAAAAGATTTTGGGAGCAGTATCACTTTAAATAGCAGTTTTTTCTTTATGATGTAAGCTCTAACGTGATAGCAGTATTGCATCATATCGATGTACTCTGCAAGCGCAGATCATGTGTCACAGCTTCTTTGCAGACGCTCACTTTTTCATGTCTGTTTCCAAGAAGCAGCACATCCCGACAGTTCTGCCTTTTGAGTAAAGTCATTGGACTGTACCAAGGGAAAGTGAGCAGTCACTCAAACCCACTCTAGTGGTCTAATAACAAAAGCCAAAGTTACAATCCTGCGAGGCTGAGATTATAAATCATCTGATTTATGGTGACAACGCAGAGTGGGAAAACTCCAAACATAAGCAAATGCTGAGCCGGTGCTGAGGGAAGCTGTGCGGCATTGAAGACACTATACAAGATAATAATGCATGTGAAGGCACAGCAGTGAAACTACAGTATCTTTATACCAAAAAACCGCAGATAATCTATCTCTCTCCTCACAGGGACGACATATCAGCATTGTTCTCTATCTGATAACCCAATTATCTCCCTTGCACCGACTCAGACAGAGATCACTGTCAGTGCAAACACACTTAGGATGATAATCTACAACGCTCATAACCAACTGCAACCGGAAAAGGTAATTAGAATTAGATGAAGGAGGTTACAGTGAAAGTCAGAGCCGGTATGTGCTACTTTTAGCTGAAAGCTGCTCTGTAGTGGCCCTGCTGCTTTTGTGCCCTCCATTAGTGCATCCTCTGACCTTAGCTCAGACACACGTTTATACACAACAGACTGGATTTAGGAGGCTGTTGTTCCAGGGATGACCCTCGACCTACAAATCCTATTGAAAATGATTGCACTGTCACACTGTCCCAGATAGAAACTCCTTATACGTTAGCTGCTGAAGTGTGTTTGTGATAGTGTTTACAGACTGAGACAAAGATGTAGAGAGTCAGGAAGAGAAAGTGTGTTTTTTTTTGTGTGTGTGTGTGTGTGTATGCAGGCGACTGTACAAATCAGACAAGAGGCAAGGATCAATACAGTATTTTTCTTTTTTACGTCTGGGTGTCATGTTGTTGGATTTGAGCGTCGGGTCAAAAAGCTGCACACTGCTGTTCATCAGTGTGCTCTGACCTCTCCGGGCCCTTTAGGATTAGCTACAGGAGGAGGTGATATGTACAGTAATATAGGCTGGAAGATTTTTATCCCTCACGAGACTTACGCACGAGGTTATGTATAAGCCCTTTGTGTGCCCTGTCGTTCTTATCCCACTCTACCTCCTGCCAGCACTCTGCCCCGATCCAGTATATCTATGCCAGCCTACACACACACACACACACAGACACACACCCACAAACACCCGTAAACACACTCACACACACATATATATCCTGGCCAACTGCTGCGGCAGGTGGCCCGCACCGCTAAGCCCCTCCAGCAATTATCCCTCGCTGGGATCCTGTCTCCACGACAACAGCCGCCGCCATAATGCTCTCTGCGATGAGCGACTTCCTTGTTTTCACTTGCGGGGTAACAATTTGATTCAAAGCGCTCATTAATAACTCCTCAAGCGCTAAAGTTATGAGGAGTTTGTGTTTGTGACTAATAAAAAAGAGTGAGCTCTCTGACCTTCTGGAAATCATCATACACAAATATCAGTTTAGGAGTTAGTTATTGCGATGTTTGAACACAACAGCAGTAAAAAAAACATTACTGGTTGCCTACAGAAATAACAAACCGCCGTTATGCATTTACGCAGAAATAAAACACGAAGAAAATTGTCCTTCCCTCTCTCTTCCCTCGCTTTTATGACCATTTCTCTCTCTCTCCCCCCCCACACCAAAATATTCTCCCTCAGTCTCTCTGTTGCCGCCGTGCCCTCTCTCTCCTCTTTATTTCTTCCTTCACTTATAGAAGTTTCTATGTTATATTGTTATATTGCTAGCAAGGGGAATAAAGGTAGGGACACACAGTCAGAGAATACAATTTATTTTGTTTTGGAGGAAACATCAAATGAAATGACCCTCCCATTAAAAAGGCCACAGAGGGGAAGAGAAAGGGATATTGCTTTTCCACTTATAACGTTAATCTTTGATTTTTCCATCATACTGAAGGATCTTGTTACCTTGAGTGAAATGCAAGTATAGAATGACAAATCATATACTTGTTTTTACTTTAATTACCTGCGACTGTGATTATTTGCCGGCTGTAAACTGTCTCGACAGGAACATAACAGCAGTCGGCAAAGTGTAAATGTGTGTGTGTGTGTGTGTGTGATTGTCTATGTGTGTGCGTGCAAGCAAAAGCAAATGTTTACTGTAGGCAAGTGTGATTATGCTGGAGGAGGAGAGAAGAAGGACAGAGCAAGGGACACCATGCTGCTCCGAAGCAGCAGCGAGGCTCGTCCCGCTCAGATCAACACAGTTGGACCAGGACGAGTTATGAACTTATCTTCTAATTCAGGCAAATACTTACAGCGCATTGAAAGAAGCAAAAATATCAGAGAGACGTACTCTTTTCCTGAAATGCACTGATGAGGTAAATCCAGGCAAAAGCTATTATACTTTATTGATGTCTGTTATTAAATCTAAACCAATCACAAAGGAGCAGACGTAGATAAAGAGAGGCAGACGAGCTGGAAAAGGATTTTAAGCTTTTTGGGGAGGACTGTGCGTCAGAGATCTTTATATTATTTTGTGCTTTCAGTCTTTCTTTAAAGACTAATGATTTAGTTTTGCACATCAATAACATTGTCTGACTCATGATGTACAGGTTTAAAATAGGATCAGATTCAATGCAGCAGGACAACAGATATTTTTTACTCCACTAATTTTTTTTCCTTGACAAAACCTGGTGCCTACATTACCCATAATGCAACTTGACTGAAGACAGATCGGTCAGAGACTTGGGTGTTTATGCAAGCAGCGGCAAATGTAGTCTTGAACCTCTAGCCTCAAGCAGAGATCTTGTAACCCCGCTTCTTTCTAACGCCACACCCCCAGATTTTTTCATTTTCAAACTTGTAGTCATCAACCCCAACCGACGCCGACTCACGCTACGTTACGTGAGGCAACAGACTCTGAAGTGTAAAATCAGCGCACTTCCCCTTTAATTGACCTGCTGTGTCAGAGGTCAACCATGTTTTTGTCCCTTGGTCATGATAATATTTTTTCTCACCACATTCTTTGCACAGATTTTTTTTGGGGAAATGCGGACTCCAGCGAGCAGACATTTTGACTTGTCATAGTTGGAAAAGCACAGCTGTTGCTAATAACATTAGCGATGGCTCCGCTGTGTTAAAGCGTCCCAGTAAGCCGTGACAGTGTGACCAACATTCACAACACCAGGACCCTGATATCGAAGCAACTAAATGCAATTCACTCATCATTTAATTTTATTATTTAAACCTGTGATTTTCTCTACTGTGAAATGTCAACATGTCTGCCGTAAAGAGTCTCCAATGGCTTCCAAAAAAACACTTTTAATCAGCATAAATAAACTCAAATAGTCTAAGTGAAAGTAAACAGAAATTACAGACAGAAATGATTCCCCTGGAAATCCTTGCAGAAAAATATTTGAGAGGATTTGTTGATTTCAAGTTATTTTTTTTTTGGTAAGTTGTAGGAGACTCACTTGCCCTGACATAACATTGCTCTTGCTGTAGTCAGCATCTCTACTCCTTTGTAGAGATTTGGGAAGTTCAAACTATTGCAAGAACACTCGTAAACATGGCAAGGAGCGTGAGTCTCCTACAGTTTTCCAAAACACATCATATCAACAGAAACCATCTCAAATACTTGTCTACCGGCATTTCCGGGGGAATACTTTCTGTGTTTATACTCTCAAGATATACTTGTCCGTATTTCCCAAATCTCTACAACGGAGGTGGTAAGTAAAATTTTATCATGAACAGTAGTCATGATGGACAAAACACCGACAAACACAGTGGCTCTAGCCTCTAACCGTACGGTCTGACCATCAGATCCCCGGTTGGAGAGACAAGACGATTTGTTAAGTTCACCTCAGGCTGTCTAAGCCCCTGTGACCAATCCCTCTTAGTATCACCTCAGTCAGGGATAAATCTCACTTATAACTATCCTCCTGTTCTGCCAACACATCTAAACACTCTCTGATCACTTTCAACTGTGTCCTAATGGGGAAGCAAGCCATGCCATTACATCACTACACCCTCCCCCACCTCCCTTGTTCCTTACAGTCACTCTCTCTGTGTCGCTCTCTTTTAGCTGTCTGTTTCTTTCTCTGCTCCCTTCCGTTAATTATGCCCTGCACTGTTAAACCTGCTCACACTGTGCCCGGATTCACCTCCAGGGGTGTATTATTACGGCACTGGCCACCCGGGCTATTTTTTTAACCCCAGGGAGATGCACAAGGGATGGCTCACCACTGGGTGTGGGTGGCCCTTTTGCGCGGCCTTGATGGCCCACTGCTGGGCAGGGCAGGCCAGCCGGGCCTGGCAGGGCTACATTGGGCAGGCAGTATGAAGTATGGCTATAGGCCCAGTCTGGGAAGCACTGATCCACACTACCAGCTGCCATCTTCCTCCCCTTCCTGCATGCTCCCCTTCCGCTGCTGCGTGGCTTCTCTCTCTTCTCATGTCTATTTTTAGAGCTGGCTGATTTCTACCTTCTAAAACAGGCAAATGTGTTGTGGAACAGGAAGGTGTGTGTGTGTTTTTTTGTTGTTGTTGTTGTTGTTGTTGTTATTGTTGTTGTCTTTCTTAGACATACTACAGTGTGTCGTGGCCAACTCATGCACATGTTTCACACTCCCCTGCTGGTCCCCGTTAACGTCAGCGAGCACTGTACATTCCTGTACACATGCATGCATGCATCCCATTTACATTCGGCTGCTCTCTGTTCTCGGCCCCGTGGGAGATGGTTGAGTGAAGGTTTTGGTTCAAAACCAAAAAAAAATGAAATAACAAACAACGGCACAGTGAGACCTTTTTCGAATGCAGCATTTTTATATCGACACTGTGTGTACTACTGTGGAACTGTGGTCTGATTTCATCTTTCTGCTTAGCTAAGCTTGGATCTTCTTCACCTCTCCCTCATCATTAGCTATCCCCCTCTGCAACACACTGCCTCACCCCCCTCAAACCTCCTTACTCCATCATCCTCAACTGCAAGCAAAGACTCTATCGTAGCTATCATACGGAGAAACTACAAAGAAACTACTGAGGCTCCTAACACAGCACTAGTGACAGTAGCATCTTTGTCAAAGTGCTGGAAGCCCGTCATGTTGAAAGAAGCCAACATGCTGGCCTGTTTGGCTGAGGAGAAAAGATGCTGCATTCCCAGGGAACAAGAGAGATAAATAGAGTAGAAAAAATGCATCCCTGTGGAGACGGATAAACCAAAAACTACTGTAAACCAATGCAAGCAGGGAGAGCTACAGTATGCTTCAACATCAAAACCCCCCAAAAAGTGAATTCTCCCATAGTTTTTAGAAACAGCACTCATAGGGTGAGAGAAGGGGGGGGGTGAAATTATTTTGCATCTTCCGCAGTATGTCTCAAGTCTTATTAAGGATGAGCAGCTCTGCGCATTGGGTGATGCAGTCTTTTTTTTTTTTTTTTTTTTTTTTCCAGTGCCCCGACTTTCCCTTGACTTGTGGGATTGCTGAATGAGTGAATGTAAATGTACACCAATTAGATAAGAAACCGGCTTTTCTGTAAAGCTGCCAAATCCAGGGGCAAGAGGAAAAGAGAAAAAAAAAAAAAAAAGCGAAAAAAAAAAAAAAATGCTGCCTTCCAGAAAATAAATGATCTGTGTACCAATAACGCTCAACCAATACCCAGTTGGTGCGTCCAAAAGAGAGACGGAGAGGAGATGTAATGGCCTTGATTCCCTGCTGAAGATGGATTAATCCTCTGATAGTAGATACATATGTAAATGTTCAGTGATTCTTAACCCGAAATGCAGAGATTTTCTGTTAGATAAATGCAAAAATATTGATTCTAACATGCCAGAAAAACTGTTTTTTGTGCCCTAAATACTTATCGAGTCACAGACTTCAACCTGCTTTTGCTTTCTGGTGTAGTTACCGCTCATTATGTAGGAGTTTGAGTCCGACATCCCTCACTTCTCAAGCAAACTTTCATCTTAAAGCTTCTCCGCTCTCTAAAATCCCCAGCTAGTGCTCTAGAGGGCCTGGTTCAATCCTCACAGCCACAAATGACCTGAGAAGAACCAGAACTTTCCATTATTAAGACCCTGTCCGATGTAAAAAAAAAAAAAAAAAAATGCTGACTAAGACTTGACTCCTTCCTGTCCCGCCCTCCAACCCCCCCTCTTTCTTTCTTTCTCTCTCATCAGTCTAGCGGCTCACTCTGGATCCACTGGATGGAGCGTCACCGGCCAAACCCCTTGTAAGGAAGCCCATTAAGGAACCCATCAATATTTCATCATCGCTCACTCAGAAACATAGTTATAGAAGTTTCCAGGCCGGGGCCATTAGGGGGCAGACGTCAATACGTTATGGCAGCGAGCATCTCTCTCCACTTCTTCTCCCTCTTTCTCATGCCTCCTCCTCTCAAGAGCAGTCATCGGAGAGGCTTTCTCAAGAAGACAGTGGTTTCCGCTTCTTCTACATTAAACAAATCATTAACCATTAGGTATCCAAGGAGCACAATATCCTTTCCTGCTCCTGTCAAATGACCCCCGCCCGCCAAGTGCTGCTATTAGTCTCAGTGAGAAGAAGGGAGGGAGACTGGGGGGGTGAGGGGTGGTTGTTTGTAAAAGCTGTCTTAAGGTAACAAATGTCTAGTCACACAGAATACAAACACCTAATTAACAGTGTGGCATGATTGTATAGCCTAATGTGATGTAGACAGGCAGGAACACTCTTTAGAAACGCTTTTGTTGTGAGACTTTTGACTCATGTCTGTAAAAAGACGAGTCTAGCGCCTTCAATTTTGGCCAACTCAGTGAGTGGACACTGTGGCAATCATCAAGAGGACAAACTTGCTGTCTCACACAAACTTTCCATTGAAGAAGCAAGGGGGGGGGGGGGGGGGGGGCTTACATGCAGTCTGCTTAGGATTACAATGATTTTATAACCCTTATTTCAAATTATTACACCTACATTAGCTGGGATGGGGAACTAGCCTGCAGGCTAAAGTGTGTTAAATATTGCTGTAGCAGACATTTTAACGAGTTTTTTTCCTCGCAGCTCACCCTTCAGTGTCCTTGGAACTAAAGAGGACCCTGCTATATGCATTTTACCAGAGGAAATGTTAGGTGCTCTATAGATGCCCAAATCACACCGGATCACAGGGCTGCCAAGTACATACTAATGTAAACAACACCTCCAGACCTCTCTGAGGGAGGTCGAGCCATGCCAAGTCATTGCACTTATGTCATCCCTTTTAGATCCCTATAGATTTTTAAAGTGTGAATCCTGCTCGCACCTTAATTAAACCATTTTTTTCTTGTGTGTCATTACTTTTCACGTTGTCACTATTCAGGTTCATTGCACAAGCCTGTGATCTTGCCAATTTCCACAACAGTGTTTTTGAACTTTTTACACTCACAACTATGTTTTATAGAGAACCAGCCAATGTTGTGTTTACACACTATGAGCTTTCAGATATTAATAATTCTATACATTTAAAAGTTATGAATAAAAGTGTAAAATATGCTGTTCAAGTCCCGACATGAACTCACCAGGGTGCAGAATCTCTCCGGTGGGTTTCCACACGTGATTCCGGGCGGATCCACCTTGATCCGCATGTAGTCTTTCATGGTTGCGGTTTTCGGCTGGCACGCGTAATGCTCCCACACCGAGCCTTCATCCGTGCTCACCAGGGACTTGCACAGTTCGTACTGGCCCAGAGTGGAGGCCAAGCAGTGCAGCAGCAACAGCAACACGGCCTGGAGGAGCATGGCAGGCTGGGGGGTGTTTGGAGTGGGGTCCGGCGCAGGGTGAGGGGGGCCACGGAGCTCAGAGGAGAGATGAAGCGCATGGAGCGGTGATCACAAGGAAATAGTGGACATCCCTACCACCATACTGCTGTACTGTGAATGGACACAACTCGCCCCCAGACATATAAACTCCCTAAATGAACACTGTGGGAACTCTCGTTCAGTGTCTCTTCACAAACATCGACGGCCCCCAGAGAGCCGAGAGAGGGACACTTTGTTGTTTTGACGGCTGACTTCCTGAGGAAGATGGACGGTGGATGGAGAGGCGGATAATTTTACAGAGAGTAACCTCGGCAGACTCTTTAACCATAGTGTTGCAGGAAGTTGGGGTTGAGTTGTTATCGCGGGTCCATGTCTCAGAGAGCGGAGTCCTGCAGGGAATCGACGGAGTAGGTTGGGGAGGATGAAGGAGAAACTGACGCGTCTTCAGGTATATCCATTGGACGTTTGGCACCGGCCGAGCTCCTCTGATTGTCCTGGGGCGAAATGGGGGCAGATGTGAGAGAAGCAGGGAGTTAGCGTGCTGAGTAATGTATCCTCATCAATTAATCACATCCTTAATTGTACTGTAAATGCAAGGATGCATCTGTCTTATTTTCAGAGCTCAACTTGGGTTTAACTTTATCCTGAACGGTATTTCCTCTTTTGCATAAATAAAAGTTTAATGACAGTCTTTGAAATATACATGTGGATCGGTGGGTTGCATTCTTATTTAGTAGCAGTTTAATCATATCGCAGTAAATTGCATTAATTCATCTTGGAGAGTGAGGAGACATCACATATTTGTTTTCAGACTATGAGGACAACTTTTTTGGTGAATTTGGCACAGCCAGTTGGATACAAGGAAGTCTGGTTAAACAAACCTTTAACCTGCGGTGCATTCAGCGACACTTAACGTGAGCATCGCGTTTTAAAACGCACTATAAAGGCGCTGCACTGTGTAGATAACCTTGTGCGTAAAAACACGTGCTGCTGCCGGGTGCCGCCTGTGCGCACAGGAGTTGTAATTGCTCCTATAGCTCTACAAAGGCTGGAGATGGATAGTAGGCTATAGATGTGTGTTTTTTTAAAACAATTGCACCGCAAGAATTGAAATATACATCCGAAAGAGACATTTAATAGCCTATACCACCTTAAAATATGTGAACATGCGCAAAAAAGAGGAGGCAGTGCTCACAAATGAGCTTTTTTAAATATTTTTTTTTTAATTTAAAGTGCCATTTTCTTTGAAGTTTATGAATTATAGGCTTCTTCACTACTCTGTCTAACTTCACCATACTGTCATTTGTGTAATAATAAACTTTACGCAGAGGAAATTGCACCAGAAGTAGTTACTGCCCGGATTTATTCGCTTAATTCAATTATTATTCGATTTTTAGACCGCATTCATGAATACATGAAGAAATATGGTTGACATTTTATTTTTTGCAGTGTGGACCAATTGATCATAATCCGGCTGTCATCCCACACTGACAGAAACCAGGTTCTTGCACAACGTACCCCACACAACCCCGTGGACTCTGACTTAGTTCAGTTGAAGTCGACAAAAAGCTATTTCCCGGCACTGACAGTCCTGTAGGGGTGTGTCAGTTTGCACAGTACTAGTGCATCCCACCGAGCAGCATCGCTCACACACTATATATATATATATATATATATATATATATATATATACATATATACATATATACATATATATATATATATATATATATATATATATATATATATATACTCACACATTAAAGCGTTAATGCGCTTCTATAAAAAACTGTAAATTAAGCAGAAAGTCTCTTGATTATCCACTCTGACTATTCTGGAGAAGGTCCCGATATTGTGCATAACTCACAGCAGCTTCTCGGCGCAAGACTTCAAAGAGCTTCAGCACAATGCATCGTTATTGCGAGATGTTTTATCATCATCATCAGATAAAGCACTTACTTGTAACGTGCATCCGTGAGACAGGTCAGCACTTTGTATGGCGTTGGAGTACGTGCACGTCCCCCCCTCTTTGGGCAAATATTTAAAAAAAAAAAAAAAAAAAAAAAATCCTTCCCGATCACCCACTGTCCTCGTTCCCCGCCGCGATCCTCACTGTACTCCCGTTATCTGCCTGCCTGCCCGGGCTCGCTGTTTGTTTTTGCCTTCTGCCGGATACTTTTTTATCGCACCGTGGACGGCTGCGCACGGTAGATCGGTGTCCTAGATCTGGAAGCGGCCGGGAAAAGAGGTCTGAAATCCAGCGTCAAGGAGTATCAAAAGTATAAAATATTGACTTTGAGGAAAGAGGCTTGTGTCCGCCCTTCTTTCCCCCCCTTTCCTCCTCCTCTTCCCACTTTACAAGCTCGGGTTTACTCGGGATGCTCAAGGGCAGAAAGAAAGAGAGAAAAAAAAAGGCTTTATGGAAAATATCACCCTCCCTCCTTCTCCTCCCTCCTCCTCCCCCCTCTCTCTCTCTCTCTCTCTGTCTCTCTCTCCCTCTGTGTGTCTCTCTCTCTCTCTCCCTCCCTCTCTCTCTCTCAGTTAATGCCCTGGCTAAATCCTTTTACCATCACTTTCAATCACTATCTGAGCTTTTATCTGCTCCCAGCCCTGCTGCCTGAACCGGGGCGGTGCAACTTCCCCTCTCCGCTCCTGCTCAAAACTGTTCCCCACCAGGTCCGGTCTGCACCCTGCTCGGCTTAAAGGACCAGCGGAGGAAGCGGGGACCCGGTGTTACTGTACTCTCGCTCTTAATCTGTCCAGATGTGTCATTATAACGTACTGTACACTCTGTTTACTTGAACTCACAGTTGTCCCTGCGTCAGAATACTCATACTCCTAACTTATGGTGAATGTATACAGTGACCTTATCCTACTTTATTATATTATTTATCTCATATAATGCAGCCTTTAAATTCCTTGAAACATTTCCTATAAGAACATATGAAACTTTTTTGCTGTGGTTTCCTCAGCCTGCAGTATATGTAACATTAATTATCTGTAAAATTAGTATGCAGGATTATAGATCTGAACTTCAAATATGTATAAATATATAAATGTTTGAATTTCCTTCTCCTCAGGGCAGTACTGGCTTCCTGCAGCAGAGCGCTGTCCGTGTGCTGATATGGAGCAGGGCCTTAAACTTTTTCATACAGAGGGCGGCAAACAACAACTGATATCTGATGTTGTTGTTGAATTTCTAATGTTTTAGCAGTTCATGGGGCTGCAAAACTCTGCATGCTGTGTGCAGGTAATTCGGACGTTCCCAGCGTGGGAGTGGAGACCCCCTAAGAGGTCACGGGATCAAAGGAAAAGGAAAGCAGAAAAAAATAGTTTGTTTATAGGTGTTTCTTTAAAGGGGTAGTCCAGCAATTTAGTATTGGACTTTCATAAAGTTGGAGGACTCATATGAGAGTGATTTAAAAACCGAAAACAAAAGTGTGGACAAAAAATGGCCTGATATGATGACTTTTAGACTCTAGTAAGTTTCAAGGTTTTGATTTGCTTCAAAAACACAATGCAGCTCAACAGCGTCTTTCCGTAGGCCCTCCCTGATAGGTCAACACCCACGTCTTTCAAACTCAACACCTACAGTTTGTAAGTCAGGCTTTTTGTTAAAAAAATCAAAGTCTCAAACAGAATCTGAGATAACCCCAATGATGACATCAGGGATATTCTCTCAGACTTTAGAAAACTCCTTCCACAACCACTGAAGTCTTTAAATAACTTTTTACAGGCTGAGTTATACTCCGTGTCACGAGTAAACTGACCCTCATGTGTTAAAATGGTGGAGTGCCCCTTTAATCTGCACTTTTTACTCATGAACTACAGGATAATATTACCTCTTAAGGGCTCTAAAAAGTATTCAAATTAAACAAGGAAAAAGAAATCCTTGGTCACAAGATGTAACCAGAAGAGGTTTCAGATAGACAAATATCGTTTTAAGACATAAAGAGCCAAATAGTTTGGGAACCATTGTGGCAACTGATGGGTACTTGACCTGTAATCAAACCCCTCTCTCTGTGGTAGCTTCTATGAAGTGAAAGATTAATTAATCCTACAGGGGACCTTGTGCAACATCC
This sequence comes from Thunnus albacares, assembly GCF_914725855.1. Classification (NCBI taxonomy): domain Eukaryota; kingdom Metazoa; phylum Chordata; class Actinopteri; order Scombriformes; family Scombridae; genus Thunnus; species Thunnus albacares. Next base: position 10,248,297 of record NC_058123.1, read on the forward strand.
TCAAGAGCCCCAAAGCTCCCTGCACTCAATTTTAAAAACCACAAACACTATTGTACTGCCAACACAGGAACAGATGTGTGTAATCAATTCATAACGGGCCAGGAGGCTGTAATTCACACTTCACAGGTGAATGACAAGCATCTGGGTTAACATAATTCACACCTCTGGTCACATTGTAGGGCAACGGAAGAAAGAAAAGAGGCCAGGCGACGGGGCGAGAGTGAGAAAGAGATGTACGATTCAGAGGAAATTATGAAGCTCTGTATGAAACACTGGCAGCACACCCAGGAGAGGATCGATAGTTTGTCCTTGCAGGGCCTCCCCTCTCTTTTCGCATCTCGAGATGAGCCTTAACCCTTCTTTTTTTTTTTTTTTTTTTTTTTTTTTTTACTGCTGAGGCATTTTAAGACCCCCTTTTCCACACCACTGTGAGCAGGGCCAGACTGAAAGACAAATTTCCCCCTCGGGGATCAATAGAGCATCACAAATATGGCATTTACTGCTACAGTATAACAGGCTCTTGATACAGAAAAACACAGGCCTTTAATCGACGCCGCACTAGAACACACAAAAAACGGGGCCTGCTGAATTTGTCAAACAGCCTTTGAGTCAAAGATGAAGCTCATGGCATTTGTCAGAGGTTGAGGAAAAACTCCTAGCAGCCTATATTTCGCTTCCTTTCTGTAGTTAGCACCTAAAGAAACAAACGTTTTTCCTCTTCTGATTTAAAGCAGAGGTTCATCACTGACTCACTGACGGTCAGAGAGTGTCAGCCGTGCTTTAAAACATGACTTAATATGATTAAGCTCTAAACATTTATTTCACAAATGGACAAGGATTACATGTGTAGGCAGTGGAGCTGGTTGCATTTCGTGCAGCTGCTCTGTATTTCTGACAAAAAAAAAATCATGATGATATTCAAACTAAACATCTACATCTATATATGATTTTACATTTTACTAAATTCATTCCAATGTGCATCAATAACCTGATAGAAATGTCAACCCTCAACATGATGAATGAGTGATATTGTATTTTGGAATTCAATTATGTCTACCTAAATAAGAGCATCAATAACAATAGAACAGCCTGTCCTGGCTAATAGACCTGTACACAACGCGCTACGCAGCACAACAGGCCGTTGCTGCATTCATTTCCTGCAACAGCGTCGGTGATTTGACCACGCTGCGTTCAAAGTGGCGGTGTGAAATCATGCGTCATCCTACTGACAGTAATTCTGATCTGGCTGAATGTGAATATGATGTCATTTCTTTGTTTTATTTAACCGTTTATATAGAAATCTGCTCTGTGAGTCACTCGGCTCCCCGGAGTGCAGAATCTGAAAAAATTGTATAAAAATGCTAATTGTCACTAAGTGGCAAAAATCAGATGACAAAACTCACCGGTGTTCTCTTTTTTTTTTTTTTCTTTTTTTTTTGTCACTCTCCATCTTTCTCTTTACTCTCCCTCTCTTTCACTCTCACTTCCTCTCCGTGTTTGTATTTTGGCAGAGGATTGAACTGTCAGAGTAGCCTAGCTGGCAGACCTTGATAAAAAATATACCCTTCATCGTGGCAGCCTGCAGAGTTTGGACAAGGTTCAGGACGGGCCTCATCTCTCTCTCCCTCTCTCTCTCTCTCTCTCTCTTTCCCTCTCTCTATTTGCTGAAAGGATGACGCAAAAGTCAACTTGTGCGGGAGTCACGCTCTCGCATTAATCAGTCTGGAACTTTGGGAAGGCCCCAAACAAGTCGTGCATGATCAGAAATAATTTATCTGTCCGTCGTCGATGCTTTGACCAGATGGCCGCGTTGTAATCACATACACACACATATACAGTACAATATACACTTCTGTGTTTGTAAACACAGGCTGATTATATCTCAAGCCATTAGCTTACACAACCATACTGTATATCCATGTGGGAGATGGATATATTTCAAATAAACCACTTCCTGCTTTGTTTTTCTCAAAGACACCCCAGTGTGCTGAGAGATTTGATTTGATCAGTTTGACTTTTTGGCTACTTTAAGTCCCCCCCTATTTAGCATTCATAAGCAGCATACATTTAATACATGTTCCAGCTGTTTCACTACAGTATAATGTAGTTGTTAGCAAATATAAGTGTTTATTCATGTATTAGTCTCCTCCCATGGGCACCTATATGTGAAGGCTGGTGTGTGAAAGCATGGACTGTATATAAAGACGGACATAAGCGATGTGTGACGTCACCCATTTCTTCTCATTGGAGCAAGTTTGAAGCCCAGAGTTGCTGCATATGGTCGTGTGTTATATAACAATGTGTTATAAACTAGTAAATCTTTGTGTCCTGCTTATAAATGCTAAATAAGGTGACTTTTTTTGTACATGCGTGCCAATAATTGCTCTTCTTTCATGTAATGAAGGTTTAAATTGCTTCCATTTCCCACATTTCAAGCCCTTTTTTCCCTGATTTTAGTCTTATATGTGCCGTCAGACTATAGAACACCTGTCACTATGAACATATGATGTTCTTTAAACAACCAGATGGGTCCTCCAGACAATGAATAGACACACATACACCGGCATACACAGGCACGCACACACATGTACACGCACACACACAACAATCACGGTCTCCTAGCAACTCCTAGTTAGTGGACCTACCTTGGGAGTGATGCTCTTTTCACTTACATCAGGTGTTTGCCCACCAGGGAAACCAGAAATAACCTTGAAGTGACCCTGAATCGCAGGCACGTTTCACCTCATTCCCACAAACCACAGCTAACCCTTTCACCTAATCAACCCCCCAAAAAGGGTATTAACACCACAAGCAGTTTTTATTCATTTATTTTTCCCCACCTATCTATTAGCTGAGTGGTGTTTTTTTTCCAATACATTATTAGAGTTTTAGGTTGACTTCTCTTTTGGTTTCTGTTCTTGGAAATCTGATAGGTGGAAGTGCTTTAGTTAAGGATCCAAAAGAAGTGTAATGAGCGGAAATAACACCTGAGGGCTCATCCTCCTACATTACGTATCAATCACTTTGTAAGGAGTGATGACAAGCCACCGACTCTGATTTAACAGCATCTGCAGAGTGCCCAGTTGGTGTCCCATCCCACACTGGGCCAGCAGCAGAAACACTAATCTAATGTTGTGTGTGTGTGTGTGTGTGTGCATGTGTGTGAGAAAGACAGAGAGCGAAACAGAAAGATTGAGCAGACAAAAGAGGCATTGTTTATGTTTATTTTGTGTGTGTGTGTGTGTAAGCAGCGTTGCAGGGGTGCGTAAGGTGAATCCATGTGTGAGTGACACTACATTTGTATGTCTGAGTGTGTGTGTGTGCTGCGCAGGTGCTGTACAGTACGTGTGCAGTGGCCTCTTTCCTGCTCAGCGGCTGGTACATGGCTGAACCTCCTCGGTGTCCTCGTGTGATCCAGTGATCGATGCGAACCTCTGGAGGTGCCTTTCACACACACACACACACACACACACACACACACACACACACACACACACACAAACTTTTCTCTCTGCTCTTCAACGCTGCAAAGTGTCTGTCGCCACTGAAGGTTACGGTAACAAACCCAAGCTCTCACTCACCCTTTTACTTAATGAATGAATAAATGGATCAGTTAGTCATTCACTTCCTCACTCGCTGTTCACTCATCTATCACGTCACCAAAATGTAAAGTTGCGCTCGCCACTGCCAGGATTCTGCATTACCTGCACAAATCTTATGACTGATGCAGTCACTCAAACACTCACATGCTCACTTACTCATTCATGCGATGAGTGAATGAGTGAGCTCATTGTTCACTGACTGACTCACTGGCACTGGGCTTATATATGTGAATGGTTGTACAGCTGAGGAGGACCAATTCTTGAAGTGGATTTGTTATGTTGTCATGTTGGAGTAATATTATGCAGTTGCGTAGTGTTTTTCAAGGGATCTATTTATATGTGCCGTATGAGGCTGCAGTTGTGTGGAACCAGTGAAAAAAATGCAGCCGTCTCATTCATTTGAATGGGGGAAGTGCGTTGACACAGCAGGGGTGCAAACGCAGAGGGCTCAGCAAAACAGCACAGCACAGTAGAGTTTTCTGCCAAATTAGTTGAACTGGGCTCAACTTTTGCTGCAACATAATGCAAAGTCATCCAGCAAGGCGCCGCGATGACTAATCACATACATGCAAGCGCTCATTCCTGGTGGATTACTTTGTAACGTGAACGCTATGTTGTTTACGTTGCGAGGAAAGATGTTACAGTTGCCGCCGTGATAACTTTCCAGAGTTGTTAAATCCTGTCAGTGCGTATTACGAATAGGGATGGGTATCGTTAGGATTTTATCAATACTGATACTGCTTATTGATACCGATACTTATCGATACTCTTATTGATACTACTCTCCATAATTTGGTGCAAAAAAATAAAAACATGACATGAAAAGTTGTGAAAAGATTCAACAGTTATTTATTTAAGAGTTAAATTAGAAGTGTTTAAAACCAGTGCTGTGTCCTGTGTTAATAACTACAGACCGTAGTAAACCAAAGAAAACCTCGGTCGACTGAAATTCTACCTAGTCTTCAACCAATCGATTGGTCGATGGGAGAAAAAAGCGGCGTTCATGTAATATAACAAGCCAAGTTAGCCCTCCGAGCTAATGCATGCTAACTACTTGGCAGGTTATATCATGGTGATATTTAGTGTCGGCAACATTTTTTGCCAACACTAGATATCAAACAAAAGCCAGGGACTGTATCATATTTAGCTGCTGTGAGCTCTAAATTCACCACTGCTAAGCAGAAGGCAGAAGATAACGTTATCCCTTATAAGCCCAGTGAAAGGCCTCTCTTCCTCTGGGCAGCTCTCCTGCTCCCACCTCCGTCTCAAACTCACCCTGGTTGGCAGATGTCTCCTCGGCCTGCCGCTGGGTGTGCAGCAGGGCTGTCTTCTTCTTCTTTTTTCCATTTTATGGTGGGTGGCAACCAGCATTAAGGTGCATTACCGCCACCTACGACAGCTATGTTAGAATGAATTAATGTTACATAAATACCGATAGCAGCACCATTTGTCCAGGACCTTATCAATATTTCAGTGCTGACCAGTCAGGAACTGTTACCAATTTAGTACTGGTTCTCAATACCCATCCCTAATTACAAACCCCTGTGCAGTGTTTTGGCGTCTAGTAAGCCTTCAAACATATTAATGTGTAGCTCCAACTTGACTTTCTGGATCGTATTACATTGCCTCGCTGGTACCTTAAACAACAAGCCACCACCAGCGCAGCCCCATGTGCTGTTTTAACACAGGGCTGAATGCAGCCTTTAGGCAACAAAAGCACTTTGGTTAAGGTGATGTTCAAGACAGTGTTGACTTTTTAAATATTTAACCAAGACAACAATCTTACCTGAACCTTAACCAAGCATAACATTAATCATGCTTTAGTTGCTATATGAGCTCAACTTGTATTGCAGAGTGAATATTGCAGGAAAACAAATGTAATACATTGCCAGTGAACATTTTACAAATTGGCAGATCTGTTCATTAAAATCTTTTGTAAATCTCTCACTCATTTATCCACTCACTCTCTCACTTGCCTCTTTACTCTTGTGGTAAATGGACTGCATTTATGTAGCGCCTTTCTAGTCTTTCGACCACTCAAAGTGCTTTTACACTACAAGCCACATTCACCCATTTACACACACACACATTCATACATTGATGGCAGGGGCTGCCATGCAAGGTGCCAACCTGCACATAAGTAGGAAGTAATCATTCACACAAACTCACAGGAGCAATTTTGGGGTTCAGTATCTTGCCCAGGGACACTTCAACATGTGGACTGGTGGAGCCAGGAATCAAACCGCCGATCTTCCAATTAGTGGACGACCCGCTCTACCTCCCGAGCCACCTGAGCCACAGCTGCCCCATTCACTCTCTCATTTATCAACTCTCGTTACTTTTACTCAACTACTCGTTCATCTACACGTTTACTTATTCACTCAAGCTATCTCGTTCTTTGTCTTCCTCTCACTGTCTTGCTCCGTGCCCCTTCAGTACAAACATAAATTATTTATTTATTTAGTAGTGCACTTAAATAAAGTTGGGAGACTTGTACCGGATAGATTTTTTTAAAAAACGGTCAAAAAATCTCTGCAGAGAAGTAGAGATATGGTGACTTTTAGTCCCTAGCACAGCCCATGATTCAAAAACACTGGATGATACATTTCCCATGACGCAACCACATCATAAGGGTTATTTTCTTAAACATGAAAAGCCACAGAAGACAATGAACAACTGTTTTCACAAGTTCAGAGCCCCTTTTTCAAAGCAGAGTTTCTCACCTGAGGGGTCATGACTCCTTTCTATTGAAATGCAGACAGAGCCATGGGTGATCTCATAGACTGATATATAGTATAACAAATAAAAATCAATAACATCATGTTCATTACTGTATAACTACCTCTCTCCATGCCCTTGAAGATAGAATATGAAAGTCTGCCGGATCTCAAAATGTGATTTCAAACAAGAAAAGGTTTTGAAATCCTGATTTAAAACTTTCAACTTTTATTGACTCTTTCATTTTTATGATGCTCGGTTTATTATGTATTGAGGTTATTGATTCATTTTTAAATCAGCATAATTTAAAAAGTAGTTTAGCTCTAACTATGGTTTCTAACCAGCATTGTAAAAACGAAATCTTCCAGTTCACGTAACCAAAGACGAGCACATTATTTGTCATGCGCTAGCATGGCCACTTATACGCCATTTCAGATTTATAACTCGGGCTTAGCAGCAAATTAAAGTCAGGTCTAGAGGTGGATGAAAGATTTACGGCCCATTCACCAGAATGGTCTGCTAACAGTCGTTCAGCCTACTTACACCATTATATCCTTCATTAAATGAGCTGTAGAGGAGAGAATGAGATTTATCCTGGTGCTCTCAGGGCAAACAGGGCACCGTCTCTTCTTTAGACTGTTGCTCCGTGTTGACATTGGGGGGGATAAATCCAGCTGGATCAATACCAGCCTTTCGTCTCATTGATTTGCTCGTACAACCTCGCCCTCGTCCCACCCAGAGGTTCTTCCGCCATGCTGACCCCTCTCCGTCACCTGTGGAAGCCGTTCATTCATCTATCTACATATAGCGCCTATCCATTTCACCAACTGGAGACAGTGACATTGTACAATGGGTGCAGCTCTTAGAGGTCTCATGATGTCATGTTTGAAAGAAGGGGTCTTATGGTTCAACTCAACAAAGGTTCTTGAAGTTTTACCTTCTTTGTATATTTGGTATGTAGGATATTGACAGTGCAGTAGATATTGTGTACGTGAGCATGGACAGTTCTTCACCAAAGCTTAATTCTGGAGAGAAAACCCAACAAGTCCTCCAAAATTGACGCCAAAATATGTTGTAATTTCCCTCCAGAACAACACATATAACAGGATCTGATGTCCCGATTGACAGGATGACAATGATGTTACTGCTTTTTCTTATGGTTGAAGGACAGTTGAATGGTCCTTAAATGGCCATTATGAACTGCAGGAATTATTACAGTGACCAAAACCTGTGTAAATATTCATAATGGCAGTTGACTATTGTTTTAACGTGAAAAATTGTGAACCTGTCCTTTAAGGTTTGGTTACATTTAGGCACAAACACAACTTGCTTTTTGGTTACAGTTAAGTCGACTGCTTTGTTAAAGTTAGGAGACCTTCGTCATCACAGTTACAATAATGATAACTTGGTTACGGTTAGGGAATAACCTAACTGTCGGTAGAAAACAGAAAACAAACAGCAGTGTCCTGTGTTAAAGTCAGACTTTTTGTTGACCCACCAACCATCCTGAACTCTTTCCTCTGCTGACTTTGTGGCTCTATAACACCGTCATACTACTTCCTCCTTTGCCCCTGACGGACAAGTCATAAAAAGAAGGGCAGTCTCAGAAAATCTGTTTCCTACACTGAATTTGAGACTTTGTGACTCAATAAAATGTCCTCTATCGATGCAGCATTTGACACTCAGCTGTAAAATGTTTACATTTATCTTAACTGCAGACTGTCTATCCCCCGTCAGTAATAACAATTTCATATTGAACCGTTCAGTATGATATAATTAACGTGTATATATGCTCTTGGGGTGACATTTTCTTTCATAATTGAGACAATGTCATTTTGAGCTGCTATGATTGAAAGCCAGTGGGCACTGCACAGGATGACGACCAGTGTAACCTTTTACTGCGGCGGTGTTTTGTTTCCATCACTCGATCAGCGGTGGTCTTTGTTTATTTCTGTCCTTCCTCGGGGGTAAATAAGACCCCGCTATGCCAGAGAGGAGCCTGGGTAATGAGGCTTGTGTCTTCTGAAGCTCGACATCCAACAGGTCATGGGTCAACCTCTGAGATATAGGGGAAATGGATATGAGGGTAGAGGAATCTATTTATATTATATTATATTTCCAAGTGGGTGTGTATGTGTGTGTGTGTTTTCACATTATATCCTGTAATGCTATCTGTGCCCATCATTATTATCTTTGAGTGCACAAAACAACATTTCATAAAAACAAACTAGCAAAACCTGGAACACATGTTAGAAGACAAAACAGTATTATATAAAATACTTGTGACAAAATATGAAAAAAAATTATTAACACATTACTTAAACTGTAGGTGTTTTGTACATAACTTTTCTTCAATACCGGTGTTCTACGTTTCAAGTCAATTTTTTTTTTTTTAAAGTATTCAGGTAAAGTGCAAAAAAAGTTTCTTGGTGTAATGTTAAAGTATTCACTCAAGTATTACAAGCAAACTTTGTATTAGAAAACAATATCTGATCATTTTGTAATAGATATATCTCCAAATCCTTGACTTGCACTGCATCGTGCCTTCAATGGAAAAGAAGAAGAAGTAGAAAAGAAAACGTCTGTTAAAATGAGATGAAGTCTTGTACTGTGGGTACACAACTCTGAAACAAACACCTCAGATCAGCCTCTTTTCTCTCCAACCAGTTCTTCTAAAGTCCATCTTCTTATTGGCTTCCAGTGCATTACAAACATCAGTTGGACACACAGTAGATTACTAATATCAGGACTAATAATATACTCAGTTGTTTTTGGTTTGTATTTTTCTCTTTCTGTCTCCCATTAATAAAACACACATGCACTGTATCATCAGATCTACCAACATGAAGTGCCTGCTTTGCTGTTTGAGCTCTTGATTGGCAGCTCACTAATTAGAGTCTTCGTTTTATTGCCTTGAGAGTGTATAAAATGCATCTTTTTTTCATTTGAATCAAATGCAGGTGGGAATAGGAGGAGGTAGTGTTTTCTGTTGCAGCTGAGATGGCACCAGATTTTTTTTCTGCATTTACTTTCATACTGTAAAGATATTTCCCCTTAAATTCACAGTGTTAAATGACTAAAGTTGCAATAATAAATAGTCTTATAGTAACAATGGGTCAAATTACTATGAATCATGTAAAAGGAGTTGCTCGTTGTAACTTTTTAGCATCTTTCAGCTCACTGTTTTGGTTTTACCACCTGCAACTTGGTTCACCCTCAACTCTATCATCAATCAGGTTTCCAGCAGCAGCATGCAGCTGTTTTCCATAAAAAAAAATCTCTAATAAACCCACTTTACGCTACCTGTCCAGCACCAAACAACAGCCAAACTTAGCAACTAGCTGGTGAACACAGTAGAGCATCAAGCTAAAGAGTCAGATATTAAATTTAAACAAGCATTAATTTCCCTTGGGATTAATAAAGTATTTCTTATTCTTATTATTGGATATTACCATCAAGAGGTGGTGGAGACCAAAACAGAGCTAAAAGGAAAGTGAATATTAGACTCAAATTTGTTGGAGGACATAAACCCACCTCCAAATGAACGCTAATGCTGCTACATGTCTGCTGGATGTTTGCTCCACATCCACTTAATAAAGTGATAACATGTCAGTGTTGTGTTTCAGCTTGTTTCTGCTACCAAAAAATCAATAAATGCTGCTTTAAAAGTTAAAAATTCTTTATTTCTTTATTTCTTAACTAGTTGTAGCAATGAATGTAAGTTAATGCCCATTAAAACTACTGAAGTCTTTCATGTTTTTACCATGAAAAACATACTGTAGGATTTTTATTCTGTAAATACAGCACTTTGTTGTGTGTTTTGTACTTCACGGCCACCGTACATCAGGCATGGCCTTACTTTGCCTTTTCCTTTCCCTCTTGTATCAAAAGCCTTTAAACATTCTTTTTAACATACATCCAACAGCAGCTCATCAGGACCCAGTACCACCAGTGACGGTCTGTGACGGACCCTCCTGCTAATTATCATCAGATCTGGCTCTCTACAGTAGCTGTACACTGCCGGGGTGCAATGTATGACTTCAGTACAGACCAAAGGTTTGAAGGATTTAAAAGCATTTCTTCTGCCACTCTCTGATATCTCCCTTATTAGACCCAGACAAAGAACATTGATTCACATGCAATTATTTTTCCTGCTCCACCACAACCGGATGATTTCCTTCATGCTTTTAAGTCTGTCTGCTAGGGTCATGGCTTGTCAGTGTGTGCGCTGTGTTTTTTATGTGCTTGAATGAGCGTGTGTGTGTGTGTGTATCTTTCTTTCCTTCATAAAGCATGTGCACTTTCCCCACTTTTTCACTTTTTTCTGTGCGGTCTCCATAAGCAAAGGCTGTGCTTGTATGCGCACTTTGATCAGTCGGAGGCTTTTGTGTACCAGTGTTGGAGTATTTTCCCACAGTATACAGACTTGGGGTGATGGGGCAGAGGTGGTGGGTGTGAGTAGGTGTACCTCTCCTGTCTGCGCAGGATGGGAACGAAGCAGGCGGTGGGTGGAGGTCTGGCCAGAGATTAGCCCTCCACTGTCTGAGTGATCCCAGGACTGCAGCAAAGACAGGGCTGGCCTCTCTTCTGCAGCTCCTCACATACCCATTAATGTAAACATGATCAATATGTTTGTTGTGAGACCTGCACAACTAAAAGGAGAGAGGGAAACCACAGGGTTGAAATCTCACTGCCTCATTCTCACTGTCTTTCTATGTGTAACCCATCACATCTCCATGTCCTTTTATTCTTTTGACTGTACTGTTTTATACTTGTGGCGTCTAAATCTCTACCTGAACACCTTTAATAGTTTCCCTGTTTCATTTTCTGTTCGCTGTGCTCTTTTCAAATCATCTCACTCACCTTGCCCAGCTCCTGAGCAGCAACCATTAGGGCCTGGTTATGCTTGAAAAGAAGTTGTTTGTACGACATGTTTGCGTTGTTCCGAACAGCCAGTAAAACGCTGATCACCATAAAAATACAGGGATAGCAGCATCCGTTTTCAGACAGTCCCTCCTGGTAGACATTCATAGTGTTGCGATCGGTTGTTCACATAAGCGGTGACAGAAATTGTTAAGCCACAAATGAAAAAAAAGGTTGAACCCCAAATTGTGAGATTCACAAAATGGTTAGGGAACACTCGCGGTTATGGATAAAAGAAACCAACCCTGAGTGAACTCCTCCTTCTGCGGACTTTGCGGTTGTATAACACAACAAGCAGTTCTGACTGAGTATACATCAGCCTTTACAGCTGACATTTGAAGCAAGATGAAGTTCCCCTACGGCTGCTAGATGTGAGTTTGAGAGAAAACTCACTGTATAAAAGTGAAGAGAAAAAAAATCAGTTGGAATTTCGTCTTCAAATATCTTTATTTCATTTATAATGTCTGCAATATTGTATCATTCATAAAGATGAAGATACAGTTAAAGATACACTAAGTTAAATTTTCCCATTTCCCATGATTTGTTTATTTACTGATTTCCTATTTATTATAGATTTAGCTGTTTAATTTTCCAGTTAATTAGAAAAAAGAGGAAAAGTCCCTCTGACCCTTGTTCATAAGCCATTACGTCTCTCTGCCTCCTCTTCCCTCTTTCATTTTTCTTTCATACTGTAGCCGTGATGCTCTCTTTCTCTGCTGGCTCTGACTTGCATGCAGCTCAGATAACCTCTCACCCAGGCAGGCTTTTCTTCATTTTCGTTTTGTTTCATTTCGGTTTTTTTGGTCATCAAAGGAGAGTGCAATTCATATTTGATAAGCATTTAATTGTTGTGTCACTTCTGTGCTGCAGCTCTGTGCCCATGTGGCTTTTTTTTTTACTCAGAGAAAATGTGCTTTTGAAGGTTAGGAGCATATTTGAACCTCTCATTCTTGGCAAGGTTGGTTTAGCTATTATTCATCCAGCGTTCCTGTCTGTGTGTGAGTGTGTGTTAATATTCGTTTTTTCTCAAAGTGAAGAGAAAAAAAAAACTTTCTGGGAGCTCTTCAACTTTTCTGTTCGGTGACCTCTGTGAGCTGAATACAGTTATTGTTTTTTGAAGAGTGCATTGGTTAGGTGCAGGTATTTCTTGTCCAAAAGCAACAATTTGCCAATTTAATGACAACTGAATAAAATCTATTCACCCATAATTTGTTCTCAGGATAAATTGTAGTCAATTAATTGTTTTAAATGAGTTGTATCCATACAACTGTCATGACCACAGCTGGTCTTTCTTCTCTGCAGCTTTTGGTTTTCGTCCCTTTGGTTTTTTTTTTCTATCTCCGCCATTCCTCACCTGTCCACCAGGTGCCCTCATGTGCTCCTTTGTCCCTCACACCTGTGACTCATCCCTAATCAGCTGTGATCCGCTGCCTGCCTCCCCAGCTGCTCCTCATCTCCAATTAGTGGCTCAGCCATTTCTGCTGTTAACCCTGCCTGAAACTACCTTTAACTCTTCCTGCCTAGATTTAGTGTCTGTGTGCCTGCGATGGCAATGGAAATGGAAATCTGCTGAATGCTGCGTTTACTAAATTCTGTAGACTTGGCTTTTCTGTGCAAAAAAAATGCATACCCATTGCATTGTTGCACATTGAATATATATGTATGACAGGTTTCTGTGTTGTTTTACCTGCGGTTCTGTTGCAGGCTGCACATTAAAACCTCATTAAACCACATTAAAACCTCTTGAACTTAAATTGATGACACCACATGATAGTGTAGAAACCTGGCTGCATTAGCTTAATCTACATGCTGCTGTGTATTTTTAGATAATGTCTTAGTTGTAAACATCGTGGATACAACAAGGTACCATAGTTTATCTTGTGAGTTGTATTGTTTTTAGCGAAGGAATGACACATTCATTATCAGGCTTATTGATTTTGGTTCCGACAGATTCTCCCAGGAAAAAAAACAATAGATTATTTACTAAGTCTAAACTAAAATCAGATTTTATTTCATTCTTTCCTGCTGAAAAAGGTCAATGTTGACTGGAGTCTACAATAAACAAGGGCTACAACCAAAATCACTCCCTTGTTCACTCATTCACTACTCCCTAAATAATAGACACTGAATAGTCTACTCAATAGAGAGCAGTAATTCACAAAAATTAGTGTAAATTGACATGATTTTTTTATGTTCCATTATACTGAGCATACATTACACACTCAGGATTCAGAAATAATAAATAAATAAAATGACAAAAGTGATTTTGGACATAGTCATGATACTCCTGTGGTAAAAGCAGATCATAATTTCCTTATAAAGGATCTGCCCACACATATGTTTTTAATTCTGACTGATTAGACCACTGTTCATGTTGAATTTTGGTGTCACATAGCCTAAAGTCAGTGTCCATGTAGAATTATAACAGTGTAAATGTTTAGCAAGACCAGATTTCACCTCGTTGGAGACCCTCACGATTAAAGTTCAGATTGAACTCGAAGTGCGAAGTGAGAAACGTGTGTCAGTTCATGTCTGGAAGTGAAGACTTCTCACCTCATTGTGAAGAAGTCACAGTTTATACATGCATAGTTGTTAGAGGAGGTCTCAGTAGTCAAAACAGGTAAAAACACCTGCATATGTTTGGGTCTTAAATTAAAGAGAAGGCTCACTGATATTGTTTGACTTACTATACTATTACATCTAAATTACACTGAGCCATCGTTAATGTTGTTAATCTGTTCTGTTCCCGATTAAGAACAGGTCAAAGTGTCCAGTGTGAGAACATGCTCTTTTAAATCGTTGTTGTTTTTGATAATCAAAATAAACAGAAATTCCCAGGCTTTAAAAAAAAAAAAAGATAAAGAAGAAGAATTTTAATTGGCATATCTGAATGATCATCACATAGCACTGCGGTTGCAAGCAGGAGCTAAATTAGCTATGCACTCGGGGATGCTTTGACATCCGGGAATTGATATTTAACTGGCAAATTGCTGTTTATAGACCGTTTTCACAGCAGACGTTTGGACATGTCATAGCAAGAGAAGCACAGGTGTATTTAATAACATTAATTATGGCTCAGCTTCACTCATGTGTCCCAGTAAGCCGGTACAGTGAGCAAGCATGCATAATAACAAGGTGCTGAAACTGATCACATGAATGGAAGCAGCCGTCGCTAATGTTATTTATTACACCTGTGCTTTTCCTGCTAAGATATTTCAAAATGTCAGCTGTGAAAAAGACTTATTGATGAGCTTTGTTGTCAGAAAATCAAACCAAGAAGACAGACAATAAGCATGGATGATGTAAAAAAAAAAAAAAAAAGGATCATGTTAAGTGACTGTTAGTCAATTGATTTACTCGTGTGTCTGGCGAACACCTACAGCCCTTACTTTGACTATGCCTGCAGTTCATGGTACAACAGCCCGACTTTGCACCTTAAAAATAGATTTCAGACTTCTCAAAACAAGATAGTTAGATAGCCTTGGGTGGTTGAGAGTACAGGAAAGAGTCTCTCAGATAGAGCATTGTTCATAAGATTGTACATGGTGCTGTCCCTCGATACCTTAAAAAAATGATTTCATCCAGATGAGGGGCGTTTCTGCTGACTTTGTTCCTCCCAGATTTAAGAGTAACCTGGGGAAGGAAACTTTTTTTGTACATGGCAGTAAATCTGTGGAATAGATTGCCAGGAAATCTTAAAATCATAAGCAGCTTGGGAGGTTTGTAAAAATTGTCTGAGAGGTTATTATGTCTGATAATAGGGTGTCTTTCTATATTTTTATGTTTTGATGTAGCTATTTATTTTAATATTACGGACAGACCCCAGACTTGTTTATAATCTGCTGAGGGGGGCTGTGAAATAATGTTGATATATTGATGTATTTATCTCGGATGTACAGAGTTTTTAATTAGTTTTATCAACTGAGCGGCGAGTAGGGCCAGGCATTGTCCAATGAAGCAATGAAGTTGTGATTGATGTTGTTAATACTTTGAATAACTTGGTGAGTGTATTATATTATTGTTTTGATTAATGTTTTTGTGTCATACTTACTGTGTTAGATCTACCATCTTGACCCCCAAACCCCCACACACACACACATCCCCAAAGGGACCACAATGGAAATAAGCCTCTGACTTTTCCTTTTAACTCAAGCACTCAATGCCAACTGGTGTTTTTAAAATGAAATTGTCAAATAAAATCATTCAATCAATCATTCAGGAGTTTTTAGAGTATGAACAGAGCATCCCAGCGTCCTGTCACAACGTCTGAGCGTTAGTCGGAGGAAGGAGAGGCATATTTTCTAAAGGTTGAGCTGCTTATCCATGCTCGTCCTCGTGGCATCTTGTGGGAATTGCGCTCTAACAATAGAAGCTCATAGGAATCCGACGGAACTGTGGCACGGTCTGATCTTTGTTATGTGACTTGTGGGCCCAGGAACATTTGTTCGCCTTCATCCCTCGATATGCGTGGGATGAACAGATCCTTCCCAGGAGAGTCCAAACTTGCTTCAACTCTCTCCATCTAATTCATCCTCCGTGCCATCTTTTTTTCTCTCTTCAGCCAACCTTCTTATTTTTCTGTATCTCGTTTAATCTCTATAATCTTAATCTATTTCTCTTTTGTTTCATTTTTTATTTCTCCTTTTCTCCCCGCTCTCCTTCCGCCTCCTGTTATTGCAGTTTTGTTTGCCTGTAATCATGTGAGTGGAGTATATACAGAAACGCACCCACACTAGCAAAATAATGAGCATAAACATACTTGCACATCACATGTGGCTTGTTTTATGAAAGAGTGTTGAAATATGTGTTATTACAAGCCATCTTTCCTAGAAGACCTCCATGAAGCTGGAATCTGTCATCATTTGTATCCGTGCTAGCAGCGTGGCTTGTTGGTTGTTTGTTATTGGTCCAGACTGAAATATCTCAACCACTACTGAATGGATTGTCATGAAATTTGGTACAGACATTCATGAGTGATCCCCTGACTTTTCCTTCATTGCCATGAGATTGATATTTTTTGTTCAGAGTGAAATATCTTGACAACTGTTGGCTGTATTACCATTAAATTTGCTACAGCTATTCAAGGTCCCTAGAAGATGAGTTCTAATTACTTTGATGACAGACTGCAAATGGTAAATGGACTGCATTTATACAGTGCTTTTATCCAAAGTGCTTTCCATTTTCACTCAACCATTTCATTCACACACACACTCACACTCACACCAATGGCTGCAAGAAAGCAATTTGAGGTTCAAAATACATGGACAGGAAGATCTGGATGAACGATCTGGATGCCACACCAGCAGAGATATGGAGCCATGGACAGGGAACAGAAGCTTCAGAAAAGCCGCCGAAAGGAAAAGAGGTATGCAACTACAGGAAAATATGCTTCTTCAAGCCAAATCTCAAAGTGATGGAGCTATAAAGGCACGTTTCATCATGGCAGAGGAAATAGCCAAATCCAGGTGGCCATTCACAGATGGTGATTTCATGTAAAACTGTATGCTAAAAGTTTGCGACATTGTATGCCCCAACCAATGACAAGCATTTGCAAATGTCAATCTTGCTAGAAATACCATTGAGTCGATGCCCAGTTGTCTGTTACTGAGGACCTCTTGGACTTAAAACCAATGGAACAACCACAGGCCAGGACATTTTCAAACAGGTGGAGGGCCGCATAAGTGAAACAGGGTTACCATGGGATAAACTTGTGGGGCTGACAACCGATGGTGTCCCTGCTATGTGTGGAGTAAGGAGTCGACTGATTGCAATGGTGCGAGAGAAGATGGGGGGGCACGGGAGGACAGCTGACTGCTCAACACTGCATTAGACATCAGGAGGCCCTGTGTGGAAGAGTCTTAGGCAGGGAAAATGTGATGACAGTGGTTACAAAAATGGTGAATTTCAGCTTGAACCATTACCACTTCAGGGCACTTTTGGAGGAGGAAAATTCTGAATATGAAGATCTACCGTTCCACACAGAGGTGCGCTGGCTAAGCTCTGGTAAAGTGTTGCGCAGATTTTATGAGATGCGTGAGGAAATCTATCTTCCTAGTTTCATGAATAGGAAGGGGAAAGCCCTCTCCGAGCTTGAGAGTGAAAGGTGGTTGTGTGACTTGGCTTTTATGTGTGACATAACGGAGCATCTCAACACCCTGAATATGAAACTGCAGGGACGCAAGTAGCTGATCTATGCATGAGGCAGTGAAAGCCTTTCGAACAAAACCGCGCTTGTGGGAGAACCAAATTCAGCAGGGAAATTATGTTCACTTTCCGACCTGTCAGTCAGTGGCAAACGTGCTCACCACTGCTTTCCCAAGACAGATGTGCGGGAAAACTGAAGACACTCAAAGCAGAATTCGGCAGAAGGTTTTGCCAGCTTTGAGACTCAGAAATTCAGGTTTGAGCTTTTTACAAATCCATTTGCAGTTGATGACAGCGCTCCAGAGCACTTACAATTAGAACTGATAGAATTACAGTGCAATGGTGCACTGAAGGCCAAGTTTGACTCTGTTGGGGCGGGCGCATTTGCACCATTTGTCTTAAACATGATGCCACAGCTCTGCCTTCAGGCTGCCCGTGTCCAGAGCATGTTCGGGAGCACTTATTTGTGTGAGCAAATGTTCTACATCTTGCCTCCATTCTAAATGTGGCTACAGCTCAGGACTTTAAGCCAAGAATTTATGAATTTGCATCAAAGAAAAGATGTCAGGTGTCTTGTGGCTGGAAATAGGCCAATCTATGCAGCGAAATAGCATGCCAACATATTTAGGTCTGTGAAATAGGCTGCATGTGAATTTTGCTTGACTGCTTGACTTTTAGGGTTTTATGTGCAGTCGATTGCATGCCAGAAGGCTAGGCTCTATGGGAGATGTAAACTACATGATCAAAGATCTTTTACGTTTATTTTTTTATTAAATGTCCCACACAACCATTGTGTTGTCATATTCAGGCCTGCGAAACAGAGTGTTGTTAGTTGGCTGTATGATAGCCCGCTTGTAAAAATGTAATCAGAATGCATTATTTTGCTTGACTAAATGCTTGTTGATTTTTTTTAGCGCTTTATGTGGACCAAAGTGTATGTGAGAAGGCTGGGACATGGGACATGCAACAATATAATCAAATATATTTTATTTTTATTGTTTTGATTAAATAAAAGCATGTCAGTATGTCTGGCCCTTGATGTGATTTTCATTTAATTCTCAGTGAGACTGAGTTTGACACCCTTGCTGTAGATTCTTAGTGTTCTTAATTTATTTTCTTGTTCATTTATCCATCAAAATCAATACATGCTGCTAATCAATATCAAAATCACCCTATCCTCATCATAACTTAGCCCTAACAAGGATACAAAGACACTGACCGCAGTGAAGCTAATTTAGGGACACCAATTTGGTTCTCAGTGAGAAAAACCCTGCCCGATTAGCTGATTTCAAGTTGAAAATTTGTCCCCAATTGTGGTCTAAGAGAGAAACACACACACAATCACACACACACACACACACACACACACACACACACACACACACACACTTACCCTCACTAAGCCAGTGACATTCCTCTGCGCATAGGGTTTCTCTCCAGAGTCACTAGATCACTGTCGGATTAGCCCCCTATTTCCCTGCAGGCAGTTGGGGTGCCCCAAGTGTGTCTGTATTTTTCTTCATTGAGTGTGTGTGCGTTTGTGTATGTGTGTGTGTGTGTGTGTGTGTGCTTGTGAATGAAATCGCAGGGAACATGGTGATTAACACTGGATGTGTGGTTGCTCCCGGCGCTGGCACAGTCATAGGGAAGTGCTGAGCCGTGTAAGCACCTGCTTTATTCCCCCCCAGTGAGACGACAGAATAAAGACATCAAGCACCCCCAACCCCGCTCACCCCCCCACACCCATTCACCTCTCCCCCTTCTCCTTCACACACTTAAATACTGTATACAGATATACACACACACATTGAGGCTGACGTCTATGTATGAACGGTGTATATTTAGTCTAAATCTACCAACAATGAGCACCATATTGGACATGTGTCTGCACCATCTTTCCAATAATGACCTCCGTTGCTGGCCGAGCTCTGCTGGAACGGAAGTGTTGTACCACCTTAAATGGACCATTACTCAGATCTATGGTCAACTGTGTTCCGGCTGTGTCTGCCACTGGTCCTTGGATCCAACCAGCAGACTTCAGATCATAGCGCCTGAATCTTTGGCTTGTCTTGTAGAGCCTGGCAGTGTGTTTTAAGGAATGAGAGTTTGAATCAAACAAAACAAGCTGAAAGGAACACACAGAAGCCCTGTAGGGATGCCTCACACCAAGTAAAAAGAGAGAAGTAAGTGGAGTAAGTACGAGGTGGGGTGTTGGAGGATGGAGCTTGTATTCAGTGCCAGTGTTGGTGCTGACTAGCAACTTGTCTTTATTTTTGTCGGACATACAATTTTGTAATAATTACTGTATATTTTCAGTCCATTTTTTAGTTATATTTGTCATTTGTTGATTTATTTTATGCATATGGCATCTTAGAAGGGTAACATACACCTTTTAACTGCAAATAGTGCAACTGATAAGATCACCCAACCACAAATTTAGCCTAAAAACATTAACTTTTATTGACTTATTGATAGCTACAAGTTTGCATCATGGTCTGGTTTGGTCAGACTAATGTACAGGATCAGAAAACATTACTGCTAAAACACTCATCAGTTGACGCATTTATTCCAATCACTGTTTGATTAGGAACACAAAGCATTGTAAAGGATTTCTCCCACTCAGCAGACAGGCTGACCAGATCTAGCCAAAAAGTGTTATAGCTAGAGCTGAAACTACAGCTATAAAATACAGCCATGCTAGTGGCTCTGTGAGGCTGTACTTAGGCACAGTGGTGCATTTAGCTACATGCTGATGTTTAGTATGTTAATATGCTAATGTTTTGCTAATTAGCACTAAACACACAGTACAGCTGAGGATGGTGGAAATATCATTTTGGAGCTATTTGGAAACGAACCAAAATATAGGACAAATTAAATGTTTTAGCTGATGATGGTGCTAGATGAAAAGTTAAGGGATTGCCAACGTTATAACAACAAGTTATAAGTTATTACAACATTAATATCTGTTCCAAATTTCATGGCAATCCATCCAACAGCTGTTTAGATATTTCAGTTTGAACAAAAGCAGCGGGATGACCGACGAACCAACAAACCAACGTTGCATCCCTAAAGCCACACTGCCAGCTCGGCTAAAACAACTATGTTAATAACTGTTTAATTGTTTATCACTTTTCAAGCATAAATGGCCAGAGATACGTTAGTTCCAACTTCTCAGCGGTGTAATTTTTAAAGAGAATACTATGATGTTTTTCCTTCCAGTTAGTTATAAATGATGTCTCCCTCCCATTCAGTCAGCTTAGCATCTGCTGGGCTGACTTCAGAAGCCTTCCTCCCCTCAGTTTTGGCCTTATTGTCTTGCAAGGCCAGTGAGGCTGTGGTAGATTCTGGAGCCTCAGCTGCAAAGAAAAGGGAGTTGTGTGGCTTTGTGCTTCACTTGCAGGCAATTTAAAACTATAATTGTATACAGACACAACATTTTTGAAACATGAATAAAGGTTTGATTTAAAAGGGATGTAATATGCACATTTTCATTTTTATTCTGGGGCTGTGCTGGAATATCTTTGCATGATTTCTAAACAACAACAGTTCAAAACAACCTTATTTATATTATACTGGTATTTATGCAGCCCCTCAGTTCAGCCTCAGTCTGAAACAGGCTGTTTTAGTTCCTGTCTCTTTAAGGCCCCCTCCTGATGAGCCCACTCTGTTCTGATTGGCCAGTTCCGGAGGTGAGGTAAACAAACAATAGAAGTGTAGTAGTACTTCTCTTTCCTGTTCTTTAATTGAAATATAAACTTCTCAAATACATCCGTACATGTTCGAGCCCAAATCCAATTCGAAATATGCAAGTAGATAACGCGAACAGCCCATTAACAACCTTAGCAACAACCTTAGCAACAAAGACTACGGAACGGTCGCTTGTGGGCATACCTTACAGCTCTCCGGTTAAAAGTTTGAAGTCTATTTCCCCAGACAGAAGATTTTCAGGGAATAGTGACGTTAATTATGTTAGCTTATCTTAGCATAAAGACAGGAAGTAGTAGCCAGACAGCTAGCCTGGCTCTGTACCCCTAAACTCACTAACTAGCACATTATATCGGCCTAATCCATACACAAACTGAATAGTAATAACAGTAATTTGTGGTTTTACAGGGAGTTACATGCTGTAGATATTTCTCTCTGGGAGCAGTGACCAGAAGGCACCAGGAAGTCACCAGAGAGAAAGAGTTACATCACGTAACTTCCATGTAAACAAAGGAGATACATCGTTAAGTTGTATCTTGTTGTAATTAGTGAGCTTTAGTGCTGGTAGGCAAATTTTGTTACTTTTGAGCCAGGCTAGCTTCTTCTAGTCTTTAGCTAAGCTAAGCTAAGCTAATTGGTTGCTAGCTGTAGCTTCATATTTAGCGTACAGACATCAGAGTGGTATCAATCTTCTCATTCTTCTCGTACCATTCCTTTAATTGAGTCTTGTTCCAAAACTACCATTAAAAAGAGATTCTAGATAGACAATGATACAAAACAAATGTTTATTGTTTCTTGTTTACAAGTGCAAATGCTTGTAAAAGACTGCTACTCCCTCATAGTCCTCAAATGATGCTAATTTAGCTTTGCTCTCTTCCCTACACATCATGGTTTTAAAGGTGCTAAAATGAAAATTTAACCATATGTGCAAGAATTAAATCCTATTTTAGTAAAGAACAATTATAACTCCTGCTTAGTACCAAAATTATTGCTTCATCTGTGCTTTTTCTTTTGCCTTTAGACTAAGGTTTGGGGGCTTTTTGTGGGTAGTACTGTCTCAAAAATTGTTGAACAGTCGTTTGGTGAAAATAATTTGCAAGTACCGGGGGATAGAGAGAGTGGAAATTAAAAACGTCATGTGTATTATTGTTATTTTGTGTGTTATTGTCAGTAAAAAAAAAAATGTAATCCACCTTAAAAACTGCCTATCTATCTATCTGTCTATTGTCCGCAGATGTGTGAGACTGCACAAATGAAATTGGTGAACTGTAGGTTATATGACATGCTGAGCAGTGCTCTGTGCAGAAGCGCTGACAGTGACAGGGTCTAGCAGTGATACTGGGGCACTGGAGGTCTCTCAAGTGTCGCCGAGAGCTATGGCCACATAATTTGATATAGCTGCAGTGGTGAGAATGAAGAAAAACACAAACAGCAACCTTTAATTATGCTGCCCCGGCTACTTCTCAGAGAGTTGAGTCTCGAGGTCAGTAAATCTCATCATTTTGTACACAACACCTTCATGAGTTCATTTATCAGGTTAATTCTACAGTACGAGGAACCACAAGCCTGGTTTTTGATCAACCCTCTCCTGTGTATATCCTCTCTCTTTAATCAAACGTAAGATCTTTCTTCACCTCAGATCTCTCTTCGTGACATTTCTTCAAGGGTTAATTTGCCATCAGCAATCACCAGACGTGTCACTCTGTAGTCAAATGATCTCTCTTGCACAGAAACGGTGCTTAAAATTCACTCCCGTCTCCCCTGTCAATCACTGATGGCTGCATCAGATCAGAGTTTTGTCTGAGCTGAGACTGAAGTTGGTGGAGATCAGCGGTGTCAGAGAATTCCCCTGGCCTCCCTCCATCCCCAGAAGGTCACTTTGCCGCAGGCACTCTTTTCCATTCTTTGGCTGTAAGGGTTGCAGGAAAGCTAATGTGCCCGACTAATGAGAGGGAGAAAGACAGGGAAAGGGCAAGAGAAAAAAGCAGCTAGCAGATTAGTTTCAGATTTCAATTTCATATGTTAATGTTGTCTAAAGTCGATCTTTGTTGTACGGTTTGTGGCAGATTAGCAGTGATCTTTCTTAGTTACTGAGCAATAGAACATGTTCTAACACTGTCGCTGTTTGTGAGGCTTTTTCGTGGACCAGCTTTCTCCTGAAAGCTGATCAAAAGCTGTTTATTCGCCTGTGTGTGTTGCGGCACCACTGTGCACATTTCATCTTCATCTTTGTATGTGTGTGTATGTGTGTGTGTGTGTGTGTGAGAGTGCGCACACTTGTATGTTTGTTTCTGTGCACACACATGTTTCTCTCTGTCACCACTGGCTTTAATCATCTGTGGAGCGAGGCCACGGGCAGAAGTCAGTGGTGACCCACCCACGCTTATTTAGTGTGTGTGTGTGTGTGTGTGTGTCTCTCTCTCTTTATGCATCGTTCCCCCTTGTGCTGCAGTCCTGCTCTACTGCTAATGACCCAGCAAAGCACCTTAATGACAAGGAACACATACTCCCTGCTGTTCTGTGAGCCACAACTAATAAGTTGGTCAGTCAAACACGGAAAGTATTGTAAACCCTTTAAAAAACAAAAAAGAAATCAATAAGAACACAGCAAAGCATGAGCTGCAATGAGCCAATAAGATTTCACAGATCTGGCGTTGTGTGAAGAAAGCTCCCATCAGTCAGATCTGCTCGGGTCTTTGATGGGCAGTGGGGGGGCGAGGACCGCAGCGGAGCACTGTAAGACGAGAGTGAATAGTAAAATCAGAATTTGTTTGTTTATCTTTTACTGCTAATTCCTCATTAAAACCAGTCAGAGGCAGCGGGAGCCCTTTGATAAGAAGCAGCACAGTGTTTGCTTTACTTCTCTAAGCGCTGTCATCTGGTAGGCCCACTGTGTGAGTTGGCTGCAGACACCAGGAGATTGTGTTGATTTACCTTATTCAAAATATATCATTTTCATAACTCCTTCATTATTTTGTGCGTGGCAAACTGTTTACTCAGGTGAATCGGAGCATTCGGCGCCGCTCGGGCTTTTGTCTCGAGCAAAGACTTTGATATCAACCAGCACTCTGCCCTCTTCCATCTCTTACATGAAATACTGTTCACGTAATTGCTTCAATGCTTGGCATGTGCACGTGTGTGCGTAGGATCGCATGAGCGCGAGTGTATGTGTGCGCGCAGCCCACACTCCGACTCTACATGTGTGTAACAAGGACTGTATTTAAAGACCAGGCTGTATTTCATAGGTCATTTCCCTCCGCTCCTCCAGAGCACACTACCCGGACTGCGTCCATCTAAAGCCGAGATTGAGTTCAGCTCATTTTTCAGCTCTGCCTCATGTCCAGGTTTTAATAAAGCCAGTAGGAGGGTTGGGAGACTTAGGGGGCTTTTGGGTGGAGGAGGAGGACGAGGAGGAGGAGGAGGGGGTGGCAGTGTGAAAGGCACTAATTCCAGCGTCGCTTGGTGCTGGTTTGGGATCTCATTAGTGCCGTGTTGTACTGTCACACATACGCGTCCACTTGCTCAATCATAGCGAGCAAAGACGTGTTTAAATCCAAAATGAGTTTCTGGCTACAAAACCCCCACCTCACGTCCAAATATCCAGAGGAGTCTGATTTATGGGGGTGCAACACAGGAAATACCACAGACCTCCGTCTCAGTGCTCCCATTTTTTACGCTAGGCGATTGTTTTTTGTTTTGCCTTTTTGTTACTCCATTACTCTGAACTTCCTCTCTTTCCTCCCTCTATTCCCCGCTCTTTTTCTGTTATTTGAGCAATTCCTTCTGGATTTCTTTCTTCTTCTCCTTTTAAGGGTTGATCCTAATTGGTCTCTCTCCCTCTTCTTCTTCTTCTTCTTCTACTCACTTGCACCTTTTAATGAAGAATAAAACAGGAAACATGAACTCCATGATGAATAAAAGCAGGAGAAATATTTTATATCGATTAAAATCTGGGTGAATAAATCAGACTGATCTTTAAAGCTTAAAGAGTTGTTACCTTTCCAGAAAACATCAATAATATATTACTTACCTGCATAATCTAGATAGAGGTCCCAAGATAAACCAGGGCCTATCAATGAAACACTAAGGAAGGAGGGTGCCCACCTGATGACCCCAGCGAAGCATTTACTCCCTACCTCCACTCGAGGAATGATTGTCGATTACAATACGGGATTGTATGAGCTCAACTGAAGGGTCACCGGATGATAAAAATGACATGACAGAAATAAAAACATTTTTCTTCTTGTTTTCTTTGTTTTTTCTTGTGAAACACTGGATACTTTCAACTCTTCAGGCCTAGAAAAATCCTTCAGATACCTCTGTAAGTAAGTCAATGAGTCAATGTCAAGAGTTTTCAATAGGAACTATTGCTTTGATAGAACATACAGCAGTTCCCAATGACAACTGCATATATGTATGTATTATTAAGAGTAGCTAGGACACTGTGAAAGAAAGAGAAGTTGCTGCAGATTTTTAAACAATGTTTTTGTTATTTAATGCTTGGAGCACTGCAAATGAAATTCACCTTGACTTTATTGGGGTGGCAGTAGAAATACTGGAGACGGTGGACTATTGTAAAAACATTGCAAATAAAATCAAAATTAGCTGCATGCCTCTACTTGGAAGTGAGAAAATATGTTTCTCTGTTGTTTTTTTGTAATTTGGATGAAGCTGGTAAACCTTCATCCTCCAGTTTTTATTTTATTATTAATTAAGTGTTGAAGTAGTTGTACAGATAGTAGCAGCAGTATGGTATTTTTTTCTGTTTCCTTTATTTTCTTAGTTTTTCCTTTTGGATATTGTGTGTCCAAAGCCTGATATATCGTGTTCCTCTGTGCCATACATCTGTTGTTCTCCAAAAACTATTAAAAATATGTTAATGAGCCGCACCCTTTGCACTGGGTGACATGTTCCTTCATGATTACAGTTACATTAGTTTGTTTAGAAACAGCTCCAAAGACTAATATCTAATATCACACTAATATCACATTTTCAGTCTTAGGAGAGAGGTCAGATATATGTATATATAAGATATATCAGGCTTTGGATACACACACAATACTTGTAAGTAGGATAAGTTCTTTTTTTTTTTTTTTTGGCTCTGTACATTTGCTGACAATAAGAAAAATACAGAAAATCACCATATCCTTTCTAAATTCCTCGCAGTAACCTTTAACAGTGAAAATGCTTATGCAAAACATACAGCATCTTAAAAACAGAAAGCTTTAAGAAACTGTCGACTTTCCACTTCAAGCTTGTCAAATTCATATTAATAAGATAAGTTGAGGTTATTCCTCTCTCACTGCGAACATGATCTGCAGTTCAAACCATGAAACAGCCTCTCATTTGGCCCTCTCTACTGTAACAGTATGTACCTACAGTATCTCATTTCCCTGTACACCAGTATCCTCCACACTCTCATTAAGGGGCCTGACTATCCTCTAAATCCGCCAGGGTTTGATCATTAGGACGTACGGGAGGAATCAATCCGGTGAGTGAATTCACATCACATACACCTCCAGCTCTCATCAAATGACCTTGACTGCTGCCGCTGCCGGCACCGCTTGGTTTTAGATGAGAGGCTAAGTATGATAGTAAGATGTGTGATGTGCAGATGAAGTATAGCATTGCACATTAGGTTGGAGGAGGTAAATTCAAGCAGGCTAATGAATGTGCCATGCTGACTAATTTAAAGTTCAGCTCCCACGTAAAGGTAATGAGAGCTGCTGCACACTTGTCACTGCAGGCCCAGGTCACGGATTTAAGGCTGCACATCTGTAAGGTGTGTGTGTGTGTGTGTGTGAAAGAGGACACGAGGGTGATGTAAAATGTCTCAAAGCTAGTTAGTTAGTTAACCCATGTAGTTCGCCACCCTCGGGTCCTGATGGTGATGACCTCATCAGCATGACACCGCCTGGTTTCGCTGTGTCGGCTCCCAGAAGTCCTCATCCCCAGACATATGGAATTACAAAGCGAGGCAACATTTGCACATGTGCTGTCACTTCACTGAATGCATACATAAGACATTAAAACACGCCGTCATGGTGCGATACTGCAGTTCCTCGCTCTCGCCAGCTCGCCAGCTTTGTTAACATCTTTGCCTACTGCCTACCACACAAGCTCCCTTATCCATATGCAGTAGATCCCCGGTAATAAAAATGAGTGTCACCTGCGTGTGACAGAGGTATTTTTGTAGGTGAAGATGCAACATCCATAGCCAGCAGTTCTGAGAATGCAGGTGGTTCGGAGGTAGAGATAAATGTGCTTCAGACTCGGGCAAATGTCGCTGTTACACAACTGAAGAGTAATAACCACGATGAGGGCCAACTTGTTTTTTTTTTTTTTTTTTTCTCCCTCCTCTGCTGCTCTGTGCAGGAGACTGGGCATAGTTTCAAAGCCTCCTCTTTTCTCACTCTGACTCAGTCTGAAGGAGAGAGAAGAGAGTGTCCTTCTCCCACATTCACACGGGAAATTCATCATTCTGTATTTGGACTAAAAGACTCCAGGAGCGAAAGACTATTCTCTCCTCTGTTCAGTACACTGTCACACCCTGCGTGTCATGGTCATCCTCCCTAAACCTTTGACACTTACTAACAAATACACACATGCATTTACACTGTTTGACATTCCCTTGAGAGTCTAATGCCTTGTACACATCAGGGCCAGTATGACTCTTCTGCACACCGTATTCACCGTACTTGTTTATCTATACATGTTCTCTCCTTAGTCATTCACCTTTTAACTTATTTATCCGCACATTTTGTTTTTTGAGTATATGATCCACGGTTCTGGAGCCGGGAACATGCATGCTGCAGCAAGATGTCAGGTTCGTTTTAACTAGGCTCATTAGCTGCAGAAGGCGGCACCAGTTAATTAAAATAATTCCCTGTTATCGCGGCTGCTTTGGTCAGCCAAACGATACCGGGGGACTGCTATGCAGCACAGACTGCTCTCGCTTGGCGAACGGCGCTCCTCGACCACAGCTAGCACCTAATTAGCGCTGGAGGAGGAATATTTTACTGCGAATTAACATGCCGCGCTTCGGCTTGTGCTCTAATTGACGAGACTCATCTGAGGGCCCGTGGAAGACTGCGGCTGTACGGCGGCTCAACTCAAGCGCAGAAGAGAAACACGCATAGAATGTTTAACCATTTCATAATTAGTGAGAATCAAAAAGCTGCTTGTTTAGTGGCGGACTTAAGTTGATTTTTATGGGTGTTGCGTACTCACCCAGAGGAGGGAATCTCTGTGTTCTCCCATGACCTCCGTTGCACTCGTTCCAGCTTAAAAGCAGGTGGGGATGTTACATAGGTTAGAGGGCAACAGTGGTAAATATCCTATAATCCATGTTCAGATCAAAACTCAAAGGTCCAGCCTAATGAAAGCATTTGGACAAGCCATAATCCAGAGTAATAGGAAGGGATCCGACACACACTCTCCTCTCATCAAGTTACTCTGTTGAATAACATTAAAACCCAAACAACCTTCAAAATACATATTTAAAACCCTGGGGCCTGGGGTAAGCTTTAGCACATGGCTACGCCGACAGGCAGCATTTTGAAAGAAAATTTAACCAGACTAATATTTGATTGGAGCTTCTCGCTGGGCAGTGGGATAATTGCAGGCTGTTGACATGACTGTGGGGATCAAGATTAAAAGACACTTTCACGTATTTTTCAAGCTTTTCTTGCTCACATGTGTATACTGTATGTTTGCTGAGCTGTGTTGGGAAAGTTAACTGAAAATTGTACTCAGTTACTGATTACACATTACTCATTGTAAAAGTCATTACATTACTTTAGGGCTGCAACTAACAATTATTTTCATTATATATTCATTTTTATTTTATTTTCTCAATTCATTGATTAGTTGGTTGGTCCAGAAAATCTCAAAAAATGGTGAAAAATGTTGATCACTGTTTCCCAGAGTCCAAGGTGACGTCTTCAAAATGTCTTGTTTTGTCCACAACACAAAGATATTCAGTTTACTGTCATAGAAGACAAAAGAAACCAGAAAATATTCACATTTGAGAAGCTGAAGTCAGAGAACTTGGACATATTTCTCTTAAAAAATGACTCAAAACGGTTAATCAATTATCAAAATAGTTGGCAATTAATTTAATAGTTGGCAACTAATCGATCAATCACCTCATTACTAAGTGGCGAAAGTAACGTTTTACATTACTCATTACTTTCGTTACTCAGCCATCAGCTCTGTCAACATCGCTTTTAACCCTCTTAAAATCCTCCACACCCACACGTTGCATTTTTTTGTATTTAACACATGTAAAAATAGAAAATGAGACGTTTGTGGTTTAACAAGCAGGCAGGATACAGTTTGGAGGGATTTATTGACCATCCAACAGCTAGCATTAGCATAGCCTCGGTGACTGCACACAGCGCTACAGAAGTCCCGACCTCTGCTATAAGATTCACACACCCTCCAATTCTGAACTAAACTAGTTTTAGGTGACTCCTGAAAGTCAGCGTACCTGTGGCTAACATTAGCAATCCAGTTAAGAACACACAACATGTGTATAAACCAACTTTGGAGTTACTGCAAGTTGCTTTTCTCCTCCTCTGAAGACCATACTGATATCAAACCTCCATTAATCCCAGTAAGACAGCGAGCACGCCGACCCCCAAGTGTACAAGTAACGGAGCATTACTGGGATTAGTTACTGTAATGTAATTACTGATTTTATAAACCGTAATCCCTTACACTACTCATTACTGAAAAAAGTAATTGCAGTACTGTAACACATTACAAAGTAATGCGTTACTGCTTAACAGTGATATTGAGAGTCATCGGTTGCTGCAGTTGTTCCTCCTGTCCATTCGACATCACTCAAATTTACCTGCTTTTGACACAGAAAGATACAAACTCTTTAAAACCAACCACAGTCTTGATATTTGGACCCAGTGGTGCCTGTGAGGACCCTCACATGGACCCGTGTTCCCAGGACCCATGTCTAAAAACCCACTGTAAAAACCCAAGTGTGATAATGGACAGTGATTTTAAATTGGACAAACAGATAAAGTCAATGATCAAAACTAGCTTTTTTTTCCATCTGAGGCTCTTATCTAAGATCAAGTCCTTTTTATAGTTTAATGATTTTGAAAGGGTTATACATGCTTTTATCTCATCCTGACTTGACAACTGTAATGCCCTTTTATGTTAGCTGGGCCTCCCTCTCACACTTGCAGTTAGTCCAGAATGCTGCAGCTTGTCTTTTAACAGGAACACTCAAACAAAGAGCACATTTTCCCCATACTGACCTCCCTTCACTGGCTTCCTCTACGTTTTAGGATTGATTTTAAAATTTTATTGTTTGCCTACAAATCGTTAAATGGACTAGCTGCAGTCTCTCTGACCTTTTACAACCACATGTCCCATCAAGGTGACTCAGGTCCATTGACCAGTTGCTTCTGTTCCTTTGCAGTTGTAGCCCCCAAACTTTGGAAGGAGTTGCCTCTGCATGTTAGGCTGGCTTCTACGCTGCCTGTTTTTAAGTCCTGTCTTAAAACACATCTTTATTCCTCGGCTTTTAACTCAGCATGAGAGTTGCCCTTCTTTGTCTTTTTGTCTGTTAAACTGGTCTTTGTGTTTTTCTGTTTTTTTGTGTTGTTTTATGGCTTTTGCTGTTTTGATTGTACAGCACTTTGGTCAACTGTTGTTTTTTGAATGTGCTTTATAAATAAATTTAAATTGACGTGACTTGACATCCAACAAAGTCCATAATGCAATGGATAACATCTGTTTCTGTCTCCATGTCCAAACTGAGCTAATTAATGACATCACTATTATTATAGCTGTGATTTTTTTATTTATTTTTTTCAGATTTCACAAAGCTCTTTCAGTGCCACAGGAGACATTACGCAACAGTTTTTACAGGCTGAGTAGTAATATTTTATATCCGTTTTGATAGCCTACATTTGGTGTAGCTCCCTTTTGAAATTATTAGGGTTTTTGTGTTAATTTTAACTGCACTAAAATCAATTTTAAAATCATTTATTAACCATTTAACTGCAGACTTGATGGTTCCTTAGAAAACTGAGTAGGTCATTATTAATGGGTTCCCTCCTCTTAGGGCAAAGTGTTGAAGAACTGTATACTTCTCCATGATTTCATGTTTGTTTCATTCAACACGTTTCTCTGTGTTTGTATTGTGGGGTCTTTAGTAGCAGATTAGTGTGGGTTATGCTTCTGTAATCAGTTTATAAACCTGGAAACAGTTGCTCAATATTCCCTCTGATGATATTTGTTCCATATCTGAGATAACTACTGTGACTAATACATAAACTCTTTCCAGCAGAAGAGACGTCTCTTTTTCTCTCTCTCGGTTTCTCTCCTTTTGCTTTGTCTCCCTTTTGTCTCTCTGTACAGAACTGTAACATTGTCACATTTTAACATATTGGTTGTGAGGAGAGTGGGTGGGAGCGCCGACTTTTCTTAAGAACGTTTTTTTTTTCTTTTTCATTTGTGTATTTGTGTGGTGATGTTTGTTCTCGGCATGTTAATCTAGCAGTCAACAGTGGTAAAGCCCGAGCTGTGTATTTCAGAGACCCGGGGATCTTTTGATCAGACCGGCGCTGCCTGCTGAGCCCCTTTCGCAACCCTACCGAGGCTTGTTTGCAGCTGCACACACTGTATGCACAGGCTGCTGCTGCGTTGCTGCTGCTGGAGTAGTCGCTCTCACACACAGGGGTTTTTATACACTATGCTTTCACGCCCGCTCACACACACCTGTCCATTAACATTTCTCACACAGTAACGGAGAAATATCTTTGTCCACATTCTGGTAATAATGAAAGCGCAAGCATGAAGACACATATGGCTTGCACACCCACATACGTCCATTCAGTTTCTTGAAAAAAACATACTACGTTTTAACTTTAACATGTACAAACCCACTCTTTGTGGGGTTTGATACACACACACACACACACACACACACACACATTTGAGCCCACTCACTGACACATGAAAGCAGACACAGAGAAGAGCAGCCTCCGTGGGCCTCAGGGAGCTCTAATGGCCTTGTAGAGTGCAGTCAGGGAGAGTGAGGGTGAAGAGCAGAGCAAGGTGAAGGCGCACAGCTCCATTTCCAGTTAAACACACACACACACACACACACACACACATGCACGTGAACATCTGTGTGCTTAGACACATTGTACACAAGCACGTTGAAAAGTACGGCGCGCAGAGAAAGCGCCCAACTAACAAACATGCCAGTACAAGCAGAATTCAGCGCACTTTCTCTCTCTCTCTCTCTCACACACACTCACACACACACACACACACACACACACACACTGCATTGCTACAGTCAAGCGGCCCTGTCCTGATGAAGCTGCTGTTTCTAAAAGGAGCAGAACATGAATTATGCAGGTTCGTCTTCACATGAGGGGGTTTTTCTCCTTCTCTGCCGCATTCCTCTAAGCCAGCTGTTTTCTGTTTCTCCTCTGACTTTCCTCCGCTCCCTCTTTCACTCGTTTAAACTCATCTTCTCATCTCAAATACTTCTATCGGTTTCACTTTAAATCAGGTCTCCCAAAAAACTGCTCCCACCCGTTCCTGCGTGCTAACCCCCCCCCCAGGCTCCCCAACGCTTTCTCCTTTCCTGCTCTCCGCTGCACCCACTAACCCTTTTTCCATCTCTTTATCTTTGTCTTCATGTTGCACGCTCTCTTCCTCTTCTCTCTCCCTCGCCACCTCTCTCTCTCTCTCCCTCTCTCTGTACTTCTGCTCGCTTATACCCGTGGATGGAGTGCTGAGTAGAGGAAGGGAAGAGGGCCAGTGCTGCTCCAGTGGTATCGGATTCTCATAAGTGTGTGAAAGAAGAGAAGCGGAAGTCTTACGGTTCTGTCATCTGCCCACGCGGCTCTAGTTTCCCTACTAAAGAAGTCTGTGACAAACGTCCAGAGCGATCCGCGGCCATCAAATCGTGCAATGTTTGTTTGTTTGTTTGTTTGCGGGTTAAGGTGTGTGTGTGTGTGTGCGTCTGCGTGCTGTAGCGTGCGTCGGTGTGTGTTTGTGCGGCGAGAAGTGAGAGAAATTTTTTACAGCAACACCTTGTCTAACAGTTACATTGCATGTGTCTACATGCGCATGTATGTGCAATAAAAGGTTGGTTAACCCCTCACATCGTTGAAAAGATACATTTCAAGCATCCAACAGCAATGTCTCTTTCCAGAAACATGTTGTTACTCTGAATAGCCTGCTGAATAAGAAATCTACAGTGTGAATTACTGTCACTGTTACTACTTTCTACAGGAAAAAATAGTCCCGGTTGTGCGTTAAGGGGGTTATGGTTAACTGTAAGAACTGTGATTGGTCAGCATGGGCTACTTATGTTTTCTGCTGCAGGTTTACAATGCTGCTAGAGATTGTTGAGGATAAAAACAACACGAGAAAGTTGAAGAAAGACTCGATAATTGTCTCCTTTTCAGTGACACACAGCAGCAAAAGCCATTTCCACTGCAAACCCTCAGTTCATTGCAGCCCTCTGCAGCTCTCTATCACCGCGGATCAGAGAACATAAAGACGGCAGCTGTACAGAATTTTCAAATATTCAGTAATGAGACAAGACAAAGCACTCTCTATAATGCAAAGTGAAGGAAAGCATGTAGACAGTTACTGTAGGGAATATAATTAAAGCATGATATGAACTGATCTCATTCTATACATTCATCTAGTGTTGAGATGGTGATTATCAACAGGTGAAATCAGACACTGAACAACAGGACTCCTGTTACGTTTTTGCAGCAAGTATAAACCCAGCTTAACAGGCACATTGTTTATAGAAAGATATGTTTCTATATTTTTCTCAGAGTCAACAACAACCAACAGTATGTTAGTCCATCTCTCAATACTTTCTGACTTCTCTAACCTGTCTGTAGCACTCAGCTCCATGTTCATCTGTTCCCACTAAATCTTTAGTTTACAAATACCTAGTTAAATTTTTTTAAGTAAGCTGGGCACTGCAGCTTTACGAGAGTAAATACTATATTTGTCGTGGGACTATTTTCAGCTGCGGATTAATACGGATTTGTTGCTTTAGTGAGTATTTACAGCAGCAAGACCGTGTATGTGGGATTGACTAAAAATTAATTGTCACTCAGAGAAAAGGTGAAGCTCTCTGATGTGTTTTTAATTAGTTTTTGGGCAACAACAGAGGTCTAAGGAGGCAACACTTGTTGGTAGGATAAATTAATTGTTGTTTTCTGTCTTCTCATAGGATTTGGTCACTATAAGAAAAACATATCGCCAACCTTATCCTTTAATTGTCATTTTTCTGAAGCTGTGAGAGCTACCAAAAGAATCTCATTCACTTCTATTGTATTGCGTTGAAGGCAGGAATCTCAGAAAGATCAAGGCTGCTGCTGGAATCCTGAGACAACAACAAGGTCACCTCCCTCCACAGTGGTGTGGTGGGAAGTCACCAGAGGGCCAATCACCGGGGCCATTTTCATCTCTCTCTCAAAGCAGCTGCTTTGTCCTTGCGGGATCGATCCGGAGTGGCATTGTCGAGTCGGTTCTGCTGTGTCTCTGTCAGCAGGGAATCCAGGCGTTCCTAACAGGGGCACATCACACGTCCCCGGTCCCCTTCAGGGTCCAGACCGACCCAGCTCCAGAACACATGTGGTCTGGCCGGCTGCCACCTCTACACCGGCAGCACACACATGATGTGACCACAGTACCTAGGTGAAGTCTGACAGTGTGTATTTGCGTATGTGTGTGTATTCATGCAGCAGGAGTTTATGACCTTGTTTTTACCTGTGGGATGACATAAGGCCCTCACATTAGGGAGCTTTTCCATTACTACTTGCAACAAAAAGTTCACCCCCTCTTATTCTTCAAGGGTAATATTTGATTATCATTTAGCCTGTGCACCTGCGGTTGTTGTCATTACAGCACAAAAGGTCTTTTATACAAAGAAAGATAAAGATGTTGAACACAGAGTGTCATGATGATCTGATTTTTGCGCTGCCTTCTTAAGCAGGGAGAGGAGTTAAAGGGATAGAAAGATAAAAGACTAGTGAGTGATGGTGAAGATCTCTGCATTGTTAACCTCACGGCACACTTTCTCCTCCGCTGGAATACAGACATGCAGCTTCCCACTCAATCCCATTACCTCAGCTGACCCTCTGCTGCCCCAACGATACTCATATAGTCTCACAATCTGGGGACACAAACGGAGATAAGGTGTTTACACACAGGTTATATCAGCTGTACTGATGTACATATCTTGGAATTAAACCCCGAAGATAAAACCTTGTTCTGTTTTGTTACCTTTCTTTCCCCTTATACTCACCCCTCCGCTCTCCTCCCAGAGCAACCGTGAAGCCTGTTGCGCAATGAGCCGTAATTTTTTTTTTCCAGCTCTTGTTCGGACATCTTTTTGTGTTTAATCGTGGGAGATTGAAAGGATTAAGCTGGAGATTACGTACGGCGGGATTACACTGACCCCGATATCGGGAGGCCTCTGGGACGGGATGAGGGGGAAGAGGTGCAGTGAACCATGGGACCTGTCGGAGTAGATGAGGGTGGATAAGTGACGAGAGATAGACGTGGAAGGGAAGAAAAGCAAGCAGGGAGCTGGGAGATAATTGTGTGGGATAAGAGATGTGTGAGGAATGGAAAAGACGGTGAGGTAATGGAGTAAGAGATTTCACTGGAAGGGGGCATGAGAAGGGAAAGGGAGGTAGATAAAAGGACAAAGTGTTTTGTGGAGGAGTGTATCACGAATATAAGGTTAAAGGATAATTATGTTTTTTTTGGAGGAATTCTGCTTTTGCAATCTGTAATCATAACATTGTATTCAACAAGTTCACTGCTGAGATGCGAGAATGAAGCAACATTGCCAAGTCAGACAAGACAAAGAACACAAGCAGCCAGGCAATCAAGCAGGTTTAGCCAAACTTATTATTGTATTTGAGAAAATAGTAATAAAACTTATTTATATTGCACATTCCATACAAAAAATGCCATACAGTGTGCTTCACAAAACAAGAACAAATGAAGGCAAATTATAAAATTATTACTCAAGCTGTCACAGATGTATTTAGAGAGCTGGATACAGTCCGACAAGTCCGTCTTGCTGCCAACTTGTCCCGGTGACAAACTGCAGTACTGCAATATAATAATCTTTTTCTGGGTATGCAATGGATGAGAGACTTTCCAAATGTGTATTTGGAGATGATTGCAGTCATTTTGGATGCACTCACTATTAAGTATTACCTCCAAATAAAGTGACTTTGTTGTCTTGTAGCGATGTTGCTCTTTTCCCAGATCTCAGAAATTACTTTTGTGACTATAGTGTTAAAAAAGTGATAGTAATAAATAATCTTAAAGATTTTCATGAATACTATTATTTATGGTTGGCATTCTTTCTGAAATAGTCATTTCATGTATTTACAGTCAGTAATTACTTCTCTATATAGTAGTTTTTATGCCAACTGAACACTTGTGTCCACATACGCATTGAACTGGCAAAACACCAGGTGGCTTTTTTTTTTGTGAAGCAACCACAGGAAATGCAATGTATTTGTCACCAAGGTTAGACCATGATCGTTCATCAAATGGTCATTTTCAGCACTTTTTCGTCAGCAGATCAGTTTACATATTGTAGGGAGTTATGGAACAGTGAGCTGCTGAAGAGCTGCGGGCGACAGGCTGCGCAACTCCAGCTCCACAGCAAGGTAACCAACTGTCCTGTTGCTGTGTCCTGCTGTTGTGTTACTTGCACAGTTTGCAGCATGAAATCAGATCTTGGTTGCAATTATCGTATTGGCCCGAACACCTACAACACACTTTCACACTCATCCTGTTGGGAATGTTTTCCTGAATACTGTTAATCCAAGGAAAAAAGGGAGCTCAACCTCGAAGCCTCTAGTAAAAAGGTAAAATACTTCCATTAAAGCAGAACGTAAATTGCACATTTGTGTATCTTGTCTGTCATTATCACTCTCTCGCCTCTCAGGCTCTTGGAAGCTCCTTTTTAGCCCCTCATCATCTGTGACAGCAGTAAATCTTGGCTGCTTGACAGACAATTCGGACTCTGGTCCATTTCTGCAGTAAAGATGTCGCTTTCGACTTGTTTCCACTCGTCATGGATTTATTTCCTTCATGAGAGAAAAACGCATTACACAAACCTTCAGACACTCCTGTAGGTTAAACTGAGCTAATGAAACACTTTTAGGGGTGACTAACTCTAAAAGACACACTCTACTTACTCTAACAGACTTGAATGCACTTGCTAGCTTAGCAACATTAAGGCTACAAACAACCCATCATGCAACACTCTCTGAAGGTACTATCTCCACTCAAAAGGTCTCTGATCTTATGACCACGTAATTGTCTAGTCCTCAAATATAACAAGACCTCCACTTTTTCAAATGTAATTTCTAGAATAAAATTGCGTCTTATATCCAGGCCAGTGCAGTATTGATCAACGATTTTATTAAAACAAAGTGAATTTGTTTGGCTGCACTGTGAATGATTCATCAGTTGCCCTTCTGTTGTATTTCTGGCAAAGTAGTTGCTCCAGGAGTGTTTGCTGTAATATTTAGTATCAGGACTGAAATCTTGAGGAAATTCTGACATTTGTGATGCTGTTTCACTAACATTAACTCAATTATTTCATAACATTTGCTGGTACATGTCACATTAATCTGCTCCATGACAATTCTTGTCTTTTTCCCCAAAATTTCATGTTTCACACATGCAACACATTAGCATCAGTACGAATGCTAGAAGCCGTTAATGAACTTTGTCTTTAAGGGATCGAGCCGGAGTCGTGTTGTCGATTTGGTTCTGCATAAACAGCTCAGATTAAAAGTTGATGCTCTCGTCACCGACACATGGAAAAACACATTCACACTTTTCATGTTCACACGTAAGCAATAACACATGCACAGACACTTACATGCACACACAAACACATACGCCCATACAGAGTGGCTTATTACAAACCCACATCCCATATTGAGGGATTTATTCATCAGATTCTGTGTCATCTCTGCTTATCTGTGTTTCATTCATTTAGAACTGCCAGTTTTGGTTTAACTGGAAGTCAGAACAGATTTATTGTAGCTATGGAAGAGAGTCATTATAATATGTCTGGACAAAGAGGGAGAAAGTGAGAGAACAGACGGATGAAGTGGCTGGAGACCTTGGGTCCGTAGCATCGTTTACTCACAATTGCCGCATCATATCACACTCACTGTACTGACGATGAGTAAGAGTCTATTCATAAAAACTACCAGGTGTTTCTGTTGTAACATGAATTGATAACATGGGTCAAGTTCAGGTTTATTATTTCATCATGGTGTAATGAAACATTCCCTTTGACCAAGTTAAAACAAAAAAAACTCCTCATGCATATTCCAGTGGACATCAAATGCAAATGCGAATATACTGTAGCGTGCAGAGATCGGCCATCACGAGAGCGAAGGCCACACAGGCGGACTGGCAGGCACGTCTTCTGCATCCACATCCTGTCCCCCTTGTTTACTCCGGAGGCTCTCTTTTGCATTGGCTACAATACCTTGATGTCACCCATCGATTGTCAGCAGTTAGAGAGACGTGCGCAATGCCCTGATTAGCATACAATTAGGACTGACCCGCTGCCCCTGGGACTGGACGGAGCGAGGGATGGATGGAGAGCTTTAGAGGGAGGGAGGGATGGAGGGAACAGCAGCCTGACACAGTGGCTTCTGTTTCTGCTGACATGTGCAGGACAGTGGTGGGGTCTCAGAGGGCACCGTGGGCCAAGGTGTGCCAAACCTGTATTGACGTCTGGGAGAGTTGTCTCGGGCCATGCTAACGGACGCCACTATGAGGGCTTAATGACCGTCCCAGCCAGGGAAAAGGTGCATAAATGCATGTGTGTGTGTTTGCCACAGTGTGTGAAGTAGAGTGTGCATGTTGAGAGAGTTGGAGAGGTGATCGAGGGCTATAAAACAACAACACAAATAGTTACTCATAGTTTGGGGTGATTCTAAGGTTGTAACTAACCATTCATTAATTTATTCATCTATAAAATGTCAGAAAATAGTTTAAAATGCCCATCACTGTTTCCTAGCGCCCAAGGTGACATTTCAAATTGTTTTGTCCAACCAACAGTAAAAAACCCAAACAGTAATTTACAGTGATATAAAACAGATAGAGAAAATGTACATATTCTTGCATCTAAGAGGCTGTAAATGGCAAATTTTTGCCTTTTTTGCTGGATAAATGACTTGCAAACAATGAGTTATACAATTTGACCAATCAATTAATAAACTAATCATGTCAACAATAGGTGGTTCCAATTTTTTAGTCACACAGGTAGCGTGGCTCTATGGATGGCAGTTTTTATGTGTTGGTTGGTTGGTCTACCAATTGGTGATCCACCATTGGCTTTCCATTCATCAAGCACCAAATGTTTGATGGATTGCCGTGACATTTTCTACAGATATCCATGGTCCACAGAGGATGGATCCTAATGACTTTGGTGACTTTTCCTCCAAGTGCCACCAGCAGGTCCAGTGAAATATTTCAACATCTGACAGATGGACTGCCGTAAAACAGGGTGCAAACATTCATGGTTACCAGACAACAAACGCCATCAACAGGTCACATTTTTTATATGTCCAATACTTTCGCTTATGACCCAAAACCTGCTAATTAATGACATTTCCATCAAGTCTCAGTTGTACTTTGTGTTTAGTGCTAATCAACAAATGTTGAACACAAACAAAGATGGTCATCATGGTAAACAGTACTTGCTAAACATCAGCATGTCAACATGTTTTGATATGTGAAAATCAAAATTAACCACCGCACACTGAGATGACTTTACTTTGACTTTATTAGGAGCAAACAACACGTTTCGCCTGTAGCTTCTTCAGGTTCGCTCAGCTCAGAACCTGAAGAAGCTACAGGCGAAACGCGTTGTTTGCTCCTGACTGACCAGCACCTGACTGAAAATACTGGCTGTGCATGAGTAGTTCTGTCCTTTGACATGTCTTGATATCATGTTAGCGTGCTGATGTTATACTTTAACTCAAAGCACTGCTGTGCCTCACAGAGCTGCTAGCATGGCTGTAGACTCTGACTCTTGTTGAAGAACACTCACATGATGCAAAATAGACACCTGAAATTGAATTATTGACCGTTATTCTCCAATAACCAGGTGTCCAATAATTGAAAATGCATACTAGGAGCAGGCAATTGTTTGAGAGATTCTTGTCAGAGACAAAATACTGGAAATTTTTTCTCAAAATACACAGAAACTCAGTCATGTCTAAGAGTAAATTTTTTGAACTTTGCCTTTTTGAACTGTGTGCAGGTGAGTGACTCAAATGAGCTGACGCTGGTTGACTGTCTATGAATTCATATGAGTCGAGCGTGCTGAAATATGTTCCACTAAAATGAAGCATTGCTTTGGGAAACTGTTGTAATTCTCTTGCTGGCCCCTTAATGACCTCACATGCCTGTACTTTAATGGAGATTTATATGTTTAAAGATTTGACCTTTCTATTATCTCCTCTACTGTAATCTGTTGTCATCTCACTCCTCTCGCTTCTCTCCTCTCCTGACACACCTATAGGCTCAGGCTGGCTACTTCTGCAACTGCAGCAGTGAAGCCTTAATCAGAGGTGTGTATCAATAGTATCGAACCCAGAAATCCCCTTGTGTCCCGTGGCGTTTATTCTGATGCATTGATGTACTATTGACGGAAACAGGACGGCCAACAGTGACAAATTAAAATGTCAGCCATGGCAAAGGTGAGCCTCGCCTCTCCTCGCTGCGTCCTTAAGGTGGGGTGACAGGCCATCGGCTGAACGATTCCTGATAAAATGCTGACACCTCACTCACACACACACACACACACATACACACACACACACACACATATACACACACCAACAAGGACATTGGTGACAAGGGGAGTTGCATATTGAAAGGAAGAGTCAGGTGAGAGGACAAGTAGGGGAATAGACTGTGACATAATGGCTTAGTAATAGAATTCCGTTTAGCGATTTTTGTTTATAACGGCGTCCATTTTTTAAAACCAGCTCCTGAATAACATGTTACATCTTAAATTACAGATCAGTTATTTAGCCACTTCCTTACATCTCAGTAAAATATGATTATAGAGTCTTGATGAACACTATAATTACATAAATGAGAACTGTTTCCAAGAATCAGACAAATTATAAAGCTTGTGCCCACTAGTGTCATTTAGCATGAGTAGGCTTGATGCACATTGATTTCATGCAGCGTGTTTGGAGGAGTGAGATGAAATGAAGACAGAGTGACAGAGGACACGAGTGCTAGGCATGCTGTCAACATTTAAATATCATCAGGCCTGTGCGTGGGCACCCACCCATCCGCCTGCACACACACGACACTCAGATCAAGTATATGATAACTGTATGATAGCAAGAACTTCAGCCTCTTCATATCTCTCTCTTTTGACTATTTTGACAGTTGATCCGGATGTAATTGTGGCTACTTATAAATGTACTCCCCTGCACGTTAATCTGTCAATGTCATTCTCCTGATGTTCCAGCTGTTCTCTCAGTTGTAATGGCGCAGCATTGTTGATGAGCAGGACTCTGACAGCTAACTGTCCGACCAGCTCGGGACAACAATGGTAGCCTGGCCTCAAGAGAACCGTCATCAGTCGACCGGGGGTCAAGGACTGCCGCTGATTGACGTCTCCGTTTAAGTTAGGTCTACATTAAGTCATTGTGTTTACATGACATGCATCCTAACTTCCAGGGATTAACAAGTGCCTCGACTGTAAGGGTGTCTGCTTTCCCGGGCCAGAAGACTGCTCTGATATCCTGCTGTTGTAAGTAATGGATGGAGGGAGAGGTACTGTCGTTATCAGGTTTGTTTTATTCATGTTCTCTGTTGCAATATTAAGCCTGCTATCGAGCCATCCTTGACTGACCTGTACTGACGGGAGCCTCTGCAGTATGAACAGACACAGACTCCTCGCCCTGCTCTCTCTTTAGCCCAGATTCAGCCTCACCAAAATGATCTGTAGTCTAATTTATGCATCAGCGTGCGATTTACAGAACAACCATTAGCATAGCATCTGTCAACACAATCCGACATATCATGAGAAAATGGTTTTATATAAGGATAAATCTGCATCGTCCCGCCTGCAACTAGAGGATTAAAACGATGATATGAAACTGTTTTTTTTGCAAATGGTACTGTGGTGTCATGTTTATACAGTTTAAACATCATATGGACAGTAAAAGGCAAATAGGTCAGTTGCTCCTGCCCCCCACTGCTGCTCCAGTCCCTCCTCACTCGTTCTCCGATAGACAAACAACTCAAGAGTTTGTTCTGTCCTTCACTAAAAAGTCACCTGTCATTGAAAGTTTGGCATCGTCCACATGAATCGATAAAATAAATATCTAACCATCACAGATTTGTAAAAGCTACCTTACTATGTGTATATTTTATTGTGCAGTATGTGCAACATTGAAATGCCGTTTGTGTGCAACAACAATCATCTAAAGAACAGATCGTTTTCTTTTCACCTCCATGTTAGTCAAGTTTAAGGTCTGCCACAACTTTGATTCACCAGCATTTAGCTCAATTCATTTCAACAGCATGTCCGTGTTCAGTCAATTCGCTTGCAATGGTGACATAAATCTGCTTTAAATCCGTAAATTCCTCCTTTCGCATCAATTTTGGTGAACTTTGACACACGATCACCAATAGGAAACCAACCTGGCAGCAGTATTGCAAACAGTATTTGCAGTGGAAATAAGCTAAAGCCCGCTCGAAAAGATAACGCTAGATGACGTCCTGCACTAATTTGCATATCAGTGACATCAAAACATAACCACATATATATAAATTAAGTCAAACTAAACTTAAC
Source organism: Thunnus albacares (assembly GCF_914725855.1). NCBI lineage: Eukaryota > Metazoa > Chordata > Actinopteri > Scombriformes > Scombridae > Thunnus > Thunnus albacares. The sequence goes on from NC_058123.1 coordinate 10,291,287, forward strand.
TGACTCTAACTAGTTATATCAATAGCTATTATTATTTTTTACGCTGCTATTGTTTCATCGATAGGCATCTAAATCCACCTCTAATATCCTTAAACTATTTAAAGCAGGCTGATGTATGGACTGTGGAACTGAAGTATCGTGAATAGAGAGGAACCATTGGACAAAAAAAATCAAACTTAGATAGTCAACTTTAATTTTTTAGAATAAAAACAAAGGAGAAGGAGTTACCTGGACAAACAATGCAGATCAGTGATTGGGCGTTACGTACGCACATTCACATCTCATTCATGTGGCTGATGATTGGTCGACTGAACATGCTGCTGATGCTCTGCCCAGTTCACTGGTCAGTCCAGAGTCCATGTTAGCGCTTATTCACTGAGAAATACTGGCGACTCCAATAAGGGGAGCAGTTAAAGCCATAATATATAACTATTCTGCATTAAAATGTCTAAAAATGACTAGACCTATGTTATATACTTTATTGAGTTGTGTACTTACATTATCCTAAATGTTTCGTACGTTCTAAAGAGTATATGCTAACATGATAATACACTGGAGTTGTGGTTGTCCACCAGAAACTCTCATAAAGTGACTTTTATTCAGTTTTAAGCCACATTTTTACAGTAAACTTTTTAGATCTTGGTCATTTTTAACTATATCTTTTAACCGGATGAAGGATTTTAGTCATTGGACGTCTGTTATCAGAGAAACGAGCTGAGCAAATGTTAGCAGCAGCTCGACTAGCAGCCCCTCATGGACGTCCTGTGTCCACTGAGCACTGCCGGAGAAACACTGATTTTTTACTGCTTTATTCAGTGTTTTTACCTGTTTTAATCTCTGTGTACTCCTGGTAAAAAACATCCTGAAAGAACTGAAGTAATCCTATCCCAGAGACGCTGATTTCTTAAAAAGGACTCCCGTGATCCCACGCTACTTCACAACGTCATCAAACTCCATCTCGAGATTTGTCGTTAGCTGCTTTATTGAAAAAAAAAATGTTAAAGGGATCTTAAAAGTTGCCAACACTGCTTGACAGTACTGACCTTTGAGGGAACAGAGAGCCAGAGGGTCCAAAACAGGAGAGGCTGATAGTTTATAGCTTATTAATCATGTTGCACGATCTCTTCTCTATTTAACCTCTTCTGCCGGAGTATACATATTAACTTCTACACAACAGAGACATGATTTGAAGATAGTTATGAGACAGGACTCGATGGTATAAATGTTTAAACTATGAGCTAATTTTCCTGTCAATGACTGAGCTACCAGAACTCGCATATTCCCAGTGTGAGGCCGACATATTTTCCATATCTGAAGACTTGTTTTCAAAAGGCTCAATTTTGTTGTGTAAAAATGTCAGTTTTGTGTGACCAGATGGCAAAACAGAAGAAAAAAAGATGTCTTATTAGATTTAGCCAGCTTAGTGTGGACACGGTCTAAAGACTGGAACTGGCTTCTGTGTCTGTATATTCTTCAGAGACATTCAGATGGCTGTTTTTGACTTTTATACTCGTATGGCCACAAACGTATTTGTTTTATAAATAAATTATTTAATTGTCTTATATCGTGTCATAAAATAAAGGACCCCACTTTATATCATGAATGAAGATCTCTTCACATCGTCAACAGATTCTCTTTCAATAAGAGAAAGTCTAGAGTCAGACTAGTCAACAGATCTCTGGCTCATTTGCAGAAGTCACAGCTGTGATGGGAACACTGACCACGTCTATTTCTGTCTCTGTTCCTCGTTCAGTTTCAGTCTGTCTCTCCTCCGTGTGACAAATGGACACCACAATTCCATGAGTAATTTTCCAGCGATTCATTTACACTGTATATTTTTTTGCAGTAATGTTTGTGTAACAGTAAGTCATTTTAGCATTTTGTAGTGTTGACCAGTGTGTTCATCTTATTTTTTGGCAGCTTGTGCTTTCTCTCGCTATCTCTCTTTCTCTCTCTTACACACACACACACACACACACACACACACACACACACACAAAGTGCTGTAATGTCTCTCTGGGAAGGTTCTCAATTCTCATGCTAGTTTGATAATGTATTCATTTAGTCATTTATTTATTTTTGTTCCAAGGAAAACAAAAGAATAAATAATTGAGCATAAACCAAAAAAAAAACTGTCAAAACTACTATTTTATAAAAGGGAATCAGTAATGTTTGATGGTTAAATTAGAGTTTAGCTACATTTAGGCCTCCTTTACACTTTGTATTAAATGTGTCTTGTTTCCAGATTGTATCCAGATATGATTTAACCTGATTACATTTACACCTGGTATTGATGTGTCTCCAGTGTCCACATCGAGATCCGATAGAGATCTGATTGCTCTGTCCAGCTCAAACAACTGAATGTAACATCCTCCTCTTGTTTGTGTGGGTCCAAAAAAAGCAACAAAACAAACAAACAAACAAAAAAGATGGCAGCCATACGTGAAGCTGCGCTATTGTATGGACTTGTCTCGTCTTGACTCCATCCACGAGTGTCTTGCAACCCCATCATCCTAAACATTTTAACGCAAGGTGTAAAGGGGGTCTCAGTAAAACGCTGCAGAAAGACGTGTGTTTCTTTGCTTGGTGAGAAAAGTGCACATGTTCCTGGCCATTTGACAACCACAGTCCTGGATAAATATTTAGCATGCCTCTCTAAAATCTCTTATTGTTAAATTTACAGTACTTCCCACCTTGGCAAGGTAGCCAGTACTTTTGCTAGGTTGCAAAAATGAAAGCATTATACAGGACACTGGTTAGTACATCCACATGCAGCCAACAGTTTACGGCCATGCTACAGATTAGTGAGGCTGTACTTTGCAAGCTAACATACACACAAAGACAATACTAACATATTGATCAGGGGAAATGTTTACTATGTACACCATCTTAGTTTAGTGTGTTAGCATGCTAACATAGGCTATTGGCACTAAACACACAAGTACAACTGAGGGGAATGGGAATGTCATTGGTTTTACAGGTAATCATTATTTATTTATTTGATTTAATTCCTAAGGGACCATGTATAGTATTAAACATAAATGTTATCATTTGATGTATTGTATCAGAGTAGTCATAAACCAAAGTATTTGACAAATTGAAACCCAAAACCAGATGATGAAGTTAAGGGATCATCAAAGTTATTACAGTTAATTCCATGTTAATGAATGTCTACCAAATTTTACGGCAATCAATCCAATAGTTAACGTCATGATGGTGCTAGAGAAAAATTAAGGGGATCACAAAGTTATTAGGATACATCGTCTGTAAGTGTCTGTACAAACTTCAGTGGCAATCCAGTGTTGACAATATTTCAGAGATATTTCAGCCTTGACCAAAGTGGTGGACTGACCGACCAGCAATTCCAAAGCCACATTGCAAAGGTGGCTATAAAAAGATAACAAACTGCATCCTTGTCAACAATGAATTCCAAAGAGCATTGTAGAAGAAATTAATCAGCAAGCTTGAAATTATCTTACCTGTTTCACTAATGGGGCTGCTCATCACTGAATAATTTTAGCAATTTAATTTTTTAAATTGGACAAATTCACAATTTTTCTCCACAAGTCTGTCTTAAAACAACAGTCAGGTGTCCATATAAACACTGAAAGAGGTTTTACTCGCTGTGATCATTCCTCCTGTTCATACTGGTTACTAAAAGATCTTCATATGTTTTCAATGTAAGTGACGGGAGCCAAAATCAACAGTGTGTCCACTTGTATTTAAAAGTTTATCTGAAGCTTATATATTTACAGTCTTTTTAGCATTAAATCAATTAGTTGTGTTTCCTCGGACAGTGTTTCGTTGTTGAGCTTGGGTAGAAGTATAGTAACAAAAAGAGGAACTTTGGCAATAAAAAGACTGTAATGTTGAAAGTTATCTATCTGAAGCTTCATATTAGCTTCAGCTAAACTTTTAAATACATTTTTACCCAAAACGAGGTGTGTGGATTTAGGCCCCCCATCACATACAATGTAAGTGCATTAAAAAGACAAACCTATTTCAGTGTTCATTAGTTCTCAGCTTACTATTGTTTTAAGACAGATTTATCTCGACATAATATGAGGGTTCAAGAATAAGGTAGATCTTTGAATTTCCATCTCTGTGAAGAGCTGTCATTAGCTGATGAGGAGGATGAGTATGGTAGGATTTAACGCCGTTCAACATGTCAAACTGACAGAACAAACTTGCTGGGAACATAGGTAAACCATTTAACTGACTGGCTTAAAATAACTCTGCAATATTCTTAAATTATCCACGAGATTCATATGTTTCTGGGTAGAGTCAAATTGAGGTTGCCATTCAATGTTTTATATACGCTCAAACACCTCAGGTGGTATGCTATATGGCTGCTACTCTAAATTGTTCTTGGAGATATGAAGATTAGCGCTAAATAATGCAGATGTAAATGGTGAGCTACATAGAATTACACTCCCAAACATTCATACTAAATAATTTGCAGTGAGGCCGGACGTCAGGCTTCAGTCAAAGACCATCTCCTTTATGTCACAACAACCAGCCTTGTTACAGAAAGTCGTTCCTCCCTTATTTCCCTTCATCTCCATCATTTCTCATCTATTACCATCTTTCGCTCTCGTTTTCCTCTCTGCCTCATCTTCATTATCCCCCCTCCCTCCTCCTCCGGCTTCTCTTCTCATCTGCATCTTTTGCTCTCTATACCTACATTTCCTTGCCGCCTTCCTGGTGGTTGAGCCGCGGCCCAAACCTAGTGGTTGTGGGGTTCCAGATGGTTTGGCTGGCAGAAGGTTCAGAACTGACCCCTGGGCAGCTGATCCTGTCCTACCTCAAACCCCAGGGGGTCCGGGAGGGAACACGTATCTCAAGCACTATAAGAGGCAGAGGACAGGGGAGGGAGCATTGCGTAACAGCCGAACCTGTCATTTAGCCTACTGCATCTCATCCTCAAACAGTCTGAGGCTGTTTCTTTGAAAGTGCCTGCACTTCGGAGTTGTTTGAAGCACAAGCACACATACTTTGCTATCACTCAAGCGCTGTGTAACAAAAAAAACTGACTTGAATAGTAGAGGGTGGGAGTTGGGATAAAAAAAAAAATAAAAAAATAGACAGATCATATTACCGATAGAAGTGTGAGAGAGAATTCAAGACAATGAGGGAGGGAGAATCGAAAGGGAGACTCAGCGAGGCATGGATGACAGCTTGTGACGCCACATTAGTCATTGTGCAAGAAGACAGAGGTGTCTACACGGCCTCTTTAACGCTGTCTCCTCTAATGGCTGTGGGTGTGTGTGTGTGTGTGTGTATTTAGGGAGGTGCAGTGCCCATAACCTATGGCGCGTCCCACCAATGCTGCCTGTGTTTAGACAGCGGCTGCAGCAGTGTTGATGGAAACACATAGGGGAGGGTGAGCGGCGAGGGTGGGGAGGGGGAGCAGGGCAGTGCTAATTGGGACAGAAGATCGGGGTCAGGAAGAAAGAAGGAGAAGGGAAGAGGAGCAGAGGAGAGACAGGGAGTCCTCGAGCCCTCCGGTGGCTCACTCTGCTTAATGATGCGTCTCTCTCGTAATTAGCAGACGGTAATTAACGCTCGGATCACCTGGGTCTCGGTGGGTCACATTCTCTCTCTCTCTCTCTCTCTCTCTCTCTCCGCCACTCTACATCCACATCCACGCCTCGCTACAAACAAGCGCCAGTCACATCCCTGCGGCCCAGCTCCGCAGACCTCCCAGCAGCCCCTGTGGCTCAGACTTAGCTAAAAAAAGCATTCCTTCCATATGGGACACACATTTTATGGATTTATCTATGTCTCTGTCTAAACCAGCTTGTGTTTATTTTCTTGTGTATATGTTTGTCCGTTTGTTGCCGTTTCATCACTGCTCTTCCGCGTGTGTGTGTGTGTGTGTGTGTGTGTGTTTGTGTGTGTGTGTGCACGCTAAGTGAGTGTATATGGGAGGCAGCCAGTGTTTTGTACACATGGTCTGTCAGGCTGTGTTAGAGTGGGCCTCACCTCCAGGCTGGTTTAAATATTAAGACTTAGTGTGGCTCAACATGCATATTTTAATGCAGCCCTTGTGTGGATGCAAGAAGTGGCACATTACCGGTTATTCAACACAACAAAACTTCACATACCGACGTAATCATCATGATCCGAACCGAGTCGGATTGCGCGCATTTACCTGGCCTTAATGAGCCAAACACACCGTGCATGCAAGAGACAGGCACTTGCACACATAAACACACATTGGGTCGCGCACAAACACATGCAAAGAAAAATACACACAGATGGTGGCGCAAGACACAATATGCTTTTGCTGGCTTGCTCCACGACCGTTAATAAAACATGGAGTTGGTGAGACATTCATTCCAGACAAAACCCATCTTCAAACGAGGCTTTGTGGTTAATAATACAGATATAATTTTCTCCGTATCTTTTTTATTTCTTCACTTGTGTGCCCTGGGATTGGGTCATGTTGGGTTTGGCCCCCCAGGGGTGGCGACAGCTCGTGGGATGTTTCACTTTCTTATTAATTGAATTTTAAAGTGACCTTGCAGTAATATTGATCTGCATTTGATGAAACACACACATACGCCCGTGCGCACTCAGAGAGACACACATGCATCCATCCTGCCTTATGCATCCTTCACAAGCTCAAGGTTAGTGTAGTAGCAAAGTAAGCAGCGAGTTAGAGTGCTTCGTCGTGTAGAATATTTGTCAGAGTTCTGTGATGGCTGAAGTTTGGGAGTTGTGCTGAGCCGAGCAATAAAGGCCGGGGAGGGGCCGGCAGGAAAGACAAGAGGAGGAGGAGGAGGAGGAGGAGGAGGAGAAGGTGGAGGAAGGGGTAAAATGGAGTGTGTGCAGGAGAAGGGAGCAAGAAGGAGGGAGAGGCGAGAGATGGGGGTAGCACATCTAAAGTGCTGGATGGAAAGTCAGTGTGGTGGTGTGGTGGTGGTGGTTGTGGTGAGGGGGGGTAAAGAGGAAGCAAAGGGTGTTATTGTGTTACTAGATTTAAAGCAAGTGAGGAGGAAGTGAGCGCAGGGCACAGCCAGGTGTGAGGGTGAGAAAGACTTCTCTGACCTATTTTACAGGGTTTGGATGTTGCTTTACCCACTAGCAGCTCCCTCTTCTGGTGCAAAATAAGTAATACACCCATAAACTAGCTCTATTAAGTGTTCCATTCCTCATTAGTTGCAATGAAACTCAGCTTTTTACAAATTGCTTGTGTCTGAACACACCCATCCATCACTTTGCCTGCTGACAAAAGTTATCCGAGGGAATTTAAGTTTTCAGCAGTGAAACAGATGAAAACTGGTGATGACACTGATTGCAGGAAATGGCTCAGAGACGTCCAAATGTGTCTTTTTTTGCAGCAAAGATCTCAGTTTTGTAATTCCTTGAAGAAAATGTCTGATTGTTTTATCCTCAGTACCTTGATTTTGTTGGATCACATGTAAAAACATGTAAAAACATATGGGTGTTAGTGCGTTGCGTGTAGCTGTGTCACACCCACAAGTGTGAGAATGATCAAGCAACTGTGTGCCTTGCTTGCCTGTATGGGAGTGTGAGGGTGTGGAGGAAGAAACTATGTAAAATACAGTATCTCAGTATCTCTTTGTTTGTTTTTCTTCCTTCAGATTCACTAATTTCTTTATATTTGCACGGTGGGAATGTGTCCAATCATTTTTTATGTTTCCATTTTAATCTGGCAAACAGAAATATATCAGACCACTTGATAAATATGTGCAAAAAATGCTGCATTACTTAAACCTACTGTTTTTTTTTTTTTAATACTTAATGCAATAAAGTTTTGTGTTGATTCATCTTTTGCTATTAGTCAGGAAAGACATGGGAGTAAGGTTAAACGCAGTGAATCACAAATCTGAGCTTTCTGCTCGGTGACATTTACAGAAACAGATGGATGTTAAAGAGCGTCCTATAACGTCTGGCGTTTATCACACACATTGAAGCTGATTGTCTACTTAACTCGTACATGCAGGGGTTAATAGCAATTGATTGGTTGCTGTTAATCACCACAGTTTGTGATTACCTGGCAGGGTCGTATTGATTGCCCATTGATCAGCGCATCTCCGCCACTTCTACCACTGTGTCTGTGAGCTCACTGTCATTTAGCGCTTTGCTGGTGCAATATTGTCGTTATGACACCCCAGGCGTCGGTGTTGCTCAGTGACTCCCTGGTGGCGAATGTCTGCTGCATTACAGAAGCAGCATCCAGTCAGCCAAAGTTTGATTTACATGGATGCAGAGGGGGGGGAAACCAAACTGGAGATAAGGCAGAGTTAGGCCTCTGCTGGCTGGGGTTGTGGTAAAATGGTTCTTTTTACTCAGTTCCTCATAAGAATCAGGTCTATGGTCAAATGAGGTGAGGGCATGGTGTGAATTAAGAATAAAAGTTTAGTCTCACCCCCCTTCCTTTCTCTCTGTGTCTCCATCTCATTCACGTCTGAACCTCGGTGTGCCTGGCGCTAGCCTCCATTAAAAACCTTGTCTAAAGTAATGAGTTTAAAGTCAGACTAACCTGTCTCAGGGAGGGAATAGAAACAGAGAGACTATATGTGTGTGTGTTTCTTGCACCTTGTGTGAACATGTTAGCACACGCTCAGGATTTTGAGAGTAATTGCATGTGTTGTGTTTGTGTGTATGCATGTGTGTGTGTGCACTAAGGCTTTGAGGTACGCTTTGACAGCTGCGAATTTAATAAGCAAACGTTAAAGGTAGGAGGGAGGGAGGTGGGGGGGGGGGGGGGTTGGTAGGCGGGGGGTATGCATAGGGCTCCGCTTATGAAATATGAATGACTGTTTCTGCATCTTCTTCAGCAGGCTTGATATCGTCTCTGGTTTGCAATTCCCCTGCTCCGCTCAGAACAGGATGCACAGTCCAGCAGTCTTGTGAGAGGGGAGGGGATGTTGTACTGTATATCTTTCTTCAACTTGTCAAACTGAGCAGCCAAGAGTTTTAATAGGCTGTGTCATATCTTAACTTAAAACAGTATTTCTCTTTGGTGGAAGACTTTTAGCATGCATACCCCAGTGTGGCTGCATGAGCAGTTAGTCACCAATACTAAGTAACTTAGCTCTTAAAATCTATGTCACATACTTTGCTTCAGTTTGAAAGTCTGAATTAAAGTAACAAGTAACCTGCAAACTGAAGCATGGTAATCCAGATGATGAGAATGTATTTTGCACTGTAGCACACCTTTTGAAAAGTTTCTGATCGCTTAATAATCTGTTTAAACTTATATTGTCTGGTAAACAAAAAATGCATTCACAATTGACCATTTTAAAAAATGGAGGAAGGAGAATTACACCAGTTTTATACATTAAAGATAATTTGGAGCATTGCTTAATGATCAGTGATCAATAGTGTGTGTGAAGTGAAATAAAACCTTTGGTTTGTGCGTGCTGGTCTTTGTGAACACCATATCTACAGGTACAATTTTGTTGGTAACCAATATCTGATCCTTTTTGACATTTTTGTAAAAATACAGTTAAAGGGTTACACTAGCAATTTAGTGTTAAATTTCTATAAAGTCTGAGGGCCTGCAAGAGACAGATTCAGGAAAGAATGGTCCAAATTTCTGCAGCAGAAGTCGAACAATCCTGACTTTGAAGCTGTGTCCCAAATTACTCCTTCGTTCACTCATTCATTACTCTCTGCTGTATAGACACTCTATAAAGTGTAAATCGAGTTTTCGGACACTAGTGAATTGACAGTTTGTGTGTTCACTGACAGGTGTAGAAATGCACAACAGTAATTTTTGCATTTATGTGATATATTGCATTGTGGGATTGTTAGCAGAAAGCAGTGTGTATGTCATGGACACCTCTTGTTTCCTTCCATTGTGGGAATTCTTGAGGGTTCTATATCATGTATATATACATATATTATGGTTATAGTATATAGTAAATATCCTTTTATTTATATAGAACTTTTCAAAAACAAGTTTACAAAGTGCTTCACAGACATAAAAACAGAAAATACACAGTGCAATTACAAATTAGAATAAGTTCCATGCAATCAAGAAATAGAAAAAAAATAAAAGTAAAAAAATAATTATAAGTCGGTTTATAAAACAAATAGTCTTTGTAAGAGTTTTAAAAGAGGACACTGAGGTTACTTATCTGATTCCCAACGTAAGGCTATTCTGAGCCTGTACAGCAAATACCCTGCTACCCTCTGTCTAAAGCTTTTCTCTGGGGACCGACAGCAAGCTCCAAACATTTCCTACATTTCCCATAATGCAACTCAATGAAATTGCAACTCACTTTTATTTGGCCTTAACTAATAGGCCATCGACATGTTCCAAAGCTGTGCCAAAGAAAACTTTAGACAACTGTTTTCACTGGCTGAGTTTTACTTCCTATCACCAATAAACTTGCATTAATGTATAAAATCAGTGGAGGCTGGAAGCATTTAGTTTAGGAGGAGACCAATATTTAACATCAGCCTATATAGTTGTGTGAATCCATCTCTAGATGAAGGATACAGGATGTTCCTGTAATCTGCTTTTGTAGTACATAATAATCAAGGTTGTTGCTTAAAAAGAAAGTTTATTAGGGCCCGAGCACTTTCAGTGCCAGGGGCCCAACGGTCCCTGGCACTGAAACCTATTGTTTCTGTAGAGATCAATATTCTTGAACACCAATGCATTTTTAGGGGCTGAGGATGCTCGAAAACTCACAAAAATTGGCTCTATATTGCCCCCTAATTACTTTTAGTATTTTTGAGGCACTAGGGGTGCTCGAAAACTCACAAAATTTTGCACATGCATCAGAAATGGTGGAACTAGAAATCTGATATGGATCTTGGGTTAAGGTTTGGCAAAATGGCTCAATAGCGCCCCCTACAAAAATTTCAAAGACAAAGCCCCCACCTTTAATTTGTTGTAGATGTACGAAATTTGGTAGGCAGATGTAACATCTACAGACTCACAGGTGTTTTCCTCCTAGAAATTTTATAGGTGATATCTAAAGATATCACCTTTGCATTGCTAAATTGAGGTTTCTTGGAATGCCCTTGGCATAGCTTGCCAGTCAATTTTGTCCAAAATGTTTATGGGCATTAAACAGGAAGTTGTTGTAACTCAAACTCTGCCCCAAATTTCTCATGTTTGATAAGAGTCCAGGCCTGAACACATCTACATGTCAGTACCAATGTCATAGTCATAGCGCCACCTACTGACAACAAGAAATCAGCCTTATGTGACAAACATCATCCGATTGACATGAAATTTGCATGGTGTGGTCTACACATGACATACAGCAACATGACCTATAATTAATGTTGTCTAGCGCCATAGTGGACACAGGAAGTGATATTTATCTCCTACATGCAATGTCCGATATTCATGAAAATGTATATCCATGTCAGTTGCCCTGTGTTACATGTATTGCTACATTAATATTTCACTTATGTAGTATTTCCTACAGTCAGCAGGAATTGAAGCCTAAATGACACATAGTTCATCAAATGTATACACAATTTCCAATATCTCATCTCCAGCACCACTTACTGAACACAGGAAATAATATTTTACCCCTCCGATAATTCCTTTCCCCCTCTGCGTCTCTTTCTTTCTCTCTCTGAACCCCACCGATGTTCTTTCTGCTAATGTTCAATTTGTTATAATTTCTTCAGATGATAAGCTTTAGTTCTGCTGTGCACGCTGTAGACAACAACGGTCCTGCATAATGTCTCGCTGTCCCGCTAGCAGCTTTGCTCCATTCAGTAAAATCTTTTATTGATTGAATATTTATTCAGAAATACACCAAAATAAGCCTCTCCTTTCAGGTGGTACTGGGAGACTACAGAGTCAACGTAAACATCAATACACAAAAAAATATTTGTTGAAAATAGTTTCACATGTAGAAAATATTTTCAGAATGTGCTGCAGTTCACACTGAGTGCCGAGTATGAACCAGTTAGAACAGAATAAGTACCAGTGTTGATCATATCTCTAAGATAGAGAGGGCCATTAACAGAATCTAATGCCAGGTTCAAACTACATGATATTTTTGTCTGATAAAATGGTCACTATGTCGAATTAGGTGATTACAGAATCATAAATCCTTGAGCGCTCTGTGCACCTATTGGTCAGCATCACAGAACACGTTGTGGAAGTTGTCATACTAGACGAGAGAAGGTCAAAAAAATCTGATACACTAGATGCTGTGTTGGTTGTTGTCCACTGTGATACACTACATGGGATAAAACAGTCAACTGTGGAGCCCGATACCCATTTTCAGTCCTGAAACCCTACAGTGTATGTCTGTCATGTCGGCTATTATTGAGTCTGAACCTGGCATAAGAGCACAAGAAGTCAGAGTTCGACTATTGTACATGATACATTCTTAATACACACGTATTATTTATCTGGTAAATTAATGAAATAACTTGCTAATCATTAAAGCTCATCTGTCTGATTCAGCCTGAGGCTGAAAGACTAAGCAGAGCTCAACCTGCTGGTTTGCTGAAGCTTTGGGCTTGTCTGTAAGTGGTCACATTAAAACAAATGTGGATATGATTTATAGAGCATTATAGCTCATATATGCTAATATATGTATTATGACGGTTGTGTCAGACGCACACAGAGGTGGGCCTAATGTTTAGAACTGAGTAAGCACCCCGAGTCTGTCTTTAAACACTTTCCCCACACAAGTGAAATAAAGGCAAACAAGGTCATAAGACAATTAACTTTCTTTGTTTTCCTCTTCTGTTCCACCATTTCTATTGTATATTAATTCCACCCCCTCAACCTTAAGATTAAATTCCTTTTGTCCCAACAGAGGGGTCCTCCCCTCCCTCCCCGGCCTACAACACTAAAAGGGTGATGAAATGTGAAAGAAAGGCGCAAAAGAAAAATAATCCAGCCTCTCTTTCTGCACATCACTGTGCAGAGAGAGAAGCTTTCCCTCAACCGTGATTCTCCCAGATGCCGTGATTCTCCATAGTGTTCAGTTTAACCCCTCCGTCCTTCTTCTTCAACCCTAATTACACACACTCACACAGACACTCACTCTCACACACACACACACACACACCACACACATCTTTTACAACTCCCATCGTAGCAGAGTACTGGCTGCAAGCTCGATAGGCTCAATAGGATGAAACTGATGGGGTTACAGGCACATACAGCAGCTCTCATTAGCAGTCTCACACCGATAATGTTGAGATGAAAAGACGCTGTACCCCTGTGTGTGCTCTGCTGTTTTCTGTGAGCTTACAATATGCATTACTGCTCCGCTGAAGCCATGAGCGACACACAGCAGTGCTTATGGCATTGTTTTAAACTCGCTTTGTGGAGGGCAGAGAGCATTTACAATCCAGCCGGGGGAGAACACTTTTTGTTTCCTTTACAGCACTGTGTGACTGACAAAAGGGATGAATAGCTGAATGAGTGAATGATGTGACAGTCAATGTGAACGGTCACATATTTTCTATTAACCAATCTACATATGTTGCTCATGTAATTCTTTACTTGACCTTCACATAATTCTTGGTATCATATCACCTTGTCAAGTAAATGTTGTCCGTTTGGTCAATAAAATGACAGAAAATTGTGAAAAATCTAAAATTTTCATTAACACAATATCTTCAAATGTCTTGTTTTGTCTGATCAATAGTTTAAAACCCCAAAATATTCCTTTTTCATAATATAAGATAAAGAAAAACAGCAAATCCAAAACCTGACAAATTGGCACAAGAATATTTGAGTTTTTGCTTGAAAAATGACTTAATCTGTCAACTGATCGATTAATCGACTAATCATTTCTACTCTAAAAAGTTGCTCCCAAACTCCAAGTATACTCAAAAATGTGTACATGTGTGTGCAACACAATTTTTATTCAATTGTCTAGTAGATTTTTGTTCAGAGAAGGAATAACATCACAGTCTCAGTGACTTTTCCCCCTGCTGCGTAAAGGCCAAGTGGCGTACAATATGTCACCAGACCAGGACGACCTCAAAAGACAAATGACAGTGTAGGTCGAAAATTCAGCCAGCAAAACGACCTATAGTTACATTTCAGTGACAGACCTTATCTAACGGCCGTAGTATTTATGACCCAGAGAAGTGACACCGTTCAGATGACAGGTGGAGGGTTGGGTGGATGATTAGATAGATAGATGGCAAAAAGTTAACTTAGCTGCAGGAGACCGCTGTTTGCCTGCTGTCTCCAACCGTGAGTTGGGACAGTTTTTTAAAAACCGTACCTACAATTGTTATTGTGTTTACTGTTTCCGTGACAACGAAGGTTGCCTAACTTTAAGGAAGTAGTAACTTTAACCCACACCACGTTTCAAATGATCATTCTAACCCAACCCGTGATCTTTCCTTAACCCTAACCAAGTGGTTTTTGTGCCTAAACCTAACCAGACCTTAACCACCAGTGTTGTCATATCATAAAACATCTTTTTTTTTTTTTAACAATGATTTGTAATGGTTTTGGACAACTGCCAATAGAGGCAGCATATTAGAAAACGCTCCTGTGGGTCGTTCTGGAGTGCAGGTACCATTGACCTACATTATGTGGTTGTTTAATTATGAGGATGTGTTGCACCAGACACATGTGTGGCTTCAATTAAACAATCCTTTGGTGAGGCAGAAAAGAGTCCACTGACTCTGCAGAGCGCCCCAACACACATGTGGCATTACAACTTCTCCATACAAAATATCTCACTTTCATAAAATAAAAAAATAAAAAATTAATTAAAACTTTCAAAAGGACTCAGTGGCTCAGTGGTTTCAAGCACATAGTGTTCAACCATGATGAACATGGCTCAGTGAACCAGTTCAGAATGAGATTTTGCAAAGTCAAGTCATCTCACCAGCGGAGCCAAGAGATTTTTTTCTTGCTGGGGCTAATTTGGGGGACTTTATAGTATGTACATGGATAAACAAAGTTAGTGACATGCAGCGTGTCAAGTCTCACTCACTAAAAAATGTACAGTGATTCAAAAGGACAACACAGCAACAATAGTAATTGCACTTTGTTTCAAGTTAAAAGACAATTTATATTCAGCCCTCTGATTGGACTAGCAGATAGGACCGACAGACAGCAGCCAGGCAGGCAGTCAGCTTAGAAAAATTATAGCTCACATCTCAACAAATAAGCAACACATACATATACATACATATGTAAATGTCCACAAAAGGTTGCGTATTTAGTGACATGTGTAATGTGAGTATTCCAGTCAGCATACCACTCGTACATGTTCTCACTGGAGTTTCTGTGGATGGCACTATATCAAGGCTGGGTGCTGGGATCCGTCCTCTGGCTGTCAGCCGGCTAACATCTCCAGCAGATCTGCTAGGAGTGAATAGTCCACAGGAGGAGCAGCTGTCACAGGTGGTCTCTCTCCCTGCTGTTCTAAAGGCTGCTGTATACTCTGTCAGAACTGCTTGTCGGACAGTCAGATAGCTTCGGAAACCTGAACCTGAAACCTGTGTCCGACAATTACTTGAACTTCCCAAAACAGACGATCCAACCAACTGCTTCACGCAGTGATTGGCTAGATGTGTGGATGTTTGAGTTCTCTTTTTTCATTCTTTACACACCAGTTTCTGTCACTTCTCAGTTACGACACTATGAATGCCTGAAAATGAAGATGACATACCTGTGGAGGCACGGAGATGTTTAGCAGAGGTGGCAGTGGAGTTTAACACAATCTTTAGAAGTGAGAGGATGCCTGAGGAGTGGAGAGGAAGTGTACTGGTACTGATTTTCAAGAATTAGGGTGATGTGCAGAGCTGTAGTAACTACAGAGGTATAAAGTTGATCAGCCACAGCATGAAGTTACGGGAAAGAGTAGTAGAAGCTAGGTTGAGAGGAGATGTGATGATTAGTGAGCAGCAGTATGGTTTCATGCGAGGAAAGAGCACTACAGATGCAATGTTTGCTTTGAGAATGTTTATGGAGAAGTATAGAGAAGGTCAGAAGGGGCTGTATTGTGTCTTTGTGGATCTAGAGAAAGCATATGACAGGGTGCCGAGAGAGGAGGTGTGGTATTGTATGAGGAAGTCGGGAGTTGCAGAGATATGTAGGATATGTATGAGGGCTGTGTGACAGTGGTGAGGTATGCGGTTGAAGTGAAGGATGGGTTCAAGGTGGAGGTGGGATTACATCAAGGATCGGCTTTGAGCCCTTTCTTGTTTGCAATGGTGATGGACAGGTTGACGGACGAGATCAGGCAGGAGTCTCCTTGGATATGATGTTCGTGGATGACATTGTGATCTGTAGTTAGAGAAGGGAGCAGGTTGAGGAGAGAAGAGGAATGAAAGTCAATAGGAGCAAGACGGAATACATGTGCGTGAACGGGAGGGAGGACAGTGGAATGGGGGGGATGCAAGGCGTAGAGGTGGCGAAGGTGGATGAGTTTAAAAACTTGGAGTCAACTGTGACAGAAGGGTACCAGAGAGAGTGAAAGGGAAGCTTTACAAGAGGGAAGTGAGCCCGGCCATGTTGTATGGTTTGGAGGCGGCGGCACTGACAAAAAGACAGAAGGCCAAGCTGGAAGTGGCTGAGTTGAAGATGCTAAGATTTTCATCGGGAGTGATGAAGATGGACAGGATTAGGAATGAGTATATTAGAGGTTGAGAGGCGAGATTGAGATGGTTTGGACATGTGCGTAGGAGAGATGCTGGTTATATTGGGAGAAGGATGCTGTAGGGGGAGCTGCCAGGCAAGAGGAAAAGAGGAAGGCCAAAGAGGAGGTTTATGGATATGGTGAGGGAGGTCAAGCAGGTGGTTGGCACGACAGAGGAAGATGCAGAGGACAGAAAGAGATGGAAACGGATGATCCACTGTGGTAACCCCTAATGGGAACAGCTGAAAGAAGACGAAGAAGAAGAATGCCTGAAAATGAAGTCTGAAAATGTGCCAAGTTATCTCCATATTTAAGCGACATTGTGTCTTTCCCTCTCTCTATGATAGAGGTCTTTTCACTTCACCTTCAAGTGTGGCCATTCTTGCTCTCTCTCCTTGCCTTCTCTTTCTCATTTTCAGTTTCTGGTCAGATCATGAAAAGATGTAGTATTATCACACTGCTAGTGTACCAAAGCAAACTGAATAACAATTTTATTTAGTAAATTCCTCTCACATGACACAAGCAACAAAAATTCACCTAGATGATTCTGGTGCACAGAAGGTTGCAAATGAGTTGGCACTATTGGACCCGATCATGTACAGTATGAGAAACAGCAGCCGAATGACGGAAATCAGAAACGATTTTTGCACATCAAACATTTGGCGATTCCTTGATGTGACCACAGTAGGGTTGTAATAATTCTTGGTGACGCTGTAGTTCATCCTCTTACACACCAGTCTAGTAGGTAGCAGGGCTAGAAGATGCAGTGACATACAGTAGAGTACGTAATGCCATATTAAACACCTTCCTTTCTTTTTTCACTTTATTTCACCACTTGCTTTTCTTTTCCTTGCAGAAATAGTGGTAGTGCTAAAAGCCACTGTGGTGTTGACGGGTTGCACTTCTTCTACTAAACTAGTAAGGGTCTTGGTGGGGTTTTAAGATTCGGTTAGGACTCTATAAACGAGTATGTGTAATTGAATGTGTGAATACTCTAAATATACAGTATATGTATGTGTGTATTTATGTATTGAATATGTATACAGTAGGGAAATTTAGCATTTTTTTTACTAAATCAAACAATTCCAAAATGGACTGAAATCTAAATCTAGAAAACTCATAATCTGGTTTAAGTTTGTGATGATATAACGAATGGCGCGGTTCGGGTGTGTTCTATATTTTTGGTCCCTTTCAAAGCCTTCAGTGGATGGGGGTGGAAGGCACTTGATCTTCCCTTGTTCATATTAAATAAGTCACATTCCAGCCCCCACCTTAAAACCTATACTCTCATTTACACTAGAGCTTATTGGATGTGAATATGAGCCTGTGTGTAGCTTTCCTTTCAGCTCAGGCCAGTGAGTTTGAGTCCTTTTGAACAGGCAGTAACATGAGGCAACTATGACAGGCGGGACGACCCTTGATCACTGTTAATTATCTAAGTGGACGTGAGGCTCCCAAACCACCAGAGCTCTGCAGCTTGCGCTCTACATCAGGGAGGTTCTCTGTACATATGCGCTTTCAAACCAACGTGCTTTCATTGCAGCGTGAGACACACTGAGTGGGTGCGCTTGTGTGTTTTTGTGTTTCTGTGTTACCATCATCATCATCACTGTAAGACATATTGCCCTTCAAATGCGTGTCATGCTCACAGGAAGGCAATCATGTTCTTTAGCATCATTCAAAAGCAACGCAGAGTTTGTCAAACCTGTCAAACACAAAAAGCACACTAAACAGCTCTTGAGTAACATGTCTTTAATGAAGCAGGGGCCATTTAAGATTTATGAAAGAGTTTTACTACCCAGCTACAATGGACTGTCATTACACTTGAATTCAAAATGGTTGCATCACCTCTTAGGAAATGATCTGTACTATCTGGAGATGATGCGCTGAATTCCCTGGTGATTAAAAGTAAGGAACAGGAGGAGTGCGGTATCAGTTTTATACGTGTTCAGAACTATTACTAAACTGTTAGATCTTGTGACATGAAAAGGAAGGAAAGTTAAAAGAAATTTGACAGTTTACCCCAAAAAAAAAAAAAAGTTCTTCATGTCAACTTTAAAAGTGTCATCAGTCTGGCGCACATTTGCATAATGAGTCAATGTTGAGTATCAGTGAGTCATGACAGTCCGGTTTAGTGCCCACTGAAAAGCCAGAGATTAGAACACAAGATGGTCAAAGTGTCCTTGGATTTATTGACTGGATTACAACGTATCACTGATAGACATCAGATGTAATCCTACTGTTTCTTATGTAAACGGATCTGCCAATAACATGAGAAGAAATAATGGCCTGTTTTGCACATGAAACCAGCAACCTGTGGGCTGTTTCATTTGTACTATAAATATGCCGAGTGCTTTGTGCAAATACTTTTGTTGATGTTGGTACCTTCATTTGTGGCTAAAACAGCTGTTGATGCTTGCTTTGTCATCTTGATGCTCCATCTAATATGACATCCATCTTTTCTGAGCCAAAAATACCGAGTAGTTTTCAACCTTTAAATCCTCTAGACAATGTGGGAGCTGAAAATGTAAATCTAAGAGAAAAAATGTCAAAATTCTCTTGTTGCAGCCTCTCAAATGAATATGATATCATATGATTTTAATATTTCCTTTTTTTTTTGTCTTCACCAAAAGGACACTGAGCATCTTTGGATTGTTGACTGTTGACTGGGACAAAACAAGACATTTAAGGATATCACCTTTGGTTCTGGGAATCAGTGATTGACACATTTTATAGACCAAACGACTAATCAAGAAAATCAACAGATTAATTGTTAATGAATATAATTGTGAGTTGCAGCTGTCGTAATAATCTGCTTACCTTAAATAAGTAGTTTGACACAGTTCAACAGTGAGTTTTAGAGATTCTTTCAGGCCCATTTTTAAACTTTAGAGAGAGTCAGGCTAGCTGTTTCCCCCCTGCTTCCAGTCTTTATGCTAAGCTAAGCTAAGCTAAGCTTATCGCCTCCTGGCTCCCACTCCGTACCTGAGAGTGGTGTTAATCTTCTCACTTGACCCTCTACAAGAAAGTAAAGAAGCTTATTTCCTAAAATGTGAAACTACTGCATTCACTGATGTTAAAATAAGCTGTTACAGAAAGTTACACTGGAATCAAGGTGCAGCATTGACTTAGTCTGGAGCACTTCGTAGGCTAACTGCTAAAGGCAAGAGAAGTTAAGAACTCATATTTGGTCAGAAAAGTAGACGTCTCATAGATAACATGTTAAAATAACTGCAAGAACAGATAAAGTAGAATTGTATAAAGTCATCAATGCATTTTTAGCACAAATGGAACTTCATACTAGTGTTCTTCAGCACTTCTGTACCATCTGGACCATTCTCATACTGTAAAATAGACATTTTGTTTTACCGGCTATATGCAGAACAAATCTTCCCTTCAGTATTTCGGCTTACATATAATGTTTTCTTCCTTGTCTTTGGTGGGGGAAAAAAAGTCTCTTGCTTTCGTTCTGTCAGCTCTAAACCAAATAACAGCTATTTAACAAGTGGGAGTTTGTTGTCAGTTTTCCTAAGCAGATATGTCCTCACATTAGCTGTCAGGCTGCCTGATAGAGAGAAATAACTTCTGAGTGCCTTTACATTTATTCCCCTAAGATGTACTGAGGAGAGACCAGAGTAAACAGAAATGCTCCATGACAGCTTACACCTGCGCCGCGGATGCTGAAGGAAGTTGTGAATAGACTATGGCTGAGGGGAAATTACATCATGCCCATGGACTTTCCATCTGTCGTTCATTGGGGGAAAGAGGAAGTTAACTATGCCATAGGCCCAGAGTTTGACTTACAGCAGCACTATAAAAACTTCCTCGTCTTTTCTGTTTAAACAAAAAAAAACAACTCCTGAGGGGAGTGCTCCACCATTTTAATGCAGAATTAAATAAATAAATCCTTACAATAAAGTTTTTTAGGATAAGGATTGTTTCACTTTCAGTTCCTGCCCTGTCTATTTCCAGCAGGTCATGGTTTTTTTGTTTTCTTTTGTTTTGTTTTGTTTTTTTTACTTTTGCTCTGACTGAATGTAAGTGTAATAGTATGTGTGTGTAATATCACCATTGTGCAGATTAATGTCTGCAAGATACATTGTGTATGGAAAGAAGGGAGAAAAAAAAAAAAGCAAGTGAAAGATAGAGGGAGAGAGATGCAGGGGGAGCACAGAAAACAACACTATCAAAGGAGGGCTTCAAAGACTATCAGCTGCGTCTCCTGGGTAATTTGCGATCCTGCATTCTTTCGACTTCAAAGGGCCGCTGTGTGTTGGAATACTGCAAGTGGGAGAGTGGGGTGGGGATGGCGGAGGGGGAGAATCTGATTTCTCTAATAAATGCTGACACCAGGCCTGTTTGATATTAGATTCAGGGAACAGTTTGATTTGTTATCGCCTTTGAAACTCTTCCGATGTCCTTCAGAGAGGCAGGCTGGCTGACTATAACACCACACCCCAAGTGCAAGGAGAGGAGAGAAGAGAGCGCCAGGCTCGTCGGACGATTGTCCAGCTATAAAGATGACCATTAAGGGAGCTATTGATTAGGAGTCTCCCTGTCTGACTCCTTGTCTGTCTCTCTGTCGAGACCCATTGTGTTCACATCTTAGTGCACCATCAACAACTCAATGCACCTGAAAAAAAAAAAACATTTTAAGCAGCCACTAAGTCAGTCTGATTAGAGTCTGAAGCAATATGGCTCAATATAACGTGACTCAACAGTTTTAATCACTTATATCATAGTTAAGGCCACACTGCTTGAAAGACATGCACTTATCTATAACATGAAACTTTTGCAGATTGTAAATATTAACTTGAAAGACATCTACTTAAATCAAGAAATATTCAGTGGCCTCAGGAGATTTTTTTCTGACCATAGAGAGCTGTTAGTGAGTGCAGCAGGAAAGAATATATTCATACCTACCACAGGCTGTAGGTGAAGAGGGGATGAGGAAACTCCCTGGGGTTGTCAGAATACTACTTTTATCACGATAGTTAACAGCTGCAGTTTTTGCATATTGGCAGAGTTTTAGGAGGTTTTCTGAAAAAAAAGAAAAAAAAAACTTCCAAAGTGGATCTAAGCATGCAGTATAATGTAGGCTTCATGTTCATCATTCAACACTCTTGACCACTGTTGCCAACTTAACAAATTTGTCACTAGATTTAGCAACTTTTCAGACCCCTTTAGCAACTTTTTCTCAAAAAAGTAGCTAGCAACATATCTAGCGACTTTTTGGACACATCTCAACTCCTCTCCTTGAAGGGAGTATTTCTCAGTGAATGAGCACTAATGTGGCTCTCTGGATTGACCGTTCAGTGGGTGGGACAGAGCAGCAGCACGTTCAGTGGACCAATCATCAGCCAGACAGAGACGTGAATGAGCTGTGAATGTGTGTAGCTAATGACCAATCATTGATCGTCATTGTTTTTATTCTAAATTATTTAACTTTAACAATCTAAGTTTGATTTTCTTCTGTCAAAATAGACAAGGGTCATCTCTTTATTCATGATACTTCAGTTACAGAGTCGATACAACTGCCTGCATAAAACAGTTTTTTAATATTAGAGGTAGATGCACATTCATGAGCTGCTTGAAAAAATAGCTAATGATATAGCTAGTTACAGTCAGTGTAGTTTATTTTAACTTAATTTTCTTTAGATTTTTTAAAAAATCTTGTATGTACGTAATTACTTCATGATGTCATATATATGAAAATTAGCATGTGACATCATGTAGCGGCTTTTCCAGCAGCTTCAGCTACTTTCCACTGAAAATAGTTGGCAACACTGCTCCTGATAAAACATTGAGCAGAAAAAGATGGCAAAGCATGACACAACATGGGCCATCACTGGTCTGAAAACAGTGGCTGAGATAAGCAAAGGAGGAATTTGTCAGTTTAGATGCCTAAAACAACATATATTTAGGTTTACCTGACAAGGACTAGTTGGATGTTAATTACAACATTTGTCTGTCTGTGACACACAACTGGAAGTATGAAGTTATTAGCAACACCACACCTGTTAGGAAGGAGACTTTGGAGGATGGATGGGTCGGCAAATTGTGTAAAGTTGACACAAGAGATCGCTGTCCATTTTCTAGTAGAGCCTAGATCTAACCAAACCTGAACCAGACTTGTTAGCTAAAGGCTTCTCAATGCAAGAAGCTACCAAAATCTTTTTTTTATCTTTATGAAATGACAAAGACAATTAACAAAAGACAAACAAAACAATATACACACAAGCAACACCAACATTAAATATCACATCAAAATAAAACAAAATGAAACATTGCATCTATATGTCCTTCAACCCAGGACACCCAACACCTGTCATCGGGTCTGACAACTTAAATAAGCAACAAAACATTTAACAAATACAAAAAAGGAAATACTAGATCCTGCTAAATATACACATATCAATATCACCATTATATAGGAAAACCAATTACCAAAACAAATATATCAAATTCATGTATCTTACACATAATTCACTGCTCAATAAAGTAAATTGTGAAGTCCATCAACCAGTGAAACCAGTCTGTCACAAGATTCTCTTAAAACTGGTAGTCAAACAAACACACTGAGAGACCTCACGTGGATTTTTACAAGACTCATCTTTTTTCCGAACATCTTTTTATAATTTTGGTTTTGACATTGGAACAGTGTGCGCACTAGAAGAGGAGCATATCAAACATATTTGAAAATGATCAACATGCCCTCAGCATGTTCGGACAAATTCCCAGAAAAAGTGGTGAGTTTAAGAGCAGCAGGGCACAGTACCTTTTCACAGCAGGATGCCGACATTTTTATTTATTTATTTTACCTTCATTTTACCAGGAAGTCTCTTGAGATGCATTAGACTAGTCTTTTTTATGAGAGATACCTGACCAAAATGGCAGCATAAAACATTCACAACAAACCAGGACCTGAGAGATATGAGAGAGATAAAACGCTACTATTTAAAACTACTGCATTCTTCATGAAACATTTCTTCAATGTGATGCTTGGATGTCTGATATGAACGTTTTCAGACGAAGTATAGCTTGTAAAATTTCCCAAGCCCTGCATAGTATGAAAATGCAGACTTGCTACATAGACATGTGAATTTTGACATATTGTCTGTCCTCAAACTGGCCACATTTTATATTAGACCACACAAAGTTTTAGTAACTATCCAGCTATTCTTATGAGATAGAAAATACAACAAGAGGTAAAAATCTCCATCTCAGATGTAGGAGATTAGTTTAGTAAACACAGCAGATTAGGAGTCTGCCGGTCCTGCCAGTCTCCAGTTTTTCAGAATATTCAGACCAGTTTGAGCCTCATTTTTTATTATATATTTGTTTTGTTGGGTTGGATTTGGTATGTTGTTTGATTACATTTTAGTCTCATGTGAATAAAGCATCTTGTACTCCCTCGTTTATAAGGCCATCCTTCTGCAGCTTCCATTACATCTCATCCTCATGTTTACTTACACCACTAATGTCAAACTACAGCCTGAGCTCTCAGAGCTCTCTCTGCTTTTATCTTTACCAAGGGTGCATACGGAGCTTGGTAAAAGGGCTTTTATATGGGCAGCTCCATCTGCTTTGACTGATCCACAGAAAAAAATGAAATTATTTTAAACATGCAGTCACTGACATTTTAGGGAGTGAAATGGATAAGTGTGAATGTTTTAATTTATAGTGTTTAGTTATTTGTTGAGAAATGGCATGTCATTGTCTTTAAGTTTTCCTTAAGGCCCTTTTACATTTACATTTACATTTACATACGATTTTGGGCCCGCTGAGACAAAAGTTGACAATCGCAAGAGAAAGGTGGAAAAATCTTTGGTTGTCAATCCAAAACATTGGTCCTAGATCGCACTGTGAGACACTGATGAGACCTGTGGTGGAGAATCACTTGATCTCTCAATAAATACACAAAGAGAGCATTGTCAGGTTTTGAAATAATGTAATACAATCAGAAGTACATTGCATCATATCTGTGAGAGAGAGAGCATAACACCTAGAATTACCTTTTCTTTATCTGACAATTTGGCACTCAGCCAGTCAAAAATATCTGTAGCTAACCGTAAATGTTAATGAACAACCATCAGATAGAAACAAGGTTCAAGAGTTCAACTAGTCTAAGAGTAAGACTTCTTCATGACCACGTGTGCCAGAATAACAGCACACACGTGTGAACCAAAGCGGCATCGTATGACAAAGTGACATTGCTATCACATTGAATTGAAGAACAAACAACACTATCCTCTGAAGGCTTATCAGATCAACACATTAAAGAGAAATCGCTACGGTTTATCTTACCACTGGCTCCGAGAAAAGCACAACAACATAAACTGTTAAACAGAGGCTAAATAACTTACATACAGTCAACTATCTCATTTTACACAGCAAGGAGCTGAGTTTAAAATAGACACAGCATGTAGAAAAAGGCGTTGAATGACAGACTAATAATCACAACTCAGTTTGAGAACAACATTTGCGAAATATATAATATGTACAAGAAATACATCAAATGATAACCACTATATAAATCTCTCTCATAGACCGATGTGGAGCTTGGCAACAAGCCTGAGGCAAAATTCTGACAGGGTCAGAAATTTAAGACCTGCTACGACCCACGTCTACAAACAAACCAATCAGGTTATAACGTGAAATGACACAGAATACACAAATACAACAGAGTGCAGTTTTTAGAATAACGTTTAGGGGGAAAACACTCGTTCTCCTTAATATATTCGTGTCGCTCAAAAGCCAAAACAATGGAGGTGAAATGAAAAAGAAGTTTGTGTGACTTTACTGCATTTTTAAAACATCTGAGCGGCTCAGATGGATAACATGAGCTGATGATTTGCTTCTGCTTTCATATACTTTTTTTTCTACTTTCATCGTAGCGCTACAATTCACCACACATTCAGTGCACAGTCTGACACAGATTGCAAGCAATCTCGCACAATGTGACACATGCAATAAACTTACACCATTGTTGTTGTCTCACAGTTTAAAGGCGCCTGTACTCTGTACTGCTGTGAAGAGTGTGTGTGTCTGAGCATAAGTGCGGATGTAGAAGTCCCTGAAGGTCACTTGAAAAGTCTTTTATCTGCATTCAAGAGAAGGATTTTAATCAACTAGCTAAAACATCCGGAATAAATCATCTTTTCGTGTGAATTCATATTTTGTGATTCATACCTTAATTTCTACCTATACGTTTTCATAAATCTTCAACTCCTCACACACGCACACAAACACACAGATGCACATCAAAGTGGATGTAAGCAGATAACACCTGCCGTGTCAGCGTCTTGCCCCACATCCAAAGTATTCACTGACCCAAGGGAGGATTTTGGTATTTGATTATTCTACAGGGTGATTGATGTATTGTACACCGCAGTGGTTTGCATGCATATGAAAGCATGCAGCGCCATTGATCTATTGATGCATGGGATTGTGTTATGAATATGCAAAACTCCAGTGCGCTGCTCGCTGCACATCCGAGCGATTGGCTATCCATGACATCATCTCCAAGTCACAGGTGTTGGGCTCCTGCTGTCCAGAGAGGACACTTGAGGCTTGTAAATGAGATGTAATCCGTACATCAGTACTAACACTCCTGTATCCGTGCCAGCTGAAAAACACCCCGTCATGCCTCCTCCAAATCTCTTGCCCCTCCTCGTTGCCCCTGCCAAAATCTCTCCCCTCTTTTTCCGTCTCTCTATCTGCTCATTAGCGCTGGGTTTGGAACAAAGAGCCATCTGGGCACGGCTACCTGCCAGCTCAGGTGGGCCTTTACACAGAAAAGACAGCTTCTCTTCAACATCTGTCTGCCAGGATCAAAGACATTTCTGTTTACCCCCTTAACTCCCCCCTCTCTCTTTCCCTCCTTCTCTACCTCCCTGTCTCCCTTCTCACTCTCTTCTTCTGCCACCCAAAAAAAAAAAAAAAAAAAAAAAAAATCCCCATACATTAGGTAGGAAGCAGACTAAATGCGGCGCCCTCCTCCTCCTTCATGTCTCTCTCCGCCTCTTTGTCACTTCCCGGCTCCTCTCTTCGCCCTCAGGGTGTCATGCATTCTCCCAGACTGCTTTGTTTTCTGTTTTCAGCTTTTTTTAGATAATTGTTTCCCTGTATGTATAATGAGGGAAACATGATTTTTGGAATTTCTCAGCACTTTGCATCTCAGCAGTCCCCTGATAAATAAATCAGGGTTTTTTTTTTTGGTTTTTTTTTTTTCAATAATTATCTTCTCCTCCTAGCCTTGGGTTCTAGGTGCAAACATGTAGAGGAGAAAGAATTTCGTCTGACTGCTTATAGAAACTTATCACATTAGCAGATAAAAGTAGTGCTGCTGGCATTTTTTATGGGCTTTTGTACAAGGTATCACAATGTCCACTAAGATCTATAAACATGCTGAGCTATAGGCTATGCGCAAGCAGTAAAAAAAAAAAAAAAGAAGGGGGGTCAGGCAGATTTACAGCTTGTAATCAGATGCAGATGGGTCCCCAGTCCCTCAGTGAGGGCAGCTTATATCATGGAAAGTATTGATGTATTTTTTTTTTTTTTGTGCCATCCACTTTTCAGAGAAATGATGCCGGCCGCTTTCGCTGTAGGTAACCCCCTCCGTGGTTATGAGATGGTGTATTCAGCTGGCCTGGCCCTGTAGATACAGGGGATCAGGGGAAGTGTTATCCTTTAAGCCAGGTGCTGCTGTTCAACACAGCCGGTTCCTGCTGACTGAAACACTTCCCTGCACGCTTCTGTCTGCTTGTCTGACTATGCTCTTGCAGGCTCAGTGTGTGTGTGTGTGTGTGTGTGTGTGTGTGTGTGTGTGTGTGTGTGTGTGTGAAGAGGTTACTCAGGCCCTCCGTCTGAGCTGTGAGTGTGTGTACAGTATGACGCGCAGACTTTCTGGAAACCTCTTCGATATATAACGCCGGTGTTACTGTTGTTGTTTCAAGCCCTTTGCTCAGAACTAATAAAGATTGATTAGTCTTCCGTTCAAGATCAATGGCGACGCTATTTTGGTTATGCCTGTTTGCCAGGATGCATTCTGATCAATGACAAAGCTATTTTTTGTGTCGAGGGCAGGGCCCGGTTTACTTCAGGCGGGATGAGAGAGAGAAAGGCTTGGCTGATGGACTGTTCAAGGCCACATAAGCTTCAGCCGCTCTCCCCTGAATAGTCTCCTGTTCTCAAAGTGTTGATCGTGAATTAATTTTGAGAGATTTTGCATGCTCTGTGTCACACGCATTACCAGCAGGGACAATTACATCACTGTCAGATTACAAGTTGCCACCCTCTGTTCTGCCAGTTAATATAAACACTTCCAGGAAACCCTAGCTGGAGTGTTACATGCGCCTCCTCTTCTCCCTCTCTTTCTCCGTTCTTTCCTCAACCTCTCTTTACCTCTGACCCCTCTCCGGCAGACGCTTTCTCCTGCATAGATGAGGGAGGGAGGGGGGGGTTCATTGTCCATTTTTTTCCCCCTCCAGAATCATGTTCAGCAGGAGACAGCCAACTGGAGCGTAAAACAAGGCTGCAGTCTGCAGGTAGCCACAGGCTGA
Source organism: Thunnus albacares (assembly GCF_914725855.1). Lineage (NCBI taxonomy): Eukaryota > Metazoa > Chordata > Actinopteri > Scombriformes > Scombridae > Thunnus > Thunnus albacares. The sequence continues at coordinate 10,319,431 of NC_058123.1, forward strand.
GCTCACCTGCCGCTAAATTCACTGTGACAGGTGAGATCACAGCCTCGTGGCGGGGCACGGCACCCGACAGAGAGGCGAGAAGCATATGGGTGTAGCGGCTCAGCCTTGCAGGATCTACCTCTGCACTGCAGCCCCGTGGAATAAGATGGCTAATAGTGAAACATCTCAAGGGTTATCGGGCTTTCTGCTGAGTGGAAATGATAAGGTCTGACCGCCACTTTGAGCTGGGCTGGCTAAAAGTTATGGGCCTGATAATCACAGGAGTCACTTTTCAAAAGGGGGTCATATTGTTTCAATAAAAGATAATGACTTTCATTAAAGGAATGCCCTCATAACAGGAGCATGAACCATACCATAAAAGATGTGGGAGTCATTTAATGAGTTAGAACTGTCCTTGGTGGGGCAGTATGTCATTTAGAGTATAATACAAATTAAAATTATGTTGTTTTAATTGTTGTTCTGTAAATTAAAAACAGGATATCACACACGTGGAAGCTGTTTCTGAGTGTTACTATGATTTTGTCGGTTTAATTTGTACAGAAGGGGTCTTTAATCTTTCATGACGCAGGGGAAACTGAGGCCTTCTGGTCCTAACAAGATAGGAATTAAGCGCACGGTATATAATTTCTGCTGCTAGGGGTCTCTCAGTCAAAACAATAAAAAAAGATGGAGATTGATGACGTTGTGAAGTAGCGTGGGATCATGGGAGTTGTTGTCTTCATTGTTAAACAACCACCATAGAGAGGCAAAATCATGTTCATGGACGAGGTGATGTAAAGTTATATTCACGTCATGTAATTTCATTCTGATGAAATAACCTTATAGCAAGTAGCAGGAATAAAGGGGATATGACGCCATTGACAGGCGACCAAATGAATTACCTTGATTAAAATTACAGATTTCTCTGAATTTGAACATTGTTGGAAACATTTGGAATAATGTAAGTACACAACTCAACAAAATGTACTGTATAACATAGGTGTAGTTGTTTTTTAATAGGGAAAAGTTACATACTATGTCTTTAAGGGTAGACTAAAAATAGACTGGATTTTAGGGTCACAGCTAACATTTGTTTGCCAGCAGGAGCTCTACAGTAGCTCCTGCTGGCCAAGATTTAGCTCATCAGCAGAGCAGAAGAGTCAGACCATCTCTCATCCTAGTTTTATTATCCTTGAGCTCTTTCCCCAGTGATTGTTGAGTATTTTTGTGTTTTTACGGGATGGATGACTGAAATGAAACATGAGTTAAGTTGAAAATGGCATCCCTTTAAACTTTGCAGGGAGGAAAAACAAGTGCTCTGCAGAACACTGGTGTGTGTGTGTTTGTCACGTTTTTCCATCGCTGGTGTTTTTATTTGTTTCTCTCAAGTGCAAAACACACCACGGGGAAAACACTCCCCTACATGCACATACACACATACCTACACACACATACACACACACACACACACACACAAAAACCTCCCTACTCAAAGTTATCCCAGCTCTACCGCTGCAACTCAGCAAATGTGGCGGGCAGGGTTTAATTTTCTGGCCCCCCGCCTCAGCCCCAGCCTCATGCATTTTTCATCACCACCATCCTGTTCCCACCCAGCCACTGCCGCTGCACAATGCTATTGATTGGCGATTAAGCCATCAAACTGTTATAAAGAGGTTAATATTTTAAAGCTGTTACGCTTTTCCAACCTCCTTACATTAATGTGTACCCTCTAGTACAGTTTCAAGGGTTTTTAGGAGTTTCCGCTCTTATGCCAGGTCAGGTTATGAATGTTTGATGTAATGCAGACGGCGGCGTTTTTTTTTTTTTTCCCTCCCCGCTCCTATACAATGCTTACTCCAGCTCTGAGGTGGTGTGTTCGATCAGCTGACTGTGCCAGAGGTCGACAGGAAACAGTGTCAGTCAGCAGGGAGACTGGTAGGGTCATACTCTGCTAACCCCACATGTGGGATATGTCTAGTTGTTGACCAATTTGCTTATGGTAATTCTAATAGATCTCTGGAGGCCGCCTGGCAATATTGAGGGTTCAGCGTTAATTGTGACCACTGGGCAAAGAATCTGCAGTCTCATCCTATTCGAGCAACTGATGAGCATCTTGAGTTATATTTAGGTGTTAATCCAGAGGAGGGATTCTGTTCCCACTCCTTAAAGTAATGCATTAAAATATACTGTACACCTCTGTTACACCAGCCATGATATTTTCACCTTTTTCTTGCCGTTGTCACGCTTCAGATGGCAGAAGTACTTAATCAGCAAAAGTTACTAGATTTAATGGAGGTGCTAAACAAAATATTTTCTCTCATCCGCACTGAATGTGAGAGAGGGGAAAATTAAAGGACCATACAGTATTTTCGCCTGTTTTTTATCAGACACATCCCACAGCCCTGTCAGAGGAATTCAAGTGTCCCATCATGTCCCAAATCAACCTGAAAAGATTATGTGCAGGACTCTACCCAGGATTTTGAATAGTCCACGTCCCCCCAATGCACCCATAGGGTAGTGAAATTAAGGGAAACCGGTGGCTGCCTGGAACAAAGTAAATTATTCTATCATGCTTTGAAAACCATTAAAATAGACAGGATTTAAAGTTAACAGACAGGAACATGCAGAACCACCAGTTCGGTCCAGTTGAGGAAATAAAACAGGGGTCTTGGGTGATGTGTGAACAAGGAAGAGGGCTGAGAAAGGTGAGAATGGATTTATTTTGTGAGTCTGCTTTAAAGAAAGAGAGGAAGAGAAACAGGGGGGTGTTGTGGGTGTTAGTCCAGCAGGATTTACACCAGAAGGTCTTGGGACTAGAGGGGAAGAATGTGACGAAGGCAGGGATAAGGTCGCAGGATGTAGGTGAGCGACCCACGGCCGCAGGCAACCAAGGAATACCTCTGTGGAGCTTTATAAGCATTAGTTCATATAAAGGCTCTCAGTACAGACTTTCACTTTGACCTCCAGCCAAGGTCGCGCACTGAAAGGCAGATTCCTCCCGACGCAAGTACTCATCGTCCACGAGCCGAAATGTACACCGTTGATATGCTATTTCTCTGCGTGTCAGTCATTTTCTCGCTCCGCTTGACAGCACAGACAAGTGACTCATATAATAAGAGTAGTGCTCTCCATTAGTGCCAGTCAGTTTGTGCTGTTTAAGTCCTTACAGTGCTCTCCTCCAGGGCAGAGCTGGATAACACGCTTGAGCAGCGTCCCAATCACTGTGATCACCTGTGACAAACCACACCGAGGCCCAATCAATACGCTACTCTCCCGAGGGCCTAGGAATTAATGTAACTCTGCTGCCCCGCGTTCCTGCATGTGTGTGTGTGTATTTGTTGCCGCAGCTCCCAACAGAGCGTCTTGAAACAGACAAAATAAAAATGATAAAAATGTGGCTGTTTCTCTGATAAAAATGATATCCCTCCTTACATGAAAGACAAATCAGAGAGGAAGAAAAACAGCAAAAAATTAAAGAATGAATGCGAAATGAGGACGTTGAAAAAGAAAGCTCACAAAATTAGACTAGTAAGAGAAAGTTACGCCCAAATGAAGGCAGTGTGTGGGAAATTCAGTACAGGCAGGAAGGGAAACACAAAGCTCAATCTGTGACTCCTGAGGGAAATATTCACAGCTATATTAATATAACACAGAGGGGGTAGTTAGAGAAGCTTTGTTTGTCTTGGGCTAAATTAACACCCCCTTACCATCATAATAGTCATGTCATTATAGGAGGAGGGTGAAGAGCCTGAAGAGGGTTTATGTCAATGTTTTTCCTCCCATTTAATGAGCTGGGTTTACTCCCTGAAAATAAATTAGCAGATGAAACTATAGAGTTGTTAGTGAGGAAGAGAGTTTATTTGACTTAGACAATTCTTTGGTAAGAGTCGGTTTGAGATGCACAGACACAAATATACACACAGCGTACCAAATGTCCAGCTGTTCAGTGTCTTCATTAATCTGTAGTAAGCAGAGTGTGTGTGTTTTTTTTTTCTTTTACTTCGTAGCATTTTGTTGCTGGTCTTTGTTCCCCTCTTTCTATCTCCGTCTCCTCTTCCTCCACCTCCCTCCCGGCTCATGTTGAACCTCCTGCTGCGGTTGCCTCCAAAAACCATCCGCCCACTGCCACTAACCCCATGCCTGCAAGAGTTTGTCCCTCATTATCTGTCCTTACTGCACCCCAACCAACCTTCCCACCCAGCATGGTGTCATAGCTTCAGTACAGTATTGTCTCATTATCTCCACAGACACCAGAGAGGCAGGGCATTACAGGACATCAGACACTCCCCCTCGGTTAGAGGGCTGGGGGCTGCTGACAGAGCTGACAGGTGATTAAGACAGGCCAAAGGTTTTATCTGCCCAGCTAAACCGAACGCTGAATGCTCTCTTCTGTCTTTGCTTGTGCATCCTGATTCATAAATTTGTCATGAGCAACCCTCATCAGCATCTTAATAATGAGTTAGCAGTCAAAACTGACACACAAAGGCAACAGGTGTTCATGCTTCAATCAAAATTTATATAAAATGTATATAAACTTTTTTTTAAAGGGACATATCTTATATACTGTTATAATGTTAGATATCTATGTTAAACATGGTCAAAACCTGAGCTGAATGTATGTAAAAATGCTGCCTGAAAGTCAAAAGCCTTCAACCTGCTGTAAACACCTTGTTTGCAACGGTTGTTTTCACTCTATTTTTACTCTACTTCCTCCTTGTGATGACATCAGACTCTGTTCAGGTTGCCGTCTGTTCTGTAGCCTTTGTTGCTAAGGTTGTCGCTAAGGTCATTCCATGGGTTGTTCACATTGTCCATTCGCATATTTTGGATCAGAATCAGGCTCGAACATGTATGGATGTATTTGAGAAGTTTATATTTCGAGTAAAGAACAAGAAAAAGAAGTGAAATCCTATTACTATTGTTTGTTTACATAGCCTCCGGAAGTCAGCTGAGATGCAACTCCTGTAAGCTGACCAATCAGAACAGAGTGGGCTCATCGGGAGGGGGGCCTTAAAGAGACAGGTGCTAAAACGGCCTGTTTCAGACAGACGCTGAACTGAGCGGCTGCATAAAGGGTCAGTATAAGATAAATAAGGAGTTTTGTTAACCGTAAATCATGCAAAGATATTTCACTAGAGCCCCAGAATATAAATATAGTCCTGGAAATGTGCATCATACGTCCCCTTTAAATATTTGTTTTTCAGTTTTCAATAGGGATGCACGATATTGGATTTTTTGCCAATATCCAATATGCCGATATTTCCAACTCATTGTGGCCAGTTGCCGATGTTGATATCGATATATGCACATATTTTCTTCCAGCTGGCTGAGGAGACTATTACACATGCAATCATAGATTGTACTAAGTATGATCAAGAAAGACAATATATGAAGGAAGAACTTAGGAAGACTGGAGTTCAGGAGCTCAGCGTTAAAACTTTAATGAACTTGCCAAGTGGGTGGAGCAGTAGAGGTTTTTTGAGTTTATTAGACAGACAGGATTTATGTATAGGATTAATCTTTGGTCCACACTCCAGAGCAGAAGGTGGCGGTAATACATCTAATACGCTGGTTGCCAACCACCGTTATAAACCAAAAAGGAGAAAAAAAAATTTTCCAAACAGAGTGGTAGTCAGCCAAAGTGTTTCCTATCTGTGCAGCCGAACATAGCAGCTCTTACGCGGACTATTTTACCCTGGCGGTCCTGGTGCTTCCTCCGCAGGCTCCACTTCACTCAAGTTGCCCGTCAGATCAGCTGCTTCTTCCCACTTTAACCTGAATAACAAACCGGGGCTCGGTGCTCCAGTTGGATCCACACGGAGAGCTGGGGCTAACGTTAGCTGAGAGGCTAGCGGAGCGTTAGCAGCAGCATGGCTGGAGGGAAGCACAGCCAGCTAGCCTCCGCTAGAAGAAGCAGCTGGTCTGACGGGCAGCTGAGTGAAGTGGAGCTTGCGGAGGACCGTCAGTGTGAAACAGTCCGTGGAGGGAAGCACAGTTATGCAGCGGAGGAGAAGGAAACAAATCGGCCTCTCATAATCGGCAGAAAATGTTCATTTCGGCCGATGCCGATATTTCATTTTAGAGCTGATATGGGCCCATACCGATGATGTGTCAATAATATCGTGCATCCCTAGTTTCAAGGTCACATTGTCAGAAAGTTCTTTTTACCAAAGACACAAACAACAAAACAAGAGATAGAATAAAGGAAGTACAAACAGATGTGGTGCTTGACTGGATTTACTTCATAACCCTGATGAAAAATAGTTGTTGTTTTTTTAATAAGAACTGCTATATTTGGTCAATTTGCCAGCACTTGGCTCTTTCCAATCTGTCATTTCTTTTTATTTCTTATGTCCAAACTCTTCAGAAATTTTCTTTTTCAATTACATTTTTTTCACAATGGTAAAATCTTTCCACACTAACAACCAACCAACTAAAAACCTAACGTGAGGTAATGCTGGCTTGACATTGCTTTGTGCAGAAATCAAGTGGATCCGTGTTGCCAAAAGAAGCTCTGGGTTTTAAGCAGGCTGAGTTTAGGTGCAAATTTATCATTAAGCTGACATAGTTTAGGCTTTTGCCTGTAGCAAATGACACTGAATAAATTTATCAGGTTCATTTGATATTCACAGATGGTGTTGAGGTGACAACAAGAAGCAATGTTAGCAGTGAGGTGTGCTGGACAAAAATCTGAAATGAAATCATCCGTATTATGTAATTTGATTTTGTAATAACCTGTGGTTAGTAAGCATGAAATGTGGTTTGTCCTAGATTATGTTAACTTCTTTAAATTCTCTTACACCTCTTCTGTGCCACCTGCAACCTTTTCTTAAGGTGCTATAAGACAAAATTATCCAAAGAAAATTGTGTAGATGTAGGTTAATGTTTTTATCATAAATAAATCATCACTCCATCTTCTTGATATATGGGTTTCGATGCATTTGGCTCTCCATCACCTCCTTGAGTCATCTCTTCAAATTCCTTCTGTCTTCCCAGAGCTCCAAAAAGCAACATCCGTGTAACTGTCGGGCCTGTTTTCTTGGTTTCGGGATGGGGGTGGCGTGGTGGAGGAGCGGGGCTGGCGAGGACACAGCGCTCAGAAGGAGGAGGAAGGAGGGGGGTTGTCTGTCCTAGGAGACAGATGGCGCGGGGGGCTGGTCCATGATGGGCTGGTGCTGGACGGGCTCCATGTGCTGTAGTGGGTAACAGGGGCCCAGGGTGGAACGTAGGCGGCACTCTGATCCTTAGCGCCACAGTATTCCTCAGGCACAGGAGTCCACTTCCCCCGCCCATCTGTTCCTTCCATCGCAGCTATGGCAAACGTTCCTGTACACACATGCACACACACACAAAAAAAATATACACAAGCGAACATGCACATGCGTTCGCATGCACACACATACGTCACAGACTGCCCCCTGCTAATCTGCAGATTTGGGTTCAGTTACAGTGCACCAGCAGCTCTTCCCCCAACATTCCTCCTCCCCATCTTACAAAATTAGCCTGAAGGTTTGACTAGATTCCACCAGCTTCCGCTCCCATTTGGTGTCACGCTGACTGTATCTCTTACTCTTAAGCTCTCCTGCTCAACCGTTTGTGTAATCATACATAATATCAGACTACTCCCACACATACTTGTCGACGGCCACAACCTTTGTTATAAAGTAATCCTGGCACCAGGTAATTAATTGTCACCTGTGAGAGGTATAAGAGCAGAGGGAGAAGTAGATCCACAGACTGAGAGACAAAAGCCAGAAGGAGGGGGTTGGGGGGAGGGATGGTGAAGTTGTAAACAGCAGAAAAACATGTTGCCATAAGGTCTGTAATGTATGCCGGAGGAGGATGTGTTTCTGTGACTGATGCATGTCTCCGGAGATTTTTTTTTTTTTTTTTTTTTCTCAAATCATAAATGTTTTCATAATCAGTCTGGTAATAAACGTGTCAACACATGTGCGACACTCTGAGTGATAATGACTTGAAAGGGAAGGTGACATCAGAATTATGGTCAAAAAGACTGTTGGTGAGTCAAGGTCAGGCGGAGGCAGAGTACAAGCTGTTTTTTTTTTCCTTTTCGCAAACTGCAATGCTTGTGATGATCAAATGTCACAACACGCACAGTTTTAAACGTTTTCATCTGCACTCTCAGGTGAAATTGTCTTCCTCTGATACTTCCTATCGCAGATTGAACCATGTGGCCAGAAGTGTAACACCCTGAACAGGTTGTCACACTGTTACAGGTTCAACAAAAACACAGTCAGTTCCATTCATTTTAACACACAAAGTGCAGGTGATTTGAAACTATGAAAGGAAACCAGAACAGCAGGTGTAAATCCACATAAAGATGTGTAGAAAATACAAACTCCAGACAGAAAGGTCCAATAACATAGACTGTATATGAAGATGGACAGCAAGACACCACTTCTTGAAGCCAAAATATTGTGTTTACACTACCTGCCATTTTGCGTTTGTGATGTCATTTGCAATCAGAGTCTGTGCTCGCTCACAGGTACCCACCGCTGAGAGCCGTGTGAAATCAGGAGCCACGATGGATCAGTACACCTGTCAAAACCAGTCGATACCAGCTAGCTACAGCCTTAACCACATTTACATTAAAGTAACACTTTCAGAGTAATTCAGTGACGCAGTTGTCTACAACAAGGGAAAATGTAAGTTAGCGTCGGCTCCTCTGCCACATCTGATGGAGTTTTGAGAGTGGCTGTCAATCACAGCTGTCAATCATTACGTCACACACCCGTTTTATATCCTCAAATAACTAATTTAAAACAAACTTATAAATTAACTCTTGAACAATTATCAATGTGATAAGAACTACTTAATGTGACAGAAACCATCTTTGGGAAACGTGATTTTTTTTAGTTTAGCCCCATCTGCTAACATAGAGGGTGCAGGGTTTATGACCTATACTGCATACAACTGTACAATGTTTTTATAGAGTATCTAAGCCCTGGTATTTAGAGAGGAAATACGTCATTAAAATTCCCACAACTAAGTAATTTTTTCTTCTTTTTTTTTCCTTTACAAAACATTTAACACACCAACAACATACATGACATTCCACCGAGCGCTGGTCTTGACATGCTTTTAGAGAGAGGCCCTTAGCCAGCTGTCTGGATGCCAGTTAGGGAAACATTAGCCCTTAAATATTAATGCAGTAATATGGCATTGTTGGAATGCTTACTGAGCTGTGGGCTCCAGGCCTGCTGGGTTATTTGTCACACTCCAGAAAGCTCACAGCAGCCGGAAAAAGAAACCTCCACGAAAGGGCGAGAGCTTACACGGTGCAGAGCGTAGCCTCTTTGACTGATGAGGAAAAAACACACCACCTTTGCTAACGAGAGCATTGGAATCTTTTTTTTTTTTTTGCTATATTCTGTCTTTTAGTATCATTTGTGTGAACCAAGAGGTATCTCTAATGTTCTTTTTCTCCTGCAAAATGTCTCTGGACTACCTCCACATTAGTTGATACTTCATAGTTGTCTTTTGTAAGTACTAACCCCAAATGAAATGTAGCTATTCAGTCGGAATCCAATTGAGATTTGCACAAAATCAGGTACAAAATGCATTGAGCATAATAGTCAAAGCAGCCCCCCCTCCCCCTCCTCAATCTCTCTCTGTGTGAATCTTCCAGCAACAGATGGCCGATGGAGAAATCAGCAACACGTTTATTTTCTCTGTCCTTTATTTTAACAAAAATGTGTCATAATTGGATAGCTACCCGCACACACATATTTTTGTATATATTGATTCTGTTCCAGCTGAGATATTTTCATCTTACATCATCCAATGAACTGAGTATGCATGCCTTTGGGAATAGGTCGCTATTCACCAACAACAGTTTTTTAAGATTTAGTTTTTGTGTAAACAAAAAATATGCAAATGTTCCAAAAAAAAAAAAAAGAGCTATGCATAACCACCACACACACACACACACAAAGTACTGACACCCGCAGCCTGAGTACTCAGTGCTTTACTGCTTGTAATGTATTAAGTTAACCTTGGAGACACCCTATGGAGCTTCAGCTAGGGCTGGCAAAGCTGCCTTAAACTCTGCAGGGAATGAGAAGATGAGAAGACAGGAGGGAGAAAAAAAACACTAACAACAAGAGTTAAACTTCAGAGAAGGAGTGAGATCATTTTTTGGCATATGTGTATGTGTATTAGAGCAGAGTGCGCAGGTGTTCATGTGTGTTTTTGTGTCTCTCTGAAGAGGTTATGTTGGAGCTCTACATCTGCCTAATTAGATATGTAAAGGAATGCAAATATAAAATCAGTGATAGGATGCTGGCTCAGGCTCACAACATAGAAAGTGATGCTGTGGGTAGTGTGGAAAGGTCGGGGACACGGGGGGCAGGGGTGGGTTAGGGGGCGCATGTGGTGAGAGAGGGGGTCAATGATGTGAATTCCATCGATTGCAGGCTTCCTGACAAGTGTTCAGTGATTTCCTGTCCCTGGCAGAAATATTGTGCTTGTTAATCCATTTGAGTCAGAGCAGCAAGGGGGCTCAGTGGAAAAGGCGGAGAGTCTGTGTGTTTGCCTCAGTGTGTGTGTGTTGCTTGGAAATAGAGGAGTGTGGAGGGAGGGGAGGGCGGGGGGCGATCAACGCAAACAGGATGCTAATGAGCCTGCGCTAATCAATGTGTGCTTAATCAGCTATTCAGCTCTGAGTGGACACGGGAAGGATAGAGGAGGGAGCGGGGAGAGAGTGTTGGGAGGAGTTCATGAGAAAGTGCAGGCCCAACCTCTGATTCACTCCCTTTGTTGAGAACATTGGTTCTCAGGAACTCCTTAGTGAATGCAGATTTACTTTCCGTTGGGCAGCCAGTGTTGGGTTTCTGAATGAGCGGAGCTGCTGCATCACTCTTCCGCAAAATGATAATATGCTGTGTAAAAGATGGTAACGTCATGATAAGTGTTGAATGCATATAATTACATCAACACATCAGCTAATATGTCTATCAAAGAGGAAGCATTTTTACTTACACTTGATTCCCAAGCACAAGGAAAGGATGCAGTCTTTAACTGAGCCCCAACTAGCTCAACTAACTTACCGCCATTTGTTCTCCAATGTGTCGAACTCAACTGCGTGGTAGGCCAGGTCCTCTTCTTTCTCACCTAAAGCATTGGTTTCAATTCATTTATGGTGCCAAATAGACACAGACAAAGATTAAACCAAAATACATCAGGAATGAGTGTTATCCTTCATGGTCGTCCATATCTCCTCGTCTTCTGACGTCTGCACTCAGGCCGGTGTTGTGTTAAAGACTATTTCCCTGTCAATATGTTTCCCCTTACCTTAACCTAAATCCAACCTTATCCCTAACCCCTAACTGGTCTTCTTCTGAGATGCTTAACCTGACCCCAACCAGTTATCTTTGCCACACTTTACCATAACCATAACCTAAGCCCTAACCCCAACCGCAGAGGGGGCTCCATGGGAAACACAATTTTAACAAGAGGGAAACACTATTCGAGGGGGGAAACAGGCTTCAACACAAGACTGGCTACCAATCAATTGTAACCAATCAAATAAAGACAAATGACAACTTGTGACCATGACATAACCGTTAGATTGACTAAATTTACAGTGGCAGATTTTACCATTTAGAATTTAAAATTCTTAGTGTCAAATGTAGTAAAACATTTTAAAAGTAAAGTAAAAAGCTTTATGAGTTGGTTGAAAATGCTGCTTCGATTACATATTTCTTCATATTTTCAAACAGTAATTTTTCACATTTAGCTTTACAAGAATAATGGCTTTTAGGATGAGGACTAACCAGTTTGTTTGGCGTTGGCTGGGGTTGCTGGATTGCAACTTCCCCAAATCCAACAAAGAGCAGAACAAAGATGTTAACCTTTCCTACACTGTGTAGCATGCACGACTGGAATTTATACATATACACTGGGGAAATACTGCACAGTAGATGTGCAAGTCATGAACAAGGCTTTCTTCTAATGTATTTCTGTCTACAACCGCTCAAACTAATGTAGGAAGTAAATGAAGTGCTCCTTGACCTTGGACGTAACACTCCCTTGCTGTAGCGATAAGCTAGTTAGCAGGACATGCTAATGATTGCAGCTTACGTTAGTGCAGATAAACAGCATGTTATTCCTTTGCTCTTGCTTTCTTGGTTTTAGAAAGTCTAAAAAAATGTACCAAATACACCTGCTAAACTTCAGTATCAGAGTATCAGTTTTACTACAGTTTTTTACTACAGTTTAGCAGTTTAGCAGGCATTTGCACAGGTAAGTAGCTTAGTATCAGTGTGTTATTAAGCACTTATTCATCAAAAAACACTGTTCTCACAATCATTTATTCATTTTAAAATTTTGTGTAGCACCTACATTACACTTCATAAACAGTCCTTTTCATGCATTTGCATTCCCATGAACAGATCACGTGTGTCTAAAGAATCAATAATACATAATTCCTTGTTCATAAACTTTCATTATTTAACCTGCTCCCGTAGGACATTTTGTCTGCTTTTTTTTTTTCTTTTTTCCAATGTGTTGGTTTCAAGAGTTACGCATTAATCCTGTTCTTTACCCACTCAGAAAAAGGCCACAACTCAATCAGTCTCCCGTCCTCGGGAACGGCGGCCTTTAAAAAATGACTCCATACCCTGAGTTGACAGCCCAAAGATGGGAAGAGAGGAATTAATCTCACGGAAAGACCTAGAATAAAAAGGAGGGAGGGGGGGGGGGGGGGGGGGGCGAATAAACTAAAAAACGGAGGTAAGGGAGGGTGCAGAAACAAGCTGTGTGTTTGGTGAATGCGGGGGCAGCCGGGGTCCGCTCACAAATTGTACACAAATTCTGCAGCACACGGTAAATGCGTGCGCACACACACACACACACACACATACGGTATGTGTGAAGATGAGAGGCGGGAGGGAGAGGGAGCACGGATCAATCCATATTACGGTCTAATCTGTATCGCCCTGGGCTGCCGCAGACGCAGGGTTTTGGGGGACTTTATGAAGTGTTGTCAACATGTTGTGATTCCAACTGGAGCTGGCCCAGGAAAATAGGGCCACTGCATTTGGTTGTTAATATTCTATAACTGGCCGGGTCAGTGCAGACACTCAGTTTGTGGTGTCTACTTCCAAGCAGTTAACACAAGGACATATTATTTGACTACTTTGACAGGCCACCAAAACAGGATGTGACTTCGGGGTAGCAAACAGCCGCAGGGGAGAGAATACAGTAAAACAGTGAAAAGTGGGTAACTGAAAGAGAGAACGAAAGAAACCTCTCAAGTGTTGATTCTTGGCAGCAGTCCATATCCATGCTCAAATGGAGTGTGTTGGTGAGTTTGCGTGCGAACTCTATCGGAATTTGGATGGAGAACAGAGGCAGATAAGGAGGCAGATTGGGGAGAGATAAATGGAGAGAAAGATAGATCGCAAAGGACCATGCCAGAATCTCAAGCCTTGAGAGGACGGCATCTCTCCGAGGCCGTCCATTGTGAATCACGGATGCCAGTAAATACATCACATCACAACATACAATACTCCTCATTCTATTTCATCGCTGCTCTTGATCATACCAACCATTCATCCTGTTAGACAGCGGCATGTACACGGTGATGTCCGATTGATTTACTGTTCGGAAAAAATAGGCATTAACATGCCTAACAGTTGTCACATACTAAATCCGTGACTGTAATTTAAATGGCTCAAGTCTGATGTCATGTCATTTGGCTTGTGTTGGAGAATATTTGATAAGGCTACATCATTACAAACCCCTCTATCTATCTATGTATCTATTCGGGTAAATGAGGAATGGCTCTCGTTTGAGCCGGAAAGCCGAGCTGTCATTAGTCTGTCTCCAAATACACCCACCAGCTCTAATGATGCAAAAACATGCCCGGCTATGCCTGAGCACGAGCCGTTTGAAGAGCGTGGAGGAAAAAAAAAAGAAATAAAAAGATTTGAAGAAAGATGGATGTGGCGGCGTGTATGTCTTCAGGTGAAGGTAGTATTTCAACGTAGAGAAATAGGGAGGATGATGGGATCTCTTTCGTGGTGTGTATATGTGTGCATGTGTGTGTGTGTGTGCTTGTGTTTCAGTTTTATTTTCATTTTAAAGAGGAATGAGCTTTTAACATGCAACTCAGAATCTGTCTGTCTGTCAACCGCTCTTTGATGTCCTGCTGCTTCTGTAGCCTTTGAGAGGGCTTGGGTATCATTAAGCACTTCCAATGAGTCCCACGTAGAAAGATGATTGGATGCCTAAAGTTTTTCATCATCAATAAAAAGGAGTCTGCCTCTCCTTTAGCTGGGAACTTCAGTCAACTTTAATTCATTCATTTGTCCATAAATAACCTGCTTGTGATTAGCCAAATGATATTCTTCTCGCATTGTTAGAAAATCTATCGCTGCCCTCTCTTTTTCCAGAGCTGCTTCATCACAGAAATGTCTGGTATGTGGTCTTTAATGATGCGATTGCATGTGAGTGATATGAAGCTAATATGTAGAGAACTAATATATGCCTGTCACCAGTAACGGAGAGCTTGAGCAGAGTGCACCGCATGCTGAATTTGAACGAGGGGGGAAGACATTAAATATTCTTTTTGATTGCATATCCAGCTGCATATTCTCACAGAGGGATTTTGCTTTTAACTGAATGTGCTGTACACAAGCACTTTGCAGTTTAACAAATATTTTTCCCCTGGCAATGTCTCAGCCCACCGGTGGTTTAGTACTTAATCCTTCCCAACAAATCCAACTACTAGATTCACCCAGGGGTGGGCGGGGAGCTGCCATCTCTACAAAGGGAATTATTGACATTATTAAGCTATCTGTTTACAGTAGAAAAGGCATTTTGTATCATAAACAAATGTATGGTTTCAATTCCTATAAGCCCTCTGTAGGCTATAAGTTAGCTCATAATGATGAAAGTGACCTTGCTCTGGAGAGTTGGGTGGGCAGGTTTTACTAATGTAGCTGGGAATACTTAGGGGAATACTAATGTTAGTTGAGGCAACATCTTAGGCCTGCTTTATAGCAGTTCTTAGCCCAGGTCTCCCCCAGAATCAAGGGTCCTTTTGAAAAAGCCCGTCTTCTCATCTCTGGCTCTGTTCTGAAAGCTCATTAGGACCAGAGATCAAAGAGTGGGGCAGTCGGCCTGTGAACTGGACACTGTGGGCTATTTCCATCTATTTATCACTCATACGGCTATTTTGGCCCTCACTGGAGGTGATCTGCATCCAGATCGCACCACAACTTTCCTCTGTAATCGTGCCATTTTGGTGACATCCATCAGCAGCCGTGCACTTAGAGTTTTCCGAACTGAATGCCCGTTTCCAAACAAACGCTGGCTTGCACATGAAAAGCGTATTCACAAGTTTGAGAAACAAACAGCTTTATCCTTGTCCACATTAGACTAACATGTAGAGGCTGTGCTCATTTTATAAAATATTGCACAGTTAAAAGGACATTGAAATGTTCCAGATATCATCAAATGTTTACATGATGTAAAAATTATTCCTTCATTTATAAATGATTGCATTTAAAGACTGCCTGCTTGATTGTGAAACTACATTTTGCAACATTTGTGACATTAAAGTAGCAACAAACATGTTTCAGAGATAGACAGGAATGGCGAAAAGTCAGAAAACACCACAATGTTAAATGTGCCAACAACAAGGTTTATCTGAGTATGTGTATACTGTAAAGATAGTCTGGTCCAAGTGAGACCAGTCAGCTCTGTTTCCAAAATTTTCTGCACATGCAAAGTGTATGCCACACCAGAAATGTTTGTTTCTAATAAGTAGTCTAGTGACGAGATTTATGTTAACAGAATGAAAAATGAAAATCTCAGTTGAGCATATTGTACAAAGCATTGTCCTGAACGAGCAAAGTTTATTATAGCTCATAATATTTTGTTTTCTTTAAATTATACTATTTTTTTTCTGTCATTCGGTATTACACTTTCATAAAGTTGAAGAAGAACTTATAAAAGACAGATTTAGGAGAGAATGGTCAATACTGAAGCAGTCCCGAACATGGGAGTCAATCTCCAAAAGCACTACACTTCCCAAAATGCAACAATATAGAGACTATACATTAAACTCTTTATGCCTACTGTTACCATACCCCCAGTTTGTAAAGCAGGCTTCGGGCTTGTCTCCAAACCATTTTCTCAGACTTGACAAAGCTCTTCCAGAATACATTATACAACTGTTTGCTGGTACTCCAGACAACTAGTAAACTCAATTTGATGTGTAAAATCAATGGGATTCCCCTTTTAATGCAAAGTCACCGTCTTCTTTCTCACCTGTAGCAGCTTTGTGGACCGGATGCCAAGTCGGGACTCGATCAGCTAATAACAAACAATACGCTTCCTGTCTCAACCTTTTCCCTGTTTTTATAGTCTAGAGACAAACACACCTGCAAGCACGCAGGGCCTTAAACACACACGTTTATTCACTTACATCGATGAATGACCTCAGACAGCTCAGAGCAGGTGATGAGCAGGACGAACGAGCCATCTGTCTGTCTGCGTTTAGATGTGTTTAACTGACATTGTGCAAGTCAAACAATACAGTGATGACAGGTGAGCTGTAGACCTCATTCACTCTGTTATCACTCGATGCATAGACAGGAGGAGAAGGAGGGGGGGGGGGCATGCAGTATTTATAACCTTTAAAACCTTTCTCTTCCTTGGGCTCATAGTGTCCATTTCACACAGCAGAAGTGTGAGAAAATGCAAAAAATAGGAGTCTAAAGGGGGCTAGTCTATGATGGATGAGCCATAAGGGACACTGTGTGACAGACAACGTCACACTGTAGTGACCTTTCAACACATATTATACATTATACATGACACACTTGCACTCCACATGCATATACATCGTTTCCACTCTTACATGTCCCCACATTTGTGCCACAAACATACCAGCGCAGTGACCTGTTCCCTGGAGCAAGCAGTTTTGCTCTCTCAAGCTGTCCAAACATTTCTGCCTTTGAAGGCCTGTCTCAGTCTTCTCTGCCTTTTGCATGGTACCTGGCTTCTTTTAAAAGCAACACTCCAACTACTGATTCATACTTCAGAGAGACTGAGACTGAGTGGGAGTGAGAAAGGAGAGGGGAAAAGGGAGTGAGTATGTGTCTATCTGATTCGGTGTGTTCTTGTGTGTATCAGCCGCTTGTGCGCTTGCTGCAGGAGAGCGGGATGTTTCATTGCAAGGGTTTGTTTTTTGCCAATTAAACAGACACTAATATCCGTCACAATGCCTGAGCTGAGGGGCTCCGGGGCTCCAGGTTGCTATCTTTGCAGTGCGCAGAGCAAACTAGGTTACTCCGTCTACATAAAAAAAAAAAAGTTGATTGCAGCACATCAGAGCTAAAGCAGCCCGAACAACCCAATGGCTGTCGTTGGAGCTCAACAGATGTAGCTTTCCTTCGCTAAATCAGCTCCTGGAAAGTTGTCAACACAGCTCTGCCAGAACTGCTGCTTCTCTTCTTCTTGTCTGTTATAGTTGCCTTTTTTCTCTTTGCCTCGGTGTTTAGTGTTTGCTGACTGACTAGGAGAGATAATGAGGAGGGCGTTCTTTCTTTCTGTCCCCATGTCCATGTCCTCCTTTTGCACTACCGCACAAATTCATACTTCATAGACCTATTAAGCAGTATGTTTGTGTAGCATATGTGCGCAAATGTGTGTGTGTGAATGTATGAGTGTGTGGGGTAGGGGTTTATACAAAGGTTTTAGATGCACGTTAGTATCGTGATAGTAGTCTACTCACAATTTAACACAAAGAAAGCCCCTTTTCATCTTAAACAGGACCTATTAAATACAAAACCCTTCATTTCAAATAGTCTATCTGTGAAATCTGAATTTAAAAAACACTCATCTAAACAGTGTTTAACATTTTGAGGGCAGCATGCTGCAGCTCGTTCTGCAGAACAAGCTGTAAAGACAACATTGACACATTATCACTTTTTGAAGTCAATATGGCTAACATGTTAGCCATATCAGTGCCCTGAGATAGCTTTTGTTATGATTTGGCACAATGTATATAAAATTGAATTGGAAATTGAAACAGTTAGACTTTGAGCAGACACAGAGTGACATCAGCAGTAATTTGGTGTATATGTCCATCTAATGAATGTAAATCCACTCCTCTTTTAGCTCTGGTTCGGTCTCCACCAACTCTTGAGGGAACTATCTGGGTCTTTTGCTGCTAAAATGCTCCACTAAATTCAACAGCTTGTTGCTTACTGTGTCTGTCTGCCATTTGGGGCTGAGCAGGTGGTGTGCAGTGGCTTTTTAGAGCTTTTTCTCTGAAAACAGCTGCCTAGTGCAGCCGAAAATGACACTTTGAGAGTGGTGAGAGTTAACCAAAAATATCAATTATAGCCATTTTATGATAAAATGAGATAAAATATAGATAGAACTATATTCATACCAAAGGACACTGATGTGCCCAAGATGCTCGATATACATACATAATTCAAATATACTATTTAGACTGTACATACATACATGAAGCACACGTATATAAAGAAAAAGTTGAAAAATATAAAGTAGAGGGACGTGCAAAGTGCAAATTATGGTGCAGTGCAAGAATGAAAATGCATAAATGATTAAACTGTACAGAAAGGTGCATCTATGTTACACATTACAACTAAAGAAATATGAAATATTATTATATATATTAAAACAGCTTTACAACAACTGTGCCATTAATAGGTGTCAGACATAAATACAGACATAGAAATTATATTTTCAAACATATTGACACAGTTGAGCTGGAGGTTAAAGGGGGGGGGGGGGGGGGTCAAGTGAAAAGGTGATTTAACCTCTAGTAATCAATGAGGTGGTACAGAGGCTGACACTATCACCTCACAGCTACAAGGTCCTGGGTTTGATCCGCAGCCCCTGGTGCATTCTGTGTTTGTTCTCCCTCTGTTCATATGGGTCTCTTCTAGATACTCCGGCTTCTTCCCACAGCCCACAGACATACAATCAGGTGGATTAGAGATTCTAAATTTCCCACAGGAAACAAATGGGGAGTGTGTGTGTGTGTGTGTGTGTGTGTGTGTGTGTGTGTGTGTGTGTGTGTGTGTGTGTTTATCTGTCAATCTGTGCTAGCTCTGTGATAGATTGGCAACATGTGGGAAATTAACACCAGCCAAATCCTGGCAAAATATGCAAGTTGCTGGTAGATTTCAGACACAAAATAATGATTTACTATTGAGTGGCTTGTGAATTTGAACATTTATCTGTCAGTGGCTGGTAGATGTTTCACATTTACTTAAAAAAGTTAATTTCCCACCATGCTTTCCCTTGCCTTCTGCAGAGCATGTGCTGTTATAGGATCCTCCCCTTTCCTGTGATTATTAGCCTGAAGAGTAGTAAATGAGAAAAGACAGCACTCTTTTTTTTTCCCCGAGAAACAGAATTTATGTCTGAGTAATTTGGTGTAGATTTCCAGTGAGCGGTACAGTACAAGCAATAAAAGCAATAACTAGCAAGATGTGTGAACGTCTGTGTGTGTGAGTGTGTAGGTAAGTAGGGCAGCTCTACATTAATAATGGCTGGCCTGTCACTATGTATTTTTTGGAGGCAGCGCGAGTAATTAGGCCTGACTTAAGCTGTGTCCCAATTCCACAATATATCCTAATATTGTAACATTTACTCTATGAACTCCTCTTCATAGCATACCGTTTTGGAAGCTAATGTACAAGAAATTTATGCACTTCACATTTTTTGCTCTAACGATGATACAAGACATGCAACAAACAGACATCAATTGAGCACTGATTTCGGAGCGCTGCTGCCAGTTTCAATTTTGGAAACCTTAACAAAGAGGAAGCAAAATGTTTTTTCACTACATTTATTTCTTATTTTAAGTTACTACAAGGAACTTTTAACTGGTTATGAAACAGTCTCAGGATGCCTCTGATGCCTCTATATGACCTACATAAGCAAACAAGACCATCAGCAAAAAGACTATTTCTATATAGTTGTTCTAAATGCCTGCCGCTGGGTCGGATCCCCCTGCAAAATTGGACTAAACAATTTATGGCACGTAGACCAGAAGAGCCTATATTTACATTACATATAGCTTTGTAGCATGATGGAGTACAAAGATGGTACTAGGATGGGGGATGGACAGGGGGAGGACATTTTTCTTTGTTTGATAATGTTAAAAGTTAAGTTATACTTGTTGTCGGCTTCCGGACTCATCTTGGAAAAGATGAGAGAAAAAGAGAAAGAGAGAGAGCAGCAGTGGTCGTGCGAGCTAGAGAGTGAAGAGAGAAGAGAGGGAGCGATGGTGTAGTGAGAACAAAGGAGTGCATCGGAGAAATAAATCATTATTTTCTGATTGTTTCGCAGCAGTTACGTTCTAAAGCACAAATAAACACGCCCACACCTCCGCACAACCCTGCGGGAAGGTGCTGCGTTGCCAGATTTGGTGTGAATGCAGCCTTACATCCAATCTCGGTGTCTGAATGGTACTAAAACAAAGTGTACTTTGCTTCACCATCACCATATTACAATTATTAATATTACATAGCCACAAATAAATACATTACCTCATTGCTATGCATCCTGCAAACTGCAAACAAATACACACGCTAGCCAACATCTTTATGACAGGAGGCGGTGGTGCTCATGGGAAATGCAGTCTTCATTCCGCAAAAACACTACTGCTTTTGTCCACAGGGGCTGCAAAAATCAATTCAAAATGAAAGTTCCTTGTTGTAACTTTAATACTCCCGGAGCTGCCTCACCACCATCCAGAATTTATGTTTTTGCAACCTGTGAGCAGCTCCACCACCAACAAATTTGCGTCAGGGGGCTTTACAATCTGTGCAGCAATACAGCATCCTCTATCTTCAGACCCTCCATTCAAATAAAGAAGAACTCCCTTCAACTCAAAAAAAAACTTTAACAAGGAAAAAATGTGAGAAACCGCAGGAAGAGCAACAAAGGAGGGATCCCTCTTCCAGTAGATGTGTGTACAGAATAGCAGCATGGAAAAACAGGATGACAAACTTATAGCTGGATTGATAACATATATGAGCACATTTAGCATGCATACTGACATGTCTGGGTTAGACATAATATGTAGCATGAAATTGGGACACAGCTTTTCCCTCAGCATGTGACAGTCCAGGCAACAAAAAGCCCCCCTTTTATCTTCCATTGCAACACCTGGTGTATTTATGAATGAGCACTCCCTCTGGACAATCACACACAAACTATTCTGCAAGTATATGTGTGTTTTTAAAGTTTCCATGACTTTATGATGTATGACTCTTTCATTAATGACGAAGCTATAATCATTGGGTTTCATCGCCTCTTTTACCCCACCCACAAACTTCCTCATCTCATTCCGTCCAAGTCTCTGTTAGGCTGCTTTAGCTCCGGGCCGTGCAATCCTAATTCAATTACTCACACCCTTAATCACTGATCCAGTTAAATGGCCCTTGTGTGGATTGTGAGTTGGATAGCTAGGCAGCCGAGCCATGTTGTAAGACTTTTCAGGCCGGCAGTACAGTAGCCCACTTACCCGAGCAGGAATTGGCATTGAACTTAACTGTGACGCCCACGGACCAGACTGTCTCACTCCACACCTAGTTCATAATAATGTGCTCCTGTCAAAGCTGGACCGTACTGGTGTGAATAGACGGTGACGCATCCTGGTCAGCTGCCATATCCACTTATAACACCTACCAGGACAACTGACCAGTATTACACACTGAAATAGTGCGATGAGTTGTGTAGACAGGCAGTCACCCAGAGAGCAGGTTTTACTGGGAGAGATTTAAAACACACACAAAAAAAGAGGTGTGTGATGAAATTTAAGCATGAGGCACATCACAGGGAAGTACCTGAGGAAGTATGAGTGATATTAGACAACAGAACAGAAGAAAGACCCTCAAATAACCATTAAATGCCTCTGACCTGCTGAGCAGAATAAAGGAAAAGATGAACATTGACATTTAGCCTTCTAAAGAGGAAAGCAGAAGGTGGGAAGGAAGCTGAGGCTTACCGCTAAGATGATAATCTAAAAGAAGTGTAATTGTTCTCTGTGTCACTACATCACAGGGTTGGCCTATATACTCCCATGCTCTTTGTGCTTTTACACCCACAACTGTGAGCTCACCTCCCAGGCCTCTCGGGCGCCTGCGGACCCCAGGGATTCCGGCGGCTAATGGAGGTGGAGGTGCGAGATAGGGAGTGGTCAGCCTCACTGTGCACCCCCGCAGCTCATGTTCTTTGGCCCTCGTTGCCCCGGCCTCCGCGTTAAATGTCAATCAGGAGCGCTGGGAGGACTGGCGCAGAGGAGTGGAGGGTCCCACCACTAAGGCTGGCTGACCCCGCCATTTGAAAGCGTTGTGAGGAATAGAGCGGAGGGAGAAAGCGATAGAGACAGGCAGGAGTTTAGGGGAGTGAGACCTTCACTGTCACGGTGATAGGACGGAGCGATCTTGAAAGGCGAGCAGCTGTGCTTTCCGAAAGCCGGGGGCCGCCGCCCTGTAGTGCTCCAAAGAGCAGCTCAACAATGCCTGTCTCAGCATATAAATAATTCCTACGTGTGTGTGTGAGTGTGTATGCATCCATGCATCCACAAACGTGTGTGCAGTTACAGTATGTGTGTGCCCTGTCCTATACGCCGACCGTATGTTTACTTTCAACATTGAAAATTTGTGGCTAGTTTATATAAAGTTCATTTTATATGCATATCCGGAAAGACCGTTGCTCCTGTCAACGACTTGCCGTCTAATTTTCCTGACCTTGTCAACATGTGTCTCCATTTGTTTGTTTGTGGCACTGACAGAGTGCTCCGTTCTCATGCAGTATTGAGTAGGTTATGACCTAGACATCTTGTCCTCTTCGTCCGACGCCTCTCCTTCTTCAATCTCCACTGACTTGTGTCTAACCCCCACATTGATACCTTTAGCCGCTCCATCTTAATTCCACCATGAAAGCGCTCTTGAAAAATCACTCCATACGGTGTGTTAACAAAGGGGCCAAAGACAGAGGACCCCGACTGTTGTGGAGGTATTTTTTCCCTCCTTCTCAGTTAAATGTATTCAGTCGTTTAAGCCTTGCTGATCCCCTCCCTCTTTCCACAACTCTCAGATGTGAGACAGACAGAGGGGCCTGACCGCTGGCCAAGGTTAACAGAGCCTTAAACTGTGTTTGAGCTCTGCATCACACGCCCACCGCCGCAGAGATCAAACACTGTTCTTCTCCCCGGCTCCCACTGACAACTCTCAGCTAACAAAACTGTCTCACTTCTCCTTTTTCTTCGTCCTGTCTACTGTGCGTGAACCATATGCAGCCCACACTAGACCTGATCAGTTGTTAAGCGCAGTGTGAAACTTCCCAACGTTAGCCAATATGAACCTTCCCACGTTCATTATATATTTCGATCCTGAGCATCTGAGCTTGGTGATTGATTGATGCTTGATTGCTGTTTTGATAATCTGTTTCAATTTAGGAGAATAGTTATCACTTAGACAGCACTGTAAACTTGTTATACAGTACATGACAACTTATTAATCATATAAGGACTTGGTTAATGTATTTGTAGTGACTTTCCTTGTAGGCCTTGTCATAATCTAATCTAAATTCCTGCTATCAACTCAACTTTTTTTTATTTCATTGAATCTCATCAAGAAAACAGCAATTTCATCATTATAATGCCAGATTCTGTTACATTAAGCTCACCCCTCTCAAATTACATCTCCTCAGCACTCCCTCTACCTGCCCATACATTATTACAGGATGCACACTTTCTGAGCTCAAAGACACAAACACGATCAATAGTTCTTGAGCACCACTCTGTGGCGTAAAGTATAATTGCAGCATTTGGTTTGCACTGTGTTGTGTAGCCAACAGATAGCAGCAAAGAGCTGCACTGCATGACTATATGATATCAGTGTGATTTGAATGATGAATTTAAAAACTGGCATGAAAAAATGATGCCAAACTGAGTGCAGTCAAAAGTACAAATCTTCCCATTATTTCTGGGTATATTTCTTATCTCAGCTCCTCGTTAGAGCTAACAAGCTATTCTCTTTAATGATGGAAAAGTTCACGCTGCCTCGTGAAGCTGATATTTTCAAGCCAAATTGTTTAAATGACCTTTAAGTTAGACAACTGCCGGGCTAATTCAAATTACACGACTGGCAGGCCAAATGTAGCCTGTCAAGAAAAGCCAAAACAGACCTACTCTGACTCTGCTGTGAGGCCTATCCTGTCCTAACAAGTCAGCCACTACTTACGATTTCATTGTTTTGCTTCTGTGACTTTATCACAGCCTCGGGGAAGGTATTCCACTCCTTCCACTCCTTCCACTCCTTCCCTTCCACCATACACACACCCACACCCACACACTCTTATGAGTACATGCACACACTCAGAGAGCAAGCACTTCTTCGCGCTTGTCACATGGGTGTGGTTTCTGCTGTGCAAGCAAGAGCACAAGGGAGCAGGCATGATGACAGCTTTAGTAAATATGAACCCTTGACTCTCAAGCCCTCAGTTTAATAGCTGATTAAATACAGGTAATGATGGTGATGAGAAACAATATATAATTAACTTCTTATCTCAGTGTTTTAATACATGCTTCCGCTTTCATGAGTGCATCGCAAGAATACAAGCTGACCCAGATCACTCGGAGAATGTAGATCATTCTGTCAGTCAGATCAATTATTCATAAAAATATGACAGGGCATGCTTGCTTCTTCTTGATAGATCAGAGATGGTTTGCTCCTTAATGGCCAGGATAACGTGGAGCACTAAGTAGGCAAAAGCCATAGTCAGCAGTTTACTGAAACCAGGGTTAAATCAGAAGTCAGCCTTCTCTCTTCTTCCTTATTCCTTTAATTCTCCTGTCATAAGAAGAAGCGACGGTATGGGGAATGCTACTGTAGATAGGTGAAAAACTAAAGAAACAGCTGCATCTTATATATTGAATCAAGGTTTTAATTTGCCCAACAGGGGGCTCTGTGCTACTATTTAAGCTGCATATAGCTTGAAATACTTGATAATTACTTGTCAATGTCAACCACAACTTAAAAGACAAACCACTATATTTCCAGATTAGATCATTTTTCATCAAAAGGTCAATTTTTCAATTAATTTTTTATGATGTTTGAGATGTTCACAAGGCTTCAAACTCAAGCTCATTGTACAGACACCAACTGATTGTAAATTAAATGATTCATCATTGACCTTTTTTTAGTGGATTATTTAAGCTCAGTTAAGGAAAATGATGAGAATAAACACATAGTTCTGCTTTTAAATAAAGCAGCTGGAGCTGATTCCCTATGTCCGGTGATGATGCATAATATACACATAGGGTTTCCTTCAGTGTTTTACGGCAGAGGTGGACGACCTCACCTGAAACAGTAACTACCTTGGCTAACATATAAATTACAGTTTTATGAGATAAAACATTAACCTTTATGGGGAAAGAACAGAGGTCCCATTTCTCAGAGCTAATTTCATATATTTAATGAGTTTAGCTATTGTTCAGGCATTAATCTACTAACTAAATTGATCACAAGATGAAATGAAACTCAAGATATGGATGGTTTGCCACCTCAGCTAAACAATATCCTGGGGAAAACCCAGGGGAAAACATGGCTCAAAGTTTCATACTGTCTTATTGATTAAAAAAAAACACTGAATGGGGAATTACCTTGACCTAACCTGTCAAAGGAATATGAAAGCACAAAAGTGGAAGGCACAGGGGATATTTGCACGGCAGGGACTTTTTTAAAAGGGGAGCTGTGAAAGACTTGGACCTGGCTCAAGAAAAACTGTACTGTGATCAAAACAACAACTTTAAAGAAGATGAAGTAGAGCAATTACATTGCAGGGGAGGATCTGTACATGTTATGACATTTTCTGAGAAAAGATGGATTAACTTTATATATACAGAAAGAATTTATTTTAAAAAAGACAGGACATGGAACAACCTAAGTTAAAATATGTTCACAACTTCATATTGTCAATCTACTATATGTGAAGGTGAATAAATCAGACACAATCACTGAGTATTCAAAGGTTTGATAAGATATGTGGGTCAGAAAAATGAATTGATATTGTCTTCCAACACAAGTTTATTTAGTCAGGAAGTCTCATTTAGACCAAGGCGTCCCTGTCAGTAAAGACCGTCCGATGAAAGATTACAAGGTCAGTTTAGTCACAACTGACAGGAACACAGATATGAACAATCTCATAAATCATGGCTAATGTCAGTGACTAAAGCTTTAAAACCAGGATACAGTAAACTGAAACTGTGCGACAGGCTTTATGACACCATAAAGTGAGATGCACTGAGTCATATGAGATGAAATAACCCGACACACCATAACATGTCTAAGGTAGCTGAGGCTGTTCAGCCTCCTCTATTGCTCATACTGTAGTTTCTTAACTGCTAAGTGCACCATTTCAAAGAAAGATTGTTGAGCATCCCTTTAACCTATGTTTTCATGGAACTAATAAGCAGGACGTTTAATTTGATTAGAGTCAGTTATTTCACGTTAACAAGCTCTGTCATTCTATTAGCCTCATGTTGCTGCGATCAATAATGAGGACTCAAATGACTGTGTGATGATATGGACTACAGCTTTTAACTAGATACCTGCAAACACTTTAGAAATACTTTAAAACACTTAATTATTGCTTGTTTTATTATTGCCTTCTTTGCACAAGTGCATGTATGAATTATGCTTTTGCATCAATATTTTTTTAAAATAAACAGTCAGATAGATATATTTTGCAGGTTGCATATTCATATTTGGTTAAATGTCTATACTGTCATTGCATGCATGCAAAAGAGGGAAGATTTAGTTTGTGACTCCATATGCAACCATTGCATTGCTCTGTGACTCTTCTATGGTGTCCAAAGCAAAACTAATCACATTCATAAGAAGGTCCTGGAAGGGAAAAAAAAGACAAACAATCCGGTTTGTTACAACTCCTTGGATTGAAACACGCCCATCCTCTTGTTGACAGATGGATATGGCTAATTCCTGACGCAAGGGGTCGCTGTTATACTGGATGAAGGCTCTCTGTGCCGAGTCTAGGTTCAACACATTAACGTGTGTGTGGTGTGTGTGTGTGTGTGAGTGTGTGTGTGTGTATATCCAGTGAAAATCACCCGGAGACGGACTGAGAGTGTTTTTGACCGTACCAATGTGTGTGGCCTATAAATATATCATACACACCCTGGCGGAATCATCTCATGGACACAACAGTGTATCGAAAATGAGGGAATAATCGGGAGAGGCTCGTCTGTAGCTAACGTTTTGTTGAACTGCGAGTGGGATCACAGCTGCTGCTGCTGCTGGCTACGAAAATGTCGGGAAAAATAGAGAGCAAGCAAGGTAAGTCCTGCCCGGCTAGACACCGCCACACTGCTCCACCTTGGGATACTGGATAACGGTATTCCTCACACGGGGCTCCGGTGGATTAAATATGGGGTCCATGCAACGATAAACACGTTAAACAGAGGGGGTGGGGGTGCTTTGGATCAACATTGGGCGATTCTATTCAGTGTATGTGGAGGTTTAATTGGGCCTTATGGATTGTTCTTTTTCTCGGCTGTTAAAATAAAGCGTCACCGTATCAGCTAACGTTAGCGATTAGCTAATGTTTCCCACTGGAGCAAACGGCTTTTTCTGTGCTGTTGACTCATGTTGACTAAAAAATAACTAGTGAACCGACCTGTAAATCATTAACGTAGTTACTACTCGAACAATATAACGAGATAACCTAGATGTCGTGCGCTAGCTAGCCTAAAAAACACAATTTAAATTTGCTCTCATTTTTATATCCATACGGATCTTCACCGGCTTTTTAACCATTCAGCCAAAGGATTGTAAATATACCGTGCTTTGATTGTTTGGAAGGATGGCTAACATTAAAAAAAATAATAATAATTCGGCTTTTTATCTGTGGAGAAACATTGTAAGACACATAAATAAATAAGCATATGGTGGTTGAAGTTGTTTTTCTGCTTCATAGTTGGCCGTTAGAAATCCTTAAGATGTGTTTTGTAACGGTGGCTAGCAACAGCTAACGGTTAGCTTTTCCCTGACTAGCTTCCCTGCTATCCAGTCTACTGGAGTTGTAATGCGTTTACGCCCAAGTGTGTGTGTGTGTATGTCTGTGTGAGTGTATGTGTGTGTGTGTGTGTGTGTGTGTGTGTGTTGTGTTGATTTTCATCTTTTGTGCACGTGGCAGATTTGGTTGCTTTGACCCTTGTGTGTAATCTACTTGCGACATTTTATTTTAGAGGCAGCAAAAGAAAAAGACAAATTAAAGCATTGCAAAGAGCACATAATATGAGGGGGAAACAGGGTGGTCTCCGGTATGCTTTTGGTAGGAAACTTTATACCCGCCAGCTACACTTGCATCCCACTCCAGCAGCTGTCTCCCTGCTTCGACACACACACACACACACACACACAGAAAGAGAGAGAGAGTGAGAGAGGGAGTCCAGTCCGGTGCTGCCTGCAGTAAATGGACACACACACTCACACACACCAGCACACACATCACAGCTCCCAGTAACAGGCGGGGAGGGAGTGTCATCCACCACTAGCTCAGTCATTCTTCATAGGCGTAAAAGTTTCCGATTCCTTTCGTGTCTTGCAGACAGATGACTACATATGGTCACGGCTAAATGAAAACTTGGAGACAGTGTATTTTTTTGTCTATTCTTTGTATATCAGACTAGTATATCAGGATAAAAGTCAGTCACTATGTGCCCGATCCATCACTTCTCCCTTGCATCAATCCTCTTATGTGGACCTGCCTCCCCAGGCATCCTAGTTGTGTTTACTGGGTCACTTGTTGGTCTGTTGTCTCTGTTCTCTTCCACCATGTACCCATCGATCCCAAATACATCCCCAGAGGACACACTCTGCCAGATGCCAATGAAATGGGAAGCGGGGGGCAAGGCTGGGGGGGGCGGGGGGGACTCACTGTAACACTGAGAGCTATGCTATGCAAGACAGTTTTTCAGTGTCATCCTGTTAAGCCTCTTCCTCAGAGAAAGAGAGAGAGAATGAGTAAAGACAGGTGGAAATGGATTGCGTTAAAAAGGAATCTGTCGTCTCTTTAAAGCTTGACAGAAGGAGATTAATTCGCTGTTGCCTCGAGGAGCAAATTACAAAAGGGAAAAGATTTTGAGAAAGTGAAATAAAGTTCATGCCTCTAAGTTGGGAGTCCTACACATCACTGGGTAAAAATTTTTACCCAGTTTGGGTCAATAAAGCACAATACAATATTGGGTTACAAATGTAGTGTTTCTTGTACAAAACGATGTGCCTATGACATTCAAAAGATACGCACATTATTAGCAATCAATAACAAACCATTTATGTTTAAAAAGAGTAGATTATAACAAGCTTTAGTTTGGGTAAATAACCCAACAGTAAAATAAGAAATAACATTAAAACTAGGTCAAAAGAACCCTTTGTCTTATGTGGCTTTCTGGGTAACATTAACCCAGTGTTGTGTTGGTGCTTTATTGACCCAGATTGGGTAAAATTAAAAACCAGTCATTTTTCAGTGTGTGGATATAGGCATGGGTAATGGTTTAAATAGTAATATGATGCTGCTGAGATGTACCATGCAAATGGTTACCATAGCACACACACCAAGTAGGCCTATCAATGCACACATGGACACCAGGAGACTTATAGCCAGTGTTTCTTCCAGCTCCATCAACATACTCCTTAATCACCATGGATACCGTGTCCTTCTGTCACCGGCTTGTCCTCTCTTGGGAGGGGGTTTCCTCTGCATCTTGTTGTGTGTGTGTGTGTGTGGAGCTCAGTCAGGATGTGACACCTGAGGGAATCAAGTGGGTGGTTCCTGTGTCAGTTTCAACACTGAACCCCTAGTTCTCTGTATGCACACCCACATGACTTCATCACTCAGGCAGCCAAAACTGTAATCCATAAACAGATTCAATGTCTGTGCTGGTGTTGCCCAAAAGGCTCACAACAGCATAGACAGCCAAACTCACATCTCAATGCTTTCCTCAGAGGAAAAAGGAACTGGGTGGAGAAGACTGAAAATGTTGGGGTGTGTTTTTATTTGTTGGTTCACACTTGGTGTACTGTGTGCGACTTGTTTAAATGGACTCAGAAAGGGAAGCAGTCAGAGTAATTGGATTGTAAAACAAAAAGGATGTAGATGCTAGAACCTGAGGAGATTTTAAGCAGACTCGTCCATACCGTGCATCTAAAACCTTGATCACAAGGTTTCTAATGGTGAAAAATCTTGACACATCACTCAGTTAGGGTGATGGAGTCACGCAATCAAACATCGATAACAAATGGCATGTATAATGATGTCTGTCCAGGTGTAGTTCCAGGATGATGGGGGGGGAAATAACCGAGGCGACATTAATCTTTCTGACACGTTACTTGAGCCTGTCCTCAGCTGCGCAGCCTACGCACACCTCATCATATGTATTTTTAGACACGAAAACTTCCAAAAAACTTCACTTGTGGGGGATTTAAGTCACGTAATAGAGACTAACACTTACCCATGTGGTTCAGTTGAGCTGATGAGAAGTGCTATAAAAATGATTTGGGTTTTGCTTCTTTTGTCTATGATCTGAAAATACTCTTTGGTTGTTAGCTGTCACACAAAATAGTTTGGTGTGAAGACCCAACAGTGGATTTCCCACGATGCCATCACCTATGCTCAGACTATACTCAGAGGCTTTGTACTCCAGAAGTGTTGTTGATGTGTATGCTTAATGAAATTAGTAAAACTGCTCATTTAAAGTTTTGTATGTGTATTTATTGGTTGTATCGCTTTTAATGACCAGCGCTAAAGAGGCACCCTGGAGTGATTCCGCTGTTGAAATTACAAACGGCAGTGATGCGTTTAATGCAACACTCTAAAAACAGGTTTTTAACATCGTCGACATTGTCAGATTTAAAGAAGAAGAAGTCTTTAAACGCAGCACAGAGAATAAACCATCCGATTTCCAGCGAGACATTCCTGTCGAAAAATAGAGAGGCATGATGTTTATTTGTTTTGTTGATAGGTGTGTGCCGCGTATGAAGTTTTCACACAAACATTTGAAAAATTCTTGAAATTGATTGGCTTGAATACAACTATTTCTGCTCCCTGTTGCCAGAATACTTGCACTGTGCGATTCACAGACTATGAAATTTGTGGGGTTTTTTTCTGAAGATAAGAAGAAGCTTTAAAGCTCACATTTTTGCTGCCTGTTTCCATGCTGTGTTGAAAATGTACTGGATTGTGATCTCAGTGCCAGTGTGTAAATAAGAGCTCATGCTTCTCCAGTTAGTGCCTATGCATGGATGTTGCGTGCACTTTTAACTGCCACATTCCCATCAAAGAAATAAGTCATTTGAGTATGGTTGTTGTATATCCTTCACAGTAACTTTACAGTAACACGCATATATATATATATAATACACAACTCCATGAGTAAAAGAATCAGAGTTAATGTTTGTGTTATTTTGTTTTTTGCAGTTGCAATGGTTGTATGTCCTAATTTTACCCACGGAAACTGGGATTATGACACAACAGTTTTGGCACGTCAGTGTTGCTAACAAAGTCGTGGGAGTTGCACAGTGTTTTATAATTAGCCCGTACAGTCCTCTCTTACTGGACAGTCAATGGTAGTAGCCGGTCACAGCAGAACTGATCCATCAGTTCCTTATTTTAGCCTCCCCTGCCTCCCCCCCTCCTACATAGTTTGTGAGCATGTATCTGTGTGTTTGCCTTTGAAACGGTTCAGCCGTCATGCTAAGAGCTTACTCTCAAGCATTCCTTGAGTTAACACTGAAGTGTAAGTCACTCTGATGGCCTTGTGTTTGCCGAGTGGTTACTGCATTGCTTCAGACTGAAATATCTTCTTGTCTGATGTACAGAAATAGCAAGCCCCACATGCCTTAGTCACCAAAACTCTGAGCAAGAGCTTAAGTAGTTGTGTTTACAAAAGGGTTCCCTGGATGATTAGGTTTGTGCACATTGCTGATGAGTGATCCCACTGTTGCACAGGGCAAGCTATGGGTCTTGGTTTGACATGCTGCAATTTTGAGGTTTGATGGCGGCAAGCGTTTCACCCTCCCTCTCCCGCAGAATGAGAGGCTTGCTTTTCTCATATAGGTTTAGCTGTGTTGTAATTAGTTTTTTTTTGTGTGTGTGTGTGTGTGTGTGTGTGTGTGTGTGTGTGTGAGCGCTGTGTATGGGAGAGCAAAAAGAGGGAGGGAAATGGAGCGAAGAGAGAGAAAGAAAGAGGGTGGAGAAAGGTAGAGCATTGATGGAAATCAAGTCTCTGCACAGAGAGAGAATCAGGGAGAGAAATGGATGGATCACATGTTTGGTGACGACAGGATCGAGGCTATTGATGAGCAGTGGGAGGCTATGTCTGTCATGGCAATTAGGTCTTTGTAACATGAACATTTTCGAAGGCTGTTCCGCCAACAACATCTTCCGAGAAGCTAAAGACGGCAGATAAGATTACTTTTGGAGACCTAGGATGTAATTCAGTACGACTTCCGTTTCCAGGTCGTATTCATATTTGTCTCTTCAGATGATGCTTCACCTGATTTCACTGCTGCGTGTTGGCCTACATGCCACAGAGCAGGTGGCCTCAGTTCCTTGCAACTGTTCAGTACATCCCAACTCCAGATAACTGTGGGTTGGACTCTCTCCAGGACCGTGATGACAGCTTAAAACTGCTTCACTCAGACATTCTGCCCAGGATTATGTGTTTCTAGTTGTATTTAAAAGAAGACTTATCTAATAAAAAAAAAAAAAAAAAAAAAGATCCACTGGGGAAAACTTTTAAATTCCTCTTGCCCTCTGTGAGTGCTATTTGCGGATCTTTTCCTCTGAAGTGCTGTGTAACGTGGCTGAGTCAAGAGAGAATGATCATGAGGGACCGGTATGTTTGTGACTAACTCTCAGCAGTGCTATTGAGCGATAGCTGTGAAAATGCCAGCCTGACCAACAAGCCCTCAGTGTACAAAAAGCCTTCCCATCAGTATCAGCAGCTGTACGATCTCAGGCCTCTTGGATGGGAAATATAAGCTGGAGGAGCCAGGCCTCCTCTGAGGACACAGACTCCTCTCTACAGGGGGACCTAGATGAGGACACAGGTAAAGGACACACGAATATAAACAGCACCTCCGCCTGATGCAAGCTTGTAATATCAATGTTACACTTGCTGATTTGTCTAATTGCTATAGACTAAACAGTGTCCGAGCACAGGAGAAAGAGGATTGCTGGGAGTAATTGTGCATTTATAATGATAATGAAAAGAAAGATAAAATTAGATCTGTATTTTTTTTCCACAATTAAAACAGCATAAACAAGTTATTGAAATGTAAATGAACACACACACACATTCTGTATGCTGCTTTAAATCTTAAGATAATGCTCAAGCAAGTTTTTTTTCTGGAACAGCCAGTTTCATCATATGCACACTATGCATTTATTCAACAGTTTTTTTTTTTTTAATTTTAAAAAAATGCATACTCGCATTGTTTTTTTGGGTTGTGTACTTCTTTGTTTAAGACTGCTATTGCGAGCTGTTGCCGGTTTTGGAGCTTTAATGTAAATAGGCTCTCTGGCAGAATGAAATGCAGGGGACATTCCTCGCTGTGCTTTTTGTGTCGTGTGGCTTTATGGAAGGTGCTCATTTGCTCCGCTGAGATCTTGGGTGGACCCAGCCCGAGGAGGCTGCTCTTCAGGGCCACAGATTTCCATCACGGGCTGCCTCTAGTGCCTTATCACCTCGAGAAGAAAAAAAAAAAAGAAAAAGTTTGTAGACAGAAGTCGTAGCCGCTCTAAATTCGGCTCATCCGGTGAGGATCCACCTAGATGCTCGGTCGTAATCCAGTTGCACAATACAAACAAATTGGTATTGGTTACACTGTGGGGCTGTAATCTTGGCATCCTAAATCCAACCTGCCTACTTTGCTTCACCCTGATTCCTGAGCCTGTTTGTTGACCCACATTTTGGGGTTAACGCTGGGATTTATTAATGTTTGCAGTGAGCTCGTGCTTCCCCCCTCCGTTAAGCTGTGCGAAGAGATCTACCCTGGTGTGAGCCGGTAGCACATAGAGGCTCCATAATTAAGGTAGTCGAGTCCATCATTGTGTAATTACACAGCGCCGAGTGCTATAATACCTTGTTTTGAAAACACACACACACTCTGCGGTGCGCTCGGCCTAATAAATCTGTGCATTTAGGCCCAGCAGGCAGTAAGAATCACTGTTTGTATGAGTGTATGGGTGTGTGTATCTATGCCTGAGTAATGTGTTTCAAACAGACGGTACTGGTGAATGGTGGTACAGATGAGTCGGTCATGCTACAGGGATGCTGCCGATGCTTTGAGATGAATACTCTGTTTTTATCACAGTTGGTTTGACTGCAGCGGGTTTGCGAAATCCTCTCAAAATAACACTTTGGGTAAATCCTGTTGTCTGGGCTGGACTCCACTCTCCAATCTCATGTAAGCAGAGTCAGCTCACGCCAATCTTTGCAACAAACAATTCAGATTCACCAAACTTTTTTTTTTTTTGCAGCAAAACTTAGTATGCAACCGTGTTCACTAATTACACTTATTACACACTCAACATACTGCATAAAACTCCCGACTGAAGAATCACTTTTAGGACCGGGGACAAATACTGTTACTCAGTGGTCCTGGATGCACCCAGACTGCTGCAGTCTATTCATCCTGCAGCTATTTCATTGTGTTAATTGCATGCACCTGGTGCTGTACGGGTGTAAGCGTGACCTCGATTAGATGCTGTAACCAATACACGCAGGGCTGAGAACCACTACCAAAACTTTAGATGTGTCCTATGACGTCTTCTTTCGGTTCTTGTTTTTGATTTCAAGTGTGGTCATATTTCAGCTCGTTGAGGTCTCTTTTTGACTTGACAAGTTATGATCGCACACAATTCTCTTTTAAACAGTATCCAATCACCGGCGGCGTATCATGTCAAAAGGAAGACGCACAGAAGAATCCGCCATCGGATACACGTAGATTTAAATGACAAAAAGCCAGTGTGTTACATGGTTATCTGATGACTAGCTTGCATACATTAGGGATACAGCAGTGGCCGACGCTAAGAATGAAGAAAAGAAATACTTGTCTTTTTCTAAGCAGCTAAAGTGAAGTGAGCAGCGGGGAGAGAGGCGGAAATAGTGAGTGGCCTTGGTGACTGAATGCAACGATCTCAACAGCTGAGGAAAAATGTGGAGATCCAGAAAAAGGAGGTTTTATGTCAAGTGTGTGTGTGTGTGTGTGTGTGTGTGTGTGTGTGTGTGTGTGTGTGTGTGTGTGTGTGTGTGTGTGTGTGTGCGTGTGTGCATGTGTGCGCGCTTGTGCGAGTGTGTCAAATCCCTCAGACCCCAGGGTGGCATGGTTGGGTCAGGGAGCTGGCATACAATGTCCCACAGTTGCTGCCAGTTTCCGATGGCAGTCTAAATCAGGAATGGAGAGAGAAGTTGACATCGCTTGCAAACAAGTCATCGTTGTTGTCAAGGCAGATGTGGGTGTGTATCCGCGAGGGCGTGAATGAATCCATCAATGGTTCTGAATCTTTTTATCATATTTAAACAGTATATGACACACTTCTTGCGTGCAGAGACACACAATTGTTTATTACAGAAGTGACTATGACTGAGGCTGGTACCCTGTGGGTAGAGTGCGGGCTCTCTGTTTGAATGTGCCTCCTCTGACCCACTTCCTCTCCAGTGTTCCTCCTCATGCAACCTGAATGAGACAATGTGTGTTTTAAAATAACATCCAGCACTTTGGATTTATGAGGTTCAAAGCTAACTGTAAAACACTGAGCCAGGATGAATTAAGTTGGCTCCTGTAATCGGTGGACTTTGGTTTTAGGAGGTCAAACAGAAAACATTTCCCATGGAGACGTCATTCGACACACATACTGTGTTTCCGCTCCTCACAAATCTTCTTTTCCAGTTTGAATGAATGAATTCAAGAGTTTTGCTCATCAGTCGTGAATCGACTGTGCCAAATTTGACATCGGAAATCATTTGAAATTGACGTTTGAAATCAGACTCCTTCACTCTGCGGTGAAATATTTCTTAAAACAAATGATCATTTTTGATTCATTAATACCATTTTGTTATTAAGGGTCAAGAGCTAACATTTCATATAATGGCTTAAGGATTTCCATTTCTTTAGAGGAAAAAACCTTGATGTTTTCAACAACACCTCAGTAATAGTTGTGTTTTTTACAAGTCGAAATCTTTACCCTCAGCTGATCCTTTCATGGCTCTCCAGCGGAAAGCTACGAGCGACGCCAGAAATCTTTTCATTTTTCATTCTGTTAAAACAAACAGACTTATATTCTTGCGCCTGTACCAGTAAAAGAATCGTCATTTTCAGTCACATTAGACACAATCTGACTCATTTACTAAAGAATTGAGGCAACAACAACACACTGAATAGATCACTTTATAGTAAGTTATGTTGTAATGGGCCTGCCTTATTTTTCTCAGATGGCTTTTAGTATAAATGTAATTGCATGCACATGTTTTGGAGTCTTTAAAGCTTGACGTCGTGCTGCTGCGATACGGTAAAAGACACGTCTGTTATTCAGAGGAGAAAACGTCAGTCCATCAATAAATCACCTGAAGATGATAACGCAGTTATGTAGATGCAACTTTTTTCATTCATTTAGATAGAATAGATAGAAAACAGACAAAAAAAACATCAACAATACATCTGTTCTTAATGATTAAATTAGATGAATAGATGAAATTGAAAGGACTAGATTTAAGTATTTAAGCTCAAGTGATTTTCTTTTTTGAAGACAACAATAGAGCCATTGCGGTCTTTGTCCCGCCTTCTTTTAAACTCAAATCAAGTTCCTCCCAAACTACACGTTCCTGCCCTGACACGCTGTTTCATGTGGAAAAATGTCAAAGCAGCCACAGAAGAAAATTACAATCTCACAGCCATTTTACGTGACCCTTTTCAAAAATATACAAGACACTACTGTACACTATACTCGGCTCAGAAGTGATAGACGTCTTGCGTGACTACAATAAATAAAAAGAAATATCCCTGTAAAGATGAACACAGGTTTTTAATGAAAGAACTGTATAACAAATAGAAATGAGCGATGTCTTCAGGTTTGCTCAAACAGAGACGGTGTGACGCACTTTTGTGTGCAAGACAGTTTAAAACATAAAAAAAGCAACAGTAAAGTTATTTTAGTGTGTAGTTGATTATACATGACTTCCTTAGTTGAAGCAACCACCACCCAATTATAAGTGGCTGCGTGACTCTTGTCCTTTTGTGACGGACACATCTATCATCCCGTGAGCCTATTTTTAAAAAGCTGAGAAACAATCAGAATACGAGGTAATCGGTTTGTCACAGTGCATTTATACTGCGAGATAAGATGCGGCCTATTATTTGGCATCTGTCTGTCAGTGTCGTCCAATGCAGCGTGTTCGCAGAGTGTCAAGAGGATGACAAGTAGCCCAGTGTACAGACAAGATCAGCTTTGTACAACACTCTTAACATGGGGTGGGTGGGGGGTGGGGGGGGGGGGAAAGTGGTACCACTCCTCACTGCTTGAGGCCATTTACTCACAAGAACGCCGTTGCTTATGCTTCTCCGTCTCTCTGTATCTGTCTCTGTCTTGTACTCAGGCAGTGAAGTGATTGGTTCTCTTGCGGCTGTCTGTGTGTAGGATCAGTCTCCTATCTCAAGTGCTTTATAGCGCGTTTGCCTCTCGCTCTCTTGCCAAACAGATGCCGTTCACTCGCTGAGAACTCTGAATTCATCTCAGTAGATCACAGGGTTTTTTAAAGCTGTCGCAGTGTGTCTCTGTTCTGGTGCTGCTTGATGTTAGAGATACTGACAAGCTGGGTATTTATAGCGTTTCGTGGTTCTTTAGTCTATTGGTTTCACCCAAGGTGAACCTGCTGCCTGCCAGCCAGTCTGCTCCGCTGAAACACTCAGCTCAGAAAGTGAGCTTTAAATGGAATGCTAAAAAATTCAGTAAACCGCTGTAGCCGGAAGGTCACTTGAAGGATCAGACTGCTTTGAGCGTGTTTGTGTTTGTTGTGTGGCGCAGCAAATGTCTTTGTCTTGTGTGAGTTTCTGTCTGGGTGTGTATGTATGTATGTGTGTGTGTGTGTGTGTGTGTGTGTGTGTGTGTGTGTGTGTGTGTGTGTGTGCGTGTGCGTGTGCGTGTGTGCGCGCACCGTGCTATTTGGCCAGGCCTGTCTAGGTGAGATAAGTTGTTATACAGGGGAGCTTGCAGAGGTACCGAGTCCAGGCTGCTCTTGATTGGTAAGTTTATCCAGAAAAGAGGGAGCGGCTCTCAGTGAGGGAGACAAGGGACAGGAAACGGTGCCAGTGGCCTCGGCGTCAGGGGGGAAGGAACAGGAGGGGTACCCAGAATGATGTGTGTGTGTGTGTGTGTTGTGTGATTTCCCGCTTTCAAACCTCTATATCACACGTATTTGCCCTCCACCACTCATGTTAACCTCACATCAGCGGAATCACGAGCCGTCACCACTTTGGCTTCCTCGTACGGCTGGGCAAAATGACCAATATCTGTTGGTTATTTGCTCGATTAGTCATTCAGTCATCAAAATCTGTGGAAACAGTGAAAAGTGCGCGTCACAATTTCCTAAAACCCCAGCTGATGCAATCAAATTGCATCACTGTCACATAACATAAAGAAAAGCAGCAAATCATCATACTTGAGAAGCTAGAACTAGGGGATTTTTGACATTTTTGTTTTAGAAACTCTTAATCACTTTTCAAAACAGTTGCAGACTAATCTATTAATCACCTGATTGTTTCAGCTCTAATCTCAATAATTGAATTTATTTAACTCAAAGACGATAAATTGACAGTAACAAACAACTACCACACCTCTGCATTTGAGTATTATGTGCCATCTACAACGAATTTAACATTTTATCATTATCACAATGATTAGGATACTGATACTGTATCTGATTACTGATTAGCCCGTTTGAACATGCAGGATTTTTAGCTTTCTGGAGGCGACTGGATTTGATAGCCTCTGTTATTTCATAACTATTGTGATACAAGTTCACCTCTGGATGTTTCCTACTAAATTTTCTTGTGTACTCAACCCGTTTTGTCAACGCGGCAAACTATGTGTGTAGCTGTTAGGTTTTTTATTTCACAATCAGGGCATCAAAAACCGCTCATGTGCTACATATTCTGTTTGTTGTTGATGCTGTTGAAAACCAGCCCCCGTGGCATCCCCTCTCTGTAGCCTTTGCTTGCGATTGAATAGTTTCAGAGGCACTCTTTGTGTACTCATTTGTCTGTCTGGGGACGTGGACGCTTTCGCATTGTGTGTATGTGTCTGTTGTACGTAGGACAATTGAATGACCTAGACCGCAGGGCTCCCTCCACTGCTTTCAATACAACCCCAATGAACTTCTATGCCAAGTGATCCCATTAACTAGTTCCATTAGCTCATCCCGTGCCCATTATCAGACCTCGACCCATATTGAAACCATCCAACAAGAGTTACAACTGCTGGCAGAGAGCGAGGATTACTTGAATATTTGTAATACCTTAAAGGTTCGTCACAGCCAACGCAGCGTGGTAGGATGCGATTGTGTATATGCTCACTGTAAAGCAAAGTAGTAAAATGAACTAATAAATTGTTGTTGATTTAGCTGCAATTAAGTAGACATGCTAACATAAAAGGGAGGGTATATAAGAGTGCCCATCAAAAGCAGTGGAGCAGAGGAAGGGATGAGTAATAATAATAAAAGGAGCTCGGGGGTGGGGGTTATCGTGGCATCTTAGCTGCCAATAGTCCCAGCGGTACATTTAGATAAACATTTTTTCTTCTGAAACCTGCACGGTGACGCGCAAAATTGGACAAACAATGTGGTTTTCACCATCATCACACTTACTAGAAAGGAGGAAATATGTGGGCTAAGTACAAGCAAAAGGTACCAGTAAGCATGAACCACCAGCAGCAGCAGCAGCAGCAGCAGCAGCGGGTAGACACAGAGTAATACAGGTGGAAGAAAAGATGGTGTTAACTCCAGACAGAGAGAGAGAGAGAGAGCTTTGGAAGAAGGAGTTTTGTTGGCTTCATAGTTAAACAGAGGAGGCATTGAGACTAGAGACTTGTAAATGTTTATGCCACCACACAATACACAAGCCTAATGGTCCCACCCCTCATCCAAAACACCACCTTCCAGGCTACTGGCCTACATTTGACACAGCGCAGACCACTTTGGTAAGAGTCATACTGTACATTATCTGATTTTTTTTTTTTTTTTTTTTTTTTTTTTTTATAAATGCACTGATCTGATCAGGTGGTTTTTGGTGGAGGTGGAGAAAATTAAAATGTCTCCAAAACATTTCTCATCAACAACGAACTGCTCAACTCTTAACAGCTCATGGAGTGAATCTCTTCTCATTAATAATGCAGTGTTATTTCAAAACCTACTTAAAGAGACGAACCTTCTCTTGAGCTTTGAATGTAGCTGCAGCACTTTGTATTGTGTTGTGGTAGTGAAGGAAGTCCCTGCCAGGATTTACTGGTTATTTCTGTAAGCCGTGCATCAGTCGTTAACCTGTCCACCGTTTGACAGTACGCTGCTACATTTACTTTGCAGATAACATTCATATATTGACGCAGCTCGCCATTAGTTTGCGGTTAATTAACTAAATATATTCAAGTGTTTTTTTCTGGAATTAAAGAGTATTAAGCTAAAAAAGCAGTAACCTATGCCTTTTATATTATTGAAAACTGATGCAGTGACAAAATCAGAACACACATTAACATCTCAGCATTTGTTATTGTTTTTTCTGAAATGTGTTTCTGGTTTTGTTGTGTTTTCGGTTTTACTGTTACTGAAATGTTTTTGTGTTTTGCACCTCGGGGCCACCGTATAAAACAGCCTGGAAAGTATCAAATTTTTCACAGAATGGTTTTGTTGCCTTTTAATCTTTATTAGATTGCATGTAATGAGACAGTATAAGGTCTATATTTGATAAACAGAGTTTAAATAAAAAAGGACAATGCTCTTTTCATTACATGAGTACAATGAATAGCAACATAAAAGCATTTTTCCTCTATCAGGATCCTGCTTGAGAAGTTGAATTGTCATTAAAGTGAAGCTGACAGGACATATGAATTTGCAGATTCAACTCAAAGTACTCCAGAGCTTTATTATGACCCACTACCCCCAATATCTTCACATCTACAACATTTTATATGCAAGCCGTGTAATTATGGAGCTGTGTATAGTCTATTCTAACCTCTGTAGCCTTGGGTTCAAGCTCAGCAGTTATTTTAAGAAAATGTTATGACTGCGAAACATTACGTTTGTTTCTCTTAAGTGTTCTGCCTCAAACCTTGTTTTTCCGTCACGGCGTTAACCTTATGTTATAACCTTGTGACTCTGTGTGAGCGAAACACCGCTTTGAGCTACTGTTTTACATCGCTATACGTGACAGAAGACGCAGACGATATATCATGCATGGTCAAGCAGTTACAGTAGACCGCTGTATGTGTTTCAGTGTTGTGAAAACACACATACTTGATTTCAGTAGGCCATTTAAACCAAAGCACAACATGCACATGACCTTAGATCTCCGTAACCCACCCAAGGCCATTGCCGGCTACTATAGAAACAAGATGGTGCAAGTACGCATCAAAGGAGAAATCCAGGTCAGTGTGGTTGGTTTCACAAACACAAACATAACTTCCTTCTTTGTTTTGATGTAAACGAATGATCGAATTCTCCTGTTAAACTCTGCCATGCTTGAAATATTTTGGCGTGAAGTCGTGTTGTCCTACCGTTTATCCTGACTAATAAGAGTGTAACACCATACGGTACAGATTAAGCAGAGTCAAGAATGCAAGGTGTGTCGCTGAGAGATCAGGCTGGATTTTGTTTTAATGTGCCTCTACACGCTGCTTGTTTTCCTTATTATGGTCTTAATGCAGCATGTTTTCATCCCTGCTGATAATTCTAGTTTCAGTCAACTGTGAAGATGTGTAACACAGTATTGAGTTGATGGTACTTTTTTATTTTTAGATTGTTAATTAAATTGCGGATCAGATCACATTTGCATTTTAAATGTTATTCTCCCCCTTTCTGTACTAAAATAATCCTTCAAAAGTGGCAGAACTGTGAGTGAGTGGGTGAGTGGGTGTCATTCTTTTTATCTCACAGTGCAATCTAATGACTCATAGGGGTAATGATGTCATGAGCAGGATTTCCCCTGTATAGACGGATTCTCAATCATCAGACATTTAGTCTACTGTCACACTTCTGTTATTTGATTTGAGAGCAGATGGCGCAAACACGGAGACAAAGACTGTTTTGCCATCCTACTGTCTTTCATTCCTTTCCTCATCCTCATGTTGATGATCAAACACTACCTCACTAAGCGGTGATGGATCTAGTTTGCTGTTTTGTAATATGGATTTGTGTTATAGATCGTCTGCACTGTGTGGCCACGCCGTTAGCCATGGTTGACCAGGCCATCTGTTCCCATGCAACCCAGCACACAGAGTACCTTCATCGCCACATTGATATTTGCCCCTGATCATTGACCCGTGGCTGGTGGAACTGCTTTACTAGTCACTGACATTACTGAAGGACATGTTTGTGTAAGTTGTTTATCACGTAAAATATCAGCTGAGGTGGTTTTTATAGAAGCGGAAATCAAAGGGAAAAAAGCCTTTGTCCCAAACAAAAGGCAAATGGCATT
Organism: Thunnus albacares; assembly: GCF_914725855.1. NCBI lineage: Eukaryota > Metazoa > Chordata > Actinopteri > Scombriformes > Scombridae > Thunnus > Thunnus albacares. Next base: position 10,362,201 of record NC_058123.1, read on the forward strand.
TTGTGACATTTTGTTCCAGACAAGTATTGAAATAATAGTAAAATTGTTGGTTTTTGGTAAAACAAACCATGTCATTAAAACAATCTACAAGACTTTTAAGTGTTTAAAAAAACAAATTTGGGTTTCAAATCTCCCAATTTGTAAAAGTCATTGGATGTCAAATACAAATGAGATAAGAGTGAGCTGCTTTTTGTGATTCTTCATTGAAGTGTTCATTTAAATATAAATTAACTTCTAAAGTGGCTGATGGTTCTCTCAGTTGGAAATTGGTAATAGTTGATGGTAATCCCTATTGCTCAGATGCCAAATGAAAATTATTTGCCCATCATGTTTATTTTCAGAAGTCATTTGGAAGTGAGTGGCTGGAGAAATCCAGTGTTTGGATGTGTCGGTTTACATTGATAATTTGATTCTCCACATGAAAACCACCTTCTGCGTCTCATTTACTCATTTGTTAAGCGAAATACAATAGATGGTAAGTGGACAGAGCACTTAGCATCTACTGTAGCTCATTTACTTACTGGGTAAAGTGGACTGGATGTGCTCAGTCTTCCTGCTCCTTCCTGTGGCTCGCTGTTGAACAGCATTCTCGAGCAGCACAGCGGGAAAACTGTAAAACCCACCACTGGTCTTCTTCCTCCATTACCTCTTAAATCAACCATTACCCAGGGCCCCATCCCATACCAGGGCTTGCTGCCTTCCCTGCCATCTTTGGACAGTAGCTTTGCTCGCAACACACAAACACGACAGCACAGTACTGCTTGTAGATAACTGAGGATATAAAGGGGATTCCTACTAACAAGACTAGGTCAAAACCCAGTGTGTGGCCGGACCGTTCACGAAACGCTAGAGGGCTTTCAATTTGAAACAACGGATACAGGCAGTGGCAACACTCGGCTGGCCAATGATGTAACTTCATCACTCAGTCACGCAGTCAGTCACAGACGGTGTCAGAAATGAATGGGGAGCAAAGGCAAAAACAGCCCAAGAAGTCTCAGAATGCCCCTAAAAATTATGATTGAGGGGCAAAAACGGCCCCCAAGATTTTGAAAAAATCATTTTATTTAATTCATTTAATTTCCATTTCTGTCTCTAATACACACCCACACAAACAGCGCTGTCGTTCACACTATGCTGCTATTACGATACCTAGCAGAGGTCATGCAATGCTGCACCTGCAGTGAAGTTGGCTGCTGCGATGGACTGATACCTCATTAAAAAAAAGCTCCAACTGTTACCAAAGAAAACAACCCGAATCCTGGCCCCTTCACCAATCCCACCCCAAGCAAATAAGATGGCAAAGAAAGTTGCTGCTTCTACAATTGGAAAAGTGTAAAATAGACTTTGTGTTGAGGAGGTGAATAATACAACTCTCCTCTACTATAAAGCATGCAGGGCTTGCCCATCCAAACATAGCCTTGGACAGCTAAAAGCTAATCACGACCTTGTTAAAGGCAGGGAACAGGTTAAAAAGTATTCAGCTCACCGTCACCAAACAAGCAAACATCACCATCATCATTGCTTATGGTAATCAACATTAACGCTAACGCTAGAGACTTTAAAATGTCTTTGTTCTGGCGCATTAGCTAACATTAGTGTCAACAAGCTGGCTAGATAACGTTAATGTCACAGCCTACATGTGAGACTTGCCAACTGGTCGGGTTTACAGATAAGTGCCGTTGAGTAACGTTACTGAGCTCACTACTTTTTTCAGTTTACTAACCAATGACGCAGTGCTGGATAGTCTTTTCTATAATGTCACTTCATTCATGCTCATAATGTCAGCAGGGCTACATTTGGGGATGACATGCTAAAAAAAACTCAACTTAAGTGATTTCCAGAACTGCATCAATAAAGAAGCAATATTAAACTCTTTTTGGCTCTTTTGACAGTACTTGTAGATACTAGTCTGTGATTCTGTGAAACACCTGAAGTCGTGGCATGCAATGTTTCAGACCCACAATGATGAAATCATCGAAGTTAGACTGGTTCTGGCTTGTAGGAGATCTGAATATGATAATACCCCCCCACCCCCCCACCCACCCAGAACTTTTGGTAAATCAAATTAGATCAAGCCCATTAAATATTGTCAATATCTTATACTGCCATCTAGTGGTTTATACTGAAGGCTCTTCCTAAGTAAAATCTTAGTTGTTGAAATGGAATCGGCCTGCATTGTTTTGCTTTTCATGTACTTATTATTGTAGTTAGAAAATGTTAAGCTGAGGTGGTTGTGGTTACACAAGGTGTTGATTACTTTATGCTTTTTAATCTGGGCTCAGTTCACATTCAAAACAGCAACTTTATGCACTAATTGCTATTTTTGCTATAAGTGCCCCCCCAAATTGTATAAATTCCTCAATTTTTCATACAGTAATGGCAAAAGTTGCCTCCCAAATATTTTTTTAATTTCCTTCACCGGTCACAGACTTATGCGTTAATAGGGCTGGTCCCGCTGTTGCGGTCCAGCCAAAAACGTGAACACAGCCAGCAGGAAGCCAACCACTACAATGGAGAGAATAAATAATTCACTAAGCAGTTAACTATTTCCTGTTGAATTTTTCTCTCCTTCCTCTTCATTTTTTCTCTCTGCTGGTCTTCTCACGTGCCTCGGGCTTGCATTCCAGTCTCTTGCTCCACAGCAGGTCCTGTCTGTGGAGATATGATACTTGGCACGGCTTCTCTGCGGTTTTTGTTTTACAGTGTAGCAGGCAGTAATTCACTCCCTATGTTGTCGTTTTTATAGACAAATAAGGCGTCATTGCAAGCAGAGGCGCTTATAAACAATGCACTGTCTATTTAAATGAATCCCGGGGTGGAGTTTCTGTCATTTGTCATAAGTTTGACCTAAGTGTGCCAAGAATGTAGCTTATGTATTCTGTGTTCTTGGTATTGTACAGTAAGTACAGTAAATAATGCGTAACACCAGTTATAGCCACGGTTTTAAAGAGAAGTCGTAGTTCTGACAACAAGCTGTCTTTCTCACCACGTCTCTTGGGTTGTTTTTTCTGTCCGTGCATATTTTTATTTGTCTATTTGCGTCTGTGTGTGTGTGAGAGAGATAGAGTCATATTTATAGGAGATATGCAACCACAAATACGATGTCTGAGTAAAGACAAACAATAACTTGTCACTGTAGCGGCCGATCGAGAGTAAAATATCTCAACTATTGGAGGAGTTACCATGAAATTTTGTACAGATATTCATGGTCCCCAGAGGATCCTACTGACGTTGGTGGTCCCCTGACTTTTTCAAGCACCACAACAAGACACCACTGTTGATATGTTTGGTTTTTGGTGAAATATCTTAACAACTATCAGATGGAATACAATGAAGTTTGGGACAAATATCCAACAGATGAATCCTCATAACTTTGGTCAGAGTTTTCACTTATCCAGTGAAATATTTCACTATTCACTATTTCTTTTTACCAGTTTTAATCCTGTGTCCCTGTGTTAATTGTTCATTTATCTTGTTATATGCCAAATATATGTCAAAAAAAAATCAGTATCGGAGTATTTTTACATCAAAATCCCTTTCTTCTCTCTTGCTGTAAAACGGATTCAAACGTTGGATGACTCACTCTGCATTCATTCTGCGTCTCCAAAAGTTAATTGAATCAGATGTGACTTTGGGTGAGTAATTAACCACACCGGTCATATAAAACCACACGTCACCGTTTGTTTGTTGTAGTAGCTAACAGAGCAATACGGGAAGAGATGTGTGTTTGGATATCATTGGGCAAAAGCTTTTTCATTTCCAGAACAATGTGGCTGAGGTCTGATTCAGTCATCTCTCCCTCATCCTCCTCCTGATCGAACAACAGGTGAGGGAGGTGTGTATGGAGCCAACAGTCCTCTGTAGTCCACTTTCTCTCTGCAGCTCCATATCGCGCTTAACTCTAAGCCCCGCCCACTTTTAGCGGTTAAATCTCTCTTGTAACTGTACACCAATCAAATACTCTGTTTTACTGGGACTTTAAATTGTCCAATACTTTTTTTTTTATGACCAAATACTTACATAACTAATGATATTGCCATTAGCCTTTGTGCTTTAGGTCTGGTGCTAATTAGCAAATGTTAGCATGCTAACACAATAAACTAAAATGGTTAACTTGGTAAACATTATATCTGCCAACCATCAGCATGTTAGCATTGTCATTGTGAGCATGTTAGCATACTAATGTTAGAATTTAGCTGCTGCGCCTAATACAGCCTCACAGAGCCACTAGCAAGGCTGCAGACTCTTAGTTATGTTTACTTTTGCTTGTATAACCATTTAAAGCAAAGAGCATAGAGTGCTTAACACTGATAAAAAATAAAGAAATGCATGAAAATTAATTATCTAGAATGTAGTAATGAAATGTAAATCCAGTGTGCAGCATGTGTGTGCACATTCTCGCAGATTTAGTTTTCCGTGCAGTCAGTAGAGCAGCAGGGACATTCATTCTCCACACATCATTTCAACTAATGTTTACTGTCCTGTCCTGCTTTCTGGAGCAGATTGATTCAAACATAATTTTGTGTCCTGTATGGAGACTTTTTTTTTTTTTCTCCCCTGCCTTCCCTTCTTCCCTCCTCAACAGCTGGCACCCACCTTTGTGACCCTTGCTGCAGTTTTTTTTTTTTTTTTTTTTTTGCAGGCTCAACAAGTCCATATACGCAGGGCTTGCACTCAATACACTTTCATTGAGCAGCCCTTTCTGAGGGAGTTCAGCAGGAGGTGACAGCTGTGAGTGTAACCTTAAGCACAGCCTCCTGTGTATCCCGCCACTCTGTTTTCCTCCTATTCTAAGGATTGAGGGGGGGGGGGCAACCAGCTGTCCTGTGTATAGATCACACCTGTACTCAACAAGAACCAGATCAATCTGTCCACCTGTCAGTTCTTCAGTCAGATCACGCTCATATGTCACCAGTCATCAGCGGTGTTGTCAGGATCACTACCAGCAACTGGGATCCTGGGATTTCCTACTGAAGTCCAGAATTTTTGTCTGTCTTTATGTATTTTTTATTTTGTTGTTTCAGTATATCCTGAAATCATTTAAGCAAACCCCAAATCCTAAAAAAAGTAGAACCAACCAGTTACTGCATAAATGAGCAATTTCAGGACGCTCTGGTATCCTACTGGTTAAGACGAACGCCACATAACTGCAACATTTGCAGTTGGAAAGCCCCCGCACCCCCTACACACCCACCCCCAGAAAACATATATATATATAACAGATTATAAGCAATTTTGACACGATTTATATTAACAGAGAAATCAACATTCCTGTGCTCATAAAGCCTTTCCAGTGTAAAGGAAAAACACACCGTTACACTAATAAAAATGTAGTTTATTAGAAAGCAGTTTTTCAAAGACCTTCAGGGATGAAAAGGCACGTTAAACATTTTTGTGAAAGCAGAAAAAATCCCTGTTCATGTTTAGAAAGTAAAATGAGTTGGGACTTTTTTTTTGTAGAAATGTTAAACATACAGATTTAGAACTACGATAGCCTGGAGGGATTGTACCTGCGCTGTCGGGGCTTTGCTCTGGTTTGGGGGAAATCCCGAACTGGTCAGATTTCCAGGGAGGATAATAGATGAACCTGGATGGCTGGTATATGTTTAAAGTATTTGCAACAGAATTCAATTGGAAGTCTGTTACTACACAGTTAACTTGACAAATGAGAAACATGTACTTCCATTTAGGATGTATTGCACACACTTGCCTCAACTGCGTGTTTGAGCTGGAAGTGTGTGTGTGTGTGTGTGTGTGTGTGTTTGTATTTGCTTATTGTGTAATAAAGCTTCAAGACAATCCAGCGACTGTAAGGCTCCTGGGGACTCTGCTATACTACAGAGTTGTGCGAGAACTCTCCCAGGCTTTGTTCAAACTAGAGTGTTTGTTTTTAAAAGCCCCCAAGGCTTTTTCAGAGCGGCAAAGTGTTTAAGCAATTTAAATGCCTCCAAAAGTGTTTACTTGCGAAATTCTTCCCTATTTATTCTTAACAGATTTTCGCATTCCTCTGATTTTGTTTTCTTTTCCGCATGTCCTCCACAACAACATCAACAAACCATGCCATATAATTGATACTTTTGCTACAAATACCAAATTAGAAAAAATAACAAACATGAACAGTTTATCATATAATACTTTATTATCAGGGCTTTCACAGGGACTGTAATTACAGAACTGTAAACCCATCACGCTGTACTCTGACTCTAACGTAGTGAAGATCAGGGGACTTGTGTTCAGTTGTCATGGGAAAAGTGCAGAAGAAGTAACCACACTTGACTGTTTGTCAGGCTGATGCATCTGCTGTATTTAACTTTATTTTTTAAAGGAGTAGGGAGTCAATTCAGGAGTTACAACTAGCAAGAATCAACGAGGAAAAAGTGTTACGAATGAATTGTTCCTTCCTTGGAATGAGGTGTTTATTTCCAACCTTTCTCTGTTCACTGCATCTCTAAAAGGCAGTAAAAAATACCAAAAAAAAAAAATTTAAGATTGCATATGAAAATGTGTTGCAGATGTATTAGAGCGTTGAGGCCTGGATAGCTGAAAAAAAAAAAAAAAAAAATCCTGAAAAATGTTTTCACTATGTGGTTTCTTGACTTTTTCACGCAGTCCATGACTAGTCAGATTCAATGTGAGAGACATTACAACCGATGACATCACCGGCTCATAACTCGGGACAGTGGCAGGAAGGCAGGCAGTTGTGGAGAGCAGGAGGGACGGCTGGGCCCGTCTCTGGTGGAGGAGCGGAGGGTGGAGAGAGAGAGGCCTGCATGACTATAACAGAGCACTTCACTGTATTCTCTCTGTCTCTCTCTCTCTCTCTTTCCCCCCGCTGACTTACTCTCTTTCACTCCGTTCATTTCTTTCTGTTGGTGATGTCATTTCCCTGCTGAGCCAGACTTCCAGTGAACTCGAGAGGAAAAGGAGGTGGTGGGGGGGAGAGCTTTCTGTTTTCAGAACAGAAAGAGGGAGGCGGTAGAGAACTGAGTAGGGAGCAGAGGAGACAGGGAACCAGCACCCGTGTGCATGATAAACAGCTGAGCCACGGGGGCTGCAATGATGTCTGAGGGCCAGCTGTATCGATCACGGCAGTGAGTCATTGTGCTGATGTCACTGCTTCTCAACTCCGGGCTGGGATGCAGCTGTAAACTCGCACATAGTCCTTCTGGGCCCGTTGAAGCTGTGAATAAGCGAGAGGATCCAGCATACTGTGATGTTAACCACAGTCCCTGTACTTATGCCAGTAATAATGAGGCAGCAGGGTCAAACAGAATCAAACAAACATTATCTGCGACTAAAATCTTATGTAGGCTGCTGTGCAATCAAAAGCATATGGTTCGCTCTACACATTGCTGTAAAGTGGAACCATGCCAGGTTAGCATCCTGCCTAGCGGCAAAACTGGCTAACACAGGTATGTATTGCCTCAGGCTACGAAAAATCCTCACACAATGTCAGCCCTCGCTGTTATTCATTCTGTATTTAGGTGCACTGAAGCAGCGCAGTATCCCCTGTGGCTAACCTACAGATTATTGATCCAGACAGCTGTTGAGATGAGCAGGTTGTTGCTCTTCTGCGGGGCCTTCATTGTGTCTAGTCAGAGCAGCAACTACCACGGCTTGAGACTGAAGCCAATGCCACTGACAGCAGCTGGATGCTGGCTCCAAAAGATCCCCGGCTCCAGTTGACTCCAATGTTTGAAAGCATAAACTTCTTTCTAGAAATGCTAAGTCAACATAGTCTCAATCGCTAAATGTAGCCCCTCTAATAACTGTGCTGGTGGTCATTTTAGAAATTATTGCTCCGTTCATAATATTTGAAGACATGTGGGAGTTGATTGACAGCTATGATTGACAGTCCGCTCGCCTGCTGCTCTCCCCAGCTCCAGGGCTCACACTGAGTCAGACTATTTTGTGGTAAATTTAATGGTAGCTAATTTAGCTAAAGAAGCTAATTTTAGCTCAAGTGTACACCACTTGGTGTTCCCAGTAAGCTTCAGTCTGAGATACTGGGGCCTGTTTCCAGAGTGTGAAAGGCAACACCCGGCACTCTTTATTTGGAAGGTCTTCGCTCCAAATTGAAAAGACGGCATAAGCAGCGACTCAGGCTTCAAACCGTCTCCAAAATAAACCAACGGGTGACATCACACCTCCCTACGTGCATCTTATCTGTGGTCTAGACACTGTTATGACTGATGAACTGTTTGTCTTCCTCTCCTCCTCCTCAGTCCTGCCCACCTGACTAGCTGATGTTTTATCACACAAACAATTTTTAACACCTCGTCAAAACGCTGCCATATCTGTCACACTGTGGTTTTTCGTCTGTAGTGACATAACTGCGATACTAATGAAATTTACAAATATTCTATATCTGTCTTGCACATGTCTCATAAAATTAGTTAGTATTTTTCAAGAGCTGATGTACTCATGTAGGAAAATAATTTTGCCTGTTAAGTGATGTTGGATGTTAGGAACTAGGTCAAACGCAAATTAAAGGTGACACAATAGTCATGAGATACATGTCCAGTAGTTTATTGAATCAGCTATGTGCCGTGAGTAATTGAATAATGCTGATATATTCATTTATTTTTGCACACCATTGAGATTTTTTTTTTTTTTTCTTAAAAATTCCAGTGTAAAACAAGATCCCGAGGGGTCACGCATGCCTCATCACATACATTAGTATGGAGAGGAAACTGGAAGCGTTCTCGTCGTCACAACGTTTTTAATGAGACACACAGTCGTCCTTGGCTGCCTCAGCGAACTTTGGCTTTTTCGCTCGGGTGTAAGGGATGATGAGGATTAGGGCTGGAGAGAGAGAACAGTAGGGTGGATATGCGCGAGGCATGTGGATCGATGGTGCAGATGAAAGCGCTGCCCGGCTGGAAGTCTAGCTGGTGGTGTTTTTCCTGCTGTTGATTGCTATTCAGCATTCAGTGTTTTTACGCTGATGGCCGTGGAATGCCAGATCCCGCTGTCATCGAGCTGAGGGGGAGATTACAGCAGATAGAGGTGTAATTTTGCCGCTGATAAAAAAAAAAAAAACAACAACAACCCATGCTTCCTGCTCTGGCTTCCACTGCTGTTATTAGTATTTATCTCCTGTTTCAGTTTGGTGAGAGGAGATAGAGAGGAAGGGAGCAGGAGAGGTGAAGGGAAGCAGGGAGTGAACAGTCAATTCTTCCGGGAGTGGAGGTCTTCTCTCCTCAGATGCTATCGGCACTCTCAACAGAAATTCTGCTGAATTACTCTATTATGAAGCTTCTCTCAATTATGTGCCATAAAGCAATTTTCATCTCAGCACTAACTAGAGTATTTTATTATAATCACACTCCTCTGCTCTGTCCTCATCTCTCTCGCACATGTGAGGGCACACATCTGTGCACATAATGCGCCGCTGAAAGAGGCTCTTTGACTACGCCTGTCCAGTAAATTTATGATCGGGAGCTAAAAAAAAAAAAAAAAAGTAAATGAAATGTGGATCTAACAAATACTTAATAATAATAATAAAATCTCTGGTGGTCTCCATTCTTTAAAAATATGAGTCTTGTTCTGGTGTTTTGCTGGCTTTTTTCACTCACTTCCTGCATAGTTTCAGACGAGCAACATTTTGTGCTCTCGCCATCTGTTATTATTTCATTTCTTACCCCCGCTCCCCTCCCCTGAGAATGGCTCCTCCTTGACTGACCACTATTTTTCTGTCTCCCCTCTCTCTATCCATAGACTCGCAACGGTCCCATCTGTCCTCTTTCACCATGAAACTGATGGACAAGTTCCATTCCCCCAAGATCAAGAGGACTCCATCCAAGAAGGGCAAGCAACTGCAGCCCGAGCCAGCAGCCAAGAGTACTGAGAAACCTGCTAACAAGGTATGTGTGTGTGTGTGTGTGTGTGTGTGCGTGCGTGCAGCCAAATAAATGTATGTGTGTATTGTGGGAAATACATCTCTTTCCCACCTATTCTGTGTGTTTGTTTGCCTATTTGTGAGTCGATTGTTTTCCTGTCAAACGTTTTGTTGCTCCCATATTCCATTGTGTCTGCGTGTGTGTGCAAGAGTTTCCCTGCTGGTTCCCACAGCTTCCCCAGTCGCTGTGGCGGCTGGCTGTACTACAGCAGGTGTCTGAAACTATAAAGACATGAATGGAACTGGGCTGTTTCCTGAATGAACTCCTCCACTCCCTCTTAAGGCTTTTGGTGTAATGAGTATATTCCCCAGCAGCCCTGCTGTGAAAGACTAGAGAAGCTGAAAGAGGCCGTTGCTGTAGTACCAAGATGGCTCCAAGCTGCATCCCATGATAGACGCTGCTTTGAACTGCGGGCTGACTGCGAGCAGATCATGGGACTAACAGAACCAAAGTGGAGAGCCCAAACTTTTGTGAAGGATACAAAATAGATTCTTTAATGATAAATTACTTAACTGGTGTCAAAGAGCTTGTTAGGATTTAATCATCATCATTAGTAGTTTTGTAGCACAATTCTAATGCACCGTACTGTGTTATTGCTCCTTTTTAGAAGGTTAGTCGGCTGGAGGAGCATGAGAAGGAGGTGGTCAGTGCCCTGCGCTACTTCAAGACAATCGTGGACAAAATGGTCGTGGAGAAGAAAGTGCTTGAGATGCTTCCAGGCTCGGCCAGCAAAGTGCTGGAGGCCATCCTGCCTCTGGTTCAGGTAGAGGCCCGGATACAGCACAGGTGAGTCTTATGTTTTATAAAACAATAGATGTGAAATTTTTAGGTCAATATTTGATAGGTTAGTGCATAAAAAAAATATCCAGGAATCCTTCAGTTTTTTGGGGAAATGTGGTGGAATAGAAATGATTTGAAAATAATCCTTTTCTCCCTATAGATGTAATAATTCACAACCATCTGTTGATTCATTCTTTTCATTCTTGCCTCTTAACGTAATATCTAACATAGCTGGTATGCATGCCGGACGTGTCAGCGCTAGTATGATGTAGACAGCTTGTGAGGATTGATAATATGTTGCAACAGATGACATCCCTCACCTCAAGCCTTCCTGGAAGTGTGTGGATTTGTTGCCTGAAGCCTTTTAAAATGCCATTCATATGTTAATCACCGTCAGCGTGACGCGTTATGAGGAATGTTACCTTCAAGGAAGAGGCATGGATTTTTACCTTTCAGATATATTAAACTGATAAAAATGACTTTGTTTTTACTTCCTCCTCGTTTAAAGTAAACCCTCTCTGTGAAAGAAACCTTAGCTGCTAGTTTTGTTTGGACTGTCAAGACATGTTGGAACTTCTCTTTCTTTGTCTTTGTGCCTTTCCCCATCCGTCAGTACAGATGAGAAGGTATGGAGGTCAGAGGTGACAGATTTTGTATCTCACAGCTCCCGTGTTTAGAAGCGATTGATGGATTGTTGCTGCAACATCGAGAAGCCAGCCATCTCTGGAGATTTGACCCCATGTAGTCAACCGCCCCCCCCCCCGATAGATCACAGTTTGCTATTTAGCTTTAGCCTGAGACTCCATGCAGCAAGTTGAACATCACCGCCACTAATTTCACAGTTTCTCCTGAAGGGCAGACCAGATGTTTTTGGCAAATAAGCTACTTTACATTGTTACTATTGTGTTAATAACGCTACAATTCTTTTTAAGTGAAGTGAGCTTTTTTTTCTCATCTGCTAAACATGCACAGTGTTCTATAGTGTTAGATTGTCTGCAGTGATTTAAATCAATATTGGTCAGAAAACTAGGTCAACAGTGGGTGTAACTCCTACCTGCTGTCTGGGCAGTTACATTGATAAAAGAGCTTATTTGCCAAAAGGTTAGAGTATTAATCTTTTATTCACAATATCTAGTGATACTGACTGGTCACTACTTAGCTCCAGTGTAACCTTCCAACCGTCCACCATCCCTCAAATCTCCTCCTCTAAACCCCGTAGCTAGACTCATCTCCCTCTCACCGTAGGTCTAAGCTGTGTACAGACACTGGATGGATATTCCAGCGCTGTGAATCAACTGCAGCATGTCGCTACAGGCCTTTGCCACACCTTAGTGTTGGGCCTGAATGCATCATTCACTACAGGCAGAAACAACACCCCTCTTCCCTGTGTGGTTATACAGTACATTCCCCTGTCAGCACTACCGCAGGCAGGCTTATCCCAACCCCCAAGCCTCTAGTCAGGCATACCTGCAGTTCCCCAACAAATACCCCTCTAAATATGTACTTTATTAGATGGTAGATAGATGGAAATGTCTCATGTATTCTTGTTTTTATGTGATTTTTTTTTTTCTCACCTCCAGTCTAACATGTGCTTGTCCCATCGCTTTTTTTTCACGCCCCTTCTGTTGTGTCGTCTTAAATCACTCTCCTTTCTGCACCTCTGGTCTCCACACCTTCTCTCACCTCTTGTACATCATGTCCTTTCTGTCTGCTCCATATTCTCTTGCTCCCCCCCCCCCCCCCCCCCCCCCCCCCCCCCCCCAACCCCCCGCCAATCCTTTTTTTTCTTCTACTCTTACCCTCCGACCCTGTTCTCACACCCTTTCAACAGTTCTGCGCTGTCCTCCTGCCATAACCGCGTGTACCAGAGTCTAGCCAACCTTATCCGTTGGGCAGACCAGGTGATGCTTGATGGCATCGACTTGGAGGACAAGGAAAACGTGGCGTCCGTCACAAGTGTCATCAAAGCAGTGCTGGATGGAGTAAAGGTAAGAGAAACTGTTGCGGATAGTATCACCCGTCCTCCTGCGGTGTTGCTATTGAAGGAGGCACTCAAGCTGCCTGTGTGCGTTTTGTGTGAACAGGAACTGGTGAAGCTGACTATCGAGAAACAGGAGCAGCCGTCACCTACCACCCCTAACAAACCAGCACCACCTGCTACCACGGCAGAGAGGTGAGTATGAAGTGTGCTCAGCGGAATACAAACATACCCATTCACACAATCGGAGTAGTTCTTTTCACTCACACAGCTTCTATGTGTGTAGCAGCGTGCCATCGGAGATGCCCTTGATAGAGCGGGAGCCGGAGGTCTCAAATAAAACAGCTCCGGCAGCTATTCCTGCAGAGGCCGCCTCTGACATACCAGATGAGGATGTAGCCCCACCAAAACCCCCCCTTCCTGAAGCCAAGATGGCAGAGCTCAGGTGAGATCCTCTCTATATAGAGTTGCTTTCTGACAGTTGCTGGATTATGGATTATGGACTGAAATATTAATTCTACAAGATAATACAATTCTACAATTTCTCAGTCCTCGCTGAGGCTTACAACTTCCTCTGACAGTGCTGCGGCCTCATTCTTCTAGCCTCATTTGTTGATTTTAAAATATTTCTCTCTCAGGGTGTTTTCAAACCTATAGTTCATTTGCTCTGGTCTGAATCAGTGGATGAGTTGGTAAACTTGGTGCTTTTTCCCGCTGGTTTGGTTTCTTTTCGCACAGTAAAATACAAGCAAAGCAAAATGTATCACTAAAAGCCACATGAGAAAATTCGCTCCACTCAGTGGGTAGTTGTGTCCGAGGCCGGGGCAAGAACATAAACACAGGAGGTCCTAAAGAAGGTCCTCTGGCCAAACGCAATGTACTTTGTTGGGCTTCTTTGCAAAGTCCAGGACCTCGATTCACTCTCCGGCTCGCTGCTAGCTGTTGATTTCACCCATCTGCCTCCCAGTATGCAAAGCACGCCTGGTTACGGGAGCCATTTAGCTGAAAACTTGCAGAGAACGCCAAGTAATTGGGTCGGATCGAGGTCGGATCACGACCCCATCGCAACACGAAGCACTCCAGAATTCATTCGGGAGACCGAGACCCGTTGACACTTCCTCAAAGGGTCTCGGTCTTTAACGTTTTGGTTTGCTTCCAAGTACGATTACTGTGTTCAGATCTGCCCAAATGAATCACACCGAGGAGGAAAACGAACAAGTGTGATTCAACTGGAATAAACAAAGCAGGTTTGAAAACGCTCTTTCGTGACCTTTTGCACTGTAGAAAGCAGAAGTGTCCGTTCTGCATTTATTCAACACAGCTTTTTCACTTTTAGTTCAACTTATTTTTAAACATTAACTCTGAAAATGTTTCACACATATGTAATGAGGAAATAAAGAAGGCTTTTAGGATATGAGTACGTGAGGGGAACTTCAGTATATTTCTTTCGTTTTCACTGATTCACTGACCTTTTTATGGAAATCTGATTCTGAAACATTTTGTTGTATAGTGTATTGTCTGATATAGTTTGATAGTCCTTCCTCATGAGATCCAGCTGCAGCCTCATCAATCCAAAAAAAAAAATTCCAGACTCCTTAAAATCTTTCACTACACTCACACTTTAGATGTATGGCAGACTTTGGTTTGTTTGTTGGTCTGTCTTTTCCTTTCTTACTCTTTCTGCTGTCTCTCTCAATTTGTTTCATCCTTGGTTTCCCTTTGGATTCTGGGCTCAGAGCACAGCTGAGTGCTGACGCCGGCCAAAGGAGACCCTCTCAGAAGGAGAAGTATGTCAGCTCACAGGATCATCTGTCTCCATTATAACATCCCACCCTAGCCTTTCCCATGAAGCTTCTGGATTGGATGAAAGTGTTTTTTTTGAGTTGCATGGTTGCATTTATCCCAAAACGTTTGTTTTCGTCCTGGGCATTCCCTGAAGAATTACTCATCCAATCAGAAGACCGTCCAGTGCATGAGAGTGTGTGACTGACCTATTGCAGTGTCTTTTTCGCTGGCCTCCATGTCATGGTCCTTTTTGTGCCGCTTTTTTTCGTCCCCATTTTGACTTGGTATTAACTCACTAAGAGAATTAAGGTTTGACAAGCAGGACAGCTTCATGTCATAGCTGAGAGAAGCTAACATGAAACACCCTCACTTTCATCTCACCGTTCTCTAGGAGGGATGATAATGCGGGTGTTCATGTATTCCTACGTGGATCGGTGTGTGCATACGTGTTTGAGAAAGTGTGTCTTGCCTGATTGTCCGTATTGACTTTGCCCCATGGACAAAAACATCCAACATTCCTGTTGTTTTATTCTCTCGTCAATAGTCCTCCGCCAGCCCTTCCCCCTAAGAAGCGCCAATCAGCCCCTTCGCCTACGCGGGTGGCGGTGGTCGCCCCTATGAGCCGAGGCTCCAGCCTGCCTTGTAGCGTCCACAGACAGGTGAGTTTAACCCCATCTCATCTCTTTATGGTCCATTGCTGGATACCTTCAGTTTTGATTTAAGATTATATCAACACAATGTACGTGAAATAAACTAGTAAATAAAAATATCTTTCTTTGTGCAGCAGCAGGACTATGAGCAAGAGTTCCTTCAGAGGCGTTTCTCCGGGGGAAGCCAGTCGTATGGAGGCGACTCTCCACGCCTGTCTCCTTGCAGCAGCATGGGGAAGCTGAGCAAGTCTGACGAACAGCTTTCCTCCATGGAGCAGGACAGTGGTCAGTGTTCTCGTAACACCAGCTGCGAGACGCTCGGTAAGAATACGAAGACGAACCTTAATTTGTTCATTTTCTCTACTGTAAAGATGCTAGTAATAAGCTGCACCCCAGTTTAGGGTGAAATGTGAAGGTTTGATGATATAAATGTAATTTGTACCTTCTCTTCATCTTTCCAGACAACACAGAGAACTACGACCCCGATTATGACTTCCTCCACCAGGACTTGTCAGCCGGGGAAAACCTACCCCCAATACCGGTGGGAGGGTGCCTGAGTCCCCTGCCTGAGTCTCACAGCGAGTCCTCTTCCCCGGTCCCCGGACAGCATCCCTCACATCCCCGCTTCAGTGCTCCTCCACCCCAGCAGCCCCCAGAGTACTGGACCCCGCAGCCCAATCAAACTAATCCCTTACAGCCCTCCCGCATCAGCGCACCACCCGCCCTGCCCCAGAAGAAGCGACGCAACACCCAGACAGCATCCTTCCCCGACGGGTCAAGGGTGCTGTACGAGCGCTACCCCTCCCAGTATGACAACCTGTCAGAAGAGGAGCTGCACCCTACACCGCCATTCCCCCTTTTCACACCCATCTCACCCATGCCTCAGACAAACGGGGGCGTTTTCGTCGCCCAGTACATCGCTAGCGAGAATGCAGATGTTCCCGCCAGCCCACCGCCGCTGCCAGAAAAGAAAAGCAGACACAGTAAGTGAGGGGAAAGGTGGGGCCGGGGGGACGTAATGAGGGAAGCGATGAAGGCTAGGAAGAAGGAAGACCTTTAAATGAGATGACTGTATAGAGGGCAGGGAAGCAAAGGAAGGGACAAAGACACTAATGAAGGGAGGAATAAAGGAAGGGATGCAGTTGATTTAGGAATGGACAGAGGGACATTGGCTGCACTTTGTCATCATAAGCATAGCTTATGTCAAGGAAATATTCCACTGTGAATAGAGGCAGGAAGTGAATACCAGGATGTGCTACAATGCGTCCGACTCCAAGGGCACGAAGGGCAACATTTGGTCATTTCCTGACACGCCTGCTACATCACTTCCTTTCAAGCTACTGTATTATGTCATTCCATACAGTCAGCCCTTCCTGCTTGTTGAAACAACTTTTCTTGGTGTATAACCACATGCATGTAGACAGCAGTCTTGAAGTCAGTTAAACGAAAAGTGAGGAATAATTTAATTTAGAGGACAAAACTCGCTTTTGAAAAATGTCCAGACCATTCTCGGCTTAGCTAGCTGAGTTCAAAGTCATAACTCTTAAGCAAGACGAACAATAAATGTTATGTAAGCTAATCCATTCCCCCCCTCCCCTCCTCCAGTCCTCCAGTACATGCAGTTTGTGGAGGACTACTCCGAGCCGCAGCCCTCCGTCTTCTACCAGATGCCACAGAGCGAAAGCATCTACGAGCAGCGCAACAAGCGCTTCCAGGAGGTCTACGGCTTCAACGACTCCTTTAGCAGCACCGACTCAGTCCACGAGCCGCTGCTGCCCCCAGCATTGCCCCCGAAACAAAGGCAACTGGTAAGAAACCCTCCATGAAGGACCAAAAAACCACTTACCATGATGCTCTCTAACTGGGGCTGGGATTGATGAGAAGTAAAGTATATAAATGTTGTTTGCTGCGTTTAGCTTTGTTAAAGATCCCCTCCAGACATGTTTAAGAGTAATGATTTGTGTCTAATATAGTTTTTCCACAAAAAAAAATTACATCTTCTCCTTCTCCCTCATTAAAAATTCCAGAATATATGCAAATATTGTTCATTTCAAAAGTCGAACTGCTGGACACAAGATTCCTCCTACTTCACTGTTGGACGCTGGGTCCACAAATGTTATGATGTCACAAATCATGCTTGTAGGTACACACCCTAAACTCAAGATTTTCAGTGAGAACAGAGAAACTTCTCCCCCTTTCAGCAGATTAATGTGAAAACATCTTTCTAGTGTCAAACTCTGCACATACATCATCCTGCACAGTGAAGCTCAAACATCTGACTGAAGGAACAAGAAGGAAAAACACATTTTTGAGTAATTTCGACTGTGTGGACAAAGCTGTAATTTGAATTTCTGAAATTGTTCAGTTCATCTCCCTTAAATTCGGATAGAACGTTTGAGGCTGTCGAGTCTTCATTGATTACACCATTTATTATCAGATCATGTGACAAAGAGTGCTGTGAGGACAAGGTTACCGGCCACAGCTGTTTCACACATGAACAATATAAACATCCCTCTGCGGCGGAGCTCGGTGCCGGTTCCCAGTGTCTTCATACTTTTATGCAGGCTGGGAAGCAAAGACTGTGAAAAATGCAGAACGCATTCTGGGGTTAAAGTACATTCCAGCGGTAATCCTCATCTCTCTAGCCTCCTATCATCTTGTTATCTCTCTCACCTACTCGGCCCCTCCTCCTTACTCACTCTATCTATCTCTCTTCCTCATCGTTTCTCCGAGCAAAGCAGACGTCTGCGCGCACATGGAGGTGTTTGGTTGTTAGCGGGAGATAAGACTAGCCTTTATCAGTCCCGCATCAGATTCAGTCCCCTTATCTTAATCTGGGTCGGCGTCTGGGTTAATTGAGACAACTGTCTGACAGAGTCAATGGGGACAGAGAGGAAGAGAAGTGATAGGATTGGTCATAGTACAGGATGAACCTATTCATCTGGGCCAGACGCCCACAGATCAGGAGAGTTTAAAATGAAACCTTTGATGATCAAATCCAAAAAAAAAAATCAGTAGACAGTTCATGTTTTGCCAGATTGTCAGTAAAAAAACAAATTTTCCCTTTACTTATGCCTGCCATACATACTCGGAAGTGACAAATTGATCTGTGGTCGGCTTAAAGCTTTGTAGCAATATTGAAGACAGTACATTTGCAGACAGTAAACAGATGACACTCTCTCCTCCGGGGTATAGCTAGATGTATCAGAGCCCAGGAAAGAAAATAGACTTTGTGTCTGAGTGGCAGTCTACCCAGGCCACCTCGGAGAGAGTCTTTCTTCTTTCTCTTTGTCCATTGTCCTCTTTCTGCTAGCACAACTGTTTATTCGAAGCTGTTATTTTTATCATTCTTTTGTCTGAGCGTACAGTCAAACTGCACTCATCTCTGCTCCTGCTGCAAAGGCCCTAATCTGGCCTCATGTTTTGGACTTGATGAGCTCGTGGCCCAGTGGAATAAGCCTGTTTGCCTCCTCCATAAACCCATGTTCCAGGCTTACACGCTTTGGCGACTTTACACGGCTTTGCAAAAGAAAAAAAAAAAAAAAAAAAAAAGTCATTTCAGCTGCAGCGTGGATAAGGAAACGGGTGAAAAAGAAAAAAAAAAAAAAAAAAAACAGGGCAGGTCATATTGGCCCTGTTTGGAACGTGTGCTAGTTGGCCTGGTTTCCCCTAAAGCCCCTAAAGCTCAGGACATTAAAAGAAGGTTTATTGGACTGTCACAGTAGACATGAATATATGTGTGTGTGACCTGCGCAGATCACATGACCCTCTAGTAATTAGGGATTTCTAGGAAGAAGTCCTGACTATAACATCATAATAACAGTAGATTATTCAGTAACACTTGAACAGCAGTAGTCTGTTCAGTCAGTCCTCTCTCTCTCTCTCTGGTATTTATATCTGCAGCCAGTGAGCTGATGCCCCTCAGCTCAACCACCAGAATCCTCCTCAGCTTTCACCACTTTTGACTTCACTACTCTGCTGCTAAACTTTGATTAAATCTGCTCTAATTCAGTCTTGCTTACTAGAGTAATCAACTGTCCCCCTTTTTTTTTTCTTCTTTTCTTTCCTCCTCCCCTTAACACCCTGTTTTTCCCTCTTTGCCTTTCTTTAACCCCATCACCCTTTTCTTTTCTATCTTTTCTACCTTTCTTTCTCTTTTTGTTTCCTCCTCAGGCCTCCCACTCTTCCTCCCCTTCTTCCTCCTCCTCCTCCTCTCTCTCCTGCCACCTCCAGCCGTCTGTAGCGGCCATGGAGGAGGCGGGCTCTGGGCTGGGCCTCAGCATGTCCGTCTCTAACTCCTACCTGATTGGCCAAGCATCCTTGACCACACCCACGGTGAGTCTCCCCCACCCCACCACCTTAACCCCATCCCTCCCATCCTCCACTCTCTGGCGTGGGTGCTGTGTGGTCCTGGACTGGTCCAGGGGCGTCTTGACCTGTGTATGCTCCATATGTGAAACAGTCTGTTCATCTACCCCCCCCCCCCCCCCCTTTTTAGGGTCCTGATGTGGCCATCCCTCACGGCTCGGTGGTTTTGGTTGCTGTGTGGTCCTTAATTTTGTTCATCAACCCATCCATGTGTGCGTTTTGTTTTGACAGTGTGATGTTGTTGTTGTGTTGTTGTTTTTTTTTTTAACCGAGGCATTACATATGGTGTGATTAATGTGTGCTTTTCTGCGGTCATGTGTGTGCAGTCACTTGTTGTGGTTTTGATCAGCCTCCGGCAAGCCAGGATGTGTGTTTGTGTGTTGAATGGAAGCATTCCTCCGGGGTTCCCACGGGTCCTTAAAGAGTCTCTAATAAGATTTTCAGAATTTAAGGTCATAAAATGTCTTTAAAAAGTCGTATTTTTTAATTATGGTAGGGCTTAAATTTTGAGGTGATGCCTAGATGCATTAGAAGTATCTCCCCCCACAGGATGCACTCATTTAAATATGGCTCAGTCTTCGATTGTGACTCACTCCTGGAATAAAGAAGTACACAAAACAATACAGATGAGCTAAAGACGGCCGGCCAGGAGGGTTCAGAGGAGACACTTATTTCTGATAGTTGCTAGAATCTGGATAATAATGTTTATAGTGCGGAGCCGCAATAGCCAGTATGCGTCACGAAGGAGAGGAGCAGACTTTTAGTGACCGCTTAGCTGGAGTTTACAGATTTAATGGACTGTTAAAGTGGATGAAAGGTGGATATACTGTAACATGTATCTTAACTACAGTCGACTCTGTGGCTGCAAGAACCACCAGAACAGCCTTATTGTTTTACATAGTGTGGTCAAGATTAACAATGCCACGCAAATTGTAATTAAAATTTGAATTTTAAATTATTTTTTTTCAACTAAAAGCGTTTTATCTAATATAAACTGGGACACAGTTCATTGCATTTGCCGTTGATTTGATTACTTTGTGATTTTTAGATATGATTGTTATATGGAGATACAAAATTATCCAGAAAAATATCTCTACTAATATTGTCAAATTGATTTCACACATGAATCTCAGCTCTAATGTGCATTTGTTTTGCTGTGGAAAGGGTATTAAATTATAAAAAAATTTTCTTAAAAAAGCATTAAATTAGATTTTAAACCCTGTCCTCCGCATGACTTTGACCCTTTACCTCGTTTCACTTCAACCTCAGAGATGCAGTCAGTGAGTTGTGTGTTTGCAGCAAACGGATTAAAAGCAGCTCAACCAAATATCACAAGAAACTGTCAGACCTTTGGTTGATGCTTTATAAATAAACAAAATCATCCTTTGTTGGTCCAACTGGAACATTTCAACCATCAACAGATCCTTGTTAATGAATTAGCTTGCGGTTAATCTGTGTTATATTCCAGTTAGTTAGGGCCTGACCCTGACCTCATAGTGGACTATGTGTTACAAGTGGCTCGGTCCTGGGTTATTTGGGTGGGGTGGGGTTGGGGGGACTTAGTTGACCCCTGATGACCCTGTGGTGTGCGAGGCACGCTAAAACACGGCGTGGATCTCCCTCAGGGTATCTCCGGTGGAATGCAACACCAGATGGACCTGATGGAAAACACATTCCTTCTTCTCTTCTCTCCTCTTCGTCTCCTTCATCTTCCAGCGTCAGTCACTGTCCGCACTCTCTTACTTTCTCCTATCTGTCTAGTCTCCCCCTCCCCATCATGCTGTAATCCCCCCCCCCCCCAAAAAAAAACACACACACACACACTCTTCCACACCTCCCATTTGTCTGTTTTCTGTGGAATGTTTGCATTCCTCAACTCCTTGGGGCATGATGTTTTTGGGGGATGTCATGGGGGAGGTAAGGCATGCCAGGAAAGCTGCTTTGCATATGTTGAGTGGAAAGAGAAGAAATATTCAGTAGTTCATTTTAATGTGGAAACGTCTCTCCTCTTGTGTGTGTGTGTGTGTGTGTGTGTGTGTGTGTGTGTGTGTGTGTGTGTGTGTGTGTGTGTGTGTCGCTGCTGTTAGTGTAGACAGGTTCGCTTAAGTAATTTCACCAACGTTTTTAAGGCCGCCGCTATAGAAAAATGGAGAATAAGTGGCCTTAATTTCCCAGCTGATCCTGCGTGAACATGTGCGTGCATGTGTGTGTCAGCGCGAGTGTGTGTGTGTGTGTTTTTGTGTGTGTGTGGTGTGTTTATCAGCGTATCTGTGTATGTACCGCTTTATGCTGGTATGCTGGAACAGGGCTGGTATGTGCAACGTGTTAAAACAGGTTAGTGCAACCTCCCTGTAGACAGGCATCTCCTCTGCTGGCCACACACACACACACACACACACACACACACACAGACACACTCACCGTAAAGACATCTGTTGTCTAAACACATATACACACTCAGAGTCGATGCAAGCTTATCTGTGTGTTTCCTTGGTCGACATTTCCTGTCATCCTCCATGTTCTCTCACTGGAGATATTTCTGGTTGGAGTTTTGCATTTTGTGTGTGTGTGTGTGTGTGTGTGTGCAGTGTATTTCATGTTCAGGCACATCACTCCCATAGTCCAGGCTTAATTGAAGGTGTTGGAGAATGAGGTGAACACTTTTATTTTTTTTCCCCTTCCTCTGCTTCTTTATTGTTCAGCTTCTTTTTCCAACCTGCTCTGTCTTCACCTTTCTAATCTCTTAGTCCTCTCTTTTTTATTTTTTATTTTGTTTGTTTTTTTTCTTTCCCTGCTTTCCTTCTTTCCACCTATCACAGAGCTTGGACCAGGTTGCCTTGACCAATGCCACCATTCTGGATGGCGGCGGCGGGGGCGGGCCCAACGGTTCCCTGGCTGGCTCACTGGGCTCTGTGGCTGTCTGTCTTCCTTCTGAGTCTTCTCTCACTGACTCTCTCCACACCTCAGCGGTGAGCTCACGAAACAGACAGAAGGATGGATGTCGGAAGCACCGAGACGGATACTTTTATCAAATGAGGATATATTATAACAGCTCTCCAGAGTTAGATAATAAGATGTGATACTGGACCCCTTATTCCTTGGCAGATTGGTGTTAGATTACAGTTTGGTGTTCAGTAGTGTTGCTCAGATGATAATATAGTGACTCATTCACTTAATGGCATCTTGTTGTCATTATCACTGCCCACAAACTGTCTGCCGTCTGATTATCAGGCTTAAAAAAATCCCAGTAGGGCATGTTGTACTGCATGTTCTTTTTGCCAGTAAATACTATTACCTTTTACAAGTGATGCACTCCACTGCCACCTGGTGGTCACGACGGTACTGAGCCGGGGGGAGAAAAACGCACCGCTCACCCGTGCCAACCACCAGACCTCGGCTAGCCCGCTATCTCTCCTTTAGCCACAGTTTCACACTTGACGTCTGTCCCAACCCCTTAAGCAAAAAAAAACACTCACTGTGCCCCTCTCCGCTCCCTTACGCCTCGGTTTGTGTCCCTCCTCTTTTCCCGTAGAGCGAGAGCGCGAACGACGAGGGCGGGGAGGGGGAGTACGTCAACTTGTACTCGTCCAGCCAGGCCAATGGGGAGCTGCCTCTCTCCCTCAGAGTAAGTAGCTGACCGCCACGGGTGAAAGGTTAACTCCATTTTACACGTCCCATCACTTCAGGGTGTGAATCAATTCAAAAAAAAAAAAAAAAAAATGCAGCGAGGGACTTGAAGCAAAGAGGTCCGTTTGACTGGCAGATACGAGTCGAGCCACTCGCTCTCTCTCTCTTTTTTTTTACTCCGAGCAGCTCTTATTGATTCATGTCTTGAACTGATGGCGTTGAAAATGGAAGGTGAATGTAGCCAAACCTGACTGAGCATGACTTCAGGTTCACAGGTTTGTCTGCGAAAAAAAAAAAAAAAAAAGGACTCATGTGCTGTGGTTGGTGTCCATCTGTGTGTCGTTCTGACTGCCTGGCTGGTGACCGCTGTCTCTCTGGCTGCGCCTCAACTGTAACGAGCCTTGTTTAACCTTGTTCCAATCTAACACCTGACAACGTCGCCGCTCCAGAAGGGATTCTAAACGGGGGGGGTTCACCAGTTTTCAATTTTCCAATAACAAATCCCCCATAACAGCTTATGTACATGTACATGTACCTGCGCATGTGTGACAGGCAGCGCGTGTGTGGTTGTGTTTACATTCCCTTGGGTCAGTCGGTGTGTGTGTATTTGGGGTGTATTTTAGGCATGTTTGTGTGTGATGTGTGTATGTATTTGTAAGAAAAAGAGGTGTTGAATAGGGGCGGTTTTGGTGTGTGTGAGTTCTACCCTTTGGTGTCGTGTTTTTGGGTCTCATCTGTTGGGTTTTTCTTTGTTCATACTGAGGAAAAACTGCATTTTACTCATCAGCCTTTTGAACCTAATCTGACTCAACACTAATAGGAATAATGTTCCTGTGTAAACATAGAGATGTATACTTTTTTTTTCTTTTTTTTTCTTTTTTTTTTTTACAAAGCATCCATCCTCTTCACCACCAAACATGTTGCATGAGATCCTGGTGGTTCATACGATCTCATCCATAGCAAACCCTCTTGTAACTGCATGGAGCCCTTCACCAATAATGTTCCATGAAACCTACAGATGTTGATTATTGCTTCTCCCACCCATTGATTAGGAAACGATCGCAGCCGACGATGTACTTCAAGATCCCACCCCTCAGATGCCATCCACCAATAGCAAGGAGGCTCTGGACAAGGAAAGGTACGGGTTGTGATGTTTACATTCAAACCTCAGCTGTTCTATATGTGTCCCGCTTACATACTAACCATATACAACATGTACTACACTGGTATTTGTTGTATACTGTATACTGCCATTTAATTTTCTTTTTCAGCTGTGAGGAGGTCCTCTATTCCCTTTTTGCATTGCATTGTGGGAGAATAGTGTAGAGTTTTTCTTATGCATAGGGACTGATTTGAGAACTTTATTTTCAAGTGTGAACACACTTGAAATGTGATTAGAATTAGTATCAAGTAGGGCTGTAATTAATGATTATTTGATCAGTCTGTTTTGTCAGTATGTTGGAAAATAGATAAAATTAAAAAAAAATGCACCTTATAAATTTCCAGAGGCCAAGATGACATTCAAATTATTTTGTCAGTCCAAAACCCAAAGATTAGGGCTAGGTTACGTCTTCATATGTTTTTTTTTGTCTGCCCAACAGTCAAAAACACAAAGATAATCAGTGTACAGATACATTAAACAGAAAAAAACAGCAAAACTTCACATTTGAAAAGCTGAAACCAGCAAATGTTTGGCATTTCTTCATAAAATATGACTAAAACAATATATCAGTTATCAAAATAGTGGCTGATTATTTTGCTATCGATGCTATCTAATCTACTAATAATTGCAGCTCCACCAAAGATATTCAGTTTACTATCATACATGGCAAAAAAAAACAAACAAAGATTTAATTCATCAAATTCACATTAGAGAAGCTGAAATCAACCAATGTTTTTATTTTATTTATTTATTTTTTGACATTATTGGATAGTGGGCGGTGAAGAGTCAGACAGGAAACAAGGGGGGAGAGAGAGAGAGATGCTTTGACATATAACAAAGGTCTCTGGTTGGAATCGAACCAGACACGTTGCAGTTATGAGGCAAACGCGGTAACTATTTATCTCCCAGAGCACTGCCATGTTTTTCATTTTTGCTCGAAAATTGCCAGAAAGGATGAATTGATGCTCACAATTGTTCATCTTTTGTCAATCATCTAATCAATGACTAATTGTTTCAGCTCTAGTATGTAGTATGGATTTGGGACACAGTGATAGTCATTTGTCAGTATTTCTGTGATGGTAATGCTTGTTTCTCTTTTGTTTTTAGGAGGCAGAAGTCAACCGAGTCGGCCGGTAGTGATGAGGAAGACGTTGATGAGCTCTCCCTCATAGACCACAAGGAGATTATGAACAGGATAACACTAAAACAAGAGGTAAGATAACCGCTGATGTTGTGTACTGTTTTTAGAAAGCTCCTGTTAAAGAACAGTGCAGCAGCAGCAGCAGCAGCACACAAAGCACATTTTATTCTATTAGTCCAGTGCAGGCTAAAGGTCACTGAGTCACTCAGATGTGAAATCAGATCCACCGATGCACCACCGACAGCCGCTGCTGCCCTCTGCAGTCCAGTCTGGGAAACTGCAGGGCCGATAATGACAAACCGCCCTCTTCCTACGCCTCCTCCTCCTCCTCCTCCTCCTCCTCCTCCTCCTCATCCTCCTCCTTTGTCCTGTGTGGTGCAGTCTGACAGACAGATGTGTGAAAACGCTGCTCGCCACTCTGCAAGGTTAGGGTGCAATGTGACAGCGATGATTTACAAAAGAGATACAGAGAGATCAGAAAATAGGGAGGGAAGGGGAGATTTATAGCTTGTGATGACATTTCGAGCTGTTACAGGAAACATATTGCAGTGCACCGGTGCTGCTTTCATCACACACACACACACACACAAGTTTTCTTCTTTTGACATCAGTGAACTGGTGCAGGACAGGGAGAGGCGGCGAGGGGGTGGAGGTGGGAGGAGGGGGGGCTGCTCAGTAAACAGGCAGGAGGAGGAAAAAGGTGCACGCAACATTTTGGGCTAGACTGCATCACTCCACGTCAACTCTAACCACTCTTTTCCTCTCTCTCTCTCTCCCCCCCACCTACAGTCTCATTCACCTCCCTCTATCTTTCTGTTTATCGTTCGTTGTTTCTAATCCGCTCTCTCTTCTTTCTCTCTTCCTCCCAGAATGACGACGGCCCTGACGTTCGCGCTGGATCAGGAGACATTCTGTTAGTCCACGCTACAGAAACAGACCGCAAAGGTACAGTACAGCACACAGGAAGACTCAGCCGACACATCTGTTATGTACAGTGCAGTATGTTTTCACTGTGCTTCAGGGTCACTGCTACGGCTTTGTTTTGCTAGCTTGACAGGCCTGCAATCATTTCATATTCAAAGACAGATGTATTTATATTCGTAAAAAGCGTTTGACTGATATGTTATGACTTTTCTAATCTGCTCTCATATGAGCAATTAGATCAGTTTTTAAATAGCCTCAGTCTCTCTCTCTCTTGGTTGGGTTATTTTGCGACGTGTCAGTCTGGGTATGAAGCCTGCCGTTCTGGCTTCACGTTTGATGATGTGTTTTCAGCTTTGGTGAGTTAATTGGGAACTTTGGCTGCATGTCAAACTGAAATATGCTGCTTTTTCTCTGTTCTTTTTGTTTGACAGATCTTGTTTTGTACTGTGAAGCCTTTCTGACTACATATAGGACTTTTATAACCCCCGAGGACCTCATTAAGAAGCTACACTACAGATATCCTTTTCAAATCATTCAACGTGTCACTCAGAGCTTAATCGCTGCTTTGTCGGCTGTTTTTTTTTCTCGCTTAGTGATTTGTTTTTTTTATCCTTATTTACCAAGGTAAGAGTCGTTTATCTTGTATACCCCTTTTTTTCCCCAGGTTTTTTAAGTTAAGCATTCATAGATGGAGACCTGCAGTACAACCACAACCCCCCCCCCCCCCCCCCCCCCCCCCACTGATATTTTGTTTTTTAAGTCGCTACACAAACTGTTTTTTGCGATTGTGTGCCTTGCTTAATGGCACCTCAAGAGAGCAAAAGTGTCATAAACTTTCCCGTCTGAAGTTTAGCCAGCTGTAATGTGAATAACTGACTTTCTCCTCCGAAAAGATGTCAAATCTTTTAGTGAAGTGTGTTGTTATTGTGTTTTGTTGTCGTCGTCCTTGACCACAAAGCACATATACCCGGTTCTGCCACAGTCCGGACACCTTCAAGAAACGCGTCAGCAAGAACACGTTCTTCGTGCTGGTTCGTGTGGTGGACGAGCTGTGGTGAGTAAGACTCAATAATTTTTCCTTCATCTGAGGAAGATCTTTTCAGTGTGTGTGTGTGTGTGTGTGTGTGTGTGTGTGTGTGTGGTGCGCCTCCTCAGGGAGAACAAGTAACCTAGTAGATGTGAAGTATAGAGAAGAAAATGAGTCTCTCAGTGAATTAATGAATAAAAGCAGTTTTCAAGTTTAGAAACGACTTTGCTAGCACTTTTAAATAGGAGAATTTATTCCGTCGCTGAAAGAAACAAACCCAATTATCTCGGTATTGCATGTAAACAATGTTTTTTTTTTTTTTTTGAAGAAATGTACTCCGTGAACACACTGTTTACAAAGACAGGCCACTCCAAAGGGTCACAAGATAGTGGGTGAGAAAACCAAGATAGGAAAACCCTGCTGCATTAGTTATGCTTATTGCACTTTTATTAAATACTTAATAGTATAAAGATGATTCAGATTCAACGGTCTGAACAGGGAACGTCACTCTGCGGTTAAACTGCTCATAGACTCAACATGTGACACCTCGAAACAAGCTGCACCTTGTTAAGCTTTTTGAGTTCATTAAAGAATGATTGATCTGATGCTCGGATAAACAAATAAAGCCTTTGTTTGTCTGTTTTGTAATCTTCCATTTATGAAAAGGCATCTCTCAGTTACAGTAATTAAGTAATTAAGTAGAGTATGTTTCCCCAAAAAGCCAGAGGAACAGAGCACGCCCCTGAAACCACCCCAGTAACAATGACTTGCAGACTTGTTTGATGTTTATTTGGACTCAATCATCCTAACAGCTGTACTTTATTGTTCTGCTGACAGCTATAACCAAAAACAAGTCTCTCTCTCTCTCCCTTTCTTCTGTGTCAGCCTCCAGGATTTTAGCTAGTTTCTAGCATTTGGAAACACTTTCACGAGCATCAATCAACTCATTTATCAGACACGGGGAACATTTATGAATCTCCCTTTAATTGAGATTTCATGGTTTCATGAACAGGCGTATTTCATCACCAACAACCGCTTCAATTGTTCTGCGTTCTGCTCTTCTATTTGCTCCCATCACAAACTTGAATCTTTGTAAAAATTATTTTCTCCTCCTCCTCCTCCTCCTCCTCCTCCTCGGACCTCCAGCCTGGTGGAGTTGACGGAAGACATCTTGAAACAGCTGATGGACCTGGTGTTCACGCTGGTGTGCAACGGCGAGCTCAGCCTCGCCCGCGTGCTCCGCAAGAATATCCTGGACAAGGTGGAGCAGAGGAAACTGCTGCGCTACACTAACTCCCTCAAGCCGCTCGCTGCCCGGGGGGTCTCTGCAAGGTACGGTGGGGGGTGGGGGGTCGCGGGGGTCATCTCTTTCTGAACTTGTATGGGATGCGTCGGTAGTCCGAGTGTAACTCTACTCTGTTTTTAACAGCTCAGTATCGTCCTTGAAGATAACAAATAGTGTTTTATTTATTGCCTGGTTGAATGGCCATTAGAAACCACAAGGCTACACTCATAGAATTAAAATTTATAGAGTCTTCATTCCCAGATGATAATATCATCATAGCAGCTCTTAAATGTTTTATAATGTTTCCACAGAATCACAGATTAAAAAAACATCAGTTTCCTCATATACAGCTCATCAATTAGTCATGTGACTTATAGATCACCATAGATAAATAACGTTCACAACGTTACCACATATGGAGGATTAATAAATAGAAGACATCTCGTTACTTGTAGCAAGTTTTTTTTATTATCATGATGTTAAATATTCATGTGAAAAAGTTATTTCATCTTCAGGTTGGGTTCAGTTTTTTTGTACCTTTTTTTTGGTTATTTTTTACCAGAATATCTGTGTTGTTGTTGTTCATTTTGTATTATTTTAATGAGTTTTAATCATTTTATTTCATTATTATGTACTTTTTATTATGTTTGCTTTGAAGGACTTTTGACTAATGTAATGTTTGATCAGTGTTTACTTCCATCTGCTGCAAATCCCACTTAAAAATATATAACAATTATTAAAAAAAAAAACATTTGAACATTTTAAAATGTACAATATCTACTCCTAGTGGTTACAGAAATTTATAAATATAAAAATGAGAGAAATATATAAATTGCAATCAATTCACAAAATATTGAATTCAATAAAGAGCACAGATACTCCTTCAACTTCATTTTTTAAACAAAGTATACTCAGATCTCTTAATTAATGGATAACCCTAACCAACTGAAGCTATTTTAAATTAAATAAGCTGGTATGCATAAAAAATGTATGTAGATGTTTGACTGTAATATTCATGATCACACATTTTTTAGAAGCAATTAAACTGCATCTTAAGGAACGACCATGATACTCTAGAAAGATCCTTTCTATTCATTCCAGTTCTGTGGCTGCTGCTAATCTGTAATGTTCAAGTTTTGTAAAATAAAGTTGAAGACGTCGTCTAACAGTTTGTGTTTCCTAACAGGCCTGGAACTCTTCATGATTTCCGTAGTCATGAGATTGCTGATCAGCTCACTCTTCTCGATGCTGAACTCTTCTATAAAATTGAGGTACGGCGGCTTCTCCGTGTTCGCGTTAGCTCTCGATCCTCTCTGTATCTGTTTATTTTGATTGTAGAGGCTTTAACACTAAGTTGCACTCTTCTTCTTCTGTTTCCTCCCAGATTCCTGAGGTGTTGCTTTGGGCCAAGGAACAGAATGAGGAGAAGAGTCCAAACCTGACTCAGTTCACAGAGCACTTTAACAACATGAGCTATTGGTAAGAACAAAAAACCGCTTCGTGTCCTCTCGTCTCGTCTGTCTATGATCGGTCTTCTTGGCTTCCCTCACGTACCCACATACATGTTGACGCCGCGCTGTTTATTTCTCTTTATCCTTCAGGGTCCGTTCTTTGATAATTCAGCAGGAGAAAGCCCAAGACAGAGAGAAGTTGCTTCTCAAGTTCATCAAGATAATGAAGGTCAGCTACTGAACCCCTGAACGTCCGAACTGTCGTGTAGTTTCCTTGTCGTGTAAAACTATTAACATTTATACAAATTTGTTATTACAGCACTTAAGAAAGTTGAATAATTTCAACTCCTACCTGGCAATACTGTCCGCCCTGGACTCAGCCCCCATCCGGAGATTGGAGTGGCAGAAACAGACCTCAGAGGTGAGTTTCATTTACAGGATGGACTGTAAGGAGTCACGAATCAGCATGTTAAACAACAGGTGTGATGTCCGATGATGGTTTAGTGGTCAATATCTCTCGCTGTAGAGGATTATAAAGACGTTTTTTTGCTTCTCTGTCACATCACACTTCTCCCTCTTTATTCTACTTCTCTCAGGGATTGGAGGAATATTGCACGTTGATTGACAGCTCCTCGTCCTTCAGAGCGTACAGAGCTGCTCTGGCTGAAGTGGAGCCTCCATGCATCCCGTACCTGTAAGTGTATGAATGTTTTACACGTTTAAACTCAGCCACAACTTGACTGTTTCTGATTTATTTTATCTGTCCTCCTCCTCTTCCTCCTCCACCTCCTTTCAGGGGTCTCATTCTCCAGGATTTGACCTTCGTCCACCTGGGGAACCCTGACCTCATAGACGGGAAGGTCAATTTCTCCAAACGCTGGCAGCAGTTCAACATTCTGGACAGCATGCGGCGCTTCCAGCAAGTGTAAGTTTTCTTGGATAAATTAATGATGAAAAGATGCACATAATTGATATATTAATAGGAAGCTTCATAAGCATTAATCACAGTAATAAATGTCATCACTTGTTTGCCGCTGGCAGTAAATATAACGTGTGTCTCCTTTGTTTTTCATTAAACTTTAATAGAACAGAACATTGCTTTGATCTCTATAGGAACTAATGAATCGCTGCATTTATTGAACCTTGACCTCTTCTTCTTATCTCAGGCATTATGAGCTGAAGCGCAACGAGGACATCGTCTCGTTCTTCAACGACTTCAGCGACCACCTGGCAGAGGAGGCGCTGTGGGAGCTGTCGCTGAAGATCAAGCCCAGGAACATCGCCAGGCGCAAGACGGACCGCGAGGAGAAGACCTAGGGCCGGCGGGCCTCTGCCCTGAGGCTCCGAGACTGACCTCCAACTGTGCTTCATGACACTAACTCCACTTTACTACAGACTGAGAGAAAGACGAACAGGAAGCTATCCGCTGGAGCTAATGGGAGACTCGTTGTGGGGGGAAAAATGCAGAACAAACTACAGACGACTGAAGCGTGGCTGAGGTTTACAAAGAGCTCTGCTGCTCTGGGAGATTATAATTGGGATTACTGTGGCTCAGGCGTTTAGACAGGGAGAGATTGAGTGACTTATAGTGAAATGGGAGGAAATCCTGGTGCCAAGGAGGAGCGAAGAATCACACAGAGCGGACAGGGAGACGCTACGGAAATAACCAAAGTCTGCTCCCTGGGCTCTCTGTTTTAGAGTGGAGCTGTTGCGTGTGTGTGAGATTGAGGTGAATGGTCCATTACTCTCAGAGTTGCTCCTTCCTCTTCCTTTATGTATGTGCCATTTCTTGGTCATCTTCTGCAACCCCCCCCGTTTCCCCCCTCCCCCCCGACTCCCCTTAAACAACAGAACCTCAAGAGAGACCTGCCGTGAACTGTGACGTCAACACGCAGGCTTCGGAGCGGAGACTCTGCTTGGTGAGGGGGGGGGGGGGGGAGAAAGAAAGGGGGGGCAGTTGAGGGGATTTGAACTTGAAGAGAGGATGACCATTAGAGACTGGAAACCTATGAGTTTTGTTTTGAAACATTTTGTGTTAAGAATCATGTATGGTTATGAAATGTATTATATACAGTGCTCCTTTTGTTCTTAAAAAGGATGTTTATGCTTATGAGAAGAGCTTAGCTTCTCCCAAGTGCCATACGTATGTGCACTAAAAAAAGCAAAGCAAAAACACGAAAAGATAAATTACTAAAGATGCTGTGATCTATGTATGTCATACCGAAATCATTGTGTGCCGTGTTCAAGTGTAGAAAAAAAAAAAAACCCATCAGGCAATCACAATCATGTCCCAGTCATGTCAGTGCGTGAAAGTGTTCGTGTGAGACTGAAGTCCTCGGCGACTTGTGTGTTTGTCATTCCAAAAATGTGCTGTAGTAAATCATTTTCAATTCTTTTTTTTTTTTTTTCTTTTCTTCTCTTTTTTGGGATAATGGTCAAAACCAACACATCACACTGTGCTCTCAAACTCCAATAAAACAAACAGCTCTGTTTCTATATAACGTCGTGTCGGTCACAAGTTTCATTTTCTGTGCAACAATTCAAACATAGCTGACACTTGAAAAACTTTAAAACAGGATTTCCATTTATTGTTGTACAGAATGGTCAGTGGAAAAATGAACTTTTAAAAAGTTAAGGCATGTAATTCAGCTGTAAATAATCAAAAGGAAGCACCTAATAGCAATCTAGGTCTAACACCACTAGGACACACAGCCGTCTGGCCTATTTTTCATTTCAATAAGTTATGAAAAACAGAAACAGAAAGTAAAAGGATATTTGCAGCAGATTAGTATTAATATAATTTAAATATATTAATTTCCATTAAAGCAACAAAAAAGTAAAAATATAACATCAAAGTGCAAAAGCGTGACTGAAATTAAACTTCAATAACTCTTCCTACCCTCCATTTCAGTAACAGGTTATCTGACCACAGTCAACACTGAAAAAATCAAACTGTATCATGGAAGACTGTTACACATGAGAAGCATAATCAGAACATTGGTTATATACCAATAATTACAGTAAAATTATGAAGTGGTTGCAGCATTAAATGCTTGCACCGTGGGATTGTGGATAGTTTTTTTTTTATTATTTTAAAAAGCTGCAGAGACTGACAACACGGTTGCTGACCTTCTCTCCACAAATCAGTAGCAGCAACTCAAAAGCTCATATTCACAGTCTGGAACGCATCAGTCCGCACAGTCTCAGTGGGGCCGACTACTGGGCTCCAGCAGGACCCTCTTTCCTGAAGGATTAGCAGTTCCGTTCTGCAGGTCGCCCTGTTCAGAAATGGCCCGTTTCAAGCTCCGCCCGTGACCGTTCATGGACCCGCGTTGCCATTTGCAGAGGTCGCCGTTCAGAATGTCTTGGATGTGCTGCACGATGAGGTTGATGGCCACTGGTGAGAGACAAATCCAGAGTTTTTTTTGTTTGTGAAGCGTTCATGATGCTGGAGAAACTGGCAGAAAATGATCAGAAATGAGACTTACCCATATTATCAACTCCCCTTGGAATAATGACATCTGCATACTTCTTAGTCTGAGAGAGAGAAAAAATAAATGTGAGGTTCTTGGTAATGTTTGCTGAGTGAATGTGACTCTGGAAAAATAGGCACACAATCATCAATGACCATCATCATACTTACAGGCAAACAGAACTCCTCAAAAGCAGGCTTGACAAATGTCGTATACTGAGTGAGAATCTGCTCCAGGTCCCGCCCTCTGCTCATGTCTCTCAGAACTAGAGGAAAATAACATCAAACCATTCATATACTGTGATAACATCTGTAGTATTATGTGTGTGGGTGTGAGTGATGGAGACGTCAATACCTCTGCGAGACAGTCGGACATCTGAATCTGTGTCCACAAAGAGCTTCATGTGAAACATATCACGCACTTGCTGCGGGTAGAAGACGAGGATCCCCTCAAAGAGGACCACGTCTGCTGGGTAAACTGTGATCCGCTCCTCCAGCCTGTAAAAACACACACAGTTCTCACATAACAGCACTAAAAAAAAAGCAGAGGGATTCTCTTCAGAGCTAAAACAATGTGTAAAATGTAAAATGCTTCCTTTTTTACCTGGAATGGGTGACGAAGTCGTATGTTGGCACTTCAACCACCTTCCCCTCCTGGATATCCTTCAAGGTTTTGTACATTAACTTGTTGTCGAATGCCTCTGCAAGACATCAAACAGAAACAGTAGAATTTGGTAAACGATGCCGTGCATGCAGTATGTGCTCAGTTGTGTCTGGACGGTATGATGTATAATATAGGTTTATTGCACATGCTAGTACATATGATAGTACATAGCAGGTCAGAATAGGTCAAGGAAACCCTGGTGTTAGCAGTTCTTTGCAGCATGCAAGTTGACAGAGTGGCACATCACAGCCGGAAAGATGTCTGTTTATTTTTTAGCTGCAGAATACACTGCCTTTGTCACATATATTTGCAATAAATATGTGACAGTTTGTGTATATGCAACAGGGTGTGCACTAATTTACAGCTGCAATACACGATTATTTTCAGTATCAATTAATCGTTTGGTCTATAAAACATCGGAAAACTGTTTGTTTTGTTTGACCAATAGTGTAAATCCCAAAGATATTTAACCCACTAATGTAAAACAGAGAAAAACAGCAAATAATTACATTTGAGAGGCTGGAATCATTAAATGTTTGGTCTTCTGCTTGACAATTAGTGTATCAAAATAGTTGCTGATTAATTTTCTGTCAATCGACTAATGGTTTACGCTCTCTTCTACTGTATATGCATACATTTTTCAAAAAAGAAAATGTATTCCACAACATCCAGCTGATCTAGTACCTTACACAATTTTTCAGACTTTCCAGGGCTTGTATTTCATCCAACACCAAGCCAGCAGCAACAATCCAGTCCAAACTCTTATTTAGTCTAAATCCATCCATCCGACTACATAATTTAATACTGCATAATTACTGGAGACCATTTATACATCTGTATGGGCCAGTATGAGTCCAATGTGATATTTTGCTGCTAATTTGATTATCCCTTTTTTCCAGGAGTGTGGCATTTAATACAAATGGATACTACCTGGATGATCGAAGTTGTACTGGCCCTTCAGCGCTTTTGCCTTCTGCTCTGGAGTCAAGACTTTGTAGAAACTGTCCTGGCTCACAATTGCCACCTTCCTCTGGCGGTGGTCCACTTTGTTCTGGCCCAGGAGCTCCATGATCTTGGCACAAACTGTTGACTGTGGCACAAAAACTTCTTTCACTCAAGTATTATTTATGACGTATGAGGGTCGTAATTATTTATGATCTATCATAAAGCTTTAATAAGTTAAACTAGCGAAACAAAACGTAGTTTGTGGTAGCATTCCTGAGTAATGAAGGGGAACAAAAGTCCAACAGTGTGGACTGAAGTGTGACCTTCTCGGAGTTTGTTTATCAGCTGACTCCGTCTGGCACAGAGATGGAATTGACAAATTCATCACAGCGGCTAGTTAGCTAAATGAAGCTCTTTGGCGCTAAAACGTCACCAAAGTGTGCTGGCACAAGCATTAAAAAGTAGCAGAGCATATATGTAGTAACTGCTTTAGTTAGCATGTTAGCAGAATAATATAAAAGAAATCTTCATTAGGAAAGTGGGGGCGTGCCAGCTGGTTTGACAGTTTGATGAATGCTAATGTTGCTAACAAGCTAAGCTAAACCCTTCGGGATGCTAATTTCGTTGTTGGGAGATCTCGTAGCTGAGAAAAATGACTGACCTTGCCGCTGGCAGTTCCTCCGCTGACCCCAATCAGGAAAGGTCGATGCCGTGGCCTCTCTGCCTCGTTTACGGCTCCGGAGGCATCCATCGCAGTCCAAAAGAGAAGGAAGACTGCAGAAATCTAGATACCTCGGCAGTGTGCTAGCTGCGCTATCTGTATCAACAACAACGCGCTGTTCTCGCGAGAATGATCTCTCAAGCGAAAGTATCGTTGCAGGACAATTTGGAGCGGAATTCATTAAATATTTACATAAAATAAGATAAATTACTACTTATATAAATTATTGATAACTTATAAATACAAATTATGTTAGTGTTTCTAAATACAGTGGTGGAAGAAGTAGTCAGAGCCTTTATTTAAGTAAAAGTACTGATACAACAATGTAAAAATACTCCCATTACACGTGAGATTCCTGAATGAAAAATCTTACATAAGTAAAAGTATGTAAGTATTATCAGCAAAATGTACTTAAAGTATTACAGTAAGAGTAGTGGTTTGGTCCCTCTGACTGATATATTATTATATATGACATCATTAGATTATTAATACTGAAGCATCAGTGTTATCAAGTTACTGTTGTAGCTGCTGGAGGTGGAGCTAGTTTCAACTACTTTATATACACTTAGCTAGTTTAGTCCAGTGGTTTCCAACTTAGGGGTCGGGCCCCTCCAAAGGGTCACCAGATAAATCTGAGGGGTCGTGGGATGATTAATGGGAGAGGAAAGAAGAAAAAACAAAGTTCTGATACACAAATCTGTTTTCAGTTTTGGGACTTTTTCTCTAATCTTTGATTTTTGGTGAAATATTGGATCATTTGAACAATAACTGAAATTAAACCACCATGTGAGAAGTTTAGAGGGAAAAATCACTATTTGGTGGAGCTGTTAACAACTCAAAAACATCTGAAAGAGGCCCCTGACTTCACACTGCTTTTTGTAAGATGTCACAAGGCAAAAAGGTTAAAAACCACTGGTTTGATCTTAAACATTATGTTGTATTTTAAGAGCTTGTTATATTATCCATTGTATCAAATCTTCATCTGAAGAGTAACTAAAACTGTCAAATAAATGTAGTGGAGTAGAAAGTACAATACTCAAGTAAAGTATAAGTACCTCAAAATTGTACTAAGGTACAGTACTTGAGTAAATGTACGTATGAGTTTGAAATAAACACACATCTGTTTTATTTATAAGAAGTAGCTGCGATCATAGTTCCAGCCTCTATTTCATTTCTTTATTCCTTGATCTGACCACACAACAACAAAAACAACATAGATTAAAAAGATTTGTATTTATTATAAAATTTAATATAAACATCTTACAATATACATATACAGTGTAAACACAGTATTACTGTTTTTCTGGGTCACTGTCTGCTTTTTCAGTGTCTTCGCCACGCTGTAACTTCTCTTTGCTGGATTCATCCACCACGATCTCCAAAGCATCACTTCCTTCAACCCTCCTCACTGTCTCTCCTTTGGCAGCGAGGATTTCCTCAATGTTTCTGAAGTGAACAGCAATGCAGCATTTAAGTCATTCAGAAATACACTGTACAATCAAACATGTCAATTTCTTTAGTGGATTTTGTGCTACTTGAGCTCCTCAGACATACTTAAATAATCACAGAGGTGCTGGTTGACAATCTCATCAGTTTTTTGTGATGAAGACTGTGAATGTGATATGTCTAACTCAGACTGCTGAAGCCTCACATAAGCTTCATGTAAATTTTTAAAAGCATTTTTGCACAAAATGACTGTGTGGACACACTGTGGATTTTGTCCCCCATCACTTACATTGAAAGTGCATTTGGAGGGGATCTTTTAATAGCCAGTCTGAACAGGAGGAATGATTACAGAGGAAAACCTCTTTCAGTGTTCATATGGACACTTGACTGTTGTTTTAAGACACACTTGAAACCATTTTCCTTTAACAATGTTATCAATCCATTCAAATAGTATTGGCATCACATGTAGAGCTAGACCAATAAATTGGTCACGTTGATTCATCAGTCAATATTAGTTTTTTACAAATCTATCTGTACCAGCGTACATGTTGGCCAATAAGTAACAAGAAGTTGTTGTGCAGAAAAGGCCAAAGAAATGTTTATTATGGTTTTATGGCTGCAACTAGCTGGAAACAATGACTGTTTGGAAGTTTTTGTTTGAAAAATGATTAATCGATCATCAAAATAGTTGCTGATTCATTTCCTGATGATCTACAGCTCAACATGTTTTTAATTTGGAAACTGTCTGACTCAGTTCATAAACTGTTCCTCAGTATATACACACAATTATACAATTCCTCAGTAAGGGATTCTCATCAAGGACAGACAGACAGACAGACAGATAGATAGAGCATTCTATTAATCCCAAAGGGAAATTAAAGTTTGTTTATGTTAAGTTTCAACAGAAAATGAACTATTTTGATATTGATTAATCATTTTCTTGAGTTAAATTGCCCAAATTCTCTGATTTCAGCTCCTTAAATGTGAATATTTGCTGGTTTATTTAGTCTATGTTTGGGTTATGGACTGTTGGTCGGGACGAAACAAGACATTTGAGGACGCCACCTTGTTCTTTGGGAAACAATGATCAACATTTTTCACCATTTTCTGACATTTTATAGAGCAAATTAGTAATCTAGAAAATAAGTAATGAAAATAATTGTTAGTTGCAGCCCTACAAAACACTCCTACATGAATGGACTCCACCAATAAGAACACCAACACCAGTGCAACCATATAAACTGTAACTGGGATAATTATAATGACATTCTGCTTCATGTTCGTAGGCTCAAAGCACCACCAACCTTTTCCCCTCCAGGTCAGAGAACCAGCCGAGGTTATCAGCAATGATGTGGTGGTTCTTACATCCCTTACATGTCACTATCACAACACCTTTGTGGTACGACAGCTTGGAAATCTTCTGCATGGACCTGGTGGAGCAAACCTGCAAATAAAGCTGGAATTAATCCACATGAAGCAGGACAACTAATGAAAATGAAATAACATTAAAAAAAACAACAACCAGAAAATAAAAACATCTGGTTTATACCTTGCATGTGTAAACCAGTTGATAATGTGTTGTCTGGATCTTCCCAACAGCATCACTTCTGACAGTCGGAGTTGTGGAAAATCTTCTGTATCTTCTCAGATCAGCTTCATTTCTGTCAGCAGGTAACAGCTGATGAAAGCTGTGCTGATTCTGCTGTGTGGACAGAAACCTGTCAAAGATCCGGACTGAGGTCGTCTGTGGTCCTGGAGGACAACAGTGAAACCGACCGTGACAACATCGCAACAACCGGCTGACCGCCAGCATCTTCCCGGAACTACGTGATGAAGGTAAGCGGACAAGAAGCGTCTGTAACACCGACATGACTGTCGATGTGTCGGTTTAAAGGCTGAAAGGAGTAGAAGATAGAAATACAAGCGATTTCATCAGCTTGTTTAGTCGCGGTTTGATGATCACATTTGTTGACTTTCTTCTTCTTTCTTCCTCTTTCTTCTTCTTCGTCTTGGCGGTTAGCAAACAACAAATTGGCGCATTACCGCCACCAACTGGTATGGAGTCTGGGTCAGAATGATTAGTATTTACAATATTAAAAAAACAACAACAACAACAACAAAAACATCTCATATCTTCTCAATCTAATTAGTTAGTCTCAGATAAAAAAATTTAAGAAACAAACTTTATTAACAAATTGTTCCTACAACAAAATTAAAGTGATTATGATTGAGATGACATTCCAGTAGATGTAATTGAAAATGAGGAATAAGATTAATAATCACTTTGGTATCACTTTGCATAGATTGTGCTATTATTATTAAACTATTATTATTATTATTATTATTACTTACTATAATTTTGCGGATTTAGATAGCGGATTTAGATTTCAAATACAAAAGAGCAAAAAGTTGCTTACAAATTCATGCACCAAATAACAATATCCTGTTATAAATAATAATAATAGAGGCTGGATAATAAGATACTCTGAAACTGTCCGTTATATATTATGAGTACTTTTACATGTAGTTTATTTTGCTGATAATACTTCTATATATTTACTTAAGTATAATCAATCACACAAGCTCCATCAAAGGTATTAAATGCATCAAAGCCAAATGTAACACAACTGAATCCATCATCATTTACAGGCTCATACAGATTAATCAGCTGTTATTTGAAAATGATAAGGAATGAATGAGGGCCAAAACAGAAAATAGAAACAAAATTAAGGATGTAAAACAGTCTAAGAAGGTGAACCAGAAACTGAGCGTTTGCCAGAAACAATCCCAAAGTCATGACAATATCATGGTCAATTTAGTCTGACCATCTCAAAAAACTGTATGGTTTTGTTTGATGAAGTTCAAAGCGCAAGTATAAATACTGCAATCGCAGTCAAAGATCAAAGTATTTTAACATTGTTCTTCATAATCACACGCCCACACAATTTACTGTAAATTACTCTGGGGAGTGATGCATATTGTTAATCTGAAACAGTGCTGCCAGCCTTGGCACTGTAATTTGCGACTGTCCCTGATTGGTGTGGAGGCATTCTTCCAAAACAATGTGTTTGCCTGGAGTTTATTTTGACCAACAAGAATCCACTTTAACTTTTGGCTCAGTAACCGTCCTATAATGGAGAAGACAGTCATTTATTTGAACCCAACCACCAGAGGGTGACATAAAGACTTCAGAAGATATCACCCTTCCGATTCAGATTTTCCTCCCAGCCTCAAAATACATCAGGGATAGCCGGTGGGGCGTAAATCAACGCCAACCTCCTACATTATACTAGTATTAATGTGCTGAGTTGTCCACAGACAGTTATCATCACCTCATTGTTTGCCAAGGCTTTAGAGGGAATGGAAGAAATAGGAACAGTATTTATAACAAAACAATTTTCATTATTGTCCCAGCTGGCTAAGGCCAAGGTTGCTGCAAGAGTTTATAGCTGAGGTGAACGAGTCCAGCAATCACCACAAATGACCTTGGCACGCACAAATGTCTGAAGAGTTCAATTTAGTGAGCTGGACTGAAGGGTATGTTGCTTAATCCTGCTTGGGGAGGTGGGGGTAGATTGTTTAGGGGAAACTGCAGTCAGTTTGAAACTGGGAGGGCTCCCAGTGCTGAAATGCTGCCTCTGTGGTGAGTCAACATGCTGTTTCTGTGTGCTGTATTAATAAAAAAAGACATGTCAGCACAGATGTCGCATTTATCACCTATAATAAATGTCACATATTGAAGAAAATACCCTGACTAAACACTATTTAGGAAAGCTTGGACGTGTGTTTGGGGTCGTTATCCAGCTGCAGTATGAATCCTTCTCCACAAAGATGCAAACCAGAGGGTATAGCATGTCTCAGAGGAAGTGGTACTTCTCCTCAGTCAGGGTGTAGTCAACTCCAGAGTAAGCAAAACACTCCTAGACCTGAATATTCCCACCACTATGTTTCACAGGGTTCGATACACTTTGGTTTCATTCTCTCTCCTTTTCTGTGTCCTTATGCACCCTTCTGTTACTGCCATAAATCTCAAACTTGGATTAATCAGTAAATAGGACTTTTTTTCCCCAGTCATCCGCTGTGAAATGCTGGTATTTCTTAGCCCACCCCAAACGTTTGGCCTCGTCTCACCTCCTGAGAAGTGGTTTAGAAACTGCTACTCGTCCTCTGAGACCACTACAAGACAGTCTTCTTTTGACAGTACTTTCGTTGATTTGAGGAGACTTGCGTTCTTTATTTAGCAAATTCTTTATCTGTGATGAAGTTGCTTTTCTATCTCTCAGGGAACTAAGCTTGATGTATTGATCTTCTGGTGGTGTGCTCACTTTTGGTCTGCCTGATCTTGTTTTGGATACAACTGATCCAGTTTCTTCAAAGTGTTTTAGAGCTCCAAGCACTGCCCCCTTAGAAACCTTTAGTCTTGTCATGATTTGACGCTGAGAAAGCCCCTCTTTGCTTATAATAACAATGTGACTTCTGGCACTTTCACTTAGTTCTGATGCCATGTTTCCCATTATCACTCTGCTACTTAGTAAGCAATGAAGTGCTGGAAACTTGAGGCACACTCATATTTATAACAGGTGAACACTAGCTGCAAGTTGAGTTACTTGAACGAGCCTCTGATGAGTAGATCAAATTCTCCTGAATGTCATCTGAATGCACGCTTCAATGGAAGGGATACAACTCAAGGAAATCTGATCCAAAGGAGTAAGGTTGGTCAATGCCACGAATTTGCTTAAATTTGTTTGCTAGCCTAGAAATAGTACAGAATCTTAAATATTCCTTCTTCATTTTAGATGTCATAACTTCTTGTGTTTTTAAATGTTTCTGAATGCTCAAACTTCCTGATTATTTCCAGGTTTAAGTGAAAGTATTAGAGATTTTTCACTATATATATATAGTTTATTTACACTCACACATACATACATATATATGATGTCAACACCAACCTGATGTTTTAAAAATATTTTTAAATTAATCTTTATTGTAAATACAATATCACCATTCATCAGGTTAACAAAAAAAGTAGCATCAAAGAAAGACATGTAACCAAAAGCAAAACACACTAGAAAGAAAGAAAGAAAGAAAGAAAGAAAGAAAGAAAGAAAGAAAGAAAGAAAGAAAGAAAGAAAGAAAGAAAGAGACTGAGGTCTAATTAGTAACTGAAACAATTATTTTTTGGTTGTTATTCTGAGCTTTTTTACATTATAAGCATTTATCAACTAATAAAGAAAACAGAGGGCTAACATTACAAGTTACACATTTGTGAATATGTTGTTTGCCCACAATAATTAAACCTATATTAAGTATACATTTCCACTTTTATTGTTTTTTCATTTTTAATTTATTTGACAGGAACAATGCTCATTAATCAACGGGCTGTAAATCTGCTGCTCCTGCCCAGATTTTAAAGAGGCGACCTAAATTTAGATTAAAATGAAATTTTTCCTCCATCTTAATTGTATATAATAGAAATTTAAAACGTTTTTTTTTTTTTTTTTTTTTTAAATCTGTTTACTAATGCCGTGCTTTTATTCTGATAATTACGCCACTGACACTGACACTTCCGCCAGTCCCGTGCATGCAGCAGCGTCTTCGCGCGT
Organism: Thunnus albacares; assembly: GCF_914725855.1. Taxonomy (NCBI): domain Eukaryota; kingdom Metazoa; phylum Chordata; class Actinopteri; order Scombriformes; family Scombridae; genus Thunnus; species Thunnus albacares. Next base: position 10,405,132 of record NC_058123.1, read on the forward strand.
GCGTGCGAACGAACGCGCTCGGCTCGTGCCTTCGTGTGGTTCTATCGCACGGGGCTCTGGCCCGGTGTCCGACCAGCCACAGCTGCCGAGAAACGTTTGAGAAATGTGTCACCGGCGCGCGGAGGAGGCGAGAGACAGCAGCGTTAATAAAGACGGTAAGTTTTATCATCTTTTAACGGCCGTCACGCGCTGCTGGTGTGTTTGGTTTCTGTGCCGCAGCGTGCTAACTAACTAACTGGCCATCGGTATGAGACATCGTTTCCAGTACGTCGCCTCTGTTGCCGCTGCTGCCGCCGCTGCTGCTGTTGTTCAGAAGACCACCGAGCGAAAAGGTCGCTGTCCGGATTAGATTACGTGTTATTTTATCTGTCTGCTTCACTGTCTGACTCTTAATCCCTTAGGATTAGTAATTTAGCTAATATTCCTGATCATATTCGCGCCGTCCGACAGCTGAAGGCCAGCGAGGTTATTCCCGATATTATGGCACAAACCATAAAATACGGTTGAATAAAATCAGAATTTAGATATAAATTGTCACACATGTATTAATCTGCTGCTCATAAAAAGCAATAAAACGCTGTTGTTTAATCTGTAGTGTAGCCATGAAGCACTATAGTGTGTCTGTGCTGAGTTATAGTGAATTAATTTAGCTTTATGGTGTTTTTTTTAATCTAATAATACAGGCCAAAATGTCACTGTTATATCTATAATCTTGTATTTGTGTTTTGATATTTGTATAACCTCCCTATAAAGTATTTTTTAAGATTACCAACATAATGTTATATTATAATATTGGCCCTCGAGATGGTCATTGTGAGTGTGTGTGTGTGTGTGTGTGTGTGTGTGTGTGTGTGTGTGTGTGTGTAATATGACATCACTAGTGCTCTCATGAAAAGGAAAATTAGCTTTTTATGAGCCAGAACCAGTGTCCTGCTTGTCACCTGCTGATTAAAAGTGAAGGGGGGTTAGCCTAACCTGACCAGGCTCACTTAAGGTGGACTGACATTTTTAAGGTGGACCAGCTATTCTCATGTTAGTGTCAATCTCAGCCACTCCTAAAACAGAGAAGGGAGAAATGTCTGGCTGCTGAGTCTCTCCCTGAGTTTTGCTCTCCCTCTGCACCACATTTGGCCTGTGCGAAACGGAAATGATGCACGTGTTTATTTGCATACAGAGCGGGGAAGTGAGATCCGATCGCACAAGCGTGGACTCGAGACACATGGAGACGCATTCTAGTGCCAGGTGTGAACTGATGTGCTTAGAGGTGTCCACATGAGTGTGAACAGGGTCTCACATCTGGTTAAGGACTGAAAACACTGCCCTGAATGCTCCATCTCTTGCCTTTTTTGTCTCAAGTCTGCTCCCACTGCCAGGGTTGGCAGATGGGTTGAGATCGGAAGCTGTGATAACTCGAGCTCAAACCAGGGCAGCCTGTCAAAGATAATTTTGTTTTTCCGTTTTTCCAAAGAACAGGACAATCTCGTGTTTTTTTGGAAGGATCTGTGGGTGTTTGATTCGACACCTCTGGAAGTACACTCAGTGAGAATTGGACTTCCACTAAAACCAGCAACAGGCTGATGGGAAAAAAATCATCAGGTTGTTCATCTGTATTGACTCTGCACTGACCCGGCGTCATGTTATTTAGAAGTCAAAGACGCACTTCCAGGGCCTGTCTCTGAGCAATTCGTTTTCCAGCAATAGCAACTTCCCAGGAAATGTCCCGATACAAAGAGGAAATAAAGTCACCGGAAGTGCAAGTTCGTAAGATAAGATGCTCGCCGTACCCCCAACATTTCCCTTCATGGAACGGTGTCTAACCTTTACATGAAATCCAATATACTTATTTACACAATTTCATAAGAATATACTGACAACATATCAACAAAACATAAGGAACATAGACATGTGATAGCGGATATGCTAACCCTTTAAAATTATGCTTAAATCCATATAGAATTCTTACAAAATGTACAATGTTCATAATACAACACAACGACATCACAATTCTGGTTTGTTGACCCCCTTGATACGGTTCGTTTGTATGATGAAAGCCTCAACAGCTGCATTCCCATGGAAACCATGCTCACACACACAGTATTGATTTGATTTGATTTGATTTATTGATTGGGACAGTATGCAGTTCTAAACATTAAAGGTGCACTGCACCGGAGTTAGCTCGAAGCTAAATTGCATCCGTAGTCCCCCACAATCAAAACATACAACAGCACAACAACAAACAGTACAAAGCAAAAAAACAAAAAAAACAAAAAACCCCATAACAAAACAAAAAACCACACAGAACACACCATACAAAATACAAAGCTACACACAACAGCACATCACATACACCAACAATGTCAATTAGAAATTAATAACGTAAACTAGACTCAGTATTACATTGACATTTCTTTAAGGGAACAATGTACAAAAACAAACTCATAAGTATTGGTGTCACATGGGGATACAATAGAGTAGTCTTTATTGTCTATACAACACTTTATTGTCTATACAAGTGGAAATTTTTAATTCAAATCTTTCTTCAAGCTTCTCTGTCCAGTTTGTTTTCAAGAAGTCTGCATTTCGAAAATCTTGAAGTTTTGGTAGACCTTTTCTTGTGCAGCAGAATCACAATCCTGAACATAAAAAAACATGCAAAATGTTCTGAGAAAATATAGCAAGATAGTGATGATGATCTGAGAGAAATAACAAGTCAGTGACTTTGACAAGTGAACTATCAATATATCTATCATATTAAAATGTTAATCAATGAAACATTGACGATCTTCAGTGGGGGAAGACTATTTATGGAAACAGCAGCTGTGGTAGAGATAGCCATCTGTTACTATAAAAGGTACTAGATGGTTGCATAGTTTATGTGAATAGTTTAAACCCATCCAGCCAGTCTTTAACACAAAAAAACAATAACTGAAATTCTGGTTTTCCAATACCGGAAAACCTGAACTTCATGATTGGTAAGACTGACACATAGTGAACAACGTCCTTTCAGTTGTTGTCATGCCAACAAGTTAACACACTGCATTCCACAATAAGGAAATAACACACTAGCTGACTAATTCTTTATGCCATTTGTGATCTGATAAACAGTAAATTCATCTAATTCATAGAACTATTCTCCAAGCTACACATAAAACAACCTCTATGCTTGACTCAAACTGTTACTCATCGTCCTTTTAGAATTAAAGTTCCCAGTTACTCAACACCACACACCCACTGAACATACAGTTGGGAAATAACATAACAAATATGCGCCGACTGAAGGCAGCACGCCTTCTTCGCGTAACGTGAAGCAACACATTGTTGTCTAGATGTTGTCTTGAAGTGCGTCCAAATGTGTCATTCTGCTCGCATATTTTGGCTTGGTATATGGCCAAATGACCGCAACGATGACCGCAGTTGTGAGGAAATGCCAATTCTGTTGATGGTCTATTTTGGATAACTATCCCGGAAGAAAAACAAACTCTTCTTTATCCGCCCGCCGACCTCATGACATATTCTGACCAACGAACGGAGTGACAGCTCCCACGTGGCTTTTTTGTTGATATATTTTGGTGCGTTTGAAATTTTGCAGCGTGAAACCAAACTGAAGAAAAGGGAAAAATGCAACAAAGCAGCAACTCATCCACTGATTCAGACCAAAGCAAACCAACTATAGGTGTGAAAGCTACTCGGTTGAATTTGCATGTGTTAATCAACAACCATAAAGTCCCTGCTGTGGACTAGAGCTGCAATGATTAGTAGATTAATCAATTATTTGCCAATTATTAAATTAATCAACAGTTATTTTAATAATGGAGTTATCGTTTTGAGTCCTTTTTTTTTTTAAGAAAAAATGCCCAAATTCTCTGATTCCAAACTCTCAAATGTAAAAATTTTCTAGTTTCTTTAGTCGTCTCTGTTGGTCGGGACAAAACAAGACATTTTAGGATGTCATCTTGCCCTTTGGGAAACAGTGATTGACATTTTTGTGACATTTTATGGACCAAACAACTAATTGATTAATCAAGAAAAAAAAAACGATAATGAAAATAATTGTTAGTTGAAGCCCTACTGCGGCCACAACACTGGGAACTGAGAACAGGTGAAAGAATCACAAAATGTGCCAGCCTGGTAAATCACCCCTCCATGCTGTATCATCATAGGGTCGGATAAGTCAGTTAATGTGTGATGCTCTCTGTTGCATCACTGGGAGGATATCGACAGACAACCTAAACACAAAAACAGCACATATCAATCTAATATAATAACAGTTCAGGTCCTCTATTAGTGAAGGTAATGCTGGCGTTCATCCATCTTTCCATCCAACCATTTATTTTCTAAACCACTCATCCCATTCAGGGTTGTAAGGTGTCAGGAGCACATCCCTGCATGGATGGGTGAGAGGTGGTAACACAGGGCTTATGACAACAGACGGATAAAAATGTTTGTACCCAACAAAGAAACTGGAGTTACGCATTTTCCTACCATGTTCCTTCCTGCATGTCTTTCAAGTTTTGAAGGTAAGCGGAGCAATCAAAGAAAACACATAATGTGACAGTTGCTCAAATGAGAGGCCACAGTTGGCTGTCAGATGCAGCACCTGGATCTTCTTCCTGTGGAGCGTAACGTTTGCCTGTGGTTGAATTTTTTTTTTTTACCTGTTGTTATTCAGTTTTGTCTATAAAGTGTCAGATAATAGTGAAAAATGCTTGTTGTAACTTTCCACAGCTCAGGGTCTTGTAATGTCTTGTTTTGTCCAACCAACAGTCAAAAAGCCCAAAGTATAAAATTTACAAGTATATAAAATCACAGAAAAGCATCAAATTAACATTTAATAAGGTGGAACCAGCAAATAATTTTTGGAATTTTTTTCTTAAGGAATGACTGAAACAATTAATCGATTATCAAAAGAGTTGCTCATTATTTTTCTGTTGATCGACAAATCAGTAAATGGACTTATTGTTGCAGCTCTAATTAGGGTTTTTTTTTAATATACTGGCTGTCAAATACCAGTTACTCAGTTTAAAACAAGACTACAGCCATGAAAGCAGCTCTGTGAGGTCGTACATAATGCACAGAGCTAAATGCTAACGTAACCATGCAGGCATGCTGATGTTCAGCGGGTGTAATGTTTAAAGTTCACCAGCTTAGTTAACGTTTCCCAATTAGCACAAAACACAAAGTACAACCAAGGCCATGGGTGTTGATTTGTGTATAGACGGTTGAGACATGTCTACCAATGTCATCTCTCCCCTTTTCCATGAGTGGAAAGTGTTGCTGGATTGTCCCCACCGATATTTTTACTGATCGCAAACAATCTAGCCACTTTAACTCCACATTAACAGTAAGATCTCTGCAGAGTTGACCAGTTTGTGCACTATTATGATAAAGAATGAAGGAGCAGGATATGGGGGATACTTGACTTGATGATCTGGCAACCCTGAGAATCTGAAACGGTCCGTATTTATAGTTTAAACGCTCCAAATGTCACAGAGTTGAAAACGACCTCACTGGACAAAACTAAGATCATTTGATATTATATTTAATTTCAGGCATTATCTGTCATTAGCTAATTTGTGACCGTTGCTCAGACATGTTGTTTAATTAAACAACTTCAGTACTGTTGGTGAAAATTCCTCCCAAAAGGAAATTAAGACATCAGCTCATTTTTAAAGAAGAACCAAAGTGTCAGTAACAGTTGAGCTTAATTAATAAGAATCGAAACATCAATATTTGAATTTAGTGATAGAAATATTTACTATTTAATGCCATCTCTCCCCTTTTCCATGAGTGGACCAGGAGCAGAGTTATGTGTCATTAAGACATGAACTTTATTTATAAGCTAAATTATCAGTAGCTTGTCCAACTGACTTGTTTGTGATTGTCAGGCGTCATTTAATTCCCGTCAGCAGCACAGAAACACACACAGACAGGTGAGCTCTGATGTCATAGTGAAAGGTCTAACCATAAGTTCAGGAGTTAAATGGAATAATAATACAAATATAAAGTTTTTGAGATCATTTAAAGAGAGGTTTGAGCATCACTGTGGTTCTGTCGCCCAAATCCACAAACTGAAAGAAGAACAGAGTCTCAGGTCACAGCAGCGAGTTACAGAGCTGCACGTTACCTACAGGTTTCTACACATTTACTGTGACAGTCTGTAATGTTATTTTTACATGTTCATTCTGGTCTGTAGTTAAGTAGTCTATCAATGAACTAAAATGCAAAACTCAGAGGAAAAAAATCATGATTCACGTCTGGTTTCAGGCGAGTCAGCAAATGAATATTAAAGTAAACATTTTGCAGAGTCAGGCTCTTTTTGTGAGTGTGTGTGAGTGTGTGTGTGTGTGTGTGTGTGTGTGTGTGTGTGTGTGTGCGCGCCTATGAAAGAGTCATAGAGAGCAAGTACACATACATAATTATTTTGGCCGTCTGACAAAAAAAAAGTCCCCGCTGAAGTTAAAACCAAAACTACGCCTTTGGCCGAGGCTGATGGGAACGTCATGAGGTTTGCAGGAAGGCTGTTTGGTCATAAAACAAAATATTGGACAGATTTTGACCTGATGATGGCGCAAGATGAAAACTCAAAGGATCACCAAAGTTTTTGCAATTCATCCTGAGGGGAACGTGAATCTATGTACCAAGTTTCATCGCAATCCATCCAATAATTGTGAGCACATTTCACTTAGAAACACAAACGTGAACCTCAAAGTCATTAGGATTCATCCTCTGTGGAACATAAATGTCTGTATAAAATTTCACGGCAATCCATCGAAACGTAGTTGAGATATTTGATTTGCAATGCAGTGGATTGTGCAACTGATGGATTCACTGGCATTGTCGTCATCAGAGCGGCAGCTGCTAGCGAGGCCCTTTCGGAGGGACTGTGCACTGCAAAGAGACGTATCATCCATTTCTCTCATTTTTCTGTTTTGCTGGCTTTAGCTTCAGTTGAGAGACACTAGTGTCCTTGAGGGGAAATTACTGCTGGCTCTGTTAATATATTGGCTCTCTCGGCGTCCGGGCTCACCTGCACCTCTCCCAACCCATATGTCAAGAGACAAAGACTGCCCACACAAAAGCAGCTCTGTTCAGGGAACAAATTCAGGAAAAATGTACCAGGATAAGAATACAAACAGGAAGCCTGGACAGAGCCTGGACCCATATTAAAAGAAATCCACTTTTACTTTAAGACGCCCTGTTCCTCTGGTCCTGTTTATGATAGCGGGAGTGACCAGATCGCTTTAATTCCTCAGAAGAGAAATCCTTGGATGTGATTTTTTGAACTAAAGATATCAGATTATATCAAACTGTGAGTTTACTGCATCTTCATTTCTGACATTTCTGGACGTCAAAGTGAAGCTCGTCAAAGACTTGAAGCTTTAATTTTAAGGCGTGTTACATGGATCTTTGTTGTTTATTTGACCTTATCAGCGCAGTCATGTTACATAAGCGCCATTATCTATAGTTTGAACCCGGGGAAAGACGACTACCGCCTCAAGTTTCTCTGCCATCTGTATTTGGCAACAGGAAACCGAGTGAAAGTGGGCAGATGGTTGTTTGTATTGTGAAATCATCATTTTCATATGTCACACTTTCAGTCCAACCTTATTTAATGTACTTTTCTGGTTTCATTGGAATAAACAATCTGGTGCCCTTCAGTGGAATAGAATTAAAGATTGCCTGTTTTTTTTAATACCATGTGAATGATTACAATTAGAGGTGTTTTGTCAGCTGTTGAGGTCACTGTGTGCTGGTGTTTCTGAGTCAGTTTAAAGCAGCGACCTCACAGAGGAGGCCCTCAGTGACTGTACTGACATTCTGGTTCGAACTGGATAAAACAAGGCTTTTTTTGTGACCACTTGATCAGCTATCCTCTTTCATCCTTTTCCTGTAAGTCAGGGGTAAGTTGAGCTGACAGGGAGATACAGTTTTAGAGAGTTTTTCTAATGAATTCCTCCCAACTTTTTGCTCTTGGACAGACCACGCTTATCTTTTTTCTTTGTAACAACTAAAATTAAACAGTTAGCTTTGAAAAAAAAAGTAATAAAACTGCTTAGATTGCCGTATTTTTTGCATTAACCATCTGTGTACTCGTGTGAGGAAGTAGCCCGGTTGTGGTTTCACAGATGTACTTAAGCATAAATGGACGCCTGGGACAAGGTTTTGGTTTTGGTGTTTATTTGATTTTTGGTCAGCAGCCTGATCTCACTTGGTTTTGCTTACATTTTTCTAAAATAGTATTCAAGTTAAAGTGAAAGTTGTTTTTGATTTAGTTTCAATGCTCCACATTCATTCTGATCAGTTATTCTGCGTGCTTTAAGAAGTGAAAACAACCCCATTTGACAAAGCTTGTTCTGATATGTTTGAATGTGATTTGACGCAGCTGCTAAAGATTAAACTGACAACCGGTATCCCAGAGAAGACACTGTTAAAACTGTTAAAGTGTGTCGTCATTGTGCTCATACAGATAAATCACTACACATCAGGAGTGATGGAGAAACAGGGACTTGTGTGAACATGTGGTGCTGTGTCAGGCTCTGTGGTGCTCTCGCTTCCGGCTCGCTCTGCAGTCTCTGAACTGCAGTGTGGTGTCGGCACACGCAGGATGCCGGGATATCCCTGACGCACAGCAGACTCTACAGAAAAAATATCATTTCTGCTGCCCCTTTTTGTCTGCTACCTCTGTCTGGTAACCGCCACACTTAGCTTTTAAAATGCTGACTGGGCTGCATAATTGTACTGTGTGTGTATATACACAGGATTTATTGATTTGTCTGAATCAGAGCTCATTTTTTAAACAACATGAATGATATCCTGTTCTCATAATGTAAGATATAAAGCATCATTTAACGAGGATAAAGAAGGATTCCTTTAAACTCCGCTGCATCAAGTATAAACTGAACAGAGAGGGGGACTGTGTTGCTACTTTGGCATGAAATGCTGATATTGATGCGGTGTCCGTTTCTAGTTAGTCATAATTTCAGAGGTAACTTCATGCAATAAACGTTTGAACTCTACAGTAAAAAGCATAACATGGGGTGTTATGAAGGACACAGAGGCAAGATTGTTTAGATCCCTCATCAAATGTAGTCTTGCATCACTGCTCTATACACAAAGAGGCCGGTTATATACTAAGATATTGATTAGTTGATCATCACAAAAGTAATTAGCAACTGTTTTGATAGTTGATGAATTATTTGAGTCATTTTTAAAGCAAAAATGCCAAAAAAATCTCTGGTTCCAGCTTCTCAAATGTGAGGATTTGCTGTTTTATTGTGTCATTGTAAATTGAATAATTTTTGTTTTAGATTCTTGTCAGACGAAACCAGTTAGTTGTTAATGTTGCCCTGAGTTCTGGGAAATTGTGATTTTTTTCAATTTTTTTATGATTCATAGATTTAAATACTTATAGTTGCATCTGAAGTTTTGTAATTAAAACCTGCATAAATTCTCAAATTGCTTGTTTTGTCTAACAAAAAGTCCAAAACTCAACAGTTTTTCTATCATAAAGAGCACAAATTAGAGAATTTTTGGCATTTTCGCTAAAAAATTATTGAAACAATTGATAAGTAATCAAAATCAAAATAGTTGCTCATTAATTTTCTTGCCAATTAATTAATGGACTAATTGTTTCATCTCTCGACTATCTCAGAGGCCAACATACAGCATGTTGTTCATGTCCTGAATAACATTTTGATATAATGGAAACATCAATGTTTCCGTTGTTTATTGTAATAATAAAAATGTAATCCATTATTTTTTAAACACATGCATCACCAACTAATTCCCTCTCTCTGTCTCTGTCTCTGTCTCTGTCTCTGTGTCTCCAGATAAACCATCATGATTCCCATCACAGAGCTCCGGTACTTTGCTGACACCCAGCCAGCGTACCGTATCTTGAAGCCATGGTGGGACGTGTTCACCGATTACATCTCGATCGTCATGCTGATGATCGCGGTGTTTGGCGGCACGCTGCAAGTCACGCAGGACAAGATGATCTGCTTGCCTTGCAAGTGGGTGATCAACAGGTCGTGCGAGACCATGCCTGTCCCCAACGTGACCGTCCCCTATGCACCGGAACCCAAAGGCATTCAGTATGACCTCGACCGCCATCAGTATAATTATGTCGATGCTGTCTGCTACGAGAACAAACTACACTGGTTTGCCAAATATTTCCCTTATCTGGTGCTACTCCACACCCTTATCTTCCTGGCCTGCAGCAACTTCTGGTTCAAGTTCCCACGCACAAGCTCTAAACTGGAGCACTTTGTCTCCATCCTCCTCAAGTGCTTCGACTCGCCGTGGACAACGAGGGCTCTGTCTGAGACCGTGGTGGAGGAGAGCGACCCCAAGCCTCTGGGAAAAATGAACGGCTCGATGGACAAGAAGGCCTCGTGTGTGAGCGAGGACGTCGAGGCTAGCGTGCCCATGCTCCAACGAACAAAATCCAGAATTGAACAAGGAATTGTGGATCGCTCTGAAACTGGGGTATTAGATAAAAAGGAAGGGGAGCAGGCCAAGGCTCTCTTTGAGAAGGTGAAGAAGTTCAGGATCCATGTGGAGGAGGGCGATATAGTCTACCGTCTTTACATTCGTCAGACCATCATCAAAGTAATCAAGTTTATACTGATAATTAGCTACACGGGTTACTATGTAAGCTACATCAGATTCAGTGTAGTGTGTGCGGTGGAGATTCAGAATCTGACGGGATACAGCACGTTCTATTGCGCTCACCCGTTAGCAACTCTGTTCAAGATTTTGGCCTGTTTCTACATCAGCTTGGTGGTGGTTTATGGTCTCATCTGCATGTACACTCTTTGTTGGATGCTCAGCCGCTCCCTCAAACGATACTCCTTCGAATCAATCCGCGAGGAGAGCAGCTATAGCGACATCCCCGACCTGAAGAACGACTTTGCTTTCATGCTACACATGATAGATCAGTATGACCCCCTCTACTCCAAGCGCTTTGCTGTGTTTCTGTCGGAGGTGAGCGAGAACAAGCTGAGGCAGCTGAACCTCAACAATGAGTGGACGTTGGAGAAGCTGAGGCAGCGCATCACCAAGAACTCCCAGGATAAGCTGGAGCTGCATCTGTTCATGCTCAGCGGGATCCCAGACACGGTGTTTGATCTGCTGGAGCTGGAAGTGCTCAAGCTGGAGCTTATCCCCGATGTCACTATCCCTCCAATCATCGCCCAGCTTTCCAACCTGAGGGAAATGTGGCTCTACCACACACCAGCTAAAATCGAGGCTCCAGCTCTGGCTTTCCTGAGGGAGAACCTGAAGTCTCTCCACATTAAGTTCACAGACATCAAAGAGATCCCGCTGTGGATATACAGCCTGAAGAACCTCAGTGAGCTGCACCTAACCGGGAACCTGAGCGCGGAGAACAATCGTTTCATCGTCATCGACGGGCTCCGAGAGCTCAAAAGGCTCAAAGTGCTGCGTCTGAAGAGCAACCTGACCAAGCTGCCGCAGGTGGTGACAGATGTGGGCGTGCACCTCCAGAAGCTCTCCATCAATAACGAGGGTACCAAACTGATGGTGCTCAACAGCCTGAAGAAAATGGTCAACCTGACAGAGCTCGAGCTCGTTCGCTGCGATCTCGAACGCATCCCACACTCCATCTTCAGTTTGCACAACCTGCAGGAGATTGACCTGAAGGACAACAACCTGAAGACGATAGAGGAGATCATCAGCTTCCAGCACCTGCACCGGCTCGTGTGCCTGAAGCTGTGGTACAACCAGATCGCCTATATCCCCATTCAGATCGGAACACTCACCAACCTGGAACGTCTGTATCTGAACAGGAACAAGATCGAGAAAATCCCCAGTCAGCTTTTCTTCTGTCGCAAGCTGCGCTTCTTAGACCTGAGTCACAACAATTTGACCAGCATCCATGCTGATGTAGGCTTCCTCCAGAATCTGCAGTACTTCGCTGTGACAGCAAACAGGGTGAGAAGAAAAGAATCCAGTTCATGTGTCTTTATGTTTTCATTTTAAAGAAAGTTTCCTGTGTTCTCCGCAACTGTTATCTTTCTGTCTTGTGTGAATAAGATTAGCTCAAAGGCCAGATAAGGTATTTACAAAGGTCATGGCTTATAAATGCCGAGATGTTCATAGACACGTTGGGAATTATGGCTTTAAAGATAAACATGACTCTGAGGCTTTGGCAGTTTTGCGGTTGTGTATTGACAACAGATACTCCAGAGAAAACATTTGAGTTTAAGACACAAAAAAAGGTTGAAAACACTGATATAATCTTGCTTTGTTTATCCGGGAAAACTTCCACTGACTGGAATAAAAGAAGACGTGATTCAGTGGTATGTTGTAAACGCAGTCTTGTTCTGTACACAGCAAATTATGCTAACCGCTGTCACACATGTTAGATAAAAGTCCTCCTGTCTGGAATGAAGCACAGGTTTTTTACTGCCAGTTCATTTTGTTTTCTTCTTTTGGGCCAATAAATAGAAACCATTAGAGATTTTCAAAGCTTAGTCACATTTATGGTATAATTACACTATTTTTCTCTGAGACCACATTATGATTCTTTGAGCATGATGTACTCCTTGGCCTTTTTCATAGTTCAACTCCACTAATTCAGCTTCTCCCCTTTTTTAAAAGAGAAGGCGTCTGATCTTCCAGTCTCCTGTAGACTTCCTGTCAAATGTGCTTTATTTAGGATGTTTATTTTAGTTGCAAAGATCATTAACTGACATTTAAAGGGCTTTGCCAAATCCTGCCACAGCAGTCATGTTCCCATTAGTCCATTTAGCTTTTGTTGAAATTGATCCTTTCTTAACAAAATGTCTTTTTTTTTTAAAAAAAATTTACAATGTAGTAATTTTATTTAGGGAGATACAGTTTGTTCACTGTGCAAATTAGGAAAACAACATTCTTCTGGAAAGGCTGTTTTAGAAACATGAGTACAACATCATGTGTTTTCAGTAAAGGATGCTATTATCGTCGTTTTACGGTGGTTGCACACTGAAAATAGGTTCCAGCAGGTTTGTGTGCAGCCAAAAATAGCTCCATTAAATGGGACCCTTCTGGTGTCTCTGGCGTTCTGAGGCCTCTCTCACCTAAATCCTCCTTACACCGATAATGTAACACATTATCAATTCAAATGAGTTGTGTAATTGTGAATATTGTGTCCATGTAGGAATAACTAGACCACTAGCACCTCTTAAAAGGTGAAATGTTGTTTTTTTAGACGCAAAGACTACAAGAGGACATAGTGGTCTGGTTTTAAATTGCTTGTTGAAGCCTTTCAAGCCATTTATTTTTATTTTTCCAGTATCCTAAATTAGTTATGAGAAGTTTGTCAGCAAATAAAAACAAATAATTAGGTAACATCTGAAGTTAACAGGATCTGGATCTGAACTGGCCTACAGTGGAAATAGCTGCCTCTTTTTCTGAATGCCCTTTGCCCACATCTCAGTTCTGCAGCCTTTATCTGTCCATGGCATATGGATTAAAAATTGAACACCTCAGCCTTTCTGTTAACTGGTAACTTACACTCCTCATCATTCTGCCTCTTGTCCTCTCCACTTCAGATCGAGACTTTGCCCCCAGAGCTGTTCCAGTGTAAGAAGCTGCGCACTCTGAATCTGGGAAACAACTGCCTGCAGACGCTGCCATCACGCTTCGGAGAACTCACCGGGCTGACCCAGCTGGAGCTGAGAGGGAACCGTCTGGAGTGTCTCCCCGTGGAGCTCGGCGAGTGTCGGCTGTTGAAGAGGAGCGGCCTGGTGGTGGAGGAGGACCTGTTCAACACGCTGCCATCGGAAGTGAAAGAGCAGCTTTGGAGGGCTGATAAGGAGCAAGCTTGAGCCAAACCTCTGCAGAGAGCTGCAGAGGGAAGAAGTTTGATTTTAGAAACAAATAAGCAGTGATTTTGTTCGTAAAGATAGGCGTTGGTCATGCAGGCTCAGAAAAGTTAACGGTTTGTAGTTTGGTTGGTGCTTGGGGTTTCCATGTCAGGACCTGTAAAAGCACCAACGTCAAATTTCATAACCTCCAAGGATATCTTTTTTGGAAATCTCTTGTTTCATGATCGTCGAGGAAAAATGTCAAGCTCGATGAGATGAGAGGTGGTTTATTAATGTGGCTTTTCTGTGTTTCATCCTGAATGTGAAGCTGCCAGGATGCAAGCAGGTGTTGTTGAATATGCATGCCACAGTAGGATCTCGCTAAGGTAAACCTGTTTATCAGAGAGAGCCAAAAAAAAAAAACCAAAAAAAAAAAAAAACCAGAAGAACTTTGCACGATTCAGCCTTTTCAGTGAGCTCAATGTGCTCACTATTACTCCTTTGCTGATCATGAGATGAATGCACAAATCTGAACGTGCTCAAAGCAGTGTTTGCCTGACCTTCCTCTGGCCTTGAGACTCAAAATTTTAGTTTTGAAATTTTTACACTTACATTTGCAGTCACGGCGCAGTGCGGCTCCGAATAACGGCAGATAAATTGTAGTGCAACTGTCAGCCAATTTATCAAGGCATGAAGGTTCGGCTCGTTTATTTCCTTCAGGCTCTGTACGCTCACCATGCTTGGAGGCATCTTTCTAATGTGATCAAAACGACTCTGTGATGAAGATCAACAGATGATCCCACAGATGATCTCACAGCTTTGGCCTTAACTCAGAAGACTTGATGATGAAACTACCATCAAAGAAAAGCTGTCCAACATTCAGCGGAAGTAAAATGGGAACAAATCCTTCAGTACAACGTCTAAATACCCCCGCAGTTATAACGTTGGCGTGTGTGTGTGGCAGGCTGTTTGTTAGCTGTAGTGGAGAAATGCATCATTCTTCTTGGACTCTTTATGTTCCTTCACTAAACATCATGTCTTATTTAGGCATGTGAAGCAGGCTTTATTTTATTTTTGCGTGATTTAACATCACACACATTGCTAATGTGTCTTATGTAGGTATGTAAGATCAGTTGGATCGGGTCTGTAGAAACCAGGTCAAGAATTGATCTCACTCCAAGATACATAATTTAGCACTTATGCTAACGCTACTTGCACACGCCGGTATCATGTTTGGGCCTGTGAAACAAGCCGTATTCTGATTGGTTCAACATTCAGAGAGTATGTGATTTAAAAGTCGGTGAGTGACCGAGTGCCACACAGTGTATACAGCCATTGATTTATCGTTTTGTGTAAGAATTTATTTTAAGCTTTTTATATCTTATGTCATATAGAACATACAGTACAAGTATTCAGACCCCTTCACGCTTTTCACATTTTTTTAAGTTGTAGTCGTATCTTAAACCATTTAAATTCATTTTTCCCTCATCAGTCTACACTCAATACCCCATAATGACAAAGTGAAAAGTGAATTTATAGAAATTTTTGCAAATTTATTGAAAAGGAAAAACTGAAATATCACTTTGACATAAGTATTCAGACCCTTTACAATGACACTTGAAATTTAGCTCAGGTGCCTCCCATTTCTCTTGATTTATCTTTGAGATGTTTCTACACCTTGATTGGAGTCCACCTGTGTTAAATTCAATTAATTGGACATGATTTGGAAAGGCGCACACCTGTCTATATAAGGTCTCACAGCTGACAATGCATATCAGAACAAAAATCGAGCCATGAGGTTGAAGGAACTGCCTGCAGAGCTCAGAGACAGGATTGTGTCGAAGCACAGATCTGGGGGAAGGCTACAAAAAATTCCTGTGGCATTAAAGGTTCCCAAGTGCACAGTGGCCTCCATAAAGCTTAAATGGAAGAAGTTTGGAACAACCAGGACTCTCCCCAGAGCTGGCTGCCCGGCCAAACTGAGCAATCGAGGGGAGAAGGGCCTTTGTACGAGAGGTGACCAAGAACCCGATGGTCACCCTGGCTGAGCTGTGTGGAGATGGGAGAAACTTACAGAAGGACAACCATCACAGCGACACTCAAAGTGGCCAGACGGAAACTTCTCCTTGGTGAAAGACACAGGAAAACCTGCTTAGAGTTTGCAAAAAAAAGCATCTAAAGGACTCCGAGACTGTGAGAAACAAGATTCTCTGGTCTGATGAAACCAAGATTGAACTGTTTGGCCTCAATTCTTAGCATTACGTCTTTCAGCAGCGGGACTGGGGGACTGGTCAGGGTTGAGGGAAAGAGAACGGAGCAAAATACAGAAAAATCCCTAATGAAAATCTGGTCCGGAGCACTCAGGACCTCAGACTAGGCCAAAGGTTCAAAGACCCTAAGCACACAGCCAAGACAACGCAGGAGTGGCTTTGGGACAACTCTGTCAATGTCCTTTAGCGGCCCAGCCAGAGCCCTGATTGAACATCTCTGGAGAGATCCAAAAATGGCAGTCCACTGACAGCCCCCATCCAACCTGACGGAGAAGAATGGCAGGAAATCCCCAAATCCAGATGTGCGAAGCTTGTCACATCATACCCAAGAAGACTCAAGGCTGTAATCGCTGCCAAAGGTGCTTCAACTGAGTACTGAGTAAAGAGTCTGACTACTTATGTCTGTGTGATATTTAAGTTTTTCCTTTTTTATAAATTTGCAAAAAATTCTAAAATCCTTTTTTTTTTTGCTTTGTCATTATAGGGTATTGATTGTAGATTGATGAGGGGGGAAATGAATTTAAACGATTTTAGCATACAGCTGCAACATAACAAAATGTGAAAAATAGTGAAGGGGTCTGAATAGTTTCTGAATGCACTGTATATCTGTAGTCAAAGATCTTAAGTGACCTTTGTTCAATTGAAGGCTAATATATGTTGCTTCACTGATTCAGTCATAATTACACAATATGTCCCCTGCTGACATGAAGTTTGCTCTCCCTGTATTAAAGTTACAGGGTCACATTCAGAAAACTCCAGTTGATTTCTCTCTTATTATTAAAGTAAAAGATATGCAAGCTTGCACAATGCTAATCATACAACTGGTAGATGATACAAGACTATAAAACCAGAAACAAGGTACTTTTTCTATCCTGATTATTAAATTATGAGACCATATATGATTATTACCTATATGGCACCTCCAAGTGGATGAACATTTGACAATGTAACAGGAGAGTCTTAACTCGCTGCCAGTCTCCAAAAGAGAAGTGTTGGTGTTAGTGACTCAAGTGCCCGGCTGTTTGTATGCTAGCCCTTTTTATTTATCACGCTTAGTTTACTCCAGGGATGCTGGACATTTGTCAGATCTGTGTTTATCCATTCAAGAGCAAAAGGAGGAAAAACAGGAAATTACAGAGTGAAGGAAACTGGTTCTGACCAACTCTACACAAGGGAAACATTTATTTGCAGAGAGAGTATGCAGAATATGTGGTTTCCACATCCATGGTCCAAATTAGTGCAACATGCTTTGTCTGCTTGAAACACTTTTCTTATTAGTACCTTGGATTTAATAGCATCATTTGGAGTAAACCTGCTATGTTTACTCCAGCCAGGCATCCATTGTTGCTAATATGGCCTTACCTTTTACAAGCTGTATGCCCTGTTAATGATCACAAAACATCACATTCACAACTTGTTTTTCTGTGTGTTGTAAAATGTATAGCTGAAATGTTTAACGTCTTTGTTTCATGCATATCAGTCATACGGTTATGTGGTCTTATTGTTACCAGCTGTATCTTTTTGATTTTTTAGCTTTTTCACTTTTTGCGATATATACAATTGCACCTTTTGTTCACAGTGAAGTTCACTGAGGCCTTGGCTAAATCCAAATGCCCCCTCTAGGGGTCACTAGCAAAGTCTTAAAGGCAGTACCCGTTCTGAAAGAAGAGTCTCAAATGTGTCGACAAGCTACCGAGTTAGATGCAAAGGTCACGGACAGAGAGATGGGAGGGAAAAAAGCAAACAGATGACATCAGAGAAACAACGAATCTCAGCTTGTATACAGTTTCTAAACATTGAAATAGTTTTCAGTGGTGAAACGTGGTACAGTATATCTGCCCTGGTTAGATATTAATAGTGCCAAGTTACAGCAAAACCCTGTTTTTCTTTGTAATGTGCAGGTAGTGACTGTTGACCTGTTGGATGCCAAACAAATGCAAACATATTCAGTTCCTAGCGCATTAAACTGCAAAGGATATATACCTTTATAGGCCATAGGTTTAGGCACAACTTGTAGGACAACTTTTATGTCACACTAAACTAAATTTGATACAGTAACACAGGTCATTGTGGTGCAGTGCAGTCGCCAGTGATGCTGACACATAAAAAAAAATCCTACCTGCAGTACACCACCAAGGACCTTTAAATACTGCTCATCTGTTATTGTGTTGTTAAGTGTGTTTTGGCCTTAAATTGGTGGTCGAGTCATTAGAGGTTGGAAAGTCTCAGCTTAATGTTTTTTTCCATCCTTAGTTTTTCTAAAGGAGGAAGTTCTGACCTTTATCTGACCCTTAAGTTTTTCTTGGTAGAGCAGTTGTAGTTGACATAACTCTTGAAGTTCAAGAGTGACGTAGAAATCTGTCTCAGGGCGTCACTGGGAACTCAGCTTATCAGAATATTTGCTACAATTGCTACATACATATTCATTCATTCATATATGAGGCATTTCTCTATTTCAGCTTTATCATGGTCAGTCTACATCCGTAAGCCACCCAAATGTTCCTCATTATATCCTACTACTAACATTTGGATTTATATCCGCAAATATTTGGGCCTCAGTCATGTTCCTGACGTCCAGAGTTTTTGACCACAGCCGTTCAATCCTTCACTGTCACTTCCCTCTGAGTCACAAGATGAGCACATTTAACCTGCGAGCCCCACTCCCTTTCCTGCATGTCGGCGTCAGTGAATCAGATGAAGGTCTGAGATGAGGTCAGTCAGCCGTTTGCGGATGACTGAAAGGAGGAAGTGACTAATCAAATGCCCCTTAGTTATATGAAAACTCTGTGCTAGCACTTTAATAAGTATCATATCAGAAGCAGCCTCTTCTGAATACGTTAATTAACCTCAATCAATACATTTAAAAGCTTTTTTTTTTAATTGTGTAAATGCACCAAAATATTTTTTTGCTTGTTTTGTGTTCTCTGTCGCCTGAATGTTAAAGGTTTTGGTCACAATTTTTCAAATATGTCCTAAAACAATTGTCAGATGCCCAAATGAACACTGACATGTTTTTTTTTCTTCTTGCTGTAATCATCCTTCATTTTCATACCGGCCATTTTGAATTTGAAATTTAAAAAGAATCGCTCAAAATGAGGACTGTGAATTTTGTCCCCCATCACTGTCATAAGCACATCTGAAGGGGATCTTCTAATGATCAGTATGAACAGAAGAAATTATTACAGCGAGCAAATCCTGTTTTAAATGTTCATTTGGGCTCCTAGTGGTTTAAGCCAGACTTGAAAAAATTGTGAACCTGTCCTTTTTAAAATACAAAATATCAAAGAATGTCTTCTGTTTTTATGTTATGTATGCCTTAGTTAATGATCCGTTTATTCTTACACATTAACTCGCTTGGATCCACAGAGGGTTTTTTTGTTTTTTTGTTGTTTTTGTTTTTTTTTTTTACAGCAGACAGCGAGTTGTTTGTGCGAGTTTCTTTGGACGCAGCTTGTTGTCCCAAAAAAAACAACAAAAAAAAACCAACAAAAAGGACTCTTGACAATCTTAACATACTGTAAATGGAGGTGAGCTCACCCTCCAGTGTGGGCATTGTGTGTAATAGTACACATCAGCTGTTAATATCTGTAATATTTCTGAAGATTGTACATTTTTGAACGGCCACATACCATTTCACTTGGGCACTAACCCCTGAAAATGGCATTATTCTCAAACTGCCATGATTGCATTGACTTCTAATCTCTACATATGTATGTTTAAAACTTTTTTTTTTTTTTTTTTTTTGAAATACATGATTGTATTAACTATGTACAGAAAAACTCAGATCCATCTCTGTATTCTGATGCCTGTAGATCAGGGATATATGGAAACGGTTTGTTGGTTTCGTTTTCCGGGTTTCACATCCATTTCCTCTCTCGCAGCATGGGTTTGTTGACGCTGAATGTCGGTGCAGTATAGCCATATCGAAAGCCGCCCATCTTAACCCCCCACCCCCCACCCCCTCCCGAGCAACAATCATTGTGGAATATAAATTAAAAACTATAACCTGGATGGACAGACTCATTTTAATCAGCACCGTCTGTATCACATGTGACAAAGGCCTTTATTAATCGTTGCCAAGTGGACTGAACACTGGCTTTTTAAGCGGGACGTCTGTAACAATGGACAACTGAACTTTGATTTCCTAATGTTCAGACCCTACTTTTGTACCATTCTGACACATGATAATAAAATAAACACTTAACACTAAAGTCCTGTCGCAAAAGTTCATTCCTCATCTAGCGGATTCAGGGGGGACGGTCCTGAGCACCGCTGTCCCTCAGACATGTTTTTTTTAATTAATGAAGAAGTAAGAAGTAGGCTAATAGACCTGATGACGATTTAATTTCAGGGAAAGCTCAGGTGTAATTAATACCATTAACGATGGCTCAGTTCTTATTAGCTGTCCCAGTAAGTCAGCAAACAATACCAGGACCCTGAGGCTGTTATTACGTTATTAATGTTATTAATCACACCCGAGCTTTTCCCTGCTGTGACACATCATATTATCTGCCGAGAAAATGTTCATAAGCATTATTTCTTCCTCACGGGGAATATTGGCTGCACTAATGCTCTGCTGCTCCTCATCAGGAACAGTCAGGGTATCTAAAATGATGGCTAATTATTTTTCTCCTTTCCACAAGCACAGTGTGTTCCCTCATTTACGTGGACAAGGATGACTTATTTTATGATGGATGACTTTAGAGGGCGCGCAAGGTTGCAAACTTTGGGGCCGTCCAACCAGTACTGAACTCTACACATGCAAAACACTTAGTTGGAGCCCGTTTTCACAGTTTATACCAATGATTCTCAACTGTTTTGACCTGTTACCTCTTAAAACAAACAGATTGTCTGCTTGTGAGCCGTCATCACAGGGTGCTTATATTTAAGGGTTCAGCCAAAAAGTGATTTTTTTCCTTCACAGGTTTGAAAACATTTTAACGTTTAATTCATAATAATTGATGAGGCAAAAAAGCTAAGATGTAAAAGTCTCAAAGAGGAAACTTAATTTTGTGTTGCTGATTTCCTATCCTGTTAAACATCTTGTGACCCCCCTTGGTTGAGAACCAGTGACCTGTATCTCAATTTAAGATTCAATTTGTTCTCTTTAAAAGAAGTCAAAGTGGTGCCTGATGGTCAGAATGACAAAACGACTTCAAAAAAACTACAATAATATTATTAACCTTAACCAGCACTGGTCCTTAATTATATATTTAGGCCTGTGTATCCAGAGTCTGGTATCCAGAGTGGCCACAGGATGGTGATGTAATTGGTTTGTATTCACTTCCATGTTACATCAACGACACGAGCGACATCTAGAGGTCATACCGGGCTACTGCAGCACCTGCATGACGGAGGGGGTCTGCGGTGAGAGAGAGATAAAGTCCAAAATCCTATTAGAGTCTCTGAACCGTTACACGTCAATTGATTTGGACATGTCACGTGGTCGGAAATCAGTCCGTCGACCTCGCCGTATTTTTGTTCCTAGGATGGCGAAGTCATGACCCGCCTTACTCTGCGTCTGATTGGCTTACCCCTGATATTCCTACTCTAACTCTAACCGATCGCACTCCTCATGCTAAAACCTAACCAACCCAACCAACGATAGTAATGAGTATTAGCCAATCAGAGGGAGAGTAGGGCGGGACATGACTTCGCCATCCTAGGAAAAATAAAACTCGGCGTCCAGCTCCAGATTGGATGAGAAAAATAACACATCGTCCCATGAACTGAACCTCTGCGAGCAGACCAGCATGGATTTCATGACGGATCGTGATGTGCAAAAGGTGAGCATTACATTCAAATCAAAACGAGGTGTAGCTTCATGTTTTTAACTTTAATTACAATTTAATTGAAATTAAATCTGACTTAATCAGACTACTGTATGTTCCAAGAATATCTGTGTCTCTCTAATAAATGTGAAAGTGACCTTTTTAATCTACTCTTAGTCGTTAACATTAATGTGGTTTTTATGAAAGCATTTGTCCACATGTTAGTCTGATTACATAAGAGGTTGCAGTTACAAGTGGCTACACGCCAAATGTCTGTTTATTCTGCTGTGTGAAGCAACAGTAGCTTTGAGTCTTAATAGTGTGAATTAGAGCTGAAACAATTAGTTGAATCATCGATTAATCAATCAACAGAAAAATAATCAGCGACTAATTTTGATAATCGAGCATTGGATCTAGTTAATTTTGAAGTAGAAATGCCAAATCTTTCTTAGTTTTCGCCTCCTAGTTGTGAGGATTCGCTGCTTTTTTCATGTCATGTGATAGTAAACTGGAAAACTTTCTGTTTTGGATTGTTACTTGAAGAAAAAAAAAACAATTTGATGATCACCTTGGGTTTAGGAGACTGTGATGGACATTTTATTAAGTGATAAATATATAATGAACATAATCATTAGTTGCAGTTTCAGTCTAAATTGATAGTATACAATAACATAAAAGCTAAGATTTCTTTTCCTGTGTTCTGTTTTCATTTAATTAGGATTTAGTCTGTAAGTTTAAGCATAGAATTCACTTAATTAGAGAAAAGAAAGATTTTTCTACTACTTAAGTTGCATCTTTGTGTGAAAAAGTGGAAATAGACATTTAAAAAAATACTGAGAGAACAAGTCTAGAGTCCTGGTGAAACTGACTGAGCAGCACTTTCCTCCCTCTTGGTAGTACATGGACGATGGGTACGTGGTTCTGGACGGGCTCCTGACCTCCCAGGAGTGCGATGAACTGAAGCAGAGGATGACGGATATAGTGGACCGGATGGACGTCCCGGAGCACTGCCGCACCACCTTCTCCACCTACCACGACGAGCAGCTCAAAACGCAGGTGATCTAACGTGTAGTCGTCCGTGAGATGAGTCTTTAAAAGAGTATCAGTGACTCACAGTTTTACTCCACAATGTTTCTCTCACATGCCTGCCATCACGTTTCAATTAAAGATGCAGGTAAGGCTCCTACTTGTGTTCATTCACTGCTCTAAGTAGATACGTTACCTCTCCGTGTTTACCTCGACCTTAAGTGTCCTTCCTTTCAGGCTAATAGAAAACTCTAATGTCAACAGTGTAGTCAGTGTCCGTGGAGTTTGTCTCTGTAATGCAATCAGCTCTCTGATGGATCAGGTGACCGATGTTAACTTTTTGACCTGCAGGGAAATGCTGACTATTTCATCACCAGTGGAGATAAGATCCGCTTTTTCTTTGAGAAAGGAGTTTTTGACGACAAAGGTGAGTTTAGATTCTTTTGAGTGGTATTTCACTAAAAGGTAAAATGTAAAATAAGACGGTTAAAGCTCTTTTTCTTGGCTTGCAGGGGAATTCATCATACCAAAAGAACGATCACTCAATAAAGTCGGACATGGTGAGATTTCTAATCGAAATCTTCTACCAACGTGCACACAGGGCTTTTGAAAAGTCTTTAACTTAACTTTAACTTTTCTTCTTCTAGCACTACATGCTTATGAGCCTTTGTACAAAAAGGTTACACATTCACCCAGAGTTCAGGTAAGTTGGCTGTTCAACAATACGAGAGAATGATGTACTGAGTCACAGAGTAACCAACGTTCACGTCAAACCTTGTTCTCACAGAGCATCGCTAAGAAGCTCGGTCTTGTAAATCCGGTGATACTGCAAAGCATGTATATTTTTAAGGTAAAGCACAGACTCTATCTATATATTTATGTATCTATCTGACAGTGTTAGATGATGCTACATGGGTAGTTTAGAGCAAAATATAATTTCTCCTTCTCCATCTTTTTCTCAGCAACCGGGAATTGGTGGGGAAGGTAAGAAAATAAACTTATTTTAAAAAAGTCAGTTATGATATGATAAGCTCATGCAATTAAAGGATAGGTTCACAGTTTTTCAAGTCTGTCTTAAAACAATAATCAGGTGCCCAGAAGAACATATGTTTTTCTTGCTGTAATCATTCCTCCTGTTATTACTGGACATTTACTGCAGATTTACACACATGGTGCTTGATGGAGGACAAAATCCACAGCTCTCCATCTGTTCAAAAATGTATTGAAAAGTTTATTTGAAGCTAATATTAGGCTTCAACCATCCAAAATAGTCAAATCAAGAAGATACCTTTCAAAGTTAACAGTCTTTTTAGTGACAAATTCCTTCTTTTGCTACTATACTTTCACTGCAACTCAACAGGAAAACGCTGCCTGTTGAGACACAAATAGGGAATTTTTTACTATAAAGACTGTTAACTGTGGGAGGTCTCGACTTTATCCACTAACTCAGACTGCTGAAGCTTCAAATTAGCTTCAGATAAACTTTAAATACATTTTTGCTCAAAACAAGGTCTGTGGATTTTCTCCCCCATCACTTACATTGACTACGTTCACAGTAATATTAAATATTAATAGTAAAATATTCCGGTTTTTGCCCTTATTCTGAAAAAGACAGTATTCCTACTAAGCTTTTTAAATGGCTAATGAAAATTAATATTACTGGTTACATGCAGAGGGTCTGCAGGCAGTGAAGTAAACCCTCGACCTGAAAAACATTAGTGATATTTATAATTTATATTGATATGACTGACATTGTAAATTTATAGTTACAGGAACATCCAGTACCAAGGTTGTCCCATGATGTTTACAACACTGCTGAGTGTTTTTGGTGCATTACACGAGTCGTTACTGTCAGTCCATTGCTTCATGTCAGGATAATAACCAATCCCCTCCGTCCCTGTTGTGAAGAAGGCACGCTCTGTTTTTCCAGCCCCCCCCCTGAACAGCTCTCTACTCTCCTCTCATTCCTCTTGTCTGTCTGCCTTCTTGCTCCATTTTGCCTGTCCAGTGGTAAATAAGCAAGAGGGCTGTGTGTCGCAAACGGCAGTAAAAACCGCAATTGAAATGTTTATTCAGAGTGCGCTGTGTTCATGTCCAAAAAATGCTCCTAAAACCCGAATAATACTGGCATATCCTACGTGTCTTCTGTATCAGAAAGTACTACATTTGGAATAAGGCCTAATTCACAATATCCAAACTGTTTACATATTGTCATAGTCAGAATAATAGTGGAATATTAGTGTGCATGTACACATAGTCAATGTAAGCACATTTGGAGGGGTTTATCTAATGGTCAGTGTGAACAGGAGGAATAATTACAGCAAGAAAAACCTGTTTCAGTGTCCATATCGACACCTGACTGTTGTTTCAAGACAGACCTGAAAAATTATGAATCTATCCTTTAACATTTTTGACATAAATATCATTTTATCATGAATTTGCAGCAGATTATTGTCTTTCTTTCTTAGTGACGCCTCACCAAGACGCCACATTTCTGTACACGGAGCCACTGGGCAGAGTTGTTGGAATGTGGATAGCCCTGGAGGACGCCACTGTTAATAATGGCTGCCTGTGGTTTATCCCGGGGTCACACAACAGTAAGCTCACAGTATAACTTTCTTCACACTGTTGCCTCAGATAGTGGTTGTTGCACTCATCCAGACACTATTTGGTTTCTCATCATACTGTATGAATTGGTATGTTTTATTCCTCTCCTTTTCCCAGTCGGTATTACCCGGCGAATGGTGCGTACCCCAAAGGGCACCTTTCCCCTGACAGACTTCATCGGTAAAGAGCAGGACTATGATGAAGATAAGTTTATCGCGACACCGGTTAAAAAAGGTAAATCACATGTGTCTTTAAATTTAAGTGGCTATTTTTAGACACTTTCTGACTGAGGCTCTGTCAGGGACGCACAGTATGCTACACAAGACAAAAATATCCAGTGATTGGTGTGGAGATGCACAGGTGTCATTCATTCAGAGGGAGTTTTTGAGCCAATTTTGGTAAAATATCTAAATGCACTGTATTCATATTATGCATCGTGTATTGCTTGAAACAAATAGTCATTTTAAGGAATATGTCAACATTTTTGGAAATTTTGTGGGACGCCTGGTCAATAAATAGTCCTGCGCACACAAAAACCACAAAATGTGTTTTTTTACACTTTTGTTTTTGCACAAATTAAATGAGCTATAACAGTAAGCTTCAAAGGTGCTGTTTTTGTTAGGCTGATTTTGTTAACTTCTGACAGAGCCAGGCTAGCTGTTTCCCCTGTTTCTAGTGTTTATGCTAAGCTAAGCTAACCAGCTGCTAGCTATAGCTTCATACTTACCGCACAGTCATGAAAGCAGTATTAATTTTATCATCTAACTCTAAATAAAAGCGAGTAAGTATATTTCCCAAAATGTCAAACTGTTTCTTTTAATGAGTCCACAGAAAATTAACCTATTAACAATTTTGGAAAATAATTAAACTTTTAAGTAATTTACCAGTAAAAATGCCAAACCATCGCTGTTTCCAACTAGTTTTTATATTTTTCTGAACTAAATATCTTTGGGTTTTGGTCTTCAGGTCAGACAAAACAAGCAAATTGTAGTTTTTCACTATTTCTGACATCCTGTAGAGGAAATGATTAATCTGAAAAATAATTGACAGATTCACTGATAAAAAAGAATTATTGTTTTTTGCAGCCTTAGTACTGTGTAGCACCAAATAAAGCTATGAGATGGGGTGAACTACTGCACATTCCCAACCTATCCGACCATTTCTCCTTGTTCAGGCGGCGTCGTCCTGATCCATGGTCAAGTTGTGCATCGCAGTGCTGAAAACACCTCTGAAGACTCCCGCCATGTTTACGCCTTCCACATGATGGAGTCCCAGGACACCCACTGGAGCCCCGACAACTGGTGAGGATTTATTGGAGCTGGGCTGTTTTTTATGCTGTTTACATTTTTTTTAGGTTAGTCAGGTGTTTTACAGCAGATGGATATCAAAATCAGCAAATAGAGGAGGACATTATATGTGAAAGTCCTGCATTTAAAGTCCTACTGAAGTAAAAGTATGAAAGTATTACCAGTTAAATTTACTTAAAGTACTAAAGTAAAAATACGTGTTTACAGAAAATCGGGCTTTGACTTATATATTTAATAAAATGAACAAAGTACATTCTTAATACTGATAAGTCAATGCATAAGAAGCATTTAATTGTGGAGCTACTTTGGACTACTTTGTAAGGGTCACAAGATAAATCTGAGGAGTCTTGAGATGATTGGGTAGGAATTTTTAAGAACCTTTCTTTAATCTTTTCATATTTGAAGAATTTCACCTCCTTGGGCCTCAAACTGTTATTTATTTGAAACTATGTGAGGGAAAGTGTCTCTTTGGTGTAACTGCAAACAACTTGTTGACATCTGAAACATGACAAAGAGACACAAATACATGATACTGATTTTTTTTAAGGGCCCACAAGGCAAATGGTTTGGGAACCACTTGTTTAATCTGTAACAATGCAATTATTATCATTACTTAATTAAGTTATAATGTCATTTTATGTTAACTTTTCATCTGAGAAGTAACTAAGCTGTAAAATAAATGAAGTGGAGTAAAAAGTACAATATTTACCTTTTGAAATGTAGTGGAGTAGAAGTATCAGGCAGCGTAAAATGAAAATAAGTACCTTAAAATCATATTTAAGCACAGTACTTGAATACTGTTCTTAGTACCACTGATGTCCTGAGACGTTTAAGTGGCACTATGTGTACTTTGAAAGAAGAAATAAGAAATTCTTCCTCTTACAGATGAAAAGTTGAATTCATAACCATTACAAATTTGTCTTGTTTAAGTCAAAACACTCAGACGTTTTGTTGCTACAACCTTTCTCGGTCTCATATGACCAGTAGCTAATGGTGGCTAATGTTAGCTAATGGTAGCAAACTTTACATATAACTGTGTAACTGACATTGAATTACTCCTCTTCACTTGTGCTACTGTTTCTGAATGTCACAGATAAACATTTCAATGTTTGTTTGTTTGTTGTTTTCTGCTCTTTAAGTCTTTAAAATGAGAGGAAATTCAGTGTGCCGCGGTGGCGGCTGTTCAACGTAACGAAGTAAAGAAAGCACTACAGCATAGCTTTAGCAAGACTACAAAATGTTTGCTGATCAGATGGACACTGTAGCCACAAAAGACTGATACGAGATAATAATGAATGCTAAAACATAGTGTAACAGTGTATCGGAGTAACAAGTAGAGAAGACACTTACTCTATAGAGCTATATACTGTATGTTAAGTTAGCTAACATTAGCCACCACAAACTACTGGTCACACCAGACCAAGTACGGCTGTAGCAGCATGTATTGAAATAAACAAGGATGTGTTTTATAGCTTATTAATTCAGGTTTTCATTTGTAAAAGTCACTTAGTGTCACTTTAAGACTCAAGTTTTAACCCATCTGTCATGTTTCCTTTTCTTCGGTCATTGAAGGCTGCAACCCACTGAAGAGCTCCCTTTCCCGCCTCTCTATGCTAAGTGAAGGATGTCTTTGATGCTGCATTTCATGGAAAAGACACAAGAGCTTTTCTTTCCCGATGAAGGACCAACATGTATGAACAGTTTTAATCAGAGCAGATGTACTGCAGTTTCTCACAGCTTGTTTTATATATTGTGACACCATCTGTTTCTCTAAGCTACTGAACAGAGACACAATTTCTTCAGCAGCAAAATCAGTAGTGGCTCAATGATATCTAAAGCACATTTTGATGAATTTATCAATGTTTTTTAAATGAGAATTTTTAAGACTGAAAATTAATTTGAATAAACATTTTAAACCTTGTGACCAGATTTCTATGGATACTCCACAATACAACTTAGACACTTAGATCCACTTTTATTCAGGATCTACTCATCAACATTGTCACCAACCAGCTTTATTTATGTTTAAGGTAATTTTTTCCCCATGTTTGTGTCAAAATGGGATGGCAGATTCCTATTCTTTTTACAGACAACAGTAAGCATTTTTATTTTCAAGTATGATCATTTTAAGACGCAACTAAACTTTATGTAAGAATGATTATAAACCACAACATCCAAACTTTTTAGGTTAATCTTAAAATCAAAATTGAGAAAGCCAAGGGTTAGTGTTTATGTTGTTTTATTTAAATCAAAGTGCAATCACTCCGTCACTCACACAGCTCCCTATTCTCAGTCCTCAAATGAGTATTAAACATATAGACTAAAGATCAGAAGCATATCAATTTCATCGCTCTTCTCTGATGCACTCAACATGCAATATTACATTTTCAAAAATGTAAAGATGATTTGCAAAAATAACATACCAGCAGGATCATGCAAATAAATTGTCATCACAACATAAAAAAAACACCAAAGAAGATATATACGGATGAACGTAAACTAAAAGCTGTTAATTCATTCATGCTGAAAACATGTTTCAGGTTATAAACTGTAGCATTTTCCATCTCTGGGTGAATGGTGAGATGAAACCTGATGACATGTGAGGATATTAAGCAAATATTAAATAATAATTATGATAAACTGTAGCAAAAAAAAAAGTTGCTTTAAAAGGAAGGGCTTATGTTCATAGTTTTGGCCCAAAGCATATCTACAGACTATACAGACCAGGGTGTGAAGGCTCAGTATCACAAGGAAATGTACTATATATTAAGTTTACCTGTAAGGGGTCCCATCAAACCACAGAAGTATTGAACAAAATAAATTTACCAAACAAAAAATATACTGTTTGAATACCTGTGTACATGTTACAGTACTGGAATTTCACATTAGTGTCATGCAGGAGCATAGTGATTTTCTGCCATATCGAAGTATAAACCAGCCCTTATAAAGAAGAGTTGAGAGGTGTTCTTGACGTCTGCCATGCTTTCATCTACAGCGTCTACAATACTAGGTTACATGTGATAGAAAATATACTTCTTAAGGCAAATATATTCAGCAGTAAGTCTTTTTATATTGCCATAGGGGAGGCAAAAATAATCTAATAAACATGTCGATTGAGAAAAAGACATATCAATAAGCTAACTTTAAATAATGTTCTTCAAAGGCAATACAAAGGCATGTGTCCATTTGCAAAAAAAAAAAAAAAAAAAAACAAGGTACAAGATAAGAAAACCTCTTCATTGATGATTAAAATGTGCCATTTAGCAGCGTCCGTACCCTCTACGAGTCCAGAGTTCTACATGTTTACAGGACATTTTTCCACTTTGCTAAACTTAATCTCCTGTTGCATAATTCAGGAGGTGTTGGTCGAGTACCCACGGGGTCAGGGCGGTGACACGCTAAGAAACGTACACCGCTGTCACTAAATTTAAATATTTAGCAACATTTTTTCTGACATTTCTTAGTATTTTAAACACTCATTTCTCAAAGCAACTGATACTGAAGTGACTTGTGATCTGAAGACAACAGACTCTAGTGTCATGCAAACATCAAGTCTGCTGCCAAATAAAGGACGGAGCAGATTTTTTTTTAGTGCCACATTGGTTTTGTTGTGATAACATTTACCTGGCTTGATTTATTTCTTGTGCTAGTAAAACAACTCCCCTTTCCAGTGATTCCTAAAGGGACTTCTATGATTTTCTACTATCATATTTATTACACATTATTTTCCCAAATTCACCATTCTTTCTTCCTCCTAGAAAGGGGGTGAAAGGGATCTGCAGACCCCTGTGTTTGTTTGTGCCATCTGTCCGGTCAAAGCAACAGCAGGATGAAGAGGTAGAGTGGGAGTAGGAGGTTGTCTATTTGGGAGGTGTAGGCCTCCAACATGGCCACCAGAGTGATGGAGCCAACAATCCATGAATAGGTGGAGTTCAGGTTGATGCTCGCATCGAAGATAAGAAACATGGCCACGGCGATGATCTGGGCGAACACAGAAGTTGCAGTTCCCTCCATTGTTTTCTTAGTGCCGGGCCAACGGATCTCCCCCATAGTGCTGCCAAACACAGACGCCACAGTGTCTCCGACTCCCACTGCCAGCACACCTGCATAAGGCACCAGGCCGCCCGCACCAGGAAGAATCCCCTTAGGGGCGCAGGGACCAGGGAACAGCCAAATGGGCAGAGACATGCCCAGCAGCAGGTAGATGTGGGTCAGGATGAGAGGCCCACAGTCCCGCTCATCCAGAAACAAGGTGAGCAACTGCCTGAGCAGCTGACCCACCGGGCGGATTCGAAAGTACCGCACATACTCCAGGAACAAGAAAACTGCCAAGCAACCCACAGACGCCACATGGAGCAGCTGTCTGTCGTATATCAGCCCTGGAACATACGTGGCCACTACAATCAGATGGAAGTACTTCCTGACAATAGTCGAGGCCTGGTGCTTCTTGGATCCTGACTGGCGCTGGTAGTTCTGGTGTAACACAACACATATGGCCACGACCCCTAGAAACACCCAGTACCCCAACAGACAGAGTCTTCTGTCATTTAACGTGACAAAGTCCAACAGCCACATGATGGGGTGCCGGCCGATGAACAGAGAGAGCCACGGCATGAGGATTCCCAGACCCAGAACGGCTGTCATCATGTGAAAGAAAAGTGATGACACCCAGGTCTCGGACTCCATGAAGCAGAAGAGCAGGGCAAAGAAAACGCCCAGCAACAGTGAGCCCACCACTATGACCGGCAGGAAATAGTTCACCGGATCGCCTTTCACCTCTGCCAGGTTCAGAGAGCGCTTGATGAGCTGGTTGACGATGAAACTGATCCCACCGACGATGAGGAGCGCCTCTCCGGGTGTGAAGCATCTTGGCAGCAAGTAAAGTACAATCAGACTGAGATAGACGAAGATCAACAGAACCTCTAACACCTCGATGACCTCAGACACCGTCAGCGTCTGCTTTGTCGTGTAGAGGATTGCACTGCCAGCCATGCCTGCGATCACGCAGGTGTTTGTGGGCACGGGTCTGGTGATGCCCAGCGCAATCAGGGAGAGAAACAGAGCCAGCATCATGCCTGTGATGGTGATCACCATGGAGAAGCGCTCGAAGTAGACATTCCCTGAGGCAGAGCACTTTTCCCTCAGCGCCAGGCCCAGTAAAGGCATCACCATGGAGGCCGGGACGATGCCGCTGTTTGCTGCAGGACGGAACTGGAACACCGCGCCCCCTGACCTGAGCAGACGGTCCCATTTGTGCTGTACGTAGAACGCCTGGATGACGAGGGCTATGCTACACCAGGAGTGCTGGTTCCAAACCGCCATGTGGACACACAGCACCACAGCCAAAACTACAGCGGACTCCACGAGCACCGGGTTGATCTGCATGGCTGCAGGGTGGAGGCTCGCAGGGAGGCGATGGAGGGAGGGAGGGAGGGAAAGGGTTGATCTGAACAGATGGTCTGCAACAATGAAGGCCTTCTTCTGTCAGTTCCTCTCTCTCGCACACATCATCACTTTTCACTTGCTGAGGATGTCTGGAAAAAATGGAGAGAAATTGAATCAGCCAGGTAACCATTCAAGAGGAAATATGTGAATAAACACGTAGAATAATGACAGTAATTATAAGTATCAGGTTCACAGTTTTTCAAGTCTGTCTTAATCCATTTGTCAGGTTCTCAAATGAACATAGAAACATGTTTTTCTTGCCATAATCATTCCTCCGGCAGTCCTCCTCCTGTGCAAAAATGTATTTAAAAGTTTATCTGAAGTTAATATGAAGCTTCAGATAGAAGTAGATATCTTTCAGTGTTACAGTCCTTTTAGTGCCAAACTCCTTCTTTTTGTTATTATACTTCCACTGCAGCTCAAAAGGGAAACACTATCCACAAGAGGGAATTTGATATTAAAAAGACTGTAAATGTGGGCAGATATCCTCTTGATATGACTAACTCAGACTCCTGAAGCCTCAAATAAGCTTCAGATAAACTTTTAAATGCTTTTTTGCTCAAAAGAAGGACTGTGGAGTTTGTCCCCCATCACTAACATTGTTTAAAGAGATCTTTTAATAACCATTATGAACAGGAGGAATGATTACAGCGAGGAAAACCTCTTTCAGTGTTCATATGGACACCTGACTGTTGTTTTAAGACAGACCTGGAGAAATTGTGAACCTGTCCTTTAAAGCAAATATGACAGCCTGACTGAATCACTGTCCATGAGTCATGTTGGTTCACTTGAACAGTGAACCTTGGTCCTACTTTATCCGCTGCTTTCTGTCGTGAACTATGGCCACACTGAACATTCACCTAGTCAGTGTGAAATCCACACCGCTGTGAGACCAAATAAAGGAGACAGCAGGAGAAATATTCTTTCTGCATAAACCTATTGTTCCTGTGTGGGGTTGTTTGGAGGTTGGATTGTATGTCTACTGGGCTGAATCAGCTGTGGATGTTGTATTAACACACGACCATCGTTTCTGTCGGATACAGTGAAAAGAAAAATGTCTCCACTTATTTGTAACATCCATGTTAATACAGCCAAGGATGCTGCAACCTCCAGCAGCATCAAGCTAACGGCAGACAAAAAAAACAGCTGACTCTACCGAGGTAGCATAACGCCACACCGGGAATAATACACAAGCTGACAAAGACAAGCGTACGTACCACATAAGTGCAGTGTTATCTGGACGGAGTTGTGCCGCGATGTGAATTGGTGCCGTCCTTTTTGACAGATTTCTTCCCTTTGTCAACTGTCGCCTCTCTCACACCCAGAAGGAAGGGGCCATATTTGACAGCTGGGTCACGTGGTAAACCCGTAAAAAAAAACCTCTTAAAGGCGTGATTTTTCATTATTTTGGTTTATTTTTTGTATTAAACATTTTAAAAAATCTCATATCGTGAAGAAGCTATGTGTTGTCAATTAAACATATTTTAATTCACTTCGTATCGGGCGCATTACAGCGTACAGTCAGTCCAATGGGAAAAAACAAAACAAAACAAAACAAACATCATATAACCGCTTTCATAAGCAGGCAGAAGAATAAAAAGTGCACAGTATTACACTTTAATGGGAAAAAGGCAGGAATGTGTTTTTTTTAAATTTAGTGAGCCACTGGAAACATAGCCAAAATATCGACGGTTATGTTTAACTCCACAAGATGGCGGTAATGCAAGAAACTGCCGTTCACATCTAAAACATCTAAAAGGAAGAAGAAGGCAACGGCGGCGGTGACGTCAGAGCATAACAACCAATCACATGGCAGGAACGAAGATGGCGGAATCGGAGATGAGCGTCAGGTAGGCAAATGGCAATAAACTTTAGCTAACGTCTATATTTATTAAGTCATTTTTCTTAAAAATGTGCTCGCCAGGAAGCATTTCTACACAACTTTGTCAGCTTGTCAAGCCCCACCAAGTGTAACATTTATACTTGACTGTGTGTCTGTAAAGCTGTTAGCGCCACGCTAACTTAGCTTAGCAAGCGCTAGCAGTTAAACGTTTGAATGCTTTCAACAGCGCGGTGTGTGTCAGCCAGCCGCATGTCAACAACAGCATGTCACCGCTGTGAGCTGTGAAGTTAACTCTGGTTATTTAACCACACGAGGAGACGTCGGTCATATTTCGAGACATAACGCTTTTCATTTAGCTCCAATAATCGTTGAGACTCGACTCTGGTTAGTTGGTGTTTGTGACAAAGGCGAAGCTAGTGTGTGGGGACAATAGCTAAGTTAGTTATGATTATTTGAATGGGAAATGTTATCCTTCGCATATGCAGTTTGAAAATAGACGCACGAGTCAGAGAATCCTAAAGGGAAATTAATGTGTTAACGTTACATCAGCCACGTCATATAAATCAAGAAACAGATACAATTAAAGGCTAAATTAGTATATGCAGTAACTAAATAGACTAACTCAAAGGGAAATAAAAGTATTACATCCACTTGGCATGAATCAAAATACAAAAACAAACAGGTATAGAAAAGAAGCAAATACAATTAAAGGCTAAATTAGTATATGCAATAATTAAACCGACTAACTCAAATATAAAATAACAAATAGTATCTCGGTATAGTCAAGTGGATATTGATAAGGTACCATGGTGCACAGTTGTCTATGGATGTTAGAGTTAAGTGTACATTGATACTTGAAATGAGACACCGCTGGAGAAACTGAAGCTTCACCAGCCTTGTTCCTGGCATTAAATCAAATGAACTGGATGTTGCTGTCAGTTAACAGTTAATATGAACTGACAATTTTCTTATCGGGGAAAATGACTGGAGGTGTAACGTTGAAGGCGGGTGTTTTGAAATGCATCCATGAGTGTCACTATCTAGTTTTAAGGGCTGCAACACATTGATCTTTATGTAGTCATCTAATCTTTCCATCAGTTCTGAAGTTGCAATGACGCTTACACTGCAACAGCTTTTTTTTTTTTATCAGTATCAGTGCATACTTAAACTACTTATTTAATTTCAAACCCTGAAGTGCTGCTGAAATTATTACTTTCACAACAGGTATTACAACAGGTTTTTTAGAGAAAAAGAATTAATCTAGGGCTGCAACTAATGACTATTTTCATTATGGATTTATCCGATGTATTGTTTAGTCAATGCAGTATCACAAAACAGGGAAAAATGCCCATTGCAACTTCCCAGAGTCTAAGATGACATCTTCAACTGTCCCAAAATTGTCCTGGTATTATATTAAATGTTCTCAAAACTCAGTTGAGATACAGTTTATAGATAGTATGACCAGACGGTTACAAGACAAGTCTTCTGTTCTCCTAAAAGAATAGCAACTACAGTATAAACAATGTAGAAAAACCTCAGAAGTTGACAGATTTGTATTGTCATATTGCTCGTCCTTAATCTGCCTAGTTGACCAAAATGTGCTTTGACATGCAGATGAACTGATCACTATTCATCAATGTACACTGCTGTGAATTAATTGATGTCTGTGAGGGTTTCACTGAAATGTATCCATTCTTCTCTTAGGAGCTGTCGAGAATTATGGACCATATTACTGGGAAGATCAGCACTGCGAGAGCCGGTACATCTTCTTGTCACATGACTTTATGTATATATATATAGGAGTGTGTAGCTACTAAAACAGCATATAATGTGAGAGGATTTGTCTCGGAGGTGGTCAGATAGTTGCGTTGTAATTTGATTCTAGTTTTTGTAATAAATGGAATAGACTTATTTGGTAGGTTCAGATCTATCAAAATCACACATCCTAATATCAGTTAGTTGCTTTTTGATAAAGAAAGTATGATTTACTGCCCTCTGAGATCATATTTTTGACACAGGGGTACAGAAAATGACACTAGCCCCAATGATTCAAATGATTGTCTCTCTTTATTATATAATCTCTAACGGTCACAGGGTCAGATAGAGGCAGAACTTGACAGACACTGGGACAGACTACATCAAGGACTCAGTTACTACAAGTCACCCAGGTATATTACAGTTATTTTGATTCTGACATCAAATACATTATTATTTATATCAACTGGAGGGGTAATTTTCAGCGTCCTTTGTTCCAGTTCCTCTTCTGCTGGGAAAGTGAAGGAGAACAAAGATGTTGCACAACCATTGAAGGATTTTGGTCTGAGGATCAGTAAACTGCTGGTAAGAGTTAAAAATTTCAGTTGAAATTCACAATGATTCATAGTTCAAAATGAAAGACTATACTTCCTGTTGACCTCTTGTGCAATGACTTAATGCTTTAATAATGTTACAGGGTCTTGATGAGCAGCAGAGTGTGCAGCTTTTACAGTGTTACTTACAGGAGGACTACAGAGGAACCCGTGATTCATTAAAGGTGCCTGTCCTCTCTTTGATAATTCAGTTGTGTTGGAATTCTAAAGAAAATGATAAATATGTCACAGTTTTCTTTTTTTAAACCTATAAAATAGATTAAATTCACCATTTTCTATGAGGAACAAAAGTCTCTACTATTTTAAAGCATTGCTCTTCTTAAATTTGATTATATGGTGTTTAAGGTCAAATAACCAACAACTGTACAATAAAGGTATTCATGGCTGGAAGAAAAAAAATGTCATTGACCTGGTTGTATTTATAACACATTTTACAATGTGTAAGACTGTATGAAGATAT
Organism: Thunnus albacares; assembly: GCF_914725855.1. Classification (NCBI taxonomy): domain Eukaryota; kingdom Metazoa; phylum Chordata; class Actinopteri; order Scombriformes; family Scombridae; genus Thunnus; species Thunnus albacares. The sequence goes on from NC_058123.1 coordinate 10,442,041, forward strand.
TATTATGAAAGATATTCAGATGGTGAATAACAGAATCTCCCACACAGGTTGTTCTCAAGGATGAGCGACAAAGCCAGACGCTGCTGTTGAAGGTCAGTATCTGATACCTGCAGCCATTTACCTGCTGTATAGTCTAGTTGTTTAGTTTCCTTATTTAATCCAGTGAGTTTGACTGCATGTTTGTTTGTGTCCACAGATAGCGGACTATTACTACGAGGAGCGCATGTGTCTGCTCAGATGTGTCCTCCTCTTGTTGACATACTTTCAAGATGAGCGACATCCCTACAGGGTAAGAAGCAGCCGGATCTGGGTCATGTTGGATCATTTCATAACATGGCTTTATTTTCGCATTTCACACACAAAAAAAAAGGTTTTAGTTGTTCTTATTTTAACATAACTATTTGTTTTTGTCCAGGCTGAGTACTCGAACTGTGTCAATAAACTGGAGAAGGACCTAGTGAGCAACTACCAGTCACAGTTTGAGAACCTCTTCAAAGCAGAAGCACCAACATGGGAAACCCACGGAAACCTGATGGTGATTATGTGGTTCATACGTCTGGTTCACATTTGGTTAATACTCTGTGTATCGTAACCTAAATCTAATGTAAATACCGCATATAATTCTTCACGTTTTGTGTGTTTGACAGACGGAGAGGCAGGTGTCACGGTGGTTCCTGCAGTGTCTGAGAGAACAGTCCCTGCTGCTGGAGATCATCTTCCTGTATTATGCGTACTTCGAGATGAGCCCATCCGACCTGCTGAGCTTCACCAAAATGTTCAAAGAGCAGGGTTTTGGTTTGCGGCAGACCAACAGACACCTAGTAGACAAGAGCATGGATGCGCTGGTTGACCGGATCGGGTAAGAGCTCTTTGAGAGAGTTTGTGTGTATGTGCCTTTTGATCATGTTTACAAGTGACGTGTAATCCAGGAAGGTATGTCTATTTGTGGTTTGTGACTTAATGCACTGCAAACTTAGCAGACAGAACATGCATCTATATGACAAATGCAAACCACAAACAAACACATCTGACACCATAAAGGTCATTCACCGGATGTTTTAGGCTGATACCAATGTTAAAGAGTTAAAAAATAATCCAATAACAAAACATCAGCGGGTATTGATTTTTTTTTTTTTACATAAACATATAACATAAACAATTTTTACAAGGATTCCTTAAAATTGTTGTTTAAAGAATTGTGATGATGTGCACTGAATGGGACAAACTATGTAATGATGTCACTGTTTCTAAATCTTAGACATTTCTGCACTCTCAACGCCAATATCTGCAGTATGCTAATATTGGGTGCTTTACCAATGTGGCTGATTTATGGTTGGGCTCTAATTCATTGCTTACTATTTTATTATATGCATGATCTTTAATGTCTTGTCTGTTTCTCTAATCTGCAGATACTTGAGCTCTCTCATCCTGGTCGAGGGAATGGACATAGACTTCCTGCACAAGTGCGCCTTGGAAGACTGTACAGAGCAGCATCAGTTCTCCAGTGCTCCTGATGTTGTTAAGGTTTGATTTGAGTCTCTAAATACAGCAGACATTAACATAATGTAATGCAACCATGGAGTCAAACCATTTTTATATTTGCATAACTGAATTTATTAATCACAAATTTGCCACAGGGGGGCTTTACAATCTGTACAATCATACAACACCTTCTATCTTAGACCCTCAATTCAAATAAGGGGAAAACTCCCCCCCCCAAAAAATAGAGCTGGATGCAACAGTGTTTGTCAAAATTGCACCACAGACACACACACTAGAAGAAGCGAAATTACTAATGAAGATTTCAACTTGTGGAAAAACATTTCTGTTTTTTATTTTCAATTTTTATCACTTTTATTCTTGGTAAAATACGGACCGGTCATGACTTAGATATTCCTCATGAATATATGAGGAATATCTTAGTCATAAAATATATAAAATTAACTGTTTTCCATCAATCTGTCTGAACGCTGTCTTTAGATCTTCAGGTATCAGCGTTTATCCACATAAATTACAGAAGATTATCACAGACTGAAAGAATTGATTTAGGAACCTAAAATAAATCTTACAGACATCTGAACCTGCGTATTTTCTCCGCATCTTCCAGGAGATGGATCAGCTGCTGTTGACGTTCGGTGACATCCCTCATCATGGTCCCGTGCTGCTGGCCTGGGTCCTGCTGAGACACACGCTGAGACCAGACGAGTCCAGCCCCGTGGTCAGGAGGATAGGCAACACCGCTCTGCAGCTGGCGGTGTTTCAGTACCTATCAACCATGCTGAAAGGTCTCGGAGTCTCAGGGAATAACGTAAGAGAACACAGATACACATTCTTAAGAAGTGAAGATTAAAAAGAAAATCTATAACTTTTAGTTAAAGGAAAACAGTCTCTCTTTTAATGGTTACTCTTGTTACTGCTGGGAAAACCCTGCCCCTCTGCTGCTCTCAATATCTAATATACTGAAATGTCATCCTGTTGCTGCGCGCTTTTGAACAGAAATACATCAAGTTTAACGAGGTCTTAAGCCACGCTCTAATCAAAGGCCATAGAGCAAGTAGTTCTCATATCTTTATCCTCTGAGTTAAGAGTACTTCGGGGTTTTTCTACCGGGTAGTTAAATGTAATCACAGACCTAAATCAGTCTCTAATGAGATGGCTGGAATAAAAACCACTTGGCAGAAGGGAAACATGCTGAGCTGTGGATCAGTTTATAGTCATAATCATGCCTCTCAAACTGTGGTGTATATCAGCAGTGAAGCCAGACGTTACACCACACTTAAAAATGTACTCGCATTCTTGGAGTCAAAAACTAAAAGCTTTTGGGGACTTTTGCACAGTTTTTTTTTAATGGGAACAAATTATATAAAATTCCAAACCTGGTTGAGTCTGACCTCCTGAAAATAATTCACCACCAATCACCTTTCCATCCTGAATTTTAAACACCAGTTAAATACACACATACCAGAAGGTATCATCCTTTATTCTCATATTTGTATTGTTATACTAAATAAAACTCTTCATCTCTTTGTCTCTCCAGTGTACAGCGAGCACAGCAAAGATGTGTATCTACGGCCTCCTTTCATTTGTGATCATTTCTTTTGAAGAGGAAAGCTTACAGGTACGCAGGCGGATTTTTACACGTCTATCTATTAACCCGTCATGGTCATATTTTTCATATTTGTAACCTGTGTTGGTGATTTGCCCTCCTCATAACGCACGTGACAGGCCGACGGTGTGGCGACACAGTGTTCCCACCTGATCGATGCAGCCTGTGAAGTCCTCTCTGCTCCCAGTCTGGCTGAAGTCTTTTGGGAAATGGTGAGAAAGAAAAAAAAAACATAACAGAGGAAGAGTAATTAGATAACGAGAGTGAGAGCTGTAAATAATCTGTCCTGTTTCCTAAAATGTTAATTCTAGAAGCCAAACATGGGATTGGGAATGATCCTGGACAGTGCAGTCGGGATGTTCCCTCATAAGATCGGACCGCTGTTACAGCTTCTAACCGCACTTCTGTCAAACAAGTCGACTGTTAAAAAGGTGAATTTCACACAGAAACAAACTCACTCACTGTTTTCACTTCCTTATCTAAATTACTAAGCAATGTGTTTTTACCTTTTTATGCGACAGGTGTACAACTTTTTGGATAAGATGTCCTTCTACACACAAGTTTACAAACATAAGCCCAATGATATCATCTCCAAGGACGACGAGACACTGTGGAGGAGACAGACGCCAAAACTTCTTTACCCGCTCGGTTAGTTTTTCGGTTGTTACTGTGAGATTTGAATACAGACTCAAAGTTTTGTTTGCCAAAGAATGTCCAAGGGTCTGGTTTTTGATGTGTATTTGTCGAAATCATTTCATGTTTCTCTCGTGTGACGTACCTCTATCAGGCACGGGGCAGACTAACCTGTGGATGCCACAAGGAGTGCTGGGCCAAGTGATGATCGGAGGCGAGCAGGGCTACGTGGTGCGCTGGGATTACTCCTACAGCTCCTGGACTCTGTTCACCTGTGAGGTGGAGATGCTGCTCCATGTTGTTTCAACCGCAGGTATAAACCTGATCATTCATTACCTACACAAGCAGACTGTACTCTCATTTAATCCTCACACATAAGGAATAAAGCTCCGTTACACAATGTTTGCAGTATTTGTAATTAACCATCTAGTGATTCATGTAATGATTACCATCAATGGTAATTATAATTATTTATATTTAGAAAATGGAAAAAGTGATGCACAGTGATCATTGCACTCAGAGTCCAAAGTAATGTCATGAAACTGATTTCTTAGTCTAGTAAACAGCCCAAAATGTTTAATGAAACAAAAAAAAAAATCATTAAAAATATTTAACTATTATTTTTTTTAATGGATTTAATCTGAAGATTGTTTTCTCGATTAATCAGTGAATCCTTTTGTCTATAAAATTTCAGAAAATTTGTGAAAAATGCCCATCATAATGTTAAAATGTTTTGTTTTATCCAACCGTCCAGAATCCAAAGTTTACTATCATGTAAGACACAAAAAAAACCCCTTCAAATTCTCACATTTGAGAAGCTGCAACCAGCAAAAGTTTGGCATTCTTCCTTAATTACTAAAACGATTATTTGATAGTGAAAACAGTTGCCCAAAAATGTTTTGTCTGCCGATTAATCACCTAATCGTTGTAGCTCTAAAACGTTTGCTGCAGATGTTTGGTTATTTCATTCTGTCAGTTGATTAATTTAATTAAATTTTTTTTCTTCCCAGCATTGTTAATTTGTGTTTGTTCTGCCTTTTCTTGTACTAGATGTCATCGCTCACTGTGTTCGTGTGAAGCCGATCCTGGATCTGGTCCATAAGATCATAAGCACAGACTGGACCGTGTCAGATTGTCTGTTGCCTCTCACTTCACGCATATACATGCTGCTGCAGAGGTAAATCAAGTTACTGATTAACTCTTAAGTGTGTTTATTTTGTGCTTCATTTTTAAAATAGTCTTAATTTTAAAACCGAGAATGGATTTTTTTTTTTTTCCCTTTGGTAATTTGTGTGTTTCCTGTCTGTCAGATTAACGTCGGTCATCAACCCTCCAGTGGACGTGATCGCCTCCTGTGTGAACTGCCTCTCCGTACTGGCTGCAAGGATGCCAGGGAAGGTGGGTACACTGGCTACTTCTAGTGTGAACAGTCTTGAATCCTCTTCACACACATCTTCTTAATGTTTTTTTTTTGTTTGTTTGTTTTTCTTTTTAAACTTTCAGGTGTGGTCCAGTCTGCACCACACAGGTTTCCTCCCCTTTGCCTCAAACCCTTTGACCAGCATGGCCCAGTGTGTGAGGTAAAGAAAAACTCAAACTTTGTGCTGTGCTGTGTTTAATTTGACTGGAAAACATCAAGGAGTTTAACATTTTTTGGGGTCAAATTTTTCTTTTTTTCTTGTAGCGCTGAAGGGATGAAAGCAGGTAACTATGGCAACCTGCTAGTCCAGATTGAGCAGCCTAGAGGGGAGTACGCTGTGACCATCGCCTTCCTCCGTCTCATCACAACCCTGGTCAAGGTATTTTTCACTGAATGAGATGCACACAAATGTTTTTCATGCCGACTTTTTGTAGGAGCAGCTGAACATTGTAGTTTTACATAAAATAAAGAGGTAAATATATTATTTTTTTTATCTTTAAATGCCCTGCTGCTATAATGTGCATCATGTCTCTCTTCCATCTTCCTCTGTTGATTATTTCAGGGTCAGCTCGGCAGCACTCAGAACAAAGGCCTGATCCCCTGTGTGCTGCTCGTGTTAAAGGAGATGCTGCCCACGTACCACAAGTGGCGTTATAACACGTACGGGGTCAGGGAGAGGATAGGTAAGGGCACTTTATGACAGTGCTGGTAAGTTTCTTTGTCCCAGAAACCAGACTGACAAATGAAAGAAAAAACTGAGTAAACACTGGCTGCTGTGTGTCGCTGCAGGTTGTCTTATTCTGGAGCTGATCCATGCCATTCTCAATCTGAGCCCAGAGGGAGAGGATCAGGGCAGGTAAGGAATACCCAATACAGTATCTAGTCGGACAAAACGATGATTAATCTGGAAAATAACTGGCAGATTAAATCGATAACGAAAATGATTGTTAGTTGCAGCCCTGATTAATTTATTGGCAGACATTAGGTAGTTAATTTACTTGTAAAGTTGTTGATTTGCTCTTTTTTTCTTCCTTGATGCAGCACTCCCACCCTGCAGTCTCTGTGCATCTACAGCCTGGCAAACACTGAGGCTGGACAGGCAGTCGTCAATATCATGGGAGTCGGAGTGGACACCATAGATGTGGTCCTGGCTGCACAGCCCAGCAGGTGTTCATGTCAAGTTTTTCCGTTCCTCTTTCCACATTTCTCTCGTTATGTTCTCATATAATTTGCCAAAATCCTTCCATCGTTCTCACATTAAATCATTTTGTTTCCTTTTTTTTTCTTCCCTCTTCTTAACGCTGTCCAGCTGCGGCTCCGAGGGTCCCGGTCAGATCCTGATCCAAACAGTCAAACTGGCCTTCTCTGTCACCAACAACGTCATCCGTCTGAAACCGCCGTCTGACGTCGTGTCCCCTCTGGAGCAGGCCCTGACTCAGCACGGCGGTCACGGCAACAACCTCATCGTTGTCCTGGCCAAATACATTTACCACAAACACGACCCAGCGTTGCCTCGGCTCGCAATCCAGCTGCTCAAAAGGCTCGCCACAGTAAGAACTTCCACATACACGCACAGTGTATGCAGTTGTACTTGACGAGCTTGTTTCTCGACTCAATATTGTATCATCGATGCTGATCTTTTATTTTGTCTCTAGGTGGCTCCCATGTCCGTCTACGCCTGCCTCGGCAGCGACGCAGCAGCCATTCGGGATGCGTTCCTCACTCGGCTCCAGAGCAAGACAGAAGACATGAGGATCAAGGTCATGATCCTTGAATTTCTAACCGTTGCCGTGGAAACTCAGCCCGGCCTCATTGAGCTCTTCCTCAACCTAGAAGTCAAAGATGGCAGTGAGGGGTCAAAGGTGAGAACTACTAGAATATAAAGAATAAAAAGAAGTGTATTTGAAGATGTGCTTCAAAATATCTCGACGTGTTATTTTTGACTGGTAGGAGTTTCTGCTCGGTGAGTGGAGCTGCCTCCATGTGGTGTTGGACCTGATCGACTCCAAACAGCAGGGGAAGTATTGGTGTCCCCCCCTGCTCCACCGAGCAGCCCTGGCCTTCCTCCTGGCCCTCTGGCAGGACCGCAGAGATAGCGCCATCTCAGTATTACGCACCAAGTAAGCACATCTCTTAAGACAATCCATACCTTGACCTTGGATAAAATGTGCAACTGGATGTTTTTGAAGGATTGAATATGGAGTCTTATGAATATATTGCTGCTCTTTTTACACAGAGACAGGTTTTGGGAAAATTTGACAACACCTCTCTTCGGAACGCTCACCCCGCCGTCAGACACCACGGAGGTACTTTGCTCTTTTTACTCTGCTATAATGACCACACGAGTACTCGGATGTCTGATGTGTCAACTCAAGAATTTTCTTTTGTCTTCAGCCTTGTGTTCTGGAAACTTGTGCTTTTGTCATGAAAATCATCGGCCTGGAGATCTACTACGTAGTCAGGTAACTTCCATATTTCTCACAGTCATTTACAGGCGGTCGCTCAAATCTCCAGAGATTTATGCTAATTGTGACGGTATTGTTGCAGTGGCTCCTTGGAGCAGTCTCTGAAGGACAGTCTTCAGAAGTTCTCCAACGCGCGGCGGTATGAGTACTGGTCCCAGTATGTCAAATCTCTGGTTTGCCACGTTGCGGAGATGGAGGAGGAAGGCATCTGTTACTTCGCAGAGACCCAGATGTTGATCTCTGCCTGGCGGATGCTGCTGATACTCTCCACTAGTCACGTATGTTACTGTAAACCCGGTCATGGTTGTGGTGTTTTTTTTAGTCGTTGCCTGAAGACTTCACTAGTGTTTTTAGGAAAGAGCTGATCTGCAAAATGACAAAGCAGAACTGTTGCAATGAAAATTTATTTTCTGTCTTCAGTCGGATGTGATGCAGCTAACGGAAGACTCAACCAAGCTGAAGCTTTTCATGGACGTGCTCGATGGAACTAAAGCTGCTGTAAGTCATCTTGACAACATATTTTCTTGAATTTTTTGTCTTCTTACTTACTTACTTTTTGTATTTCTCTTTTTGTTTAAAAGCTGTTTCACTTTCTAACCATTTCTGTCTAATTTAGCTGACGACACCCATGTCTGTGCCTTGTCTTCGTCTCGGATCCATGATGGCCACTCTACTACTCATCCTCCTCAAACAGTGGCGAGGGTGCGTATCCCTGCATTTGACAGAGAAACTTTATAGGTTTCTATGAATGTCATAGCCAACCATTCTACCTCCTTTATCCCCAATAAACTCCTGCTGCTCTCCTCTTCTCTCCAGCGTGGTAGCAACAGCTCCTGACATCCTGTCCCCCCTCTCCCTGATCTTGGAGTCTGTCCTACAAGCTGACCAGCAGATGATGGAGAGGACCAAAGCCAAAATCTTCTCTGCGCTCATTTCTGTGCTGCAGATTCAGGGACTCAACGGTAAGTGGAGCTGCCTTTGAAATGCTGCAGAGACCTGTAGTTCCGCCTTTTTTTTTTTGCTTATGAAATTCTGCGTCAACCCTAACCAGGCGGGGAGATTTCCCAGCTGCCCCAGCTGTTGCTGTCTGTGTGCGAGACGGTGAAAGACGAGGCCCTGGCGCTCATAGACAATACTCGTCACATGAGCCAGATGGGAGACACGGTGGAGGAAGAGGACAGCATGGAGACAGACTCTCCCCGCGGCCCTCAGAAGGACAAGAGAGACGGGGTGAGCGGAGGCGGAGGAGTGTTTAAATGTCTGTTTTGGCTCCACATTTCTCCTTCCAGTGGTGTCAAATAGTCAGTTACTTATCTTCAGTCATTCAAGATATCAAATGTGTTTTTAATAGTCTGGCATAGTGTTCAGGCAGAGGAAATACTAAAGATGAGATGAACATTTATTACATTAACATATATCTCTGCCACTGTTCACTTTCACTGCTTCGATAGGGGTAAAACTACCATCAGTTATATGTATGAGTGCAAACAGCCACAGTGTAAATCTGATTTAAAGTAAACATTTTTTTCCCCTCTTGTTTTATTCAGGTATGTGTACTAGCGCTGCATTTAGCGAAGGAACTGTGTCGCACCGACGAGGACGGCGAGCACTGGGTCTCGGTGATGAGGAAGGTTCCTGTCCTCCCCTCGGTGCTCAGCGCCGTGGAGCTCAGCCTGCGATCCAAACATAACCTCTACTTCACAGAGGCTGCGCTTCACCTGCTGCTCACGCTGGCCCGCACCCCTCAGGTAAACACACTTTGAAATTTAAATTGTTTTTGTTATTACTAATATATGCTGTAAAAATACCAAAAGTGTGCAGCACTCAGCCCCAAACCCACTGGATCCTAGAAGACATCATTCTTTAAGATATATAGCTTAATTTTTAAAAAGGCTCTCATTTTTCAAAACACTGGACACTGTAGTTTGTAGAAAATATTTTTAAAACAGGAATAAGTAGTGGATTTGTTGGTGACTACTTTCAGTAAGTGATTAATACACATTTGGTGTTTACAGTTACAGGATTGTGTGTTTAATTGACCCAAAATATACTACATTGTCATCAAAATGTAGGAACATGTCATCCAGTGCAGCAGTGTGGCTCATTAATGTGTTTTTTATAGTTTTTGGACAACAATGACGCTCTTTGTCACAGAGGAATAATAAATATATCAGGCTTTGGACACACATGCAATGTTAGTAGGATTAATTATGGTTGTTTTTTTGTTTTCTTGAGATTCGTTAACAATAAGGAATATCACCAGCTTACAGTTTGGTTTTTAAATGAATTCTTTGCATCAAGTTTAAGATGTCTTCATACTTCCTGCAGGGGGCAGCAGCCGTTGCTGGAGCAGGAGTCATCCAGACAATCTGCCTCCCTCTCCTCAGCGTGTATGAGGTCTCTTCAAACGGGTCGTCACAGGTAATAGAAATTAAATTATAGCGACTTTTTTTCTGCCTTTCGTGTAAGACGGCAGTACTTTGTGCATTAACATGACATAATAACATAACATATCCATGTCCCTGAGCAGAGTTTCTCCCGTAAGTCCCAGGACTCCGCCTGCTGGCCGGGTGTGTATCGCCTCTGCATGTCCTTGATGGAGAGTCTGCTCAAGACTCTGCGCTACAACTTCATCAACGAAGCCCTGGACTTTGTCGGGGTGCATCAAGAACGCATATTACAGGTACGACTGAGATGGCGGGAAAGTTCACACAATGAAAGATACCATCAGTAGTATTAATTACCTTAATCTGCTATTGGAACACCCTGTTTTCACTTAGAGTCTTTATATAAATCAAGATTTATTAAATTAATTAGTTATTAAAGCCACAGAAATTGACTTGCTATAAATTAAGCCATTGCTGTACAGCTGTATGATGATAGTAATGTGAGTGTTGTTGCTTTTAAAGCTTAAGACAGATTTAAGCGGGAGTTTTTAAGTCAGGGTTTATCACTAACTTTCATGTTGTCCTCTCTTCTCCTGCTCAGTGTCTGAATGCAGTGCGAACAGTGCAGAGTCTGGCGTGTTTGGACGAGGCGGATCACACCGTCGGCTTCCTGCTGCAGCTCTCTAGCTTCTGTAAAGAGTGGCAGTTTCACCTGCCCAAACTGCTCCGAGACATACAGGCAAGTCCAGAGCAAAGCTCCACATCAGCCCGGATAATAACACCATCACGGCTTCACTGTCAGTCAGTTATTCAGCTTTATTAATAGTTTTTTTTTTTTCTCTTTCATCCATGCAGGTAAATCTGTGTTACCTGTGCCAGACCTGCACATATCTGCTCCATAGTAAGAAGATGCTCCATCACTACCTCCAGGTCAGAAACCAGGCAATCCTATGATTTCTTATATATGATTTCTGCAGCATCATTATCATCATTATAACCAATGTGAGTTTAAATGAGTCAAACCAAACACTTTGGGATGTTTATATATCCAGATAAATAACAGCTGCGTGTTTGTGTGTTTCGGGAATTTTTCTCAGGCTAAAAACGGTGAGGCGTTGCCCCCCGGTCCCCTCCCCAGGACACAACGCCCCCCCCAGACCCCGTCTAAAGAGGCAGCAGGTGGAGGGGAGAGAGAGGAGGCCGAGCAGAAAGCCCTGCTGGCCGTTCAGTGCAGCCTCCTGAAGATCCTCAGCAAAACGCTGGCGACGCTGCAGCACTTCACACCAGACTGCTGCCAGATTCTCCTGGACCAGGTCAGCCTGATTATTAGCATCAGATTTCCAGCTACATCATCATAATAGAGAAGATAGAGAAACTGAGATGCTCTTCTGTGTTTCTGCATCTGTCAGTGTATGGACTTGGCAGAGTATAGGACCTTGTTTGTGCTCAGCTTCACGACTCCTGCGTTCGACCCTGACGTGGCTCCTTCGTTCGGAACCCTGCTGGCCACCATCAACGTGGCCCTGAGCATGCTGAGCGAGGTAAATATTCAGTGTAATTATGAATAATTTCAGCTACAGTTAACCAAGATCCCTGACTTTAAAAGATTTTTTTTCTGTGTATAGATGGAAAAGAAGAAAGAACCTGTTTCCTTGAGCATCGCCTCGCTAGCATCATCAGAGGAGCTCCAAGCACTGAAGTGAGTAAATATTGCAAGTATTTTTTCATCATCATGGAGCCTTCATTTGAAATTAAAAGTCTTCTAAAGTCTTTTTCTTTGGGACAGTGACTTATTTTTGTTTTCTGTCTTCTACAGGTCACTGCTGATGTTCACCATGGAGAACTGTTTCTACGTGCTGATCTCGCAGGCGGTTCGGTGTCTCAAAGATCCCTCCATCCTCCCTCGAGACAAACAGAGGCTCAAACAGGAGCTCAGCTCTGAACTGGTGAGATGTCACAACTCTCTTGTCATGCTTTTTTTTTTTTGACTTTGGTATTTTTTTTTATGCTGTTATAGTGTCAGATGTCTGTTAAATGTGGTCAAAGTTCCACAATTTGAGGCAAATGTATGTAAAAATGCTGCCTGTAGATCAAAAGCCCAGACTTCAGGCTGTTCCTGAAGCACAACAGCTGTCCGTTCTATAGCCTTTGTTTCTAAGAAGTTTTTTTTGAAGTGTAAATCATGCAAACATATTCCAGTAGAGCCTCAGAATATAGTGGAAAAAGTGCATATGATGTCTTTAAACTCTCCTTGTTTGAAATCTTCTGTATGCTTTTAACATACCTACAGAATATTATCTAATTTCTCTCATCTCTTCTATCTGTCCCCCCCCCGCAGAGCACTCTCCTCTCGAGCCTGTCCCGCCACTTCCGCAGGGGTTCACCATCGTCTCCGGCCAGCGGCATCCTCCCCTCCACCCAGTCCAAACCACCCACACCGGGCTCCAAAGGAAGCCATGAAGGTCAGGAGCCGATCATCCAGCTCGTTCAGGCCTTCGTCAGACTTGTGCAGAGATAGATCTCACAGATCTCAATGTTCTTTTACAAAGCCAGCATTTTTGTTTTGTACTTCCAGTAGTACCATCAGGGAAAAAAAAAAACATTTCTGGTGTTATGCCTCATTGTAAAAGTACACAGTGATTACAGTAGTTTAATTAGTAAACATTTGTGACCGGGCGTGAGTGTTTATTCTAATAATGTGATGTTTATTAATGATTGGAGCCAGACTTTTGATAACCTGTTGAACATTTCATTTTGCCAAAACTGCTGTTACGACTAAAATTTGACATGAGTACAACTAAAGTGTTCAAAAGGCCAACGAAAAGCTGCCTGATTTCTGAAGAAGTCTCGGTGCTACTTTAACATCAGTGACCGACTGCGGTCCGTCTTTCCAAGGTCTAGTTTTATAGGCCACTTTGACAACACGAAATGACCAGACACGTTTCAAGTGCTACTTAGAAAAAAAAATAAAAATATTAGACCTTTCAAATATAATCTTATTTCATCTATAATGTAGTAGAAAAGCTTACTTTGTAAAACTGCAATAGACTTTTTCTAATTCTCTTCATTTTCTCTAACTCTGCTATTTTCTTATCTGTGCTTATTATCCATGTACACACATTGAAGCGGCTGCCAAGATTTGTACCTAAATGTATATGCCAATAAAGGGACTTTTGTACCACAAGTTCTAATTTGGACTTTTTTTTTGATGATGTGTGTTGCGCTTAAAGTTAAATTAAAACAGCTTCAGACATGAAAGTTTGAACCATTAAACTTTTTTCTTTACTGCATTTGCACATAATTCCTGAAACACACCTTGAACCATCCTGTACATAAACTGACAGGTAAAAACAAAAAGTCAGTAATAAAATACATTTTCATGTTCTTATATGCATCATATAAAAAGAATAAAAGGAAAAATATTTCAGTTGCAGGAATTACTATTTACAAAAGGCATTTACTTTTTTAAAAAGAAACTTTTACAACTTCAGTACCTAAAACAAATCAACTGATAGGCAGGTCGTTCTTGTGCAATTAAAGTACAAAAAAAGGCTTCGATATCTGGAGAGTAAGGTGACAGTTTTACAGCAGGACAGGAAGGCAGGATAAGACCTAACGAACATTAGGTAGCTACATTATCAGAAGCAGTGTGGGGCGGCGGACCGGCAGGTTTAGTAGCTGCAGTGGAAAGAGGCGTCGCTGTTGTTTTCTTCTGATGATACAGAGTGACGGCCTGCGGTCGCTCTACAGACAACAGCACTTATCTGCTCGGGCTGAGGGTCTGTAGTGTCTCCTACTGGCCATTGACTGGGACTTCCTGTAACAGAAAACAGGTTGACAACATACTGTGACATCAACCCGGAGACACTGAAGGACAGTCACTTCACATCTCACACATGCAGGGTGAAACACAACAAAAATCATTACATTTTACAAGCTTTGACAACTGAAGCATGCGTCCGACATCTTGAAAGGAATAGTTTGATTTTTTGTAAGTTTAACACCACTCTCATATCTGTTACTAAATATGAAGCTACAACCAGGATGTGTTAGCATAACTTAGCTTTGCATAAAGACTGGAAACAGCTAGCCTTCGTCTGTCTTAAGCCAGCACCTCTAAAACTCACTAATTAACATTAATCTAGATTATTTAATCCATACAAAAACTGTCATTATAAAACAAGATGTGAGCGTTTCAGTCTTCATGCTAAACTAAACTAACGTCTCCTGGCTGTAGCTTCACATTTAACAGACAGACATGAGAGTTTTATCATTTTTCTCATCTAACTCTCAGCAAGAAAGCGTATTCCCTAAAATCTTGAACTATTCCTTTAAAAAAGTGTCTTAGCTGAGTAGAACTGCCTTTATCATGCATCAGAAATGCAGATTTATCCACACTGTCACTCAAAATAGCCGTCCTGACGCAATTCATACTGTGTTCAAAACTGACACTGTATGAATTGTTGACTGTATGAATTGACTGTTAAAAGCCGAGTGAACGCAATAAACTGTCAGCTGTGTGCATAAATGAAGATAAATAATATATCGGGTGTTTGCTTCATGCAACAGATAAAAACCAAACCAGCTGAGTCTCATGCATCAGATCACTCTGAAAACCTGCACCTCAAACTTACTGACCTTCGTCTGGTCCTCCAGACAGGCCTTTCAGGCCAAAGAGGGTACAGTAATTTGTCTACCATTATTTCACACAGGAGAGGATGAGAAGGAGAAGAAGAGCGGTTCACTGAAGGAGAATTCACCAACGCAGACGAGAACATTTGTTTGACATTTTATGGCTGTGGTGTGTGTGTGTGTGTTTTTTTGGGGGGGTAAACTCACCTCTAAATTCCCCCTGGCTTTCTTCAACACTCCGTGGGTGAGAGACACTAAAAAACAAACAAAATCAAGTCACATACAGTATCTAAATCTGCAAGTTATGATTATTTAAGTATCTATTCAGCTGTTTTTTTTACTTTTCTGATCAATCTATTAATCAGTTATTCTATAAAATGACAAAATTGTTAAAAGTGCTCAAGATTTTAATGATATAAAGCAACAAAAACAGTAAATCCTCAAATTTGAGAAACAGTAACCAGAGAATATTTAACATTTTGGCTTAAAAAAAAAAAGGTTGCAGATAAATTATCTCACAATAAGCTAATTATTTCAGCTCTAGCGTACAGTATAAGCTGCTAAAGTAAAGCAAGATAATCCTACACTGGTCGATGATGACCCTCTCCATCCCCTCTTTGAGCTGGTTGGTTGTTCGGAGGCGTTTCACGGCTCCGCTCAGCATCCTCTCCTGCTGTGACAGCCTGCTCTTCAGTCTGGCTATCTCGTTCTTCAGCAGCTCATCCTGATACGTGGGATAAAAAGATTAAGATTTGCTCCACAGATACTTGGTTATATATAAAGAATAAGTGTGTTTGTGCGCGTGTGTCTACCTGCTGGTTGTTGCTGTTGTCTCCAGCAGCGTTACCAGCTGGTAAAGATACTCTCCACACCAGTTTGAGCAGCCGACCGGCCTCCTCTAACACTTGCTGCATGGTGTTCATGTTGACGGACAGACTCTTCAGATGCTGCTGTTCTATCACCTGATTAAATGTAAACACAATGACATCGACTCTAAAGACAATGTGCTTTGCAAACTATGATCGGAATAAATCCACATTTTTAAAAAACAAAGCACAAAAATCTCTAAAATAGTCAGAAGTACCTTTTTGTCGGAGCCCTGCTGTCTGAGTGTGAGCAGACACTCCTGCAGTTGTGAGTCCATGCTGCGCGACAGCTTCCGGCCCTCTGAGATCTGCTTGCGGAGGGCGCTGTAGTCCTCGATCAAGCCCAGAAAGTGGCGGCCGTTGCGGTTGGCCCACATCCGGTGGCCCGGCACCAGGCGGGAGGGAGCGCCGGAGAGACTCTCACCGGAGCTGCTGCTGACCGACCAACCGTCCACCTCTGAATGAGCGCGACGTTTTTCATCTGGAAAGATATAAGCAACCCCAAAAATATCTCTTAAATGCTCAACACTGATTTACAACAAGTATAATCTGTATATATCTATATCATATCGCTGCAATTTAACATTTAATTCCATCTCTAATGAGGTCGTCTTACCGTAGAGGACGCTGGTGTGTTCGTTATGAGTCTGAAACGAGTGACGCTGAGGATCACAGCTTTCACGACCTGGTGATCTGCCTCCTTCATCTACGACAAATATAAACAAAAAAGAACACTGACGTGACCTGGCAGGTTCCAGTTGACATGTCTTTGTGTACGTGTCACAGGTCGTTTGCGTCTTGTGTTTACCGGGAGAGGACAGCAGGTAGTTGATGTTGATGGTTTCAGAGCGGTTTTGTCCTCGGAGCAGCTGTTCCTCCAGTCTCTGTCGCAGCGCCGTGTTGGTCTGGATGCTCCTCTCCAGCTGCAGCCTCAGGTGTCTGATCTCCGACAGCAGCTCCCCGAGGTCCACGGAGCCGGAGGACGGGACGGGGACGGGCTGCGGGGTCGTCTCGCTGGATTCTGCTCGGTGGAGAAAGGAGAGGAAAACGTCAGGAAATTCAGGTTCTGAAAAAATAGTATGGAAGCGTTTCGGAGTGAAAAGTGTCGGCTGGGTTGTTTGAACCAGAAATTGATCTCTTCACACCATCCAACAATTAAAATGCAGTACTGAGGTGAAAAGTGAACATAGTTAACAGACTAGTAGTGATCTTATGTCTGATCGTACATTAAAACTACAAAAATCATGTGACTGATGACGTTGGAAACAGTTGACTGATTTGTTTTGTCAGCGAACTTTGAAACTGGTCTGAACCAGTATTATAAAGTTCACTGAGTCGGACACTTTGTGGGTTTTAGTAATGGTAGAATTGAAGAGAGTCGTCATTATAAACCTAGACATGGTTGCCGATACAACACAAATATTAATTATCTGTCTACTAGATAAGTGTGTCGATAAACACCTTCACTTTGTCATGACGTCACATGAACCCCACTGTCACTCTTCATTGATTACTTTCTGCTCTGAAACGTCTTCTCCTCAATATTATCAAACGAGATTTATCCTCAAATCCTCCCAAACAGCTGATGTGTGGCTTCATGTGTGATGTAGAACATTCAGGTGCAGGTTGTTTGCTGCACCACTAGATGGCAAAGTGCAAAGAGTTTCATATGAAGCTCTGAGTAACAAACTTATTTCTGACACAATGCCTCACAAAGCTTCATTTAGCCGTGACCACTAAACAGTTATGTAGCATTCCCTTGTTAACAGTATTTTCCATTTCACTAGTTCAGTTTGTATAATTCACAGTATCTTTACTTGTTACTTTTTCTACTATCATGCAGTCATGTCTACTTTTTCTATTCTTTTTCCCAGTTAAAGTTTGGACCTGTGATCAGTCTTTGAAAAGGACATTTTTTTGAACCATATCATCTACCGAGAGTCAAAAGTCCCTGTGCACAAGGATTTTAAAGGACTCTTTAAAATCACTGACACTGTGTCAGAGAAATCCCAGCAGCAATATCATAAGCACAGCTATAATTAAAAGAGGGCTCAAGTCCAAGATAGAAGTCAAAGAGATCAGCTTCAAAGACTTGACCTCTCTCTGACCGTCTCAGAGTTGCAGATTTAAAAGCAACGTCCCACCATCGATCAATAAATCAATTATTTGAACGACATACATCCATGGAACTTTTTTTTTTTTTCTTTTTAAAGAAAACAAACTTGTACTACCGTCGTGTTTCTGAGCTTCGGTCTTGATCTTTTCGTAAACTTGCAGCTCCACCCGCAGTGACTGGAGCACATGCTGGGAGTCGGACAGCTGCTGCCTCTGGAGCTTCACCTCACACTGCAGCCTGGAAACGCAAAACACAAACACAAGATTCAGCGATAAGAATGGTGAAAAGATTAGTTAAAGGACAGCAACACTATCAAAAACAATGACAATTCATATATAAACATGAAGGGACGGGTATTAGGTTAGAGCTCAGGTTAAATGTCATATTATATACATTAAATCTACTCTTTAACACATTATGTACACTTAGAGCTCATTATTATCACAAACAATCTGTTTATTTGGATTTTTTAAGATTTTAAAAATATCATTTCATCAGTAGTTAAATCAATATTGGTTCTATAACTTTTTTTTCTCACTCTCCTTGATGCCAGATGATCTTGTTTACTGCTCAACTGGTGCAAAGTTTCTCCTTTCAGTAGGAAACACAACTTTTGCATGAATGGGTGACATAAAATCAGGGTGAAGTTCAGCTTAAACTGCTACTTTTAACAATTTTCTCAGTATTATTCAGTGAAAATCGGTAAAAACAACGAGCCTCGTGTGTATAGTACACAACCCCACACACACACACACACACACACACACACACACACACACACACACACACTCAAGAGTGACAAGTAAAGGAAAGTGATCTGACAGTAAACTAGACTCCGGGTTTCAGGTGTCGGCCTCGCTCGACTGCGTCAGTACGACCCGGGGTGAGAGGTCACGTGCCGTCGTTACGTTATATGTGGATGCACGTGCTCACGGATGAGCCTTCAAATGATCCGACTCTCGTGTTTCAGAGTTGTACTAATAATATGGAATGATGGTGATTGTAATGACTCTTTATAATGGTAATTAGCAGCCTTGTGTAGTTTCGGGTTGCGTGGAGGAGAGTGGTAATCATGGGATGTCGTGTGTGTGTGTGTGTGTGTTTGTACCTGTCCATCTCCTCCTTGCTGTAGTGCAGTGACTCCTGCAGCTGAGCGTTCTCTTGGCTGCTGAGCTCCAGCCTCTCCTGCAGTCGGCCGTTTTCCTGCATCAGAGCTTCGCATTCCTTTCTGCTCTGCTCCAGTTTGGCCGTCCGCCTGGCCAGAGTCTCCCGCAACTTCTCGTTCTCTTTCTGCTTGTCTGGAGGGAATTAAGATGTCTGAGTCAGTGAGATGTTTGTGTGTGTATTCCATAAAGATATGAGCGAAATAACTACGCTCCATCTCTGTCGGTCCACTGACTGAAAAGGTGAGACGCTGTGTGTTTTACCTCTAGACCCCATGTTGAGCTGCTCCTTCAGGGCTTGGTTTTGTCCCCAGAGGAATCGTACCTCGTTGGCCAGCTGACCCTTCTCCTCATTGCCGTGAATGAAGATGTTGGTAGCTGCTTAACACAGGAAATAAGGGCATAAGTACGTTGGATAAGAGTAAATATTCATTTTTTTTGTGCCAAATCTCACAAGTAACAGAAATCAAATCAATCAAACTGACAGAGAGAGAACAGACTGTGTTAGATTTTAGGTATGTACCTGAGTCTTTGTCCACCTCGGCAAGTCTCCTCTCCAGCTGTTCCCTGAGACGGTCGTTAGTGCGGATACTCTCCTCGAGGCGTTGCCGCAAAGCTCGGATCTCCTGTAGATGCTCTGCCAGCAGGTCTGACAGACACACATGAACACGGCTAAATTTAAGCAGTACTTTAAGGGGATTTTGTATTGCACTTATATAAAGATGGGAGACTTACAAAGGACAGATTAAGAAAGGAATCATCAACACTGAAGCAGCAGGGGCTGAGATATCCTGACTTTTAGCGCCTAGCATGAGTCCAGCGAGAAAAACAGGATCCTACATTTCCCATAATTCAACTTAATGCATAGTAAATGTCTGTCTTTCAAGCTCCACACCCCAAGTTTGTAACACAGGCTTTCTGCTAAAATGGCAAGCCCAAGCTAAGATAACCCTGATGACATCACTATGACATCATCAGGCTTGTTTTTTCCTGCTTTTGGAAAGCTCCCTCCAGAACCACAGAAGACATAATTCAGCTGTTGTCACAGGCTGAATAGTGTCTTTGTAACGAGTGAAACTGAGCTTTAAGTGTAAAATTGGTGGAATGCCCCTTTAATAAACAATGCTGCATGTGTTTATTCAAATAATGTTGCTACACCATCGACATAAAAGGCACAAATCTCAATTTGTTTGTCTTACAAAAGCTGTATAAATGGAATTTTGAGAGCATCTTGCTTGTTTACAGTCTTGTGTTAAGTGTGTTGTATCAACTAAAGTCTGAACTATCTAACAATATTTACCTGAATTCATGTTGTGAGGTTGTTCAGAAGCATTCTTTTGTGAGCCGACGTCTCCATCGTGTTTATGTGCTTCCGTCTGACACCCTGACTCCTCCTGCTCGTGGCTGTGATCCTCTTCCTGATGGTGGGAGCTGTTCTGGGCCATGATGGAGCGATGCAGGTCGAGCTCTCTGCGCAGGGTGGCGTTGAGCTCCTCGCTGCCCCTCAGCTTCTCCTGCAGTCGCCCGTTCTCCCTCTGCAGGCCCTGCAGTCTGCTGGCAGCCTCCCTGTGACCAGACACATCTTCCTCTTGAGCTCCTCCCACCGTCCGATCAGCGGGGTGTCGCTGGCCTGAACGCGTACGGGGAGACGGCAACGGTTAGACGCTGAAAATGTCAAAAATGTGATCCTGTCTCTCCTAATAATTCATTATTAAATCCCTAACACTAGATGATGCTAAGCTAGAATATCCTCAGTTGCTATAGCCTCCGTGCTAACACATGCTTGTGTTGTAGCACCGAAGGAAATGTCGGTTTAGGTCACATATCCACATGCTTCACTTCTCTCTGTCACAAGCCTTCACTGTCTCTTTTCTCGAGGGAAACACAATTTGAAGATTGAACCGGATAGGTGCCACTGAATAATGCAACTTTAAGTGGAGGTGGACTGAAACTGGACCCCTACTCTGCCCTTCGCTGGCGTGCTTTGTCCTGCGGGACGCCTCACTGCAACAGAATGGATCTGAGTGGAAAATAAGTGCTATTACAGGCTGCAGCTAGACTGTCCGGGCGCGTGGACAAGGACTCAGGTAATCTCAATGACATACCACTGAGGCAAGAAAAGGGGGAAAAAATATGCATATTTAATGGAGCCAGTTAATCCTAGTGTGGCCTAACATAACCAGAGTCTTGTTCACGCTATACCTGGCTGGGCCATCTTCTGTGACACGTAAGACTATAATTGGATTTGGCTTTCGACCGCTTCACAAATGAATTTCAATATTAAGACTATATTTAAGTGTTGCATCTGAGATTATGCGACTTTTACATACATATTGTTTGTGTTGACCTAATGTAAAAGCACTTACTGTGGGCTCGACTGCCACCCTGTGTAGCAGAGCTGCTGTGGCAGGAGGAAGAGGTCCTGTCTGAGTGGTACAGATCAGAGTGGGAGCTGTGGTGGCTGCTGGGACTCTGGCCTCTGAACTGGTTCTGCAGGCTTTGGATGAGACGGTTCTTCTCCTGCAGCTCTTTCGCCAACCTAGGAGGAGTAGGAAGACGAGGAGGAGGAGGAGGAGGAGGAGGGGAATTAGTCATGTTAATACCACCAGAACACCCAACAGCTGGATTTGATCTGGATTTGATTGAGCAAAACCATACAGTATGAATCTGGGAAATACACAGCTTAGGCAACAACCCCCCCAAACAAGAGGCACAACTGAAGATTAAAGAAATCAAGAAAACTGTTTGGAAAAGGAGGGTTTGCAACTTTCAGCAGAAACACACAGCTGGAAAGTATGAAGAAAGGAGTCCACAGCAAACGTCACGCTGTCTGTCTGGATCAGACCCACTCACAGGTCCAACTGCTCCCTGGTGCATTCAGCCAGGGTGAGGTTTTGCTGGACGAGGAGGCTGATGTGCTGCTGCAGCAGCTCTCGCTCGCCCTCTAGCTCCAGACGCAGGTTATCTATCTCCTGCTGGATTCTAGCCGGGCTGTCAGGAAGATCTCTCACGCTCTCCTGATAGGACAGCAGTGACTGTGATCCATGCTGCAGCTCCCCAAGACTGCCCACGTCAGTAATAATGTGGATTAATGTATGTCAACATGACTGCAGAGAGCAACTTTTACTTTCTGTCTCTCATGAGAAAATCATTTTCCTGTGTTTTTTTTCCAAGTTTCAGAAAAATATATACGTATAAATATAAAAAATATGTTGAAGTCAATGTTACTGTATCAATATGTCAAAAATGAATTGCAATTTTTAGAACCACAGACACTATGGTTTTACTATTTATCATAACATCGGAAAACTGCATCAGATCATTTTTTTTTCTGGCAA
This sequence comes from Thunnus albacares, assembly GCF_914725855.1. Taxonomy (NCBI): domain Eukaryota; kingdom Metazoa; phylum Chordata; class Actinopteri; order Scombriformes; family Scombridae; genus Thunnus; species Thunnus albacares. The sequence continues at coordinate 10,464,167 of NC_058123.1, forward strand.
TTGTAGGAAATAAAAATACTTAAACATCCAATCAGTATTTCATAACGGTTCAATGATGTCCTGATGTCTGAGAGGCACCGGTGACCCAGTTAGGGGCAATGTAACCTTAATGTTTTGGTTGACACACAGATAAAATTAGGTCAACAGCGGGACGCTATTCAAAATCAACAATACAGGCACAGCCTGGGGTCATAAGGCAATTGGCTGGCAGGAGGTGGGGGAGGACTTTAAAGGGGTCATGAGACAAACATCACAACAGCTCAGCTCATGACCCTAAAAACTCAAGCAGTAACACGTGCAGTATAACCTCAAAAAGCACAAGACTATTAAAATACACTATATTAACTTTAAAAACTGCTGAATCAGAATACATAATAGAAAATATGTGGTTTCACCTAATAACAGTAAAGCCAAAAATGAATGAATGAATGCTCTTTTCACAGCAGAAACAAAATACTTTCTTGGGTGCAGCAATCATGACTTAAGATGAGTTTGTAAATGAAAGCGAATCATTGCATCAGTAGTTAGTAAAATCATTTTGTTAGCATTGGTTGCACTTGTTGTTAATTAAATAAATATGAATTACTGAAAACTAATACAAACCTCATGGTGTATGATAATTCTTTGTAATTCTTTAACTTAACAATCGTATAATATTTAACCTCCTCTCATGTGTCATTAAAGCATCAGGACAATTTAATTCACAATCCCATTAACCTGCAATATGGGAGGCTGAGACGTACCTGCGAGACAGTTCTAGAGCCGCCACGTCCTCATTATCCAGATGAGACTCTCCTAGCAGACAGAGGAAAAGATGCTGTCAAGGACCTGTCTGTAAAAATCAGTTATGACTGACTGCTCTTTTGTGTTCATCTTTCTCTGCTGGTGGTTAACACATCAAGACGTTTCTACACAATAATAGGTCAGTGTTGTTGTCATATGACTCAAACACAGCTGCTGTTTAAAACGTTTCGATAAACGGTGCTACGGTCGGCCCTTATGGCGTTCTTAATCATTCAATTATCAGTGTTTTTGCTTGAGTTAAGTGTGTTTTGGCTCATGATTTGGCTCTGATTAGCATCATTCCTCAAAAGAAGAGGAATGCATAAACCACTGAGGCGGCAGCAGCAGCTACCTTTGTCCAGCCGTCCCTCCAGCCTGTCCAGAATGGTCAGGCTCTTGTCCAGCTGCTCTTTGACCACATCTCCCATGTAGTGGTCGACTTTACCGGCCTGCAGTAGTTCCTTGAAGGCCTTGCTCAGCTCCTGCAGCTGCCGACGCTGCAGGACTCCCAGACCACGGCTCTCCTTGATCTGCTGCCTCAGTTGTGACAGCTCCCTGGCCTGGGACTGCACCAGGGAGTCCAGTCTGTGGAGAAGACAGAATGAGGGCAAGTGGGTAAAAAAAAAAAAAAAAAAAAAAAGTAGACAGCATGAGTTAAGATTTTCAAAATGACTGTGCAGCTTTCACTCAGTGTAAAAATAGTCTGTTATTGATAATGCACTGAAAGAGCATGTTGACCTTGCAGGTGATGTAGAGCCGCTGCGTGTCTGCTGCAGCGGTTCACTCGTGCTTCTGTTCAGTGTCCTCTCTCTTTCCAGCTCCATATTCAGACGGCTTCTTTTATCCTTCATCGCCTGGTTCTCCCCCTCCTTTTTCTCTCTTAGCTGCCCGCCTCTGTAGCTCCTATCGTGGGTATGGTCCTCTCTCTGCGCCCCTTCTTGATCCCTGACGATCGACGGGTCAGAGGCGTTGGCGACGAGGTCGCTGGAGAGGGAGTTCCGTCGCAGAAGACTTTGCATTTGGAGAATGAGTTTGGTCTGGCTTTCCAGCTGGACCTTCAGCTCTCTGACTTGTGTCTGAAGCTGGAGAGGGTCCTCAGAAACACCGTAGTCCTCGTACACCTGCAGGCCTTTCAGACTGACCTGAAAACAGACAGCAGCGTCATAACTTGTTGGGTTGCACATTTACACATTTACAGCAGCAAATTGTCTTTGAATGGGATCAAACTGAAAGACTGTCGTTTAATTTTATACCTTGGCTGAGCTGAGAGCTGGGGAACTAGGGTACGGGGTGCTGGAGGTTGAGTCAAGGTTTTCCGTAGAGGAGAAAGTGGCCTGCTCATGTTTCAACAGCGAAGGCAGGCTAGAAGCACTGCAACTGGGGTTGACACCGACCTCTATATCTGGCAACACACGGAACACAAAAACTATCAAACATGGAACAGGAAAAGATTATAAAGTTTGGAAATTACATGTGAGGAAAGATCAAATCATTTAAGATACAGCTGAACTGTAAAATAAGACAAGATATATAAGTGAAAGGTTACTGAATGCTGGAAAGACATTCCCAGATTTCAGAGTGGTAACATGCAAGAATTTGTCAATGCAGAAGATTGACAGCCCATTCAAATGTGTGAATAGTGTCAAGAAAAACCAGAAGAAACCGTGTTGTTATAAAGACCCCAAACAGAAAACATTGAGACAGTGTTACAGTTGCTTTTGTTCACTCCTCATGCAGACATATAGAGAGAGAATCTATCCACATTTGAGATTAGTGTCCACGCAGACAGACCATGCAGCGTCTGTCTAAATGCCGTCTACCTGTGCTACTGCTCTCTTCCCTATCGTTCTCACTCTTGCCACTGGTTTCGTAACCGAGGTCCTGCAAATCCACCTGCACGCCTTTGTCATCCTGCTCCAGAGCTGGCATTGGAGGCAATATACGTTGGGTTAGGAAGAAATCATTTACCGTGGACAAAGTCACGTCTCTCTCCTTCATCATGTTCCAGATTAATCGGATTACGTCTAAATCTCTTCAGTTAGAAGGACAGGTTTAAATTCACACATACAGCCTTCAAAATGTTGCTTTTACTGCATGAATTATAGTTTTAAAGCTTTCTATACAAAGATTCGTGCACATGTACATACTTGAAGCAGCTCAGCGTGTGCAATCTTACCTTTCCGTGCAGTTTCAGGCGACGGTGTCTTGGTAATGATGGATTGAGCAGTGGCCAGTTTCTCTTCCAGGCTTTTACACGCTTTCTTCTTCTCCCTCAGTGCCTTATGGAGAGTCTCCAGCTGGACTTGAACATTTGGCGGTAATCCCTTGGCATCCTGCACTGTTGTGCGGGCCTTGCTCTCCTCCCTACGGCCCCTCTCCTCTTGTAGGGAAGCCTGGAGTTCAGAGATCCTTTGAGAGAGATCATTGAAGACTTTGTAGAGGAGACACAGATTGTGATGGAGCTCTTGGTGAAGTTGCTCCTTTGTTTCAGCTGTAGCGGCAGACTGATTGCTGCTGGATTTGATGGTCAGCTGCGTCGGTTCTGTCAGGCCTTGCAGTTCCTCCCTCTCTTGCAGGGCTCTCTGAAGTTTGTCTAAATATATCTGTAGGTCAGGGCTGGTCTGGGATGATCTACCAGAAGCCAAGGAGCTAGTGTTTGTACAGTGTGCAGCCAGAGAGGCGATGGCAGACTCGGCTGCATTAAGGCAGTTTGCTAAAACTTTAGTCATCTCCTGATTTAAGCTAACATTATCAGAACTTCCCATCATCCTTTGCTGTCCCTTTGACTCTTTTTCCTTAAGTGATTCTGCCACTATTTGCCCAGAACATGTACCATTTTGGCCAGCACCGTCGCAGCCATGTTGTGCAGCAGCTTCTGCAGCCCACAGTTTCTCCTGCAGCTCTGCATTAAGCCTATTCTGCTCCCAAAGTGCCTCCTGCAAAGAGTCTGCATGACGCTGCAGCTCGTGCATAGAATCCTCAGTACATCCAAAGTCACCTCTTGAGCTATTTGAAGATGCGTTCCCCTGCTGTAGCGCTGTCTCTATCTTCAAATGTAGATCACCCACTTCTGGATTCTTTTCCTGGCTGTCGAAGGAGGAGATGGCTTTCTCTGCCAAGTTTAGAAGCTCTATGAGCTGGTTGTTGAGATCCTCCTTCTCCTGTAGGGCTTTCTGCAGCTCTATGCACCTGCTGTGGAGGGCAGCATCTGAACCAACAGAGCCAGAACCTGGACAAGAACTTGACATAAGTCCACCCTGGCTGTCGAGACTGCAAGCAGTCAGGTAAGCAATGGTGGATTCTGCAGCCTGTAAGGCTTCCGCGTACTGGCGATTAATCCTCTCTTTTTCCTGGAGTTGAGCATGGAGCTCTTCCCAATCACTAAGTTGCTCACTTAACTTGTTGATCAATGCCTCTTTCTCCTGGCACTCCTGGTGGAGGAGCTCTAGCTGAGTGAAAAGAGCAGATTGGACCTGGGTGTCATCCGGAGTCTCTATGGCTTTGGAGCCATTGTCTGACCCTCCAGGACTGCTGCTACAATGAGCATGTCTGAGGGTGGAAGACGGGGAAGTGCTTGGCTGGAGTGACGCAGAGGAGCTGGAGTCTGCATGCAACTGCTGTTCAGTCTCATAGACATCATTCAAAAGAAGGTGCTGAAGTGCATCAGTTTTTACATGATCGGAGTCATGCTCCGACTGCAGGCTCCCAGACTGTTTGCTGCCGCTAGCGTCCATTCTCGACCTCAAAGGGACCGGGAGGCGAGATCTGACACCAGCCTACAATTTAAACAAGAGCAGATATTAAAAACACTGACAATCAGACTTTAAGCAGGGAGTAGTGAAGTGTTTCTTTACACTCTTCTCATAATACAAAACTTACCCCATGCTTTGCGACATGCTGCTTTGCACTCTTGCTGTGTGACTGGCCTTCAGTTTCCAGACGCTCCATCTCCTCCTCTGCAGTGCTGACAATTAGCTCCATGGCGACCGGGATCTCCCCATCTGGCACCTCGTTAGAGATCTTGTCTCCCTTGTCCTTCGGCAGCCTGGTGACCTTAGAGTGACCTTTTGCCCCGGCCTGCAGTGTTTCCACACTTAGTCTCAATTCGGCCTGTCCATCACTGCTGTTTCCTGAAGCATCTGTGCTCTCTTTCTCTTTACACTCAGTAGATTTTTGCTCTTTTAGGAGTCCCCGCAGTTCCACATTTTCTGATTTAAGTCTGAGCAGCTCCTCTCTGCAGAAAGAGAAATTTGATTAGTTTATTGTCCAGGCAGCTAACTCTGCACTTGTTAATGCAAGTTATATTGAAAATAAGGAATATAATGTGGGTACTACTGAAGAAAAGACCCACCTAAGGTGCGAGACGGATGTGGCCCCACAATCAGTCAGCAGGGATTTAAGTGCCATTATATCTCTCTTCCTCTCCCTGGAATCTTTCTCTTCAGTGTTCAAGCTGTTGTTGCCAGACTGAGCATGTTCTCTACTCTGGCTAAGACCACTGTCCACACTCTCATCATCCAACAGCTTTCCAGAAACCATCTAAAATATAGTTAGAAATAGAAATATAGTTAAAATCACTTAAATATTAAAAATATTTCAGGTACTAATGCAATAATTGATCATTTATGCCATACCTGTCCCAGATTTGTGTCTGTCTGACTCTCTTTATCCTGACCAGAGTGATTCATCCTGCTACTGTGAGTCAAAGGCTGTGCCTCCCGCGTCTTCTCTAGCTGCTAGAGTAATGGGATGGGAGGCGAGTATGACACACATGGCTCGGTAAAAGAAAAACTTAATGAGGGAACAGAATCCATAAAACACTGCACAGCAAGAGCAGAATGGCATGACGTGTCTAATGTGATATGGCGAAGAGAGACCGTTTCATGGAACACAGAGATAAAAAAAACAGGGACTGGTTAGGAAAGGTGAAGGATAGAAAAAGAGGATATTTTCTACTACAGGCAAGAAATACACTTGTTAGAGAAATAAGACAATAGATTACTACAGAGTAAAGAAACATTAATAACAGGCTAGACAGAGTAGAAGGTTAAAGGACCAGTGTGTAGTATTTAGTGGCATCTAGCAGTGAGGTTACAGATTGCAACCGACTGAATCTCCCTCCCCTTCCAAGCGTGTAGGAGAACTTATGGTGGCCGGGACACTCACAAAAAACTGGAAAGGCCGTCTCTAGAGCCAGTGATTGGTTTGTCTGTTCTGGGCTACTGTAGAAACATGGCGGCGCAACATGGCAGCCTCCATGGAAGAGGACCTGCTCCCTATGTAGATATAAAGGGCTCATTCTAAGGTAAACACAAAGATTCTTTGTGATAATAAACTAAATAAAACATACTTATGAATATTATATTTCATTTCTGCCAAGTCTGTTCTACTAGATGCCACTAAATTCTACACGCTGCAACTTTAAGATGCAGGTTCAAAGGTTAGAAAGGAGCTAATAAAAAGGTGGATGTTAGACAATGACTCGGACATGATTCATTGAGTATTTGCTAAATGTGGACATAGTGTACAAATATATTTCTGATAAATAACAAAAAGATGTCCTTTGTTGTAAGGTTTAGATGGTTTAAAAGGTTTAGAAAAGAAACATTGATGCCACAACTTCAAGATCAACTTCTTCCATTCGCAGCTGTCTTTTGTAGTCTCTAACCTGTTTCCAAGGGCTACTGCCGGCCAGGTCTTTGTCTTCCTTCCTGTAAGCGTCACGGTCGGACTTCTCCAACAGTGACAGTCTGCTCTGCAGCTCGTTGTTTAACGTCTGCAATCTGTTGACACAATCCTGCAGCTCCAGCACCTAATGTCAAGGAGGACTATCTTTAATCCAGTGGCATGTTTGTCTTCCTGTGTTAAGCATTTCGGTGACACACCTCCCGACTAATTACAGTCATATATACTGTTAATTATACAAGCCTATATGTTCCTATATGTTTTTCTTAACAGACTCATTAGTTTGAAAAGGAATTCACCTTCTGTTTGAGCTCCTGAGAAGAGAGTAGAGACAAGCTGTCATCCTGGCCCTCTGCCACACAGATACTCATGTAGGAGGTCTGATCTCCAATGAAACTCAAAGTGTCACCTGAAGAAAAACATTTAGAGTCAATTCAACACATTTTAAGTAACAAAAAAAATGCCATCTACCAAAAGTCTTGAAAAATGCTGTAATAAAACATAGTAGTAGTAGACTAGTTTATTTTTCCTGGTCTTACCACCATCATTAGCCCCACCAACCCCTCCTCCACGGTTCTGGATGGCTCCCAAGCGAGCCTGCAGAGAGGCATTCCAGCGCTGGGCATCTTCAAGCTGATGTCTCATGCTCTCCAGTTCTTTAGGGTCAATTAGGTCCATACCTGAACAAAGACACAGAGGGTTACACACAGTCATGTCTCTGGTGTGACAGGAAAAGTACATTTCTGCTTAAGTAACAGCGTCATGAAGCTATCAAATGTGTAGGAACATCAGAATGTTTTCACTTTAAATGAACAATCATTTATATGCAGTATCATCTGTAGTTAAAACTTTGTGTTACTTTATGTGAAAGCTCAGTATGATACTGTATAATACAACAGTTTTTCACAACAATAAAAACACTGGTGTCATATATGCAGACTAGCAAAAATGCACAGATTGTTTACACAGGACTACATGCATCTTTAGAAAAAAAAGAGATCACATTGAAATTGAAATTTCATAGTTTATGGGTCTCTTGATAATCGAAATAGTGACCAAATCTAATGTAATGTCAGCCAAAAAAAATCTCATAACAGAGTATTTATTTGAGAGTTAAAACTTGGACAAATACTAAAAAAGCAAGATCTTACTATATGTCCGCACCTTATAAATGTAAATTAAAACAAGTGTTTTTTTTTTTTTGAGAAAATATTATTTTCTCTTATGCTTTTTGGGATGCTTGTTTGATACATAAATGACCCATACATGAATCATGTAAGCTAGTGGTGGAATTGAATTAATTAAAAGGCTGCAGTGTGTAAAGAGAAGCTTTGGATCTGCAGCTACAGAAAACACACATAGTGCATGTTTGTCTACATACAGCATGCACGCACATATGCACACATGATATGTAAATTATAATACTTATATAATCCAAAACATAAGACGGGGAAATATAATCAGTGGTACTTGGCTACATCCAACTCCAATTTCCATTCGGTAGGAGTGTGAGCCCTGGGCCTGTTACTTACAGCTGATCTATTTATACACCTGGCTCTCTGTCTACTGGGGCGAAGGATGAGCATGCACACACATGCGAGCGCACACATGCATGTGGGCAGACACTAAGGTTATTTGGCTTAGACGACTACCTGAGCGTACGGTGACACTTTCAATCAGTCTCAAAGCTGTGTCTGATGTCATACTACATCTGAAGCACTAACTGTGCTAAATAACATTAACTATATTGTGTCCTTGGATAATGAAATAAGGATTTTTTTTTGGGATAGGGATCCATTTAGGGCGAGCTATTCCATATTAGGCAACTCTGTGATTCTGCATCTTATTCCATCAGACAGTATAATAACCTTTAATACCATTCTTAAAGTTGTTATATAATGACATACTTATGCGATTAAATCTAATTCATGTGACAGATGGTTGGATTAATAACCAGAGGGGAGTTAGAGAGCTGATGCAATCAAGAGACAACCAAATGTTTTAATGGGATAGTCAAAACAAGCAGACAGCATGTTAAGAGTGAGAAACAAAAAGACAGGCCAACAGCAGCCTTTATTCATGTTTTTTTTTTTTTTTAAATAAAAAGGACAGACAAGTTGAGAAACAGAAAGGATAGGTGTGAAACAAATACATTTGAAGGGGCGACAGAGAAAACAAGTAGCAACTCAGGAGAATGGACAAAACATGCAGATGAACAGGTGATGATGGAAAGAGCAGTGAACAGAAGGGGCACACAGAGGACGGACCAGGTGTGCATGCTGAATAAAGTGACAGGTGGAGAGGGGATGTGAGCTTGTCAGCAGGAGATATTATTGGAGTAAACACACTGGACAAAGAAGACAGGTGTGTTTGTGTACGTGTGTGTTTCCCCCAGCGGTAATGAAACTCGCCACTTTGGATATACTTCCTCCTGTGTTTTAGTTTCTTAACTCTTCTACCAACCTACATGATACTGTCTCTTTTTTTTTTTTTCTTTCATTCAGTTCTCATTGTCATATACAACCTAATGTATTTGCACTGCACCTTCTCTGAGTTTGGCTCTGTCTAGCTCTCTCTCCAAGTCGTCTCTTAGCTCCTCGTTAGTTTTGATGCTCTCCTCCAGCTGCTGCCTGAGGAGCTGCACCGCTGTCAGCTCCAGCTGCAGAGCGTGGAGACGCTGGGCGCTGCAAAATACACATTCATACACAAAGAATACGTTTCATCCATCAAATAAGTTAACCCACTCAAACTAATCTTTTCATTTTCACTAATACATAGCAATGACTGTTTATTGAATTATCGCCTCCCTACCTGTCCTGCTCCTTTACAGCCCTGACCAGGCTAGAGTAAAGCTGTTGTTCAGCTCTCAGGGCTTTGTTCAGAGCATCTTGCTCCTGTTGCAAAGCTATGAGGTTGGGCAAAGCCTTAGGGGAGACAAGAAGTGAGAGGACGATAGTATTAATGTCAGAGCATTGAGTGTAATATATGTTGTTTTTTTGCTATTTCAAAATTTGTTTTTAAGTTTACTTCTTGCTGGCTGTCTCCACCAATCATAGTTCTCTCTCTCTGAGGGAGCCCGGGGAGTGATCGCTCCATGCCGCTGCCGATGACCGGATCCTGGGTATGATCAGCCCGACTGTCCCCTCTCTGACCGAGGCGCTGGTGGAGAACCTGCTCAGAGACATAAACAAAAACACAAGGCTGCTGGAGAAGAGTCCACCGAGTTCAAATGCAATCAGAAGAAAAGCTCCTTAGCCAAAGCTGCAGTGTGTTTCACTGAGCGGTAAGAGCCTGACTCTGTGAATGGCGGAGACCTTACATTGATAATCTCATCCTTCGTCTTCAGAGTGGCAGTCAGGGACTCGATATTGGCAGCCTGACCTTCATTGCGACCCTCCAGCTCAGATAACAATGACTGTAGCTCTGCCAAAGAAATCTAGACATCAAGAAGATAATGTAGGTGATTACAAAAAAAAAATAAAAACTTGTTAGCAATAGTGTCCAATTATGCACACAATTAAAATCTTATAACTAACAGACCTTCAGTTCATTTTCCCTCTTCAGTGCTTTATTCAATGCATCAGTTTTCTGTGCTAGCTCCTTCTTCAGGATGACGACTGCTTTCTTGGAGTGTGGAATGTTCTCCACATTATCCTCACTGTTCCTCCTGGACAGCTCAGCTTCAAAACAAAAATAGAATCAAATGTAGGACCGACATGTACTCTAGCTTATAAATATCCAGTGAGAGGGTTTAAAAGTCAAAAGGCCTCACCTTCCCGCTCATCCAACTTCTCCTGCATGACCTGGATAGTTTGTCTGAGCTCCAACACATGATCTGACTCCTCCTTCTGCCTCATCTCTGCCAGATACTGGTCCCTCTCCTGACCGCGCTGAAGAAGCTTCTGCAAAATAACAATGATAAAAAGATAGCACACTCAGCCATGTACAACTGATACCTTAAACTTTAAAATTTTTTTATGTTTCAAATAGGCCACTGAGTCATTTTAAGTCAGGCTAGAGGAAAGGAGTTTTCGTTATTCTCCTTGAGAGTTCTGACTTCTTCTTCTTCTTGTTAGGCCGAGTGCATTTTACAGCTGAGTGACTGTGTTACATCCCTGAGGAACTTACGTTGATGAGGCTTTCTTTTTCAGCAAGCAGGGCTCTGAGCTCTGCTGTCTCTAAATAACCCTCCTGGGCTGTTGTGGAGCTTTGCTTCTCAGCAGTGTCAAGCTGCTGCTGTCTGTCAGACAGCTGCCTCCTCAGTTCCTGAATCTCTTGAGTACGTTCAGACAGCATGCGGTTGTAGTGCTCTGCAGACTCCTGGAGAGATGAAAGTAATGAGGAGAGGAGTGAGTAGATTTAGAGTTAGTGATGTTTTCCCACATTTAGAATGTATATATGTATGGCTTTTTTGTAGATCTGTCAGTATAATGACAATAAGCGCTGTATTCCTGTACATATTCTCTAAATTTAGTTTAACTGTGTAAATAATTGAAACCATTGAACATTCTTTAGTAATGAAGTGCAGACCTTGAGAAGTTGGTCTTTGCTGCTAATTGTAGCCAGCAGTCCTTCAACAGCGCTCTCATTGTCAGCGACAAGCCTTTCCCTGGCCTTCACAGCCTCAGCCAACATAGCCTCTGTGACCTTTAACCTCTGGCCCATCTGCTCAGCGAGGTCACGTGCATTAGTCTGTGACTGGCTCAGCATGGATTCTGCCATTTCCTACGAACAAAGGTTGACAGAGTATTTAAGGATAAGGAGTCAGCATATGTTAATGGGTCAGGTCAGGGGTGGGTGAAGGTGACTGTATTTGTCAACTAACATCCATATCCTTTGTCTTGCCCTCCAGGGAGAGCTGTAACTGGCTGATGATGGCGTCCTTCTCCCTCAGTGACCTGTTCAGGTTATCTTCTACATCTTGCTTGGCTCTCTGCAGGTTTTTCAGTGTGTTTGCAAGATGCTGCAGCTCCACATCCTTTTCCTTTATCAGACTGTCAAAACTCTGGAAGAAGAGAAACAGGCAGACAGATGCAACACATTTAAGTCCAAACATCCCAAAGATAATTTCATTGCTGACTCCTGATGGCTAATTTTAATAATGTAAACATGCTTATAGGTACTCACGTTAATGGTTTCCTCGTTGTGAGAGAGCAAGTTATTGAGCCTATCCAGGTCTCTTTCCTTCTCTCTTAGAGACAGCTGCAGTTGGTGTATCTCATTGTCTTTTTCCTCAATGGCAGCAAACTTCTCATCCAGCGCTTCCTATGAGAGAGAAAAATGAAGAATGTCAGACTCAAATGATAGTCGCCCATGGTGAGAAGATTACACAGAAGAAATGCGCACCTCCAGAGCTTTCTCCTTTTCTTTCAGCCTCTGTCGCAGCTTGGAAAGCATGTTATCGTTTCCTCCTGGGCTTTTGCTTTGCTCAAGGTCTCTGACCATGTTTATGTACTCCTAATAAACACAGAGGAAAACAATGTAAAAACGGCTGATTCTCCTGCGCAAATGAAATTAATTAATACAAAAAAAAAAGATATCTTTTAAGTTTTGGTCTAAAATCTGCCTGTATATGTTCAGCATCGTTGTGTCACCTGTAGCTGCTGCTCTTTATCAGCCAGTGTGGTGCTGAGCCGCTGGATGGTGACCTCACGGGCCTGCAGTTTTCTTTTAGTTTGGTCTAACAGCTCCTGGTACTGCTGTTCCAGAGCACTCTCCCTGTCCCCGATCTCACCACTCTGCTTTTTCAGCTGATTGTTCAGATCCTGAAGGGGAAATTAGAATACTGTTACACAAAAGCCAGATATTTGAGGGACAGATAACAGAAAATAGGATTTAGAATGGTTTAGATGGTTTAGTTCTGGTGACAATAATAAAGTTTTACTTTTTGTAGCTGTCTTACATTCAGTGCTTTGTCTCCCTTTTTCTTCTGCTGTTGCAGGTCCTCCAGTTCCACCTCTAGCTGGTCCTTTGCCTGCTGCAAGTCAGCCAACTCTTGCTCCTTTCTGTCCAGGGCACGCTGTAGCTTTTGGGCTTCAAGCACCTTGGCATGGTGTTCCCCTTGTAGTTGGGCCAGCTCTGTTTGCTTTGCCATTAATAGATTTTGATGCTCCTCTACTCCCTGAGGGAGATATGCAAGAAATGTTTATCTTTACAGAATCTGCAATGTGTATTTGTCAACGAGATGGAGATAAAAAATACTCCCTTCTCTTTACCGTTTCTTTAATATTCTAAATAGTGCATACTTGCCTGGTATTTCTGCAGTTGGGCTTTATGTGCTGCCTCTCTAGCCTTGGCCAGAGCATCATCCCTGTCCTCAATCTCATGACACAACTCTGCAATCTGTGCAATACACAGGGAAAGACAGACAGGGTGGTTTTAGAGCATTGCATAATACAGAATAGTGAGAGCACAGACAGGTGAAGTCTTGTCACAGTTAACAGCAGCTGTTATGATCCCAACAATAAATAAGATTTGTTAATAAATGTATTAACCTACCTCTTTTTCCTTTTCTCTGAGGACTTGAGTGAGCCCCTGGATTGTTTTGTCTCGCTTTAGAGCATTTTTCTTCTCAGAGTTGAGTTCATTCTCTTTCTCCTCTAAATTCCCTGACAGGGTCTGTGAACATAAATTGGTAATCTTATAGTACAAAGCAACCTCAAATTAAAAAATATTCATCAGAATTAAATCTCATCTCCATGTACCTTGTTCTGACTCTGAGTATCGTCCAGTGTTCTTGTCAGGTTCTCATTGGTGCTTTTTGCCTGGGTGAGCTCTTCAGTCAGCAGCTTATTGACAGACTCCAATCGGCTAACCTCACTCTTCTTCTCAGCAAATCCAGGACACATACAAAAACAGGAAAGGGAAGAAATGATTAATACCAGGAAGTATGTTCAGCAACAAAGCTGTTATCTATCACAGCTTATTACTGGTGCTACAGTGGTTTTCCTGGTTACTGAAAAGAACTACCTCCACTCTAACAGGTGTGTACTCATCATCAAATTCCTTTGCAAGGTTATGCAGAGACTTCCATTCTGCCTCTCTGTGTCTGCGCTTGGCTCGGGGGTTGATGTAGCCAGCACTTAACCTCTTAAGGACTGGGATGCGGCTCCCTAGAGGGGTAGACACTTTCTGCTTGGAGATGCAGCGCAGGAGCTGGATCAGATCAGAGATCACAGAAGGTTGATTCGAGGAGCTGCGGAGCAGCGCTCTGGCTTGGACCTTTCCTTTCGGATCATCAGTGACACCATGTCTGGCAACAAACACCTTGGGCTCTCTGAGTTTTAGTTTGGGTGGAGGGTCTGGAGGGGTGTCAGAGGCAAAGTCTCTATTGAGGGACTGCAGAGATGTGGAGAGACCTTTGAATCCAGGTCTAGGCAGTGTGCCCTTACGATGGACCAGGTCAAGATACATGCTCTGTGAGCGGTGGCGTGTGCCTCGGAGACCAAAGCTCTTCATTGATCCATCAAGCCCGGCCGCTGATCCCAGCCTGCTGCTTCTGAGGCCTGAGCGCCCTGGGAATGTCCCTTTACTAGCAATTACATCCAGACTCAAACACCTTCTCATGCGATTCTCCACGTGATCACTTCCACTCTCCCTGAACCACTGTCCTTCAGAGGCCAACTGAGATACAGCCTCATCATCAGGACTGCCCACACCAGAGCACCTGATTGGAATCCTGGAACTGGTACTCTCCCTGTCCCTCTTTAGCAGGCTTGGGTTGTTTTTGTTGTAGATGTGGACGATGCACTGGATGATTTGCTCTTTTTCTGCCTGCACCTTCTGGATCTGATTATTGTGCTCATCCTGCAGCTGGCTGATGTTAACATCACATTGTACCACCTTCTCCAACTGGAACACGCATTTCCCACAGAGGAACTCTCCACGACCATCACGAGTCACCTCCCAGCCCAGCACATGGGACAAGATGACTTGTAGCTTCCTCTGTGCCGCGGAGCTGAAAATCCAGCGACACTGGCTTCCCACCAGACGAACACCGCATATACGACATGGGTCCCTCATGGCACCTTAGATCTTCAGATTCCAGACTCACTCACTTACAAGTCCAAAAAGCCTCTCGCTTATATACACACTGTCCAGTGACCTAATGGTCTTCAGCCTGCCAGCCATGAAATAGCGATCTATCATTTTCTCTCACTGCATCAGTGAGAGAAGCACAGAGGAGAATGAATGAGAGCAGAGCACTGTAAGCCCTAAGCCTTAAATAATCCCTGCTCCCGCCTCTATTCCACTCTCCCCCACGCATTCAATCAGATTAAATCCTCTAGGACTGCTGCAGTGATCTGCGTTATGGCCAATGCCAAACCATCTCTAGAAAAACTCCCCCCAAATGCCCTGATAAAGATATCAGGTATGGAGACAGGCCCCATACAGGTGCCTCTCCAGGGGACTTATGGTGGTGGTAGAAGCCAATCACACCTGTGAAGTCCATCCTGCCTGGCAGTACATAAAACAATCCGCTTTAAGATTAGAGAAGGTGTCTTCTGGCAATTATTGCTGTGACATATTCCATTACACCTCTATCCTGGAGAGGCCATTGGAAGTCTTGTCATGCATCAAAAGCATACCTGGTAGACAAGTGTCCCCTAGTCTTTCAAAAACATATATGTATGTACTATACAGTACAAACAACACATTTGTTTACACTCAACTGATGGACACTGACAGGTTACAATGTGTTTTTCCTTTTAATTAAGAAGGATGGCCATAAATAACTCTAAGAGGAACTGTCTCCAGACAGCCTGGTAATCCAGTCTTAGCACCGTGACCCCAGTATAGACGCCAAAGCGTGATGAGGAATCATGGACACTGCCCAACTAACGGCTGAAAGTCAACAACACAGTACTTTCACCTAAAGTCTGCACAATGCTTTGGTGACCACTATCAAACTGCATTGCATTTTCTCAATGAGATGGACATTTCTAAAGCTTTCCAACTATTAGCTATCTCAGATAGCCATCAAGCATTAAAATACATCATATCAGTCCAGTCAACAAGGTTCACATTGAATATTGAGGATTTGTGTTATAATATTCAGTAGGGCTGCCCCCTGAAAGTCAATGAGTTGAATCATCTGTCGACCCCTCAGTCAACTGAGATTCTTCAAGTCGAGCAGTCAACAAAGACAAGAATAGGGTTTCTGCCAGTGTATTGCAAGCCTGTCAGCCTGCCAGGCCTAAGTTGACCCCCCGCCGGTCCTGAGCATCAGGGATTTTAAAAAAAAATATTTTAAGATGTTTTCTAAAAAAAAATGTGTTACACAAGTAGCGTAGCTCCTTTAACGAATAGTTCAGTGCATAGGTCTGGAGAGACAGAGAGATAGAAAGAGAGAGAGAGAGAGCATGTGTGTGTGTGTGATGGTGAGGCTGCAGCTACCGGAGCAACTCATCTACCATCCGAGAGCAGGCTGAGCAGGCAGAGAGCGGGAGAGTCTCTGCCGAAAACAAGCACCGACACCCGAGGAGACATGAGAGCAGCTGCTCACTAACAGCTATGTGTGTTTACAGCAGAGAACAGGAGGGAGGACAGACGTCTCACTCAGCTACTCTCCTCTTCCGCGGAAGCCACCATGTTGCACTGTCATGTTTCTATGGTAGCCCACAACAGACAAACCAAACACTGGCTCTAGAAAAGGCCTTTCGCGTTTTTCGCGAGTTTCACGGCCACCATAGGTTCTCCTACACACTCTGGGGAGGGGGAGGGGTATTCAGTTGGCTGCAATCTGCAACCTCACTGCTAGATGCCACTAAACCCTACACACTGGTCCATATCCATATCCATATCCAAATCCATATGGTAGCCCAACATTATATGTCAGCAATTCATATAGGCTGCAATTCAAATCTTGCATCATATGCAACTTTCTTTTATTGATTTTAAATGCTCAAAGATATGTTCCCATGACTCATGCATTTGACTATATTAATGTGGTTGAAATCATCACCGAAACTCATGCCAGTGGATTCTCTGATCACCAGAGGAGAAAAAAAAAGAAACAAATAGTTGAATCTTCTTATTGAACAGCCAAATCCAATTCGACTGAATCGGGTACAGCCCTAATATTCAACCCCTAAACCCACTGAATGGAAAACCATGTAGCTGATATAAAGAATATAGAGACAAAGATAAAAGAATAATGTCCAGTAAGATCCTCCGATGTTGGTTTACTAAGCTGTTATTTAAAGGATTATAGGAAATAGAGAGATAACTCCACAGGTTAAAAACATCAATCTACTGGCAGGCAAAACAAATGATGATCAAGGACTACCAGTAGTGGAAACAGAACTATTACACTTGTTACTTTCTAGCAGATGTTTTCAGACGTGGGACAATTCTGAATACTCCAAACTAGTACGAATAATGTTAGCTTCCTATTGTGAAATAAATGTTAGACAATCCGTTAAAGCCCAAAGCTTACCACAACAAAGCGACAGCACCCCACCTCTTTACTGAAGCGGAGGAACAAAAATAAAACCACACCAGGAGGCACACAGAGGAAAAAAAGCAAGCCATAAAACATGCCAGAGTACATTTCCTGAAGGTCACCAAAGCAACATAGACAATCCACTGAAGCTGCTTTTTGTGGCACAGCAAAGAACATTGCCTGTTGGTCTGTTACTGTCTAAATGTCTTAACACATTAATACACACTTAAATGAGTTAGCATTTGGTTTGAGGCAAGACTCTTACAAGAAACAGAATAGGAAAGAATGACATAACAATCATGTGAAATAAAAAGTCTCCCAGTGGGCAAAACAAATACAAAAGATCACAAAAACACACAAAAAGCAGAAAAAGCAGAGTCTGAGCAGTCAGCCAGAAGTCACGGTCATTGTGCAGTGGTTCTTTTACTGCACACCACACAGAGATTGCATAAGGAAATATCCAAAGAGCACCGACCTGATGGTCCGGTTGTACTCTATCCTTTTCTTTATGTAGCTCGTCCCTCAGTGCCTGGAAAACAAACAAAACAGACAGAGGTCAGTCCACAGCTGCATGAAATCAGATTAATTATTTTACCCTTAGTGATGTCTGGTACAGCATGATGAAGTGTAAAATGAACTCAGATGGCTTCTCATATAACAAGCAGTCCTCGAACTTAGTTTTATTTAGTTGCAGGAAGAAGAGTACCAGTACATTTAATTTCTCTGAATACAATATGTACAGCCAAAATATGGCAAAAAACAACTTAAAACATTTTGTAACCACACACTATTGAAATTATTTATAGTTATTTAATACATTGTAGATAGAAAGCTCCTAAATTCCACGTTTTCACCAATATATGGAAGTCATACCTCAAGTTCATGGTCTTTCTTGGCGATGAGATCTGACAGCTGTTTTACACACTCAGCTGATGGTGTATCTGTCTCCTGGTCTCTGTTATTCTTCTGATGGATTACAGCTTCCTGGTTCTTTAAAGTGATCTTGAGCTGCTCTATGATACTGGTATGAACAAAAAAAATATTGTAAATGCTTAGATCCTTATATAGAAAAACAGGTAAATATGTGTGTAAGCTGATCTCTTGTGTCCTTACTTGTCTTTGTCCTGCAGAGCCAGCTGCAGGTCGTGGACTGGGCTGGCGACAGGGGTGATGGCGCTGGGTAGACCCAGGGCTTGGAGCTGCTTCTCCATGTTGATATTCTTAAACTTCTCCTGCTCAGCGATGGCTGCCATCTTCTCAACCTCTTCCTCTGCCGTTCGTAGAGACTGCCACGAGGCAAAAAGACCAAATGAGACAACTATCAAAGCCATTATCACCTATGATGATTATTGTGACTGTCCAATACTGGTTTACTTTCTTCTTAAATGCGGGATTACTAGCCCTTGCATCAGAACTATTTAGACACATCTTTCATCTGCAGATTAGCAAAGATTCAGAAATGTTCACCAAGAAAAGTAAATATAAGACTAAGGAGTGGTGCTTACTCAAGAAAAAGTAAATGAAAGTAGCAAAGAGCATGAAAACTATTTGGTTAAAGCTGGAAAGCAGGATTTTTAGATATAAATAAACATCTGTTACATCCAATCCCTTGCCAAATTCCTTTCCAAATATCACCTAATTGGAAATTTGCTCCAATGTTTTCAGAGATGTGAGGAGCCACTGGTGAGACAAGCCTGTCAGCATACGCCATAACGGTATGTGTCAAGAGCGTTTTTATGATTACTCTCATTGCCAGGGGCAAGGGCGAGACTAAAGTTCCGCACTGCAGATTTAATCTGATCATTCAAACATTCAAATCTAAAAAGGTCAGGAACTGAGTTATCATGATTTTTGAGATCAGGAGAAAAACATCATTGGGAACAAAATAGAACATTACTTCTCTCAGGAAGTACAAAAAATAAATATATTACCTGTGGCAAGTAACCAATCATTTGGAAAGTAAATTTTTAGGCTGAAATAATTTGTTTTGACTCACCTGTTCTAGGTCAGCTATCCTCTTGTTGAATGCGTCTCGAAGCGCATCCATCTCTCTCTGAGCTTGCTCTCTCACACGCTGGGGTTCTCCTGATTCTCGACCAGCCAGACTCTCCAACGCTTTGCTGAAAAACATCCACAGGGGAGATTTAGTTAGCGCTCATATACAATTGACATCTTGTATTTGTGTGAATTCTTAAAATGACACTAAACATCACACAAACTGTGATGTTTGCTGACAGTACGCTTCAATAAGGTAAGACTGTGAAGGGAACGATGCTTACGATGCGGACACGAGTAGCTCCTGTTTCTCTGCAAGGTCCCTCTTCATGGACTCACACTCCACTTTCAGCTCAATGTTCTATGAACAGACAACATTAAGTCGATTATAGCACAAGTTACACATCTGTAGCCATCACAAAATCATTGGCACAAACTACAAACACACAAGAGGTTTATCTTGGAATGAACATAAAGATAACATTTTTACATGACACTTCACTGCTTAAATTCAATGGAAAAAAGAAGATGAAGACACACAATTAATGTCCGAATGAACAATGAGATTCCAATGTGCTTACAACTCTCTCAAAAAAGCAACGATGAAAAGGCAAGGAGGCTGCTCTAAGATCATAAAAGTGGGATTGTGGTTGAACAAAACCCAGCTGTTATCCAGGCTGAAGTTGTGATCTCATTTAATCCCAGTAGGAATCACTGAGTCACATGCAACATTAAGCATTGAGGGCGAACATAAATGCATACAAAAGATAATATAATACCGTTTTAAATATGTCCTCAGTGGAGTCATCACACTTCTGCTGCATGCGCTCCTCCATGAAGTAAATGCGCAGCTTCAGGTTAAAGTTCTCTTTCTTCAGAGCTGTGATTTGCTGCAGATGAATGTAACAAAAACACTTTTATGCAGGGAGACACTTGGCTGTTGAACAACAAAAAACACAAAAAGTTGTATAAAAAACCAGGGATGTAACAGTTCTGAAACCAAGACCGAAATCGTGTCACAAACGTCTCCAGATGCAGTTCTGTGTTGCAGCAGTTTCTCCCTCCCCCCCCCCCCCCAAACCTGCTGCCACCGCTGCAGGAGCAGCCTGTTGAACTCTCATTATGTTACTAATGTAAAAAAACTCACACAACCCCAGCAAAATGGCTTGTTTCACTATCAGAATTTGATCCATTCAGTCCGATAACATTTGGAAAGTTGAACTTTAACTTAAATTCAAGTTCAAGTTAGCAGAGGGACAACTGGAAGTTAGCTGGCCCAGCCAATGGAAGTCTCTGTTGCAGATTACCGCAATTACCAGTAATGCAGTAACAAAAAATTAACAGAGCAAACGCAAGCAGATCAGAAAACAAGGAGGCTTCGTACTAAATATGAGCAAACATACTTATCAAACAAGGGGAATTAGAAATAAAGGCCTTTCTCTAATATAAGCCTGATTCCAATAAAGGCCCTGGCCACTATTACAAGAAATATGGTAATTTTTAATTAATAAGAAATATTTTTATCATTGTCCAGCCTCAAATCTATGCATTTCCTTTACGTATGTTGAATGATAAGAAAACAAGGCTAGAACAAACAATTTGGGTCAAAGCAGTAATGCACTTTATCTGTAAAGAAAAGCAGGACCACATGTTTACATGGAAGAAAAGACCGTGTGTATGGTTATTGTTAAAATGAAGGGAGTCCTTCATGCTTGTACGTGTGTTTGAGCGCGTATGTGTGTGTGAAGTAGACTGTGCATCATTGTGCTCCGGGCTCAGAACAGCATACATCTGGTAATGGGGGGTTGGGTAGACGGTCAAAGGGAGGAGGCAGGAGTCTGGACCCCTCCGTAAACCTCTAATCATGTAGCCAGCCAGGCAGCACAAGCCAAAAATCTGAGCATGCATTCCACTCAAATGCTGAAATATAGGCTTCAGCCCACCTCATCCTCCTCCTCCTACACACACACACACACACACGCACACACACACGCTTCATCACTAAATTTCCATAAATGGTCAGTGTGGCTTGGTTTTATTCAGAATGAGGATCAGGTTTAATCAATCATAATACCCTATTGTGGTGGGGTAAAGTTGACTGCAAAACCTCATACGGACAAGCTTGGTGTTTCAATGTATCTCTGATTAACAGCATTAATAACCAAATCACAGTAATGTGTCATTATCCTTAGTTAATCTTTATATTATACATAAAACTGGCTTTAGAAGAGCCAACAAACTTTGTATCCCAACACAGCAACCTCGGTTTAGGAAACATCATACCACTTGATAGCGATCACTCACATTCTCATAGTCCTTCATGGTGAGGGCTTTGATAGGGGACATTTTTCCAGGGAAGGACGGAGCTGTAAAAACAACAAGAAAGTAATACATGTTTACTCATTTGAATTGCAACTATAATAGTATTTAGTATAAAGAATCTTCCCTGCTTACGAGAACAATTCATTCTTTCAGCTTTCAGGCACTGCCCTCGGTTTATTTTACAGATAAAGAGAAAGAGAAAGCAGTCGTGATTTTCCCCGCAGGAGAATCAGAGGTGAGACAGTTTCTGGAGAGCTGCCCTGTTTAGACCAGTTGAAGGCAGCCCACAGCTGATCATGTAACATGCGTCAACAAGACATTTCACAACACTAACTCCTGATACATAGTTCGACAGCTTGACAGGAAGAGCCTTGTCACCCCCTCATGCTTGCAGTATCATTTGCTTGTTGATGTACATTTTGTTTCTAAATCAGAGAGGTGTCACATGTGTCCTTAATGCCATCAGTGTACACTAATGTCTCCAATCTAAACATAAATCTACATCTCTACAAATGGTATTCATTACCCTTGATTCATTACTCCCTTAATTCCTGGATCTAGTATCTGCTACTGAGGCCACTACTGAGAAGAAGGTACGAGCGAGCAAAAGTCAGCGAGACAGCAACAGGAGACAAAATAATGCCTGCTGCCATGGATGGAAATGAATAAAGCTGCAATTAGTCCATTAATCTTTCAAGAGAAAATAAATGGGCAACCACTGATAATCAATTAATCATTTCAGTCATTTTTCCAAGCAAAAACATCAAATATTAGATGGATCCAGCTTCCAGTGATAATCTGTTGTCTTTCCTTGTCATATATGACAATAAATGAATAAACTGAATTAACAATTAAGGCTCTTAGACAAAAACAGCAAACCAAAGACATAACCGTGGCCTCTGAGAAAGTGTGAAAAATAATCAGCAGATTAATCAATAATGAAAGAAATAATTAGTTGCTGTCCTAGAAAAAATCCAACTTCTATGATTAAAGGATCATTCTGGTCATTTTCAATGTGGGCCTATTTTCTAAGACTTGTCAATCATGATCATCTTTTGAAGTTTCATCCCTGGCTTCATCAGGGTATTCTGAAGTAAATATATGGGGGAAGAACTATAGATATAACTATAGAGTTTCAGCTTAAATATGTTTTGTTAATTTTTTATATTAAAAGATTTGTTAATGATAATAATCATACTTTTTATTTAGATCATCCTATCATCGCGCTGACGTTGCCAGCGTGTTGCCTAGGTGCCTCTGTGTATTGTGTATCTGTCCACACAATTGACTTGACAGGAAGTCACAGATGCTGACCTATATCTATAAATCAGTTGTTCTCTGGCGTTCCTGCGTTTGTCTAGTCCTGTGTATATTGTTGGCACAAAACAAGAGCTCAACGGTGAATTAGAAATGGGATTAGCTAATTAACATCACCGAGCTGATCCCTCCCTAAAGCTTTGGAGACGCAACTGTAGGAGGTCACAGCCACGACTCAACGGCAGCATTAATTAATACACACGGGGAACACAACCTGGAGAGAGGACAAAAGAAAGCCTTACTGTACCTGTCATGCTGTCTGTGGAATACTCTCCAGCATCTATGGAGTCTGGCAGTCTGCAGCTGGGGACAAAATTATTTTGTTAGAGATGCAGCCTAGTCACCAATAATATTTGGAAAAGCAATCACTGTTACATTTCCGCCACATTCAACAAAGACAATTTACATTTTTCAGAATCAAAGGAACCAAAGCAAGCTCTGCTCTTTATCCCAGCTTTGCAAAGCCCATCATACACACATACTCTGAATACTATGGTTTTTTTCAAAAAACACAAATGAGTGGTGTTTATGTATTACTCACGCTGGCCAGTTCCAACTGAGCCCTAAGGACGCTCCATAAATAGCTTAAGAATGACTCTCTGCTTCATTTACATCCACTCTGGCAGAGCCTCTTCTCAGTGTGTGTATGTGAGAGAGAGAGAGAGCGAGAGAGAGAGAGAGAGAGGGAGAGAGACCATGTGCCAGTGGCAGCCTAGCTCTCAAGTTCAGACAGACAGGAGGAGAGAAAAACAGACAACCCAATGGAAGCACGGAGAAGGCTTTCATTGGTGGACAAGTAGACTACTGTAGCTCCGATCAGCTAAGCATCACACAGTGATGGGACAGTGGCGTCACTCACAGACACAGTACAATGCACCAAACATCAGCCAGCACACATCTGGATCACAATGACATTAAAGCAACCGGGGTTGCACTGCCACAACACAAGTGCATATACTAATTAATATCACTGCACATTTAATGATGCTGTTCATTAAGCATTCCTTCATGTTCCTCCTGACATCTATGCGAGTAATTTCCTTCTTAAAAGCAGATAAACAAAAAGAATTTGGTTCCAAGCTCATATCCTACAACCTTGACCCTTGTGTCTAATAATATAAATGTCCAGCTTTGAATAACTTCCTCCCATAACTCCCCTGGCACTGAAAGCACAGCAACTCTGCTGCTTCTCTGGTATAACGGCAAAGACCTAAGGTTCCAGCATTATTGGTTACTATTTCATGTCAACAAATGTTATATGGTCTTTGTGTATAGAATTTGACAGATTGTGCTTTAGTTTTATCACTCTATAAAGCAACAACATTGCAATTTGGTGTTTGCTCTATTTTGTCCAGTTCCATTCCTTTTCCAGATTTTCCGTGACTCGGGGAACTCTGAATATCTCTTCTAGAAATACATGTTATTTATAGATTCCACAGTGTCATGCTGTAACAATAAACCATAATGACACTGCTCTTCCCCATCATTGTTTTGCTTTGACACCCAGCAAAATAACACTACAAAATTAATCAACATGACACCATAACACAGTGCATTACATTGAAGAAAATAAGATGCAGTGCCTAACGAATCTATTCACACTACTTGGGCTTTCATACAGTGAATGGAAGTGGATATAATGTGACGTTTTTATGTCAAAGTCCAACACTACCTGTGATACAAACAGAAATGATAAAAGAATAGAACTTGAAGAATACATGCAGCCTGAGCACAGTAATCCTCCTCAAAACGATGAAGGTCAGTAAAAAATGTGTTGGCAATTATTGCATCACTGAGATTTCACATGCCAAGCAACCCCTTCCTGTGTAAATGGAGAGGAAGCACTTAACAACACGAACAACGATAATGGTAAAAGCACTAAACATAAACATGACAAACAGCTTCCTTTCGGCACCATCCAAAATAAATCGCCAAAACAAACAACAAAGTGTTGTTCATATTGTTCATTTCAGTGTTAATGACACAGTTTTGTCTATTCTGCAGTCGTAGTAACCTCTCCAGCCCTCAGTGGAAACAATGTAAGCGCCTGTAAACAGTGACTTCCTCTTTTTTTGCTCACTTTGTACTAGCTGCTAGTAACAAATATAGAAGCAGCTCACGATAATATCACTAAATTAATGAGGAACAAAAATAACTGGAGCAGCTTACGGGATGCAAAGCCAAATTTATGAAACTGAATTAGTACACTGAATCAGGTTTCAGAATTAGAGAATAAGTAATTCACACCACACATATCAGCTAACATCTTGGATTACTGAGGCACGCTTACCACCTGGATGACTGCTTTTACAAAGCACGCAGCTGGGCTAGGTCATTTGTGTATATACAGTAGAAGGGGACTAACCAAGGACACTACAAACTTAAACACAGAGATGCTGTAACTAGCTTTTCAGTGGAGCACAAAGAGCTATAGACAAGCTGTACTCAGCAAATACTATGTAGCAACAGCAATGTAGAGCAGAGCTAAAAATGCACGTTTCACCTACCACAATTACACTCTTCTCTCACGACATGGAGGGTACACAGGAAGAAAACAAATATATATAACATGTTAACTCCACATTTTGGACAAAACATTGCAAGGCAGACGTCGCTCCCGCAGTCTGAACCCCGTTGAAAATGCTGGCTCTGATAATTTCCGCTTTCCTTCACTCTCTGAATGACAGGTCAACAAGCCGACCTACCAATCGCAGTAATATCATAGCAACATCCAATGAGCTGTATATGATTTATAACGGTAATAGCTACTGATCTCTCTATGCATGACAGGATTTCCGCACCAATGCTAAGTTACACTTTTTGTGCAGCAGTATATGTCGGGTCATTATGGTTTTACTTTTGGTCTCTGTTTTGGGAGTTAAATTGAACTTGTACTACAACAATATTATTTTTGTTCTAGAAACGTTGAAAATTTAGATAAAAGCACTTGTATTTTCTGATTGACAATGTATTCAGGCTACTGCAAGCACAACAGCAACGTAAACTGTACGGTTACTGTGAATATATATACTAACTTAGCTTATTACTAGCTGACTAACGTTACTGCAGTTTTTCCCGAAGAAATAGAAGACATTGACACTGTACATAGCTATGATGTTAGGTGTTCCTGATCAAATGTCGAATGACCTGACGTTATTACCATCAGAAAAACAAACAAAATGGTAATTTATAATGAGACTTAACGTTATATAAACTATATGCAACAGCTATATGAAGCTAATAACTTGGTAGTACACCGAACTTAATTAACTGCTGCTGTGTTGCTCCAGTTGATAGTCAGGGCCCACACAGCGGTAACTAGTAACTGCTTTCAGATTACATGCTAGCGTTAGCTCGCTAGCAATCGTTGGTATTTTTTTTTTTTTTTTACCTTCCGTTGATGTCAACGGGGAGCGTCATGTCGTCCCCCACGACTGAATCCATAACAGCGGTTGCCTTATGTTGTGTTCTCTCCAGGGTAATATAACATTTTATCGACAAGACGCGGCGTAAACTTCGAAAAGCGGGACGGATTTCAAAATAGTCCAGGCTACCGCCATCATGATATGGTAAACGTCACCAGCGTTGTTTTTTTCCCAACCCGCATTCGGTGAAGACCCGCCCATACTCTATCTCTGATTGGGTCTGACCCTAACCGTCTCGCTCCTCGTGTCTAAATCTATCCAATCTAACCAAAGAAGCAACGAGTATTAACCAATCAGAGGCAGAGTAGGGCGGGTCTTCACAGAATGCGGGTGCGGAAAGAAACAAGGCACGTCACCATTGTGCACGTTGGAAACTGATGCTGCCTTCAGGGATATGTAGGAAATATTTGAATTATGACGTGAAACACCGCATTGGATGAGAGACAGTGGATGAAAAAAACAAACATATAAACAAAAGAAAAACTATCATGTAAAGACATGACAACAAAGATTAAGCTATGATATTTTTTACGACTAATCGTTTTATTCTTTTTACAGCAATGCTTACATGCATTGTAATTGTTTAGTTTATAATCATTAGGAATTTTCGAACAGTTTTAAAGGCAGCATTGAACTGGGACAAAACGATTGGCCAAAACAAACACATTGGGGAGGTTCATAAAGGCTCAAAAATATGGACATTGGGTGAGTAATATGCTCCTTTGATATCCAGCCATATGGTTATGTTACCGTGTCAATACATTTTTAAGAAAAGGCGACGTGTTTTTATTTAGTGGGACCAAGAATTAACTTCATGACATAAATACCCTCACGGTCAGACAGATAACATACAACACAAACAAAAATTTACTTTGAATACATTTATTTTATTCACTTATTTTATTGTATTCGTGTTGTAAAAAATATTATTTACAACAACAACAACAACAACAATAATAATAATGATAATAATAATACTTTGAACTGCACTAAGCTGTATGAAAAGTGCTATACAAATAAATGTTGATTGATTGATTGATTGATTGATTGATTGATTGATTGAAAACTGGAAGTATGCAGTCTTGTTGCAAAAATGTGGCATGCATGAGAGAATCATGCCAAATATATTAAATAAGTAAACAAATAGGGCTTGATTCTGGCCCTTGCATCATTTCCCTGAATGACACAAACTGAAACTGTAACAAAGCTGCCTTGTGAGTGTTTCTCTCTCACATACTCATCAACGATGTAAATGCTACAACCTAATTTCTATGCGTGTGGTGAGTGCAATGGTGGGTGTGTTGCAGCATAATTAACGTCTTCTCAAGCGAATGGGTTAATTATAACATTTGGTAGAAATTCAGTCCACAGTAATGACTACAGTCTGGGTGTTTTATCACCAATTTAGCTAAGTTCAGGAAAGGCCTGAAACATCTGTGACTTCCACGTAAACAGTTGGTTCAGCTGCACATAAAATGAATCCAGACAACAATAGCGACATCAAGTGGTGTAACTGTTCATTTCAGCTGGGCTAGGGGAAATCAAAGACAGTTTCATTGCTAGCTACTGTAGTGGAAATTGATAACTCTCTTAAAAATTTATAATGGTAGTGTGATGGTTCACCAGGCCGGTCGTATAATTTGATGTTGCAAAGGTTAACCATGTTACATTCTTCTCTAGATGCTGCAGAGACTGATGCACCATGTAGATTTTTATTTAACTTAATTTATACCATGTTGCAGACTCCTGTCCTTTTTGTTTGTGTTCCACACACACACACACACTGGTGTCTCAGCCCACAGTCAGGAGAAACCGGTGTGTTCAGGCAATTAGGAGAAAAGGGAGTGGCTCCTTTCTCCTATAACTGCCTGAACACATCCTCAACCCCCATGGGGACTTTGTATCTGATAAAAAATATCAGCTATGTGCAGTAACATGCCGTTTGCACTTTTTAAAGTCAAATCAAACCCTAAACCATGAAGCTTTTGAGAGTGCAAGAATGGGAAATTATGTCAAAAGTACAACTGTTAATCGTACTTTTACGAACCTGTTAGACTCATTAATATCAAGTTAAGATTCAGAGCTGTTCATCTTTCTTAATCTGTCTTCAAATACTTGTGTAAGTGACAAAAATTCTTTACAATTTAATTTTACATGGCCTTTTTTGCTACTATATTTTAAATGTTCTTTTCCCCACAAACTTACATCACTGATGATGTGTCTAAGTGAACCATTAGGGGTATGTATTGATCATATCAAAAATGTGTATTCTACCCGTCCAAACAGTTGAAAAGTAACAATCAACACACAAATTGAAAGTATTTATTGAACAAATGGACACTGAACAATGAATAAAGAGTAGACAGATAGAGGATGTAGGCACCAGATATGGTCTTGTTCAGAGTTTGATGACTTACTGTATTTGGCTGATATTCCCGAACAGGCTTTAATTATAAAGATAATAGAAAATCTTTGCTCCAAGTCATGTGTAAAATGTGAGGTATTCTTAGCTCGTTTTAATGTCTACAACAGATTTACAAAAAGAAGAAACAATTTTCACATATTTGCATATCTTTTTAAAACACAAGTTATAGTATAGCACAGAGTCCTGGTACAGTACATGGTTGATTATCATAGAGGAAAAAACAACATAAAGCAAAATAACAAAAAATTATAAAAATAAACGATAATTAACATTGCAATAAATTTGTTCTCTGGAGCCCCAAATTTACACATAAAAAAATCTATAAACTCCAAGACCAGTTGGGCAAACTGATATATAAAGATGTCAGAAAGAGTAGTATTGTTTCAACCAACAGAAATTTGCTCAGTCGACAACCACGTTTAAAATTAAAACATTAAATAACATTAAATTAGCAGGAGGGGATCCACTGTATACAGCACGGTTTGCACAATTATACACACTTGTGTCCAGCTACAACAAGGAAACCTTTATTTAATTAAAACTATCTCCACTAGTTGTGTTTCTAAAAAATATTACATACAGCTGTGTGGGGCTTTGTACAAAGAAAAAGAAAACTTTATCCTTAACAAATACTTCAAACCCTGTGATTTATATTTGATACAAAAGGAGAAATGTTTTTAGTTTTTATAGTTATCTCTAAAATAGTTTCCCTCAGAATAAGCACCTCTGTAAATTGCAGCATTGAACAAAAAAGTTTTGAATAAACAACAGATGGATGACTATTAGGGAACTATGTAAAATAGTCTTGGATGGGATTATACCATTATAGTGCATTATGGAAGCTATGGCAATATATTATTTGGACTTTTTTTTTATTTATCTAAAGCAAGCATGCACTATAAACATCAGAATATTTTTTTGCAGAGTGGTGTAATTACAGCACTATGATTAGCACCTTATATATTTGCCTTTTGTAGCACCATGCATTAAAGAGAGGATTGGATAGAAGATGGAGGTTTATTTTTGACTCCTGGACCCACTCTCTCCCCTCTCTCTCTCTCCTGTGGCTCAGTTCTCCTCTAAGGATTGCCACACCTGTAGTCTGTCTACTATAAGTGGGGTAGAAGAGACTCCTGGTCCCATGTAGTAATGAGTAAATAATAACATTTACCCTCCTATTTTTTTTATCATAAGCAAGGAAATGATAAATCTGATTTCACACTCCACAGTTGCAGAGAAATTAACAAAATACTATGGAGAACTAGAGCTCCATACACCCAGGCCTTTTTTTTTTTTTTTTTTTTTTTTGCTCTGATCTCTAAACTCCACAACCGCAGATATTCTCCCTAATCATGAGTGGCATCCGATCAATCCGTTCAATAACGTACGAGTAATAAGTATCGAGTATTTAATGCGCTGACTCCATGTGTGTCCATGTGAACAGATTGTGTGCATTCATTTGTGAGTTGACTGGGTGCCGCTGGTTTTCCCCTAATTAGGGAGGAAACTGAAAGCCACCGTCCCCCGTTTGGAGCCACAGTAAAATAAAGATGTGAATTATGCTCAATTTAAGCAAATGAGCCTGCCTCCAGAAAAATTCACAAGGAAATGAGCACCAAAGGCAAATAAAATGGCACCCCTGAAAAATCCTTCCATATAAGTTTAAAATATCAAATTATCTTCTCATTTTCTATTGCACTTGAAGATTATTTCTTTACATAAGATATACATGTATAAAAGTTAATAATAAGCATACATATATATGTACATTTAACTGATCCCAATTACTTTAATTCTTCTCTTCTGACAGAATTGAATTCCTGGTATTTCCAAAAAAAAAAAAGTACACACAGTATACAGACTGTATACAAAAATAAGTTACTGTAATGTCCGCTGATTAACTTGGCCTTGGTCTCCCTTCACTTAGCAATGTTCCAGAGAGATTGTATGGCATAGAGCCTTTTTTTTTTCCTCCAAGTGGGCGTACATGTGGAGATCCTTCTTGACGAGTTTGAAGAAGCTATTGCCATATTAGTGCAAGAACTCCCCTGCTCCTTCTCAGCTCTTCCTCGTCCCCTGCTTTTGTCCCCCAGCTCCTCGTGTTTCCTCCCTCTGTGTCTGCAGTCCAATGGGAGTTTGGCAGAGTGAAGCAGGGCTGTTCGGGGGGAGGCTTGTTCTCGCTTGGACAGTGTTTGGCCGCAGATTGGAGGAGACTGCTCCGATCTCCACGCCCGCATGAAGGTGTCATCTAGGGGTGATGATCCTTCTTGCTATGCTCAAAAGACTTGCTCTGCAGCCCTCACAGGAAGCATACAGGGCCTACTTCTAGGAGGTAATGTGAGCCGGGAGTAGTCTTTGGGAGGTTGTAGATATCAACCACAGGGAGAAAGGTGGGGTCCAGGGAGTGGAACACAAAATGGGTCTGGTGCCAGCGGCCATCATTTATCTGAAACCCAGACACACAAGACATTTTTTAGTCCAAAAAGACACAATTACACAACATGAATGAAAGTCAAGAATGATGTCAACTGCAAGACACAAAGCCAGATGAACAACATCTTAGTCCTACCCAACAGGAGTCCTCCAAGACTTCTGGCTCGAGCTCTCCTCCCTCAAACACCTCCCCGTTCCAGGCCTTGAATCTCACAGACCCTTGGGCAACCGGCTGATTCTCAGCTGACCTCCAAACCGAGACGTTCAGGCAGTGGATGATGATGTGCTGGACTGCCTCTGAGCTCAGCAGGTGCAAGAAGTTCATCTGGACACGACCAACAGTGATTGCTGGCTGCTCAAATAAGCAGAACAGGCACCGGTTAACACCATTGTTATGTGGTCATACGTGTAATATTTACAATGTTATAATCTTGCAGACTTTGCTGACGTCATTTGGATTTTATGGCGTCTTAAATACCTTGGATACAGTTATTGGTTTCAGGCAAGTCTGTCCACCTCCTGTAAAGTTGCAGGAGACTTCTATGGTATCTGACGAGCAGCCCAGGTTGGGGTCAATCCAATAAGTGCCTGAAATACGTTTGGGATCATTAGTCTAATCTAAACATAACATTACTCTTCCTCTTTGTCTCTAATACAACACACACACACACTCACCATCGCTTAACTTCTGTTCACAGCTGTGCAGGTCCCTGCAGATGCGGGCGGGGTTCTCCCGAGTGCCCAGTGGGTTCTTCAGGCTCTGGATCAGGTTACTGAGGTAGTGGAGGGTCTTAAAGATCTCTGCGCCCTGGTCCAGCATCGGCAGGTCCATCACTGGCTTATTCTGCCAATGGAGGACAGAAGAGAGTAGAAGACAAAAAGAAGATGAGACTGTACAGTTTGATTAAAAAATATAACGATACAAAGACATGTTGAAGTCATGCACTTACCTCAGTCCTGAGTGGAGTGTGTGAATCCATAAACAAAACACCATCTTCTTTCTGCAGTGAAATAACAAAACCTTATGTTCTCTTCTTATATTGGTGCCATCGTATCTTTCTGTATAACACATTACTCTATATATGAACTACTTAAAGCCTTATTGGATGTCATGAAATCAGCAAACATAATATTTCTTACAAATGATGGAGGGATACCCGGGCGACCCTAAGAAAAGGAAAAAGAGTTATTTAGACAATGATTAACTCAACTCGAATAATGACATTATGTTTGTTTGACATGTGGTTAAACCTATAAAAGGTGGAAAACTTACTGGAAGTCCAGGGGGTCCACGGGGTCCAGGAGATCCCTAATAAAGAAGAAAAACATACATGCTGGATGTCAATCAAGTGTCCACAGAAAAATACAAAAAGTACTTGTAACAACACACAAAAAAGATAATGCTATGCAAACACACCCTTGGTCCTTGGAATCCCTGTTCAGAGAAAGAGAGAAGACATATTTTCAGCTTGGATATTTAATTTAATCTGATTATCACACAGTAAACAATGTAAACAAAGTGTAAAACACTGTAATGCATAGACATGGTGAGAGACATCAGGAAGACTTACAGTCTCTCCGCGATTGCCCTTCTCTCCTCTGGGACCCTGTGAAGAGATGTACACAGTCAGTTGGCTGCAGAATAACAGCAGACACAAATCTTGAAGCTTATCTCAGTGTGTATAGACATAGTACGTACTGCGTTTCCATTCGGACCGATAAATCCCTCAGGGCCAACGACTCCTCCTCTGCCCTGATGGAGAGAACCAGTTAGAACAAAAAGAATGACAAGGAGGATTTTAACAGTGTACTATAGATCACTAGCCTTACCATTGCGCCCTGTGGCCCCTTTGGTCCCTGTATGCCTTTTGGCCCAAAGTCTCCTGGAGGCCCCTGAAAACAGCAGTGACAAATATTTCAATATAATACGCTCATCACACACTCTGTACACCTGTTTAAAACCGTAATACTTGATGTCTCAAAGTGTCTCCACACATACAAACTCCTATCTCTAACTATATCTACGTATCATCATGGAACATCTGAGACCACTAACTGCTTCCATATTGAAGAAAATATTTCCAGCTGTTCTAACAAATTTTGGCTTTGGGATCTGTGTAGTGATTTCAGTAGAGTACAATAGATCTTTATTGCTAAACAACCAGATACAGATGGAATGTGTTTTTGGTAAATGATGGAAACTCTGCTTCACACTTAGGTACAGGATGGATGCATGTGTCATGTGTCAAGCTTTTTTTTTTTTTTTTAAGTGGTGATTGTGGGACTGTTCCAGAGGGGAGCAACACATACAGGTCATAGAGAGGAAGTGAGGAGAAGTTTTGTGGGGTTACTTCAAAGTGTGCTGCTTGTAAATGGGATCTATTAATGGCAGAGAGTCTTTTATTCTGGAAGACTTGAGGACAATAAGCTGCAGCCCTCTCAAAGAGTCAACTGTCAGTTTTCTCACTGAATAAATAGAGATGAGCTGGCATTAGTTTCTTTGATGTAAGTAGGAAAAGTGATACATAGTAAAGTAATAGTAAAACAGACCTTCACACAAAAAAATACGCACACATGAGCATGCATACTTGTAATCATGTCACCATGAGAAGCTCAGTTTAGCCAGCACCGGGTGTTGCAACTTCCAGACTACTCCTGAATCCCAAAGCTGTAGTAGAAGTTCACTACTTAGAGACTAATCCACTTCCTGAACAGACACATTTTAATTACTAAAGGAGAGCGGTAAAGCAAACTGTTCAGGAATTAAACAACTGTTATTCCAAAAAGGGCTTAATCTGAAAAATCTGTCTAAAGATACAACAATGAGATTTCTGTGGCTTGTTTACTGTTTGGTTATCCCACAAAGTGACAGCTAAATAGTTTTTATTGTTGTATGTGTTGGTGCATGCAACTGTTTACACATGTATGAAATCATTCTTATCATCACAATGTGTTTGTGATTATTTGTGATTTACAGGGAGTGGGCCATATTTAAACAGCTTTGTTTGGCTACCTTGTCTGAACTTATTTCGATATTCTCATGGTGAGCACAGGCAGATGTGGTGCTAAATGTGGTACTGAACATACCTTTGGTCCAAAAACTCCCAGAATTCCTGGAAAACCTTGCTCCCCTGTATCACCCTGCACAAGAATTTAGTGAGGACATACAGTACATAATGTCATGAAATCATATCTTTCGATGTTTTATCAGTAAGTTATTGCCTTTATTACATATTCTACTCACAGGTTGTCCTTTAGGTCCTTTGTCTCCCTGTAGCCCTGGAAGTCCCATTCCACCTCTAAAGCCTCTTTTCCCTGGAGGTCCGGTCTGGCCTCGGAGACCCTGCTCACCCTGGATGGATGAATACATGATCAAATGACTGTGTGAAGATCAGGTACTGTATGTGCAGATAGATCATTCTTCTCTCAGTCATGTGATAATTAAATCTGTCATACCAATATATCCTTTTCATGGCAGAGCATTTAATCTAAAATTATATCTTGCTCAAACACTAGCATGCCACTATTTATGCACAATAAAATGTACAATAAAGCATACTATTTTTCCCTCTTACCTTTGGTCCAATGACCCCTTGATCTCCTGGGAGTCCTGGAACACCAGTTTTACCACGTGAGCCAGATTTGCCAGGAAGACCAGCCTCCCCATCATCACCATGCTCTCCCTAGATACATATTGAGAAGTAAGATGAAGAAGAATCATCCTTCACACAATCTTAACATACATTTTTTCATCCCGCTAGTAGTGGGGCCTTAAAATGGTGATATTGGTCTGCTCATCTCTCCGCTCATCACTGGGGTCCAGCACATGATATCTCAACAACTTCAGAGCAGGTTGCCATGACATTTACTTCATGTATTCATGCTCTCCTGAGGATGAAACCTTTTCATTTTGAGCACGCTTTGCTTTGTTCCCAGCACAACTCTCAGGTCAAAATGACAACTTTTGACACAAGATATTTCATTATTTAATAGAGGGCCATAAAATTTGCTGATTACATTTATGGTTCCAAGTGGATAAACCATTTAAAGTGGTGCTACCACCAAGACAAACCAGGTATTTCTTTTGCACCACTACAGGTAAGTACCTAACCATAGCAAATTCATCAGTTTGTTGTGTGATGTTGTTGAAATAGGATATATAGGATTGGTGGAAAAGTTGTCTTACCGGCATGCCTTTACTGCCATCTTTCCCTGGGACTCCATCCACCCCGGGCATGCCCTCCCGCCCCTCTCGACCCACCACACCTTTGGAACCAGGAAGACCTCCTGCCCCCTGAGGAGAAGAGAGGACTTATAAGGAATGTAGGCTGAGCATGACAGTGTGCGTTACTGTCTTCTTTTTCATCTGTCTTCACTTCAGTATGTTTGCACAATCAGTATTTCTCTGTCTTGGTTAATCTACTGTATTTATGACTTTTGTTTATGCCTCATTTCCAAGTGTTCTAGCCATGAGAACAAACTTTTAAAGGCATAGTTGGAAGTACACACAACATCTGTCTTTTGTAATGACTATGAATACTGAAAGTCACTGAAAAAGTATGGATGTATGGAGAATCGCAGACTTACCTCTAGTCCTCTGGTTCCTTTTTGTCCTGCATGACCCTTTTTGCCTTTTTGACCCTTAAAAGAGAGAAAAAGAATTTTAAAGATGCAATATGTAAGATTATTATAGATTACTACAGTCCCACATCTGTTGGTGATTATTTGTCACTGATAATGTCCTCCAGTAACACTTTACCAGGTGCTGAAATTGATTTTTTCCATCGTATTATTTATTTTGTTTTAATTGCTTACAGCAGTTTGCAAAAATAAACTTACAAAATGTAATTGCAGGAAATTTCACTTACATGCTACGAAAGGTGGAAATATTACATACAAGTGATCAGCATGGCATTTGTACTGTATTATTACAGTACTTTTAGATTGATTAACGACCTCTTGACTAGATGTTTCTGTTGGATCTTTGCTATATTAGCTAACTTCTTCACTTTGCCAGAGACCTGCTGATGTTGTTGTAACCTTACTGATAAATGTCAATAAAACCCTCCTCATGAAAGGTTGAACAATTGGAAAAGTTGAGGGTTTAATATATTATTAATATCACACAGACATACAATCACCCTCTACCACACACAGCAAACACACAAATGTTTTTGTTTTGACATCCTTACTTGATCTCCTTTGGCCCCTTTGGGTCCTTGTTGCCCGCGAGGTCCAGGCTGTCCCTGAAATTGCCAGTTATGTTAATGAAAGCATATAAAGACAACCTGTGTGAGCATGCCTGCTGGTTGTTTATGTAGACCCTAATGACAGAGCTGTGTAAGGAAATAACAAGTCTGTTTTGACACTCACAGGTTGCCCAGGAGCACCAGGTCTGCCTCTCTCTCCATCAAAACCAACTTGACCCTGAGACAGAATAACAGAATATTAACCTAATAAGCCCAAATACTTCATATACTGTGGGTAAAATCATCTTAGTGATGGTACTTACTTTGTACCCTGGGTCTCCTGATTCCCCTCTCTCTCCTCTGTCACCTGGA
The DNA here is from genome assembly GCF_914725855.1 of Thunnus albacares. Classification (NCBI taxonomy): domain Eukaryota; kingdom Metazoa; phylum Chordata; class Actinopteri; order Scombriformes; family Scombridae; genus Thunnus; species Thunnus albacares. Next base: position 10,500,557 of record NC_058123.1, read on the forward strand.
GGACCCTGATAAATCAAGAAATATTTGAGTAAAATGCAGATGATTTCTGCAACATTATAGCAGACATGCAGTGGGAGGAAGGAGAAAAGTAAGTCAGGTGTGACTTACTATGTCACCTGGAGGACCAGGAGGACCCTCTACCTTGCCGTCATCCCCCTGCTCGCCCTGCACATGAAGACCAGAAAAGGGAAAATTTAGATATTTTTCATAACACACACATTCCTGATGTTTCAGTATATGGTATCCAGCTTATCCACTAAAATGTTACGTATGTTGGAAGGTTAACTTTGTGTATGCTCTGTAGTCACATGGCTTATTATGATGTGGTACAGCACAAATCTAACAGATAGGTCCTATCCTCTTCTTGCAAGTAAAATAAAGTCCATGATGTATTTACGATGTGGTGTTTTTGATGAAATAAGGTTGATCAGTACAAGCTGCTTACAAATGAAAGACATCGGGGTGTCGTTTTTAGGTGAACTGCAGCCAATAGTAAACAGTATGAAGGTATGGTACTTGTTTTGGTGTTGGGATATGCTGGGAACAGACTGAGGACTTAAGATAAAGAAGAATGACAAGAGACCAGTGTTCCACGTAAAGTGAACGAGGTGTACCTTTTCACCTTTTGGTCCTGGAGACCCCATGGGGCCTTGTGGTCCCTGATGGCCCTGCAAAGACAGAAACTGTGAAGTGACTACACCGAATGTAATTAACCAGAACAGCCTTTTTTAAATGTCTCATGCCCATCCACATCCAGACACTTATAATAATGCAACCGTACCTCATAACCTGCAATGCCAGGTTCCCCCTGTTGACCCATCCGACCAGGAGCTCCCTAAAGAGATAGAAGAGTTCTCCAGTCACACTCTCCATGACATTAGATGGCATTTAAACTTGAATGATTAATATCTACATTGTTCATTACTGATCTACTTTACCACGTGTCCAATGGTTCCTCTGGACCCCTTCTGCCCAACAAAACCTAGTGGTCCTGTCTTCCCCACTGGCCCAGTTTCCCCAAGGTGACCTTGGTGACCTTTGGCACCCTAAACATACACACAGGATAGGTTACAGAACAGCATGAGAATACTTTGGGTTTCTGAGGGATTAAACGGGTGTCACAGATAATACCTTCTGCCCTAGTTTGCCTCTTTCCCCAATTTTGCCAGGTTTCCCTTCTGGACCCTAAAGAGAGAAAACAAAATGAAGAAAAAACGTAAGGTGGGGTTTGAGGGTCAGTAAAAGTCACTGTTCAAAAAATGTGAATGTATGAATTTGCCCAGAAAGCTACTTACTCTGACGCCATTGAGTCCAGGGTTTCCAAGTGGGCCCTCTTTTCCCTTTAGCCCCATTTCACCTTTTTCTCCATTGTCGCCCTCCTGACCCATGTCGCCCTTTTCACCCTGAGCATGTACACATAAAAACATGACTCTATTTAATATTCTGTGCCTAAAACAGCTAAAAAGCAGGTTAAACTTATTAGTCATACCTATTACTGTGTGGGAAAACACCTCACCTTGGTTCCATCAGGACCAGCCGGACCAGCCTCTCCCTCTAGGCCTGGCTCTCCCTGAATAGACACATTTACACATACATATCAGTGAATGAAATGGACAACTACACCTGTTAGGAATGCAAAATATAATGTAGTTTAATGCTGATAAACATACCCGCTGCCCTATTAGTCCCTGCTCTCCGATGTTCCCAACAGGTCCAATGGCTCCCTGATACAAACAGACACACATATGAGCATCAGAGTAGAGATAATACAGTTCCTGTCTTTCTTTTCTCTCAAAGCACCAATCAAACTTTCATCATATTAGGCAAGCCACAGTTCATTACAATCTTTGACGTAAACTAATATCTTGGAATGTGAGAAAGGATATCCGCATAAATATTGCATATTGTCTCACCTTCTCCCCTGGCTCGCCTGGCAGTCCTGGTTCACCCAGCTTACCTGGGGGACCCTTATAAGTACAAAGAGGATGGAGAAAAAAATGTTGAATAATTTTAGACAAAACTTAAGGGTTAATGACTCTTTGGCATTAGATATGAACAATACATCAGGAGTGAGTTCCATTACGTATTGTCATGAGAGAGAGACTTCTTTGTAATTGAGATTCATTTAATTGGGCAGATTACCTCAATCAGATAGCATTATTGATTCACTGGGGTAGAGTAAACAACAGATGTTACATATTTTATCATTCACAATGCCCTTTGTGTGCGTGCGGATGTGTGACCTTATCCATGTGGAATATGTGTGTGTGCATATGTCAGTGTGAGTGTGTGTGTGTATGTGTGTGTTTGCAGAATCTTTCACCTTTTGACCAATCTCTCCCAACAGTCCCAAAGTCCCAGGTGGCCCAGGTGGTCCCTATAGGAGACAACACAAATACTTGACTAATAACCAGACTAAAAACTTAACCAGAGGTGTTTCATGCTAATTAACTTCAGATATCATTAATCAAATACAAAAAATAGGAAATTTCTGGCTTATGTTGAATGTGGATGAGCCAACGGCAGATAAATCAGTAAACCACAGGTACATAGTTTGACTCTGAAAGTAACGACTAACTGTCAAAAACTGAGACGTTGCCATGATAATTTCTTAATATCAGCTCATATTAACAATGGTTGCTCCCCAGTTGACTTGCATCCAGTCCAAATAATAGTAATGGTATAACTGAAGTCACCTGTGTGGTCTTTTATTCATATTGCTGCCCAAAAAATTTAACAGCAGGGTTTAGAACTGAATTGTCTACCAGTGAAAGCAGATGTGCAGCTCAAGAGATGAAACAATGGAGAATGATTAGGAGGGGAAAATGAACAATATATAAATATACAGTATACATAAATATAAGGGGTGATTCATATTTACTGATGGCTGCTGTAAAACTACACTTTGTCTATCCTTTGTAATTAAATCTTAGTTTCCGGGTTACCACAATAGCCTGTTCAAATACTGAGCAGTTGTTAACCAACTGTTATAAATGCACTAAAACTGACCTGTATTACATGATGGTTTGATTGTTATAATTAAAATGCTAATTACAGTGCCACAAACCAAAACAAATCTGTAATTTCATCACATTCCAGTATTGCCTCTCATTTACTTTCTCTAATTCACTCTCGTATATATCAGAAATACTGTAAAACATAGTATAAATAATATCTGTATGAAGTACATTCAGTTGCCTCAGTGTTCTCCTGGTGTAGTAATGGCCACAGATCCATGTTTTATGTAATAGGAAACAGGAGAATGTCAGCCTGTGATTCATTCATACAAATGGAAATAATGAAAAGAGGGCAAGGGTGCCTGTCTCTAATATTACTGAGGTAAATTCAGTGTGCATGCAAACTAACAATTGTTTTTTATCCCTCTTTTTCTGCACTTCCTCTCTTATTGCTCATAAAATAAAACCACAAGTAGGATAGCAAAGCTTTTACAGTAACATGATTTGATCAGTTATGGCAATAATCACATCTATTTTCCCACATCTGAGTTCAGAAATGTAGCACTTAGTTGTTTCTTTTCAAAAATCAATCTGTTCGGTCAGTCACACAGCATGCCAACAGCTGCAGCTTGCTTTTCACTCTTCTGTCACTAAAGGACAGATGTGTAAAGGATGAGACAATTCTCTGGCTACTCTGCAGGAAACATTTAATACAGCCAAATATATATTTTAATAAGCACTGAAATATGTCTTATAAACTACCTCTTGGCTATCATATTTTGGAGCTGGGTAGAGTGAACCAGGCTGCTGTTTGTAGCCAAAGGAAATCTAATATAACTAGTAAGCATCGTTATGAAAAAGGGAGAGGAAATGTTTGATGAGTTTGAGTCAGAGTATTGCAAAAGTTTGGGGCCTCAACAGAGAAGATGAAAGGAGAGAGATAGAAGGAGATGCAGGGAAGATGAGGAAACAGGAGAGGAAGATATGAAAGGATGAGAGTTGGATGGAGGGTCATACCGGCTCGCCCGCTATTCCCTTGTCCCCTGGAGGTCCTGAGGGCCCTTGGATACCCTGGAGACAGATAGGTCGGTGAACTCAGAATACATGTACATGCCCCCATACACCAAACATCAGCAACAGAACCAACAGTAGGTAATATTAGCTATATATAGCTAAATTATGATTCACTGAGCAATTCTAAAATAACAAAAATGTTTCGCTTTCACCAATTTTTGACATTTTAGAAGCCATGTTAGGCATTTAGTTGATTCCAATATTCTTAATCCACAAAAAATAAACAATCACTATTGTATACTGTCTGTATACAGTGTACTATGCAGAATACACAAGCTGTTGTTTTGGGGTCCATCTGTGCTTCTAAGGACTCACAGGAAAACCTTTAGGCCCAGTTTCCCCTGACTCTCCGATCTTCCCCTGCAGGGACACAAAGAAAAGAAGAATACATAAGACAGGATAAATTAGATCATGGTTCATCAGCACGGGATCTGTGATGCTCACAAAACTTTGAGTACTAACAAGGAATGTAAATGAACACATACAGTGGGTCCATAATTACTGACTTCACCTTGACTTTCACTGACCAATGGCAAGATACTTTTATTTACAAACCTTTTCTAAATAAAGACTATTATATTTTTCAGTGATAGACATATTAGTTTAATTGCAGGCTGAGTAACATTCTCAAATCTGACCAATGAACCATACAAAAAAAATTTTTCTCATCTGTCATGCATGTAAATCTGGCCCACATTCTGTAGAAACCTCCCAAAGACAGTTATCTCCCCCAAAGTGATGTGTTGTTTCTGACTGTGCGCCTACACACTATTGGTATCATGTACTGTAGGTCCTTTAAATCATGCTGATGGCTAACCCTCTCCAGAGGAACATCAGCACCAAGAATATATGAGAGGGGAGGAATGGAAAAGTAGAAAAGTACCCCAATGCATTACCTGTGGTCCAGGGAAACCTATTTTTCCTGGAGGACCATCAAGACCCTGTGGAGAGAGCAAAGTATGAGAGATAGCCATGTGTTGAGATGTGTCAGTTTACTGTACGTTTCCTGCCTCGTGAGCGGATGGAAACTGATACAGAAGAAATGCTGCTTGCTATTTTTGGTGCATAAGATCCATTTTCCTATTGGAGAAAATATTATTATGCTATTATATGCCATTTATGGTCATTACTCTTGTGAATACATAGTTGGATATCATGAATGTTGCTTGTGTTTTTATATTTTATATCAAATGGCCCCGTCAGCATCCTTACCATCTTGCCCTCTATCCCCATCTCTCCTGTTGGACCATCAGGTCCTATCGCTCCCTGAAACAGAAGACAGAAGACAACTGTCACTCCACCAACAGAGGTCACTGTTACACAGTCAGACAGCCACAACATACTGTAAATAAACAATCTTTGTATAGTGTGACACCAATAGTACCCCCATGTCAGAGGCAATGTGAGGGTTCCTGTATCCGCAAGCGATACTTTTCAGAGTAAATAAGGAAGTAATTTATGTATAACTGTGTGTGTAAAAATGAATGTGAGCATGTGTGCATACGGTGGTGCGACACCGTAGAAGTAGCTACTGGCCTCTCCATAGAGTGTCCCACATATCACTCATAACTAGCAAGTTATTGCTGTTGAATTATTATAAACCTAGAGTCGGGACACAAAGTCTGGGCACACACACAGATACATACTGTTCACTCTTAAACACACACACTGTCAGAACAGTCTGACTGTTTAGATTACATGGGTGCAACTGTCAAACATAATCAATCTAGAGTGCTTAAAGGCCTGCTAGTCCAGTGAGCAGTGATAATAAATGGGAGCCAGGCAGTGGACCAATGCAGTCCATCTGCTCTGCACCTGCACCCAGACAAGTTTCTCATCTGAACTTTAAAAGATGCTGGCACACTGACACTGTGAAGATCCTAAATGGCTGATTATCACTGTCACTCTACAGGACAAATCGTGGCAGTCTGCGATTATGAATAACAAGTGGTAAACTGTGATTTTTTAAAAAAAGATCATTAATAATAAGCAGATATAACATGACACAGCCACACAGGCAGCCTTGTTGTGTGAGTGGTTGATGATCGGGCACAGTGGGAGTTTGGCACGTGGAGAACGCCGCTAGCTGAAGTGCTATAAGCCTATTATACATAGAGCTGGATGAGCAGCGCTCATTAACATTCCTGTCTGGGGTACCTGCTACCCACTGCTTGCGTTTACATAGCCTGATTAGCCTGTGTGTAGGGACAATATTTCACTGCATCGGGCTATGGAAAACACTCAAATATTATGCTTGAAAGTTAATTAATTACACTGAGTTACATTACTGTGTAACATAAGTGTCTGACCCCTTTCAAACAAAGGGAGAAAAGGAACACCAGGAGCTCAAAACAGTCAGAAACATCTATTTAAACTAGCTTAATGATAACCACCGACTGCCGAGAGGGGGGGATGTTGACATTAATATGCTCTTCAATATGGGAAACATTAAGTGAGGATTTGTAGGTCAGACGTCATGAGAATTTATTAGATATAAAGTTGGACTGGTGATTCCTCATGGCTGACATCCACAAGTTTGAGTCCATGGGTTCACATAGGCTTTATACATGCAAATAAAGCATGTTTGAACTTAATCTTCAACTTGGGAGAGACAGACTTACAGAGAGGCAAAAGCGGGACTAGCTTCCATACTGGTTTGATGCCAACATGTAGTCTTATCTCTGGTTGTTTATTCCACAATATTCCCATGATAGAAAACATTCCAGTGCCATGTTTCTGAGGGTCAGGCCAGATCTTATGTTGTCAACATTAAAGCCCTGTGCCTCAAGCCAAGTAGCTTACATCTAAAAGGATGTGTGAAAGTTTTTAGTTGTATACAGTCTCTTTTTACACTAAGATGTGTTATTCGGGCAGGCCAAGGCAATGTAGTCAAGTCAAGTCAATGTGTTTATAGAGCACATTTAACAACAAAGGTTGACCAAAGTGCTTTACAGAGAGATTGAATTATGGGATTATTTGATTGATGATTATAATCAAACAAAAACACAAGAATGATCAAATATAAACACAGGAAGGATCAAAATAAAAACACATACATAATTAAGTGGATATAAGTACATTAATAAAAGTGTAGAATATCTCAATAAAATGACAACACAAACAGCATGGCACAAATAACAAATAAAATACAAAGAAATAAAAGCCACAGAGCGGCCAGGCATGTCTTCATGATGACAATTATGAGGCTAAAGCAAAGAGATGGGTCTTTAGATGGGTTTTAAAGATACCAGTGGAGGGGGAAGATCTAATTGTTAGTGGCAAACTTTCACAATTTAGGGCCAACAACTGTAAATGCTCCATCGCCTTTGGTTTTTAACTAGGTGTGTGGAATGGAGAGCAGTGATTGGTTAGCAGATCTGAGGGGCCTGGAGGTTGAATAGGGGATGAGCAGTTCAGAGATGTAACCTGGTGCCAGTTCATGCAGTGCTTTAAAAAATACATAAAAGAATCTCAAAATCAATTCTGTAATTCACTGGTAACCAATGAAGAGAGGCCAATACAGTGGAGGTATGGTCCTTCTACTTGAAACCAGAGTCTTGCTGCTGCATTTTGAACCAGCTGTAGGAGAGATAGGGCTGACTGACTGTTTCCTACTTAGAGAGAATTGCAGTAGTCGAGGTGAGAGGAAATAAAAGCATGAACTATAGTCTCAAAATCCTTAATGGACAGGAATGATTTTAACTTTGCAAGTGATCTAAGATGGAAGAAGACTGTGCTGACAAGTGAGTTGATTTGTTTATCAAATTTTAAAACAAAATCAAAGATAACACCACAATTTCTTGCGTGGGACTTAAAATTCAATGACAGAGGCCTGAGGGTGTTGATTGTGGTTGCAGAATTGTCTGCAGAGCCAAAGATTAGGACCTCAGTTTTATTCTGGTTTAGCTGAGGGAAACTTTTTACCATACAGCATTTCACCTCCTCGTTGCAATTTAAAAGGGAGTTAACACTGCACGGATCACAAGGTTTCAGCAGGAGGAACAGCTGGGTGTCTTTGGCATAAATATGGTAGAAGATATAATATTTTCTGAAAATAAACCCCAAAGGAAGCATATATAGGGAAAATAAAATAGGGCCTAATATGGAGCCTTGTGGTACTCCACAGGACATGGGTGCAGAGGAGGAGGATACATTATCAATTGTAACAGAGGCTGTTCAGTCCTGGAGGTAGGAGGCAAACCACTGAAGGGCCTGTCTCTGAATGCCAACAACATGCTTAAGGTGTTCCAAGAGGATGGAGTGATCAACTGTGTCGAAGGAAGCTGAGAGATCCAAAAGAATTAAAATAGTGAATTTCCTGAATCGAAAGACAAGAACATTCATTTGTCACCCCCAGGAGAGTTGACTCTGTGCTATGAAGCATCCTAAAACCTGACTGAAATTTGTCCAGTATGCTGAATTTGTCCAAGAAGGAGATGATTTGAGAGACAAGTATTTTTTCAAATATTTTGGATAAAAATGAGAGCTTTGGGATTGGTCGGTAATTATTAGGAATAGACAGATTTGGGGGTGAATGACAGCATGTTTAAAGCAAGGTAGGACATAGCCATTGTCCAGTAATTAACAGAGAGCTGTTAATTACTGATAAAATACTAGACTAAACAGTCAGTGTCCAGCACTCAGGTGTGAGGGAATGACGTCTAAGGGACATGCACTTGGGTTCATATGTGAGATAATATATGTCAAAGAAGAGAGAGAGAAAGTTCAAAGTTGATGATAACTGAGGAGCATGAGCTTAATTCTTATGGATGGTAGGAGGGCAGTGAGACCTGAGATTGTATAGTGTCAATTTTGCTAATAAAGAATCATAGGAAATATTCACAGGTATCTGGTGTTGCTTCATGACAATTTGTAACTGCAGTGTTGAGTACTGTATTTATTGTACTGAATAAAAATTTGGGTCGAAGAGCATGTTTGAAGATGATATCAGAAAAATATGTGGCTCTGCTTTGAAAAACTGTTGGTTTTTAGCCAGACAGTATCTCACATGCTGGTAAGACACTTGGAGTTTATCTTTTTTCCATTTACGCTCCACTCTCTTGCATTCCTGCATAACTGCATGAGTTATGGAGTTAAACAAGGGCTGAGCTTTGATTTTTTCTTTTCTAACTTTGTAGAGGGCAATTGAGTCGAGAGTATTGGTGCAAGACCAAGTGAATACTGTGACCAGTTCTTCTGTGCCCATACCAGCAGGGGGAGCTTTAATGAGAGTAAAGCAGAAGGCATCTGACAACTGCCTGGCAGTGAGAAGGGTACTAGACCTGGAATAGTTTCCTGGCGGAATGGGTTTAGGAGTCTGGGAGGGGAGAGAGGTGGAAAACATAATGGGCCAATGATCAGATTAACTGATGCCAAAAGTCAGAATAAGCCAAGAGTATGACCATGAACGTGAGTAGGACCCCTGACTAACTGGGTAAGATTGAAAGGGTCAATTAAAAGTAGAAAATCCCGAGCAAGTGGGTTAGATGGACCGTAAATGATTTAATATCACCTGATGAATGACAAATGTTCTCCTTCATTTTCCTTTATCAAAAGAGAAATCAAATCAAATCAAATCAAATTGTCTGTCTTAACCTTGACTTTACACTGTTTTGATTGTTTTGGACCTCTTAATTTTTTGTTTACTTGTCACATTAAATAAAGGTTAATTTTGTTTGTCTAGGTGAATGAGGACATGTGAAGAACTCTGATTCCAAAAGTTCTTGCACTGCATCTTTGAGACAGAGCTTGTGTGTATTTTGGTAACAGGGGGGATTTGTGTGTCTTACAGTATGTCTGTGAGAAAACCACCTCTGTGTCTCCTAGTTTGCTACACTCGGGTCTCTGAGCTTGGACTATTCAACATAAGTCATAAAGCATCAGGCAGATTTACTGGCAGTGGAAGCTGCTGACATTAGTATTAATTGAAAACACAGCTTGAGATATGAAAGCGTGTCCAGGCCAACCACAGCGAGGCCCATCTCCCATGGATGCCTTAGACAAAGAAGCTCAATGATATTTTATCCCGATTTCCACTTTTCAGTGTGGAGTTCATGGACCATAGCAATAAAAGGCATCCTTTAAAAACCTTTGAAAAAGGTCAGTTACAAAATCTGCATTCCTCAGGAGCAAAGCAAATCAAGGACAGAGGGAACTATATCACCAGCAGAAGCTGAGATGTGTCTGAAAATGTCAAGCAAAATAAATCACAACATCAGTTTTATCGTTCACAGCCATCATTGCCATCATCATCATCCTCAAAAACCATTATTGTCATTGCCCCTCCATTCTCTTTGAGTCCATATGCAAACTGTGTATTCAATAATTTATTTGCTGTCATTCCAGAGGCCAAAATTTATGATCAACATTACTCTTACCAAGAGAGGTCAAGCACCTTCACAAATATTATCTGAGCTAAAATTTCTGTGAGTGGTATTTAGCCGGGTGAAATTCCAGTTCAAATCCCCTTGTTTTCATTTCTCACAAAATACTCTGGAGTTGTACGTGCATTCACTTTTATTAAGACTGCAAAAATCTAGTTTAACAAATCCAAGGGTGGTTACTGGCATCGTCTGTATCTATATTAATTTTCTTTTTGTTGAGTGCTCGAATTATTTTACTTTTAGGCTGACAGACTTTTTCCACTTTAGCAAGTGCATCTAATCTAACACTGATTGCTCCTACCACTTTAGAGCTGCCAGTGAGCCACCTAAATGGGACGTGGCCATAATTAATGTTAATAGTTACACCCGTGTTACACATCTCAAAATGTATAAGGAACAATTTATCAGTTGTAAATCTCAATCAAGGTTATAGGATCTGGGTACTGTTTTTGATACATAACAAAGTCACATTGAGCTTATTATTTATTTGATATGGAGATATCATATTAGCACTGAACCAACAACATACGGTGATGTAAAGTACATTGATACATTGTGTGTAGTGTTTTCAGCATAATGCTAATGTGAAATAACTATCCACTTGTGACTTTCAGACATTAAATATCTAAATCAGGTCTTTAGTGATCTGATAAATGTTGTTATGAAAAACATCCACAAAAAAAGTGAATTCCAAATCTTGTAAAATTTCACTCTTATCTAATGGTCTTTTCAGATGTTAAGCGCATTAAGGAGAAACATAAAACTTAGTTGTATTTCCATGATTCTAAAAAGGTCTCAAAGCTGCTATTGTGGTTTTTGTGAGTGATGTCTTATGGGTTTGGATTCCTCTGCTAACCCAAAGTTATTGAACCCCCTGAAAAAAGCTCATTGTTCCATTTATATGTTTTTTTTTTTTTTTTTTAAGAGCTGTTTGTTTTATATCACTGGAGTTCTTCCAGCAGTTATAATGAGCATTTACTTCTGAAAAGGATGAACAAGACTCATTCTTTGACTCTGAACCCAAGAATGTGTTGTGCAAGCACACATGTCCATATAACACACATGACATCAGTCCAGATGCAGTTCCCTATCGATTTATTATGTTCCAACAGCTCAACAACGACCGCAGTGGCAAAGTGATGAGTCTTTTTCCATGTTTCTTAGCTGTTCCTAACTCAGAACTATGATGATACACTGATTGTAAAACACCAGTCACCACCTAAGCTGCAAAAACAACAGGTGTGAAACTTTAAACTTACCCGCAAGCCTTTGGGTCCTCTGGTACCGGCTGGCCCAGTTGTTCCAGGGGGGCCCTGGTGAACAAAAGAAAATGAGAATAAGAGGAAAAGAAAGAGGGAATGGAAAAAGGAAAGGAAAGATAAAACAAAGGTTTGCACTGACAGACCACAGAGCCCCCTGGTTGTTGACCCTGGAGGGGGGCAGCCTGACCTCGGGAACACACTATGGGGTTTGTTGTTAGATCTGTCACTCACACCAATTAAAGGGCCTGCTCTGGAATCCTGTTCGGCTGCACCCCAGAGCCCCGTATTTATGTTTGTTTTGGTGGCTCAGTGGCCCCCACCTTCAACTGACACTGGGCCCGCACTCTGTCAAACCTGGCCATGGCAAGGCCACAGCAATGGGAGACAGGGGGCGGGGGGCAGGGGCAACTTCTAATTGGTTATAGGTGTTTGGCTTTTGACTGACAGGAGGGTAATGCAGGTTCAGCAGGAGGCTGCCGGCTCTCATTATGCTCAAAGAAACCTTTGCTGCAGACTGCATTCTACTGTCATGTGCTATGAGAGGATACTGGCTACAACCACCAAGAAGATACCTTTTGTAAACAGACAAAGTTATTCTTTTGTAGCCTTTTAGCTATTATCAGGCATCAGTTTTCCCTAACAGAGCCACAGTTGTCACTTAAGGCTGTGACTAAACCTAGATGGTGCACCTGTGGTCAACCGAACAGCTCATCGATTATACAACATCATCTGCAACAATGATTAAGAGAAAAAAAAGGGAGATGAGTAAAAGAGTGGTGACTCACTGGTCTTCCCGGTGGTCCTGAAGGCCCGGTTTCACCTGGTGTCCCTGGGTGACCCTATCACATGTGCACAGACACAAATAAAGTGCTTTTAATACTCTAACTCACATTAATGTGACATCATCAGAGTAAAATACATTTTCAAATGTGACTTTATTTTAGCAACATTAAAGTCACAAACCCACTCTAAATTCTTTGGATAGATGTGATGGATTTCATTCACACACATAAGCACAAACATGCATCTGCAGAAATGCTCTGAACACTTGGAAGGACATCTGCTGTAACAATGAGACAATGGGGAAAATAGAAAAACAGACAGCCTGAGGAGATGATTTTATATCTGAAAACATACTGCCTTTGGCTACTTTTCTTTCTCCTTTATATGGCCTGATTTTTTTGGCCAGACCATTTGTAAAAGCATAACTGTAAAATGGGGAGTATTTTAAGTTAAACCACTCAGATCAGCTGAGTGCAATAAAATCTGTCCAATATGCAAACCTATAGTGCAGAACGCAGCTCTAATCTCATGCGTGCGTCCGCAGGAATAAATCATAAATGCCTTCAGTGTGAGCTCCCTGTTAGTAGCTATAGATGTCTACTTGTCAGCTCCCTTCACTTTGTATGATGCTGTCTTTTTCAGAGGGTCTGTTTCTGTTTTGCAGCTGAGAGAACGGGCCAACAGAGAACTTCCTTATACTGTAAGTGTGTGTGTGTGTGTGGTTAAGTCCTCAGAGAAATCCAACTGGCTGTGAGCCAGCAGGAAACTTCTCTCTGTTTCAGCAAGAATGATGACTAAATTCTCATCCACTCGATGCCTGTCATATATATTGGACGGTCAGTATCAGATACAGACATTACATGATAGAGAAGCCACTTGCTCCGTTTGAAAAAGCAAGGTATGTGTGTGACAAGGATAGAGTAAAACCCATGAAATTCATGACCTTTGGAGACACTCAGATGCCCTCCAGAATGAAGACAAAACAAGGATTGATGTCTGAAAATGAAACATTGTCTTCCTTTCTTTTTTCCTTTGAGTGAAGCTGTCTGGGATGTAAATCACTTGAAGTCATCAATTTGAACTATTTCATCCTTTGTTTAAACTGTATTGTTAAGGCTTTGTGCAGTTATTAGATCAAACACACTAAAGGTTCCCTGCAAAGTGCCAAATCACTGGTCCTAAGTCATCCCTGGGGTCATGTGCCTCTTTTCCTCTTCAGCATATTCTTGCTGTATTGACCTAATACCAGACATGAGTATATTCCCATGGGAATAACACACACAGTTTAGTTTAAGATGACTTTTCTTTAGGATTTCCTTTAAGACAAACCGCTGTGCCCAGAAAATCATGTGTAAGCACATATTTTAGCATTCTCAAATTTTGCTATTTACTGTATCTTCACTCTTTCTTGTATCTTACCGTTGATCCCTTTTCTCCAGGTGGTCCAGGAAGGCCCATCTCCCCTCGATCCCCCTAAAAAATGACACAATGACAACGTTCAGTCTTCAAAGTCACCTTGTAACGTCTCATGATTAATCTATAAAGAAAGAATCAATCATTTTCACCTTCTCTCCTGCCAGTCCTGCCTCTCCCACAGGTCCGATGAAACCCACCAAGCCCTGAAACACAGAGACTCAGTGTTGGATGGATGGATAGATATTTGGATGAATGGTCTGAAAAATTGCAACTACTCGATACAAGAATTGGCAGTGTCGTGGTTTCTTACTCTTTCTCCCATGATTCCAACTTTTCCTGAGATACCAGGCTCTCCCTGCAAAGACAAATATGCTACTAGTCACATTTTTACAATGATACATTCAATATTCTTTACATTTTGAGAAAAGGAGAAAAAGTCATATCTAAGTATTGTCTTTGTTCACCTTAACTCCCTCTGACCCAATCTTCCCAGGAAATCCTTTTCTGCCCATTCTACCCTGAAAAACGACATAGCACAGAATGATGAATAGTGAATAACGGACATGCACTTTAGTTCAGATATATATCATTAACATTCATCGCGAAATCTAGATGAATATAAAGGATCTGCATGCTTTGAGATGACAGTTTGAAGAGAGTGCTGGGAAGTCATCTGCAGCTGTTGCATCTCACTGTGCTGCACATGCCGCTGAAATATGCAATGACGTGTACAGGTATCGTAGATAGCACATTTTGGCAGGCTGCGAAAGTGAGAGAAATTATTGTAATGTTCGTCTTGCACAGACAATAATTCCTGGGGTTAAGATGGGGGTTAAGTGCTTTTTTACCAGCAATAGCTCCAGGTCAGAAATGTCTAAGACAAGCTCCTAAAGACAGAGCTAATTAAATGACTCATCAGTTCCAAAGTTTTACTCCAAAATGTTTGGCAGCTTTCACAAGATAGTGCAGACTCACACTCTATTTCACTCAGAAGCACACAGTAAAAACAGATTCTTGTTGTAACATGAGAAGTAATATAAGTTGTCTGGGCTTTGTGACCTCTTATCACCTGTTTTACATTCATGTTTGCGTCTGACCACATTAATTGAAGAAAGAAAGAAACACTTAGAGAAAGAACAGAAATTGCACCAAGAGAGGCGGATCAGGAGTAACTGCGTAAGTGTGAAGGATATGATTAAAAAAAGAATGTCTGAGATAAAGCTAAAAGACAGCTGGCTGAGGAGGTGGATGAGGTGGAGGAGTAGGAGGACCTGTGGCACCTGGCCAGAGATCACTCACAGCTCCTGAAGGAGTCATACAGCACTTCCCCTCAGATGGAGGATAAAAGGGGGTGTGGGGTGGGGGGCAGAGTGAAAGAAAGGACAGGATTACTGGGAGCAGAAAGAAATAAAAGATAAGCCAATGAAGAAAAACAGGTAGCATCTGGGATAATAGTGTTGATATGGTCAAACTCCCAGCAAAAGCATTTCTACAATTGCAATGGTCCTTTTTCTTTGTAATTCAATAAAGCAATTGTGAAACAAAGTCAACAAGTCTTCTATGTCTGCAGTGGCCCATTAACATCTTCTAGCACTTTATGGCAACTATAAATCTTACCACCTGTAAACATGGTGATGGCAGTTATCACCCCCTGGTGGCCAAGCACAGGGATTGCATGCAGTACTACATAGTGAATCATCCAGAGACATGCTACAGCGTCTATAAAACTGCATATTTATATATCTACAGCTTCTCTCTGCTGCAAACTGAGACAAATCCATAATAATAACCTACTTTATGACCTCAGATACATTTCAGATTAACTCTCACTGTGGCACAAAAAACTTTGGGATGCATAATTGAACCTACAGTAGACAATTGAATTGTATTGCGTACTGTACATGCTGCTGAGTAAGAGTTACACATGATAAAAACTAAGCCATGTATTGGCTAGTATCACCCATCCAATGCCTATTTTAGAGTTACTTCAGTCGACTTTCACTGAAGACCAGGCAACTAAAACCATGCAAGGATTTCATTGTGCTGCTAACAACAAGGGAGTGAACTTGTTTGCAAATGGATTAAGCTTCCTACTGCAGTCAGTTGTTTTTCCATATACTCAGTGATATTTCTATCCCTCTCATTGTCTGTCTTTGATGATGAGTTTACCACAGATATAAAAAGGATGAATAAAACCACAAACATGCACATGATAGATGGTTGGATTGTCCAGCACGGGATTCAGTTTAAACAAACATGCAAACTTACATAAGTGCACACACAGACACAAACAAACAAATCCATGTTTCTCTATGACTAAACACACATAAATGTTGTTTTTTCCAACATTACACTGGTGTGGTATGAACAAGCAGGAGTTAAGGTCTGTGCTGCCTAAATTAAAATTAATAGTGATCCCTGTTATCTAATCTTCCTTTCCACCAGCAAAGCAACACTAGGTGTTTGACTAATAACTCACCTCGAGTCCTGTTGGGCCTGGTGGTCCGATTGGGCCCTCGTCTCCCTGGAAACAGATGATATTGATCTTACCATGAATCATGCTTGGGGACACAAAGCAGCCCTTAGCAAAGAGAGGCCTTGTGCCATAAAACTTTTAATGCCTTTTTGGGCTTTGGGGTTGCTCTGATGTGGGTAGACAGTAGTCTTACCTCCAAGCCAGACACCCCACGTGGCCCTGGTAAACCTCTGGCACCGGGCTTTCCCTGGATGGGTAAAAAACAGTCAAATGAATGCTAATGTTTAAAGATAAATCAGGTATCCGTATATATTATTCTGTTTTTGGTTTTGAAACAAATGTCAGTTGATGTTGTCGGTTCTCACCTTTGGTCCTTCAAGGCCGTTCTCTCCTGGTGGTCCCATGTCACCGGGGAAACCCTGTCATGATCAATTAAAAGGTTTCAAGATTTGGTTTCGTCTTGTCTCTCTAAAAGAAAGACTCACACATTCAATGCAGCAATGAAAGTGTAAATACTGACCTCAGGGCCTGGCGGTCCAGGCGCACCATCAGGGCCTCTCTCTCCTTGCTTGCCCTGTAACAAACATGCAAAAAGTATTAAAAGAATAGTTGGAGATTTTGGGAAATGAGCTTATTAGCTTTGTTGCATAGAGTGAGATGAGAAGATCAATACCACAATCTGTTGGTTCAATACATGGCTACAGCTTGCAGCCGGTTAGCTTAGCTTAGCATAAAGACTTGAAACATGAAGTTAACCTCGCTCTGTCCAAAAGGTAATAAAATCCACCTACTAGCACCTCTAAAGCCCACTAACTAACATGTTATACCTTGTTAGTTTAATTCGTACAAAAAACATAGAGCAAAAACTTCCTGGAGTTGGCTAGCAACCTCACAATGACAACAAGGAAGTCACTGCACCCTGCCAAGAAATAGTCCTGCACATAACCTCCTGTAAAACCACAAATAGTTGTGTTTACACTGGCTGGAAACAGTCGGAATTAAACAAACGGATTATAAAGTGCTGGTAGGAAGTTTTTTTTTACCCTTGGATGGAACCTGGCTTGCTTTTTTCCTGTTTTCAGTCTTTATGCTAAGTGAAGCTAACCGGCTACTGGCTGAGAGTGGTATTGATCTTGTTATCTAACTCTCAGTGGCGTAACTCATAAGCGTATTTCCTAAAATGCTGAACAAATCCTTTAAATGAAAATAATTATGTCCACATTTTAGCATTTTAATATATTCCAGGTTATTATAGACAAACCTGTGGTCCTGGTTTCCCACGGATGCCTGGTAACCCTGGAGCCCCCTGGATGCCCTGTCCAATACAAACACAACCATAAAAACTAAGACAGACAGTCGGAGAGAAAAAAGCAGAACCCTAATTTCTTTTCTACGGAAACAGACATTAGACATGCACGACTCTGCTCAGTATTCCTGTTATCTCATGGGACCACTCTGTTCTATTATGCTAAAAGGGTTAGATTTTGCTTACACACAAAGACAAATGAGGAAAGTTTACATAAGAATTTCCCTTAGCTGGACAGAACACATCTGGCTAAGTCATTCTGCAAAGGCACAGTCTGTAACAAAGGCTGTGTAACTCTGGATATGTGTGTCGGATGGGGTATGCAGGGCAGGGGCTGATGAGGGAAGAGAAGGATGTATGAGAGGATGTGTAAGGATTAATTAATATGAACATGTGTGTTGCAGTGGTGATCTACCTTGTCTCCTTTGTACCCGATCTCCCCTTGCTCTCCGGGAATCCCAATTTCACCCTGACGAAGAGAGGAGGAGATGAACACACGCAGGAAGATGGATGAGGTACGGACAGGAAGACAGAGAAATGAAGAACATTAGGGGGAAAGGTAACTTTCTAATTCATCAATCACAGTCAGCTTTTTCAACAGACAATTCTAATTACCAGCTTGTACATTATGAACATTCACACACAATGAATCTAGTTCATTGCATTTGCCAAGTTTTTCATGTGGTGTCAATCTGTCTTATTAAAGGCACTGATGGCTTTTACTCCTTACTGTGCACTCACATCTTATAGAATAAGCCAGTGTTCAACTTATAACTAATTACAGACTATATACTCTCTGGTGTGAGTAGCCTACAGTACATAATGTCTGTGTCACTAAGATCTTTCTTAGCTGAAGAAGGTCATTTATGCATTTATCTCATCCAGGCATGATTATTGATTTTTTTTATTTTACTGTTTGCATGTTCTGGCTCAATGTTTAAATCTCTGATTAAATCTATGAGTCCAATAACATCTTCACAGGTTTTTGTCTTTTATATAGTAACACTTTGTAACATTTATATATAAGTGTTTCTTGCTTAAAGTTTTTTAATCTAAAGGAATAGTTTAACATTTTGGGAGGTAAGCTTATTTGCTGTCTTGCCAAGAGTTAGATGAAAAGGTTGATACCACTCTGTTATCTGAGAGTGGTATCAATCTTCTTATCTAACTCTCCATAAGAAAGCAATAGAAATTTTTCCCAAAATGTCAAACTATTACTTTAAAGTTTATTTAACAGACAGCCTCCCTACTGACTGCTTAAAAATGAAAAGTGAGGCAGATGTAGGTTCTTTTAACATATCATACAATCTATGGATTTCAAAGAAATGACACAGGAGGGACTCATATTGGTGGAAATAAAGAAACCTGTCAAATCTCATGCTTGATATGAGTAGCAACAATCATCTGAAGTTTAATTTCTGTGTGGTTGAAGGTGGAACCTAGTGGAAGCATGCTCTATATCTAAAGGTTGGATAGAGATGACTAGGATGCAAAGGAGTACATATCCATCACATGCTGCTCAAACACAGGCCAATAACAGGAATATTCAGATCACCTTATCACCTTTCAGTCCTGGTTCTCCTGGATTTCCGGGCACCCCCTGGAACAAACACCGACAGATGGGTTAGGAGGGGACCCCACAACCAAACCTCACCAACATTCACCCTCATAGGAATATACTGAACATTGTCTTAAGCAGGAGACTGCATGACATATTTGGCTCCTTTTGAATGGTATTAACCAGCATGTCCTCCAAACTCTGCTTATTGGTTACTCTCTTGTTTTATATAACACATAATATAATTAAAAGGCAGTCCAAATAAGACAATGCAAGATTAGACAGCAAAGGCAACACTTTCCATCTATGTGTGAGATTACCTTCAGTCCATTAGGTCCTGGAAAGCCCATCTCTCCCACAGGTCCCATATCACCCTAATGCCAGAAGAAGGGACAAATAAGAAAGATTCATATTCAGTGACATCACATGCCAACGCGGTATCACGCCAAAGCGTGTAAAACAGATGCAGGTCCACGTTGGTGTCACTGTCATGTTTTGCCTCGCCTAGGCGTGAAGAGCACACGTGGCTGTCTTTCATACTTGCACCACATTAAGAGTGAAAATAATTATCTTTTATGGTGTGACAACACTTTGGTTAAGATCTGGTTTGGTTTAGGCACAAAAACCACTTGGTTAGAGTTATGCACAAATCATCCCTGCAAACATTGTTTGGATGGTGGCATGGTGTCCCTAGCCAAAAATGGTTTTGGTCAGATGAAAAACAGCAACATGCACATGAGATACAAATCATGACACTCAAGTCAAATAGCTTTTTAGTGGACATGTGCACATATTTAGAATACAGATATGCACGTGTAAGTGTCAATTTCGCCTTCTAATTAATGGCCTGGTCCAATTATGGTTTATAAACTCTTGTGAGCAGATGTCACAGGATGTCATCCTTTCCTCCTTCAATAAAGGTCCACCTGGGCCTGAGTTCAAAAACACTTCAAACACTTCTCAAAATTTCACTGTGCAACACATCTATCACACAGTTCAGCATGAGAGTTGAGATCAATGAGCTGAGTTTGAAAAGCAAGAGTTACAACAGGACAGAAACGGAGAGAAATAATGTTGTTGGGTAAGTTTGCTTTTAAAGTTTGCTTTTATGTTGGCGTGTACGTATGTTCTATAACACTCATGTTGATGAGGAGTTCACGCCCATGTTGATCATTGGTTTACATAGAACAGGAATGCCCAGTAGCTACTGACTGCCCAGTAACGTTACTGACTGCTCTATTGTCCTGTTTGTGTACTTTCAGTGGCTATGCATTTGGTTGTAAGTGCGATTAAACTCACTTTTTGTCAAATTCTTAAATCACTTTACCATTATTTGTGACTTTGATGAAATTAGTGGGGGCAAAATAACAATTGCTTAGTGTTACGTTAACATAAGTGATTTGTACCAACTAGATCTTAAAGTGTGGGCTTAGCTGGCGTTTACCTAGCAAGCAATTCAACATCTATGGATGCTAAAAATGTAATGCTGGTAGTGAAACATTTAGTGGAACTTGAAACTGTATTCTTTTTTTTTTTTTTTTTTTTAGCTACATAGCAAAATTTTAAAAGAGGGAGAGAAGCTTTGGGAAAAGTCCCCAGAAAAACAACTGCTGTTTTTGTAATCTAGTATTAAACTTTAAAAACCTAAAAATTCATATTCAGAGGAAACAACAAACCAAACATCACATCTCATCTCACTTTGTCATCTGCCATCACTATGTATTGACAGACATAAGGGATTATTTGCGGTGGCTAAATCTTTCTCAAGCAGTACAGTGCCCATTCATATTGTGAAAAAGACATGTGGACACAACCCAATGGTTGTGAATCAACAACATGCCAAAACAACAAGGATATTGCTCTTTCCAGTGGTTTGGTGTCTTTTGAGTGCTGTCATTTAATGTCTGTGACCTACTCTCCTGTGACTACACCCATTCATTTTCATCTCCAAGAAGACACGCTGTCTGATATGGTGAAGAACATGTGGTTTGGACATGAGAAAAAGAAAAGGTGTCTGGAATCCCAGAAAATGGCTGAAAAAAACAAGGCCCCTTTGAGTGAAGAAGTGAAGCTTGGTAACACAAGTGATAAGATATACATTTCCATTTTTATGTCATTCTCAAGTAAACCTAGGAGTGTTATGTCTATGTATGACAAGTGTGCGTTTGTTAATGTATATTCCTCACCAATCAAGTTTTCTACTTAAACTGAAAATATTAAATGAACTTCTGTATTGTGTATATTAAACATAGCTATATGGTATAAATAAACATCTGTTGTTGAGTTTTTCTATTTGATGTTTATTACAAAGCCACCAATTTTTCTAGAATTTTTTTAATGTGACCCAAATGGGTTTTTAAGATTACTATTGTCAAGTTTTTAAAATCCAAAAATATTATTTGTATAATTTATTTATCATTTGCACAGAAATACCTCTGCAGAAAAGTTGTTTCAGTGGAAAAAGGCCACTAGATGGCCAAAAAGAATGCAATACAGAGAAGAAAAATGCGTGTTCTTGTACCCCACGAGCCAATCATAACAGTGAGCGTTCCTTAACAGTGGACGTTCCTGTGATCTACGACCCAACCGAGGCAGTTGAATGCCCCATCGTGGCTACAGTCAGACTCTACTGTTCCAAGTCGTGGTTGGAAACATAAAACGGTCTCCTTCAGCTAAGTCCACTTTTTGCCATCTATGTATCTAGTCATTGTCACCTTATCTGAACTGTGTCATTTCTCCAACTTGACACTGACACAGTATCCTCTAGTGGATTGGTGTATGTACTACAAGCTTTTGCGTGATACTGGGCTGCACATGCACAAAGTACAGATAAACAAAGGGCTCGCTCTGTGAGTAAACATCCATGCACTTTGGCATTCATTAAAGGACCAATGTGTAGGATCTAGTGGCATCTAGCAGTGAGGTTGCAGATTGCAACCAACTCCTCACCCCACCCCTTTCAAGCGTGTAGGACAACTTACGGTGGCCATGAAACTTGCAAAAAAAATGAAAGGCCCTCTTTAGAGCCGGTGTTTGGTTTGTCCATTCTGGGCTACTGTAGAAAAATGGCAGGCAACATGGAAGATGACCTGCTCCCTATGTAGATATAAAGGGCTTGTTCTAAGCTAACGAAAGCAGAACGATTCTTAGTTTCAGGCAATTATAAACTAATCAAAACATATGAATATTATATCCATTTTTGACGATAGATCCCCCTAAATCTTACACACTGGTCCTTTAAATGCAATAAGAATAGGCGTCATTGTCTTGCTTCCAGATTATCCACGGGGCAATCACATTGCGCACAACAGAAAAGAATGGATGATAATATACAATGAAAATTTGGGAGATAAGGAATAGATCATGCAGTCTGAAGCCAAGATTGTGCTTCATCTGAAGCCTGAATCAAATGCTGTGAATGTAATAATTAAATGCTTGAGGCAACATCTGTTTCATCACTGGAAATGGAACCAGCACTATACTGAGAAGGACAGAAAGACAGATTGGCAAGGGAGAACTGTATTTTATTAAGGACCGATTCAAGACTTGATTGGATTATCTGCTTTCTTGTCAGTGTGTGAGAGGAAGAGGGACTATATTTTGGCCACGGTCATGAAATCGCCCTCGAAACGTGTCATCTCTCCGCAGAGAAGCTGAGTAGAGGAGACAACTTCACAGGCTGCTTGTAGTTATCCCATTTTCATTCTCTATTGCTTTGCATTTTCTACTTACAAACACCTACAGGGAGGCCTTGGCTTGGCGTATTGAATATTTAATTCTCTGTGAATGCTGTAGTACCTCCATATGTGACAGAGGATGTTATTGAAGTATACACAGCAAACATGTCGCTTACAATAAGTCACTTAATATGGTGTTGAGATTTGAAACGCTCTTTGGCTCCAGTGCTGCAGGCCTTTAGGGGGCTGACTGACTGTCCCTATCAACCACATTTCATGCTCACCTGTCCAAATTGCAGAAATGCATGAAGAAATTATTATAGTGTGTAATGTTTTTTTATTGATTTCACATTTCTGGGTTTGTTATCAATGCCTGCCACAGCTCCATCATATCAAACCAGGATAAGATGAGGATGGCACATGGCCCAGGACACATATTTTTCACTGCTACTCCAGTTGCAGAATTCTCAAAGAATGAAGAGAAAACCATTTTGACAGATAGATGAAAAAAAAACTATTTAACAAATGCTGCTATTGAGAGAGCCCCTCTACTTCTTCTTGACTAATTGTCTACACTTTCCCGTCTTCAACAGTGGCCTGTCTTCACTCAAAGCTGAGGCTTACAGTCCCCAGAGAAGGGTGTTTGTATATTTATATCTTTGAAGTGCAGCTCAGTGCTGCTGCTGTGTACTGCATACTGTCAGGGTCAGATGGATGCAGAGGACACAGAGCTTAGAGCAGAGCTGTAATCAGAGAGTCCTCCAATTACAGGCCTACTACCACCACCGGTGGCCTAGAATAGACCGGGAGGAGCAGCAGCGACGGGTGAAGACGGGACACGACAAGAGAAACCAGGGAGACATTATAATCAGACACAATTATGTGGCTGTCGGGCTGAGGAAGGCATGGAGGGAAAGGTGATGGGTGGGCAGGGGGGTGTTCCTGTTCAAAAACAGCTAATTAGAGAGAGAGAGAGAGAGAGAGAGGAAAATAAAATTACTTATTAAGGTCTACTTGATTGACAATTAATCAAACAGTGAATCACTGTCATGTTTGTCATAACAGGAAGTGGGAAGGACAAACTGTGCATAATTCAGGCCTTACAGTCATGGTGAAAAATAACTTTCTCTTCCATCTTGGATTCCAAAAAACCATCCACTTTCACTATTTTAAATATGTTTACAGTGGTGAAGAACCTACAGAGCGTGGTTGGTTTCCCACCAAAGTGTCTGGCAGTGTAAATGATGATGAGACCTAATTGAAAGCGTTTTTTCAATTAAGCAGACATATTCTGTTACATTTAAATACAGTCCTTTACAGCTATGTATTTATGGAATGAATGTCTGGGAAAATAAGATGTTTAATCTGAGAAGAGCACGTAGACTACACACAGAAACACACACAAACTACTACTCACAATAAGTCCAAGAACTCCGTTTGGACCGGGGGCTCCCATCTCACCCTAGTCAGAGAGGAGGAAAAAGAGTAAGTGAGATGAAGGGAGAGGGAGAAGGAGCAAGTTTCTGGGGTTATTGGCTCTTTTTTAAACAAACATGCTCAGAAGAGTGGCTCAGTGTTCATCACGGCTTATGAGAGGGGGCTGTGTGCGTGTGCGTGTGTGTGTGTGTGTGTGTCGGAGGTGAAGGTGGAGAGGGATGTGAGCCCGATCATCCCGCTGTGGCTTTTTCAAATATTCAGGTTCGTTCTCCCTCAAACAACAAAGGGGTGATAGTGAAGGGGTGGCAGTGTCAGTCTGTTGGCCCACCACTTTGTTCCAGACTGAAATATCTCAACAACTACTGAATAAATTACCATGAAATTTTGTACAGACATTCATCGTCCCCAGAGGATAAAGTCTGACTTTTCATCTAGCATCATCAGCAGGTCAAAACTTTCATTAAGTCAATGAAATATCTCAATATTTACTAGACGGATTCATTCACATTCATGGTTTTCAAACAATGTATCCTAATGACTCCTGACTTTTCCTCTAGCACCACCATGAGATTAACATTTGTGTTTTTTTGTGAAATGTCCCAACAACTAATGGATAGATTGCCATGAAATTTTGTACAGACATTCGTGTAGCTGCTGCAACAATCAGTCGATTAATCAATTTGATTTGATTAATTCAATTGATTGAAAATGCTAAAATTCTCTGGCTCCAGCTTCTGAAAAAAAAAAAAAAATTTCTGGTTTCTTTAGTCCTCTATGATAGTAAACTGCATAACTCTGGGTTGTGGACTGTTGATTGGGACAAAACAAGACATTTTAGGTTGCATCTTGGGCTAACATGCTAAACTAAGATGGTGAATATAGTAAACATTATACCTGTAAGCATTAGCATGTTAGCATTGTCATTGTCAGCATGTTGTCATTAGCATATAGCTCAAAGCATCGCTGTGGTGAGTGCAGCCTCACAGAGCTGCTATAGCACGGCTGTAGACTGGTATGTATTCAAGATAAGAGAAGGATTTCCTGCTTTGTCCTACTTTTTTTCCCCCAGAAAAAAACTGGGGACAGTGGAGCCTTCTCCCTAGTCTGCCCTTATGTTTTTACTACCTTTCGTGAACCCATTGTACAAATGATTCATGCATACTAACAAAGTGAGTCTGACACACGATGCACAATATGTAAGATGAAACCTTACTATCAGGAAAAGAAAAGCAGCAGGGCTAAGAAAGGATTTATTTTTAGTTTTTAAAGAGACTGACGTACAAAACTGAACCATCGGAGAAGTCAGGGATGTGTCAGTAAAGGTTTACTTTAAAGATTGAACATGAATGCACTTTATGGTTATTATGTTTATTGTGTATTTAGGTCTATTTTTTGTGTTAAAGAGCAACTTGCTAATGTGTGCATGTTTTTATTTTAAAGCTTTCCACTCTGATGGATGAAGTGCTACATTTGTAAGAATGACAGTGAATTTCCAAAAATAGTGAAAATGCCTAAAATCAAATAATCCGATGTCTTCCATATGGACAGAGACATGCAACAGAGTGACTAACAGTGTCTGCTGACCTATCATTACTGAATTTAGGAATAATTTCTCAAAATGAAATCTTATTACATAATTCACTCTTCTTGGATATCACCCCTTAATACTGTATTGTGTGTCGGTGGCCAGTTTACAGTGGTGAATGGAAAAGTTTGCATTCGAAAGCCAAGCCAGCAGGTTTTGAAAACGAGTGCCAAGTAAAATTATCTACAACAGAGGAAGGGATGGGATGAAATTAAATACGGCAGTAAAGCTTTTCCGGAGCAAACAACTAACTTCAAATAAACCAGAAAAACAGAGGCAAACTGCCGGACTACCAGATGATTTACCCTTAGCACGGCCAAAATGTCACAGTACTACAGTAAAACACCAGGGGGGTGTGTGTATGAGAGAAACCACTGCTCTCAGTTTATGTGTGTGTATGTGGGTAGGCTGTGTGTGTGTGTGTGTGTGTGTGTGTGTGTGAGCATGTTTGTGTGCATGAATGTGGATGGTTCTGTTTTTATGTAGGTGTGTGACTGTGTGTGGGTAACAGGGAGTGTGACATACTGGCTCTCCATCTGGTCCGGGTGGTCCTCTCTCCCCAAAGTCCCCTGGAAACCCCTGAGGACAGAGAGAGTAGCTTTTACGTTCGGCTGCACACGAATAACGACAATCAAACATCCAATAAATTTTTAAAGTGTCCTATTGCTTTAACTACTCTCTGCTTCATAAAACCTGCAATGACTGATTTTTTTGACCAGTTGGGGGCAGCAGAAACAAATTGTGAACACAACACTGACATATTATCACTTTTTAAGTTGATATGGCAAGATTGTTAGCAGACAGTTCTTAACATCCATCAGATATGGAGCAACATTAGCATTCATTTGGAGTTATGTGTCTGGTCACTCCTTTTAGCTCAGTTTTTGCTCTTCACTAACTCCTGAGGGAAATATCTGGCTCTTTAGCTTGTAAATGCTCTGCTATGTTCACTAACTAGTTGCTAACTGTGTCTCTCTGTTTGTTGCAGGGCAGTTAGCGTCCAGCAGCTTTTTTTAAGAGCTTCTCTGAAAACAGCTGCCTGCTGCATCTTAAAATGATATTATGAGAGAAGTGAAAGTGAACCAAAATTAGTAAAGTTACAACTCATCCAAAACGATGAGCTGAAAGAAGCTTTAAAGCTCTTTACAGCTGAGCTTAAAAGCAGAGCCAGGTGGGTTCATAACTATGAGCAAATCCTTTCACATATAAATCATCATGCATTGTTAATATAAACATATAGATTATAGCCACTTTAATCTATAGCAAACATAGTTAAATGCCTTGATTTTGCAAAAATTGCCACGATAACAAAACCCCCCGGTCACATCCCACATTACAGAAACTCATTGTGAAATACGACAAAAAATGCTTTTCATTGGGAGAGGAGGTGTTTAAATTATGGTCCTTCAGTGCCGCCAATGCAAAGGTAGAATAAATCTTTTGTGCTAAATCATGGAGTAAAATTTACATCGTATGTTTTCATAAATACCACTGCTACACAACTAAGAGTGCTGCTACTGTAATTGCACAGCAATTATGACAATTTCAGTGAGTCAAATATAACATTAGACATAAAGTAATTTGAAATATGTACAAACTAAGAACATAATGGCCCCATTAGAAGCATTAAATCTATCAGCTGTAGGGCGTGGGTAGCCAACTATTCTACTTAGGCTGAGTATACTCTTGAAATGTAACAAAAAAGACCAGCAGCCAAGTAATTATTGTGTCCATTTAGCGGTAAACGAGAAGCTAATCTGAGCTACACTAACAGTTGGTGGCATTGCAAAGAGAAACCACATCTGCAGAAAGCACGAGGGCCTACGCATTTTAAACCCAGACCTTCCAGAAACACTCATAATGGCTAGGTTCTGCTATTGTGGCCTCCACACATTGTTTCAAAAATGATAATTACCGTAGATACCTCCGGTAAATGGCTTCTATTTTTGCAGGAGTAAAGATGTTTTAGATATACAGCGTGTATACTTATTTTAATCTCTGACTTGCTGTAGAAATAGAATCTGCTGACTAAATGTAACTCTTTGTATTTAAAGGGCATCCGGTCTGAAATATTTGACATTTTAACTTCATACTCAAACAACAATAAATCCTTGTGACTAAATAAATCCCTAAATTTAATGACACATCCCACCAGGTCAATGAAGCGATTATAACTACACTGAATGCTGTAATTGCACTTTCAAGAAAAAAAGTCTTTTCTGTCACTACTAGGCTATTGGAGGACATTTGAGACTCCTCCAAAAAGCATGTCCGAGCAGGGTCAATATTATGCATGGGACAGCTTTATGATACTAAGAAATTGTGCACAGTGGGAGAAACACAGAAATCTATGAAGCATGACAGGGACCCAAAGGATGAATCATACAGTTGTCATCACTGCCGTACAAACTAAGGACAAATGTGGGAAACGTAGCTTTGCCAAGTACAGCACTTAAAAAAAGTCTTTGAAGAGAGTCAAATGAGCCTTAAGTGTATCTGTGCTTTTACATGATGTAAGAGTACCCTGTTCTTCAGCTTTAACATCAAAAAAGGATCACACAACAGCAGCGCACACTGTCGGATCCTGGGGTAATGTGAAAGAGCTGCTTCTGATGAGCCTGATAAAGACAACCTCCAAAAAAAACATTTTTGATTGCATGATTACAACAAAAAGTTCAGTTGAAATGCAGAACAGTTGGCGCCACACTTCGGAAACTTCTGTTTTTTTAATGCTCTCCAGTGTTTTACATATCTATTCCCTCATCATGCTTTGTTGACTGTGTGTGTGTGTGTGCGTGTTTCCTCGACAGAGTACAAGCGCTGTAGTTATGGTCATTAAAATCTCTGGCTCTGGTTGAGGTGCTGCTGCTGTTCTTTCTCCCCCGTCTGGGGAAGATCTCTCGGGGATCATCTTGTAACTGTCCTAGCTTTCCATTTTTCCATGCAGGAGCATTGAAATCAGATGGCGACGATCGTGATGATTTGTGTGTTTTCCAGTCACATTAACAGGTCAGATAAAAGGGCTGGAGCAGTCAAGATGGCCTTTTACAGATGTTAAACTGATTAAAATCAAAAGACTGCTCTGCTACTTTCTTCTCATGACAGTAGTGCTATTTAGTATTAATATGCATGTGTCCCTCAGTGTGTGTGCGTGCCTGTATTGTAAATAATGTTATGCATGGTCATACATGATTACTATTTTCTTTTTTGCCTTGAAAAGCAGAGCTGCTGCTGTCATAAAACCATCCAGGCATAAAACACCAAGCTGTGATGGCAGCACTTACACTTTTAGTTTTGCATAACCTGTGCCAAAACTGTGAAATGGCTTTAAACAGGGTTTTAGTTGCAGAAAAGTGTCTTATAAGCATTAATCAGCTCATGAGTCTTCTAATGCCGCCCAATTGGAGTGAGAATAACACACACGCACTACACAAATATGTTTAACAATGTCTCACACATGGTGAATTTGCATCCACAGCTATTTCGTAAACATTTGTCTAATTACAGAATAAGCTGCAGTTCCAAAAGCCTCACAGTAAATGGACACTGGCTTGCGTTTGTTCAGAAATTTTAGTCTATAAATGCCTTATTTACCAAAAAGCCAATAAGCAACAGCTGCAGAATGATCTCAGCAGTGTTTTTCAGGGTTACACACTTTTTCTTAAACACTCTGTCAAGCTGACTTTGAACACTATCTGACACACACAGCAGAACCGACAGCTTCCTCCAAATGGCTTGGCTCCATGCTGGGGGGGACCAAAAGCCCTTTACTCCAACAAAAGCCTTTTTCTTGTTGTATCCAAGACCTCGACATGCGGCTGGTGGGACTCCACGGTATTCAGGCTGCAGTTAACCCTTCCAACAGCAATGGAAATACTGAGCTGACTCAAGCAATGACGTAAATGCAGACCCTATAAATTGTCACATGTGTAGGTGTCGGAGTCTTTGCATCAAAAGCTTTCAATATGACCCAAATAGAAGAGGGAATTATAAAGCTTCAACATAATGTAAATTTATATCATTGCCTCATTTGAACAGGGTTATAAGCATATACTGTAGCAATGATATCTTAAATCAAAATATTGGAGGAAAATATTGATTTGAATTTTGTTTGACATGTGTCACCATCTCCCAAAACTCTTGTCATTCAAAGGTCGTTAAAAACATACGATACATTTAAAATCAACTGAAAACACACCCAGCACAAGTTATCATCAACTTTTGGAAAGATTATCTGTAAAGTATGTTGAGACAAAACTTTACCGGCCTACCCATCTTGCCCCTCTTCCCTGGTTCACCGGGAATGCCCTGGAAATCAAAACAAAAAGACAGAGAGAGCAGAGACGGGATAGAAAAGATAGCAGGACGGGGGGAAGGAAAAGGTTCAAGGAAGGCAGAAACAAGTAAAACAAAGAAGGAAGAGAAAGACAGACATCATGTAAAAACAAAAACATATCAAAACCAAAACATAACACTCTTGGGCATGACTGATTCAAGCCCAAAACACACATTTAAGAAGCAATAGGTGTAAGCCTCTCTCAACTCCTGCTTAAACAGATGTGAGGAACAGCTGACTACAGCCGATCCAACATTTTCCCAGCCTATTATGAGGGATTTACGTCTCCACCTCTCTTGTACATATATACTGTATGTTAAATAAACAACAGCTTCTCCTGGGAGAAGATAGTCAGACACCGTCTGTTGTGTGCAGCTAAAACAAGAGCCACTTTGCTGGCCCAGCCGGCTGGCAGTGAAGGGGTCCTGATTACAGCTTGCCTTGCGCTGACGCAACCCTCTGGAGCATGTCATAAGTACGCTAATCACTCCATGTTTTAGAGACTGCACAGAAGGCGGAGGTCTTGATGAGTTCAGCCAGTTCAAAGGCTCTAAAAAGGGACTTTTATCATATGAGTCATCAACACTCCAAGACAGCCTTATACAGCAGCATCTCGGACAGCTGGGGACTGTTCTCGCATTATAACAACAACAAGACAGCTGAATGAAATAGCAGAAGGGACACTGTTGTCATCTTATAGGCCATTATAGACTGTGCTTGAGAGAAAATATACATTTGACAAGAACTCACTCTTTCGCCATCAGGCCCAGGCAGGCCAAAAAGCCCTGGGATTCCAATGAAACCCTGCAGGAGAGGAGAGGAGAGGAGAGGAGAGGAGAGGAGAGGAGAGGAGAGGAGAGGAGAGGAGAGGAGAGGAGAGGAGAGGAGAGGAGAGGAGAGGATGATAGGAGAAAGAGGAGAGGATGATAGGATGTGAGTATCTGGATGCCATAAATGCAGCAGGAGGAACAGCAACTTCTATTGGCTCAAGGGCTGGGTTTCAAGGGTAGATGGTCCAGCATGGATAGGGTGGGCTCCCATGAAGAACCAAGCCATGAGGCAAGTGTATATGCCCATGGACTGCATGGTGCTGGCTTCCACGATGTAGTCCAAGGGCACATACCCTCACGCCAGGGATCTCTGAAGATAGCCAGGGCATCACACTGGGCTGTCGGTGCAGGGGAGACACACAAGGAAAACAAGCACAAACACCACAACAATTGAACACTTGAGATGCTCGTTTCAGGCAAGCACGAGTTGAGTTGGACACAATATGGAGCATGCTGCAAAAAGAGTGTGCAGAATATGTGGATAGGTGGCTCAGAGAGAAAGAGAGAGAGAGAGAGAGAGAGAGAGAGAGAGAGAGAGGACTAGAATGCCTCCTTAAGACAGCAGGGCCTCATACGGAGCTTAAACAGGAAATTCCAGCCAGTGGGGGCAGGGGAGGCTTTGGAGCAGCCAAGGGGAGCTGATAAAGACCCTTTATTGGAACGCAACATAAACATCACAGTTTGTGCGTGTGATGATGTGTTACTTTGTTTTGTGTACGTAAAGGGTGTGTGGTTGTACGCGGATGCTTATCAACAGCCAGTCTTTCAGTAAGCGTCTGTATACGGTAATATAATGTTTACACTACAAGTAAAGGCTCCTAAGTTTAGCATACTATTAATATTGCCACACCTCTGGTGGAGTGAATGTGTTTATGTGTGCAAAGGTGGATGCTGGTGCACCTAAGTGCACCAATACATACATGCATGCACACGTTGTTGCATGTAAGTGTAACATATACATGCATACGTGCACTTTGCTGCAACTACCTGTTTACAAAATACCTCAAAATACCAAGTTGTTAGTTTGCAACCTTTCATTAAACAACTTGCAGTGTGTTTTTAACTGTGATTTACAGCCTCCTATAAATCTTGTGTAGTAAAGAGTGTCAGTGAGCTGTCAGGCCGACAGTATAAACATATTCACCGCTCCTGTCAAAGCACCAATGTTAGTAATTTAGACAGATAAAATCAAAGTTTAACAGCACTTTTGAAGGGGAGAAGTTGAGTTAACTTACCCGAACGCCTTTAGGCCCCACTGGTCCTATAGGCCCTGGTAAACCCTGAAAAACAAAGAGAGGAATTTTATTTTATTTTAGCAGCTCAACACTTTCACTGGTCTATAACTGAATTACTGTAATGTTTACCTAAATACACTGTGCATCATGATGGCATTTAGAAATGTAAGCCAAAGACTGCAACTCACAGTTTATTATTAAAATGAAGTGATACGATCTAAATTGCAACCAGTTTGTTTAATATGTAAAATTCAATTAATTTAGTTCATAAATCATTTGTGTGACACATTGTAAAGATGCCAGGAACACACTAACAGGTAATCCTCTACAATATAATACTTTCCTTTACAAAATATAAATGCAATAAATGCTCCATTTGAGCCTGATGGTAATTTTATGAGGCAGTAGCTGCTTGTGATGTTGTTGTCTTGGACCACTTTATATTTGAAGACATTCCAACTCCTCTATACTCAAATATTTTCCCCCCCAAGCAGAGCTCGAAGTCAGCTGTTCAACATAACCTAATTCCACTTGGCCCTTTGCCCTTACTATGGCCCTGACTACAACTGTACCAGTCACAGCAGAGGATTTACTGCACCTGCCTGCCAGGATAACCTTTGGCACCTGGGCTTCCGACTGGACCTTGCTCTCCCTGCAGGGAAGAGAGAGAGAGAGAGAGAGAGAGAGAGAGAGAGAGAGAGAAAGAGAGAGAGAAAGAGTGAAAGAGAGAGAGAGAGAGAGAGAGAGAGAAAGAGAGAGAGGTGGGGTGGGTGATCAAAATTACTGTACTGTAACACAAACACACAGACAGGCCATTCTGCACAGTAGCAGACAGTTTTCAAAGAGGCAGACAGAGCAGAGGGGATGAACTATAATGAGGACATGAACAGTTGTTTTAGCTGGTGCACTACTGCTGTCATATCACTGTCATGTCACCTGCATGTACATTATTTACTGGCATGAAGCTGGCGATGTGATGATAAGAGCGTTTATCATAAGACGGCGGAAATTTGTCAACTGTCATAAATTTGACATTTAAATGTTTTAAACTGTTCATGCACAGAATTTATCACTTTAATATCTCTGGTTGTATTACATGAGTAGGGAAAATGCTGTAAATCAATGAGCAACTACTGTTGGATTTACAGGATGGATTTTGGCATTTATGTGATGAAGGACGGTGATTTGTCAGTGTCAGAGCATAAATCTGTCTTTTTGTTGAAGGAACTGGACTACTGAATTTGAACTTTTCTGAATTGCTTTTATGTTCAGTACTGAGATTTGTGTGATTATTGCACTAATGAAATTGTGTTGAAATGGTATAATAAACTGTATACTTTCCACTGCACTTGCTATTTGTTTTGCGTGGTTGTTTTTTTTTTGATAAAACTTTATTTATTTAATATTGTGGGGTGTAAAGTAAAGACAGACTTGCAGCCTTTGTGCAACAAACTACACAAAACAAAAATACCTAAAATAAAACTATTACATGTCAGGAGAGAGTCTCTCAACTGAATTTTCACAAAATATACAAAATCACAACATCTTGTGTATGAATATTGTGATATAAAATTACATATTTATACATTGTGATAGGGGGTTTTATCCATGGTTCAAGGACTCATCTAGCAAACTTTTCAGATGTGGTCTGTGCAAGAGGCTAATTGAGAGTTTGGTTTGTATGCGTGTTGTGTGTGTGTGTGTGTGTGTGTGTGTGTGTGTGTGTGTGTGTGTGTGTGTGTGTGTGTGTGCATGTGAGTGTGAGTAAAGCATAACACACACACTAACAGAGGCAGGTTGTGTCCAAAATTCACAGAGCGCAAATGTGTCCATGTATAACTTCCTTTGACACACTCCGGACGTGAAGCCATGCGCAGTGCTTGCCGTTCGCTCTCTTGGATAAATATAGTGCATAATGCAGCCAGTTAAAACCAGACAAGAATTTGGCTGAGTGAGGTTTGGACCT
The DNA here is from genome assembly GCF_914725855.1 of Thunnus albacares. Taxonomy (NCBI): domain Eukaryota; kingdom Metazoa; phylum Chordata; class Actinopteri; order Scombriformes; family Scombridae; genus Thunnus; species Thunnus albacares. Next base: position 10,534,838 of record NC_058123.1, read on the forward strand.
TTAACTGCCCAGCAGCCAAGAGGGGCTCTGAGCACGGCCCGTGGTGTATTACAGTAACAAAGAGTCATCGACACTTTATGCAGACCAGCTGGCCTTTGCTCGCAATAGCTGGAGAGCATACACTGCCAAACAGTTGTGCTTATTAGTCAGTCACTAGTGATTCAAACTCAAGGCTCGAGCCGTGATCAGGAGCAGAAGCTCTGTGGGAAAGAGGGGGGCGTTCGAGGACGCGCAAAGTGGAAGGACATAGTGGTAAGAGAAGAAGCACTCCTTCTCCGTGATGAGTAGTGCGGGAATTCCCTGCACTTCCCTGGTGATGTCACGTTACACAGGGACTTACTTAAAATTGTGTGACAATGAGGAGAATGTTCCACTCTGCTTTCCATGACTAAGACCTTTACTTAATACCACCAGTAGTATGACCCGGCCCGACTGAAAATAGCTCTGGATACGGAGCTGGATGCTCCATACTTAAAATAGTCCTTTTGGGCTGGAACAAACAGCTTGAGTCATGTCTCCTCCCACTTGTAGCAACGGATGAAGGAGTTTATTGAACTGTGTTTCCTCAGTTACAGGACAGAGGGACAGATAGAGGAGGAGGAAACAATAGGAGGAATGAAATGCATGCTAGAGGTTAAAGCGACCGAACATTTAATGGCAAGTGGCGGAGACAGGTCCACAGAAAGAAACATAGGCAAAGTTTCTCCTAAAGCAGCTGTGATGGTTGTGAGTGTGTCACTGTTGGCCTAGTTGGCTTGTTCCTGTTTCTTTTCTCTCGGTTTTTTCCTCTCTTTGGCATCACTTTCTGATATCCTGCAGAGCATCGCTGCAGCACAGCACTTTGGCCAGATGTCTGTCCTCACCAGTGCTTCATAACAGGCTAATCTAATCTGGCCTGCAGGCATGCTTGGTGTGTGCACACAAACACACATGTACACGGAATTGAGAAGTTAGTGACCTGGGAGTGGATGAGCTTTTAAAGAATGAGGTGAGACGTGAGAATATGAGGGATTAGTCATTGATAAGGGCCTTGATGGTATACACTGCAAAAGCTGGACATTTCTAGAACACTCATGAAGGTTAACACATAAGGATAGGATAAAGATAGTCTAGCATTACATCATGTCTTGCACTAGCATGAGTTCTGAATATGAGAGAATATTGGACTTTTTTCAAGAGTAATATTAGTGCGAAGAACAGCAAAAGCGTGGGAGAGCAACATTTACAGAGTATCAAAGCCATGGGAAAAAAATAGCTACGAAATGGATAAAGATACTTACAGGCTCTCCAGGGAGTCCAGGTGGACCAGGGTAACCTTTCTGTCCCTAAAGAGACAAACATACACAAGAGATGAAGCATAAAATAATGGCTGAAAATAGAGATGTGAAAGAAAACACACAAATTCACAGTCGAGGAAAAACTTGACAAGCACGAGACAAGTTTTCCCTCAGTGTGTGGCTGACAAGTGGAGTTTTGTGCAAAGTAAAATATGCATGTTAACGCTAACAGTACCGACAGACAAGTTCAGTGCCATATGCAAGGAATCAATCTGCCCGACTGTCAAGGGATCAGACTTTCCACTGGCAGTGTTCACAGAGAAATGGTGCTGAGGAGGCCGTGCCAGGACCATGGCATGTTGAGGATATAAATGCCTTCCTGTTTGAGTCAGATAGCAGGTCCCTCCCTCAGCCTGCAGAGCAGACTACACTGAAAACAGCCTGACATAGTACTTTTGCTGACTCCAGCAACATAGACCCCCCGCCAACAAAGAGAGGAGGAAAACTAAATCAAAGGTGGGAATACATGCCTTTCCAGACCACAGTTTGATAGAGTGAGAGAGCAAGAGAAAAATGAAAGGAAAGTGGGGGAAAAGCACCAAAATAAAAACAGAAGGGCAAAGAAAGGAAAGACTCCTGTTGTCCCGTTTTCCTAAACCACAGCTCCAGAGAACCAAGCCAAGACTCCCAGAGTTCCTGTAAACCATCCTTTAGCCCTGTCATCTGACTTCAGCAGGGGAAGAAGACACAGCTTCCCTCCACTCATTACATTACACGATCACTCTCACTGGCTTACACCTACATGTACAAACAGCATTATACTCCACATTCAGTGCGTGTACAGCAACTGTGTCATTAATAAGTTTGTTATGCAATATTGTAATTGAAATAAATAAGAATTCTGCACAACTCAAATAACATTTTCATCACAGACTTAATCTTTAAACATCATACTGTTCTCTGAGATGTTGCCAAACTTCCTTTGGGGGAACCTCTGTGTGTCACTATCACCTCACATCAGCTGTTGCACATCATCAAAACACCACTAGGAGGAGACGCTTGGAGCGGGGATGAAAACACATGAGCAATACATATTAAACAAACAGAGATGTCAACAGGTGCTGACAGACCGCTGCTGTAATACAGCGAAACTTGCAGGAACTTGAGTGTGTGTTTTCCATGTTTTTGTGAAAGCTCTATTGGTAAGCAGTGTTTTGGAGAGAAGCAGGGATGGTTGCATTTGCAGACACATGGCGCCCGTGCCTGACCTTTTCCATTCGTAAATTGAACCACCGTGATGTTGAATCACTATACCACTATAACACTGTGTGTGTTGATGAATTAATGTGTCTGAATCTGAATGTCTTTCTATTTATACAGACCTTTGCTATTTCTTTTAGATCTATTTCTGTTGTGTTTCAATCCACTTCTAACATGTGTTTTTCAGGAGATGTAGTGAACCAGTGCCATTCTCATGGCATGTTAACACATGTGTGCAAATATATGAATAGACAGGCAGAGAAACACACACACACACACACACACACACACACACACACACACACACACACACACACACACACACACATACACACAGATACATGTACACCGTCATCTTATTACATGGCTTACTTATAGTACAAACATGTGTAGCGGCTTATGTTCTCAAGCTTTGCTGTGAGGTCTACCAGCTACACACACATATACACACACACACACACACACACACGCGGTGGGTCTTGGGTATTAACCATAGCCTCCCAACCCCAGCTAGACCATCTCAGATCCTTATCTCACTCATTATAAGCTTGCTAATGAGAGCGGCCATTCCCACCGGTCCGCCTGTGTTTACAATGCCACTTGCTTAACGAGCATGTGTGTTCAATCAGATAAACCCACCAGAATGCTTTTCATTTACAACAGCTCCCAGGTAGCACCCTGTAAGCACTTTTTCCCCCTCATCCTATCCCACTAAGCCGAGGAGTGCCTCAGGGAATGCTAAGCGCATTTTGGCAGCCATAAAATAAAAGACATATTGTGTCTACCAATGACATGTCATTCCTCTGAGAGGGCACTGACTTGTTACCAGCCACTCTGTACATACTTAACTTTGTGGGTGTTCAAATAAGCACAGGCCTCATGTCTGCTAACACCACAAATGATGAATATGTGTCTTCCACTGCCTCCACTGGGCAGCACCCTGGAAGCTTAAATATACCCCTCAGCTCATTAATCTCCGCTTTCATCTTTCTGCGTCTCCAAAATCACTCTTTAGCATGGAGCCAGACGATTGCTCAGAGCAATCGTCTGGCTCCAAGCATGGTGCTGCATGTACAGCAGAACATAAACCCTACATGCGGATGTCTGGCGGGTACAGACGTAACAAACAACTGCGTTAACTTAACCGGACAATTTTGTTGAAATCTATCCGGCGGAAAAACATCCCTCATCTCATCCCTGTCTGAACCGCAATTTCAAGCAGCATGTTTGCTTGCATGCAGTATCACTATTAAAGTACAAGCATGCTGGTAGACAGGGCCTGCTTGGACATGATTTGTTGTACTTCTTGTGAAACATGCAAAGAAAATGATGGTTGATTTGAATTCTCCCATAATTGCAGTGATGTTGAGCATGTGGGGTTGTTAGTTTGAACAGTGGGCAGGACCTAAATGGAGAGAGTTTGGTTTCAGACAGATTAATGTCAGATTAATGTCGTTCTATAAACTGTCTTGCATAAATGAATGAAACGAGTAAGATTAATGCGCTGTCTAGCCCCCGCAGGGAAATTACAGTATATCGACATACTTTGTATTCATAGGATGTTCTTGTTAGGAGAACTATGGTTTGGATTTCGTTTGAAAGGAAAATTATCTGTATAAAATCTCAACTGGGGATAAAACTTGCCTATCTACTGTGAAGACTAATTTATAATACATTTGCATATACAAACGTACATTTTCACAAAGTGCTAAGAGGCAAGTAAAATCAGTGGTCTTCTATGCACTGTGTTGTCTGGAAACTGTGCGTACTGTGCCGGAGCACATTAGAGATCACCATCGTTGACCCTTAAACTCACACATGTATGTGTGCCACATGTATGGCACATATGTGAAAAGCACATGGACATGTAGACTCTTATTTTAAACAAGGATCCAAAACAATGTGTCTCCAGACAGTCATATTTTCCCACAATGTAGCATGCTAACCACTGAGTCTACATGAGTGTTTATGGATTAGTTGACAGCTGTCTAGATGCTTATTGACTCTCTACGATGATGGACCTTCTGGGACAAAACTGAAATCTCACTTTTGCTCTTGTAGTCTTCATATAGTAACTATCTGCAACCTTCTCCTGATATCATGTTTTTTCTTCAGATAACTTGATGACTGTTAAAATGGACAGGTTGATTAATTTATTTAGATAATTAAACTTTCACTGTACATTGATGACATAGTGATGTCTCACCCAGAGCAGGTACAGGAGAACCTGCATCTGCTTGGGAACAACTGCCAGAACCAGGCTGACAAAATACCAATGTTACAGTATAAACTTTTTTTTTTTTAAAAAGACAAAGACATCAGTTCAGTTTCAGCAGCATTACATACAACACTGTATATCTACATCTAGTAAAGTTCCTCAATACAAAAACAAATTTTTTATAACAATGAGGCATTGCACTGTAATAGTGGGATAAACTACACCATAACCAGAACCACACTTGCACCATGTATGGTGTTCCACTCAATAACCAAGGCTAAATTACATGGGAAAAGCATATAAAAAACCCAACTTTGGCTCTTTAAAGGAATAGTTTGACATTTTAGGAAATATGCTTGTTTCCTTTTTTGCTTAAAGTTGGATGAGAATATCAATACCATTCTCATGTCTGTATGTTAAGAATGGAGTTAAATCCAGAAGGCCATTAGCTTAGCTTAGCATTAAGACTGGAAGCAGGGTGAAATAGCTAAACTCCTCCAAACTTCAAAAGGATGCATACCAGTATCTCTAAAGCTCACTAACTACCATGTTTTTTTCTCGTTTGACTAACCTGTTCACAAACAGAAATGTAAATGTTGATATCTGTATTTTGAAGTTACCTACTATAACTGTAACTTTCTTGCAGAAGAACAGCAGGGCACAGTGATTTTTTTATGTTAAGCTAACCACTTCCTGGCTCCAGTACTGAATTAGATAAAAGTGGTATTCATCTTCTCAAGAAAGTGAATGAAAATATTTCCCAAAATGTTGAACTACTCCTTTAATTATAAAAATGTGCAAAAACACATCAACAAAAGTGCACGTAGCCATTAATACAAAATCTTCAAATCAATCTCACCCTGAGTCGCATCATTTTAAAGGTCGGATGTAACAAAAAGCAAAACCCCCAAAAAATCTTACTTGTACAAACACAAACTGATATTGGACCAGAACTTCTTTGTAAAGACATAAAAATAAATCGGAGTATCAAAAAAAAGCAGTAATGCGTATTTAAAACCCTGCAAATGAAAGCTAAGTTAAAATGCTACTAGTATGGGGCCTTTTTCTTATCTTTATTCAAGAGTGTGGTCTTTTAATTTGAGAGCATGATTTATTGATTTCATGTTCAGATTTTGTAATTTTTTCCCTCAGAACCATGACCTCGCACTTAATAGCCCCTGCTTTGCTTAGATTTGCTCTGCTTCTGCTCAAACTGTTTGTTTGCACTCTGCTCTGGTCTCTGTTTTTTTGTGAAACAACCCTGAATCCCCCAGCCAATTGAAGGCCAGATGTAGTGTTGACCAATGAAATGATTCATACCTCCTGGTCTTCTATTGGTTGGGGAATTTTGACAGGGTTGTTGCACAAAAAAAATCCCAAAAAAGTGAAGAAATCTGAGAGCAGACGTTTCACGAGCGCACAGAAGCAGCCCGAGCGCGAGGAGAAGGGCTAAAGCCGAAGCTGGAGCAGGAAATCTGTGCAAGCAACAATAAATCTGAGCGCAAGCATACAGTTTGAGCAGAAGCAGAGCAAATCTAAGCAAAGCAGGGGCTATTAAGTGCAAGGGCATGGTTTTAAGGGAAAGAATTACAAAATCTGAACGTGAAATCAATAAATCATGCTCTCAAATCGAAAGACTACGCTCTTGAATAAAGATAGGAAAAAAGCCCCATATACTCGACAGCCCTGGATTTCAGAATGAAAAAACAGAAGCAGTGTGAGAGACAGCTGTAGAGAGAGCAGACTAAAAGTGAGAAGAGACAGATCATTGCAGTGGGAATAGACTTTGAGAGAAGACGGATGGAGGCAGAAAGGTAAGATGTGTGGCTTGTAATGTGGCCTTGTAGCTGAGGTTTGGCCCTGTGTGTGTCCCCTCTGCCTGACCCTGCCTGCCATACTGAAAAGCCATTCAGAGCCTGTTTGGTAGAACAAATGTTGTACAGAGCGGAACATGCTTGGCTTGTCTGACGGTGTAAAATCACACTTTCAAAGCACCACTGCTTTCTCCATTAAAGTTTTCCATGGAAAACCAGCAGCCAAATTCCAGAATTCCCTGTCGAAGTGTCAAGCCGAGGCTGATTTAGAGCACGTATACAGTACGTATGTGTGCGTGTGTGTGTGTGTGTGAGAAGGAGAGACAGAGAAGGTAGAAGGGGAAAAATACAGAAGAGAACAGAGGAAAAGCTGCTGTTGTCCCGTTTTCCTAAACCACAGATTCAGAGTAACGAGCCAAGCAAGTGAGACAGAGCAAATCAAACAGCTAGAGAGGTAGGAAGAGAATGAAACGGCACATGGGTGTTTCAGGGTGGCCCACCACTGCAATGTAATTATCATCACTGCTTTTCAACGTAGCATTAACCTTGCACCGGCGTTTCAGCGGAGAGGGTTTCATCAGAACAGGATGCGCCTGGGACTTTCCACCTGAGCGGACCGAGAAAGGAGCAGAACTGTGCTACTACAGCACAATGCGGACATTGACTCACACCTCTGTCATAGCAGTGCAACGTGTGGGCATGTAGCATCAGGATTCATTAAACAGCTGAGACCTACAAGAAGTTACTGTACATTGTTTAGCGCAGGATGGATTTAGGTTAATAGGCGTCTCTGTCTTTGTGTACGGAAAAGAAGCTGACTCCATGCGGTTAATTTAATAAGTTTCCCCCGCAGTCATCATGTCTGTGGTTCATTGACAAATACCTGAGGCATGCTCTGATGATGTCAGAGTGTGTGTTGATATAGTTGCTATGGCGACAACTTCCCAGACATGAGGTGTGATGTCATTCTGATGACCTTGGGGTTTTATTTTGAAGATTTCATGAGCATCTGCACCAATCAACACAGCGCAGACAGTTAAAAAAGCATGAGTGGTGGTGAGGGGAAAGAGTCGACATACAGTACAGACTCTCAGTTTTTTTTCTCTTACGTTAATGCTAAGTGATAATTTATGACTAATCTCACAGACAAGAGGTCAATCAGCTGTCTGTCTTGGACCTGAACACTCACCTGCAGCTCCAATTCTCGTGTCACTTTTCTAACTTTACGATAGACCATCAAACTACCGAGCCAAGACTCATTTAGTTAGACGGAAATCTGCACATTTTTTCCACCCGCTTTACATTTTCCATTGTGATTGAGTGTGTGAGCGTTTGTGTGCCTGTGCGAACGAGTATGAGAGAGACATACAAATGGACAGAGAGAGAGAGAGAGAGAGGGAGAGAGAGAGAAAAGCAGACTCCTAACAAAAGCCACATGTTAAGCATGAGGCAGCCGTCCAACTACAGTCCGACACTCCGGTTCAGAGCGCTGTGGCTCTGGAAGACAGCGAATACATGCAGGGCCACTTTACACCTCTGCTGAAATGCATATAGTCTACCTGCTATATTCAATTACTTTGTGTGAAATGTGTGCATGGCTCAGTTTTATCTAATAAATCATATGAATGGGAGTGTATTGGACCCTCTTCAGCCCTCGTGAGACGTATTTTTATATCGGATTTTTTGGGAAAAGGTAAAAAAGGCCTGGGCAGCACATAAGACAGTTCAGTTGTGGTGATAAATTTCCATTTTTATATCTAACTGATGTCTTTGTAAAAGCTCTTATGGGTGAAGTTGGAGCTGTCTGCTCTAAGGCTCTGTTTTATGTGCACACACACATGCGGCAGGACATGTATAGCAGCACATAAACACAACTTTAACTTTCCCTTTGCACCCACTCTTGGTCTGTGTATGTTCCACTCTTGACTACCAGAAGCTCTGCCCGCAATTTCTCTTTCTTACACTCATGAATCACTCAAGTTACAACTTCAGTAACATCTGAGACACTGGTAATTTTGTGTTTGAGCGAACGAGCGCGTGATCCCCATCCTCTTTTCCCTGATGATAGAAACCTCCCCCTCCATCCCTCTGACATCTTTCCTGCCAACATTAAGATCCCTCTGTGCTTGATCCAGCTGACACAGATGGAACAAATGGTGAGCACAGCACAAAAGGAGACAGAAAGGCTAAGAGAACGAAGGAGATATATTTACAGAGATGAGTGGGTTACACACACACAAGGGTTATGAAATGGTGACAGTGACTCATGCACGCTTTCTTCCCTGGGCTTTCCCAAACTTTTTCAACGGCTTCACTATTCATAGTTCGCAGATGTGTCTCTTGTGAGTATTCAAGAACATTGGATTTTTTTTGTGTGTGTGAAAAAAACAGAACATTGAATTTAATTGTTTTACAGGGAATTTGGTGAAAGGACATTGAGAAGCTTTAGAGGAATCGTCAGTCTTACCTTTCGACCTGCTTGGCCAATCATTCCAACCGGGCCAATAATCCCTGTGTCTCCCTGGAACACAAAGCGAGAGTGAAATTTAAGAAATTTAAATGTCTGGTTGCACAAATCGTAGTTATAAATGTGCTAGGTGCATGCAAAGCAGGATGTCGTTATAAATTAATGTAGCATGTAAGAAAAGGAGGCATTTAATACCTTCTCTCCTTTAGGTGCTGGCCCAGGTGAGATGCCAGGGTCTCCTTTTCTCCCCTAATAGAAAGAGAAACACAAAGGACAACTTTGTATGAGTGAAAATTACCAGCGTCATTCAGCGATTTCAATCTGTGACAGCATTTGACTAACAATCACATTAACTAAAACATTTCACGGACCGACACGTTTCATTTGGACTGCACAAATTTGCCTCTATACATCACGTACTAGACAATAGGAGGCTGAAATTGATGAAAAACAACAAGATTGAGATATAAAATGACTGATAAATTGCAGTATAAAAACCAGTACAGATGTTTTTCTTAGCCGCATTGTGTGGGCCCCTCCAGCGTCACACACCAAGCTTCATTGTCAGCAGGTAACAATAACGGGGCTTCAGCACATCAAAGCTACGGATGGGAAATTACGCCGACTCCCTCTTTCACCACCGCGGGGACCCCTGCTATTTACAACTTTTTCTCATTTATTTAACGATGACAGAGCAAAGATCGGGGCGCACCCCTCGGCATCAAACACTTCAGAGTCATTCTCTCAACACACCTGACAGGTAGAAAGAGCCTGATCTGCACCGGTCTGCCTAGCATTTACTGAGGCATTCAGCACGGCAGAGTTTGCCTAGTAGAGTAGGTCTACGCACTTTTTATTGATGATCATTCCATTTGAGTCCCTTCAAGGCTCTTGAATCTGGCATGTTTGAGAAAAACTGACATTTTTTTTTATTATTATCTAAAGATGATTTTGTTTGGCGTTTATTTGCCTTTATTTGATGGTGAGAGAAGAAATACAGACAGGAAAAGCGGGAAAGAGTGAGGGCAACCGAACCGGGAATGTTGCAGTTATATGGAATGCGTCTTAAAGGGATTTTTTTATTTATTTATTTTTATTATTTTTTAATACGCAGAGAGTTTGATGAGAAGATTGATTCCACTTTCATGTCTGTACAGTAAATATGAAGATAGAGCCGTTAGCTTAGCCTAGCATAAAGACCGGAAACAGGGGAGAACAGTTAGCTTGGCTCTGTCCAAAGATAATAAAACCCCCCTACCAGCACCTCTAAAACTCAAGTGTAAGAATTAGGTGTATAATGGTGGGGAGAGAATTGTAAAAAATGAAGAATTTAACAGAAAAAAACAGAAGGAGTAATATAAATTACATCAGGGAGATATGGACAAGCACAGTCCGTATGGTTGACCCGGGGAGGTCAAGGCTCTGGTGATGGGGGAGGGCAGTATGACCGCATGCAGCTGCGCAGTTGTCATTTATGCAAGGCATTTTTATATGCACTTAAAATACAGGTATTGCTCCTCACTGTGTACCCTGAGTACACAGAGCCAGAGGTCAAGGGTGTTTGCTGAAGCATACATCAGCGCAGACAATTAGGTGAGGGATGCAGAGAATTTGTCTTGGGAAGGGTCATCTCCTGTTCATGCGTTAAAATTCGACAGTTTTATTTGGAGTTCTCACTTTCCGTCTCATAATGTCTTTCCCTGGATAAATCACTTGGGGTTCCCCTGGTGTCTTACTACCTTTTTCTCCCCTCTCTGCTTGGATTGCAGAACAAGCACACAGACTCACGTTCATTGTACACAGAAACAGCACATAAATGCATATAAACACACAAAGACATTTGAGAATATCTTATAAACACAAAGAGCAGATCTCCAAGAATCTCAAAAACCTAAACAAATTTTAAATAGAGAAATCCTAACATGTGTTTAAGTGATACAGCTCCTTATTTTTGTAACATAAACTGCCAAGTTTGGCTGCACTGCCATGAACTTTTTAGATGGCCCTGCAGATTCTGCATTCATAAAACTCTATTACCTATGTTGCTCTTTATTGATTCCAGCTCATATGGAAAAACTAAAAATGTAACACATCCTCATAGGACTGTCATTCCAGTTTGAAGCAAGAGAAGATCATAAATGTTTTATTAAAGGGAACATATTGTAGAAAGGGTTATTTTCATTTCTTTTTTGTTTATAAAGCAGGTCTACCTACTACATAAATACTGTGAAAGCATCATAACACTCAGTCCACAGAGAAATGCACACAGCCTGTATTCAGAAACTGTGCCAGCAGCGAGCCAGAAACCCGCAACTCCAACAGGACCCCCCTCCCCCCCGCCCCTACTGAAAGAAACAAAATATGTTTATTTATGTTTATTTACCTAATTTATGTGCACTTGTTCAATTCAGTGTGAGAGTCCCTACTGCTTTTTGCTGTCATTTACGGTTGCGCTAGTTTTTTTCTTCTCCTCTGCTCTCTGTGTGCTACAATCTGTTATCTGCGGTTGTCGAGCGTCATTCATAAAACAGTCAGCCAATCAGAAGAGAGGGGAATTGGACAGACACAAAACAACCCGTTTCAGGCTGAGTGAGGCATCCATGGCTTGTATAACTGGGTGCTTTTTGACCATAAAAACATGCAAATGTTTGTAAATAGACCACGAAAATGAAAATAATAAAATGGGAAAGGGGCATAATATGACCTCCTTAAATTATAGAGACAGGTAATGGTTCAAAGTGGAAAAGTCAACAAGGGTTTTGGGTTCTTGGCAAAAAAGTGAAAGGCTTACTTGTGATCAAGAGTTAGACTAAGAGTGTGCATGCGTAAGATACCTTGAGCCCGGGTGGACCAGGTCGGCCAGGATTTCCATGGGGACCAGGGGCGCCCTGTGGAAAAGCCAGAAAAGAGGAAAACATCATCAAACTGTGATTGAGATCTTAATCAGTCTTCATATTGGGATAGAGCTGATGCAGACTGCGGCTTTGCTACTGTTAGTGAGACCAGAGGGAGGATGGGGGCAAAGACTGTCTGGAGAACCTCAGAAGCCTTCATGCTACTTTAACCTACTTTCCTTCACATCAACTGTTTGTGTGTGTGTGAGTTGGGTGGTGAGGTATTTGGGTTTGGTGTTGGGGGGTAGAAGCTTACGGAAAATGGGGCTCTGTGGAGCTGTTTCGCCATATGGATGTGGTTTTCCTGCCCCCTGTTGCCTCACTCTCCAAACCCCCCCCCCGACACACACACACATATGCAACCCACGCAAACACACATTTGTCAAGCATCTTAATGAGTAACGCAGATCATCTCGTAGCACAACATTTTGAATTCCTCTGCTAGTGTGTGTTTCTGTCAGCGTCGGCTGTTGCTGAGGAAATGAACAAAACTGTGTCAGAAAACAAACAAAGTGAGATCTACAGTAGCAGCATATTGGTAATGTGAACCAACTCGGCCTGTCCAGCGGCCCCCATGGGAAGGTTTAGCCACAGCACTTTGGAAGCCAGAGAATGAATCTACATCAATTTTTCTTCACTTTAAACAGCAGCTGTCAGACAGAAGCACAGAGAAGTGTTGTTGTTGTCGGCCTACGTCTCCGCCACCCATCTATCGGTCTATCTGTCTGCCTTCTCTTCTTCTGAGTGACTTTTTCCTGTGAATCTCTGACCTCACTCCCGTGCCCCACCTGGTGTGGCACCCATGGGCCCCTCACTTTCCCTCTGTACTGGGTCAAGGGTCGAGCGAGTCAGAGAGGGCGGAAAAAGAGCCACAACTGCTTTAAGAGCCGGGTCAGCGGGTTTCACTGAGGTGAGTCAAAACAAATCAGGAAACCATTATGGTGGTGATCTGGTCTGCAGCATCAAAAAACAACATCTACAACATCCAGACAGGCAGCCGTCTATTATACCACAGAGAAAAAAAAAGGTAATCTAGGGCTTGAGCTACAGCTCAACAAAAAAGCCCTTTGAGCAAAGTTCAAAAACAGGCACATTGGTCGGGTGCAGACATGACAACATAAATGCCTTTTGCTGTAACTTCCTGTCAATGGGTGCTTTTATGACAGTCATGTCTGATTCACTTGGAGAGATTGTCAGAGACAGAACTTCTCATGAATGAACAGGACGTTACTAAGCATGTGTAAACGTGTTGTTATCTCTGATGTGACTCACAGAAAACTCAGGATTTCCACACAGACAAATGATACTTAAGGTTTTGTATATTTTTCTTGTTGTCAATTAATCTTATGTGACGAGCCAAACCAACAATGAATCGTACTTACAAGTATTGCGTGTGTATCCAAAGCCTGATATATCTTGTTCCTCTGTGCCGTAGACCTCTGTTGTCCAAACTATTAAATGTCAATGAGCTGCACTGTTGAACTAGATGACATGTTACTTCATTATAAAGAGTTTGGACATGGTAGTTTGTTTAGAAATGGCGTCAAAAACTAATAACAGCGATCACATTTTCATTCTCTGGAGATTAGTTCTGTGTACGGCAGACGCTGAGCATGTGCGGGAGTGCGGTTCTGTTTACAGTGCTTCATTCTTGACTTTGTACTATGTTGTTAATTTCTCAAAGAACTTCAGTACACAAAGAATGACCATAATCTTTGGTATGGCTCATTGACATTTTTTTTTAATAGTTTTTAGACAACAATGGAGGTCTACCTCACAAAGAAATATGATATATCAGGCTTTGGATACACAAACAATACTGGTTTGGCTCTGCACATGAGATTTGTTGACAATAAGAAGGATATAGAAAATCGCCAGCCATATCCTTTTAAAAAAGAAATCTAATAGTAGTAATGTAATGTAATTTGAAGACATGGTTTTCACAAAATCTGGAACATTCGGAAGTCTGATCTGTTTTTTATTTGCTGTGTTTTACATTTGTGATATTCTCATTCCAAGGAAGTTTTATTGATCTTGGCTCTTCTCCTCCCACACTCTCTTCCCCTTTCATTTTGTTTGCAGCTGGCGATCCCTCGAGAGTTAGTGTGTCCAGACAGTGCTAAGGGGCGCTGTTGTGCCCAAAATAAACTTAAACAAACTAGACATGTTTGAATTACATGCTTCAAAATTAACCCCGTGGTTTACCGCAGTTTGGGCAGTTTGGGCACGGGCTGGCACCGACATTTGGTACTGTGCTCTCTTGTCTCCATGTTTTGTCCCTCTCTCTCACAACAGGTGTCTAATTAGAGAAGGCGAGGGTGGGGTGCACACAAGCTGAGGGCTATCAAATGAAAAACCACCAACCTCTGAACAGTGATGCAGGACGTTACTGTGGTTCCTGTGGTAATAACGCTGCTAGCTTTGTCCATTTCATAGTGATTCTAAGTTGAGACAAAATGGTCAAAATCTAAACAAATGATAGCTCCTAATGTTTCATGTTACCGTAACTTTTGTGTTGCCTGTTCTGAGGTATATAAATATCTGTGCTTGAATCTACAAAATTTTATATCAGCACCATAAGTGCAACTTAAAACCAACCAGGAAATACTGTATATGTACTTAGTGGATCTTAAATCTGGATGCATGACATCGCTCCCAAGGTTACATTCCCACACATAATATTTTAGACGCAGCCTTTTAATGGGCTTTGCTGTAAACACAGTCTGAAATTCAACACTAGCTCGTAAAGATAGTTTTAATGTACAGTATATAAAGATAAAAGAGATTCTGTATGATGCTGTGCCAAATGAGAGCTGAAGGGTCAAAAACTGATTAACTAACATTAGATCAAGAGAGCAAGTAAAACCCTTGGACGTCTTCATAATTAAAGATCGCGGTTTGCACACACACAGTAGAAACTTGGCTTCTGAGGAATCAGGAAATCATTTCACTGTTCGTTAAAGTCGCAACAGCATGCCTTGCCGTTGCTGAGTGAAAAGAGCAGAATTTGCAGCCCGATGCCACATAAATTACAATAAAACTTCATAGTAACAGAAGCAGACAGGGCGAATGAAGCTGTACCAAAGTTTTTAGAGCTAAATACATCATGCGGTGACCAGAGTATATGAAAAAGGAAATATTAAATTATCGATAGTGTTATTTAGGCATTTACAACAATACCAATAATAGCTTATAATGGCAATGACAAGTTTGAAAATTATGATGGAAACCTAACTTAAAGCCAAACATTTAGCCTACAATCTGGCATTAAAAAATGCATTATAGCGCCCAAAGGGGAATTGCAAAAATAGTGAATTGAAGCATAGTCTGTGCGTTTTACTGTCCTGGAGCTTATTACAGTAATGTTCCAGAGGAGAGATCCATACACACAGTTTACATTGGGGATTAGACAGACCCTTAAAAAGCTGCTCTGTCACCTAGCGTTACCAAAACAGGCCAACACGCTACCCTGAGCAGAGCTCAGCACCTTTAATCATTTGACATTTCTTTACATTGACAGTTTTCCAGGTTGGTTTTCAATGAGAAATATCCATCTGGGACCTGAATTAGCTTTAAGTGTAGGTGAAGCAAGGCGGTGGAATAAGGTTTAGTGACAGAGGAGCGGTTTTGGAAAGGAAGCAAGAGGAAAGATGGGCGACAGAGATTTTTTTTCCACCCAGACAAAGACCCTTTTGACCCAGCAGGCTCCAGACATATATGCAGTCAGCCCTCAAATAGATACAGGCCTGTGTAGCTGCGATGCATCCACCACACGTTTCCTCTCACACCCTTCTACCACCGTCGTCATTATACACCTACAAACAGACTCACCCTGACTATTCGTGGGCACCAACTCCTACCAAGAGCTTTCTGTACTGACATCGGTTGCCATAACGACGGCGTCTCACACTCACATGTGTGGGATCAGAGGTCAAGGTTCATGGGTGGTGCTTGGTGGGCTCAATGGTGCTCTGTGTGTCATCATACAGACTTCCAGTAATCCAAGGCTACGGAGGGTCATGCAAAAAAGTGGCAGAGCTCCTAACGGCTCTCTCTTCAGCAAAAACCTGTGACTGGAATTTATCTTTTCACGTAGAAGATGATGCTTATAATCAAATTATGCTATGACACCTGTGAGCCTGCAGCCAAAGAAACCTGCAGCATAAATTCAGATTTGGAGTTCATTATTTCAGTGATCAACTGGTGAATTTCTTTTTCTCCCAAATTGAAACCACACTCTTATCTGGGGAGAGTTTGGGAAACGTGTTTATGAGCACATGTTTGCAAGTGTGTAAGTATATGCGCCTCAGTGTTTGTGCACACACACACATGGCATGTGTACTCGGTAGATCTTAAATCTGGACGCATGACATCACCCCACACAGAATATTTTAGACGAGCCTTTTTAATGGGCTTTGTTGTAAACACGGTCTGACTTTCAACACTTATGATCAAATCATACTATGCCACCTGTGAGTCTGCAGCTAAAGAAACTTGCAGCATAAATTCAGATTTGGAGTTAATTATTTCAGTGATCAACTAGTGAATTTCTTTTTCCCTAACTGAAACCATACTCTTATCTGGGCAGAGTTTGGTAAACATGTGTTCATGAGTACATGTTTGCAAGTGTGTGAGTCTGTGTATATGCGCCTCAGTGTTTGCACACACATGGCAACAGCAATTAAACTTGATAAATGCTTTTGTTTACAGGAAAGCACCATAATATGTCTTTCTCTTTATATAGACAGGTCATAAACACAGCCACATATGTCTGTGCTATGCTGTGTGGGATCCGTGTTGTAGCGTGTATACACTTCTGTGTGAGTTCTGATGTGTACTTGTGCATGTGTTAAACAAAATGACTGTGAGGTCAGAGTCAGACACTGGCGGCGTGTTTGCAAGTGACCTCTGTTAGAGCGGCATCAAAACCAATGGCCTTTACAAGTACTTTTTTATTGAAGAGGCTTGTTTTCATTGTTTGCACTTTGCAAACCAACCATTTTCACTGACAATGCCACAGGCAGCTCAACAGCTGGTTCGCTGTGGCTGACAAAGGCCGCGTCTAAGCCACCAGGATGTAAATCAGTGTGAGGTGATTAGTCGATACATACGGCTTATGAATGAGGTTTGAGACAAACATAAAGGCTTTACTAAGGACTTTTTGGGATTTTTCTTTTGTCCAAACCCCTTTCAGGCTCCAACTGAAGCTGGAGGAACTGATTTTTCAGTTAATATGTAAAAAAAATTATCCAGTTAAATATGGGTTATATTTTCAGAATAGCTGCTGCTTTGTTCTATAAAAATAGTTCCACGCATAATCATACTTATATAATACTTGGCTTAACTACGTTCAGGGCAGCTCTGTACTTAGAATTTTCAAGCCCAATTAAAGTTTTATTCCAGATAAGTTTGATTTGGATCTTAAGAAATCCACCTAAGCGGGATTGATGTTGTGGAACTGCAACGGGAGAGAGACGGGATGGGAGGTGCTGCTGAGGCTTAAATAGCTTTAATTAGAGCCAGACAAAGACCTCCTTATACATCTATAGTGGTGGGGGATCACAGAGACTTTAGCTTAAGAGTCTCTCAGACACAGACAGACGCAAACATTAAGTAATAATTAAAAAACACACATGAAAATACAAAAGCACATGCATCCAAAATATGCATGCACGTATACAATTGGACATGAAGCATCAATAATTTATACTTGATGTATTTATATGATTCTGTTGTCTGAACTGGGTGGGTAGTGTATAATGTTTGTCTAGTAATTAACAAAGAACCAGAGGCTTATCCAAGTCTGTAACATATATAAAAAGAAACAAGCTCTTTGTGGCTGTACCTAGGCATAGTGGTGTTTTGAGTTAAATGCTAAACATCAGCATGCTAACAGGCTCACAATGATAATGCTGACATTTAGTGCTAAACACAGAGAGCAGCTGAGGTTTGGTTGGTTTAAATAAATAAATGTGGTTGGATTTATTTGCTCATAAACAAAAGTTTTGAGCAAATTTGACATTTTGATCACTGAAGTTAATTATTTCAAATCCTCCAGAGGGGAATATGAATGTCTGTACCAAGATTTAATACCAGTTCATCCAATAGCTGTTGAGACATTTCACTCAAAACCCCTTGACCTTGTTGTATACTATATGAAAAGTCAGGGAATCACTTAAGTCAGTAGGATTCATCCTCTGGGGACCATGTCTGTACAAAATTTCATGGCAATCCATACATCAGAGACAGAGTGAGAAACAGAGGAAGTAAAAGGGAATTCTTCAAAGAGGACCCACGAATGAGACTATATCTATTTAACTGCCGTGGAGAAAGAGGTCTTTCATTAGTCCAGAATGGGATTCCTATGAAGTGTCGCTGCAGCCTGCTGCAACAGTTCAGGCAGGAGAAGAAAGTCCAGTGGAGCCATGTGTTCTCTGTCTGTTTACAGTGCTTTTATTAGGCATCCTGTGGCACAGGCAGCCTTTTGAAAGGCCGTCTTTATAGGAGCTTTCCTGTTTATGCTTAGGGGTGGGAGGTCAGCACTCGCAGCCCCGTGCTGAATATGGTCAATCTGCCTGCATAGGAAAACTTTGTGTGTGAGTATGTGAGAGAGAGTGTGTGTGTGTGTGTGTCAGCTGGGTGATGGGAGGGATTTAAAGTGATGTGGGAGCCCGGCTTGGCAGGTTATTATTGTAAGTGCAAAAGAACGGTTCAGGACTTTGCCTTCTAGGCTGGAACACACAGATACAGTCCTCTCTGTCCTTGTCTGACTGTTTGTCTGTCTGTCTCTCTGAGTCACCTCTCTGCCAGGGGGGTTATGCTGACTGTTTGTGTTTGAGCTTTCAATCAACATGTATATCAGCAGCAGTGGCAAACACACAAACAAACACACAGACACATATGGAGAGATATCCATGATGAATTTAAACTTATTAACATAGATGCATAAAAAGCATCTTAGAGACTAACACCAGAAAAAAACATTTCTAGAGGTTACAAAGGGAGGTGTGTTTAATGTGGCTGGAGGTGTTTGAGGGCAACCAAGAGGAAAAAAGAGGACCTAGACTCACCCGAGGACCCCTCTTGCCTGGCAGGCCTGGCTTCCCTGGAGGTCCAAGCAGTCCCTGGAGAGAAATAGTATTCAGTCAGTGCTACATTTTGACTTTTTGAGGGATACTATACACATAATCATACTCTATCGAAACCATCAGATCTTTAAGACTCCTTTCTGCATTTCCACAGTGAACCCAGAGACAGGCTGGGTAAAAAAGTGACACCTTTTCATTCCCCGGGTGATGAGAGTTCAGCCTTATCCATCAGGAAGTACTGCTCTTGTGTGTCAGGAAACCGTAGTAACACTAGAAGTAACAGGTCATTTCCTGCGCCACTCAATGCCCCTGTGTGGCTTTATCGGGCTCAATCGTTTTCTTTTAATCAAAAAAGAGGAAAAGGAGAAGTCAGGGAAAACAGAGGGCTTGTGGTTGCTGAGGCCAACCAAGAGCTACCTGCAGGGATCTGGATCCTGATGCAAATGTGTGTTAAAGCCTCTGCGTGTAGCATTTCTAAAATGCTTTGTTCACTGTAAAATGCATTATAGTATTTTTACCATGTTGTTAAATCCGATGCCTGAGATAACACAGGTATGAAGGTCTAGTAAAAAAGCAGCAGCATCTACAGTAAAGCACCGTTACTGACGTGTGAAAGTTGTACCCTTTCTGTAGTTTCCTCATCTCAATTTTCACAAGGCTATGAACTTTAAGAGACAAGGGGAAAACTTCAAAAACAATTTCATCTTCAAAACAACGCCACAAGCCTTCTCATACACAAAGACCTCAGTCTAAAGGTTATTGTGATCACAGCTCCTACCTGTGTACTGTATAGCGCGTCTGTGTTCTGGTTTTTATCGCTCAGAATTATAATAAGCCCCCCAACGCTGCAGCTCTTCCAGGATGACCTCCATGGTTGAGACCACCCCTCTTGTTACAGGTGGTGGGGCACTATGGTGGCCTAAGGACCTGTCAACATCAACACACACCCCTGTCCATCTTCACGCTTCCACCCCCTGCTTCGACCCTCCTTCCTTGTTTGTTTATTCCAAGTGTCTTTGTTCCTCTTTGCACCTGCTCATCTTTAACATATTCCTTTCATTCTTTCTCCCTTTCTGGGAGAATTCGTTTGTTGACTGCTCTCTAGCCAGGGAGTAAGAAGTCTCACGAAATTCCCACGTCAGTGAGCACTTTCCAGTCACCACATTTCAAACACAGACGGATGGGCTGTTTTGGGTTATGAAGTTTAGATGTGCTGAGTGTGCCTACTAGGGAATGATTTGTGCTGCCTGACAACTGAATCTAAATTATGTATTCAGACTTTTTCTGTGATCTTTGTGAAAGCAACTGCAACTAATAAACTATAACTTGAATTGACTTGCTTGAAATTGTTATAATATTCTCCTTAATTAAAAACTAAGTAAAAACTACTGGATTAGACAATAAAACTTTACAAACTATCTTCTTATCCTTTATTGCCATTATGTCAAATTAATCCTCTTAAAAGCTTTTTAAATGTGGAAACATTCAAGCACTCCAGTAGCTTGCACGTAGACTCTAACTGAACACAGAAGCCTAGATGTGCAAGGAATTTTGAAACAGTCACTTCATTTAATTTGATCTCAAAGCCAATATGGCTTCAATTAATAAATAATCATATTAAAAAATTCAGAACATATAAATCACATTCAGAACAGATCACTGGATGTTTTTCCATTGGCAGTCACAGTGCAGCTTCTGCACTGTGGAAACGAGTACAGATTATGGATCTATTGCGTCTTTCAGTAAAAGATACTTAAGGCAGAAGGAGTGATGATAGACAAAGCCAGTGACCAGAACCGGAATGACTGCAAGACTTTTCATTGGCTTCTTAGTTTCATATTTTTCAAAATGTGTGCAGAGAGAGAGAGAGAGAGAGAGAGAGAGAGAGAGAGAGAGTATGTGTGTGTATGTGTGTGTGTGTGTGTGTGTGTGTGTGTGTGTGTGTGCAAGACTGTGAGAAAGAGTTTATGTTTATGAAATCCAAGCTACATTGAGAAGGAAGTGTGACTGGGTTCATCTGGCATCTTCCAGGGCACTACATGGCAAGACTGAGACAAAGACACACACGTATGCTTACAAATACCCACAAGTATGCATGTCTTTCTATAGTTGTAAGGACACTCACATAATACATTCCCTTGCCCCTTACCCTAACCTTAACCTACAATTGAATTGCATTGAATTGAATTGCCTAACCGTAACCACGTTATTCTAACCTTATCCTTAAAACCAAGTCTTGTCACGCATGCCACATAACCGCAATGTCCATGGTTTGATTCTGGCAGCGGACCTTTATTGCATGGACTCCCTAAACTATCTCTAAACTATCACTGTCCAATAACATATAGAGTAAAAAAAAAACAAAACCATTTCTCACTATGCAGAAATGTCCTCACTACAGTGATTCTCACAATAAATAATACATCCAGTCTAACATATGTGATCCTTTCCTATGACTCCATTTAAGTCAGAAGCCTGACAAAACACACTTTTAAGCACATGTAATGTAAAGTGTAGAATATGCCAATTCAGCATAACCCTGAACAATAGCTGGACCACATGTTACCGTTTTTGTTCTGATATTTTCCTCTGGTTGGATGGTTAGGCACAGATTTGTACTGACAGAGCTGCTCTCAGATTTGTGTAACCTACCATATGATGTATTTGGCATAACATGAAAGTTTCTTGGCTTCAGCATAGTATCAGCACTTGTAAATGATGTCAGACACTCTTTAAGTAAATGACATCATAACACCCCTTAATCATCCCTCTACAATCTCTTTTCAATGGTGGATTACAGCACTTCATATTGAGATTGCAGGTAGAGCTTTCTAAATGGCAGCAATTTGGTTGACGGTAATGATAGTCAAGCCTGGCATGGACATCGCTACAGAGGTAAATTAGCCAGCTCTAGACACACCACACTCTGCAATCTACAGCAGTAAATTACAGACCACTATGAAGAATAAGCAAGGCACACGTATCAAACACACAGGCCCCGCTCACACCTTACAGTAAAATGACTCCTGGGTGATTCAATCAAAGGGTGGCTTTAAATACAAGTACAACACACCCAAAACATGCTGAGGAGATACAGAAGTTGGATTGCTTAGGCCACATTTGAAGGCGACGAACTGTGTTGTCAACTATGTGTAGTTTACCTCCAAACACAATTTAGTTGCTTATTCTGAACTATTTGAACAAAACTCTGAAGTTGTTAACACAGTCCTTTCCTCTGCTCTGTGGTCATGCATAAAATGAGGCTTTGCCCACAAAAAAAAAAAAAAAAAAAATCAACTATGACCCAGTAAGCTCAAGTTGTCAGTCAAGATGTAAATGAGATGCAACCTGAACCCCGGTGTGAACTGAAATCTATGGAAAAGGTGAAAATGGATCTGTCTGCCTCAGTGTTCCCGCTCCTTGCCTACCTTTCCAACTGCATTGGAAAGCTAAATGATGGTGTTTACTGACTGCTTTGACCCTTGACCTAGCTTTGAAGGAGGGCCATGTGACCCCCACTAGCCCTCTATGACAGAGGAATCTGGTGGAGAGACGGCAAGGCGTCAGACCTGACACGTCACACCCAGCCTGGAGGGTTCTATGCACAGAGGAAGGAGGAAAGGAGGGAGGAAAAGTAGGATTTCTAACCTGTGTGGGAAAGGAGATAGTGCTACATTAACCTACATATCTCTGTGGTCTCTTATTTCCAGCTCTAGAGCGCTAGAATCAAACCTGGTCTTTCAATGGTGACAAAGACCACTTCACTTTCACCACTTCACTAACATAAACCATCAAACTCAGCACCCACAACTGCCAGCACAAACAGCCGAGGCATAGCCTGCATGTTTCTTGCTCCTGCATTTTGGTCAAAGTCTCACCAGAGCCAAAAAGGGGACCATATTAAGTCAATTTTACACTGGTTCCCCACCAGTCCACTAGGCACCTTATGTCCTTAAAGCATGTCGTGCTAGCTAGCCCTTGATCCAAATCAAATAAGAGTGCTCAAGCCCATATACATATATTGTAAATTTACTTGCCTTCTTTGGGGCAGGCACACAAACAAACACTCACTTATCAACTCAGAAGCAAATAAATGTGCTTACCTGGGGGCCTGCTTCTCCTTTCTGTCCTACAGGTCCAGCCAGAAGGGAGAACTGAGTCGGTGCCACCTCCCAGCTTTGGAAGCCATCAGTAGCAGGTGGTGTTACTGGATTGTGTGACGGTCTGGTAGGTCGTGGAGTAACTGGAGTCTTGGGGTTAGTTCTGGCCTGCTTTGTTGGCTTGGTGACCTGTTTGGAGTCTGGCTTGGAGGGTTTAGCTGTTGCAGTTTTGGAAATTGTTGATTTTGAGGGGTTGACTTTGGATATTGTTGGTTTAGAAGGGACAACTTTGACAGAATTTGCTTTGGGTTTGGACAGAGTGGCTTTGGATGTTGTAACTTTTGGCTTGGGAGATATTTTCTTGGCTGTGGTAGGTTGTGGTTTCTTTGGGACTGCACTTTGGTCTGATAAGGCAGAGTCAGACTTTGTTTTGGGGGGTTTGGTGCTGGTAGTGGCAGGAATAGTAGGTTTCTTCTTGTTGTCTGATCCTGCAATTGTCTTTTTGGGGTTGCTATGAGGAGTGGGCTTAGGGGGAGTAGGTTTGGAGGGTTTCTGATTTGAAGCTTTAGAGGTGGAGGGCTTCGGGGTTGGTGGTTTTGTTGGGGGAACTCTTGTCCTGAGTGGTGCTGTGACAGTTTCGGTCCTGGTCTTGGGAGGCGGAGAGGCCAGCCCAAGCTGGGCTGTGACTGGCATCACGGTTCCCAGCACGGGTGTAGGAATGGTCCCAGGATTGGGTTTTATTGTTTGGGTGGGGGCCACATATCTGACAGCCGAGGCAGCAGCGGCAACACTCCTGGCTAGGCTTAGCCCAGTAGGCTTCTTGGCTGTTTCCGGGCCACCACGTTTAGGTGTAGCAGCGGTAGCTGTGATGTTTGTTTCTCGTGTTAAGATAGGCAGCAAGGGAGGAAGGTTAGGCCTGTATGTGTCAGCTTCCCTGCACTGTTTCTTAATGTACCTGCAGTAGTTGTGAGCTGCCTGTGCAGAAGGGACTAGGTCAAACTGGCAGATGGCTCCTTCAAAGTGTGCTGAAGCTTGCTGTTGGCTCGTCCGCCCCAGCAGGAAGGAGCCCTGGAGCTCTGGAGCCAGTTCCTCCTCATTGTCCCACCCAAAGTCTGCATGAACACTCTGCTCTCCGCAGGAGGCATATAGAGTCACTCTCTGTCCATTAATTCCCACTGCCAGCTGGTGCCACTGGCCATCATGGGGCTCATAGGGCAGTGCCACCGAGGTGTTTGGTCCTGTGTGAAGGACCAGTTTGCCCGGTACAAGCTGCAGACCGAGAAGGAGCTTCCTGCGGCCTGAGAGTAGGGTGAAGAGGAAAGCACTGTTGACACGGTGTGAGCGAACACTCAGGACCAGTGCCACGTTGGGCCAGACGGCCACTGGGAAGACTGAGCGCAACGGAGCTTCGATGTGCGCCCGCTGGTTGAGGATGATCCCAGATCTGAATGGAATAACCCCTGTTGGCACCGAGCGTGACGGCTTCTCTCCCTTAAGCCCCAACTTTTGGAGGATGTCCACATCTGGATAGAAGGGAGAGCGATGTTAGAGGTACAAATAATTCTGACAGGCTTGTTTATGATGTTAACACACCAGTGCAACTAGACAACAAAAGTATGCCAAGTGTATTTTAAGATTTATTTTAAGACTGGAGACTTAACATTATCCTTCTGATACATCTGTTTTGTTAATTTGTGATTATTCTTTCATATTATTATTGTCTAAATAACTATAAGTCTGTCTTATATGTTTTGTAACCTCTACATACAGAAATTACTATCTTTTTTGCTATAATGAGGAATCTGGAAATACATCATCAGGAAAAAATGGGTACACAGTGAAGGATGGTTTCATAAGACAAAGGATACATCCCAGTTCACTTAATTTCATTTCTCCTCACTCCTCTGAGAGGAATTAAGAGATTTGGAGCATCCTTAAAGATGTCAGATCTGACCGGTTTCCAGGAGTTAGGACAGATGAAATATGATAACTGAGATGTACCCTAGTGCTTGAAGCCAATGAAGAAGCATCAGCAAAGAAAATTCTGGATAGCTGGATAAAAAATGTCATAAGGGAGTATTTTTAAAAAGTCAAACATCACTCAAAACAATTGTGAGGACACAAGAGAGCAATGAGTTAGCAGATATGGATGAGAGCAATCATGCTGAAGGAATCTGTTAAACATCTTTAAATTATTAATAGGACATTCTGGAGTCATTGTGAGAATTTGCTCTTCCTGAATCAAGAGAGGCTCAGCAAAATATTTTAATATATTTTTGCCAGTGGCTGTTGGATTGGCTACTCTGACGTGTGAGCCAATTTTCCAATGACTTCCCATCAACAAAATAAAAACAGTATTGCTATCACATATGACAGATATGGCAGCATCACAACCATACATCATGTCAGACTCATCTTTCAGCGAACACACAGCAGTTCACAAAGTGGCGTGTGGGATGGAAAAAAGATGGTTGAAGCAAAAACTGAAATACAAACAATAATAAACTCACTGGGTTTTGAGGTTACCAAAATGCTTCTGTAGGCTGTCTAGCGCAACTTGAGGCCAAAACAAATGACTATGTATAGATCCAAGCAGACATAAATCTAGGCTGATGGTAGGGGAGTATGGAGCAACCTTGGATGGTTGCTTTATGTTCTCCGAGTGGGTAGATACTGCACACAGGTGCTGTGGTGGCTTTTGTTTTAAATGTCAGTATTTAACAGCCTCATGCTTCTCCACAATATGGCAAGTTCTGGCATCATTTTGAAGCATAAAACAGCTTTAAGCGTTCCTGCAACAAATGGCCTCAACATATGTTTATTGCTACACAGGCCTGCAAATTCTTAAAGGAGCAGCTCACCCCAAAATGTGGTACTATCTACAATATATCAATAATCTATACTCACCCACTTTTGTTGGTAGTACCACAACACAAACACCAAGCATAGCATTTTGCGTTATATTTGCCTTCCTGACTTTGGTTACTGAATTGGGTTTTATCCTAAAAATGAGTTAATTAAACGCAACTATAGCCACTGTAATAAAATATGAACACCTTCAAAACACCTTTAAAGCAAACTCTGACTTGCATTTGCAACATGCAGAGCTATAGCTATTCAAACAAGAATAACATCCAGTGCTTTCTTGCTACTGATAAATTCACTAAAATCCATTTACCTATGCAACAGAGAACAAATAAGTGCAGAAAATATATCCATCCCTTCACTTCATCACCATATTTTTTGTATGTAAGGACTCTGTTGCCAATAACTGACCCCTTCATCCCCATGGTCACGTGGCACAGAGCGAGACAGGACTTTGTCGTAGGTGTTCACCCAGTGCAGAGGGAAACATGACGGCTGGTGGAGGTAATTGTGAAGGGGCTCAGTCAGGGCCAAAGCAGCCAGTACCAGGAACACACAATCAGGCTAAAGGACCTAATCCTCTCTTAGTAGCCATTTGGCCAATCAAGCTAACAAATATGCATTTGTGAATTTTGAGGCACAAGGGGGCAAAGATCGGGTTCTAAATATACATTTGGTGTAAATTATATTACTTCCACAACAATGGGCACATCTGAGTAAGTGAGTCATCTGAGTCTAAGTAGATGTGCTGGAAACATTTGCTACACTGATATGAAGGCATGGCATCTTTGTTTTAAGGCTTTAGAGGATTAATGAGCCAAAGGACATCGGCATCATCAGACAACCTCCTGTTTTCCCTTCTCTTCTATGCCCTTTTCATCAATAGAGTCAGTTGTGGACATTCAGAACATGACCATAGTAACCACCAGAGAGCACAGCATCTTCCTGCCTAGGGCAGAACAAAGTTTCCAGCATACCAGCCAACTCTGACTCCCTGTTGTCGGGGGTCCCAGCGCTCGGTCTCTCTGACCTAGGCCCCTCAACATCTTTATTCTCTCTGGGCTCATTCTGACCTGTGGTCGCTGGGCCTCGTCTAATGGGGACATGTGTATAGAAGCTCTGCTTGTGAAAAGATGGAAAAGTGGGAAAACAATGTTGATGAGATGACAGAAAATGGGAAAGATGAGGGGACAGACAGATGGGTCCTAACAGTTGCTGTATTGGTAAGCTATAGAGAGCAAGGACTTCAATGAGATGCTTGTCTTTCTGTAATACAAGGCTTGTTTCATTAGACCACTAAAGGGATTTCCAACATTGGAAATATGTGATTGCACGGAAAGTTTAAAAAAAGTTGGGTGAGGATTTAATTCCTACAGTAGGAGCGCTGGTAGTTATCAAGCAATTAGACCCAAGGGAAGAACTTCACCTAAAATAATGTGTGTAGTGTGGAATTATTGAGTGCTAACTTCCCACTTGTTCATATAACATTGTGCTAAAAAAAAAAAAAAATCTAAAAAAACATTTTTGTCCATTAAAAAGGGAGCCAAATTGAGGCATGCCTCTCTTATACAGCCAGTTCTTTGTGGTCTTTCCATGTTCTGTATGAGGCTGTAAGACTTTCCTTTACCTCAAAACATTAGGGCTTTATAAAATAGTCTGAAGAAACAAGACCTACTTGAGGTATAATGTATACCCATCCACACAGTGAATTCTCCTCTCTGTGTGGTCTCCTCTGCACTAAGAGGACAACAGGACTTGGCAGCGAGGTGGGGGGTGCATTACATGTATCTGTTGCGTACATAGACGTCTGTCTCCAAACTTCTTTTGTTTAAATACCACTTGTATTATAACTGGGGCATACATTAACCATGCGGTATTAGATGTGCAGCATATTGGATGGATGTAAACACACGTGCAAACCTGTGTTTAACACATGGCTGGAGTTCATTGCCTCACTCTGTGCCAAGTCACTCAAGTAGGACAGATAGAAAGTCCAAGGCTATTCACTCTAATGTTATCCTGTAATGTTATCCCTTGTAGAGGATGAAGTCACTGATTCATTCAAACACACTCAAAATAACTCTTTGGCTGGGCTGAAGTAGTCTACAGTGAGCCATTATGATATATCTGAATGGAAAAGTAATCCCCACAGCAACACATCGCATGTATTCCCATGAAATCAGGTCTGCGATTGAAATTTGAAGTTTAAGTGTTTAAACTAGAAAACCAAAGTTCTGTCACATGATGTAATTAAAGGACAAAACACGGTAAAATAACATTTTACTTCTTTTTTTTGATTATATTTTTTGGCATTTTGCCTTTATTTGATAGTGAGAGTAGAGATACAGACAGGAAAAACAGAGAGAAAGATAAAGGTGTTTGACACGCAACAAAGGTTGGATGTCGAATCAGGGATGTTGTGGTAATTTAGTACGCAACTTAACCATTAGGCCACATTTTACTTCTAAATGTATCTCACAATACAGTATGCAAGATACGTATAGGGTTCATACTCCAAAAGGGAATCTTAGGCAAGCATTTGGTCAGCACTGAGCCAGGTGTCTGTCAAGGATCTTATGGAATATGCTGCTTCTTAACAGGGTGATGAGAAGGAACTTTTTCCTCCATAAAATGCAGCCTGGCGCTGGCCTTTTGCTTCTCCCTTCTACTTCTACTCTACTTGGTTGAGGAGGGAAAGGATCAAAAGAATCTCTCTCTACTCTGGCTTGGCTGTGATGCTGTACAAGAGAGTCCAGTTATGCCTAAACAAGTGCCTGTTGAATGCACCACAGATATGAAAACACTTAGATCTACACTCTTTGAGAAAAAAAAACATGCCGTGTACATAATCAGTGTCGTAGCAGTGATGCTGTGTGAGAAGTGTATCACTGTAGACACTCTCTGGGAAATGATTGACAGGTTTATACAGTAGCCACACTGACTGATTGTGCTGCGGGTTTGAAGATGCCTTTCTTCATTCATATGGCTGCCCTCTTAGGGAGTGCAAACCAGCGAATTCAGCCACTCTGCAACAGTGTTGTTGCCAGATTTGACAGACGCCAAGAAACCCGATCAGAGCCTAAAACCCGCTCAGCCGAATTTTTTTACTCCCATTCTAGACAGGAATTTTTTTCATCCATCTGACATACTTGTTTTTTGGGTGATGATATTTTCTTGAAATAACACACAACTTGGTCTGCATAGAGACAAATCCAGATCTTGGCAAATCCAAAAGCACGATTACAGCAATGAAAATCATCTCCACCAAGTCTTTTAGACATTATATTAAAAGTAAAAAGCCGTCACTTAAAAGTACAGCTTTTACAAGGCTTATCACAGAGCTGTGACTTTGTAACCGAATATCAACTTCAATGGGAAAAAAGTTTCCACCTTTTCAGTCTCTGCGTGTCGGGCTTATTGAACTTTATGTCCTGTCAGTCTTAATCACAATAACTGGAGAAGAAAAGAGAAGGAGTTGATTCACTGGACTGTGTCTATGACTTTTTATCAGGGGAAACTGCCAAATGGCACAAAAAAAGTCAAAATTTTCTCAAGCTGCTCTAACTATTTTTACCCACCCGATCAAAAAAAAAAAAAAAAAAGGTAGCCTAAAATGGTGGATTGTTTTTAATATTTGCACTATCATAACCTAACTTGCATGACTTTAAATCTATTCAACTTCAGCAGTAGTCGTGACAGCGACTTTTACATCTCATCAGTGTAAATTATACCATTTAGACAGGATTGTCCGGAGACTGAACTTTCTTCATAACGGTCAGCTTTCAATCTATGATCTATCTGTTCACACAACTTAGCTTACTCAACACCTGTCGTCATGGCAACGGTTGGCCCAATTCTCAGAGAAATGTGTTTACGTGCTTGGTCAATGACCAAACAGGCAAAGAATAACTCCAAAATCCCCCCCCCAGTGCTCCAATAAGTTTTACTGTTTTTTCCACTGGTAAATGTGCAGTTAGGAAGAAATATGTGAGAAAGTGAAGCGACTGAATGGAGGCAAGGTGGAGGCGACTGGAAGCTATGTCTTACCTTCAGAGTGTACTTGCGTAAGTCCCAGGTAACAAGTACAATATAAAACGGTACAGAGCAATAGGGCTCTCCTGGGGGGGAAGAGAAGAGAGGACGTTAGAGAGAGGCAGCGGTGACACAGTCATGAATCATACAATTACTGATGTTTAACTCTTAAAATGATTTAACTGCCTTGTTATTTACCACTGAGGGCAGAAATCTTATGCTTTAAGAGGATTAAAATGTGGTCATTAAGGAACCTACTGTGTGGTACCACAAAACTACAAAACTGATGTTTTATGAATCATTTGAGGATATGATAACTATCTGTAACCATTGTTTAGAGTTTTCATTAGAGGTTTACATCACACTGAAACACAGATTCAAACAAACCCATGTGCTTTGCAACTGAGCTGCTGCTTCCACTTGAATAACAAATGGGAACTGGATTCTGCTAAAGCACTTACAACTCTCTTTCTCTCTCTCACACACACATACACAGCTTCAAATTGCGGTTTTTAAGACACAAATACAACAGTAGACTTATCCATCAACCCTCCTCCCAAAACCAACATGTGTACGCACACACACACACACACACACACATAGAAATAGTCTCTCTCGACACCCCCACCACATCCAGGTGTGCAGCAGAGCTGAGGGGACTGATTGGCAAGTGGACTGAGAACTCAGTGGGGGACCGAGATCTGGTGACAGGCTGGAAGCCACTGTTTACCGCTGGAGGTCATCCAGACACACATAGTCACACACACACTGAAGGAGGAAATGTGTATAGCAGCTGTGGCTGTGGAGGGCCACAGGCAAGCGAGCAGACGAGAGCTCCAAATACATGAACGTGGGAAAGACGGTAACTATTATATAAACATGTTTACCTGCACTTTCCCACGCGGAAACGTGTACCAAAACAGGGACAGATATTTTCTTTCTCTTTAGAAATATTTCAGCCTCTGCATTAACCAATGGCTGCTTGTATCTGAATGCCTGAATGATTATAATCAGAGTGTGTGTACATATATCTAAGTGTGCTTGTGTGACAGTGTGCTTACATACGTGTTTGTGGCGCCTACGTCTGCTCCTTGTTGCTAATAAAGCCTCATCATAATCAACCCCACACACAGCTGGCTGTGGTTACTCATGATGCTTGGTTTGTGTGTGTGTGTGTGTGTGTGTGTGTGAGGGAGTGTGTATCCCCCAGACTGCCAGCTGGTTACAGTCTTACTCAGTGTCTTATCAGCTGAGGAGAGATCCGTTTTTTGAAAATGAGTCATGATCGCTGAGATTTTTTTTTTTTTTTTTTACTGCAGCAAAAATGACTCTCATTCTCTGTTTTCTTTGGCTTTTAGTTCTTGGTAGTTTGTTGAGGATTTCATTAAGGTGCTTCTGAAGTGTACGAGACAGGTTAGGATTTTTCCTCTGTGAAGCAGTTGAAGGTGGAGGTGGATATGTGTGCACAGTGGACATTTAAATCAGTGGATCTGACATCTGTACACGGACCCTGTCTGGTGTGGTTTTCATACTGCAACAGTGAGCTATGACATGACTCCCTGAGGGAATTCTCAGCTAAGCTGAGTGGACAAAATACAGGCCAGCTGAACAATACCTCTTCCTATGTCATCCATTAAACCAGTCAGTCTAACCTATATATTATGCTTGAAACCCCAGAAGTCACATTTCAAAGACAGGAAGGGGGGGAACACTGCTCTGTAATACTGGAAATATGATTCTTAATTCATCTATTCCTTGAATTTCAGCTGATCTTTGCTCTAAACAGAGATTAGCACATGCACCTCCTTTGCCACCAAACAGCCAAGAATGGGAACAAATAGCGGAAAGACAAAAATAAAGTTATCGAGAAAGAAAAAGTGTGACTGAGCAATAAACTGATGGAGAAAGTGAGTCAGAACATCTGGATGTTTGTTACATTTTTTTTTTAATTTCCCCAAGTGGCAAAGAAATTCATTTTTTAAAAGTTTTGACAAAGCTATTTGGTGTCACATTGTGCAATCTGAAGCAGTAGTCAGATGATAAACTGTCATAGTTCTGCAGTGTTCTCTTTTCCTGCTGTTTCCGTTTTAATTCATCACTCTCTTGTGAGATGTTTTTGCCATTATTGTCTTTATCACTTTTCCTAATCCTTGACTGCATTACACATGTCCAAACTCTGATTCTATCCTCTCGACACCCCCCCCCCCACCCACCCTCCTCCCCTCTGACACCACCACCACCACCACACACACACACACACACACACTGTCTGCAGGCCAGCAACCAGTCAAAGGTTGAGAAAAAGCCACTGAGAGGCCAGTGTAGTTTCCGTTTCTTTTCACGGGCTTGGACTACTCAATGATTCCTGAAAAGATTTCCCAAAGGAGATCCTGCCCCCTGAGTGCACACACACACACACACACACACACACACACACACACACACACACAAACACACACAAACCACACACACACACACACGCACACACAGTGGAAAATTCCTATGGATGGATAGACACTGACAGAGGTTGATGAGGAGAGTGTAACCGGTATCTCATAAGATGATTGTGTGTCAATCATCTGTTCTTTCTGCAGTCAAGTGATCTCTAATTTCAGACTGTTTACTTCCCGATCAATACGACCTACATCAGTCTCATTTGAGATGTTTGAGGAGATGTAAGATGTTAAATTGTGTGTGACTCATCGTGATATCCTGCTCTGGATTTAGAAATAGAAGAACTACTTTAGTTAACTGAGTCATAGCAATACTGATTAACTCAGAAAGTATTTGTGTGGCTACATATTAGATTATTGAAATTTGGTTAGTTAGTTTTTTTCCCAATGTAGATTATTGTCAAAATATACTACAATAATACATTTCACCAGAATAACTGCAATGCTTCACAATAGAATGAGCTATAAAGAGCGACACCGTGTGGACATGTGGTGAATGATGGCTGACACCTCGCAGGTAGACTTTCTTCACTAAATCGTAATACATGTACATCTTCAATGAACCATGTAGATATACCACTGTTGGACAGCTGCTAATTTTGTGTGGACAGAAACCTCATATATATATGTGTGTATATATATTATTTTAATTTCCCTAACACATGAAAGATAATTTCTACACAACATCCAGGCAGGTGGCGTAAATTGTGGAAAAATAGATGGAAAAATTAAAAACTGGGGGGGCAATGGTGGGTCATATCTCCGGAGTTTCCATCTCCCTAGATGATTGTATCTCTTCCATCTAGCCACTGAACCATCAACCAAACCAGATGCTGACTGCGCAATAAAACCAAATATTAATCTATGGTTAAACTGACGCGTGCACGCATAAATGAATGAATGAATAGCTTTTCAGTATGAACTAGACAGCTGGAAGATGCGTGTACTTCACTAGAATAAAGCTGATGCCAAGACAAGCCCAAACATTTCACCCCATATATTACAATAGCCCGATGTTGTAAACACATGCACATAACATCTGCATTTTATGTCACTGAGCACTTAACTCATTTACAGATGTGTGTGTGTGTTTTTTTATATATATATATTGAAAAGTAGATGTTGTCAGGGAATCTATTGCAAAACCTGATGTTGGTTTTAGCCATTAAGTGCAATAGACATTTGTTTAAAGTTGGATTTCTCATTCACCTTTAAAAAAATCTGCTTTTACTATCCTGCGTAAAAATTGGCTGCGGGCTCTGTGCGTAAAAAGGAAAAACATGGAAAGCATCCTAACAAATTTAACACGCACCAGTGGATGCTGATTTACCTCTCATGAAACTTTATAGATCTAAATAATTGCTTGTTTTGCTTACTCAATCAGATGAGTCACTTTAGTAAACACTATTATGGCAATGTTCCTGCATGAACTGAAAAAAAATGCCACAGAGGATAAAATAAACAATATTTGTTTTCACAATCTGTCTGGCGCAGAAGTAAACAGATAAGAGGAAATATTGAATTAGATATAACCTACATAAACTACTTCCAAATAAACCTGGTGACTAGTATTTTTGTCTACTTGAAATAAAAATATAGAGGGAAAAGGTACAAACACGAGAAATATCTACATATTTTGGCAAAGTTATGTTATGTGTCATACAAATAACAAATGACACCGGTGCTTCAAACAGACCCCTACAGAGCTTCAATAGTCCCCAGTGGACATCATTGCTGCATGGTGAGCTGGACCACTGCCAGCCGGCACATCTCAGGTACGCACATGAAGGCACACAGTTCCTTCATTTCATCCCCGGCAGTGATCAAGTCTCACCTCAGCTCTTTTCCAACATCCTCTCATCAGAGCACACGGAAACGATACAATAAATGAAAAAAAATAACTGTCACTTACTTTGTGTCTAGATGAGAGGTTTTGCAATCTCTCCTTCGGGTGCCTAAATTCATTTGTATTCATTTGTCCTGGCAGTCAAAAACCTGATCCGTTAATCACAGCGTGACTCCTTTGCAAGGGGGGCAGAAGACACCGGTCGCCGTTTTACACATTTGAAAAGCTTGAGATGAAGTTCCACAGGAAAAAACTCATGTTGATTTGCCTGTCAAGCCCGACATAAATTCCTTCTGGCAGGATGGTTTGACAGAGAGTTTCCCTGCGCGATTGTCTGTCGATATTCCCCTGTGTTTCATTCATTTATGCCGATCCAGATTCAGGGACGCGCAGCCGGAGAGAAAGCTGGGTTCTTTTAGAGGGGGGTTACGGAGTCAGGAGCGTTGGACTCATCCCTTTCCTTTTTAAATAGGCTTTCTGTGGGTAAAGCGATGGCAAATGCACCGCACAGCCAGGTGTCAAGTTACAAACCCAGCGGTTGTATCGAGCAACTACACGCCTTCTCCAGGGGGTGGCCACATGGATCCTATCCAAAACCCCATGCACCGGTAAACCAGATGAATGAACCACGGTGACACTCGGTGGGCAGCACTTCAGAGACAGAAACTGCTGAAGCAGGGACGCCTACAGCTGCTCCAGAGGCTGTCCTTTATTTGTCCATCTTGTCATCCCTCAATGTGTGGAATAATTTGGGTAATTCTAAAGGCACTATTACCTATGATTACATCAAACCATTCAAACATCCTCCTTTAATTTTCTCAGGAAAAATGGTTTGTGAGAACTTACCAGCAAAGCAAGACATTTACTGTGAACTTTACGAGTAAAGAATATGAAAACAGATAGGAGTAACCCCTTATAAAACAGACAGAGAATGATTTAAGATGTAGTCATTTTCTGGAAAGATCTTTCTTCTCTTGTTACACATACACACACACAATGTGATGGAACCATGTGCACAATCTCAGGACAGGTCATACAGATTTTGCAATATTATTATTAATACTATTTAGATAGCAGTTTTACCCATTGTGTTACAGAAGTGTGAATGGAGACATTTTAGAAAGGGATAGCACCTGGATCAGCTCCCATTACCTTAAGAGGGGTCACGGCCTGGCGCAGGATCAGGACTTCCAAAGAACTCTGCACAGCCACAAGAGCCAGTAATTACAAGACATCTGTTTGAGGTGTGTCATGAATGTGTTTACTTAACAGCATGATAAGATATTTATTTGTTCCTTACAAAATTTCGCCCCCCTTCCTCCTTAAAAAAATGTTCTTTGAAGATATACAAATATCATATCCTTCCCCTCTCAAAATTGTTGAAGAAATAACAGGAACTCATGGGTTTCATGAGACTGAGCATGAAACAGAAGTGTCAGCAGAAGAAGAGATTCTTTATTATCATGAAAAAAATTATATATATATATATATATATATATATATATATATATATATATATATATATATATATATATATAAGGAGCATGAAATAAGTGAGCTTTGCATTTGTCTAACAAATGTCTGTACTAAACATGAATGAACAGTACTAACGCCTCCTACAGGAGTTGAGCTAATAGCTCTGGGCATTGCTGAGAAACACACACCTGTTTGGCCGTCGGCCGATCATCTCTTAGATAATTTTCTAAATAAGGACAAATGCTTTTTTTGCAATCTTGTTTTTATTGTAATTAAATAAATTTAAAGTGGATAATTGGGTGATTTCTGAAATAGGAGGATCTTATCACCAAAACACCACCTTAAACTCACTAAATTTGAATGAATAGCCACTATAATTCACTATAAATTGGTATTACAGCAAACTGGCTGTTCAGATGAATGCTGCGTGTTAGGGACTTTGGTCCATTAGCACTTGCTCTTTGAGCCGACTGGCCAGAGGCCTTAAGAACAGAAAGGTCGACTTGAATGTTAAGGCGGGGATGACTGTGTGTCTTAGCGATGGCGATCCGTCTTGCATCTCAGCCTCAGGCCGTCGGTCAGCCGGCCTCAGGGGTGGGTGCTAATGGATGCAAGTCATTAACGTCCTCTTTACAGTCCCCTTTACATACTCTGTCCCTTGTGTTTCAGTGCTGGGTGCCACCAGACCCTCCCATATACTTCCAATGAGCCACAGCGACTCTGCCCCCTTCTTCCAAATTACAAACTCTGCGCTTGCTAGCGCACTCACTGCCACCCCTTAAAGCTGCTTAATTATGGTCATAGGCACCAAGACTGAAAACTCCCTTTATCCCCCCCACGCTCCAGAAATAGGCCCTGCTGAAGCACACAGGCAGCCCAGATCAAACGCTCCCCATAGGGAAGGGGTCATTACTGGCACGCAGAGCGGACACAGCCCAATGGGTGCCGGGCCACGCCTTGAGCCCAAATTGCAGCCTGGGCCTAGTGAGGACACAAGACTGTTCTTTGATGCACGGCAAGAGTAACAGCAACACAGGCTGTTTGGATATCGGTGTTTACAGTGAGCTGTATACTGTACATACACATAGACAACCAATACAGTGTCAGTGC
Source organism: Thunnus albacares (assembly GCF_914725855.1). Classification (NCBI taxonomy): domain Eukaryota; kingdom Metazoa; phylum Chordata; class Actinopteri; order Scombriformes; family Scombridae; genus Thunnus; species Thunnus albacares. The sequence continues at coordinate 10,571,738 of NC_058123.1, forward strand.
AGACTGACAGCTACGAAAACTGAGCGCTGGGCTTTGGTTGCGTGTTCACATTTTTCTCATTGTTTATATTTATCTCCATGTCACCGCTGTTACATAAGCAGCGTGTTTAGAATTGTTTCCAGGTGACAAAGCCCTAACATTATGATAGACAAAAGAATGAAAAACGCGCATAAAGTAAAGGGGTTTAATTCAACTTATTACGCCGTTGGTGTAATTTTAAATATTTAAAACTCTTTGGGGGAGATGCTAACTAGATAACTTTCACAGTAGTGTTTTCAGAGCGTGTGTTGATACAAAATAACCTCATGTCACCCAACAAATAAATAGATTGTAAAGACAGTCACCTCTGTGTAGGTGTGTTTTCACGCTGGGCAGTGGCAGAGGTTACGGAGGTGGTGGCGGTGAACCAGACAGTGCTGTCTCTCTCAGCTCCACTGCACACAAGAAGACTGTTCATACAAGGAATGTGTGAGTGTGTGAGCGCATGTGTGTATATGTGGGGTGTCTCTGTGGCTTGTGTTTTTCCTTTACAGGTGGTTCTGTCCAGTTGTTTGTGTTCCTGGTTCTGTCTCCTTCCTGTGTAGCGATGGTTTGATGGTGATGCTATGGGAGGTGGAAAGTGGTCAAACAAGTGTCTGTGTGCTGTGTCCCATTTCGGCGCCATTCTCTTTCTATTTCTATTTCTCTTTGTCTTTACCCTTCTGTCTATCACACCCTACTCTACACTGACTCCTCTATCTTCTTCACATTCGCCTGCTAAATCTTCTCCACCTCTCCTTGTTTCCTTTGTCTTCTCTTTCTCTCTCTCCCTGTCATTCCTTCACCACAAGCATTTCTAGGGCTGGCACACCAGAGTAGACAGCCACCCTGAAAGCAGTGCCACAACCATAATGAGCATGTTGAGTTCTCATAATAACACCAGAATAACCTGCTGGGGGAGACAAGCTCTTTAGGGGGCAGGCTCGCGGACCTGACTACCCTGGATCGAAAGTGTCAACACCATACAAACTTGCACTTGTTGTAGTGTGAAATGTGTAGTTGAGTTTCCGCCACCATGTGTGCTGTTTTTAGATTTATTACTGCGCTATTTTTAATAATTCTTATTTTTGTGTTCATATTTCAGTGCATTTGTTCAGGTTTGAGGGATGTTGTCATAAGGCGCTAGAAATATACACATTTACTGTAATCATAACACAGTGGATTTCACACCTTCCGCTCTTTTTAGGGACTGTATGAAAACTATTTATGGGAAAGGAAGTTCAGAAAGGGGGAATGATATCTTTTCTTTTTTCTTTTTAATGAGGGGATTGTAGTCAAAAGTTTTTGGCAGAGTTGGGGAGGGTCTCAAGTGATTGAACATTGTCTTTCCAGAGAGCACTATCCTATTTAATTCAATTCAATTCAATTTTATTTATATAGAGCCAAATCACAACAAAAGTCATCTCAGGGCACTTTTCACAAAGAACAGGTCAAGACAGTACTCTTTAATTTACAGAGACCCAACAATTCCCCCATGAGCAAGCACTTGGCGACAGCGGTGAGGAAAAACTCCCCTTTAACGGGAAGAGACCTCAAGCAGAACCCGGCTCTAGGTGGGCGGCCATCTGCCTTGAAAGACAAAGAAAGGGGGGGGGGACAAAGAGGCAGAATAACAACAATAACAACAATAACAATAATAGGCTGAGAAGGACACCGACGGGACCGCCTACTGTTTAGCAGCTTCCATCTTCGCTTTTCTCTCCTGCATCTTAACAGAAAGCAACACTACAATGAATCATGAAAAAAATGTAAAAATGTCAAAAATGTAAGTGTGTCATACAAAGTGACAGCTCCTGGTTCAAAAATAAAGAATGGCTAGAATATTTGCTAAATAGGATGCATCATTTTCTTACGTTTTCCACAATTTTGACAATTGCTAATTTTGCTTGTATTGTGCAATTTAGTGGCTTTCTGAAAATTATTATTTAATCAACATATTATGGTCTTAATTGGAATAAACCATCTTAAATTCCTTTGCACTTTTGGTTATTAATAGCAAAATGAATTTTAACAATTATATTACTTTGGGCTATTGTGGGGGGAGGGTGTTCTCTCCCCTCCTCACCCCAATAATTTTCATACAGTCCCTTATACTTTCCTTTCAGGAAAGACTTTGTTGTAAAATAAGTTTCTTGCAGTATGTTAGAGTGGAGCAGAAGGGGTTCTGGGCAGTATAGCTTTTGCCTCTTTTCATTCCTGGCAGATTTTTTGGCAGTCAGAAGGCGTATTGACACAGGACCATCTTGGCACCACCAGAAAGGCTACTAGGAAGTTAGTCCACACCTGTGTGAGTATAAGCATAGAAGCTGTACTGTATACTGTAAGTGTGTGCACAGGTATGCAAGGTCTTAGATGTGTGTGTATGTTTCTGTGTGTTGGAGAGAAATTGGCTGGATTGGGTGCTGTGAAATTCCACCTTTCAAGCTCCTCCCTCCATAAACAGTAGATCCATACGTACAGTAGGAGAAACCCTTATTTAAAATTCCTTTGGTAAGTTTTTATTCAATTCACAGCATAATGAAATCCCACCTTTAGTGTGTAATTCTTCTCTTGATTAAATCCAACTTCAATTTCCGATTCACTACTTATCATCTGTCAAACAGAGCCATAATTCATTCTTATTCTGGACACAAGGCTCCGTATTGAATTTGGATTGGGCCACCAGAGACCAGGGTAGCCTAAGTGGAAACAGCAGGGCCTAGTGAAACCTGCTCTCTCTGGCATAAAATCAGTGTCCAGATTCCAATGATGCCTTCTGTAAAAGGACTTCATTATGCTCTCAGAATATGGACTAGACAAATATTTGGCTTGGTCATTATGATGCTGTATCCACTCCTCTCATGGAACCAGGTCCTACACCAGGCTCAGTGTTCTGCATCCCAGAGATGGCTCACCCTACCCCCCATCAGCCTCTCTCTCTCTCTCTCTCTCTCTCTCCTTCCTGACACAAGCTGAATGAGAAGAAAAGAAAAATAATTTCTGCAAGAAATGCGATATGATTTTTCCACATTATTGGACCAATAAAATAAAAGAAATACGAGCATATTAGAAGTAGAATATACATGTTTTTGATAATCAGATAAGACCGGTAGTGGACCCTGGGGGATTGTGGGGATTTGAGGAAGAGCTCCTCTCACCTTCTGAATCACCCAAAATCCCCTCTTTCGCCATATTTCTGACATAATTCAGAAGTGGTCAGGAAGTGTCACTCCCTCCGACCCCCAGATCTCTCCAAACAGATGGTCTTTCACTCGGATTTCTCAGCTACTGCCTCGCTACTCCCCTCTTTGCCCTCACTTCCACCCTCCTCTTTCCACACACACACACACACACACACACACATTACTATTCCAGATTCCACCAATAACCAGCTAGAGCCATCTTTTTTCCTACCTGAACTGTTTCCCTTTCACACTGAGGGTGACTCTATGTGCCATGTATCTTTGATGTTTCCTCATAGGTAGATAGCTAGATTTGAGGGATAGTTTGACATTTTGGGAAATACACTTACACTAATATTTACTTCTTCAGAAGATTGATCCCACTCTTATGTAGTTATTGTGTAGTCATTATGAAGTCATTGTGTAGTCATTATTTAGTCATTGTAGTCATTAGTAATCATTGCGCCCGGCCTAGAAACAGTCCAGCACATAACCCCCTTCAAAAACACAAGACTTTGGTTTAGACAGAGCCAGGCTAGCTGTCTGCCTCCAGTCTTTATGGTAAGCTAAGCTAATTGGATGTTGGTTGTAGCCTTAAACTGAAATTATACTTTCCACATCCACGAGTCCACAAGGGTCCGCGAGGGTCCACTAGGGTCCGCGTTACATAAATTTCGTCATCAGAGGGTGTACAAAGAGGTTCTGTGTGGACATCCATGTACCTCCAATTTGTTGTGACGGTCACAGCGCTGTCTTCCTGTAGACGCCGATCTACCGGGCATGTGTGGAAGGCGTCCTCTAAGTAGACTCCAGAAAGTAGTATAAACAGAAGTACTATGCGTCCGTGGTGTCTGTAGCTGTCTGTGTACGCGTCCGCTTGGGAGTATATCCATGGCTTTAAGGTGCCTGTAGTCTCCAACAGAAGTGCTTTAGGTTGAACAACATCTGAAACACCCTCCCAGACACCTTTCCGACGTTGGAAAGGTGTTGAAGTCAACAATTTCTGTAACTTTCCGAAATCAGCAAACTGACATTCATGCCCACTTGACGGAGTTATTGGCCAGGTGAGTGTCGGTGACAAAGTAAGCAGGTTTGAACTTCTCCCTCAAGCTCTTCTCTTGCATTCTTGACACAACTATTTCTGTCACTTTTTGTGTGTACAAATGAGTACGACTATATGAATACCTTCCAGGAGAGACTGTGTGAAAATGTACGACATTATCCCCATATTTAAACAATTATCGCATTTCACCCCTCTCTGTGATCACCAGCTGCTCACCCAGCCTTCAAGTGTGGCCATTTGAAACAGCTATAAACACTTTTCGCCTTCCGACGAGGTTGAACGACAAGTATACAGACTAGTTCTTTCCGAGCACATCCCTGCCGTCATGTTTACCGGACAGATGTTAGAGTGGTATTGAACTTCTTGTGTAACTCTTGTGTAACTCTTCCACAGAAAACTGAGTAAGCAAAATATCAAAGTGCTGCTTTAAATGACAGTGACCCCAGCTGAGCTTGTGATAAAGATCTGATGTTGTTCACCAGTGCTGAGTGCGAGGAATGGAGACTGGGTTGGTACAATAAATACAGGTAAACACCGCTGTTTGTATGCATAAGCACTGTTTGTGTGAAATAAAGTTGTGTGGGTGTGTTTGTGTGTGTGAATGTCTACCGTTAACTGTCCTGTAAAGCAAAACTGTTCCAGGCCAGTGGCTGTGCCTGGGAATCACTTTCAGATGGTTCTGATAGCGGGATATTATCCAACTCACTGTGGCCGCAGTGACTGCAGGAAATTGGAGAATTTTCCTATAGACACAAGTCATGGGGCCATATTACCCTGGGTCCTGTCCACACCAGTGAGATAACTTCCTCTTCCGGACCGTGACACAAGCCATCACCGTTAGTATGGCCAAGCTGAATGTTTCTTCTTATTAAAGAGACCCTTACTTGGAGCCTGGAGCCCTTACACAGCAAAATGAGGCTTACTGTACCTCTCTTAGCCTTAGGCACAGGGCTTTCCATTTATGACATCTCTAGCATATAGGTTTACAGATAAGAAGACTATATATTTTTTTAAATTGAGAAAAATAAATTGGGTTTCCTGTAGCAAAACAAGCCCTCAGGTAAGCCCTCACTCCCATTAAATGCATTTATTTCTAAATCAGTCAACTTGGTCTTCATTTATCAAAACCTCTGTAGGAAAACGGAGAGATTGAACAGATTTAGGATCCATCCATCTAAATTAAAGTTGCCCAGTGAGGTCATAGGCCTTTTACGTGCTGCAGAGCTGGAAGAGCTAACTCAGATGTACTTGTGCTCAGCTGTGTCCAGTCCAGTCGAGCACGTAGGCCAAGGTCCCTGCAGAAGATTGGCAGAACTGTGACTGTGTTGCCAATCTTAACTCCCTTTGCCCCCTCTTTCCTACTCCTTCACTGCTTCTGCCGCTTCTCCTTTACTATTTCTGTGACCCTACCTCTACCTCCTGCCTCTCATATGCCACGAGAGGAAGCCAAGTTTGGAGGGGAGAGAGGAAAAGCTTATCCTTTCTTTAAGTCCACCAAAACTCTTTCTGCAAAAGCCCTCAGGGCTATATAATAAACATTTCATTTCCTCTGGCAAGCAATAGGAAGGCTTATATGATGTAAAAGAGCAGAAATAGCGACTGAAAAATGCTTGTCATTCTGTGTTTCTCGGGCTGCTTTCATTCCTGCAGTTGAAGGAGTGGATCACTTTGTGGAGAGGCTTTTCCTTCTGAAAGACATTTAGTTATATTTATTGCAGAAGGATGGAACAACATTATTTAAAAATGGACATGTTTTATTCAAAGAGATTGGCTCAATGGACTCAAACGAGAATTTATGTTTTAGATCAGCTTATGATCTATCATAAAATACCCTACTTGAAGTTTTAAGAGGGAGGACTGCAGTTTTGTTAAAATAATTAACTGTAAGTGCAACAATTACATTTAAAAGCAATAAAAACCCAGTTTATAGTTCTTTCCATTAGACCTCTTCAGCTTTTTCAATTCAGTGTTTCCAATCATATAGATTTTGTTTAATTGCTGTTTGTGCTGTTTTTTTTGACCAACTAAAATTGTTGTGTGTGTTCAAATGACAAGTCTTGTATCAAACGTTATAGAGTTTGGTGATTGATGGGATTTTTTTGGATACTGTAAGTTTTTGATTCTGGACCTCCGTGCAGAGCCGAGCCAAGCCACACATCCCACAGTGGTGGGGATAAAGGCCACACTGATTTTTTGCATCTATCCTCGTAGAAGGAGCCTGTGGAGCACTTTGAAGTACTTGGTGAAAGAAACCTTGCCCTGTGCTTTTCTTTTCCCCATTCATCCTTCATCGTTTGGACACTGAGATTCCTCCCTACATGTAGTTTGAAAAATATTAAGGAAGCCGCATCCCATAAACACGCCTCTAGCTGAACTTAATGATCCTAAATTGTAACTTTGGAGTATATATAAAAACAAGGTATTTTCTCCATCAAAACCAAAGCAATGTGAACAGCAGTAAGTGAATCAAAAGCATGAATCAAAACTGAATCACTGATATGGGAAAAGTAGAAAAAGGCCACATTGCCAACTACAGTGATATTTCATGCCAAGGATGCTTGCATGCTGCTCTACAGTAAGCTGCTATTTTCCCAACTTTCAAATGTTAATTTGGCAACCTTTGCCTGCTCATTTGGTATTTTTGTGCCCTTTGAATGGGCACGGCGTAGGGGAGGGTGGAGCATGAGACGCAACAAAGTGGGGGTTTGAAGTAAATGTGGTAGCCTAAGGAGAAGTGTCAGTGTGGTGGAAATTAAGTCTGACAGAGCATGGAGAACAAACAAATGTGAGGACCATATGTTTTCTTGGGTCATTCAGTCAATAATTTTAATAATGCCGTATAAACCAGATATTTGTTTCAGGTTATTTACTACTGTGGCTACGCTGACAGAGGGACCCTTCTCACTCCTCTCCACCGAGTGCCAGACTGTCTATTACTCTAACAGATTGTTACACCAAACACACATTACCATTTCCTCCCTAGTCAAAATAAGTACTAGTAATGATAACACTTAGGTTTCCTGTGTATACCTGCAGTGTATTTAGGTATGAAAGACAGACGTCTTCCATGCTGCTGCTAAACCATCATACAGCATGTGGGATGGCAGGAGGAGAAGGGGAATATGATGTTTCCATCAGACTGTATGCTTATTTTCTCATGGACAAATAAGCACCCATTGCTGCTCCCACCCCTTAATTCTTATAGTTTTTAATCTGAGAGCTGCAGCTTGCCCTTAGTTGTTTTCTGTGCTCCTTGGCAAGGTCTGATTGTTGTTTCAAAGTCTGATAGGGTAGTCTCCATGTCCCTGCCTTACATCATCTTTTAAGCCCTGTTAGCTATAGGCACAGCAATGCCCTGAGGCCAGCTGGTCCACCACTTTGATCCAGACTGAATTATCTCAAGAGCTAATGGATAGATTGACATGCAATGTTGTACAGACATTCATGGTCCCCAGAGGATTAAGCCTACTGACTTTGGTGATCCTGTGATTTTTTGTCTAGCACCAACACCAAGTTTTCATTGATCCTGTAGTGCCAAATTGGTGACAACATTCCTATTGTTCAGCTGCTATGCTACCCAACTGGGTAGCATAGGTATGGTGACACTAACCTGAAGCAGATGACTATTCATGATGGTGTTGAGTTGACTTGAAGCACTGAGGATGTGATGATGTATGTCTTGAAGTACAGGCTTTCTGGTTATGGACATCTTTTTCTTGCTTGTAAGAACTGTTGTGCCTCCTGCATTCAGACACACATATCAAGTAATGAGGGCCACCACCATAACCATGTTGTTGCCCCCTACTGGCTTGAAGTGCAAATGCCCACATAACCCAAATAGAAACCCAATATCGGCTCCAAAAATATCCAGTAAAGTTAAATTGCACTTATTGGCACAAATTTTGACTTTTGTGATCCCCTGACTTTTCTTCTAGTGCCACAAGCATTTTGACATTTTTGTTTCTGGGAGAAATTTCTTGTCAACAATGGGGTAGATTGCCATGGAATCTGGTATAGACGTTCATGTTTTCCACAGGATTGATCAAACTAACTATTGTGATCCCCTTATTTACATCTACCTTCATCAGCACCTTCAATTTGTCTAATACTTTCGTTTTTGACCAAATACCGGCAAAACAATTGACATTGCCAATCACCCTCAGTTGTACTTTATGTTTAGTGTTAATTAGCAAATGTCACCGTGCTAACAAGCTAAATATGGTGAACCTGGCAAATATTATCTGCTGTACAGCAGTACCCAACAAGTCCTCCAAATTAAACAACCAAATACGTCGTTTGACCATGCACTCTAGAACGACACTTTCTAATCTGGCGTTTCTATCGGCAGTAATCAGCAGGACATCATTTGTCTGTGCTTTCCAAAACTGTTACACAACACTGTTAGAAATAATTATGTTTCATGATGTGACAAAGCTATGGTTAAAGTCTGGTTAGGTTTAGGCACGAAAACCACTTGGATAGGTTTAGGGAAAGATCATGGTCTGGGTTAAAATGGTCACTTTTTAAAGTTAAAGAAATGTGGTGTGGGTTAAAGTTAGTACTTCTTTGACCTTCAACATCATGGCTACAATAATTACCACAGAGTTAAGGAACGATTGTAGTTATGGTTTTTTAAAAAACTGTCCTGACTCGTGTTTGGAAACGTGACACTCGTGGTTGGAAATGTGGAAACGAACAGCGGTCTCCTGTGGCTAAGTCCGTTGTTGGGTTATAGCCTCCCACCACCGAATGAGGAAAATTTTCAAGTTATATAGCCGTCATCTGAACTTACGGCCGCTCGACGGCAGCTGTCACTCCAATGTATGTCGTTTTTGGGCAACTTACCTATCGTGTCATTTTTCTTGAGAGGACAGTCTGACAATCCAACATCCTCTATCCTTGGACCTTTGATTCGCATAAGGAAAAACTTCCCCCGCAAAAAACCCTTTTATGGGGAAAAAATGAAATAAAAGTCAGGAAGGGGAACGGAGGAGGGATCAATTTTCCAGGATGGACAGACAAGCAATAGATGATGTGTGTACGGAATAGACCAGATAGCAAAATTACAGAAATACAGCATGGAAAAACTGGATGCTCAGCATGTTAGCATTGTCACTGTGATGTTAACATGCTGATGCTAACATTTAGCTCAAAGCATAGAGACTGCAGTCTCTTAGTCTTGTTAAGGTGCTACTCCTCACAACCTACAGTAACCTCTTAGGCAGATTAAAACCATTTGAGTGTTTTATTGTATTTTTATAGCAATCCTCTACTCTAAAACCCTTTACTCTTGTTCTTTTGTTGTAAAATAAAAGAGGTATTTTCATGTTGCCAGTGGAATGCACAGAGGCTTGTCCCTGTGAGAGCACATAAATGATAATGATACAACAGAATCTGACCTTTTAGGATGATGAGACTCTGTGAGAACGGAAGGAGAATTGCTGAGTATGGAGTTGAAGCCCAGCATGATGTACCCACAAAGACATCTGTAAGAAGAACTGATTCAAGGATATTGGACAGGAGGATGACAAAATACTTAATTAGGTTGATTAAAAGCAGCATAATTGCACTATTTTGTAGAGGATATTTTGCAGTTATTTTGTCGTTCCAATGGCACCTTTTCCAAATATTTCGTCATCCTATGCCCGATAACCAAATAGGTAACGTCAGACGGCAAATCATTGTTGTTCCAGCTGAAATCATTGTGATATAAAAGACACAAAGGCTGTTTGTATATGCCTGCCGTCAGCAAATTAAATCTGTATAATTTCCTACTTGTAAAACATTGTTGAACAGTTTTATAACTCAATAACTGTAAGAATCTGGAAATGATCATTTTTAAAACTCAGCATTAAAACAGATGCAAACTCAGAGGCGAGTAGTACATCATCAAAATATTTTGGAAATAATTACAACATGGTATGAATAACTGCTTTTCTTGGACAGAAAAAATGAGCTTGTTCCATAACATCACTGTAACTGCAACTGCTTTTATTGCACATTTCCACCATTATGCCTCACATTGTCTTCCCTGTGTGTCTCTGTTGGTTTCCACTTTCTCTTCCAGTGAATGACACATGAGAAGATTTATGCTGCCCCTCATTATGAGCGGCGTCAATTTGAATGAGACCAAGTTTTTGCATTGGAGTGAATAGCACCAAGCTGCTGATCTCGCATTTTAGTTATTAGTTGACTTAATTTTTTATCATCTTACTGTTGGTCTTTCAATGAGTAATGCAGGATTTCTTTAACTTTTCTGGGATTAGAGCCCATTTCTGGATCCTAGAAATCATATAAACCCAACAATTCTGAAGTTTTCCTTGCATGTTGAGTTGCACATGACATCCTTTTCTATTCTATTTTCAGAAGTACCTTATGCCACGTTTTAGCATGATACAATGAACCCTGTGACACTGGTCAGCTGTATATACTGTGGTCACTTTAAAGTTAAGTTAAAGTGAAACACACAGAAGAAGGATAGGCATAAATTTCCATAGTGCCTTCAAGTAATCCCAATTTCTGGAATAGAGGCTTTCCTGTGAGTCACATATTTGGAAATAAAAATCGAGGATTTCCTTTTCCATTTCAAATGATCAAATCATGTTAACACATTAACCACAATCCTCATTTCTAGAATAACTCCAACTAACTTTCATGTTCAGCTCCTCAGTTTAACATTTTTGGCTGTTTACTGAAATGTCTTGACAACTTTTGGATGGATTGCCATGGAATTTGGTCCAGTAATACATGATGCCTGGAAGAAACATTCTCATGATTTTGGTGATTTTTCCTCTGAGATAGGCTGTCTCGACATCTACCAGATGGACTAGTACAAACTATTGTACATACTGTGCATTCATAGTTCCCAGATGATAATGACTCTGGTGATCCTTGACTTTTCATCAGGCCAGGAGTGAATTGCTTCACCAGTTCATGGATGACACTGTTGACATTAGCATTAAGCTCAAAGCACCAATGTGTCTAAGTACAGCCTCTAGCTGTAGACTCTTAATCTTGGTGTTATAAACAGATTACTTAATTTTAGTCTCATTTATACTATCCATCCATCCTGTTTATCCTCTAGAGGGCTGGGGTCAATCTCTGCTGACATTGGGCAAGAGGCAGGGTACACCCTGGACAGGTCACTAGTCAATCATAGGGGGTACTCTGGAGTACCCAGACCTAATCCACACAGGCACACAGAAGGGCCCCAGCCAGCTGGTGGGTTCAAACCCAGAACCCCCTTGTTGTGAGGCAACAGTGCCAACCACTGCACCACCGTGCCACCCTTCATATATACTGTATGTATCTTTTTGAACTTAAAAAAATGTGTTAAGTTATTGCTCCCATACCATTTAAGAATGATAATATATATTAGTTACTTCCAAAGTATATCTAAATCACGTATTTATTGTCATAAAATGTATTTATTCACTAACTAGCCCCTCACTACAAAGCCTATCATCTAAATCAAAGCTAAAAACACTGCTGCATTTATGTTGTGCTTCTGCAAGTGCACTTTTTCAGCTGCATCCTGCATCTGTGTGCTGTGCCAAAATAGTCCTTATCATCTTCATTATCAGCCTCTGACTAACTGCCACTGGTCCATCAGAGGGTTGAATATAAAAATATTTACCAATGAAAGCTAGATCACTTCTTTTTAACATTTCCTCAACCACATTTTCACAGCCTGGCTGGGGAGGTTTAACCTCCTTTGCAGGCAGTTTTGTCTAACCTCCAGGATGTTTCAAGACATGACATCAGCTCCCTCTGTGATCCTCTATGTGGTGATAATACACTATCTACAGTCAAAGAGTGAATCAGTCTTTATGGAAAAGCAGTGTCCACGCTAATGATAGACAGTGTGATTCTCCTCCAAACAAACAATTTCTCAGAACTCATGACTTGCTTTGTGTTGGACTGGACTCCTACTGTACATGGAGCCATGTTAATCTGTGGCTCTGGCACATGATGTGACTGACTTTAGCCTGAGTGACTTATACTTACATTGAATACAGTCTCTATGTGCCTCTGTTATTTCTGTGGGAGGGAGGGAGCCAATGAGAGACAGGCCATTCCAGTGCCATTTCCAGTGGCAGTCAACGAACGCTGGACCTCTCAGAGCACAGGAGGCTGTGAAACGCTTAGAGCTCCTTGCGTGTTCAAGTAAACACCCTCTTTTGGTCTGGGGCCCCTCCAAGGGTCAATACACTGTTACATCACAAAAGCTGGATTCATGGTTAGTTGCTCCAAGGTCTAGAGGAGGAGAAGAAGGGCACAGTGCTGCCTCTCTTGTGTTCTTTGTCACTTTTATAGGACTATCTTATAAACCAATCTCCTCGCATCGTTATTCTTGTCCCTATAATCTCTTACTCCCTTTCTAATTTAATGTCTTCTCTTTCATTTTATAATGCTCTCTCCTGTCATTCATACTAATTTTGTCTGTCGTCTTTCACTCCTCCTTTCCAGTGTCTTCATTTTTAGCACAACACACACCCTTTCTCTGCCTCTTTCTGTCTTCTGTTTTTTTCCTGGATCCAGGTAAATGAAGGCTCTGAGAGTGAGTGCGGTGACTGCGGCCACTGGCTGCCCACACCGCAACGTAAAATGCACAAACCCTTGTGTAGAGGTGGAATTGAAGCAGGAATAAGGTGTGTCTTTTGTTGACCAAAAAACAGGCAGCATCCCAACCAGCGTGTTCAAACTTAGAAGTCGACTTTGGACACGTCTGAATGTTCTACTCAGGAAAACTACTAGGATATCAACGAGGAAAATTTTGAAAACAGGGCTGGTCTTTTGAAATAAATTCTTTGCAATTCTTTGATGTGCCTGAACACAGATCAGACTTCAAATGGTCATGTTAAGCTTGAGAGTGATGGCTTCAAGGAGGAACAATGCTACCTCTGGTGGTTGTATGCAGACAATGCATGCAGCAGAATCAGTCTGTTCATTCATTTAAGGTTTAGATGTTAGAAAAAACTCTGGATTTGTGCAAATTGTACAAATTGTACAAACATAAAAGGTTTGATATTACACAATAATTTCTGGGAAGAAAATCACCATTGAGTTGAGCATGATGCATAGAAGAAAAAACAACAACTTGGTATTATTTCCACAACAAGAACCGACTAAACAAATACAATCCCATAAACCCATCGTACATGGAGAGGGCTTGTTACTGAAAATCTAATAGTCAAGAGACAGAGAGAAAATTAGTAGCTAGCTACAGCATACTATATTTTTCTTTGAGCATATACAATAATTAACTTTATATATACTGAACGTTCCAAAACCCAATGCTTAGCTATCCCCAGCTGTGTATTTTTGGTGCCAGCGACCAGGCGGAGGCCACTGTCATTTCCCTACAAGGATTCAGTCTTATGCTGCCTTGTCTCATATGAAGCCTCCTGGCTTAAACCGCCACACTTGTCCCAGTAAACCAAAGCTTAATGACAGGCTTGTCTAAAGCTGGAGTCTGTAAAAATGCCTCTGGGCACTTCTATTTGTCTATGTCTATTTCCTATATATTCTGCTCTGAGTTTATGTGCGCTTTTCTTTTATATTTCTGGTTTTTGCTTCCGGTTATGAGAGAAAACATTATTTCAGTCGTAAAAAAAAAAAAAAAAAAAACTGGCTCCAAGACATTTGTCCTACGCTGTTTCTGGTTCCAGCAACTGAAATAGAAGATAAGTGTGTAATTTATAAAGTCTGATTTCACTCCTTCCTTCTCTCTGAGGCAGGCAGGATGCGAGCTCAACTGAAATCCCAGTGGGTCTTGTTTTTTTTTTTCTCTTTTTTTTTTTCAGGGCCTATTTTGAATGAGGCCTTTCTACAAAACTCATTAATATCATAGTACAGTCACACCTATATTCGCTAGCTGAACTTCCTGCAGAAATCCAAACAGGTCAGAAAGAGACAGATGGACTTTTGAGAATTCCCCGTGTTTGCCTCCCACTAGAACAGCAGGCCTGTGTAGAGCCAGGGCTCTGCCTTATGAAGGGCACTCACTAAGGCATCACTGAGACTCGTTTCACAGAAAACATCCATCAAAAGGCTTCATTTAACTAGAGATGAAAGGTGAGCCTTTTAACTCCTTCCTCTACCTAAGCCCGGCCTGTTGACTCTCTCATCTGTTTACGTTCCGACGCATAAACATCGAAAGCACCTTCTGTATACGAGGCTCCTTCCTTCACATGATTAGTGATAGTCTGCATGAAGTCCTCATATTTTCTACATGATGAAAAAATATGGCCGACACGCTGGATCAAATGCTTGCTCTGTTAGGCACCGGGGCACTCCTCACCATGTGACCACGTATGTTTGTACGAGCTCACATGTAGCAAACAACAGCATCACTCTTGGACCTCAATTCCTGGACAGATTTCCTTGACAGTGAATGTGTGTGTGCTTGTGTGTGTGTGTGTGTGTGTACAGTATGTACTCACATCAACAAGTTCATATCTAAAACACTGTGATGACTTTCAAAAAAGTAATTGTTTCTGTCATTAATGTAATTAATATTATTGCTCTAATCTGCCTTGAGTCAAATTGAGAAATGTATTTTCCATCAATGTTAGATTTAGTATTTTATTTGATTTCACTTTACGAAGTAGGGCATGAAAAGGCAGATAGCATAAGAACAGAGCTGCCACATGCATGTTTTATTCAGATTATATATGAATGAATATACTTCGAAGGCATTACGACATCTGGCCAATGCAGCAAGTTAGTATCAACACTACTAATTGGTTCAAGTTCTTCCTCCTTATAGTCACTGTATGTTGACTAAAGATGGCATTGTATTTACTCTCAAAATACTCTCCCAAAATATATCCCTCACCTCCTGCAGAGGAGGTTTAAATCACAAAATGACAACCTACCTTCAGTATGTCTTAGGTGCACACCTGTATTTTCATGCTTGTATAGTAATTTCATGGCTCACCATAATACTGCTTATGATCATTTTGGTGCACAACGTGTCAGTTCAAATCAGATTAGGCAGCGCAGTCACTAGTGGATCTATGACATTATGTTAAAGGACAGGTTCTCAGTTTCTCAAGTCTTAAAACAGTAGTCAGGTGCCCAAATGAACATTTAAACATAACATGTTTTGCTCTCTGTAATCATCCCTCCTGTTCATATTGACCTTTAGAAGATCCCCTTCAAATGTGCTTACAATGTGAGCGATGGGGGACAAAAATCCACTATCTATCTATCTATCTGAAGATAATATGAGGCTTCAGCCATGTGAGTTAATCACATAAAGTGGATATCTTCCAAAGTTACAGTCTTTCTAGTCAAAATGTCATTCTTTCTGTCTTGACGGACAATATTTCCCTGTTCAACTACAGTGGAAGGAACATAACAGAAGAGGGACTTTGACTCTAAAAAGTCTAACTTTGAAAGGTATTGACTTGATTTGCCTAATATGAAACACCATAATAGCTTCAGTTAAACTAATAAATGCATTTTTGCACAGAAGGAGGGAAGGACTGTGGATTTTGTCATCCATCACTTACATTATATGTGCATTATGAAGGGATAAAGGCCAGTATGAACGGGAGGAATGATTATAGCAAGAAAAACATGTGTCATTGTTCATTTTGGCACCTGACTATTGTTTTAGGACAGACTTGAAAAATTGTGAAACTATCCTGGCACCAGAGCAGCCTGGTGCCAGAGGTAATTTCCTCATTCAAGATTCAATAGTCATTACTTTCCAAAACTCACAGCTACCATTCATTTCTACATTAAAATCTTTCTTAGAAAAACTGCTTTGTTATGTTGTTCCGCTAGTTTTTCAGCACTGGAAACAACTCTGTTTTCAGGTTTTTCCTCTGTAAAATCTTGCGGTTAGCAAGTTGCCATATGGAAATATTTTGGCACAGCAAGATCATAGCCTTTAGGGAGAGAGGATGTTACTCAGAGCCTGAGATGGTCAGAAACAGCACAATCATCAACAGACTGTCACAGTGTTGACACATGTGACATAAAATTAAGGCTCCTCTGAAACGAGCACATACAGTATCCAACATATTCATGAGATGCAGAAGTTTATACTTAAAAGGGTGGAGCTCTTCCTGCCATTAAAAGACTATATTCAGTCTGCCACTGGGTAAGAAGGAATGCATGTGGGTGCATCTGGTGCGTCCGCACTGTATGTGTTACATAAACTGCAAATATGCATCAAAGGAAGTGGCACCCCTGAGGCTAAATATTGCACCCCCTGCTATAGAAGACACAACACTGCTCACACACGCACAGTCAGCATTGAGCTGGTATAACGTGACTTTTGTATTCAACAAATATTTCAGTCATTTCTACTTAATACCTATCTGAGAAAAACGAGGGGGAAGGCGAGAGGAAATACATTTAAAGTAACCACACAAAACACCTTTTCACACAGTACACTCTTAACCCCGGGGTAATCTTTAAACCCGGGGATTACAGGTTTAAATTAAAGGAGTGTAATTATAAGGACTTCACTTATAGGTGTAACGTTGTTAGAAACAACACTTGGCAAAAATAACTGCAGATAAAATCTAATGCACACATTTATTTAAATATTAAGAGACATTTTGGTTAAATGCTATGCAATGATTGCACGTATTTTTCTGATACTCTTGATAAGCTACACAATATCAATTCATGAGAAATCCTGCAGTTATCTACCACAAATTGAGAGGATACGGACATCAGGGGATAACCTGAGAAAAGTATAATTGTTGGCAGTTGCAAAACAAATAGTGCTGTTGGTTGCTAAAATTATCTCACCTACAGTACCCCAAGGTTAAACATTTACAGGTATTGTGTGTGTATACAAAGCCTGATATATCTTATTCCTCTGTGCCATAGACCTCCGTTGTTGTCCAGAAACTATTAAAAACACCTGGGTGACGTGTTCTTTTGCCCCAAAGGCAATGGCTACTGTGGTTTGTTTAGAAACAACTCCAAAGACTATTAACAGTGATCACATTTTCAGTCTCCGGAGAGTAGTTCCTTGTAAGGCAAACGCCACTGCATGTGCGTGATTTACAGAGCTTCGCTAGCTTGTTGTGCTACAAATCGCAACGTCTTGACTTTATACTACATTGTTAATTATTCAAATAACTTCAGTACGCACAGAACTATTCTCTGGAGACTGAAAATTTGATTGTTGTTATTACTCTTTGGAGGCATTTTAAAACAAACCACCATGACCATAATGTTTGTGGCGAAGGAACATGTCATCCAGGCTCACTGACGTGTTTTTAACTGTTTTTGGACAACAGAGGTATACAGCATGGAGAAATAACATATATCAGGCTCTAGATACACATAATACTTGTAAGTAGGATCTGTTCATTGTTAGTTTGGCTCTGCACATGAGATTTGTTGGAAATAAGAAAAATATAGAAAATCGCCAGCCTTATCCTCAAACACTGGTCCATTGTGCAGTGAGAAAAAACAGTAAAGTTAAGTATTGCATCTGAAAACAGGACAAATAAGACAAATTAACCCCAGTGGCAGAAGCAGAAATAACAATTCTTGACTTTATATATCACGTTTCTGAATCAGCATTACAGAATTAATTTAAAAAAAAAAAAGTGTAATGAATAAATAGAGTAAAATAGCACATAGACCAGGAAAGAAAAACATTTTTGAATCAGGTTACATGACATGTACAAACTCATCCTTTGAACTTTTTGCCTGGTTCCTTCTGCCATTGTAAACATTAGATATATTACACTTTAATGTCAGATTTCTCTGACGGTTGCAGAACATTTCATTTCATTGCTCACTGAACCACAAAATGTGATCATACAGTGAAGGAAACCATGTGAAATGCTGACTCTCAACCCCAGAAATCAACATTTGTGGTTCACTACCTGAGACACCACACCTCAGTGTTGGATCTATTTGTGTTCACTGACAACTCTCAACTCTATTCAGGGCTCAGTGGGAATTGACAGAAACAGACATGTAACAATGCGGTGGCATATCTGCAGTTGAATAACACACACACACACACACACACACACACACACACACACACATACATATGGGGAGTCTCTAAGAACAGCTTAAGGTTGCATACTGCATACCCAACAGTTTGCGGATGAAAACCACATAGACCTCAGTGGTTCTTATAAGCACTTATATACACACACACACAGACGCAAACACACACACACACACACACACACACACTTCTATGGATTCTCTTCATGTGTCAATTATGTGTCATTTTGTCATCAGGAATTTATGACTGTCTGCCTCACAATCTCTTTGTGTCTCTTACCTGTCTTTTTTTTTTTCTGTCTGTCTCTCTCAAACTCATGTACATCCCTGGCCAGCTTGTGGTAAGTGTGAAAGCAGACAAGTTGAAAGCGTGTATTGAGGATGAGATGACTCATTCCAGGCCTCATAAAATCTGGTGTGAAGGAATTTTTCTGCTGAATACGGCTGCTTGTTTACAGTCTAGTAAGGACCCTGCACTGGTTCCCCCTGAAGATGCCAGCTGGACTGTCCATCCTTCCTGTAACATAAAAATAGTTTTAATTGTTTAGAAGGAAGCACAATAGATGGAAAACATTTATGAAAAAATGGATTTTGCTCATTCTGAAAAGGTAACAACAGCGAATTTCCACTAGTAAGTTCTTTCTGGCAAAGGATATGTGTATTTTCTGCTAGTGGCTAGTATGACAACATTTTCTTTAACAAATTAAATTTAGAATCTACAATTTGAGTAAAAACTGACTTTTACTAAATTATCTACCTTAAAAATGTTTAAACAACCATCACACTCATGTTCAGTCTCTCACTAACACACATATTCTAACAAATATCCCGTTAAATGCTGAAACATCACAACCATAACAATGAATATTGCTTTGTTGTTTACAGACTGAGCAGTTTTTGGATTCAGAGAAAAAAGAAATACATTAGTTAGAATTAAAGGGGCACTCCGGCAATTTAAAATTGTACTCCCATAGAATTGGGAGTAAAGAATAATCAAAATTGGAGCAGCAAAGGCTGAGATATCCTGACTTTTAGCCCTAAGTAAGGGTCCCGAAATGTTGGATCCTACATTTCCCACAATACAACTCAATAGCATCTTTTATTAGCATCATCTTGTATGGAATTAATAAATCTGAAGTCTATCAGAGCAACATAAGTCATTATACAACAGTTTTCAGGGGCTGAGTAGTACTACTCATGGCAAGAAAGATGATTTTCATGTGTTAAATTGGCGGAGTACCCCTTTAAGAAATTAGCTACTCCCCCAGTAATGACCAGGCTGTTATGGATGAGAGCCAGATGAGATGAGTGAAGACCCTTTGACCAGACAATAGAGATGCACACGCAGCATTCTTTACATAGCAGCTGACCAGCGAGGAGTGGACCGGGCTCCAACATCAAACCGGGCCCCTAAAACATCCCTGGAGCCATATGAAACAGACTCTCGCTCATGGTGCCAGCATCATACTGGTGGTGGTTAACTCTGGTTTGCCCATTCATCTTCCTGTCTTACTTGCGTCACTGCATGCCTGGGGGTGCAGATGTAGGCATGTAAAAGGCTGTAAAGGCAGTGAAAGTGATAGATCTTCCAGGATTAAAAGAAGAATAAAACAAAATAAGAGGGTTAACAAGATACAACAATCCAATTGGCACCTGATCCAACAGACAGAATAATTTGGGGCTCGCATAGCTGAGCGCACCAAGTCAGAGCTATCATTACAACCTCAATAAGAGACAATGGACTGTGATGATTTTAGCACAGGAATGTTTTCAGCTGTTTTTCACAAGCTGTAGTCGCTTCAAATAAAAAATTAAGCTAGAAAGGAATCTCATTAAAAGAAAATTACAAACAAGATAAAAAACACTAGCAGTAAGACCAATAAAAAGTATTATAAGATCCCTCATGATATGATGCAGAGATAAAAAACACCAGTAAACCCGCTGACCAGCAGCAGCTACAAATCCCGCTGCTACAGCTTGAAACCTCTGCCTGGAGTCCTCGCTGTGGAAAAGCGGCTTACTGCAGCGTGTCTCACGTCTGGCTGGTTGAAAGTCCTCCCTGAAACAAAACTCCATTCAGGTCAGATTAAGATCACATTCTGAGGGAGGACAATGGGACCACTGATCTGGGGCCAGCAGAAATAGAGAAGATTGTTTCACTGACCTTAGCTTTAGATACACTTTCTTTCAGATGGCTGCTGTAGCTTGAAAGCAACAAGAGACAGACACTTAAGGTGACTCTTCAGGCAATTTTGGTAACAAGAGTGAAGGGCGACTTTATCGCTCCAATTCCACCGATCTTACTGTGCAACACCTGTAAAGCTGGAGAACGTGTGTAACATATAGAGTATTTATTATTTACCGTAGCTGTTTAGTGTGCTGTTTGTGCTCTGCGGGGTACCCAAGAGTAAAAGACACATCTCAGGTGACCACAGCTAAGATTCTCATCACTACTGACTCTTTAACTCTTAAACTTCCTCATGAAGTTTTTCATTTATCCTGCCCTTCGTTCAGGATCTACACCCAAATATAGATGCTAAACTGTGAGGAACAACATCATGCAGGCTGGCAAGCAATATTAAAGTGAAGTGAGATGGGCTTCTTTTAAGTGATTATCTCAAATTAAAGTCTGTCCTAAAACAATAATCAGGTGTCCAAAAGAAAGCTGACACATGTTGTTCTTGCTGCAATCGTTCCTCCTGTTCATACTGACTATTAAGAGATCGCTTCATAACGCACGTTCACATCCCTCCTTCTGTGCAAAAATGCATTTAAAAGTTTATTTGAAGCTGATATGAGGCTTCAGTCGTCCAAATTAGTCAAATCAAGTTGATATCTTTCAAAGTTACTGTCTTTTTAGAGCCAAAATCATTCTTTTTGTTACAATCCAGACACCGTCCAGACACAAAGAAGGACATTTTTGGGTCATTCTTTGGAATATATCCATTTGACATGATTAACTGAGATGGCTGAAACTTCATATTATCTTCAGATAAACACATTTCTAACATCATAATGAGGACTGTGGATTTTGTTCCCCATCACTTAAATTGAAAGTGCATTTAAAGGGGATCTTCTAACGGTAAGTATGAACAGGAGGAATGGTTATGTTGCAAAAAAAACAGTTTCAGTGTTCATAAGGGCGCCTTGCTTTTGTTTTAAGACAGACTTGGAAAATTGTGAATCTATCCTTGAAGATATAGCTTAAAGCAACATCATCCACAAAAACCGCTGAGAATAACAAAACTTTACAGAGGGATAAGGTTGTAGGATGCATTTACCGTAGCTCCTAGCCACACAGCTGCCAAGGATAGTAGCAAAAATCTGTGGTCCATGTACTCCATTGGATCTCTAAACCTCAGCCATAACCACGAGTGTGAGGTTTGGTTTGATATACAGATTGTGAAAGTGTGCTTACAGGCAGATATCCTTGGCACTGTCATGGATTTGGGACACTGATAACACGTCAGTTCCTGAGCAGGGACCTGAAATAAGATGTGTTGCATAACGAGGTTGTTTTATTGGGTAACCCATTTTTATAATTACTGTTATTACAAGTCAACCTTCCGAATAAAACACTTACACACACGCGTAGGCTCTCTCACTCTCTTTCACCCTTTCCTGTCCAGCTCAACTTTGTCCAGTCAGCTCTGTGACTCTTGTTGTAATGGAACAATGGAGTGTTTTAACTACAGCACACTACATTGTGAGGCAGGTGAGGAGAAGTCACGTTATCCTGCCTCAGCCAAAGACCAATGCAAAAAAACTAAACAGTTGTGCAGAGAGCCATATCTTTATGAAATAGTTGCCACTTTTATATTTCAAGAATTGGTAACACTTTACTTTAACAACCCTTATTTAGCATTTTTAAGCAGTATATGAACAATTAAAATGTGGCTTATATCACACTATAATGCGCAGATAAAAGGACATTTGAAGTGTTTATTAATATATTTGTCTTCACATGTCATATGAAGATGAAATATGAAGTATTTCTCAATTATAATTCTCTTGTAAATTTGTTAATTATTATTGCCTATTATTCTAATAATCATATAACTGTCATTACATACTTATAAACCTGCCTATGAATGCCTTGTACATGTGTATAAGGAGTTAATTATGTACCATAACACACTGTGAGGATGTCATGTATGTGTCATATGTTGTTCATCATAAATCATTATATGTGATTACAGCCATGTTATACTGCATTCATTCACTCATTCACTCATTAACTGTTTATACACCAGGAATAGATTGGTTACAGTAGAATTTATCATTATATTTATAATAATACATCAATAAACACTTAAAGGTCCAGTGTGCAGGATTTAGTGGCATCTAGCGGTGAGGTTGCAGATTGCAACCAACCGAATACTCCTCCCCTTCTAAGCATGTAGGAGAACTTACAGTGGCCGCGAAACCCACGAAAAATGCAAAAGGCCCTCTCTAGAGCCAGTATTTGGTTTGTCCATTCTGGGCTACTATAGAAACATTGAGGTGCAACATGGTGGACTCCGTGGAAGAGGACCTGCTCCCTATATAGATATAAAGGGCTCATTCTAAGGTAACGAAAACACAACAATTCTTATTTTCAGGTGATTATACACTAATTAAAACATACTTATATATAATATAATATTATATTCTATTTCTGCAGAGTCCGTTCTGCTAAATGCCACTAAATTCTACACACTGCACCTTTACAATGTGTCTATATCTATAAACTGCAAACAAGCACAAAACCTTGCAAAGAAGTAGGAGCACTTTGACGGTCATGCAGCACTGACTTTATTCCTTAAAAGACAGTCTTCATATCTTGCCAGTTACAAGCTTACAATTACATTATGGTGTGTTGTAAACCACTTAAATGTTTATATGCTGACTATAAATACATATAAATAGAGGAGGTTAAAGTAAAGTGTTACCCAGGAATTCAGTAAAAGAAGAAGCAACTAAATAAGCATTTTTAGAAGACGGGCAAACTAAATAAATAAGCAAAATGAACTTTAACTTTTTTTGCAGTATGGATGTGTAATTGAAGTGATATTTTTTATATTTTACTGTCAATTGTTCAATTCAATGGTTGTATGTCACATGTTTGATTTAATTTTATTGGGTTGGGTGTAATGGTGACATTGCAACTGTTTTATTTACTGTATATATAGTAGTGTAAGTGTAAATACACTATATAGTTTAAAATGCACCCCATGAAGAGGACTTCTTGCCAAGGTACAACTGATGGGATCCAAAGTTAAAAAATTATTATTTAAAAAAAATAAAATTATTCATATTCATTTCTCTCTGATTAAACAAACTGTCTTTGTTTTAAATGCTTTTCAAAGTACACAACCCAGAAACTGTAGCTATAGCGTGGAGCATTAGAGTGTTAGCAGATGTCTTCATCATCTGGCAGTGAGCGTTTGAGACAAAGTAGAGGGGAAGATACTCTATAACCACACCAGAGTCCATCAGCAAATACAGTACAAGCCTCTAATAACATGCAATCTGACACGCTCTATTACAGACTGAGCCTCCACCCAGCGTTGATCCTGACAGCAGTGATTGAGGATCCCTTGGATAAATCAGTCAGTGCCTCAGCACGCTGACATGCCCGTCCCACTGGAGTAGAGAACTAGTAGTACCAGAAGCAATTGCCAAAAGATTTCATCATTTTGGATGGACTGCCCACAAATGTCCAAGCCTTGGCACCACTCAAAAAAGGGAGCAAACCACATTCAAATCTGCCAGAAAAAGAAAAAGGAGATTGCAGGACCGTAACTTACCAAGGTCATGTCCTTCGTCATGTTCCTGGAAATGTCAGGAGATAAAAATACATAATGACATGAAGAGGAGTTTTCATTCTGCAATTACACACATCATTCAGTTTTTTTTAAAATGCTGATTCACACATTTTTAGATGACTCTTCATTGTGTTTAAGCAAAAAACAAACAAATACATCCAACAGAATTACATAGCTGGCACCAGGAGATAACGTAGGCTGATAAAATTTACAGAAATTATCATAACACAGTTAAACGGAAAAATAAAAAAGGAAATTTTGTGGGTTTTTTTTAATATTCAGAAAAATGTATAGTTTGGTTGAGGTCAAAAACTTCTCAGGAGGGTCGAGTTTTGCTGGGGGGAATTTGGACTAATGACCTCAGTATCTCTTAAATCCTGGCTTCAGCCTTGGGAGTCTATATTTTTTATAGTATCTTGCCATGACTCTATATGACCTCAAGGTATACACAGACACAGGCTGCCAAAGACATACATACAGAAGACTTTCATTCTCTCTTTGACTTCCCATAATGTCTCCTGTGCAGCCACAATTTGAATAATCTCTCACTAAGATAGAAGGTTTAGCTTCAAACTGTCCTGCAAAATAAGAAGTAGAGAACTTTATTAATTGTTAATAGAGATGTTCGATACTATGCAACTTGGACCTGTTATATAGAGAAATGTGCTGAAACCTTTCATATTTAATGTATTTAATTTCATCCAGATGGAGAAGTTTTGAAGAAAGTTTATAGGAACAGCCAAAAGCTATAGAATGAATAATTAAAACACAAGAAATCAGAAGCAACTGCCCTGTATGAGAGGCACAAGCTAATGGCTTGGCAAAGTTACCAAAACCACAAAGGAAAGATTATGGAGCTTACTAAAAGGGAAAGGAGAAGAAACCACAGATGTCGTCAAAAAAAGAGGGTTTATCCTTGAGGTTACAGCTTCTACGTAAATGAAAGTGGGCAGGAGGGCCACATGAATACTGAGCCTCTGCTCTGAACATAAAGCTCATGTGAATCTGTGAGGATTGTACACTCATGTATAAAAACACACACTGTATGCTTTCATGAATGATACATGTGCACATACACACAAAATTAACATGACAGACAATTATTTCTTTCATCAGATGAGACATTGACTCCCACTGACCCTGCCCTCAAATCAGAGGCCGCGGCTGCGGAGCCCCAGATTTCTTCCGTCAGTGTAAACAGTCTAAATAAAACAGTGTTTCTCTGGTTTGATGAGTCCCCTCTCTGCAGAGATGCGACTCTCTGAGGGGAGGCATTCATTAGAGTGCCGCACCACCCACGTGCAGTTTACCGACCCCTCGACCTCACATTAACAATCTCTGCAGGCTGTGTTATGAGAGTGTGTGTACGTACATGTGTGTGCGTGCGTGTGTTGGAGTGTACATGTGGTTTGGGAGGCCGATGGCTTTCCCGCTCTGCGGACCTTGTTTCCACTTTCTCTCGGAGTTGGTGTTTGTGAGCCAGGAGGTTATGTTGATGACTTTGCTGAAAGAATAAGTGCACTCACAAATGCTTTTGGCAACTTTTTCAGTTGCACAGAAACAAGAAAACAAACATGTTTGAGCTCTTGGTCGTAAGTAAAGTATGTTTTTGTGTGTGTGGACATGAGGACATGGGTTACACCCTGCCATGGAAATAGGTTGACATTTTGGGAAATATGCTAATTTGCATTTTTTGCAGAGTTAGACAAGAAGCAAAGAAGGAGCCAGGAGGCAGTTAGCTTAGCTTGGCATAAAAACTGGGAGCAGAGGGCAACAGCTAGGCTGACTTTCCAAGGATAAATATATCCAGCATCTCTAAAGCTCACTAACTGAGATGTCATATCTTGTTTGTTGAGACTCAATCTTCTTGTCTAACTCTTGACAAGAAAGCAGATAAGTGCATTTCCGAAAATGTTGAACTATTTCTTCAAGTCTTGAGATGCTTCCTTAAAGATCCCCTCCAGACATGTATCAATATATATAAAAATACTCTGCTTGGAACAATAATGTGTGTTTGATATGGTTTTTCCACAAAAAAAAGTATCATCACCATGTTAATATCTTCCTTCTTCCTGAATTAAAAATTCAGAAATCTATGAATCACTGTAAAGTCCATTCTCACTGTATGTGCACTGGAGGCCTTAAGTTTCCACATTACACTTGTGTAAACTGCACACTGGACCATGGCAGACTTCCAAATTAGTTGTGATGTCATAAATCCTGCTCATAGGCCCACCCCTTAAAATCAGATTTTCAGTGAGCACAGAGAAACTTTCCACTTTCAGCAGATGAAAGTGAAAGTGTTCTAGTGTCAAACTCTGCACATACATCAGTCTGCACAGTGAAGCTCAAATGTCCAACTGAAGTAACAATGAACAAAACATGTATTCGATTGGAGGAGGACTTCAGCAGTATTGTAGTCTAACACAAAATATACAAGATTGAAAAATGTAAAAATACAAACATCTTCTTCCCAATAGAGTATCCAGATAAGATTTGTTGCTATTTAGGTACTTCACAAAATCATAGAACAAGTGAAATGGGAGCGACCATTAAATGACAACGGTCTAAAACCGAAGCATCATGGGGCCAGTTGTTTAAGAATAGACAGACAGAGAGACCAGGTAGAGAGGTGAGAGGCCAGGGATCATGATGAAGAATGATTGAAGGTGTTGATGCTAATTAATCCAGATTAATCCTGGAGAGCGATCCGGGTTCACACTGATGGTATGCCAATCAATTTGTTGCTATGATTGGTCACCAGCCAGAATGACTATAGACATGCTGAGATGTTATTCTTTGAATACCTTGGCCTGATGTGGAGAGACAGGCAGCCAGGGAAAGCTTTTCAGACACAATGGAACCTGGCCAAGGTGGAGTAGAGTGTTGCTGTGTGAACAAACTGGCAGGAAAACAGAAGAGAAAAGGGTTGTAGAACACCCAAACATTTTGTTTGGTCAGCTCGTGGCACTGGGACAGAGGCCAAACTTTCCTTTAGTGGAATTTATGGAGCAAAGTAGTAGTTTGAGCACCATTTAAAGGACACAAAATTGCTGGAAATCGAAAATGGAAGTGAGACAGACCAGCTATTGTGTGTTCACACCTTTCAGTCGCACTAAAAGAGTAATAATAACGATAATGTAAACCTCTCTACATTTGAAAAAAAAAAAAAAGAGTAGCACACATTAACGTTAATTCTCAAAGTGCTGAAAGCATTAATGATGATTCTGGTAACTGTTTTCAGATGCTTACTGATTATTGACATGATTAGTGCTTCCTGTAAACTTTACCACCATCCTAGACATCAATAATCATATACGGGAATATATCTGTATTGCATTTCCAAATGAGAGATTCCCAGATATGCAATGACAGATTTTAAATTAATACCCTATTACATGTTTATTATGAGTGGAAAGCATTTCTGTGAGCTTACCTTACAGGCTGAAGAAAAACCACACTATGTGACTCAGCTGCACAGGCAGTGTGTTGCTATACCTCATATCGGGCACTAGATGTCCTCCTTGATGTGGCGTATTGAACTGTCTTGACCTGAAATTGATGTGCCAAATAGTGAACAACTTTCATCGTGCAAGAATTTCAATGTCCTTGTACCTGTGCAAATGGCAGATAAAGTTACTTGAACTTGAATATCATTTATTTTCTCATTATTTTGACTACAACACTTACAGACACTACAAATGGATATTGAAACAAAATATGCCATAATTTCAAGCAATTTCTAGTCTTTATTTTATTGACAAATGTATATGAGCAAGGTTCAGATTCTTGTGATGAATACCTTCTTTTATGATAGACAATCAAAGGCTCTTTAAAGTAAGGCCTAGATGCCACCACACTCAATGTCTACCTACACAGGTGTGTTAAGTTATTTATAAGACCTCTTCTTAGGACTGCACAGACGTGTACACACTGCACTTGATTGACACATCCTCCCTGATTCACCAGCTTGTTTTGTTGCACATGAGGACAAGACATCTTTAAGCCTTTTTCAAAACAGACATTTTGACTTGTCATAGGAGTAAAAGCACATTTATAATCAATAGCATGAATGTTTGCATCTCATTTAGATTTGGTTAGATCCAGCACTGGTATTGGGACACCTAAAGAAGCAATCATTATTGTTATTAGTTCCACCTTTGCTTTTCCTGAAGTAATGAGTCTAAATGTTTGCTGTGAAAAAGGGTCCATTATTTTATCATTACATTGAATTATGGAGTTTACATAATTTACATAAAAATACTGCCAAAACAGTATTTTTATGTAAACTACTCCTTAGTTAGTTTTGTTCTCTTTTTGCCCCCAAAACTAAAACATGTCACAAAACTCCTCTCTGGTACATGATGTTTTATTCATGTTTTTGGCAATCTCACCGTTTGAAGAGGCCGCTTCTGTTTCCCTTATATACAATGAGTTGATTCTTCAAAATTACTATATGCAAAATATCTTTACTCTTAACTGATACAATAATTATAACAGAATATTGATGATCATAAAACCAGGACATACAATCTTACAATCATCTTACTCTTTAGAAAATTTACTTTTTCATTTCAAGCCATCCATGAGTAAAAAAATTGAATACAACTATTTTTTTTCTGCTATGCAGCAGTTAATATTTTTAGTTAATGTTATTAGTTACACCCATGTTTGACAAGTCAAAATTTCTGCTGTCCACTCAGCTTTAGTTCCCTCCATATTTTTCTCTCTGGTCATCTGTCCATACTGCTGTGGCTGACAGTCTGACAGTGTATGTGTATATATATATATATATATATATGTATATATGTATATATATATATATGTATATGTATATATATATAAAATTTTCCTGGTTAAGTTTTTCCTTCTCTTATTATAGTTATCTAAATTGTCATATGAAGCCTATCTGAGATTAACACAGATTTATCTATCAACTGTACTGACATAAACATACGCGCACATGGACAACAAACCTATTTACTCACTTTTTTTATTCCACCGCCACTTCCTTTTAGACTCTCTTTCACATGAACACACACAAGCTAATCACACACACACACACACACACACACTTCACCACGGGATCAATCTTGGCCCTGGGAGTTGAAGAAGGACAGTTTATCCAGGTATGTGAGGGCCTTGCAGGTCACCAGGCCATAGTAGGTCTTTAACAGTGAGCATCTTCCACTCTTCTGCCCCAGATCTGCCCACACTGTCTCCAGCTCCTGACTCTTCATTCCTGCCGAGCTGAACAGATAGCGATAGCAGCAGGCGTTATAGCGGATGTGTTTCCCTCCTGAGAACCTGGCACTGTGTGTTGGTGCCACACCAGCCTTCTGAGCACAAAGGCCCACAAAAACATCAGTTGGTACAGGTGCACGGATTGCCGCAGATGCCACATACACTTTCCGGACCACATCCTGGGATAGAACATATGCTGTTGCGTCACAGTATTCAGGCAGGTACTTGTTAGGGTAGAGAGCTGGGGGCAGGTAGCCGGGGCTGGAGGGGTTCCTGTCAGGGGAGTCTCTCTGGATCACTCTGCCTAGATAAAGGTCCTCAGGGTGCCTGTGTAGCCCGAGCAGGTAGCCTCCGATGGCGGGGAGGTTGACAAACACAGAGTCCTGGGTCAGCAGAACAAAGCGTGCCACGGGACAGAAGGTGATCACCCAGCGGAGTGCCAGCACTGTCCTCTCTGTTGGGCCACGTAGGGATGAGTCAGCCACAGCATGACCCTGGACTATGTCCCCATGGCGGTCAGACTCTCTCATGAGGGCCTCTTGTGCAGTGGAAGTCTGAGTTGATCCTAAGAAGAACAGTATCCGCACCGGGAAACCTTGGATGAGTGTTTGGTTGGCCCACGTCCTCCTGACTGCATTTCTTTGGGTGATATTAGCTGGTGAGCTGAAGACTAGAGTGAGCAGGAAGAGGTCAGAGTTTCTGCACTCATCAGGGTTAGTGATGGGGTAGGCCTGTGACACGTTCTCCCTTGCGTTGCTCAGGTCCAGTTTCCTTGCTTTCTCCCTTACATCAACAACCGTGCCATCAGTGTAGATCCCAGGTGTAGGCTGCAAGAGGTACTCCTCGACAAAGTCAGCCCCAAACAACAGGGCATGGAAGAGCAGCACGTTGAAGAGGAGGAAACACCACTGATGGGTACGCAGCTTGCACAAAGAGAACTGGGGCATGAGACAGAAAAAAAGAGAGCGTATGAATTTCTATACAGGTCAAACTAAAACTCATAAACTAAAAAGTTAACACTGTACCTGCATGACACCTTCTTGTTGTTTCTTGGTGTGTATTGGCTGTTCGGATCAGAAGACCTCAAGCTGTTGTCAGTTCTACAACAACACTAGCTGACAGACAGGGTTTCCGCTTTCATGAAACTCTAGCAGCATGTAACCCTGCACCCCAACCCAGAGTCACATGCCTCATGAAGATGAGAGCATCCTGCATCATGCATGCAACGTTAATGAGGTCTTCTGAAGGAATAGTGGGATATTACAACAAGGGCATACAGAAAATACAAATGACTAAAGCAAACACTCAAATTTGCAGGTTTTATAGTATTTTATCCTACAGTGTTGAAGAGACTCAAGAGGCATCTATGAGCAAAATGGGACACAAATGATACAATTTGCTGCAAAAACACAGGTCTAAGATTGTGTCAAGCATCATTATTCCACTGTTATGATTTCATGTTTTAACTCACTTTTAGTCACACATGCACACAAGTATGATGTATAAATATGTGCAATATTACACACTGGAGTTGTATTAGACTATTTACAAGTTAATTTACTTATCACCTTATGCAAACACATTTCAAACTTTAACTTTTCATTTACTTTCTTCACATTTGCTTATACACTTTATGTGCATATCTAAATCTATATGGATAAAATGTGTTCATGTTCCTGTGGGTATTAATATTGGATAGGTGGTTACTCATTCATATTTGAATATTAATATGAATATAGGTTTTTAAAAGAAAATTTGCTGGTTCTGCACCTGAGAGAAAGAAAGTGAGAAAAGGGGTTTTCAGTTAACTCCAGTTGACTCCAGTCAACCGCGTAAATTAGCAAACCAAATTAAATTTGGTTTACCCTATGGGTTTACCAAACCAAATTAAATTACTAAACCCAGCTGTGTGACTCAATGGTCACACAGTTGTGTGTGTGTGGTGTTTTTTTTTGTTTTTGTTTTTGCTTTTTACTGTTTGTTGTTGTTCTGTTGTATGTTTTTTTGTCGTGGACTACAGATGCAAATTGGCTTCAAGCCAACCCTGGTGCAGTGCATCTTAAATGTTTCAAACTGCACACTGTCCCATTCAATAAATAAATAAATAAAATAAAATTATATATAATGATAGGAAGAAGTCACGTTTGACGATATGCGGACTGTATATAAATATGGACGTCATGACAGCTCCCTATGGATGTATAACAAGAGCTCTTATAACAGCTCTTATAATACATCCATGCAGCTCCCCAAAAGTGGAGCCCCCTCCGTGTTAGTGGATGGGACATGGGCCAAACTAAAAAAAAAAAAGAAAGTACACGTCAAATAAATTTTTCCCAAAGATAGTTCCCGTCATTCTAGTTAGTTCTTATCACGCCGATGCTTGTTCAAGTGCTCATCTTTCTGATACGTTTGTTTTTTAATTAGTTATCTGACGATGTTTAAAAACTAAAGGTGTGTGACGTCATGATTGACAGCTGGGACAGCCACTCTCAAACCTTCTACTGCGCAGACGCTGGCTCCAAACGACGTCACACGAGCGAGACAGCAAACGGAAACAGAATATTCTGGCTTCACTTTAGCATAACGGCAGGAGGTGGAGACCGTCAATGGCGGATAGCAGTCACACATATGTCGGTAGTTTCCCCAAACATTAGAAAACATGGCCGCTTCCATTGAGAGTTTACTGGGGGAAATCTCCAGTGTTGAAGACCCAGTTGAAGAGCTGCAGAGTTTAAAAACGGCCCTGTTATCGATCCCTCTCAGCGCGTTGAGGGACTCAGTGAGCGGACTGCGTTTGGATGTTATATTTGCTCTCTTAAACACCAATGACAGGTCGGTTGAACGCAGTCTTTGGCAAAGTCGGTGTTATTATCTGCTGAGTCAGTGTGTGTCCGTGTCTGTTATCATTGTCACTGTAGAACAGTAGGCTAACATACCGGTAGGGTGAGTTAGTTAGCTAAACAGACTGCATTTGGTCTGTGAAAGCTAACTAAGCGGCTACAGTGCAGTGCAGTGCAGGTGTGGACACACAGTGACACATTTTCTGCTGTTTAGCCATATTCTCCAGAGTATTGGATTTAAAATTAAAGTGCTGACTCATATTTAGGTTGTTTATACCTATAGAAGCCCCTCAAGCTTTGGGCAATGCAGGAGGTCACTGACAATCCCTACAACTTTCACCTCAAGATGGATGTAACTTACACACACCAAATCTAAAGCTATAAGCACATGACCTCATTGCCATTATCTACAGAGTTAGTGTCTTTATACTGTAAGCCAGACTTTCCCTAATGGTTTACAATTAAAAACAATACCTCTTGGCTGTTTTTAAGTTATTAATATGAGCTGCATTCACAGGGAGCAGATTGAGCTGTGTGTTGACATCCTTGAACGCATCTTAATGGCTCTCAGCCCTGTGTACCTGGGCCAGAACTACAGAGCAGAGCTGCAAGGGGGTCTGACCCATCCTGAAGAAACTGTTAAGATACTGGCCTTGACGCAGGTAGGCCATTCACACTCATGCACACTCACACAGAAAATCGTTTCCCAAAAAAGTGAACCATATCGCATATTCTTTGTTTTTCTCTGTCAGATTGGTCGAATGGTGGAGCACCCCGAAGCTGTCACCGAAATCCTCAACAACCAGGACATTCTTCGAGGAGTGATCCACTGCATCAGAGAAGAGAAGATGGCTGTGGCAAAGCAGGTAATGACGGAAGCACTGACATTTTCCCTCATTGCATCACAAATCTCTAGAGTGTGCATTAACTGTTCTGCTCTGTAGGCCATTCAGTCCTTATCCAAACTGAGTCACTCCAAACCTGGCTTAGACAAACTGTTCCAGAGCGATCTGCTGAAAGTTATGAAGGATGTGATGGCCACAAGTGATATCATCAGATACAGAATATATGAGGTACGTTCACATGTGCGTCACGCTGTGTTACTTTGTGGTTGATGATATGACAGCAGCAACCTTTTTCTGACACGCGGTTTTGTCAGTGATATTTATTTTTGCTGAAATGAGCGGACAGTTTGCCAGAATGTGGGATTTAAAGTTTTAATTTATGTTGGCTGAGCTTGTAATGACTCCTGAACTTTTTTTTTCTTTTTTAAAGGTCATTTTTCTTCTTAAAATCCTCCTGCAGTCATCTAGCAGTTTCTGTAGCCAGCTGGTAGAATGCAAACACTACATCACTCATTAGATGATGTCATAATGTTACTAATCTTAATTAATTTGTTCCCATGAGAATAGCAAACTTATCTGGTGGAAAGACTTGGTTTATTTCTAATCCATTCCTATTGGTTTTGTTTTTGCTCTCTGACATATCTCATAAAGTACGTGTATGTCTCATGTATATAAATATAAAACAAGTAGACTGACTTGTTTTTCTTTTCTGCTCGCAGCTGGTGGTGGAAATCTCGTCTGTGTCTCCCATTTCCCTCGGTTACTGTGCCAACAGCAGCCTCATTTCTCAGCTGCTTGGAGAACTGACAGGAGATGATGTATTAATCAGGTAATAATATTAATCATATGAATATGGAGACAGGAACTAAGATGGTGTGTGGAAAATTATAATGTAGTACCTGAAAATTTGCCTCACTACCCCTCTCTCCTGCTTTCACAGTATAACCCTCAGTGACTTTACCGTTCTGCCATGCTGTAATTCTGTGTCTTTTTTTATCTTTTGTCGTTCAGGGCAACAGCTACTGAGATGGTGACAAATCTAGCCCACAGTCTGCATGGCCGGCAGTACTTGGCCCAACAGGGTATAATGGACAAGATCTCTAACATGATTAGAGGAGCAGAAACTGACCCCTTTTCCTCCTTCTATCTTCCAGGTGAGTCACTTTAGAAAACAGATCCAAGAAAATACTGACAATCCTCCTTAATTCCTTCTGCTGAAGTCAGCTGAAAGCATACTAAATTTTAGATAAAGTATTCTTTTAATTATTTAAATCATTCGATGCTTTATTATTCATCCCTTCATGGTGTGAATGTCAATCCTGCAGGTTTGGTGAAGTTCTTTGGGAACCTGGCCATTATGGACAGCCCCCAGCAGGTTTGTGAAACCTACCCGGTCTTTCAGAACAAGGTGTTTGAGATGGCTCTGGACCCGGACCCTGTGATGATCGGAGTGGCCCTGGACACTTTGGGCTTACTCGGGGCTACCGTGGAAGGGAAGCAGGTCTTGCAAAAAACTGGTTAGCTTGTTATGTTTGTATTATTTTGACCAGTTGTTTTAATAAGTTACACAGTCAGAAACTTCTACTCTTTGTAGCCGTGCACTCGTAGGGTTTCCATGAGATTATCATATGTGATAAACATCACAGGGCAAGAGCTTGAGTAAACATAAGGAATCTGCCCTGTGATAAATAGTGTGATGAAATAGCACTTTTCTTATTTTTCCTCTAAAGTTGCGTTAAATGATGCATTAAGTTCACGTTTATACAATACTGACATATCCGTGTGTACAGTGAAAGAGTTTTAGATGGTTCTCTATACAGGCTGTGAAAAGATCCCTTTCTAACTTGATTCCATGGATTCAGCTGAAGCTAGTAAGAGTCTTCAACAGTCTGAATCTGCAATGATTAATTGATTATTCGATCGGCAGAGAATTAATTGGCAGCTATTTTGATAATCAATTAATTGTTTAGGTCTTTTTTTTAAAGCATAAATGCCAAAAATCTGATGGTTTCAGGTTCTCAAATTTGAGAATTCGCTGCTTTTCCTCGTCTTTGGATTTTGGACTGTTGCTTAGACAAAATAAGACATTTAATGACATCACCATGGACTCTAGGAAATTGTGATGGGTGTTTCTCCCTGAAGATTAATCAGTAATTTAAATAATTGTTAGTTGCAGCCCTAGTATCTTCAAATGTTTGTTTTCAGTTTCCCCAAACAGTGTTTCCATGCTGGGCTGTGTTGGAGGGTTAGTAACACAAAGAGGACATTGTGCATAAAAAGACCAAATTCTTGGAAGATATCCACTTGATTTGTCTAACTTAGACTGCTGAAGCCTCAGATTAGATTTAGTTGAACTTTAGAAGGTATTTTCACATGGAACAAGGACTGTAATTTTGTCCTTCATCCCTTATGTTGGGAAGGAATCACTTCATAACCAGTATGGATATGAGGAATGATTGAGGCGACCAATAAAACTTTTAATGTACATATGAGCTTTTTGATATAAGACAGACTTTGAAAAATATGAACCTATCCATCCTGTTTTATCTCATAAACGTTAGTCCCAAAGAAGCAAAGGCTCCTCTTATAATTAATTTTGTCCTCAGGAGAGAAATTCAAGGCGGTGTTGTTAAGAATGAGCCATCTCGCCAGATCTGGAGCTACAGAGCTCAGAGTGCGCAGCCTGGACGCCATATCACAACTGCTCACTCTACAGGTGTGTGTGTGTACACATTTATAGTTTCTTTAAATGCCATCAAGAGACAAAAGGCCGACCTTACTTGATAAATTTCTTAATTTCTCATGTTTTCTTCCAGCCAGAGCAGCAGACAGAAGACCTGTTGGCCCTGACTGAGTCCTGGTTCCACCTTTTGTCCGACCACCCCATAGACATGATTCACAACATCAGCACTCAGCCTTTCCCTGAGCTGCATTGCGGGGCTCTGCGGATATTCACTGTGAGTGCAGAGCTGTTTCAAATACCATCATTAACATCAACATTGGCTGGTAATATTTGACATCAGTGGATATTTATGTGTGTGTGTGTGTGTGTGTGTGTGTGTGTGTGTGTGTGTGTTCCAGGCCATCGCCACGCAGCCATGGGGTCAGAAGTTAATGATCAGTACTCCCGGTTTCATGGAGTTCATTTTGGATCGTTCAGCGGGTCAGACCAAGGAGGCCAAAGATGCTAAGTTTGAACTGGTGGGGTCACTTGTGAGCTCATCAACAGCAGCAGAGATACTGGGCAGCCAGCATTACGTACGTCTGAAGACCTACCTGAGAGAAGGACCTTACTATGTTTCAGCAGTGGCTGCAGTCAGCACAGAAGGAGCAGACTGATTCCAACAAACTCAGATACATTTTATGGGTCTTTAGTTGATGCTTAAGTAATGGTTGAGCGCCTGAATAATCTAACTGTGGGTTAACATATTATACTCTGCTATAATAAACTAATTCTCTGATGAATAGTTCTAACAGATCAGGACATGGTGGTAACTAGCTCAGTTCACTAATCTCAGTTTTTCCATCTTCAGCAGTGTTTTAGAACCTTATCATCTCAGCTGCACCCAGAAATTTTAATTCATAACTGATGGTTTAAACATTTTGGACCAATTTAAAAACAACTGAGAAATTTATTACTTACATTATTATCCATCACTTGTAATGCCTGAGCCCTCAGTTGTTCCTCTGTTAGGTTTTACTCACATAAATATATTTGTCAGGCTTTTCTGATGGGACATAAATAGTAAACATTTGATCATCATCAGTCATTTTCCTTTATTTTACTTCGAGTAAATCTAGTATTGTTTGTAAAATAAATTTTATAAATGTTTTGTAATGCACAGTTAAAGTTTCCAAACATAAAACTACATTTTTTTGTAATAAGTTATTTGCTACAAATATGAAATAAAAAATGAAAAAGTGACAAGTAAAATAGTGAAATCTAAGAGAGTAAAGGGACAAAATCCTCTCTTGGGTATTTTAGTAGTAGAACATCAACATTAGGAATCCACTTAAAATTATTGCAACACATAAACCACAAGATGCATCATGGATGCTGAAAGTCCACACCAAAAAAAATCTAACTTAGTGCCATCATTGCACAAGAAGAATCAACATTAAAAGATGAAGGATACAACTGTGTTCACGACTAAATCTCCACATCATATGACAAACAGCGTCCACATGATATGTTAACACATGTTTAGTTATTGTGTCTTTACCACATACTTAAGCAATATTTAAAGAGCCACTTAATACTTAAAGAGTGTTTACATTTTTACACTCAATATATTACACAGAAACACTCACACCATCTCGTATCATTCATACCAAACAGGACTCGACCAAAAATGCAAACTATAAAAAGACCTCAGTTCTCCAAATCCATCAGATGTTGATTTCATTTTTTTGTGTCAAGAATATTTTTGTTTACTAAATATAATGAAGTTTTTTTTATTAAAGGGGATGCAGCCTGACCATGGATGTGTTTGTTTCCTTTTGTATACATATTTTACACAAGAGTCACGGCAATTAGATTGATTGGAATATTTATTCTGAAGTGCCACTTAAACAGTAATCTCATGTGCTTATTTCAGATCATTTCTGAATATTTTGTAATAAATAGAGCCTGAGTGGTTCATTGGAAGTTAAAGTATCAGTTGAGGACAAAAAACATGTTTCTCTGTGTACGTCTGGCTCTTTTGATATGGAGCGTTATCAATGTGAGGCTTTTTTATAGTAATTTTCCAGAGGTAGTCGAAGGAGTTTCCAGTATTTCTCTGAACAGACAAACCATTAATGACCTGAATCTTGATGGAAAAGCAGTATCATCTTTGGTCATGAACAGCTGCTAGAAATTGAAAAGCTTCCTAGTCTTATTCAGCATTTTTAAATGTCAAGGGGGATTTTTATTTGTTGTATTAATGGCATGTAATGCTTCTTATAAAGTCACAATAACTACAGTAGATTTACTGTGCTGACTAGTTTTGAGCTTGAACTGGGATTCTTTGTCATCTCCACTCGCTCTGCCTCTCCGAGCCAATCAGTGGATCAGCTGTCACACAAAGTCTTAAAAATCCAGCTTCAAGAATTTAATACTTAATACTAAATCAATATTATTTGTATGTAGTTAAATGCATTTACTACTATATTTTACCACAGTTTTAACTCCCTTTATTACACATTTAACTGTGATACTGAAATGACACTTCATGGAGGATCAATCTAATGTTGGATGACATTTTAGATTTTCTCATCTTTCATATCTTTTATCACACGCAGGTAAGTGCAATAAAGAAGAAAAGAATTAAAAAGAATAAGGAGTTTGAAAAAGGAAAAGGAAAACCTACCCAAAAACTTGTGTGTGTGTGTGTGTGTGTGTGTGAGTGTGATATTTTACTGCTTTAGATTTCCTTTTGGCATTTTCAATGTTTAGGCTGCAAGCTGTGCGCTGATATTCAACAGAGGGGTCGAGCTCAGAGGAGGCAGCGTGTGGCTTTCAGACACCAGATGGAGACAGTCACAGGGGAAAGGTCTGACTTCTAAATGAAGCATAGTTCATAGACCCCCTTCTCAGATATGTTTTAAGGTATATAAAAATACTCTGCTTGGAATAATAATTTGCATCTCATATGGTTTT
Organism: Thunnus albacares; assembly: GCF_914725855.1. Classification (NCBI taxonomy): domain Eukaryota; kingdom Metazoa; phylum Chordata; class Actinopteri; order Scombriformes; family Scombridae; genus Thunnus; species Thunnus albacares. The sequence continues at coordinate 10,610,382 of NC_058123.1, forward strand.
TCCACAACAGAAAACGACTCTTTCTCTCATTGCAAAATCCTTCTGGACCACGGTTATCTTCCGAACTAGTTGTGATGTCACCAATCATGTTAGTAAGTACATGCTTTAAACCTAGAGAAAAATTTCCTCTTCAGCAGATGAATGTGAAAACATCCTTCTAGCATGTACATCGTTCTGCACAGTGAAGCTCAAACCGAAGGAACAAGAACCAAAACACATTTTGATTGGCAGGGGACTTTAAGCTTTTGTACAATCTAGATGAAACCCTTGGTAAGGCACCGATAAAAGGTGTAGACAGTGAGTGATATTTCTTCTTCCCTGTCACATCATAACAACCACACACACATTTGCATCTTTGAGCGCTGCAGGAATACACAGCTTTATTTGTGAGAAAAGTGCTTCATTGAGCTCAATTAAAATCTTTAATGATGATGATACATTTTAAATGACGGTGTAACAATATTTTTAATGTGAATTTCCAAAGGTAATCACATGTAATTTGCAATCAATGAAGGATATTTTTCATTTATACTCATATTAACATTATAAAAGTATTGGATACATTTATACTGCCCGATATAAATGTGTGAAATGGATCCCAATGTGGATCTGTGAACATATAAATTTTCAACTAAATTTGCAACCAAACTGCTGCCAAAGCTAAACTTCCTCTCACATCTGTGCACAGTATAACACCAGTAATCTCACATAATCTTCATAATCTGACAGACGTGACTTTTATCATTCCAGCGGTAAAAAAGACTTCAAAACGACTGACTCAATCCCAAACATCCATCATAACTCCTCGACAACCTCATGCCACCGTCTTCCCAGTGAATCATATCACCTCTCCCACATCTCCTCCATACTTTCTTCACTTTGCGTCATCAAATAAACAAAGAAATAAAAAAACATACAGTCAGTCAATCTTTCTCTTTACAATTTATTTGAATTTCTTCTCCTGGCATTCTCCTGGGAGTGTTGTGGAAGTCATTTGGCTCCTCTTTCTTCTCACATCTTTAATAATTTTCATCGCTAACAGTCACTGTCAGTGGCCTGCACCTGAGTAATAAAATTATAACACTTTGATTGAAAGCCACCTCATGATGCGAAACATTAAGTCCAGTTGTCTGGAAATAAATATTCAGCTGTTTTTTTTGTGCAGCTCAATCAAAGATATTATTACACTCCAATATGAACCTTGACTAAAGATTGTATCTTGTATCTAGCAGTGAGTATTACCCAGTGGTGGAAAGTAACTAAGTACATTTGCTCAAGTACTGTACTTAAGTACAATTTTCAGGTACTTGTACTTTGTATTTCCATTTGATGCTACTTTATTCTTCCACTCCACTACATTTCAGAGGGCTGTAGTGTTAGTTACTGTCCAGATGAAGATTTGACACAATGGATAATATAACAAGCTTTTAAAATACAACTCATTGTTAAAGATGAAACCAGTGCTTTCCAACCTTTTTGGCTTTTGACGTCTTACAAAAAGCAGTGTGTAGTCGGGGTCACATTTCAGATGTCTATGATTATGAACAGCTCCACCAAATAGTGATTTTCTTCCTCTAAACTTCTCACATGGATTCATTTAAATAAATGTTGAAATGATCCAATATTTCACCAAAAATCAAAAAGTCTAAAAGCTGAAAACAGATTTGTGTATCAGAATTTTGTTTTTTTCTGCTTTCCTCTCCCATTAATCATCTCACGACCCCTCAGATTTATCTGGTGACCCTTGGGAGGGGCCCAACCCCTAGGTTGGGAACCACTGGACTAAACTAGCCAACTGTATATAAAGTAGTTCAAACTAGCTCCACCTCCAGCAGCTACAACAGTAACATGCTGCTCTAACACTGATGCTTCAGTATTAATAATCCAATGTTGTCATATATAATGATATATCAGTCAGAGGGACCAAACCACTACTTTTAATGCAATACTTTAACTACATCAAGCTGCTAATACTTATGTACTTTTATTTAAGCAGGATTTTTCAGGCAGGAAACTTGTAATAGAGTATTTTTACACAGCTGTATTGGTATTATTATTTTTTTTTTACCTCTTATCCCAACATCGGCTTGTTAAACCAAATGATGCTGCCGTCCTCTGCTGTCTGTCAGAGAGTGTGAAGCGCCTCCTGGGTTTCCTCTGTGTGAAATGTGGGCTGATCTGCTGCTGGAGCTCAACACTGGGAGAAGAAAATGTGTGACTTTCAGATTTTATCTAACAGATGAGTCATCCTATCATCCTGATACACACATATCATGTAACTGTGATATCAGTGACCTAAGAAGTCCTCGATTTAGAAAAAAAAAAAAATCGGAAAGAATCTTGACTTTTGGTTGTCTGAAGGTAATTTGTTGAGTTGACTTTTTAATGAGGAAATTATTCTTTTGACGACATTTATGAGACAGATCCCTCATGAGAGGACATTTCTGTTAAGGAAATTAAATCTTTTGAAATATTTCTTTACGATGTTCTGGATTTGAATAATGAATGAAAATGAATTATGAAAATATTCACATTTGAGAAGCTGGGATCAAAAACATGACTCAAAATGATCAATTGATTATCAGAATGGTTTTCGAGTAATTTTATGTCGATTGACTAATCAATTAATTGGCTAATCGTTGCAGCTTTAATGTTTTTTTTTCAAGCTCCATACACCTGCAGGTAATGAGTGTGGACAATTGAGTTGTTTACCATGACAAAATACATTATATTGATGTATGAATGGCCACAATCAAAGAAACAATTTGTACAATATAACAATATGGCTGCTGTCACAAAATTATGACCCTGTAAAGCAGATTTTTGTGTCTGTATTCATCATGTGGTTACAACTTGCATATCAGATTGAAAAGAGTTAAGTGTTTGGAAGTCTTCAGTCTTTGTCTAAATGTCAATGTGTCCATTCAGATTTTCATTCCGGAGGACTGAAGGCATACAGAGCCTCCAACAGATGGTGCTAATCACTCTCTCCTCATCAAGAGTTGGTTGATAATGCAACAGTTATGTCATTATAGGTGTACGCGCTACCTCAGGAAGGAAAGCTGTCAACATCGTTATATTCACACAGCTGAAGACCCGTCCTCAGAATAATTTCCCCTTTCACACATTGTCAGCTTGATTTTTTTCCCCTCCTGCCACTCAAATTATTTCATTTGCATCTTCCAGTTTGTGTTTTTAAAGAGTTCAGCAGCCTCTTATCTGCGCAGGCTGACAAAAAAACTCTTGCATATTTTCAAGATGCACCTGAATAGGTGAAGGGGACATACAGGGAGATATCACCTTTTCCTTAAAGCGCACGTCTTTTTCTCCGGGAGTCCACTCCTTTTGGCAGAAGATCACCCTCCGATGCAATTAACCCAGGAAGACGACTTTATCAAGGGGGACTCAACGCCGACCACCGCAGCTCTCCAGTCCGACGGCAGCGCCGGATCTCCGGCCAAAATGTGCAGTGAATGTTACGTGAATCAGTCGTTTGTGCACGACGATGGGACCGTGAACAACCACAAACCACAGTAAGAGAAATAAAAGCAACAAAAGAAAGCAGAAAGAAGCAAGTAAGAGGGGAAACTTATAGGTATCCTTATCATATGTAATGAATAAGTTACTTCAGATTTCTCCAAGTTATCATGGGAATAATCACTGATGTGCTTTGTAGCTGAAAGATTTGTTTAATAAGAATTGTGAAAACTATCTTTATATATATTAAAAACTGCATATTCCTCATTCAATGATGCTGATTTTACCATCATCAGTTTTCTTTCTGTTTTTGCAGAGATCCATCCATCATTGCCCTCTCATCCTGTCACCACTGCTGTATGTACAGCTGTTCATTGGCTTGCTCTCTATCTCAGCTTTCACTGTTACAGACTGGATATTATCTACTTTAAATATGGTTTTTATACAAGCACTAATAATAAACACATTAAATAATGTTTAAGTGGATTGTACAATGGACTGGTCTATGCATCTGTGTCTTCTTTGGAACACAAATGTGTTAAAAACTACATATTGTGTTACAGATGTGCATTGAAAGTCCCAAAGAAGACACACAGATGTGATGTTAAATGACAAATATCTTATTCTCTGTTCGTCACATGGATGTCTGAAATGATCTGTAAGCTCCAGTGTGTGTTTTTTTGTGAGATCTGAGTGATGCTCTTTGCCACAAGGATTTGTTTGGTTTTGTTAGATGGATGTTTTCATAAAAAACCCACATGGGAAATAAAGTACCCTTCATCTATTATGAGATAAGTTTGACAAGCTAAATGCAGGACTGTGGTAAACAGACAGTGATGGAGGGCAGAGGCAGAGAGATGGATGAGAGAAGTAAAGAAAGTTTGGGGCTTTTTTTTACTCTCACTATATGTGAATGATGTGCTTTAACTGCTTCATCGCTGAGATTTTGAAAGCTGGTGGTCTTTTAAAATCACTTAATTCGACTCATTATATACAGTACATCTCTTACGTCTACCTGCGATGAGTAATGATTCATCCAGTAATGCATTGTTCTAACCAGGGAGGTGATAAGTTATCAAATCCTTATGCACACTCCTGATATGTGCAGTGTACTCTGCTATGAGAAAAGTGTAAGAATATGAAGGTCGAAATGAAGCCATTCATTCCACTCTGGGGTTTCTGATTCATCTCATTCCTTCAAGTGACCGACATCAGTTCATCTTCACACAACTTATTCTCCTGCAGGTCAAATCTCACTATACTGTATTTATTTACCTGCTGCGTGTTATTCAAGCTCAGGCACTTAAGCTGCAGTTGGATATAGGGTATGAATTGAGAGAGATGACTCAACATCTGCACAGTGACATTTAGACAACAAGACCTAGTATATGGCTGCACCGTGGGTGGTCAGTGTGTGAAATTGTGGCCAATTTGTTACAGTGGTTGTGTTTATAATGTGAATTCCTGGATGTGTTCACATCTGCAATTTTCTGTAGTGGTCCCAGTAATATATGCTGTTAAAGTGTACTGAAGTAGCACATCACATGACATGGTTATGCTACGTTTGAGGCAAAAAAAAAGGTTATAAATGCAGTTGTTTGATTTGAAAGAGATCTTATTTTAATTCTAATTTTAACTATTCTAATTATCTGTTAACTCCTCCTGCTCTTTCATCTGTTTCTATCTGCGGATGTCTCTTGTTTTTCTAAGACTGTATTGAGTGTTTTGTCAGAGTGATTGTTATTTAAGGTGATTTAACTGTGCGCTCTTCCTCATGCCTCCCGGCGCGTGGAGAGCTGTTTTCTCTCTGCGAGCTCGCGCTGTTTGTCCCGGCTCAGATGCAGCCGAAGCCGCGCGTGAACCAACGTTGGAGGTTTCTCATATGCAGCAGCCCCTAGCAGGCGCATCACACACCGGGTGAGCTGAAGACATCATCAAGAGGAGCGAAATGACGCTCCCTGCCGGCAACGAGGCCGCGGAACTCACGCGCTGGGTCAGCCGCAACAACGCCTCCACGCGCTCATCCGACAGTCGTGCAATCATGGCGTGGGAGTCCAATTGCAGACCGAGGTAGGGCATCGATCTGCTGGCGTGGTTGCAGGGCACTTAGTGTGATAAATTTGGAGTGAGTCAATGAGTGGGAGCGCTGTAAACGCCCCCTGAGGACGTAAGAGAAAACTGTAGCGCCGATTCATTTTGAAAGAGCAACGGCCAATGAGGAAACTCCAACAATGGGCCAGCGACCAATGGTGTAACTTCATCACTCAGTGACTCAGTCATGTGGCATTCATGTGGTGTCGAAATAATCAGAAAATGAATTTCCCACTGGGAAAATTTATGGATATATAAAGAGTACTGGATACGAAACAGCGCCGGTCTTTGAAGCAAATTTGACATAGTGGTCAAATTGTGTAATTACAACGTCACGTGATGTACACTGGCCCAAAAAGACTTTTTCTCAAAGACTTACATTGTGAAAGAGACATCTGTAACGCAGGGGATAACCTCCACGAAATGACGGAATTCGGAATTCGATCCATTTGGTCCGATAACATTTTGAAAGTCTAGAAGAGCTGCACGATTGAATTGTTTTATCCTTATTCAAGTTAGCTTCAAGGCTAAACCAGAAGTTAGCCGTCTCAGCCGACGAACTTTCATAGGAATGAACGGGGTCCTGCCTCCAACGCTGTATCCAGTTCTCTTTATACATCCACGAAAAATTCGCCCCCTAAAGTCGGAACAACGCGAAAAGTCGGCGAAAATTTTGGTTCATGACTTGCTGAAAGTTGACGTCATATATGCAGAAACATGGTGGATGAAAGTAAACAATTGGTTAATGGCAAGAAACTTTTTAGTAATTCACGTATTGCATAGAAATTTTTTGCTCACATGTAATTTGTAATATGGTATTAGGTTGTAACTGTCCATGTAGAGTGACTTTGATAAGTTAGAAAAGTTGTTTATTAGTATTAACCCTGATAACGAGTCCGGTAAAGCAATATTTTAATGGTTTTAGGGAATGTACTGGTGCAGCAACAAATATCTGGGAAAAAAATACACTTCTTCTTTGTAGCGTCCATGCTGTTTCCACATTACAACTTAAAAGCTCACAAACACTCTGAAGTTGGAAGAACAACTTCCCAACTCGGGAAATGAGACCATCAGAGGAACACGTGAACAGTCAGTCAGTCAGTCAGTCGTTTTTATGGTTTGATATAAAAATTAAAGGACAGATTCACAAACAGTCAGGTGCCTACATGAACATCAAAACAGGATTTGCTTGCTGTAATCATTCCTCCTGATCATACTGACCATTAGAAGATCCCCTCCAAATGTGCTGTCAATGTAAGTGATGGAGAACAAAATCCACAGTCCTCATTTTGAGCAAAAATGTATTTGAAAGTTTATCTGGAGATATTATGAGGTTTCAGGCATCTGAGTTAGTCAAATAAAGTGGAGTCTTACAGTCTCTTTGTTAAAAATTTCCCTCTTTGTGTCTTGACGGACAGTGCTTTCCTTCTCAGCTGCAGGATCATAACATAAAGAAGGAAATTGGCACTAAAAAGACAATAACAAAGAAAGATATTGAATCTGACTAATTTGGACATTGCAAGTCCATCAAGAAGGGATCTCTTAACGTGCCAGTATGAACAGGAGGAACGATTACAACAAGGAAAACATGTGTCATTGTTCATTTGGACACCTGACTTGAAAAAACTGTGAAGCTATCCTTCAATCTGAGTCCTGGAGCTATATTGATTATATATATATGTGATTATTGATGTCTGCCTCATACTGAATGATGGCATGTGCTGAGACCTTCACACCCCAAAATGAAAGGTAAAGGTGGCGTGCATTGACTCTTAAGTACACTCTAAACTCTTTATTTCTGGCACCTTGAACAGATTTATTATGAGAAACAAAGAATGTGCAGTATTAGTAAAAAAAAACAAAAAAACCCAAAGCAAATGTAATGCTTCAGCTAATAAAGTTAAAACCATAAAATCAAGTTGTGGACTGTAAGAAACACAAATTCTACTTTGTTCGCTCTACTATCATCTATTAGCATATCTAACTGTCACTAGAGTGCATGGAAACGTCTGCTTTCTGCTTGTTATGCAGGTTATATGCTTGAATGGGCACATATGTACTCTTACAGCCACAGTAACTGCATTTTATGTCTGCATCTGCCCCAGGGTAATAAAACAGTTAGCGTGAATGGTGTTTTAGATGAACATATGTTTGGCTGGTTCTGCTTTTCATCCTCTTTGTGATGTCAGGATGCTGTTTGAACAGCTCTTATTACAGAACAAGCTGCAGATGCACAGGTAAAGAGGTTAATTACACGGGCAGTCACCAAAGCTCAGTGTGCAGCGGATAATTTTCTTGCCTGGGGTACAATGGCACAGTATGTTGTTTCTATTTTCTCTAACTCCCCATTTTCTGTGTGCATTGCTTTATCTTTTGTATCAATGCACCACCTGCACCCCTCCATCCCATGTTTCCTTTCCTTGCTTCCTCTTCTTCCCCTTATGCTTCTTACTCCTTTTAAACTTTGCCTGTTCTTCCAATTCCCTCCACTTTTTTTTTGCTTCTCTCCCTTCATTTCCCCTTCCTGTCTCTTTACTTTTCTCCTCTCCCTCCTCCAGCTCCTCTCCAGCGCCGCTCCAGACCAACAGCAACAGCAGCGGGGTTATTTTAGACATCTCCACCCTTAAGATGGAGCAGCAGGAGAGCGAGGTGCCTCCGCTGCCACCCCGCTTCCGCTTCAGAGACCTGCTGCTCGGGGACCAGAGCTTCCAGAATGATGACAGGTAGGCAGATCCGTGGATGTAGAGAGGAAGTGCAGTTCACAGAAAGTAGGTTTACCTGGCATTGTCTGAGACGGAAACATGGGAACTAAGAAGTTGTTGTTTTTTGTGATAGCTAAAAGTAAAAACAGAGTTAAATTGTGACATGCCTATCAGATTAAACACTTTAAAGCTGAAATGATTAGTCAAGAAAATTAGTTTGTTGGTTAACAGAAAATTATTCTGCAACTATTTCGACAATTAATTAAACATTTCAGTGATTTTTTAAAAACAAAAATACTAAAAAATAATCACTTTTAGCTTGACAAATGTTGACATTTGCTGGTTTTATTAGAATTATATGATAATATATTAAAAAAATCTTTGGGTTTGAAACTGTTGGTCCAACAAATCAAGACATCTGAAGACATCACCATGGGTGTTTTTTCACTATTTTCTGGTATTTCATAGACCAAAATGATTATGAAACAAGGGTAAAGAATCAGCAGAGTAAGTTTTAGCTTCAAAACACTTTATGAAAAAGAATTTGTAACTTCAAAATGACTTAAAGTAAATTCTGCTAAAAAAGAAGGAACACATTTGTATGCAAAGGCTCTTAGTATTTGTCAACCAAGCTGCTTATATGTCTCATATTGATCCTGCCTTGTTTCAAGTAGCAGCTGCTGTTCCTCTTTTTGATGCTGCTTGTCTACATTTGCCATATTTTTCATGATTTTTCAGATTATTTCCTCTGGTATATGAAAAAATGCTTTATTTTCACCAATCTCACCGGTGATTTGAGCTGTTCTAACCTCTGTTAGTCATCTAAAAGTCACCTATCAAAGCAGTGATTGCTGAACGTCTTTTACAGCTGACAAATAATGCTAATTGGCATTCAACCCCACTTGATCCATCTTTTTTGGCTTGTACTTATTAGAAAGTTGCATCAGTTATTGTGCACAGAGTGTTGACCTTGTCTATTCCCTGAAATCTTAGCATTATACAGTAACATACAAAAGTGCAGTTTGAAGTGTTCTGTACCTCTGCCAGGGTGTAAATGGTGTTTGTGCTTCAGATTCTGTCAGCCCTGAGAGAGGAAATGAAGCCAGAAATACAGTAGTGTTTGGGGTGCTGTCCATGGTGCTGAAAAAGAAAAAGTGTCTGAGGCTCTGTGGTTGTTAAAGAGAAGTTGTGAAGTAGGCTGTGTGTGTGTGTGTGTGTGTGTGTGTGTGTGTGTGTGTAAGAATGTATTTGAAACTCTATGAAAACTTGTTTTTCAACAAGAATATTGTGACCTAATTCACAATGAGAATTTAAAATGAGATTTCACCACCACCAGCCCCTCTGTCGTCTACTTTTCCTCATCTATACACTCTCCTCTTTTCCCTTCGTCTCCGTACCCTGCTGAGCTCTATGAGAAGATCAGTAGCATCCTTCTGTTTTGCTGAGAACTTCTTTATTTGTTTTTGTCTTGAGATTCAAAAAGGGGGCTACAGCAGGGATTTAGATAGCTCCTGCTTTAAACAGTCTAAACAAAGAGTCGAAAAATAACTTTAAACGGGACATGTGTCCCTTTTACTGTCATTGCAGTTGTTTTTGAAGAGCACTGGATTGAACAATCTAGAGCAGATAGGTCTGCACTCACATTTGATATTTATTCAGTACATAATTTAGGCTTTGCCAGATAGACATCAGGAGAGCGATGATCAAAAGTAATTTTAGATGTGATTAGAGCACCAGCAAGCCTCTGAGACTGTGGTGCTGTTTTGTAATATTTGACATGTCTATTTGACGAGGAAAATCACAAATTCTGCCTGTGCTTTCATTCAAAGATGACCTTTCGCCAGCTGTCCTGTCAACAAGCCCTGTTTCCTCCTCGATAAAGCTGCCTACATTTTCAGCTCCTAATTTAGACAATTATTATCATTTTTTCTATTCTCTCCCCACAAATGAACCTGTCTTCTGTCCCCGGTAGATAGTGTTGTTGGAGGTGACTGATATTTCCCGTTAGATTTCCAGTGGTCAGCCTGCAGGTCTGGTGTAGCTGCTGACTGTGAACTCGCAAATGTCACTGGTCACATTTGCCCAGAGATCATCCATCTCTCAAAGGTTCCCTTTCTAAAAAGGCAGGCATGCATGAGAAGAAACATACGATCTCATATAGACAGCAAAATATCATCCTTGATTGCAGCACTGTAGTCTTTGTCTCAGGCTCCAGTCTTTCATTTGTACTCTCTCCTGTTTTGTAGCATGTGTTCTTCTGCCTTCTGTCTGCAATTCCTTTATTTTCTTTCAGTTTAGTGTGTCAATCACATTTTTTCCATTTTAAATGCCTTCATTATTTCCATCCAAGCAAAGCCTTTGTGAGCTAAACTTGGCTATGTATAAATGCAAAATGCATGAGTGAAAATGTCACGCGTTTTTACAGGCTGGAGTTATGGTGTAAGGGTCTTCACATGGAACTCGGAAAGTCACGTTGAGTAGCGCTGTAGCAGTGTGGGCGGGGGGGGGGGGGGGGGGTTCAAGTGGAGTGGCCTCTTCCGGTGTTTTCAAAAAGCACTGACTCATGCAGGAGGTCGCCTATTAATTACTACTTCAAACTCTTCAAATTTGCAGAGAAGACAAAAAAGGTGGGAGGGACGCAGAAGAGAAGAGAGAGTGACACAGACAGAGAGCAGTGTCATTGTTCTTGATTGTCTTTTTGTCTTCATTTTCTCCCTGAATCCAAAAGAAAAAAGCATCCATCTTTTCTGTTTCTCTCGCTGTCTTTTATCACTTAGGATGCCAGACCCTCTACATCAACAGAACAGAGAGACCCCCCCTCCCCTCCCTCCCGCCTCCTGTTGCTTTCTCCTCACAGAGGAGCTCAATCAGAAAGACAGACAGCACATGCCTTCAGGCTTTATAGGCTATAAGTCATGAGGTCTTCAGATGACTCATTCCAAACACTTAATACTGACATGTTGCTGCTGTTGATTCCTCATACAGTGCACCACATGATGCCACCTGCAGAAAACAACAAATCAGTGTTTCTTTTCGAATCCATCTGGCCATTCCTCCAGTTTGTCACAATGAATGTTTACAGCTTTGTCAGGAGCTGCTGGAGAGGACCATGCTGCAAACAGCATCAGTTAGGGTTATTCCTGCCATAGCAATGTTGCTGTGGCAACAGGCCCGCGCACGAGAGAGAAATAGAGAGAAAAAAGAGAGAGAGAGATAAATTTCTAAAAATATTCCAATAAGCAATTCATTCGTGCAAATAAATGATTCATCAAATCCTGCTTTGGCTCTGATTTCTTTTTTTTTATAGCATCTTTTCCTAATCAGCGTGGGGTTTTTTTTCTAAAACATATAATGTTCCGGCAAACAGAGTTAGTGCTGTGTTATTTTAGAGCTGCGAGGAGGCGCGTTGGCCAAGAGGCTTTATAATGTAATGTAACTGCACGACGCAGCTACAGGTGTGCTTATACAATGGATCCGAAGATCATCATTCCAACCTGGGTCAACCCGTCCGTGAGCACTTGGAGGTCGGACACTTTTGGTAGTGATGCCGGGCAGAGGTAGGGCCACATGTAGCAGAGACAGCAAGTTTCCTTTACAAGTACGCATGATGTCGTGATGTCAGTGGTGTGAGCTGGATGTGCCGAAGGGGAGGCGGGAGGGGGAGGGAAGGGGGGGTCTTTATTGTTTATTTTTTTTCTTTTTTCAATTGTGACAAATTTGCTTGTTTGCAGATGAAGGATGTTAGAAGCGAACAACGTGCGCTCGCTCTGAGCAAATTTAATAAGCGCGCCCAAAAACTGCTGAGAGCCACAGAAATACCTGCGTGTATATTTAAAGTTGTAACTAGAGCCTGGAAGTCGTTTATTCATTTTATTCATGGACGCACCTGCTGTATTATAAAGTACCTGCTACAACTAATGATTGTCATTTTCGATTAATCCACTAATAGTTTGCTCCCAATTTCCAACTTGACTTGTTTTGTGCAACCAACATTTCAAAACCTAAAGATGTTCTTAATAGAAGTCTAAGAAAACCAGTAAATGTTCACACTTGAGAATCCACAAGCAGTGTTTACTTTTTGTCATTTTTGCCTGAGAAATTACCAAAGTAATCAGATAAATGTTAAAATAGTTGTCGATGACTTTTCTGTCAATCTAAATAATGTTTCGGCTCTAAACATAAAGTTAATCGATTAATTTTTTGGTCTATAAAGTGTCAGAGAATGGTGAAAAATGTTGATCACAATTTCTTAAAGCCCAAGGTGACATCAGCTCATTGCTAGTTTTGTCCAATAGACAAAGAGATTCTGTTTACTGTCACATACACAAAGAAAAGCAACAAATCTTTCTTTACATTTAAGCTGGAATTAGAGAATGTTTGGCATTTTTTTGGAAAAATGATTAATTTATTATCAGTAGCCAGTTAATTCTCTGGCAGTCGACTAATCCATTAATCAACTAATCTCAGTTTATTTGTTGTGGTGCCAAAATTATTATGACCACAGTCATAACACACTTTTTATGTTTAGACAAACAGATCTCATCTGTTGTTGATGAACCTCCGGGTGAATTGATTTGATAAAAAGCAGAAAGTACAAGATGATTGTACTTGCAGAACTTGCTCTGCTGCAATTAGTTGTCTTAAAAGATTGAATTACTCTCAGAGCTTATTGCCTGAAACTCCGATGTGACACCACAGTATGACTAATGTCAGACCACTTCAGCTAGTAATTGTGTGCTCAATAGGAGCAGATTAAGAGTCATTACTCGCACCATTATGCACATGTGTGTTCGTGTGTACGTGTGTGTGGGTGGAGGGGTGAGACACAGAGAGCGATATGTAGGATCCTCATATGTGACAACCAGCTCTCAGTTGAAGTGCGTATACCTCCAGAGCCCATCTCTGCCCTGCTGCTGACCAGATGTGACAGCTGTTTTCACATCTCATCACAGAGGATTTCTCTTGCGCAGTTCTCTCTTTCATCTCTAAAGGGCTTTCTCCACTCTTTGGTGCGGGTTTACAGTCGGGCAGACCTGAAATAGCTGTCGCAGTGTACACTGAAAAATGTCTGTGCATCCAACAACCCACACTGCCTTTCCCTTCCCGCTGCAAACCCTCCAGCCACAAGCCAAAAGTTGGGATTAATGTGGCAGCGGCAGTAGCAGCAGCAGCAGCAGCAGCACAGCTTCACAAGCTTTCACTCCTCTCAAATTCTTCTAATCTTTCTTATGCTTGCACTCCCTCTTTTGATTTGTCCCCGTCTGCACCCTCTTCTGAAAGTGGTACTGTCAAGATTATACATTAATAGTGTAGTGATTTTGCTTGAGTTGCCAGGCTACCTACTGTCTCTGACTTCCCTCTTTTTCTTCCTGTGTACCTCGCTTCGTGTTACAGATGAACATCCAACACATGTACTATTGTTGCACACTGAATCTTTCTTTAACCATTTTTTTTACCTCCATTCTTCATTCCAAAAAGTCTAATGATGATTTGTATTTTCAGTGATTTTTGGTGATAGCTGCTCCTGTAACAGCTGCTCTTTGGTACCATTGGTTTAAGCTGCATGTCCGACAATAACCGTCTTGTAATTGGGAACAAAATCAGAGATAGATAATTACCTAACTCTCCGCAGGCAGGTGATTAGACAAACAACGTTATGAATATTCATGCCGTGTAAAATTTGATACTTTATAAACAGATTTGAAAAACATCTGCGTGGCTCTCTCTGTGTATGCTGCTGTTTCTTGTGTTTTTGTGTGACAGTCACTCTCCTCCTCCCTGTTAGGGTGCAGGTCGAGTTTTATGTGAATGAAAACACCTTCAAGGAGCGCCTGAAGCTTTTCTTCATCAAAAACCAAAGATCAAGTAAGTGGCTAGATGTTCTCATGTCCCTTAACAAGCTGTTACAGAACTGTTGAGTCCGTTAAAAGGACAAAACAACAAAAGCAATACCCAGAAACTTGTACTTGGTGAGAACCAGATGCATACAGTGTATTCAGAAAGTATTCAGACCCCTTCACTTTTCACATTTTGTTATGACAGCCATTTTTAGGTGTCTCCAGAGATTGATTGGCTTCAAGTCAGAGATCTGGCTGGGCCACTCGAGGACATTCATTCAGTTCGTCCAGGCTGCCACTTCTAGGAAGAGTCCTGGTTGTTCCAAACTTCTTCCATTTAAGAATTATGGAGGCCAGTGTGCTCACGGGAACCTTCAATGCAGCAGAAATGTTTTTGTAACCTTCCCCAGATCCGTGCCTCGAAACAATCCTGTCTCTGAGCTCTGCAGCTAATCCCTTCAACCTCACGGCTTGATTTTTGCTCTGATATGTATTGTCAACTGTGAGACCTTATATAGACTTTTGTGTGCCTTTCCAAATCATGTCCAATCAATTGAATTTACCACAGGTGGACTCCAATCAAGGTGTAGAAACATCTCAAAGGTGATCAAGAGAAATGGGAGGCACCTGAGCTAAATTTCAAGTGTCATAGCAAAGAGTCTGAATACTTATGTCGATGTGATGTTTCAGTTTTTCTTTTTTAAGAAATTTGCAAACATTTCTAAAATTCTGTTTTTACTTTTTCATTATGGGGTATTGAGTGTAGATTGATGAGGGAAAAATGAATTTAAAAAATTTTAGCATAAGGCTGCAACATAACAAAATGTGAAGAGTCCGAATACTTTCTGAATATACTGTAAATGCAACCATAACAACACTGGAGAAGTCCAAATCATAGATTTAAAGAAGGTCACCCAGTGCTGCACTTACTATAAATTTACACACAAAGGCCCATTTTTGCTGCGTTGTTGTTGTGTCGCTCCAACTGCTTTTCGACAATGGATCCCTCTCTCTCTCTCTCTCTCTCTCTCGCCTTTAGGCCTTAGAATTCGTGTGTTCAACTTCTCCCTGAAGCTGCTCACCTGTCTGCTGTACATAATCCGAGTGGTGACAGACAACCCCGGTCAGAGCGCCATCGCCAGCCCCAGCGCAGGACAGCAAAACGCTCCCAGCGGCAACAACAAATGGTTTGTTGACACTGAGAAAATAAAAAAAACGCATCAGCACAGATAACTTTTACCCCACAGGCCTTTCATCCTATTCTGCATTTGTTCTCTTTTCCCTACCATCATCACTATCCCCCAGCGTTGATTGCCAGTGGAACGGATCAGTGCAGGACAGAGAAATTAACTGGTAAGCAGCAGGAGAAGATGTGATTTCTGTCTTTCTAGGGACGAATCAGTAGAACTTTATAATGCAATATGTTCTGTGTGTGCTCCCTTGTGTAAAGTTATAAAAACAGACAGCTAGGTCATCTACAAGTCTTATTTTGACTGTATTTGCCTCTCACTGGTGCTATATAAACAGATAATAATGCATCTTTTCTCTGTTGTAGAGGACATTTATTATTAGATGATGTAAAAGTGTTGCTCTTGTGTGCTCTTTCTTTCAGGGAGTTGATCTTTTGGGTGGATAGGAAGGTTCCTGTCTGGGCCATTCAAGTGAGTCACAACTAAAGCAAACCAAACTTTCATTAAATGAAGTACACAAACTGATCAAACATTTCACCTAATGTAAACCACAGATGTTTGACCACCTGAACGAGTATGAAAACACTGCGGCTTTCATGCTCAGAAGACTGTATCTAAAATGGTCGTTACGTTGTGAATAATTTATGAGCTTGCTTCCATTTCCTGTTTTGTTTATGTGCAGGTGATTGTGGCCATCATTAGTTTCCTGGAGACTATGTTACTGATGTATCTGAGCTACAAGGTGAGGCACACTCAACCTCTAAACACATCGGCATGATTAATACAATTAGTGACTTACAGTCTGTGAGACTGACAATCCATAAGTGGCATAATTAGCTCAAGTCATTTGTCACGGCTACATTAAGTATAGACGGTAATCACAGGATCTGATTGAGGTGAGGGATTAAGTGGTCTTGGAGAGTGACAGATTACAATGAGGAGATGTATCTCTGTGATGACTCCTATTGTGAGCTCACAGGTAAAACTGTTAAAAAGTGTGGGTGTGTGTTTTATTAAATATTCAGGGGAACATTTGGGAGCAGATATTCCAGGTGTCGTATCTTCTGGAGATGATCAACACAGTTCCCTTCATCATTACGGTAAAACCACGGCAACACTGTTAAATACTCACTGTCTTTCCTCCCTGGAGTGTTAGTTTGTGTGTTAGTGTTACTGTTCTGGAAATAGGTCTTTCATATGTTGTCTGCTGCTCACTGAGCATGGGCGAACAAACTATTTAGTTTCTGAGGATTAAAACATTGTAGAGCTGCAACAACTAGTTGATTAATGAATTAGTCGATTGATAGAAAATTAATAGCCAACTATTTTGATTAGTTGTTTTGAGTCATTTACAAAAAAAAATCTGAAATTCTCTTGTTTCAGCTTCCCAAATGTGAATATTTTCTGGATTATTTAGTCCTTTGTGATAGTAAACTTAATATATTTGGGTTGTTGGACGGGACAAAACAAGACATTTTAGGTTTCATCTTGCATCTTTGGGAAACAGGGTTCAACATTCTAACATTTTCTGACTTTTCTTATAGACCAAACGATTAATCAATCAATCAAGAAAATAATCAACAGATTAATCGATGATGAAAATAATCTTTAGTTGCAGCCCCATTTCATTGGTAAATGATATACTGTCAACTTACAGGAAATGTAAATGGTAATGAGAAAAAAATATTCAACCTAATAATATCCAATGATAAAAATTAATGAGTCAGACACAGAAAAAACAAAAAAAAACAAAACTAAAATCTAAATCTTTAGTCCATACACATTTAGATAGCTAGAGCTAGAGACTAGAGGGACAATGATTAGTCAATTAATTGATTAGTTGATCAATAGAAAATTAATCAGCACAATCGATTAAACATTTTGTGTCATTTTTTAAAGAGAAAATGTCCAAATTCTCTGATTCCAGCTTCTCAAATGTGAATATTTCTATGATAGTAAGGATCATAGAAGGATGATGGGAAACAGTCATTGACATTTTTGTGATATTTTATGGACCAAATGACTAATCACTTAATCAAGAAAATAATCAACAGTTTTATTGATAATGAAAATAATCAACTCTACTAGAGACTATACCACAGTTGTTTTGGGTGTTAAGTGTAATAACAGCAGGTTGTAATTTTTCAGAGGTGAATCCTTTAAGCTCAAAGCACAGAAAGCTCAACCCAAATCAGTTAGATTTTTCCTTTTATTTAGTTTTCTTTGTCATATTTAAGCACAGGGAAGAAAAATGCAGCTTTTCAGCTATGCTTTCTTCAGTGTGTAGTCCTTCAGTTTCATGGTTGGGTCATTTTAGCTATACACCAACAAAGAGTGTCAATCAACTTATTACCAACAGGTGCACCAACTAATCAGAGGTGTCCTCAGACCTTCCTCACTGGAAACAACAACATTAAATCCCCCAAAACAAAACCATAAATACATTTACAGAACTGTATACACATAAGCAATCAAACAGATATTAATGTGGGTCATATGGGCAAAACCAAAACAACTTCCAACCACCACAGACCACAAAAACAAAATAACTACATGATGAATAAACATATATTTTGTTTAGTAATGAAAGTATCAGGGCAACCATCATGAGTCATTGTAGTTTAAGACAACAGGGTTTAAGAAAGTATTCTACAAGTTGTTACAGGCCTTACAAGACCTTTAAGCTTTAAGAAGCCATTTAAGCTACATGAAGTTTTTGTTGTCATGCTAGCATCATGTTGGTCTGTTGGTCAGTCCACCACGTTGGTCTATAGGCCTACTGAGGTCCTGTATCACAACATAAATGTAGTACACATATTTATGGTCCCCAGAGAATGAATTGTAATCACGTTGGTGATCCCTTTACATCTAGCGCCATCAGCAGGTCATTTTTAATTTGTCCAAATGCCTGCAAAACTACCTACATTCCCATCAGCCTCAGCTGTACTTTGTGTGTAGTGCTAATTAGTAAATTAACATGGTAAACATTTTATCTGCTAAATATCAGCATTGTAACTGTGAGCGTATTAGCACGCTGACGTTAGCATTTATCTCAAAGCAACACTATGGCTAAGTACAGCCTCACAGAGCTGTTAATGTGGCTGTAGGTCCTATAGTATTGTTTTCATTTTTATTTGTACAATGTTAGCTTTTGGGAATAGGAGGCATAAAAAATATATGGGAACTATACACATTTAGAAAGGCTACCACAGACATTTTGGGTGTTAAAATGTTAGAAAGTTGTAATTTTTCACAGGCGGAGCATTAAAGCTACAATGCTGATTGCTGTGGAGTTTTTTTTTTATGTGTTTGACACAGTTGAAGAAAAGTTTAACTGTGAAATCCACTTGTGAGTTCAGGTGTTTCACTTCATCCTCAGATCTTCTGGCCCTCAATAAGGAACATCTTCATTCCCGTGTTTCTCAACTGTTGGCTGGCCAAATGTGCTTTGGAGAACATGATTGTGAGTCAGAAAGCTTGAAAACTTGATTGTTTCTGTTAATGACCTGCTTTTATCAACATTTAAATTACTTTGTGAGGGCAAGATGCTTTGAGTCACACTGTGCTTGTTTAACTAATATCACACTCATCACATCTCATTGCACTGATTAAACAGGCCTGCATGGTCATTTGTACTGCTGTTGTTGACAACAGCCTCCTGAAACACATCCTTCACTTGAGTTAGTTCTCCTTTGCATATGGGCACCCTGGAGGGCCCCCACTAGAAGATTATTTGCCGTCCTTCCTGCATTTTATCATGCATGTTATTCTGTTGTTATCTCCTGTTATTCAGCTGTAATGTTGCAGCAGGGAGCATCTTCATTTGCAATAAATAGCTAAACTAATGATATAAGTGATTCCAGACGGAACGGACATTAATAATCAGTGAAAACATTTGACAGGTGCAAAATGAGTTTTCAGTTTCCAATGTACTATCTGTGTGTTGTTGCTGTTATTATTATTTTGGCGTAGAATGATGTCCACAGAGCGATCCAGAGGACCAACTCAGCCATGTTCAACCAGGTTCTCATTCTCATCTGTACTCTGCTCTGCCTCGTCTTCACTGGGTGAGCCTTCAACAATTCTTCTAGATGTTTATAATCTGTCATTCTGCAGTGTGAATGACTCATTTAACCACTTGGCATGTATATGATTACACTAACAAGACCAAATACAAGGTATATTCAATTAGTCATTTTAACTCTGGTGGTGTGTTGTCTTGAATTAAGTTGTGATATATGTTTTTTTTTTCTAATGTTTTTGTCTATATAGGCTGACACACCTCTCTGATGCAGTCTCAATGAAAAAAATATTTTAAACTTTACAGGTTGCAGAGCTTTTGTACTGTATTGCATTCCAGATGTGTCTATGATCTTGTATAGCTTGTTGCATATAATGATTAGCCTGGGAAGTACCAAATAGAGCCCAGACATTTTAGACAGGACCACCTAAATATAGTATACTGTATGTAAGCAACACAGAAAATTGGAAATGTTACAATAGGAAATGATGTATGGGGGAAAATAGATACATGATTTGTGCTAAGCCCCAAAATAGGAAAACTACAGAGTTGAGGATAAAATAAGTTAAAAGATACAAGATAATAAAGCTGTAATTTATTTTATCAACTGATTGCATGTAAAGGGAAAATATAGACAATATAGACAATATAGACATTTTGATTTGTTTTTACAATTAATGTAAATTAATTTAACATCTGTATTATTTGATGACTTGTTCAGTCAGATACTTCTGACAGAAATAGCCTATATCTGCTTTATGTTGCATTTGGGGTTCCATACCCAAATTTGTAACGAGAAAGTAGTCATAAATGCTGACTGTGTGTTCTTATGCATGGTGTGTCTTACCCGTCCTGCACAGCACATGTGGAATCCAGCACCTGGAGCGAGCAGGAAAAAACCTCTCCCTCTTCAATTCCTTCTACTTCTGCATCGTCACTTTCTCCACCGTGGGCTTCGGAGACGTCACTCCCCGCATATGGCCGTCCCAGCTGCTGGTAGTCATCATGATCTGTGTGGCTCTGGTGGTGCTGCCTCTGCAAGTAGGAAGATGCTGAAATAATCTTGGGTAATTTTTTTACACTTTGGGAATTCTAGTTTGACTCAGCGTGTTTGTGTGACAGTTTGAGGAGCTGATCTACCTGTGGATGGAGAGACAGAAGTCTGGAGGGAATTACAGCCGCCACCGAGCGCAGACAGAGAAACATGTAGTGCTGTGTGTCAGCGCGCTCAAAATAGACCTTCTCATGGATTTTCTCAATGAATTCTACGCTCATCCCAGACTGCAGGTATACAGTACACACTAACAAAAATACACACATGCTCACACTTTAGTGCACACATACAGAATGTAATAATGGTTTTGCTCAGTGTGTTTCTAATAATATAGATACAGATACATGATAGTGATGCGGTTGATGTGTCTTCTTAAAGGATTACTACGTAGTGATCCTGTGCCCAAGTGAAATGGACCTCCAGGTGCGGAGAGTGCTGCAGATCCCTCTGTGGTCTCAAAGGGTCATCTATCTGCAAGGATCTGTTCTCAAAGACCAGGACCTGCTGAGAGCCAAGTAAGTTAAACATTACAGTTATGATAATGTATTCTCAAACTGTGTTCTCAAAAAGTTTGGATCACTGCAATGCACCAAACTGGATGTGACTTCTAGGGATGACAATGCCCACCACTTTGGTCCAGACTGAAATATCTTAACATCAATTTTATGGATTGGTACAACATGTACAGAAATCTGTTCCCTAGAAGATGAATCCTGCTAATTGTGGTGATCCTCTGACCTTTTCTGCAGTTCTAGTGTAACATACTGCTTTCTACACCTGTCATACAGGCTCACACTCTCAAGCACCTTTTTTATACTGACATACTTGGTTGTGTACATGTCTAGATCTTTTGAATGAAACCAGCGATGACACTGATGACCACAACATTAGAGCTAGCATGTGTTGCTAAAGTGTTGCTGATGTAATGTGTCTCTGACATAGACTTTGCTGTACAACACAAATCCAGCTGTGTTGAGAAATTGCACTGATCTAATTTGTATAGTTCTTATAATTAAAGGTTAAATCAATTATCTAATTTTGATATCTCCATTACCACTCGGCCTACTGAAGGAATGAGAAGTTGGTGTCTTGCTGCATTATTTATGGGGATGGGGAAGGGGTGTGAAATGTTTACTTAAAGGTGACATATGCTTTTTGTGATTTTCTGTTATTTATATACTGTTATAATGTCAGATATGTATGCTAAACATGGTCAAAGACCCAAAACCTGAGGTTAAGAAATGTAGAAATGTTCTCTGCAACTCAAAAGGAGAGGGGGGCCCTTAAAGAGACAGGAGCTAAAACGGCCTGTTTCAAACAGAAGCTGAACAGAGAGAGTTTTTTGAACTGTAAATCATGCAAAGATATTCCAGTAGAGCCCCAAGTAGACCTGAAAATGTGCATAATATGTCCCTTTTAAGTGCTGATGCTTCAGGAAACATCCTTTTGATTTAACTTTCTTTTTACTAACTTTTTATATTTTGCATTTTGCAGCAGGTATAAATATGCCTCAAACCATGAAGCTATCATCAGTAGGATGTGGATCTGTATTGTCTTTCTATTCCTTAATATCATCCTGATATTCTCTCAGTCCTCTCTTAGTGAACAGGCTTGTCAGAGCTATTGTGTGGCATACTCAGACAACATTGTAATTACTCATTCAAGCTATACCCATTTCTTTTGAGGCTCAGTTTTTAAATGGATAGCTTTCTCTGAGGAAAGCAACCATGATCTGTCTCACATTCATCAAATAAGTTTGAGTCATGAAAGTTTTATGAATAAGATCACATGGAAATTTGTAGCATTGATGAGAGGATTCAAAACCCTGTAATACATTTGTGTCATGATGGTACAGTTTTGATTACTGTTATCACTCTGTATGTCAAGTCAAGTTTATTTCTGTTGCCTGATCTCCCTCTCTCTCTCTCACATACACACTCACACACACACACACATCTCAAAAGCCTTTACAGTATGGGGTTATCTCAGCTTAGCCTTGGAAATTATACATTTGCAAATTTAAACTCTGTGTTACATACTGGGCATGAAGTTTGAAAGATAAGGGCATTTACAAGGTAGGGAGGCTTTTATGCTGCATTATGGGAAATTTAAGATCCAGCATTGTTGGAGCTTGACCCATACCAGGAACTAAAAGTAAGAATATGTCCTTCGATTTGACCATTCATTTTTTAAAAATCTGTCTCTCCTGAGTCCCCCAACTTTATGGAAGTGCAATGCTAAATTGCTGGAGTACCCCATTATCCGAAGAGACAAGGGAACAATAAAAAGCAAAAGACTTACAATAGAATTAAAAAGCATAGCGCATAGGAGCTGTGTAGCACTATCAATAACCAGCTGAATGCACATCCAGAGGGATCTGTGATTTTGGCAGGCGACTTTAGATGATACTGCCCAAACACCACAAAAATGTTAATTCCCCAACCAGAGACAAAAATATTCTTGACCAAGTTCACGCAAACATCCCAAGAGCATACGAAGCCGACCCATCTCCACAACTTGGTTTATCAGACCACATCTCACTGGGAATGACTCCATCCTACAAACCTCTAATCTGTAGAACAAGACCAGCTTTTAAATCTGTCCAAGTGTGGAACGAGGAAGCCACCTCACTAGTGCAGGACTGCTTTGAAAACACAGACTGGGAAGTGTTCACACAGGGGGCAGACTTAGGGCCTTTTCACACTTGAGAGTCTGAACCAAAGGCCAAACCAAGGTTCATGTTTTTGTTACATTGTAAACATTTCAGTTAATTTTAGCGCACTAAACAACTTTACATGACATACCTACGTCACATGAAGAACAGCTTCTTCCTCAGAGCTGTAGCCCCCATCACCCCCCACCCTCCCATAGCTGTTGAGGACTGAGGACTGAAGACTGTAAATATTACCAAGTTAAGTGTTCACACAGGGGGCAGACTTAGGGCCTTTTCACACTTGAGAGTCTGAACCAAAGGCCAAACCAAGGTTCATGTTTTTGTTACATTGTAAACATTTCAGTTAATTTTAGCGCACTAAACAACTTTACATGACATACCTACGTCACATGAAGAACAGCTTCTTCCTCAGAGCTGTAGCCCCCATCACCCCCCACCCTCCCATAGCTGTTGAGGACTGAGGACTGAAGACTGTAAATATTACCAAGTTAGCCTCTCCTATCCACCAATCCCCAGCTGCTGCTAATGCACTCAAACACTGTATTACATACAATACATATTACATATGTAATATAAAATCTTTAAATCTTCATACTACATATAATCAATATCATAACAAGAACCTCATTCATTGTGCAAATCCCTGTTATACTGCACTGTTACAGTTTACCTGCCATGCATAAGTGCCTTTCATGTATCATATACAGATAGAGGACACTACTTCTATGCTCACATGTCTCTGTATTGTTTTTAAATGTGTAACTTGTGCAATACCTTGTTATTACCTTGTTTTTAGATTGTTATCTTGTTTCTATCTTGTTTTCTATTGCTGTTGGTCTCTGAGAGTTACCAAACATAATTTCGTTGTATGCCTACAATGACAAAGTATCTTAAATAACATATAATAGTCTTTTTCTAATCCACATAGGCTGACTATATCCACAGCGAACACAAGGAAACACTCCCAACAAAGAAAAAAAAACCTTTTAGTAAAAAAAAAAAACAAACGAAATAAAGTATACTTCACTTGAGTGTGCGTCTTTTATACCAGAACACCTCATATTAATATTACTGGGTTACATAATTCCACTGTATACATTTGGCAGGTTTTTGATAGAGCAATTAGAAATAGAGGACTGGGTGTATCTCAAGCTTACATCCTGAATCTGGCACTGTTTCAAATCCTCCCACACTTGTTTTGCATTCTGCACTCTCCTGGCTGTGTTAATCATATGCAAAACAGTTCCACACTCACTGCACATATACAGTATGGAGCATTTCAAGTTGATCTTTATATGTTTGTCTATCTGTATGAAGGAAATGTTAAAATGAATACTGAATCAATGGATGTTGCTGTCATCTCTTCTGACTGGTCAAATGTCATTTCAGTTGAGTGCTTATTTGCTGACTCTTGTGGCAGAGTTTGTATTTTTTTTTCTTTTTACTGCTGCTTTGTAATGGAGTAATTTGCTTTTGTTTTTCACGCACTTTGACTTTGTTTTATTATTTGTCAACTCTGTCTCGCTGCTGCAGAATGGATGATGCCGAGGCTTGTTTCATTCTAAGCAGTCGTAATGAGGTGGATCGCATGGCTGCGGTAAGAAAAACAAGAATTAATCAACTGTTTGCTGGAACTCTTTATCAGTTATGAGATGTCTTTCATTGGTTTACAAAAACTCAAGTCATTAATGCTGCCAGTCATCAATACAATTACTAATGAATTAATGGAGATTAATTTAAAAATGCAAAATGAAAATACAAAACCTTTCATTGTTTCCTCTCAGGACCATCAGACCATCCTGAGAGCCTGGGCGGTGAAGGACTTTGCCCCAAACTGCCCCCTTTATGTTCAGATACTCAAACCTGAAAATAAGTTCCATGTCAAATTTGCAGGTGAGAGTTTCTGAACCGTCAGTGAAATGTGTCACAACCCTGAAAGGAATAGATAAAACACTTTGGGAAATAGGGCTCATTTGCTTTCTGGCTGAGAGCTAGATTAGAGAATAGAAAACAATCTTGTAGCTGTCTGTTAAAGCAGCCATGAGCAATATTTTTATATTAACAATTGGATCACTTGACTGCTTGTGTTTGAAAGGGGTTGCTCCTAATGATGAAGCCACACATAATTATCACCCGACTCTGCAGTTCCCCTCAGCTCTACCAAGATTTTGGTTCACTCTCTGCTCTCATAATCTGTTTGACTGTAGAAGACAGCTGTTTTGTGCAAAAAAAAGCTCTAAAATCCCATTGTTTGCTACCTGCCCATCACCAAACAGAATGTGACAAAGTTAGCAATTGTAGCTAATGAACATAGTGAAGGATTTGGAAGCTAAAGAAAGGTATTTTTGTCAGGAGATGATGGAGACCAAAAACAGAGCAAAAAGGAGAGTGAATATTTGACTTACATTGCAAAACATTCACCAGATGGCCAGAAGCACGACTCCAAATGAATGTTGCTCTGTATCTGCTGGATGTGTAAATAGGCAACTGTTTGCAAATAAGTTCACCATATAAACTTAAAAGGTGATAAGAAAATGTTGTGTTTACAGATTGTTTCCGCTGCCCCAAGTGGCCAAAAAATCAGTTATTTCAAGTTTAAATAAGAGGCTAGAGGCTGGATGTGATTAGCTTAGCTTATATTTAAAGGCAGGGGAAACAGCTAGCCTGGCTCTGTCCAAAGTTAAATCATGGCCTACCAACACCTCAAAATGTTATTCATTTGTTACTTGTGTCTTGTTTGTGTAATCTGTACAAAAACAGAAATGTTTCAACAACAAGCTCTGGCTCATGTGAAATTAAGCTAGGTGTTGTAATTATTTCTCTCTGGGCACAGTGACTTTTTGAATATTTAGCCGTGGCTGTGAGGTTGCTAGGAAACAAGATTTCAGTAAATCACTGCACTTTACTCCCCATAAAAACACAACTTGTCATTTTTAAACTTTAAACAAAAGAGATACAATTAGAGCGTCAGAGGTGCTGGAAAGTGTAGTTGTAGCTGTTTCCCACCGTTTTCAGTCTTTATGCTAAGCTAAGCTAAGCTAATCTACTCCCAGCTCTAGCTTCATATATTTAATGATCAGATTTGAGAAAGAGAATAAATGTATTTTCCAAAATGTTGAAGTAATCCTGTAAAATTAGTTGTCCACATTTTCTGAGTAACACATTATAGGATCACTTCAGTTCATCTGATCAGCTCATTTGCTCCTTTTCAGATCACGTTGTGTGTGAGGAAGAGTTCAAGTATGCCATGTTGGCTCTCAACTGCGTGTGTCCTGCCACCTCCACCTTGGTCACACTCCTTGTGCACACCTCCCGTGGACGGTCAGTCATCTTACGTAAACCCAAGGCCCCCTCAGGCTCTTTGATTTCTTTATGATGTGATCACAAAGTTCACATTTCTTCACATGTTCATGGCTGCTGATTTATGTAGCTTCCATGGAACTGGCACAGAGAGGTGAATAAGCCCCCAAAGACAAAAGTTCATTGTGGAGCACGGCAGGAAGTAAAGTGAGTCCATTAAACAGAAAGAGAACAGGAGGCACCTAAATGGATTTTTTGAGGATGTGTCCTCTGTTAAGCTCTGCGGTGGAAAATTATTTTTCACAGCATGCAAACAGATCACTTTTAAAAGCTGATGTCAGTGGCTTAGGGAAACCACATTAAAGGGGAATCAATGCCATGTTCCTGACAAATCTTGTGTGTTTTTGGTTAAACAAATGTGTTCAGTCTGTGAGATTGCACATGGCCACATTAGCTATAAAAGTGTATATGAATGTGTATTATAGTCGTCTGACTATGTATTAGGAAGTGCGTTCGTGTGTGTGTGTGTGTGTGTATGATTGCATGTGTGGGCGTCTTTGAGTGTATGAGATGATTTTAGAGACACGCAACTCAGTAAGGATGTTCAGTGAGACCAGGAGATAATGATGAACACTTTATTTTGCCTTTTACACCGAGAAGCCACAGAGTGTGAAATAGAATTTGTCATCTTATGTTAATATTAATCAGTATTCAGAGGCAAGTATGCAAACTTCTACCTTGAGGTTATTCTGAGACTCCTGTTGCCCACTAAACTCAAAAGCGCTTGAGCAATTACAGTAATTACCGGAAGTCATTACAAAGGGCATATTATAGTCGAGTCGACTGACATATGGATGAAGTGTCTGCTTTCCCCAGAGAACCCAGGAGACCCAGAGTGACCTCGAGGGTCTGGAGGGATGTGGAGAGAGAAGATGGAGTGTTCTCCTGTTGCAAATGACAATAATGATCAATTACAAACAGATATGTGGTAAATTTCTGACTTTCAAGGTATATTGTTTACAGATCAGCTGTGTGTTTGATTGTTTTTTTTTTTCACTGGATTCATGCAGAGAAGGACAACAGTCTCCGGAGCAGTGGCAGAGGATGTATGGATGTTGCTCCGGCAACGAGGTCTACCACATCCGACTGTGTGACAGCAAGTTCTTTGGAGAGTATAATGGCAAAAGCTTCACATATGCTTCCTTTCATGCTCACAAGAAGTGAGTTGACATGTAAGCTAAAGCATCTCTTTCAGATGCTGAAAAGTTGAAAATATAGCAAAACATTTACATATTTTGTCTGTTGATCTGGTATCATCTTGTATAGTCCTGTACAGTAAAGTACTGGAACAAAGCACTTTTATTGTTTTTTGTCTAGTTTAATATGAATTTCGTAAAGATAAATAAATACAAAAAGAAAAAAAGAGGCCCAGACACTTGCGTAGCTGTTTAAAGAAATTGTTTAACATTTTGGGAAATTCGCTTATTTGCTTATTTGCCATGAGTTAGATGAGAAAATCAATACCACTCATATCTGTCCGTTCATTATGAAGCTACAGCCAGCGGCCGGTTAGCATAGCTCAGCATAAAGACTTAAAATGGGGAAACAGCTAGCCTGGCTCTGTATGAAAGTTACAAAATTGGCACCTCTAAAGCTCACTAATTAATACATTATATCTTTTTTGTTTAATCCATAAAAACAACAACATGTGGTTTTACAGGGGGTTATGTGTTGAATTATTTCTTGGCCAGATTTTTTACCTTAGGACAGAGCCAGGCTAGCTGTTCCCCCCGTCTCCAGTCTCTGTGCTAGGCAAAGCTAACTGGCTGCTGGCTCCAGCTTCATATTGATCGGACAGATATCAAAGAGGTCTTCTCCTCTAACTCTCGGCAAGAAAGTGAATAAGTATATATCCAAAATGTTGAACTATTTCTTTGAACCCCAAGTATCAATTCTCAGCTATGAAGTCCTGGATTTTTACAGCTTTAAATGTAATGACAAGATTCTGTCGGCAGACATTTGTTTCAAGTAGCCTATATGCTAACTACATGTATGCGATGTCCAGGTATGGCGTGTGTTTGATCGGTATAAAGAGGGAGGACAACAAGAGCATTCTGCTGAACCCTGGTCCACACCACATCATGGCTGCCACAGACACCTGCTACTACATCAACATCACAAAGGAGGAGAACTCAGCCTTCATCTTCAACCAGGAGGAGAGGAAGGGGCGTCCTGTGGGGGGAATCTATGATGGACCCTCACAGCTTCCTGTGCACAGCATCATTGCTAGCATGGGTAAGAGGAAGTAGAGTGTGATGAAGATGAGGATATAAATTTAGGAGATGCTGGTTCTTTGTCTGTGTTTTAAAGCTCATTTCAATGTATTTTTCAGGCACTGTTGCCATGGATCTTCAGAATACGAGTCCACCTGACGTCGCAAGTGATAAACTGGTCCCACCTACAGTAAATGGGACAGGGAGCCGCCGGCCGAGCATCGCTCCAGTTCAGGAGATTGCAGACTCCTCCTCAATCCTGCCATGTGACCTCCTTAGTGACCAATCAGAGGATGACTCCGTCTTCATAGATGAGAAAGGCCACTCGTCTACTGAGTAAGAAGTCTCTTTCTGTGTGTGTGTGTGTGTTTATGTATAATATGTTGCAGTGGTGTTTAATTAAGGATCCTCAATAGAGACTTCTTACCTATACCTTTTAAACCTAACCACAACACGGCAGGGCAAACAACACAGGCCATGATTTTAAAAAAAAAGTTATATGCAGCAGTACTAAAGTACTACAGACGTTACCTAACTTAAATATTACTCAGAAGGTAGAAGTTGGATTGCTTGTGCTCAAAACTACTTATTTAAGTTAAACTACAAAAGTAGTTTATGATTACTTTGAGCAATAGTCTCTTATTAGTCTCCTCATGTTAATGACCCTGAAATTATAGATAGCTTGTTTGTATGTACCACTAAAAAAAGTATATTCACTCAATAAGTACAATTTAGAGGTTTTTGTCCTTCTGTTACTTTATTATATATATATAATATATACTTTTATTCCCTTACAGATCAGAGGGAAATATTGTACTTTCTAATCCACTACATACAGAGCATACTGTATTTTGCATACATAATTCCTGATTATATTGTGTGCTATATTATATGTATATATATATATATATATATATATAAGGTTAAACAACCCAACAATATAAACAGTAAAGTGGTCGAAATTATCTCTCAACAGTAACATGCTACTTATTAATGTGCATCATTAATATAATCCAACAATTCAATTTATAATCATATAACCTTCACAAGGGGCCTTTTTTCTGCATTATGAGCACTTTTAATTTTGCATTGTGGTATTGCTACTTTTACATATGTAAAATGTTAATATGAAAAATATTAACAGTACCTGTGATATTTCTGTGATTGCTTTATCCAGCGTGCAGCTTAACTTGAATACACTGTGGGATCATTTCTGTTAGAAGATGAAAATTACAACAACAGAACGTGATCATTTTCTTCCAAGATGAACACAGTATGTTTAAAAAAAAATGTGTCATTTGCACTTTTTGGATTTGTTGCCAGGTATGTGAAAGGTTATCCCCCTAACTCTCCGTACATTGGGAGCTCGCCCACCTTGTGCCATCTGTTGGCTGAGAAAGCCCCGTTCTGCTGCCTACGACTGGACCAGGTGGGCAGTCGCTGATCCTTCAACTTAGTCACTCAATTACTTACAGCCTCCATCATTCCTGCCATTCCTCCCCTCCTCTCACTGTCCTTCACTTCATAATAGCAAACCTAAAATACCTGTTTTTGTTTCCCCTGTGCAGGGTTGCAGGCACAACAGCTTTGAGGATGCGAAGGCTTACGGTTTTAAAAACAAGCTCATCATTGTTTCCGCTGAGACTGCAGGGAACGGTCTCTATAACTTTATCGTGCCCCTCAGAGCTTATTACAGACCCAGGAAAGAACTCAACCCGATTGTCTTGCTACTGGATAACCCGTGAGTTCACCTTAACACACACACACACACACATCATTTCTATCTTTCTCTATCACTCACCATTTCACGCTGGGATACATTATGTATGCTAAAAGCTCACGTCAGCCGAGCACTCAGGACAAGGCTGTGGAGGTGGGATTTCATTGTCAGTCCTGATGTTAGGTTACCGCTGCCGCTCATAGTGACGGTGTGTTTTGAGCGACAAAGAAAATAAGCGCTCCGTAGCTCCAGACAGTAACCATAGCAACTTGCTTTGCCTTGAACTGGAGTGATATATATTGCTACAAGGGGAGAAAAAGATGGAGAGAATGATTTCTTTGGGGAACACCGAACAGGCTTTCATCAACAGCCCTGATGTGTCCCTTTTCAGCCTCCACATGCATGCTCTCAGGACTCTCATAGCAACACACACATAACAATAAACTCTCTCCCTCCGTGCAGCTCTCTCTCTCTCTCTCTTTCTCTCCCTCCTTTCCTTCCTATTGCTGTCACACACACACAAATATAAACACCCACACGCTTGGATACGAAATTCAAGCACTTACGACAGCCTTGGGTCTCTAGTCGGAAGGACTGGGCAGATGCATAAAGTAAAGTTCTGTCAGCGGGGGGTTATTGGTTGAGGACAGGCGGTAATAAAGCAACTAAATCTCTCTGAGTGCGTTCAGCACCAGACGGCTTCATCTCTCAGCCTGAAAACACACTAACCAGGGAGTTAAACTACCACAGAGGCTCCTGAGGCCCTGATACTTACTGTTGCACATCATCACACAGTAACCACTCACGTCCCTAAAGCAGCTATATAGTAGTTTTCACTGTGTTTAGTGTATACTAAGCCTGAAAGTTTTGTAGAGCTGCAACAATTAGTCGATTAATTGATTAGTCAATTGACAGAAAATTCATCAGCAACTATTCTGATAATTGATTACTTGTTTTGAGTAATTTTTTTTAAAAAGAAATGCTAAAATTCTCAGTTTCAAGCTTCTTAAGTGTGAATATTCTTTGGTTTCTTCAGTCCTCGATGATAGTAAATAAAACATCTTTGGGTTCTGGACAAAACAAGATATTTGGTATTCAAAACAAGGCTTTGGGAAACAGTGATCAACATTTTTCACCATTTTCTGACATTTTTTGGACCAAATGACTAAGTGATTAATCAAGAAAATAACTGACAGATTAATCAATAGTGAAAATAATTGTTAGTTGCAGCCCTAAAGTTTTGGGACTGTTGCTATGTATGAATTTAGCAACAAATCATTTTCCAAACCTGACAGAGATTTCAATTGTCAAATTATACTTAATTTATAAGATGTGTGCTTTTTTAATAGTTAGTTATTTTCCATTTCCTTGTCCTAGCAAAGCACATATACAAACCATAAGGCAAAGTTTATTGTATAGCATTTTTCAACATCAAGAAGAGGTAGAAAATTTCATAGAAAATGTTTAGTAGAGGGAAAAAAACAAATGCTACAAGCCTAAAGTTTATCCTGAACAATTTGTTTTTATGTGAATATCCGAGTCAATCTTTGTGCATTTAAAAATAATTTTCTTTTTTATCTTACTAATATATTGTGTGTTTCCCAGTGCAATAGAAAACAAATGTTTCTCTATTATTTATGTTTCCTGTAGGCCAGATAATCACTTTCTGGAGGCTATCTGCTGTTTTCCGATGGTTTACTACATGGCTGGAACCATAGACAAGTAAGATTTATATGGTCGTATAACTTTCTGCTTTCCATTATAATTTTATTACACAGTACCAGTCAAAAGCTTGGACACACGTTCCCATTCAAGTGGATGAGAAGGTGTGTCCCACCTGGTGCTGGTGCATTACATTTATTTTCTATTTAATAAGAGTTCTTCTTCTCTGAGATTGAATTAGATGTGCAGTATATTTCAGGCAAATTGATATCTGCTTTCGATCTGCTCAATGTTTGTGTGTGTTTCAGTCTAGACAGCCTGCTGCAGTGTGGCATCATATACGCAGATAATTTGGTTGTTGTGGATAAAGAGAGTACAATGAGTGCTGAGGAGGATTACATGGCTGATGCCAAAACTATTGTCAACGTACAGACAATGTTCAGGTAATCAATTACATTTTTCTCATATATTACTCCTGACATGGTCTTTAATTTTTGGAAATCAATCAACTGTGATGTTTAGTTTCATCCTCTGACTCTGATTCATCTATTTCCTCATTCTTAAATTCATTTTTTTTTATCATATCCTTTAATGTAACGCCCTTCTCTCTCATTCCAGGTTGTTTCCCAGTCTCAGCATCATCACAGAGCTTACTCATCCATCTAACATGAGGTTCATGCAGTTCAGAGCTAAGGATTGCTATTCATTGGCTCTCTCCAAGCTGGAGAAAGTAAGACATACAAGAGATATGTCAAGTGTGGTATTGATGGTATGAAGTATGAACATTAATTATTAAGAGTAGATTTTTTTTTAATGTAGCAAGTTATTTTTCTGCCATTTCCATCTTACTTTCTAGACTGTCAGAAAAATGAAAGACCTTTATATGTAATTCACCTTTACTGTGCTTTGTGCATGTCCTGATGTTCCCCCACAGAAGGAGCGCGATAAAGGCTCCAACTTGGCCTTCATGTTTCGCCTACCTTTCGCTGCTGGCAGAGTGTTCAGTATCAGCATGCTGGACACCCTGCTCTACCAGGTTGGTACAAAACTACAGCTAAAAGCACTGAAGCCTCAAATGACTCTTTTCAATATCAGGTGACAGGAATTAATGTGTCTTACGGCAGCTGAGAAACAGCATCATCTGAAGAAACAGAGCAGCATTACCATCACAAAGCAAAAGTGCCCTCTTGTGTTCAGTTGTGGATAGGACTTTCACTCAAGTTTCTTTATGTACAATGTGTTTTTAGCTGTAATAAACAAATGAAAAGATATTCTTTCTGTGATTTCTTATCAGTCTTTTGTGAAGGACTACATGATCCTTATTGCAAGGCTGCTGCTGGGACTGGACACCACACCAGGATCAGGATACCTCTGTGCTGTGAGTTAGATAGAAAGAAAATCATCTGTAAAAAGAAGGAAATGATCTGTAACAGTTTACCAAATTGAATGTTTTTCTCTTGTTCCAGATGAAAGTAACTGAGGAAGATCTATGGATTAGTACTTATGGCAGACTTTTCCAGAAGCTCTGCTCCTCTAGTGCAGAAATTCCTATTGGGATATATCGGACAGAGTCCCACATTTTCTCTACTTCTGAGGTGAGATCTCACACAAGATGTTAAATATCCATCTTCAATGTGAGACCACTTTTATTACAAATGAGTTTGTGGCTTATAGCAGAATATTGACACATAAATAATCAATTGTAGCATATAAAAATGGTTATTTACCTCATATGAGAATGATTGTTTTTGCTATTTTTGAACTTTTATAATGATGAGCATCCTGGTCTTAAAGGTAACCTGCTGTCTCCCCACCTCAGTCTCAGGTGTCAGTCAGCGTTGATGAGTGTGAGGATACGAAGGACAGGGGTGACGAATCTCAGAGCAACGACCCGTCAGATCACCCCCTGCTGAGAAAGAAGAGCATGCAGTGGGCACGGCGTCTGAGTAAGAAAAGTGTTAGGTGGCAGGGGGTGAACCGGGACTCGAGCAAGGACCACACCCAACGCATCGCTCAGCAGCGCCTCAACCTCTACCGACGCTCTGAAAGGGAAGAGCTGTCTGAGCTGGTCCGCAACCGCATGAGGCACCTGGGCCTCCCCACTTCAGGATATGGTGAGGATGGACTCATCTCTAACTTCTGGAACATATTCGGCTGAGCACTAGGGCTGAGAACTGTTTTTATAGTTGCTCAATGTCTTCATTTCTCAAACTTTTATGTCTGCCTCTGCTTAAAAGTTTGTCTGTTTCTTGTCTAACTGTTGTTTTTAGAAGACCTAACTAATCTGACAGCCAGTGACGTCATGAACAGAGTCAATCTGGGATACCTACAAGGTAAGCATTTAAGTAAAGATCAGGTAGAAATTAGTTCATAACTCTGATCTTCCTCTTCAATCAAATCCTGGTGTTTTATCCTAGTAAACTGGGATCTTTAGATTCCTCTCTACAATGCCTGATAAACACATGGAACACTCAAATTTAGGAAGACATAATAATATCTCATTTTCTACAGCTTAATTACAGACAAAAAAAACTTAAAGGTGCAATAAATGACATTCAGCCTCACTGGATGTCAGTAAACAACAAGGCCTGTTTGTTATGTAAAGATATAGTGTAGTAATAGCATCCTGAGCAGAGAATGAAGTCACACTCCCTCTGTGTGTGTTATCCAAGCTTCTCTGTTCTTTGTTTGGGTAGCTGGTCCGGCCGCACGACATGTTAGTGCATGTGAGCGTGCATGTTAGTGCATGTGAGTCCCTCCGTGTTCTCCACGTCCATTTCCAAGATGGTGGCCATGTCACAAACTTTGTCAAATTACAGCTAAACAGTACACTAAAATATGTTTCTGAAAACATTTGAGGTGAGAAACAGGCAATGCAGTAACAGAATCTTGATCCTTATTTGATCAGGACTGCCTAGTTTGTTTTGGTCTGAGATGTTGGTGCTCTAGTGCGACATCTAGTGCCTGAATGTCGTGTATTGCAACTTAAATTATAATTCACTAGAAGAAGAAGAAAGTCCCCACAGTCAATCAGTGGCTTAATCAGTTGATCAATACACTGCACCTTGAAATAATAAGGTTTTTTGCTAAAGGATAAACTTAAGATCTGGCAGCCGCTTACTTATTATCTAAAATCTGAACATTAATCATCTTAGAGAAGCCATATTGTTTTTTTCCATCATTTGTAGTGTGTGAATGTGTGTGTATGAGAGAGTTAACGATTCCTTAATATTTTTTATGTTGTATATTCTGTGTGTAAAACAAACCATCAATGTCACTTTTATTTTATGATGTTATATCCTTTTTACAATAAAACATTTTAAGAAATTTGATCATGAGATGCAGACTTTTCCCAGGTCACTGATTGGGATTATGTTTGTGTTTCAGATGAGCAGAATGATCACCAAAACACTCTGTCCTACGTCCTGATTAACCCTTCTCCCGACACCAGGCTGGAGCTCAATGACATTGTGTAAGTATTATCCCCTCATGTTGCTCCATGTATTGTCGATGACGTTTGAGTCAGTTCATACCCGTTTCATTATGAACAGACGTGCAAACCCATGAAAGAAAAAACACAAAAAAATTACTTTTTTGCCTGCACAAAGGTTTTTCAGATGTGTTTTGTGTATTTTTCAGCTTTCTTGGAGACACCTTCTTTGCTGATTTGTTTGCATGTGTTACATTGCTGTGTTGCCAGAAACTAGTCCAAGAGATAATGAAAGCAAAACAGTTTAATGGAAAAATCTGTTTAGTGACAATTTGGCTTAATACCATTCTGGTCCTATCTGATCTGCCTCCACTACCAACCAAACTCCACTACCTCTAACGGAGGCTAATGTGGAGGAAATATAATAGAAATTTAGATTCCGAGAACACTTTTCTTACACTGATCACCCTTCTCTGCAGTTCCCCTTAAATGTAAAGGGCATTTTAGCTCATTATTTTGGTTTTACAGCCCACAACCTTACTGTTTTGGTTCAGTCTCACCGCTCTCATCGTCCTCGTTTCTAGCACTAGGTAAGTAGTGTGAGCAAAA
The DNA here is from genome assembly GCF_914725855.1 of Thunnus albacares. Lineage (NCBI taxonomy): Eukaryota > Metazoa > Chordata > Actinopteri > Scombriformes > Scombridae > Thunnus > Thunnus albacares. The sequence continues at coordinate 10,646,422 of NC_058123.1, forward strand.
AGGCTCTGATAAAGCAACCGTATGCTATCTGGTCAGCACTAAACAGCAGACAGACAAAGTTACCAACTAACTGCTTAAGATTTAGATATTTACCTAAGAAGTTGGTAGAAAGCAAAACAGAGCTAAAAAGAGTGGATATTGGACTTTTTCGTCAAGTGGCCATAAACATGACTCCATGTGAATACTAATATTCGTCTGTGTCTGCTGGATATGTAAAATAGGCTATTGTTTGCTAACACATTAGCCATAAACATGATTATATGCTAATATTATGCTTACAGCTGTGAAAACACTTATAAAAGAATGGACGCCAACAATTTTGTAGCATATTGTTATGGGAAAATTATACGTTTACAATGAAACAACATCAATTGTAATACAACAGCTGAGGAAGGAAGGCAGTTATTTAGTATCCATCCATGGATGTTTCCTGCTCATGATAGAGGGTGGTGAGTGCATCCCGCAGTTTACCTGTTTATTTAGCTCCTCTTCTTTAATGTGGAGTGCCCGTCATGGCTGTGACTTTGTGTTGAATTGATGCACGTGTTTGTCTCAGTTCTTCATCTGCCCTTCTGCTGTCTCTCTATCTCTCTCTCTCTCTCTCTCTCTCTCAGGTACTTGATTCGTTCGGACCCTCTGGCTCACGTTCCTGAGGAGCCTCCTGTCCACAGCAGCAGTCTGAAAGAGAGACAGGAGTCTTGCACAGACACCAGAGAGGACACCCAGCTCTGATACCGCGCTGAACTTGGTTCACTTCCTCCTAATCAGCCCACTTTGGCTTTCCTGGAGGCCTCGTCGCGTCCATGCAGATCCAGTCTGAAAGAGGGCAGTTTGTGCTGTAATGTTCCAGCACTGCAGTCTACTACTGTATTATATGAGTGCCTACTGTTTGGCAGATGACATTTGACATCATCTGTGACATTTTCATTCTCTTGCCACAGACATCGTATATAAGAATGGTGTATTCATTTCTATGAAAGCGCTTTCAGATGAGCAGTCGGGGACCAGCTTGTTAACACATGATTGCCGCTAACTGAAGGGATTTCAGTCAGGTCTGTTGTCCCTGCAGTGTTACCCTTGGTTTGGCTTAATCTGATTCACCAAACAAAAGAATTAAGATCACAGGACCACCTTTATGCTTTTTATTGTCATGAGGCCTCCTGAAATTCAGGTTTTTGGGTTGTAGCTCCCTCAGGAAAATTTGAACATCAAGATCAGATGTTTTGAGATGCAGGGGTTGGTGACTCTGACCAGGATTAAATCGGGCATTATCAGTCATTTCTTGACTTGGGTAGGTTGTGCACTTTATGAAGAGATTACCAGAAACCAGATGCACATACAGTACAGTATTCTAAAATTTCCTAAACAGTACACACCAACCTATTTACCACCCGTTGCATAAAAACAAATATAACCTTCAACACTATGTGACTTAAATGAAATATGTCCATTAAAGCTTTCATTTAAAGCTTAATTTTTGTAGCTGAACAATAGAAGTAGTTATTCAGTGCTGTAGAGTCCTAATTAGTACGTAATGTACAAACAATGATGGTTACTTATATGTTCGCTGCAGTACATTTCTTTAGGTTAGATGAGGTTTTGCACTTCAAGGACTTAGTTCAACCCTTTAAACAGGCCGTGCCATATAATCAATATTGTGCCATAAAGGATTTATTTGATGTTTACTATATTAGTCATCAGAGAACCTAATTTGTCTTTCAACGCTGTTCAGTGAAAGAATTTGCTCATTAATTTCACATTCGTGGCTATACGGGCGAGGTATGTATTTTGAAAATGCTACATCTTGTACACAAGAAATCTCTCTTTGACTTCGTACATATTTAAATGTTGAAAATAAGTGTACTTCAGTATCATTTTATTTTGCACATTAAAGTGCAATATGATGAAAAAACCTGCTGAAACTGTTTTGAGTTGGATAATAATTTAGTCTTAGCGTTGCTAGCGTTCCTTGGATGGATGGATGGATGTGGATAATTGGTACGATTTTAAGATGAGCTATCCCAATTCAACTCTCACTACTGACATTGTCTTCTCTACATTTAATTATGTGAGAGTTCATTTATGTGTTACTAAACAGAGCAGACAAGGTAAAGGATTGTCATTTTCAAACAACGTAACGTGACTCCTTTCCTAATGAGGTTGACTGACTGAAACATCACATTTTTTTAGACTAAAGGTCTGTTTTGTATTGTTTCTGAGTTTCACTTGGCATTAAACCTTAAAGACATTGATGAAAATACTGTAACTGAACCCTTTGCATGAAGCAAATAGTCAGAAATATGCCAGTTGAATGTCAAAGCTATATAGTATTCATCTTTACACATTTAAGAAGTTTCTGTTCATACGTCTCGTCAATCAAGCAAACAATTACTGTAAAATATGTTGTGAAAAATATTCAGATCCATTCCATGTTTTCCATTTATTTGTTATATATTTAACATTACAGTCCTTTTTGGGGTTCTGGAGACTCTAGGTCTTCTTTAACAACTCAAAAACCATCTTTAACATTGTTTTACCACCTTGATACTTCATGACTTCTTACTTGTGTGAGAACTGCTATGATTTTTAAATGTTGACATGTTTCAGTAGTTCGCTACAGACAACTACTTCTGTTTGAGGTCTCAGCCGTAAAACGTGGTTAAATACAGTGTATCTGTGATTGGTGTTGACAGAACTTTTTTGGAGTTTTGTAACAGTTTGTTCATAAGAGGTCCATGTTAAACCTCTCTGGGGTCTATTTAACCCTCAAGCATAAATAGCATCACTATGACGGATAGCAATGTACATTTCTTTGTCTGTGAATGAGTTTTTGCCAAACAAAAGGATTGTGTGTTTGTTTATGCCTAGCCCATATAACATATAAAACATGAAATATTTCCTTATTTTGAATTATAATAAAGCTTTATGGTCATTTTGATAGGTCCGGTTTGTGGCAAAGGGACAAGTTACCACTTTTTTCTATATGATGGGATTTAAAAGGTCAGAAAAAAATATTTCAAGGAAAAAAATTGGTTGATTTTGGTTGGCAATTATTATTTTTACACATAGCAATGTCAACAAAACACAAGGGTTAATGTAAAATGTGTGATTTTTTTTGCCATCACGAATCATTCAGAAATCTGCAAGTTTATTAAGATTCAGATACAGAAACCTCACTTGCTTTATGTATTCAGACAATGTTTCAGGACTCTGTAGAGTCACTGTTCACAGTGGTTACAGCTGTGTTACAAGAGAAACTGTACAACCAGTCTAAGGTCATGTGCAGTCTAGAGCTTTTAAAAGACATTTCTACATTTGGCTCGGTGTCAGTATTCCTGTAATCCTGACTATGTGTCCCTGCCACTGAGAAACTTCTCATAGCATAATGCTGTCACTTCACTGTAGAGACAATTTTATCCAAGTAAGGAGCAGCGGCTTTTTTGCCACATGCAGCACCAGGCAATCAGGCCAGACAGTTCAATTTTTGTGTCATTAGGCTATAGAAAATTTCAGTTTCTTTAAGTGTTGTTTGCTATCTCCAGTCTGGCTGTAATGTGTGTTTTAGTCAAAAGTGGTTTTCAGTCTAGACACTATAAAGGACTGATTGATAAAGTGCTGCAGAGTGTTTCTCTTCCTGGCTGCAGGTTTTTACCCTCTTTGCAGAGTTATTCTGAAATTATTAGAAAGGTTGTTGGGTTCTTTTTGACAACTCTTGTTAGTGCAGGTTAAAGAATATGGCTGGACAGCAAGCCTCAGGAGAAGAGTCGGTGGTTTTGACAACCAATTTCATAATGATGGAGCGCATTATAATTCTTGGAAGATAATTAGCCACATGGCTCTATTAACGTGTTAGTCTGTTGGTCTAGTCTGAAATATCTCAACAATTATGGATCCTTTTGAAATTTGTATAAAGACATTCATGGTTCCCACAGGATGGACTGTAATAATTTAAGTGAACCCTGAGTAACTTTTCATCCAGCGCCATCATCAGGCTGAAGTTTTACCCTTAAACATTCACAACAGCCTCAGCTGTATTTGTTTTCAGTGCTAATTAGCTAACATGCTACACTATGATGGTGAATGTTAATTGTTATTTTTTCTTATCATTTGACTCAAAGCATGAGTGACATACAGATTCACAGAGGTGCTAGCATGGATAATGTTGCACAATTTGAACTCAGAGGTCTACAGACAATTCTTTCATGGCTTCATTTTTGCTCTTCTCTGTGTTGAGACGTGTAGGGCTTAACATACACACGTGTGGGCCTTTCTAAATCCATACAGGCTGCAGTCATGACCAGTCAGTTTAATCTGGCACACAGCATGCAAGTCACAAAGCGACAAATTATGTCCAAGGAAAGAGCACACACCTGAGTTTAATGTAGATAGTTACATATACTGTATGGGTGTGATGCTGAGGTGCATCAATAGCTGTACACTAAACTATGTTGTGTAAAGAAGACAAAAACTTTCAAGGTGAAACAGTTGATGAAAGAAAGAAGAGTGAAAACATTGATGGAAAAAGGAAGGAGGGAGGTGATTGAGGTAAGACGAGAGTTACAGATCTGGCTGGAGAAGAGGTCTAATCAGACAGCTTAAGTGAGAACACCTGTGTGGTTGTACTGTGGGTGTGCAGGGACTTGATGAGTGGATGAATAAACAGCTAGCTGGGACACCTCAGTGAGCCATTGTTAATGTTATTAGTGACACTTGTGCTTTTCCTGAAAAAGGCCTAGGAATGAACAACAGTAATCTTAACAGTGTGTAGGAATGATTTATGCCCCAAACGGTGTGTGTGAGAAGGTATGACTATGCATGGGCTGCAAGTAATGATTATATCCATTATCGATTAATCTGTCAAATGTTTTTTCAATGAATGAGTTTGTCATTTTGTCTACAAAATGTCAGAAAATAGTGAAAAATGGCCTTTAGAATTTACCACAGCCTAAGCTGATGTCTTCAAATGTCCTTTTTTGTCCGACCAACAGTCCAAAACCCAAAGATATTAAATTAACCATCATAGACGACAAAGTAAACCATAAAATCTTCATATTTGAGAAGCTTGAGGTTTGGCATTTTTGCAAAAACAAATGATTGCTGATTAATTTTCTGCCAATCGACTACTCTGTTGTAGCTTGATAACAGTGTGTAGTAATAATAATGTGTGAAAGTCAGTATGGTTCCTGACCTCACTCACTCACCCTTTACCTCCACCATATCCAGTAAAGACAGACAGAAGGGGAATAGTCACTTTTATACAGCAGACATTTTGACTTGTCACGACAGGAAAAGCACAGGTGGAACTGATAACATTAACAAAGCTAAATAGGTTTCAGCCATTGTCAATGATATTAATTTCAACTGTGTTTTTATTGTTCTGACATGTCAAAATGTAAAAAGGGGTCATAGAAAAAAGGAGGAAAGTGAAATAGGAGGGCAGACTGAAATAAAGAAGAGGAGTGAGTGAGGAAGGAACAGATGAACATACACACAAAAATACCATAGACCACTAAAACTTCAAACATTTCATCAAAAAACGTACCTAGTTGCATTTTATTATATATCTTCAAAATAAATTAACATACAATAGAACACAATGAAACAAGACTCATAACATCTCTGAAAGCCTGTAACAGAATAAACCTCAAAATAGTGCCTGCTTTTTAGTAAACATAACTTGTACATAACGTACAAAAAATACTACTCAAAAAATGTACAAAATGCAGCAAACAAATATCAAGTATTGTGCAGTTTCCCCACCGCATTAAACCAGCCGCTGACAGTCAGTCATTACAGGGAAAATTACTAGTGCTGCCAGGCAGCGTGTTGAGCGCCAGAAGCTACATTAAAATCGTATGTCTCACCAGAGGCCAGTGAGCAGATAATGAGTAGCAAACAGCTCAGTGGCATAGCTCCGTCCATTTTGGTTCAGCAATACGAGCCAGTCAGGGATCTCAGATGGCTCGTCTGGGTGGTGGAGTATAAGTATAAAGTTAATACAATATAATGCACTACTGATAAGGTATAATGCACTGAGTCTCAAAAGCGCCTCCTGTCTGGAATAAATACTAGTACAATTTCTCCTACTGTAAAAACAACATTATTTTAAGACTTCTCTTCCACCAGAACAGCAGCACACAGCTCCAAAACTGAAAAAAAAAAAAAAAAGAAAAGAAAAAGAAAGAAAATGTTTTGTTGCTTTGTTCCATTTTTCTGTTACATTACAGAAGTTTTAAAGCATAATCAAGAGAGTAAACACATTCAGAGCTGAGTGCACAAGTGGTGCAAACAGCTCTCCTCTAACACAAATACTCACACACTTCCCCAAACACACTAAATAGAAAAACAAGACTTGACCACATACTAACATCCATTCCATACTTAGATTTAAAAAAAAAAAAAAAAACGTTTGTTCAAAGCTCCCTCTTCATGAAAGCACTGACCAGGAGTAGTAAATGGTGAATAAATAGGGGCTCTGTATGTGGAGCCTGGATTTATCACAGCAGTAGGGTATTTTTTTGCCAAGCTGTTATAGCAAACTTTTTCAGTCAAAAATCGAGTGAACGTTCACCACAGTCTGTCTGTAGTTGCTGTAACTACATACACCGTATGAAGATTCAGTAGTATTCAACTTGAGGGTCCATTTCCTCTTCAGTGCTACACAACAATCAGTCCATCATCAATAGTGCCAATTTAATGTAGGACGTACCTACAAATTATAACACAAAAGTGTGACATGCAAAATAAAATGGTAACAAAACAAAAAGAAAAAAAACATTGCAGTGCATTCAGTTGGCAGGTGTTTCGTATTCTCGCACTGCTCCAGACTGACATCTCCATTTATGAGAACATGTCGTACCCCTCCCACTTGCACTAGCTGGCTAACGCCACTGTCTAATAACACGTCAGTCACATGATCATGTGTCAGTCATCTCCATGATTATTGGGTCCTGCCCAACAGTACTAGATAGAACAGAAACTGTCACAAGTGTCCATCTCTCTTTTTCCTTCTCTCCTTTCTCACTTCCTCCGTGAGCTCCCTGGTCTCTTGACCTGCCAGAGGTGATTGTGGATGGTCAGGGCGTCCACGCTGACTGACACGGTCTTGGCAGGGATGACGGTGAACTGTTTGCGGTCCGAGCTGTATTTGTAGAGCTTGTCGATCATCTTCCGGCTGATAGAGCGCGGCCCTGTGCCCGTGAATTTGACGATCTCCTCAGTGTCCGGCGAGTAACTGTAAATGGCGCGGAACTGGCACCCGCCGTCACGGAAAAGGATGATCAGGTGATTGGACTCGCACTTTTCCAACTCCTGTGATCAATCAGTTATGGAACATAATTACTAAATATGGAAAAACACAACTCAGAAACATAACTGTGTAAGAACTAAATCTGCATTTGCCGCAACTGACACAAAAAACACTGATGATTTTAGAAAAGTATGAATTATCCTTCACTTATTCACAATCAATAAATTAATTTCAAGTGATCACACTGACCTCCAGAATAAAATTCTTCTGGCCCTCATTGACCTTTCCAGCCAGGCAGCAGTGTGCGATGGCATTGATGATGATTGGCTTGTTGGACTTGGAGCTTGGCTCCTTGAAAAGTTTCGGACCTTTAACAAACAAAACATAACAAAGAAATTAATGAGAGAAATGCATACACATTTTGCAAGTGTTTAAGGGAATAGTTCAACATTTTGGGAAATATGCTTATTCACCTTCTCCCTGAGAGTTAGAAGAGAAGATCGCTACAGCTTTAGAGTGGTATCGACCTTCTCATCTAACTCTCAGCAACACTTGAAAGCTTACTGCACAAAAGTTTTTTTGCTTTGTGATGGTAACAATACATTAAAAACATTGGTGTTATATGAATAAATAGGTTTTTCTGCATTACTGCTCACCATTGTACTCTGCTGAAGTGATGGAAGAGGCTATGGAGCCGCTCTCCCAGTCCCTCTCCATGTTCCTGCTTGATGCTCTGCTCAGCAAAGGGAATGACTCCACAGAGCACACGGATCCAGCCCTGGAAGATGCAGTCATTAGTGAATCAAATGACTACATTGATACAAGAGATGGGAACTGATTATCTTGTCAGGACCTAAACATTAAACAGGATGTCTCACCTCTGTGACTCTGCCCCGCCAGAGATGACACTATCTGCCTCAGTAGCCAACGACAATGTGGATCCTCGATGACTGCAGCTCAGATCAGCTGAAAGTCGCAGACAGCAGGACTTATTACCAGTTACTTTACTAAATAAAACAGCAGTGTTTGTCAAGCCATGCCTGTTCCATTTCCACATGACAAGCAGTGAGCCAAATCCTGTGATGTTACTCTAAATACCAACAGATCTTTAATCTATCAATCAAACAACCCTGTGATTATGAAAAATCGATCATAGCCAAATCAGACTTGGATTTTAAACCCCTGAAGGATTGTTTCATTAGCTATTTTTAATAGATGTGTATGCTTGATGTCACATCATGCAGAGCAGGTTAGAAGGTTCACCTCCCCTGCAGCCTGCTGCTGAGCCCTGGGCTTTGATCAATATGGACACCTTCAGAGAATGACCTGCACAACACACAGGTGCACACTCAGAGCATGACAAACAATGTAAACAAGTGAAGTGAATGGATATTATACACACACAACAGCCTATTTGATTATACGACAACATGTAGACAAACAGACTGGACAAACAGACAAAAATATAAGCTGTTGAAGAGCTAAAGGTGCACTTACGTGTGGTGGATCCTTTGGAGAGGCTGTTGGACTCTTCGCGGTGCAGTGACTTGGGCCTGCTCCTGCGGGATTTAGTCCGTGGGCGAGGCTTGACCAGACCCTGCTCCTCCATCAGCGCTTGCTGCTTCCTCTGCAAGTATTCCTGCTTTATTAGCTCTCGCCGCGCTTTCTCCTCTTCTTTACGAACACGATCCTCTTCTGCCTTACGCCTTCAAGAAAGGAGTGAGTCAAATACAGTATACACCCCCATACACACGAATCCACCTTAGACAATTCCTTATCCATATAATTAGTGTGTGTGAAAACATACCTGGCCTCATCACGTTTAAGCTCGCTCTCTACTTCTTGCTGCTGTTTGCGAACTCTCGCCTCTTCAGCTTTGCGCTGCTGTTTGAGGAGGAAGGCAGCACGACGCTTTGCCATTTCATCTTCTGCCTTCCCGTCATCCTGGAAGACAGAGAAGAGTGCTCATCATTTAGTTAGTAATTATGCTTCACAGATGGTACTCTTCTCTTTACACACCACTTCACAAGTTTACACATGGAAACACACATAAAAATGCAGATATCCTGAATTTTACCTTAAAGAAGAAGCCTAGTACATTCCTCTGCTCGCTATCTGCTGCGCAGTCTGTAACATCTGTGCTGCCATCCTCCACTGGATCCTTAAGCTCTGACAAATCGACCTCAATCAGTTGACCCTTGACCCTGGTAGTCTCATCTCCACCCATGGCCTCTGTCCCTGAGTTGCCAACGTAGTTCTCTTCTGGCTCTGCAGCCTGTGACAGAGGTTTGGGCGTATTGGAGATGACTGGCGGGTCCTGTGATTGGGGTTTGTCTGAGAACCGTGTAGTTCCCTCTCCGGTGCTGCGTTGGTTGGGGTCCTCATGGACTCTGAAGGTGGTATTTCTCACACTGTTTCTCTCTAACCTGGAGCTCTCAACAGTTAACCCTGTCTCCTGCCCTCCACCGGTATTTTCTCTAGGAGAAGGCGTGCATTGACTGTCGGACTTGATCGAAGCCGTCTTGCTGTTCTCGTTTATCTGCTTTCGCTCTGAGGCTTTGTTGCGTTGGCTGGAGCTAAGCTTGGGAGGACGGCGAGCGGGAGCAGAATTGCTGCCACTGATATCGACAAAGTGAACTGCATACGATTTGGATTCTGAGGTAGAGGGTGATGTTTGTATTGTGTTGAGAGTTGTGCTAGGGTCTGATTGTACGGGTTCTGGCGGAGAGGCCACGCTCTGCTTCATCAGCCGGTCTTGCTGTAAGGAGAGTTGCATCATCTGCTGCTGAATTGAACTAATAGCTTCATTGAGGAGATCTATGGAGCGGGAACATTCATTCATGTCAGGTTCAGCCACATTATCCTGGGACAAGGTGTTCAACCTGTTGTCTCTGTTTATCTGTCTTCCTTCTGTTTGACCTGCCTTAGCCTGGACCTTCAGAGCCTCAAGACAGGAGTCATCCTTGCAGGACTGGGTTTTCAATTTACTCCTGTCAGCATCTTCTAGTTCTGAGGAGGGGGAGTGTTTCAGGGGCAGGGGAAGTGTGTCACTCTTCCCTCCACCCTTCTTCACAATGTTTAAGAACGCAGCTTTCCCCAGCTTTAGTCGCTGCCGTGCAGATAGGGTCTCCATCTTCTTCTTCTGATACTCTATAGCACGTCTTTGCTCTTCTAGCTGCATGTGCAGTTGCAGCAGCTCTGAAGGCACTACTGATGGACTCACCATCATATTCTTCCCCAACACTGAAGCAGGCTCCTTCCCTAGCCAGCCGGAGCTGCCCTCACTCCTCAGCTGCCAGGGAGGGCAGGGGTTGATCTCCGAGCCATCTGGTGTGGTCTTCTGGGAGCTGCTGGTACTTGAGAATCCATCGCGGAGGGCAAGTTTAAGGAGCTTTCTCTCTGCAAAGCTGGTCATTTTGACACTGGCGCTACCTGAAGCGCTGCAGCTGCTCGCCCAGGATGCTGTACTGAGGCAAGGGCTAGACCGCCCGCTGCCGTCTTCCTTATCATCCCGCTCACTCACCTTTGAGTCTTCTCTAAGCTTGGCTGACTCACCCTCTCCCTCTACAAATTCACACACCTCACCCTCTTCTAAGAACTTTCCCTTTCCTCTCTTCACCACCTCTTTAGCCAGCTCCATCTGATCATCATCCTCATCATCTTCCTCAAGGTCTGCAATGTCTGAGTCAGAGTCGAGCCCTACGTCCATCCCAGAGGAGAAAGGACTGTGGTGGTCTGGCTCTCCTGACAAATGAAGGAAAAAGCCTTGGGGCTGTTTCTTCCCAGTCTGAGAGGTGCCCGTCGACCCTTCCGTGGGTGGCCTGAGAGAGCTTGTGACTGATTCTACCACAGGTACGGGTGTAAAAGCGCCTCTGTTTGACTCAGACGCTAGGGCTTTTCTCTGTGAGGTGCTTGGGACACTGGCGGTTGTTTTCCTGTAAGCTAGCGCTGCTCTAGAGCGACTCTCACCACTCTCCTCCTCCTTGTTCAGGCTGATGCTCTTCTCTTTTGCTGGCTTAGGGACGGCAGGCATCAAAGGCTCCAGATAGTAGCTGTCTGCCTGGTGGTCTGGAGCAAAGGGACTCGTATCAAGGCAAGGAGAGCAACGACTATTAGAAACCCTTGGGGTGGAGGTTGAACTCTGGATTTCCAGCTCATCCTGCTCCATGTCGCTCCCAAGTCGATGTCGGGGAAACACTGAAGGGTGGATAACAGCAACCAGCTCCTCCTCCTCTATTTCCTCCTCCTCATCCTCTATGCGAATATGACTAAGCAGGCTTTGACCAGTGAGTCTGTGTTGAGGCAGTGTTCCTGACCCCAGCATGTGTTTAGGGGTAATACTCATAATGTTAGAAGCCAAGCTGTCTTTGCTGATGGAGCGAGCGATGCTGATACTGTCTGCGTCATCCTCCAGAGGGAAATGCAGGGCATAGGGCTGTGATAAAGGCCTGGACAGGGACAGAGGGAGTAGGGAATAGGATTTAAGTGAGCTAAGTGTAATAAATCAAGAAATAAAGAAATCGTCTGTTATAGCTGTACCTGCTTCTAGATTAAATGGAGTAACTGTGAAGCTTGTAATTAAACGGCTCACCTCTGCCTCCTCTCTGGCCAGGCTAGTACTGATCCCTGATGCTGCCCATCCGGACGAGTCAGAGAGTTGGACCGATTTCTCAGCTCTGTACAAAGAAAATATGATCAGTATTAGGAAATGAATGAACACTTTAACATGCAATATTAATGTTTAATTTCAATGTCCTAAAGTTGAGGAAGCTAGAATATAAAACTGACTCCAAAAGAATCTGATATAAAAGAAGAAATGTTACGTTACATCTCTAAACATTGCAGTGAACTCAGACCAAGACAGGATCAGTTATTCAAGTTATTAAAAACCCCTCTGCTTTAATTAAAAACTTATCAAGTACATTGTTTTATGTTTGAAGTGGACAGACAAGGAACATACAAGAAAACAACAGACACATTTAGATTACAATCAGAATATCTTTCCCACTCTGTATCTTCCCCCTCCCTCCCTTTTCTCTGCCCTCAAGCCTGTCCATAAATGTGATTAAATAAGGTTTGAAGAACTTTGTCATTGGAGTCAGCAAACTCAGTCAGCACTGGTGCCTAAGTAAATATTGTTTTACATTACCTGAAGTGTCATCCTCAATCCCCTTCTGTTGTCTCTGTCTCAGTGGCAGTAGAGAGTGAGATGGGCTTGATGAGCGTGGTTTAGTGCTGTTAGGGAAATACAGAGATGTTTGGGTTTACAATTAAATCTGGTTTGATTTCTAAAATGTTATCATATAGTGAAAGATTTGCTTTAAAAAAAGGTTACTCTGCATCATGGCAATTTACAGTTTTTTTTATGAATAGGTCACATTTTTGATAAAAAGGAAGAGCATGTGATAATGTAATAATGTAGTGTGAAAAAGTACATTAATCAATGAACCAGTAACTTGAAAGTAAAACGGGTTCTGTGTGGCGTTCCTGAAAAACACAGTTACTGTATAATACCTGATGTCAGGGCTTGGGGGCGTGGTCAAGACGTCAGCAGAATTTGATGATGTCAGGAAACTACGTTTAGTGACGTTGGAGATGGGTATATGACTTCGAGAGCTCTTAGGCTGCAGCAGCAATCTCACTACAAAAATTGGAGAAGGGGATATTAATCATTAGAAGAAATCCTTTAACACTGTTTAGCATTTTTAAATAAAAGATCCATTGGCAGTTCAATAAATGACAAAACAATACATCAAGAGAGTGTACTTTACCATCTCTGATTTCCTGAAGGTCCCTGGGCTGTACAAAATCTGGCTTCACAATCTCACACCACCAGAAGAGCTCAGCAATGAACACCATCACATTATTCTGCAAGATACAAGGTCAAGCTCAGTAGCAAGGCACATCAATGAATATTGGGTTGTGTTGCAGTCCATATTTTTATATTACAATGGATCAAATGACTGTGTATGTGAAAGGGGTCATTTATTGTAACAAATCCAACCTAACTCTGTAGTTACAGAGCCTCTCGGCTTATCTTTAAACTCTTTGTTTTGGTTTTATGGTCTGCAGTTTTACTGTTTAGATTCATTCTCAGTAATCTTGTCAGCATCATTTTCAGCCACAAAAAGCTCTGATAAACTGATAAACTTCTCGTGTTGAAAGGAAAGTTAGGTGAAGCTACTGTCCAGCAAACCTCCGCATTGAATTTGATGGAATATTTAACACAATTTGTTTCCTTAGTAAATTAACCCATGTGTAGATTTGCATGTTAATAAGCATAGTAGAATGATCTGGGCATTTAACATAGCAAAATAGAGATAAAGGAATATTGGACTTTTTCAGGTGGACACATCCACGACACCAAATAAATGCTCAATTTTCCCCCTGTCATCTGGATCTGTCAATATAGGCCCGTGTGTTTACATGTTTACCATATCAACTTTATAAGGTGATAATATGTCAGTGTTGTGTTTACATCTTCTTCTGTTGCCTGCAAGTGTCCAAAAAAAGCAATTAATGTAGGTTTAAGGTATTTTCTGTGTTTTTTTTTGGCTCACCCTCAGCACTGGTGGGGAATACAACATGTCCTCAGGCTTCATATAGAAGCACTTGTTCAGGTATTCATTAGAGAACTCCTTCAGTAGCTGGAGGTTGTACATGCTGTCTGCTATGGAGGGGACCTCCTTCAGACAGATATCTGCAAGAAACAGCATGCATAGAACGGTCAACACTATCAGGTACACAATATGTGAGTGAACAGGTACAGTATCTAATGCTTTTCCTCAGTGGATTTAGTAGTCTAGTGTTACCGTACCTTCCAGTCTGATGAGTTCTGGGCAATAGAAGTGGATCAAAGAAAGCAGTGCCGAGCCGTCTGAAATATCCTTCAACAGGTCGTCCAACAGGGGGAAGTGTTGAAGTGTCCGACCTGACAGGTGATCTCTGCGATAACGCACCTACATGGCCAGAGAGGGCCAGAGTTCAGATAAAGTTCATAAATTATCTTATCAGAACAGAGTCACATGACCACTTGTCACATGCAAACACAACAATTAGCACCTTGTAAAAAATGTTTTATTCATTTATTACTTTCTAGCTCTCTCTAACATATATACCGTAGAGTATGTGTTTGCAACTGGCATCTAGTTCTTGTTGGTGTTTATCTTCTATCAGTTAAAGGCAGATGGAGCTTTGCAAAGTCTTTTAAAGGAGCATCTTGTGCATTATGTGGTACATTAATAGAGTTTGTGTTTTCACTCAACTCTCAGAAATGTTAATCACTTTCAGGTACAATAGACTAAAATCTGTTTAGTAGCTGGTGCATGTGATAAATGATTTAAAAAAGGGAAAAACACAATAAGTGAGAGGATGAAATAAAGAAAATGGTCAATGGTGAGTACATTACCACACGAGAGAACTCCACAGGCTCCAATAAGCAATGGGCCAGAGCATGCAATATATCAGGCTGGTGAGGGAAAAATGAGATGATTGGGAAGAAGTTAATGAAATGAGGTGAGCCATGACTGGATGAGAGGACATGAGCCATGTAAACACTGGCTCCATACAGGTTGTCTATGGCGACAATGAGTTATAAGTGCCTGGTAATTCATCAGGTTTCAGGTTCGCTCAACAGAAATCAACAAAAAAGAAAGCATACAGGGAGTATAGTGGTGCGTGTGGGGAGGGGAAGGTGATGAATATGAAACTCAGCTGAAAAATGCAGGAACTACCAAAGGTTTCATGCAAGGTAAAAAGCATATAAGCAAGGAAATAGTTTTGTGAGTGTGCTGTTTCTTCCTTTGCCACTAAGGGGCACTGTGTCATCTTCACTGTATTTAAATAACACATCATTCTTTATAAAACTGGTGATAATTCATGCCTGGCTAATTTATTGTTTGGCCTATTACAGTTTATTTTTACTTAAGCTGTCACATTGTGCTGTCCAAGCTGACACTGACATATATACACACTTAAAAGACACACACACATACACACACGCACACATATTAGTGGTTGCTACGTCGGTTGCACTTACAGGTACAAGCTTCCAGTACCATTTGGAGGGAGACTAGTATCCAAGAGGCAGGAAGGGAAGGAATTTAGGGGGAGACACAAACAGGAAGAGCAGCAGACAAGTCAAGGGTCAGATACAGTGACAAGGAATCAGATAATCCCCAGTTACCATGGAGACAGATCTGATTTTAAAGGGTTAGGCTGAATGAGTCAAGAATATGTAGTTTAACAGAGAATAGGGAAATGAAGAAATAGCAGTATAGGACTACAGAACTCAGAACTACAGACTTTGCTTACACTTGTCTGTCGATAATATTCCTTTTCTGATTGGCTGATAGGAACCAAATCACGCCATGGCTTAAAAATTGTGTTTGAATCTGTGATCAGAGGGTGACGTGAGGTGCTCATCAGATCACAGTGCAAGCAAGATCTGATGACAAAACCTACACACGTGACAGTTAATGCACCCAGTGAGGACAGGATACATCATGCGAGTGAAATCACAG
This sequence comes from Thunnus albacares, assembly GCF_914725855.1. Classification (NCBI taxonomy): domain Eukaryota; kingdom Metazoa; phylum Chordata; class Actinopteri; order Scombriformes; family Scombridae; genus Thunnus; species Thunnus albacares. The sequence continues at coordinate 10,662,193 of NC_058123.1, forward strand.
CCAGGAGGACAATAGACAAAGGCAACAACATCTCTAAAGAAAGACAGTGTTTAACAGAGAGGAGCTTCTTTCTGAAGCAGTGAAAGAAAGAAAGAAAGCGACAAAGAGAGAAGGCAATACCTTCTGGTGACTGGGTGACTCCAGCAGATGTTGCTTCATTTTCATCTCTTTTTCTGAGATCTCCCTCATCTTCATGTTCACCTTTAAGCGACAAAGATACGACAAAGGTCAACACAAATGAAAAAAATGAATGAATGCACAAATGCAAACGGGGACACATGAATGTTTGGTTCTTACCTTGTTGATCCAAAAAACCATCGCATCTTCCAGGTCAAAAGGCAGCTCCTTGGAGGCACTGAAGTTCGAAAAACGCTTGACACTGGACACAACCTTCTCGATGCTGATCATCTCCACTGTGTAGGCCATCATCAGGGCATCAATGAGATGGATGTGAGAGCTCTGGAAGAACACAATAAACAGGAAAAGACTATGAGTTGTCTTTGAATGTAACAACAGGAAGACTATTTTGGATTTGATGGGTTTTACTATACAATGACGTATCCTGCCCCATGTCGTGATAAGCAAATAATAGATTGCTGCTTCTTTTCCATGCATTCAACTCTCATTAAACATATGCTACAACGTCAATCATGTTTTCACACTTCATACATGGCTTTAAGGATAAGTTTGCAATAATGGGTCTGCAGAAGGTCAAATATGCAAGAAAGAACAGTGTTCCTTATGTGGTTACATTGTAGTTACATATAAGATTAAACAGTGATGATTTCAATGGGATTTCTGACTATTAGATAAGAATACTTAGATCATTATTTAGTCAGAGATTATTAGGCTTTTACACTTCACTTAAATTAGAGTAGTATCATCAAGTGAACTGGCAACCTACACTTGCCATCTGGCAAACAGCTAATGTGACTTTTCTTGCAAAAGCCAAATGTGAGCCAAGAGAAATGGGATAAATAATGCACCAGTCGACTAGACTGTTTCGCAGGTTTTAGAGGGCGTAACTAAAATATTCATGAGGCAAAATGAACCAAAAGGCACAGCATTTTTCATTTAATATGAACCCACTACTAAGACATACTGTATTAATCATATACTACAGGTGTGAAGGCACAAAAGCAAACAAGGCTGGCTGATAAACTGCAGTTTATGTTGCATTTATGAGAGTTGTAAAGTGTCAATATGAATGCAGTTTCAGCTCAAATGGAGAGACCAAAGAGACTCAGATACACCCATTAATTAGTTTTCTCTAAAACTTCAAAATCAAAAATCAAAGTCATCTTTTGAGAAAGAGTTCTTGATATTCAGGTGATGTTTCCTTGTAGTGAAAATGCCTTTTAAGTAAAAAGAAATCCAGGTACCAGGCTTCCAGCAAAACAACAAACACAAGGACACACACACTTATGTATGCAGTATCTCTACCATACCCCTTTGCCTTTTTGTGCCATTAAAATACTGTGTGTGAGTCATAAATGAATGACAGTGAGTCAGGACAAGGACTTTCTATCTTTTCATGTGTGGGCTAGTAAGGATTTTGCTTGTAGCAGTCTGTAAGCCCTGCCCTGTTTCCATGGCAACTCAGTGATGAAGCATCTCTTATATCGTGGTTGGAAAAACACCTTTTGGACTGTGTGTTATAGATAGCAGATAATAATACCTATATGTACTACTAGCACTTTAATTAATTTGCTGATATCATTTTAGATGTTTAGATTAAACCACCCACCATCTTTATGGGAGCCGAGCTGAGATCCAGATTGGAGACTGGTGTGTTGTCGGTCTCCAGGACATAGATGCCTTTCCTGGACAGGGCCTGGATGACAGACTGGTGGCTGTGGAGCGAGGCTGCCTGCTCAGCATGCAGGATGAGCCCACACACCCGGCAGTAGAGCTCTCCAGATAGCAGCAGGTGGATGATGGGGGGCTTGATGTGCTCCTGCTCATACTGGTCAGTGTAGAACGGGTCCCGCAGGTCTGCAGGGATGTGATCTGGAAAGAACAATGATGGCAAGCATAATGTATTATTAAATTAATGTCTACCTGAGGGTTTGAACCTATTAAAGTTGTATTCAGTCACATATCAGACCATGCATCCACACTCAAACTAATGTTGCATAAACACGTGTCCACCAATGCCTCGCCATGTTACATAACAGAAAATCTCCCCAGGACACAGACTTGCAAGGTATTAGACTGTCTAAGAAGAAACAAATGCAAGAGGAAAGTACTGAGACAAAGTCAATGGTTAAATAGCATGCCAGGTAGCAAGCCTGAAGGCCTATAGGTTGACCAGAGGTTTTAAGCCAATGAGCTAACAGGACTTAGCGGTGATACCTAAGCTGATGGTGTTGTCCTAGCCAGCCGGGTGTTTTCCTGCTCATGGACACAGACATGGGGCAGCTATTTTTATATGCCTTGGACATGCTAATCCAGAGTTAAGGCCTGAAGCACTCACGAAATTTAGCGTCCAGCGCTTTCTGGGTAGATTTAGGCAGGAGGCAACAGTGAGACTGCTCAAACATGATGCCAGCCAGACAACAGTCTGATGAAATTAGGAAACTGGTATTTAGAAATCGGATTTAAAATGAGGTTGCTGAATATTTCTTATATAAATTTAGTTTGTTACCACACTGAATTATTTAAAGAGAAAAAAATCCTCCTTTAAAAGATGTTGTATTTTAGCAGTTCTTTCCATCAAACCAGTCAGTATTGATTACATTTTACTTTCCAGATAACTCTCCACTCAATATACAGTAACAGTCAAAAGTACTTTTGAGAGTTAGATGAGAATACCATTCTCATATCAGTCCGGTTATTGTAATATGATGCTAAAACCAGTAGCTGGTTAGCTTAGCGTAGCATAAAGATTCAAACTATACTGAATTATTGTGTGACTGACCAAATCAGTAGCTTTTAGGAGTGGAGCTTCTCACTGGTGACTCAGAATCTGCAACAGACTGAAAGTACTACTGAACTGAAGACAGTGTTGATCGAATCAGCAGTGACTCTGCTGATTTGTGACTCACTGTATGTGTCACTTAGTAACATTGACAGACACAGCTTTACAAGTGTCCAGATCTCAGCAATGACAATTATAAAAAAGTTATCAAAAATGGGAAAATAATAAGTTTATCTATATAGCACCTGCTTCACAATAAAAACAAACAAAAAGCAAATAAAAAAAGCAAATAAGAGACATAGCAACAAACATTAAATGCAGACATCTGGCTAAAAACACAAGGCAAAAACTGAAATTAACAAAACAAATTAAACAAAAGCAAGTCTTTGCTTCCCATTAGAAACCGAGCTGACTGAGATGAACAGGCAAAATATGACATCCATTAGTGGAAAATACACAAGCAGCAAGCTCAGATTTATTACCATAGCACACTGTGAAGACCTCAGCTGTGTCTTTCACAGCAGACTGATTGCTTGGCACTGTGTATCTAGAGTATCTATCTCACTCTCTACTGTCGTATAGTGCTGCCATATGGGCCTGACAATCTGAGATCATGTGAGAAAATGCTCATTGTGCATCAATCGAGGCCTGTGTTTATCTGTCTCATTTATGTTTCTCTCAACCAAAAGCAAATCTTGCAACTCCTCCTCCGGCCCATCTCCAAACACACCCTTTCTTTACACTGCCATTTCCTCAGCCTCAGCTGTCCCTGAATGCCCCCTCATCATCCTCCCCGGTTGCCGTGGAGATAGTGATGGGGAATGCCAGCATGGCCGGTGGTGGGGGCTGGGTGGCTGTCCCATCTCCTCACAAAGGCATGCTCATTGGACCATTTTATGGTGCCTGACATCAGGAGGTGTGCGTGGCGTGGAGAATCGGAGGAGGGAGGCAGTTGCTCCTCTCTAATCCTAGTTGCTAATACTCCTTGGATATTTATTATCCACCTGATCCTGAAACGTTAAAGCCCACCCTAGTGTGTGTGCACGTGTGTGGGAAATCAAGAGGGAGGAGGGAATGCAGGGAAAGCCTTTGTTCCTATTCTTTCAGACACAAGGTCAGACTGATCTGCAGAGATCCTTGCCGACAGTCCAGGGTAGAGCTGTCAGACTCTGGGCTCTGCAGGGGGAAACACACAACTATTCTCTCTTTTAAGAGGGATTAATGGAAAATCCCCCAGAAGACAGTATGTTGGGAAAACATAGACACATAGCCTTTAAGCCAACACACCATTTAGGCACACCTGGAAGTCTGAATCTACAGAAAAAAATGAAAGCAATTTGATGTGCTGCTGTTGAGCTAGCTCTGTAATCACACACTGTAATCTTTCCAACATGTTTCCTTCTACTGTGATCTTGTTGTGTTTATCAAAAACAATTACTGTGCATACTATCAGTCAATGCTATTCTGAGGACATCTGCAAGTATCGTTTACATTCCATAATTTAATAGAGCTAGAAGCAGCCAATATTAGCTTATTGCAGACATATCTGTATCAGTCTATGTGTCAAACAGTAAGCGTTAAGATGCTGCACTATAGAAATGCCAAAGAGAAAGTATATAAATTGTGTTTGCATCCACCTGAGAACACTGACAAGTTCATTTTTCAACAGTAAAATATTCCAATCTGCACATATATTGGTGACAATTCTTGATTAAATTTAGGGGATCCCTTTTAAAAATGTTTGTTTATGTGTTTATTGTGTTTAGGTTAAAATGACTGTTTCTAATATATCATTATCAGATTTGTTATCAGCATCATCATCATAAAATAAAAATGGGATGTATTATTTTATTTGTCTGTGCTGCAGCTTTAGGATCAACTGACTAATTACTGACAAATATGATAATAGAAACACATGTGAAACTAGTGATATTGTGGGTAAAGTTGTCTAGTTACATTCAAGAAAACTAACAAACAGCCATCTAAGAAGATCTACTGTGTATATATATTGCAGACAATATTATGTCAAATTTAATCAAAAACCCAAAGGAAAACTGCTTCATGATTCAGGTGCAACACATGCTGTCTCAGTCCCATTCTGATGTAATGTATCTGTCATACTCTAAAAGTCTTCACTTCACTATTCTTAAAACATCATCAAAGAGGGAAATTTAGGAAATAAAGGTGTGTGTGAAATATGAAACAGTCAGACTAACACAGCTTGTCAATATATGTGTGAGCTTCTCACAATAAAACATCTACGTAGTAGTTTTGGTTGCATATTTAAAAGAAAGAATATATTCTGTCTCTAATCACAAAAAAAAAATAAATAAATAAGAAAAAGCCAAGGGCTCTGCTTTCTAGAAATGACATTAAGAAAAGATCTGCATGTTTCTCCAAAGGCCATTAATAAAACAGACACGACTTAAACAAACAGGCTGTGTTGAACAAAGACACAAGCCTTCAGGTCCAATCCCATTAAACACTTAAACATGTGACTGGCTGTGGTGACTTTCACACCAGCACAAACAAACAACACAGTCCTTCCAGCGCTACTGTGTTGGTTGCTTTGCACTCTAATCTAATAAGCATGATTCGGTTCTTTTGACCTCCACAACACTATCAATGACCAAGGATGGTGTCAAAGAAAACAAAACAAAAACTGATGTACTGTTTTTAAAAGAGATATAAAAGAGATATCATTTCAAAACAGGAGCACATTACTGCTAGATAAATATTAGACTGTTTATTCCAGACTTACTACATTCTCAGGATCACCACATATTAACCAATATGTTACCAAGTACAGATGAATTATAATATATTTATAAGCTCCGATCAGTTAGCTGTCTTACAGTAGTTAAACAAAATATGCAGTTCCTGCCTAAACATATATTCCATGTCTGCGTTGCTAATTCAGTCTAGTCAAATGGAAACTATTGGGTTTTTTTTTTTCCATGCATCGATTAGGCACTGCATTATTGTGACGGTAACAGTGAGCAAGCAAACATCAGGACATGAAAGAGCATAACTTCATAACAAACAGTGGAGGGGCATTTCAATGAGGAGATACTGTGACCCACAAGCTTTCATGATTTCAGGAAATCGCATTAAATGGATTGGTCAAAAAGAAAATGACTCTCTGCAACTATTTTATAACCGATGAGTCATTTTTCAAGCAAAAGTGCCAGACATTTCCTAGTTCAAGCTAATTGTGATGGATTGTTTTGCACATCCATCAGTCTAGATGTACATAACAAAGAATTTTGAAGACACCGTCTTTGGCTTTAAGAAATTGTGATTTTCTTTCACTATTTTCGGACATTTTGTAGACCCAAGCAATCTGCAGTAATCTGTAGACCAAGTAATCAAGAAAGTAATCTACAGATTAATTAATAATGAACATAAATTCATGATTTAGTTGCAGCCATACATAATGTTAAGATAAGTAGGAAAAAGTTGTGACTCTCATTACTGTCATCACCAAAAGAAATCAGGGTGAATGATGGAAGGCTGTGGAAGGTAAACAAATATCCTGGTACAGGTTAGGTGAAAATGTATAATGTTAACTTTCATATTTAAATTGGTGCCTGAAAAAAACAAAGTCACTTAACTCTCAAAATACATAATTCCAGTACTGTCAATTCTGGATGAAAATGGAGTCGAGATAGTGAGTACTAAAAATCAGTCTATTGATAAAAGGGCTCCTTAGTGTCCCTGGCACACTGACGTCAGGAGGAGCCAATCAGATTAAGGGAAGCAGGAAGCTTGACGAGCGAGACGATGATGGTTTGGTGTTTATTATGGGCATCTGATCTCTGCCCTGGAACAACACAACAGAGTTGGATAACAGAGAGGTGAAGCTTTAACCAGCGACATCAAAGCTCAGCATAAAAACGCTCTAGTTGTTGGGAGATTAATGTGATATCAAACCTGCTGGTATGGTGCGATACTGATTGTGGATATCAAATTTCTTAAATTTTAGGTAGTTTTAACTTCTGTGCCTCTGAATGTCCGTTTACATATCTGCAACAGATTTTTAGGGACTGTTTTTTACATTTTCATGGCATCCTCACATTACAAACCTTTACTAATTCATCTAATCCTTAAGAATTTTAGGGGTTTGTTGCCTCAGAGTCAATTTACTGAGTCATCCACTGCAACACACACAGGAGACAGCACCGCAAGGAAGGAAACACTTAGACTACTGTATGTCTGGCTCATAAAACGGATATGATGACAAAGAGTTTTCCTTTACTGAACGACTGTCTGTGTGTCTGCCTCACCAATGCCTCATTGTCATACTGATAATAATAATCACAGAGACTGGTGGGCTTGCGTGAACAGCAGTGCTGACCCCCTGCTCACACTCCCCAGAGAGCAATCAGCGAGTGACACACAAACCCACATTCAAGGAGTGATTTCCAGACATTTACTTACAGCCTGGCGATGTAGAGCAATCATTTTTAATGTTTTAGTGGAGCTCGTCAGAGATGGCAAGGCTAGTGACCTGTGCATAAAAGACTTGGTCGGTCATGAGCGGTCGGCCTGTGTCTTCACTCATAAACATGGACTGCTGCTATGTCGTCGTTGCATTATAATTCATTTTTGACAGCGATAATAACCAGACGACAAAGCACACGGCACTCTGAATGATACTTAATTATTTGGTGACAATTTATAAATCCATCTTTGTTAACAGGAAGGTTGTAAACACATTAATAAATGATTTACTAGGTGGGAGGTGGAGATCTACACACAATGTATTCTTGTTGTCTTTTTGGACCAAAACCTATGGTGTTTTTTGGCTTAAACCATAAACTGGCGGCTTAATGGTTTGAAACATATACCATACAGTATAACCATGACATCCCCGGTTTGATTCCCCCATATTTACAGGCTGCATCTCCACTGTAAAGCCAAAAAAACCCAACATATTGATTACATATTTCCAAATCCCCTCATGCACTGTCCTGATCAATGCATTTGACTCCATTATGTACTGCTTTTTTTTTTTTTTTTTTGCTACCAAACAGATGTGATAGGCTTATAGTATATCAGCTAATAATACAAGTACTGCAATATTTGTACTAGGCTCTATGGCAAGGATATAGAGATCTGTTGTTATTTCATTCCTTGGCTCAACTTATAAGCTTTATAAAAGGTGTGTTGTTTTTATTTTGTTAATTGTTCCAGTTCAATTAACATGATTTGTATCTAGCAAGCTGTTAATGCATAAAGTCTAATTACACATGCATCATATAGGCTATTACGTGTTGTTGCTGATATTTAATTAGGAAATACATACAGTATTTCCCCCCTCTAAGTGAACCACACCTGAGCTAGAATAGCTTAACAAACTGTCTTACATGTCACAACCAGAGCTCATTTCACACACAGTGAATGTTTGCAAGGTCCCAGCAGTGAGAGGTAAACACAGAGGAAGTCTTACCTATGCCATAAGCTTTGGCAAACAGCCAGCGGAGATTTGCGTCTATTTTGGCTCTTGCAGAGTCGTACAGCTCCAGCGGTACAACCTGAGTCTCCATGCCTCCTCCTCCTCCTCCTCCTCCTCCTCCGGCATCATCTGCCGCCGCTGCCGCTGCCGCTGCTCTCCTCCTGGTGCTGTCCCTGCCAGCACTCGCCTCCACATCCATCCTGCACGGAGGGAGAGACACGGAAACATTAATACCGGTCTGAACCGACTGCATTACATCATCGATAGATAAGAAACAACAACCAGCTCGGGCCTGGCTCTCTGACAACACCTGCTCTGGTGATGATGATGATGATGATGATGTGAAGCTGTACACTTCACCTTGTCTAACCTGCTGTTACTGTCTCGACCGTTGGTCATCTAGAGTCAGACGCCATGACCATGCTAATTTTTCATTTAATTTTTACCAGACAAACACACACACACACACACACATACACACACATTAGATTTGCATACTGTTTCAGCTGATGATCAGCTGATGATGTGTTTGGTAGGAGTGAATGAAAAGCTACAATTTGGGACAACCGATATGCACCATTTATACCTCCTTTTGGTTTATTACATATCAAAAATGAGGCATAATTAGCATCTTCGACTGCTGCTGTTAGTTAGTTAGCTGGTTCCAGTCGAGCCTTTGACAGGTTGACCAATGAATGACCCAACATTAACCGTTAACTCTATTAACGTTAGGTTAGCTAGCTTAAACTGCGCAAACATACCTCGAAATTTAAGGCGTCAAACAGAAAAAAAACCTCACCTCTAAGAGCTCATTGGGTCTCCTCCGAGGCTTTATGTTTGAGACGTGCTGTTAAAACGCCGACATGCTGGCCTGGCTTCAGCTAACGGTGAAATAACAGAGGACTCCTCCCCGCCCAGCGACACAAATCTCCGGCCTCCCAGGGTAAAGCTGCGGCTCGCGACTGATGGTCGTTAATCCAATAATAAAAAATCTGATTGGCAACCATACGGAAGTGTGTTTTCGAGGAAAATGTTAACGTCCAAAAGCCGGCTGGTTCATATTTGCTGTCATCGCCTCTGAGAGAGGACTAGCAGGGTCCAGTGACGGTGTCCGGACAGCCCTGTTGTAGGAGCCTGTCTCTATGGGGACGAGCTCGGCTGTAACACATCTGTTCACCTGCTGAGGGCGCTGTTTGCCTATAGCCACAGAGAGAGAGAGAGAGAGAGAGAGAGAGAGAGAGAGAGAGAGAGAGAGAGAGAGAGAGAGAGAGAGAGAGAGAGAGAGAGAGAGAGAGAGAGAGAGAGAGAGAGAGAGAGAGAGAGAGAGAGAGAGAGAGAGAGTACTGAGCATTCATCATCTGCAGCAGTGCTGTAGACACTGGACACTGCCTTAAAGAGATACTGCAGTGATATATAGTATTGTATTCCTTCAGAATAGGAAGTACTCAGCTCATTTACTGAAGTAAAAGTAGCAAATACCACACACTTCCTTCTTTGGTTCCTTGGTTCCTTCCTTCCTTAGTTCCTTCAAAGGAAGGGAGGAGCCAAGGAAGGATCCAAGGAAGGACGGAACCAAGGAACTAAGGAAGGAACCTTTCAAAGTTTCTTTGCTCCTGTCTTTCTTCCTTTCTTTGTTCCTTGATTGCCTCCTCGGAAAGAAAGAAGTTCCTTGATTCCTTCCTGCCTTCCTTCCTTAGTTCCCTGGGTCCTTCTTTCCTTCCTTCCTTCCTTAGGTCCTTGGTTCCTTCCTTGGTTCCTTCCTCCTTTCCTTGGTTCCTTCCTTCCTTTCTTTTTGCCTTCCTTTTTTCCTTGGTTACTTCCTTGGTTCCTTCCTTCCTTGGTTCCTTCCCTCACAGTATAAATGTTTTTTGAGCTCTTCACTGCATGAATACAGATAGAGACGCACACACACACACACACACACACACACACACACACTCAAGTTTACATTATTTACCACGGCACAGATTCCTGGAAGTGTCTGCAGAGTCGTCTGGTCAGCAGACATCAAATCAGGACAGGCTGAAGGAAAAGAGACTTTAATAAACAAAATCCAAAAAACAGGCTCACATGTTGGTAACAGGCAAACAAGTACAGAGGGCACGACAGACAGGTCAGAAAAAGGCCAAAGGTCAAAACCACAAGTGGAATCATCAGGCAGGAAAATCAGGAACAGGAACAGGATAACAGGATCAGGATCAAGATAACAGGTACAGGTGGCTGGAACACAAGTGTACAACATGAAAAAAACTGGCAGTGGACTCTGGTGAAAGGGAAGGTACACATACACAAAGTGATTAGGCAGAATGAGGGGCAGGGGAGCAGGCAGGGATGATTAGAGAGTGGGGAACAGGTGAGCAGGTGGATGTGGGAATCAGGTTAGAAAGTCCGGGGACATCTGGTGGACAAGTGGAGAATGGCAGGGACTGAGGCAGGAAGGGAAAGATGAACTGGACTAGTCAATTAATGTGACACAGACATACAGTGCAAAATGAGACTGTTATAAAGCATAGACAGAGTATTTTATGGTTAGAGAGAACGACTGAATTATGACCACATTACCAATCAGTGTGCAGCCTGAGATCCTGAGGCAGGAAACCGCTGACTGTTCTCACCTCACGCTTACAGTCTAAAGGGGACTGATCGTTTGCTGTTAGGGCTTTTAAATCACTTTTAAAGACTTATTTTTATCAAAAAGCTTTCTTATAAATTTTATTTTATGTTTATTTTTACTCTTAACTACTGAGTTATACTGTACTTTATTCTTGACGTTGTTCTTAAGTCTTGCATTGCTCTAGTTTAAGTTTTAACTCGCCCACTGTTTTCACATTTTATCCTTGGTGTTTTATTTATGGTTTTTAAACATCCATGTTTTTAAGTTTTATTCCTCTTGTATTCCTGTCTGTTTATTCATGCATGACTGTGTATTTCGTCATTGTGTTTTATGTGTTTGTTGTAAAACACTTTGTAACACTGGTTTTGATAATTGCTGTACAAATAAACTTGATTATTATTATTATTATTATTATTATACCCTACACACACAAATTGATAAATATGTAAATCAAAATATAGTTGTTGATTATATTGATATATTGTTTTGTTGATTGACAAAAAGCTTTTGATTTAGTCTGGCATGAGGGATTACTTTTTAAACTAATACAAAGTGCTATAGGGGGGAAGTCTTTGGATGTAATTAAATCAGTATATGAAAATAACAAATTGGCTGTCATAATTGAGGATAAACACACAGACTTCTTTATATATATATACATATACATACAAACATATGTATACATATATATTATAATTTAATTTGTTTATTTTATCTATTATTCAATTTTATTCTATTAACTAATATTGTTATTCATATTATTTTTCATTATATGTCATTAATTTCATTCCTTGACATTGTCTTTCATAATTGTAAATGTGCTTTGGAAACACATGTCAAATGTCATGCCAATAAAGCTTATTGAATTGAATTGACCTGAACTGAATGGTCGTGTGTTGTGTTGTTGTAGAAATGTGATAATCCACCACAAATCCTTGAAGGCTGATGGGACATTTGTGGCCCTGAGTGAGCCCTAAAAGGTGAAGGCCCACTGTGGAAATTTACACCACTAATTACAAACACCACCACAAAAAGCACACTATTGCAGGCCATCACAATAAATATAAATTTTGACTGGATAAAATGCTCACCAAAAATCAATAACTCAAGGTGATGTCACTGATCACTGCTCCTGTCCAGTCCAATGGCTTAAACAAGTAGTCTTCTTCTCTGTGTAATAGTAGCATTGTTCCAAATAGATTCAGGACTTTTAAGATTATTTAATCTTCAATTTTGTATTCTCCAAACGTATATATTTATATTTCAGACAAGATGACCACTGTCAAATATGCAATGCATATACATTAGTTATCTGATGGTGACCTAAACAGTGTCATTTAGTGTGGAGAAATGAGCGTGCACTTCAAGTAGTTCTCTGGCTTTCAAGTATAAACTCAATTTAATTCATGGATTTGTTCTTTTCCAGATCAGCCTGACATAAATGGATCCAGAATGCATCTTTAGAACCGCTGAGAATCTAGTTAAACATCTAGATAATGTCGGCAATAGGTGGAGATCAACAGCTTGTTACTGTTAAATTGCTCTGTTTGTGTGGTGGCATCCACACATTTTATTTAAAGATCTCCACCAGAATTTTCAAGACATATAAAAAATACTTTGATTTGATGAATCATTTCTGTGTGATGTGTTTTTTCCACAAAAAAAGTTCAGTTACCTAATTTAAAATGATATTCTCTCTCATTAACTGCTAGACACAAGTCAGTTCTCAGAATATGTGCACTGGAGGCTTCAAGTTTCCACATCACATCAGTATAAGTTGCATACTGGACCCTGATTGGCTTCCACACTGGTTATGATGTCACAAAATCATGCTTATATGTATATGTCTTAAAATCAGACAACGTGAGCTTAGAGAAACTTTCCCCTGTCAGCAGTTGAATGTGAAAACAGCCTTGAAAGTATCAAACTCTGTGCATCTATTATGCATCCATCATACATACATACATTCATCTATTATGCACAGTGAAGGTTAAATATCCAAGTAAAATAAGACTTCTATCTATCTATCTATATCTAAAATTGTGCTGCACAGTAGAAGTGGTGTTTTCCTCCTTCCAGGTTCCCAGTGTCATTGCTCACTAGTTTATGGCCACTAGATGGCATCAGTCACTGATAGATTAAAAAAAAAAAAAAAAACTGAGTTTGATCTCTGTCCTTCTACACCATGCAGGACACAGACGGTAAAGCAACCTTGAAGGTTAGTAAGGTCATTTATTAATATACAACCCTGGAGAAAATTGCATCAACATCAGAGATACATCACAAAGTTTAAAAAAAACACAGGATGGGCATTATAGTATGTCTACGCCCCTGGGCTCACCAATAAAATCTCAAATACTGACTTTCTTTCCTTTATTTGGGCAGTTACATAGTTAGCAAAAACTTTGTGGAAAAACAGTAGTGGAACCAAGGTCACAAAGGGTGCGTTGGTTTTCCTGGAAGAAGGTGCAGCTGTGTGGAAGCCTGCCTTCCACAGGTAAGATAAAACATGGAGGACAGCACACAGCACAAAGCATGGCATCCACAAATCTTTGTTTTGCAAAAACATTATACATTTTTCCTCTTTCCATCAGTCACCAACTCCTGTAATGATGAGCTGTGTTTACTTTTCATATTATTGAAATGGATGTTGCATCTAGTTTGAGGAACTGCAGAAGAGTTAACTATGCTGTCAGCCACGTAGTTTTTACACCACAAGAGAGAAATAAACATGAGAGAAAGGCATATCTTAAAGCTTAACAGTAGCTTTTATTGAATCAAGACCATTTTTACAAAACATTTTTAATCAGGAAATACTTTGCAAACTACAACTTTGCATGAACATTGATTTTGAATTACATCTTTTCTTAAAAACATTTTTATCTCTGGATTAGTTTATAAAACATGACATTTAGACACCTTAAACTACACTCCTTTACAAAGTGCAGTTGATGTCATTAAGGTCCCTATTTCTTTCACAGTGTTCTCCACCTTGAAGACATTTGTACAAGAAATCTCTCAAATACATTGCTTTTCTTAGGAAAAACAAAAATCACACTGGCACTATTTTTAACTGTGGCAAATGTAACATTTCAACTTTTCTACAGGGGGGCAGCAATTTAACACTTTAAAAGGTTAAACATGGTAACCATAATCACTGATTTGGGATACAATATGAAATAAAGAAACCTTTCATCATAAATTATCACAAATCAATTACCCAGCACTAGCCCAGACCATTATTAATTAAAAATTGGCTCAGGTTGACTTAGATGCATTTCCACTCATTTTGCCATGAATCGTAGAGATAGTGATATTTGTTTCTGTGCTTTGAGGTCCCAAATCTCCTATGTAAATTACAGTTAGCTCTGTTGAATGTCTCTCATTATCATTTAACCAAGAGAGGACAGTGTAGTGAGCTATATTACGAATGGTGACATCTCATACATATATATATTTGATCATCATCTAACACAGACTCAGTGATAAGACTTAGTGAAATGTTGTTCAGTAACAAAACCTGTCCCTTAAAAAGACAAAAGAGGTTAAAATATAATTAATTAATACTGAAATTTTTAAAATAATCTATAAAAGTCAAAAGAAATCTGTACAAACATAAGGTAATGCAAATCCAAAAAATAAACCTTGTGGAAAGCGATGCGCAAAAAGATTAAAAATAAATTCAGTGAATATAGCAACACAAGACACAAATAAATAGCCAGTGTACACATCTAGGAGTCTTTTTCTGATATACACCCCTTTTAAACAGTTTCTAATCTTCCCATACATAATGAAACAAAAAAATAAAAAAGCATAAATATAAAAGCATCTTCTTTATATTTCAGGTCAAAAAAAGCACATAAATAAATACAAAATTACTAAAACTGTTTTTATCGTTAGTATAAAAACTGATAATAAAAAAGGAGCATCTTCAGTCTGGAGACAGGTTTGTCACCCTCTTTCTGTATGAACTTTGTTTGTATATATATTTTTCCCACTAAAGAGTTTTTGTTCATTTTACAAGTCTCTACTTAAACTGGTCTGGGATCAGATTCATCTGCGAATGGATACTTGTAGGCGGGCTGGAGATGCCTTCCGACCAATCGGACATGTTGGAATGTGGGGACGAGCTGGACCACTGGTCGGGGGAGCCGGGGGAAGGGGTTAGGAACGGGTGGTCAGGCACCTGTAGCTGGTGGTTAGGTGTGTTGTCCATGGGGCCAGAATAGCTGTGTTGGGAGGGAGGGGTGAGAAACTGGGTTCCGAGGATCTGCGTCTCCTGGGGCATTACAGTGTGGATGGGCATAGAGCGGCCTGAACTGTTGTTTGGCTGCATGTCGGGGCTGTTCAGCTCGATGTTGGGGAAGCTCTGGGTCATGGACTGCCCGGCTGTAGTGGAGTTGGAGTTCTGGTGCTGGAGCTGCCGTGAGTGAGCCTGCTGCATCATGTGCGCAGATGAGTTGAGGTGGCTGGTCTGCAGATTCTGGTAGCCCATGATTTGCGATAGAGTGGCAGTGCTGACGCCGTGCAGAGGACCCATCATGTTGTGGGACATGGGTGGTGCCTGGGCGAAGCTTCCTTGCTGGCCTACACCTGGGTGCATCCTGGACACCCAGTCACACTGGCCTACTCTGCTGCCACCTATGGATGCTGTGCCCTGACTGCTGGGGCTGGACACAGGCAGGTGGGAGAGACGGGGTGGGTTGGGGTCAAAAGACATACACCCCATATCCTTGCCCATGCTCATCTGGCCCATATGAGAGTCACCATTCCCTTGTAGGTGATTGAGAGACATAGGTGGGGACTGCTGGAAGGGTGACGTCATGGGAGGAGAGGCTACATCAGACATGTAGCCATGGGGTGACTCGAGGGACTCAACTGGTGAGAGGACAGCCGTCGTGTCCAGCAAATTATTCTTCCCATCGAGCGACTTTTTCTTCTTCATTCTATTATCTTTGCCCCCATCCTTCCCTCCTTTTCCGGAACTAAGTTTGCGAACTTTCTTAACAGAGAGGTTTGGTTTGAGGTTGCTAAGATAGTCATTGGGGGAACAGAGAGGTGGAGAGAGGCTGGAGGTGCTAAGAGGGCCGCTGTGAAGGCCAGGACTCCTGACAATGTTGTACTCATCCAGAAGGCGTACAATATCGTGGTGCATGCGTTCCTGGGCGATATCTCTGGGCAGCTGGTCAAGATGGTCAGTGATCTCACGATTGGCAAAGTGTTCCAGCAGAACCTTGGCTGTCTCGTAGCTGCCCTCACGGGCTGCAAGGAACAGCGGTGTCTCTTCCTAGAAAAACAAGAAAAAAAAAAAAACTGTAAATACACTAGGTTCACTTCTGTAAATGTAAAGTTGTAAATACTTGTTATGTAGCTCCCTCACAGTCACATCATTTCCCATACCTTGTTGTCTTGCATGTCTTTGTTGGCGCCATTTTTCAGCAGCACCATGGCAGCCTCTACATTGTTTACAGCCGCGGCCCAGTGAAGAGCAGATTTACCTGCAGAAAGAGAGAGAAAAAAGAGTGGGTGGATTATCATAACAACTCATCACAGTGAAGGACTTTAAGAACTGAGGAGATGATAGGTTGATAAAACGTTAGCTACCAGAATCATCGGTGGCATTAGCATCAGCGTGGCAGTTGATAAGTTCCTCCACCATCCCGTCAACGGCCAATCGGGCAGCCAAAATCAGCGGTGTTGTTCCGTCATGCATGCGAGCATCAAGATCAGTGGCGCGGTTTCGGATCAGAATCTGCAAGAACAGAGACTTGTTAAGTGCTTTAAAGACAGCAGGACAAACTTTATCAAGAATCAAAGCCTGGAGAGCTGTGAGACTCTGGAAGGGGGAAGTGGTTACCTGGAACACTCCCTGTGCATCTGCAGCCACAGCAGCATGTAGAGGAGTGCGTCCCATATTGTCCTGTACATTGGCATCAGCGCTGGACTCCAGGAGGCGTTTGGCTGCATCAGAGCGGGCATACCGAGCGGCCAGGTGGAGTGCAGTCTCGCCTGTGCGGTCAGTCTGGTTGTGGAGGTTGGCCCCCTGGTAAATAAAGTCAGAGATGATTTCTGCTGAGGGATCCTCCTCCTCTTCACTGTTACCAGTCTCAAGTCCTCCACCGCTGCAGGATGCGATCATCAGGGGAGTGAAACCATCTGAAAGAGGAAGGGTGAGGAGTGTAAGTTCCCAGTCATGTGCCTGTCATTGTTCACAGGACAAAATCTTTTAGGGGCTTTTAAATGTTACACAGTGCTAAATTATTGTGTAAAAAAAGTCTGAATCAAATAATGTTTGTAAAAGTGCACACACCGGGTCCTCTGACATTGACATCCATACAGTCATTCTCTATCTCTCCCTGAGGAGGTGTAGGGGCAATGGATGCAATACGTAGGTCAGCTGCATCCAGATGCTGCTGTGTCCATTTCCTGTGGTCAGTATGGTCACTCAAATCCAACATGGCCTGCTCCTCAAACTGAAAAACATAACAATCATTACGAAGTCAGTATTGCCACATATGAAAATGGTTGTGAATAGCTAGTTTGGTACGACACAGTTTATTCAGACAAGAGGAGACTAATATCTAAATATTCCTCTTACCCTGAAGCGCCTGCAGTCTGGATCATCATCACCCCATTCATTTTGATTGTCATCCATAAGATTTATGTCAGAGTTTTTCATAGGCCTGTTGAAAAGCAGAGGCAGGTTAGTTATGACATCAAATACAAAAGACATGTGATACAGTACACTGCTGCCAGTCAGGGCAGAGACAACACACAGCTGGTGGACTTTAAAAAATAGCTGCCTTCATATTTCCACTTTCATAGTCTACTTACTTCAGTCCGACGGAATCCTCTCCCACTGGCTCTCTGCGTTTCTTTTTGCTGGGCTCCGACACTTTGAATCCCTCAGGGAACCAGAGCTGGCCGTGCTCTCGCCGCCGCTTACGCGACACCAGAACACCGAGGCAGATGAAACCCAGAGCAGCCAAGCCCAGGAAGACTACATACATGGGATAGAAATCTGAACCGGAGGGAGTAGGTCTCACACCTGGAAAGATAGTCAGAGTCCCTCTGTGTTACTTAGGATTTCAACTTGGTGATCATTTTTGGTGTAAAACTTTGAATATGCATACGAAATGGTAAGTTACATACTGGTGACAGCTTCAATATATGGAACATTGAGATTCCCACTGGAGGCCAGTGCTCCAAGGAATGCAGCTACATCTGTTGCGCTCTGGAAGCATTCATCAGACTGCTGGTAACACTGACGGTTGTCAATCTCCAGGTACACCACAGACCTACAAGCAGAAATGGGTGACAAAAACGTTAACATTCAACACTTTTCTGTATTCCCAATCATTTTATTGTTTAAAATGGAACAGATGGATTCTTCTGATGAAATGATTTTTTTGTGGTACCTACCCTTTGACTTGCACAGGATCCAGCTCTCTGCGTTTACGTGGGGTGACCATGGAAGACACGCTCTCCTTCACTTGACCCAAAACATTTGCTGGCATTGCAGCCCACTCGGGCCAGCCATCTGCAGAGCGTTTCAGCACGTTATGCTTAACTAGGTCCTGTTCATTGCCATAGTAGGGGAAGATCATTGGTTCTCCTTTGGCATCACGGCGGAACACTACATTGGTGTGGAGAACGCTGCTGAGATCTCTGAGGAAGGCTGAAGAATGATTTTTAAGTTGTTCTGGGGGAATATGAACAACTAGAACTAAATGCCCATCTGCTAGCTTTTCTGGCATGTTGTTGGCACAGTCCAGGCCATCCCATTCACATTCTGCATTGTTGCAGCCCTGGTCACAGTGACCGTCAGCATAGTGGTCTTTGCAGTACTGGTCATACAGCGGGCTGGAAGAGAGGAAGGAGACTGGATTAATACTTTGACATTTCTAAAAGAACACAAATCCAAAAAACATTGCTACTATACACAATTTGTCTCCGTTTTCTAGACTTACTTGCATTGTCCTTCCTGTCCCTGACAATCAAAGCCATCATAGAGACATCCAGGGCTGTTGCACTGGCCATCACATTTCCCATCATTGAAGTAACGCCAGCACTGCAAAGCTGCAGAGCAGTTTTGCCACGGATCATCAAAATTAAGTGAGCAGTCTCCTCCATCCCAGCCACAGGCATGGTTGTTGCACAGCGAGTCACAGATGTGGTTGCCTGCCCACTCGTCACACTGAGGAATCTCACAGCTCACCTCCACTTCCGGAGGTGGGGTGATGTCCCGGCCAAACCCTCCGACGAAGGAATAGTCCAGGATGTGGCACAGTAGGCCGTTGAAATTACTGGGGCAGCTGCACTGGAAGAAAGGCGCGTCTGGGGTGATTTGGCAAGTGCCACCGTTGTAACAGGGGTTGGAGATGCAGAGGCTGTCAGTGGGGGTCTGGCACTCAGGTCCAGTGAAGGTTGTTGGACACAGGCAGCGTGGGCCTAGGTGGCCTGACACACATGTACCTCCATTCCTGCAATTCAGACTCCCGCAGGAGCGAGAATCATACTCGCAAGAGGAGCCGGTGAAGCCCTAGAGGGACAGAAACGAACAAAAGTTAAGATCTTTGTGTTCTCCTTCAGAAAAAAAGGGATAGTAAAAGTATTTCTTAAAAGGAAATGGTCAAAAAAGATCACACGGATGTACTCACAGGTGGGCATTTGCAGATGAAACCATGAGGTGTGTTACTGGCAACAGCACACGTGCCTCCATTTCTGCAGGGTCTCCCTTTGCAGCCATCAAACACCTTGTCACAGCGCTGACCTGGTAAACAGAGACAAAATGTATGTGTCATGTACTCTTGTGAACATTTAGATACCACGCACAGTTGCACACTTGTTATGTGCTGCTGGAAACATGTCAGTACCTGTGTATCCAGTGCGGCATTCGCAGCGGTAGCTGTTGGTGAGCTGAATGCAGTTGTATGAACCCCTAGGATCACAAGGGTCTGACAAACACTCGTTGACATCACCTTCACAGCGCTCACCCACGTAGCCCGCCGGGCACACGCATTGGTAGCCTCCAATGCGGTCCACACACTTGCCGTTGTTGAAGCACTTGGGCTCGTTGGTAAGTGGGTCAGTGGACGGGTTGCAGTCATCCAAATTAATCTCACAGTGGACACCTAAAGTGGATAGAAATATTGGTTGAGGGAAATATCCATATCCTCATTTTTGTGGTTATGTATATTTGTTCAAATAACAAATTTCTCTTTTTTTGCCAGTGTGAATCCATGTGTGTATAATTATGCTATGCAGGTGTGTACCTTGTGTTCCTCTGGGACAGGAGCACTTGTACGTGTTGATGAGGTCGATGCAGGTGCCTCCATTCTGACAGGGCTGAGACTGACATTCATTGATCTCTTTTGAGCAGTTTACACCGTGGTAGCCAGGGACACACTGAAAGAGAAAAAGAAAAAAAATATTAAAGGGGTAAGATTTCAGTCTTTAGCATCTAGACATTTGTGTAAATATTAGTAGACATATCAAGAAATATAAAAATTTCACTTAAGTATCTGTTTTATACACATCTCCCATCAAATAATTCAACATTACATTAATTCAACTTTAAATTTATATCTATCTACCTCACAACTGTAGCCTCCCAGATAATCAGTACAAATGGCTCCATTCTGGCAAGGATTGGGTGAGCACTCATCCACTTGTTCCTGGCAGTAACTCCCAGTATAGCCTGCCTGGCAGCGGCAGTAATGTGTGTTTCCGGCATCCAAACACTGGCCTGAGTTCCTACATAGGTGAGCCACCTCCACACCTGAGATAATGGAAGATGAATGGTTTACAGAATGTACAAATCACACACAGGACTTGTAGATTCAATAAATTTAACAATAATAAGTGATATCACATGATGGAAAATAACTTTTGGCTGGCTTTCGTACCTTGCTGTTTGGCTGCTACCTCACAGGACACACTGGGAATGTCACAGTAGAGGCCAGTCCATCCAGTCTGACACTGGCAGGTGTAAGACGCTCCCTGCTGCCAGCAAGTGCCTCCATTTTTACAGGGAGATGAATCACACCAGCGCACAAGATTCTAACAAGGAAATAAAAAAAGAAAATACTTAATAAACTCTATAAATGGAGGCATGTATAAAATGATTAACCTGACAAAAGAATATTTCTCCCTACCTGACAATTGACTCCTGTGTAGCCATGAGGGCAGGTGCACTTGTATGTCCCGTAACTGTCCACACAACTGCCTCCATTGAGGCACGGTTTGGAATCACACTCATTGATATCATATTGACAGTAGCTGCCGGTAAATCCAGGCAGACACAGACAGGTGAAGGCATTGATTCCATCCACACAGGTGCCACCATTGAAGCAAGAGCTGAAGAAACACACGAAAATAAGTATTAAAACATGATTATACTCATTTTGGGTTCAGTATTCAGCAAGTTTAACAGTTAAGTAATGTATTTTTACAAAGTGAGCCACCTGTCAGTGCAGTCGTTGGTGTTGATCTCACAGTTGATGCCACTGAAGCCAGGCGGACAGGTGCACGTGTAGCTGTTGACACAATCAGTGCAGTTGGCCCCATTCCTACAGGGGTTACTCTCACACTCGTTTATGTCCTGCTCACACCTGCCACCACGAAACCCGGGCAGACAGGTACACGTGAAACTGTTGATACCATCGCGGCACAGACCACCGTTACTGCAGGGATCTGAAACACAGAAAAAGGAAATGAGATCACTGTTTACGAGTGATGTTTTAAACTGTAAACAATGTGAGAACTTGCGATGGTGCAAATATGTTCCTTACTTGGTTTGCAGTCATCAGTGTCTGTCTCACACTTCTGGCCAGTGTAGCCTGGCTGGCACTTGCACTGGTAGCTTCCCATAGTGTTATGGCAAATGGCGCCATTGCGGCATGGGCTCTTCACACATTCATTGATATCAATCTCACACGTTTGACCTTGAAATAAAGAAAAAGATAGTGAAAAAAAATGTTAATCACATTGTCCAGCAGATGGATGGATAGACTGATAAACATGTAAACATGAAATAGGTGAAACAAATAGTTATCCGATACCTTGCCATCCTTCAGGGCAGATGCAGGAGAAGCTCTGGTAGTCTTCAGACTCCTTGCATACTCCACCGTTTTTACAGGGTCTAGCACTGCAGGGGGCCAGCAGGGTCTCACAGTTTTCACCTGGCAGAGAAAAGAACACATTAATGTCTGCATTGCACTGGAAATTGCAACTGTTTCAGCATTCGTCAGTAACACTTCAAAAACAAACACGAGACACAGAATGAATAATAAATATCCCTATATTTCTAGACCTCAGTAAAAATATGTGACATCGATTGCTAGATCCTAGTTTCCATCCCTCTTCCTTATCCATTTCCATGACGACTTGGCCAAACAGGAAGGGCCTTCCTATTTCCTGCTATTGTGTGATCACAGACAGGAAACAGGACGTGGCGGAAGCGGGAATAGGGCTTGGAGCAGGCTCCAGCTCTCTGGCTCGTATTAGCCACTGTGGCATGTTATTCCAAAACACACATACTCTGTTATCCCTGCAAAGCAGACAAGCAGATCTTTCCACACAGAGATGCCAATAACATACATCCCTGTTATTCACCACTGGGTGATGTTTTTTGAAACAACACAGGATATGATAGGATAGGATAGGATAGGATAAGCCTTCTGTGTGGAAAGTGGAAAGTTGCCTTTACATTTTCAGACCTGCACAAACAGCTGAGTCAGCAGCTAACTAAAATGACAAGCCAGGTATTAGTCTGATCCTTCAAGTGAAAAACAAGCAGCTACATGTCGTACCAGTGTAGGGCAGCAAACAGTTGCACTTGTATCCGGCTACATCATCGATGCAGGTGCCCTGGTTGAGGCAGGGGTTGGAGGCACACTCATTGATGTTAGTTTGGCAGTTAGGTCCTAAAGTGGCGAAATAAAAGGACACACACGAGTTAGATACCAGTGAGCGGAACTCACACTCAAATCTCAATGCGCAAAGGAAACGAAAGGGAGTGACAAGAGGTCACAAGGGTTATAACTGACCTGTGAAGCCGACTCTGCATGTACAGTGGTATCCGCTGGTCATGTCCTTGCAGGTTCCCCCATTCATGCATGGGTTGGACTCGCACTCGTTATTGTTGATGTCACAATTTGGGCCGCTCCAGCCGGAGTCACAGGTACATTTGTAGCTTCAGTAAAAAAGATTAAAAGGAGCAGGTTAGTGGTGCTTTTTTTGTTTGTTTGAGCTCAATTTTTTGCTGCTTGCTTGTCTTAAATATTAATCTGTGCATACCCATTGATGAGGTCCTGGCAACGGCCATGGATACAGGGATTGCTGCCACACTCGTCCACTTGAGACAAACAGGTGGCGTCATTGTAGCCCTCTGGGCAGAGGCAGGTGAAACTGTTGATGCCGTCAATGCATGTACCCCCGTTGTGACAGGGGTTAATGGCACACTCATCGATGTTGATGTTACACATTGCTCCTGAAAGACAAATTATTCCAGCACAATTCATCATATATTCCTGTCAGAATATGAGATTCTGATTAATGTGATTTGATAAATATCTACACCGCCCATTCTAAACAGCCCACAGCTGGACACTTTGCTCTCTGGTGTGGTATTCTTTGAGCCTTTATGCGCTGCTGGCTGTGGTGCACTGTGTGGCTTTTGGACAATAGAGAGAGCTAACACTAAAGACTCCCTGAACATTCAACAGACAGAAGCTGTAGCAGCTCCAATGTGTGCCTAGCCTGGCGGCCCCTGGAGGCCCTTTTGCCTCTCCTCCATTGATTGAATGGCGGCCTGTTGAATAGGCAGAAGGAGGGTTTCAGCTGGATCTGAGAGGGGGAGGTGCTGCCAGGAGGGGAGGGGGGGGTTGCTACTCTCCCTATTCACACACACACACCACCCCCCCATCCAGAGAGAACTAACCTCACCCAGGGTTGTTTACAGGGACAGAAGGCCAGACCCATTTCACACACGGCCGAGTAACAATTAAACCCCCCTCTGATCCCCTACCCAGCACCCTCCTTCTCTGCTCTTCATCAATCAGGAGGGGAGGGCCCAACTGCCTGATCTTCAGTTACAATAGTCCTCTGTCCCTCTGTGTCTCAGTCCCGCCGTGCCCTCCACACTCACCCTGTCAGCACAAAAAGATGGAGGGGAGGAAGAGGAGGAGGGATGCACAGCAGCCTGCACACACACACTTGTTCCTCCCTGCCCCCTCTTTAGCATAATCACGCAGCCACTACCAGTCAGAACCGGCTCTGTTGGGCCATGAAAGAGAGGGAGACAAGAGTGCTCCCCTTGTCTGGATAAGACTTTGTCACCAAAGTTTGATATACTGGTACATTACAGGTAGATGTGTGCCAACACAGTAAGTGAAGTGAAGTGAGTTATCAGTGGGATTTGTCATGCAATTACACACAAATGAACACCAGATATGTGATTAAAGGCCAGCCTCTTTTCCTTTTAAAGTATCAACTTACAGACTCTTTCCAGGCTCAACGTCACAGTCTTTTCAAATGGCAAACAAAGTTAGTGCTTTGTGTTGGTGTTTATGTGTGTATCAGGTTGGGGGACTGTGTTCCTTTCTGTATTCCTCCCATCCCACACAGGCAATCTGACACCATTGTTCTGCAGGAGTGGACCCGCCAGCCACCTGTCCTATCTGCCCCTCCTTGTGCTCAGGGGACCATCCCCCTGCACCTGTAAACTCCACCTAGTGCTCACCTGTGTAGCCTGGCTCACATGCACACTCGTAGCCATTGATTTTGTCGATGCACCTCCCGTAGTCGCAGGGTTTGCCCTTACAGTCATCCAGGTTCACCTCACAATTGAAACCTGTACATTGGAACACAAGTAAGCAAAGGATATAAGAACAGTCTAGATATATTAACTGTAAGGATCTGACAGAGTTGAATGTGGACGTCTAAATTTTCACCTGCAGTGCCTTTGGGGCAGGAACAGATATATGTGTTCTCCCTGTCCTGGCAAGTGCCACCGTTCTTGCAGGGCTGGCTTAGACACTCGTTGATATTGGTCTCGCACAGGCGGCCGGTGTAGCCAGGGCGGCAGTAGCATGTGAAGGAGGCTAGGCCATCCTTACAGGTACCATAGTGGCAGGGGTCAGAGTAGCACTCGTCAATGTCGGTCTCACAGTGCTGCCCTGTGTAACCTGGACAGGAGAATAAAGTAAGTATTTAAAAGAATAATGGCAATGTTCATTTGGAGAGAAACTAGGAAAATGGAAGATTCAAACTGGAAAATTCAGTAAAAGCAATAGTTTGTTGTACCTTCAGCACATTCGCAGGTGTACTTGTTGGGACCATCAGTACACTTTGCTCCGTTCTTACAAGGGGTGCTGGCACACTCATCAATGTCTACCTGACACAGACTCCCTGAAAAACCTGCAGATGCATTGAACAAAATAGAGATTTTAACTTTTTTACAGATTGGTTTATTAATTATTATTGTTAAATGTGTGGAATTGTAGAGTGTGCAAAATGTGGAAATGTAAAACGAATCCGTATTTTAAATAGGTCTGCAGGACATTGAAGGTCCTAATGAACCATTCCACAACACTCCTTTCACCCCCAACCCCCCATCTTAGCTCTTACTGTGCAGAGAAACTGTTCTTTCAAACCACAACACAATAGCCTCCAGATTACCGGCCATAAACCAATCCCTGCCCCCGGTTTTGGCGCTAAGCTCTTACACAAACTCTCATGCCCGCCAAATATGCTAATGTTTCTGCAACTTGATCTACTCTGTCCTGTTCACTCAAAAGAAAACTTAAGTAACACTATTAGACGAGGTGGATCATTTACATTCATCCAGTGAACCATATATGGTGTGCTGCACTCATTAACAGATAAGTAAATGATCCACGCTTTTATAGCCTCTTCTCTGCTTCTATTGTTTGAACAAAAACAGTTTATAAGAGACTCAAAGGATAAGAACCTATTTCCTTTACCCTATCTTTCCCATTCATTTCCTCACCTTTGGGGCACTCGCAGTGGAAGGAGTTGATCTTGTCAATGCATTTGCCATTGTTGAGACAAGGTTGGCTGGCACACTCATCTGTGTTGATATGGCAGAACACACCCTCATATCCTGAAATAGACACCGCAGGATACAACAGTTATTAGAGAAATCATGTTTCTTTTCTTGCCTTTGTCACAACTCAAGCATTAAACTCAACCCTTCCCCATTCCATGCAATATAAATGAATGCTCTTACCTGGCATACAGATGCAGTGGAAGCCTCCAATCTGGTCCAGGCAGGTGGCGTCATTATGGCAAGGATTAGACATGCATTCATTGACGTCCATCTCACAACGAGGTCCTTCATATCCTTGAAGACACTTGCACTGGAAAGAGCCTTTGGTGTTGAGGCAGCGACCACCGTGTTCACAAGGATTGGCACCTAAAACATTTAAGGTACAAGATATGTCATACATCTGTGGTCATTTATACATGATATCTATAAAAAACTGAAATCATAAACTACACCAGAAGAAAGAAACGACTGACTTTATGACTTACCAAGGGAACACTCATCAATGTCCAGGTTGCAGGCTGACCCAGTGTAACCTGGGGGACAGGTGCAGATTGCCTTGCCATTGACTGGGTTTGTGTCACAGTTGGAGCCCTTTTGACATGGGTTGCTGATGCAAGCATCATCAAGGTGGCACAGCAAACCTGTGAGCAACACAAGAAAAACATTTTCGTCAAACCGTGTCATTATATTTAATTACCTCATCAAGATTATGATCTATGTGCACACTATGTCTGGAGGAGCCGCAGATAGTCGTACCTGTGCGCCCATGAGGACACTCGCAGAAGAAGGAGGCGACGCGGTCGTGGCAGGTGGCACCATGGTAACAAGCCGCGCTGGCACAGTCGTCGATGTTCTCACTGCAGTCGTCACCTGTCCACCCGTTGACGCAGACGCAGTGGTAGCTGCCGTGAGTGTCGTGGCAAGTCCCTCCGTTCTGGCATGCATTGGGCATCAACTCACACTCATCCACATTTTCTGTGCAGTATTGGCCTGCGAAAAACAAAGCACAATTTGAGGAAGGTTTCCAAATGTTTTCTATGCATTTTTCTAATAAAATGTTCAAATTTCTATGGTTATCCTCTTGGAAAAAGGTTACCTGTGTAATGAGGTGGGCACTGGCAATTGTAGGTGTTCACACCATCCACGCACACGCCACCATTCTGGCAGTTGTGGCCTGGACAGTCATCGATGTTATGCTCACAGTGCTGACCGGTGAAGCCTGATGAATAGGGAGGGGGAAAAAAAACAATATATGAAAAAGTGAGGAGTGACAAAGACATAAGAAAACCATCTGGAAACATTTGTTTTAGTTAATAATCACACTGTCCCTTCCTCATCTTATCACTGTGCACTTACGCAAAAGATAAGCTTTCTCTATCCTCGTGGCAGATTGTTTTAATGCTCCGCAGATGACAGTGCGGCATGTCCCCTCCTCAAACATCAAAGGCTTGAGTGGGTGTTTTATAGCCACTATTGTCTGATTAACTATCAACCCGCAGCTCTGCAGGTGGCGTGCAGCTTCGCTATCTGTCCACATTCCGACACGGACACCCACAAGAGTGACACAGCATGGGTTAAACTTTAACCCACAGCACCACAATATCCCTCATTCATCTGCATATCATATCGTTTCTGCATCAGATAAATAATACAGGCGCATGAAAGCCTCAATAATTATCAAATTTTTATCTTTTCAGGAACAATTTACAGAGCAGTATTAATAGAAACGTGCTTTGCGTAATGCGATTTGGAGTGAAAACGGTTTCTCCACAGCTGCACTGGCTCCCAACTATATCAGCAGTAACCACAATTACCCAAGATTAACCAAAGTCTTACACAACAATGCAATGGCTTTGGGTGCCAACACAATAAAGACTAGCCATATTTAGCTGAAAAACAAGATATTTTTGTGTGTGTTTGACCTCATGAATAGGGTGTGGGATTGTGTATATCTATACATTTATTTGTATGTGTGTAACACTGGTGTTGTGGGGGCTCGCTGGTGATTATCAGAAGGAAACGTCTGTGCGACTGCATCCTGCCAGTGGAGGCTGGCAGAAAGAGATGGGAAGGGGGTAACCTCGGATTACTCATCCCGCCCAATCAGATTTTACTACAACAACAGACGGGTTTTTAGGTCAACTGATGTCATGGAAAAACAAAGGTGTGTGTTTTGTGACTACATTAGCCATATGCAACTCCATATGTCACCAGAAAAAAAGTTAATTACAACTAATACTACTACTACTACTACTGCTTGTTTATGTGTTAATATGTTTGTGTTACCTGGCAGGCAGCTACAGTCGTAGATGGTGTCTCCCTTCTGGACGCAGGTGCCTCCATTCTGGCATGGTGAGGGGCTGCATGGCATGTAGGGGGTCTCACAGTGCTGGCCAGTATACTCTTGAGGGCAGCGGCAGTGGTATGAGCCCACCTCGTTCACACATACGCCACCATTCAAACAGGGAGAGGGAATCTGGGCGCACTCGTTGACATCTTGCTTGCAGGTTTGACCATGGAAGGCAGGTGGGCAGGTGCAGATGTAGTTGGAATCGAAGGCTGAACACTGGCCACCATTTGCACAGGGATTGGAGGCACATGGGTTGGCGAGCTGGCAGGTTTTACCTTGAAGACCAGGCAGCAAGACAGAAAAATTAATCATTACAACTCATGGTGAAATGAGGCAAAGGACGGTACAAAATTTGAGGATTTTATTTACATACCTGACCACCCAGGTGGACAGCGGCAGCGGTAGGCAGCGAGGGTAATGAGATCACACGTTCCTCCATTGCGACAGGGGGAACTCATGCAGGCATGGTTGGTAGGTGTCAGGCATAGCCGATCAGTGAAACCCAGGCGGCACACACAGCGAAAATCAAATGTGTTGCCATGGGAAACAGCGCGGCATTCGCCACCGTTGCGGCAGGGTGAGGGGCTGCAGGGACTTGGAAACTGGCAACGGTTGCCTACCCAGTCACTGGTACACCTGGAGATAGAAAACAGTAATGATTAGAAAACTAGGATCTTTTTCTTTTAAATCATGGGAACAATTATCTAAACAAAAGTGGAATAATGGGAGGGGTTGGGGGGGGGTAACGGAGGGGGACTAATAGTTTCCCGCCCAGCGAAGTCCCACTGCAGTGGGACAGGGATGGCATGTTGTTCTAGCGTGTCTCTCTGGATTAGACTCCCTCAGAACCTTGAAAACACATTCTGCTGGGACAACAGACGCCACAAAATAGTCTAGCCGTAACAGCCCATTCCCATCTACCTTTCAGCCCCACGCTGTCCACACTCATCCTCAATGACCGCAGAGATCAAGGGGACTGTGCCGGCTCGGGATGTCCCATATGAAGCACTGCATTCAGGCCCTAAGCCCCTGGCTGCTTCCCTCCCATCCAAACCAAGGACAGATGCTGCTACAGTCACATAGCTCAAACTGGCTGATTATGAGGAGTGAAGACATAAAAACTGAAGATGAGGACAGACCAGCTCTTTTGCAATGTCTGAATAGTAAGGAATTATTCACCCAAAAAGGACAAATCTTTGATATTTATATCCACATTGCAAAGTGCTCATTTAATCTGCTCAAATTGCCTGATATGCATGCAACGGTGAAGTCTGTCACATGTAGGTGCATTTTAAGTCGCCAAAAAAAGTGTTTATGTTTGAATTGGAGCTTGTGTGTGAGTGTGTAGTTGAGCCCATGAGCGTGTGGGTGTTTATGTGTAAGAGAGGGCATCTGTTGGCCTCTTAGTATCTCCACAGGGAGCAGGTGCGCATGTTAATGAAGGCAGCTGTTGGACAGGACTCCTCCTCCTCCTCCTTCCCCCTCCTCCTTTCTCCTCTTCTCCCCTTATCCCTCCTCCCTCCCTCCCCTCTGTCCCCTTGTCAGATGGGGGTGCTGACAAGCCAACCTCTCCTCCAGGGACATAAAGAACCCATGTGAAGTCAGCTGTTGCAACTTCTGTCTCTTCACCCCCGCCTCCCACCCTCAACCACCACACTTTTATCTTAATTCCTCTCTTCCTTACCTGTTTCTCATTTGATTTCCTTTTTTCTATGCACCATTGCCTCTTCATTCCCTCTAGCATTCTCCCAGTTTTGGCCTCAACCCACAATCAGCTTTTCAGAGCTGTGTTTTCCCCTTTTTCCCCTGTGAAGACTTTTACAACTCTCAGCAGTTTGCTTTTTACAGCGCTTCCCTTATGTCGCACAGGACTGCTGAAAATTCCCTTGTTGACTTAGTTAGGTGAGACCAATCAGGGAGTTTTTAACAGTCCCATGTGCCCCACAGGGAACCCAGACAGTTGCAATTGGCAGAAGATTGTAAAAGCATTTTGGGAGGCTTTGAAGATTCCCTGCTTCCCATTTCACTTCAACATGAAAACATACTGAATAATCATAAAGGGAATTCACTGTTTTGGTATAAAATCCACATTTGGTTTAGTAAGGCATAATGAAACATAATGAGTGCGTGTGCACTTGTGTGTGTGTCACCCCACACTAACTAACTGTAATAGATCCTCTTTGTCCCTGAAGTCAGTCCAGAGATAAAGATCCACCCACATGCTGAAAAGCTCAGCAGCACACACCACGGCAACAGGTCTCTCCCAGCGATGCAATGTCCCCTCAGGCTGGAGCAGATGCTTCCCCGACCTCTGACCCCAAACACTTTTGTGACTGTGGGACGGCCTTTTTGCCTTCTCTCCCCTCTCTCCTCTCTCCCCGCTGGGCCTGATCTACCATCTGCCACTCTGGGGGTGACTTTATCTTCTGACACAAAACCAGCCCCACTGAGCGGTGGAAATGCCACCGCTGTGGAAAATGTTATGTCAATGACTAAGGGCTGTGCACAGTAATTTCTGTGGGTCAGTGTGAGTTTTATACTCACGGTGGTTCTTTTCATGATGCTTATGAAAGTATTACGATATTACCATTGTCCTCTGTTCTCTCCTCAACATTCATATCTCCTGTTTCACTCCTTAAATGACTATTTTGTTTCTCTCCTTTCCTCCTCATTCATTTTTTTCTCGTTAGCTGATGTTCCCTTGGATGTGTCTAATCATTGGCCAAGGTCTGACCCCTGGGGTCCACATCTGTTAGTAAGACCAAGAACAGAACAGTGTAGCTCTGCTAGAAGAAATGAGAAATTTACTGGGCCCGGAAGGCTCTGAACTCCGACCACAATGACTGATCTGCACAATACTAGAATCTGTGTGTTTAATACTTCAGTGAAAGGATGTAAGAGGATGAATAACAGCTAAATACACAAGTGAATCACTGAAGCAAGTGTATGAATTCATTAGTAAGCGATTTATTGTAAATGTATCTCTCTCAAGCTTATAAAAAAGTTAAATAGTAAAAACAGAAAAGAAAGGAACCCATCACATCACTAACCCCAAACCAGATTACCATCTAGGATAAAGGGTAAACCAGATAGAAAGTAAAGATGAATAGTTTCAAGTTACAAATACCAAGTGTGATATGAAAAAAGAGGCTCGTGACGAAATTCTTTAGATAGTAATTAGGCTATTTCCTGTCTCGCGCTCTAAAACGA
Organism: Thunnus albacares; assembly: GCF_914725855.1. Taxonomy (NCBI): domain Eukaryota; kingdom Metazoa; phylum Chordata; class Actinopteri; order Scombriformes; family Scombridae; genus Thunnus; species Thunnus albacares. The sequence goes on from NC_058123.1 coordinate 10,693,818, forward strand.
GTGAGGTGTGAAGATTTATGAGAGTCAGTCACACTGATCGGGACTGAGCACCTGCTTGACTAATGACTGCAAGATCACTTTTCATACACAAAATACTTGTTCTACTGGTGGCAGATTCATTTTAGTGCTCTCCCAACCCTGTGGAGAGATCCCACCTCACAGTCAAACAAGGAAGGAAAAACACCTGCCTGCCACTCCACTTCACCTGATGGTTATCAGTGACAACACAGCTGTAACCTGGAGTCCATTACTCAGGTTGCTTTTAGTGGTCTTTCTTGCCACACTGTTGTATGGAGACATCAGTGATAATGAAGGGTAACTAACTGTCCTAGCTGGTAACATTTCCTCTCATGAATGTAACTGAAACCCAAATATGGAAACATGTGCACACACACACACACATATGCATCTAACCATTTACCCCCTTGCCCCCATGCTATGTGGTGTAACACTGACCTGCCAGAAGAGTTGGTGTTTCTACATTTGACAGCCTGTGCTGGTGAATGTGAACTTTCAGCACCCACTATAGCCAAATAGCTTCTTATCTCTGTGCTCTGTCAGGCCAGCTTTGATCGCCCCGCTCTGAGGATCTCCAGACACACAGGATCCTGATCACTGCCCAGTCGTAATGTGTTACTGTGATGCCAAGTTGACAATAAATGTGCTGGAGATCTTTGTTTGTTTGTGTATCAACGGTTTTCTCCACAGTAGCTTTTTAAGGTTGTTGAAAGTTCTTAAGACTGAAAATCAACAATGAATTTGTTTCCATCTGGGGTAAAGAACCTTTTCCAACAGCGCCCCACCAGCCTCATTCACTGCTGTATCAGAGGGGCCCTGGCATCTAGGGAATGGGCCCAACCAGGGGAGTGGCAGCCTTAGAGCTTAAACCGCAATAAAAGTACAACACCAGCAGGCGCACTTGACCCAGCCATGCACTTGTATGCTCCTGATTCGCTTAAGCCCACATGGAGCTGAGCCTTAACAGAGACCTGCCTGGTAATCCTATAGGAGGACAAATCAAGAGCAGCATTCCTTGAGGGAGAGTGGAACATCTTTTTAGTGTGTTCGCCCTAGACAGTCTTTATGGGTGAGAGATTTTATCATCAATATACAGCAACACCAGACAGCTCTGTGCAAGGTCAGAAAAGTCTGGTCACGACAACCGCTACAGACTTTCAATTTTGTCTTGAGTCTATTTCCGTCAGACGTCTTGCAGTATTTCAGACATGTAGTAAGACAGTTGAGATGTTTTTCTGTGTTTATTATTAACAGTCACTTCAAACCAAAACAGTGTCCATTTCAGCAAAGCAGCATCAACAGTCAGTCACTCATGCAACGGCGGGGTCGGCGGGCAACAACCTTTCAACTTCGGTATGCCGTCATTACTGTCTCACAAATGGAATCTAAATTTGACTGACACGATGCTGTGCCCTTGCATGTTTTTAAGCTGCATACATAACTACAACTCCATGAGAAACAGGAAGCCCCAGACCTTCAGATAACCTTTTACTTCACAGAATCACGATCGTGTGCTTCCCCATTGTAGCGGCTTGTTGCCGTTTCCGTGTGTCTAGTATCACCACAAACTGTACTTTTATGTCTAGACAAAATTATAATTTCCGCAAACTCAACACTTTTCCAGCAACAATCTAATTTCTGTACCAGATATGATTTAAAAGAGCACAGAAACCCTGATTATAGAGTTGCAAATCTACGGGGAAATTCTTCAAAATATTTGATGTCTTCAACCAAACAAAGATTATTTCAATTCCCCATCCAAGTCTTTAAATGCTCTCATGTTCCCTCTTTGTTATTTCTGAGTACGTTTGTGCCGCTACAGATAAACACTGTTCTAGAAAGACAAAATGTAGTAATATCGGACAAAGATGAGTTGAGGCCAGACCTTTGTTTTACTATGTAGAAATATATAGAAATGTATAATTTCAAATAAAAAAACAAACCAAACAGTAAACAAGACAGTTAAAGCAAGAGCCAAATCAAGTTTAAGCTAGCTGGTGAGATAGCCACGGCTAGCTTTCTTGTGTCCTTTAATTGAAATACATACATTTTAATGACCAAAAGTTTTGGCAATTTAGGTTGTTATCCAACATAGATAAGGAAATTCAGTAGGGGAGAATAAAAACTGCCAAACTTGTCATGCTAAATGGTAATTAGCCTAGCTTAACAAACTGACTGCCATCTCAGCTTATGACTGCTGGAATCCATGATTTAATGCGGTTAAGTTACTCTTAAGTCACACATCTAAATGCATTAAATTGTAGATAAATATCTTATATTGATTTTAATGTATCAACAAATGGTCGGAGAGCTAAAAGAACATTTTGTTTGTTGATACTCATAAGCCCTGATGTTTTGTTGAAAGGTAATTTGGGGTTTTTAGGTCTATGCCAATGATTTTCTTTTTTTTTTTTGTAGAATATTCAGCCTTAAAAGCCATAAAATGAAGGCATTACAATATGTCTATCTATTACACGATTGACAGACAGCTTAAAATATCAAAACCCTCTGTAGTTACTACTCTCTGCCTTTAAGGGGCAGAGTATCCCAGAACAAATGATGAACTCAATCAAACACAGACGGATAAATATACACCAATTAGATAAACAGGATACAAGCCTGTTCCTGTTAGGGATGATCCATATTGAAAGAATTTAAATTAAGGCATGCTATTTTTACAACCAGGAAGCACAGAAAACATCCTTTCTGCAGACAAGGGAAACATACCAATTTTGTCTCAACACGGACGTCATCCCAGTAAACCCATCCGTGAGACATTTGATTACCACAGTTTACACCAAGACTAACCTTGTTCTCTATGCCAACATGTGATTTCACTCTCTGTTCTTGCACTCGTGGGAATTGCACTAAAAGAGGATTTAACTTCTAACACTGTCTGTCACTGTATGCTTACACTCTGCATCATAAACCACAATATGACTCACTGGTAGCTGCAAGACCTGCATATGTGGGTTACAAGCATTTGAACCTTCGACCTTCCATTAGACACCGTATGACAGGAATTGCGCATCTTAACCTCACACAACTCAATCCTAGTCTGAATCTGGGGCACTGCTTTTCACCCAATCGTCACAGTGCCAACCTCGCATAAAACATCCCCTGGTGGACTTTCCACCCATGTCATCACACGTTCCCAAACTGAACTTGGAGGTTAATGTGGCAAAATATGCAAATCATCATTTTTGTGGTGATAAGATGAAGCAATGATAAAAACACAAGTTGAACCATTATTGGAAGTCCCCTCCCTCCCCCTTGGTATAGACGCTATACTCCTGACCCTTGAGCACTGACGCTGAATCTCCCAGTGCACCCCATGACTGATGGCTGCTTGGCTTGGCAGGGATGAATGATTAATGAGAGGAAAAGCAAGAAGGAAGAGAGAGCGCGGGTGGGTGAAGTGATGCTCTTATCCTGTCTGTTTTTAATTGGACTGAGCAGAGATGGAGACCACAATAACAGCTTTGTGGAGGAGGAGGGGGAGGAGGGACGGTTTCTGTGTGCGAGTGCATGCACACGTGCGGAGCTCTGTGCGTGTGTGTGTGTGGAGTGTGTGCAGATTAGATACTGTGAATTTGTGGCCCTGGGCTAGTAGCTTGGTCTCTTCAATAGGTCCCCCGTGTCCCCACAGAACAGATAAGCGCCTGCCTTGACCACATGCCCTGAGGGTGAAACAGGCCACCCCTGAGCTTCTATAGAATGAAATAAAAAATGACTCCACAACTACAAATCACGATGAGAAGTGAAACAAAATCTTCCCTTCCTCATTTCACCTCATTTTTTGTCTTTTTGCACAAGAAAACTCTGTAGGTCAGCTAAAAGGAATATGTTATCATATTAAGTGTCTCACTCACAAACGATTAACATAAATAGCCTAAACAAATAGCTGACAATCTGCCTCTTTTTCTGTTCCCACTTGTTTGCCTTCAAATTTCTGCACTTTATTCCAATTAATCTCACTCTCTCGACATCCAATCCAATTACATTTCACAGCCATCTGGCTTTCTAATGGAGATCACAAGCGGGTAAGGTGGGGGGTGGAGAGGAAGAGAAGGGGGGTTGTGGGGTGTGGGGTGGGGGGTGTCCATTCAGAGAGCAGGAGACAAGCCTTTTGGAGGGAGGTGGGAGGTTATGGTTGGAAGGGGGGGTCAGTGGGGGGTTGTGGCAGGAGTTTGGTGTGTGTTGTGGTGTTTGGGGTGGCTGTGGCATGATGGGAAGGCCCACTCAGATTAGTCACACAGCATTATTCTGACTACAGGACAATGGGTGACGGGCGGCGGGCGAGCCCCAGCTGTCGCCCATGAAAGAGCAGAAAAACAAGATTTAGGACTGGACGCGTCCTCTCACTTCTCTGGTGAAGGGGTCTTGCATTCATTAACAGGCCAACTGATTGGGGGGGGGGCTTTTGTCCAGCTACCCCTCTCTCACCTCTGCAGCACTAAGGAATTACACTCTCTTTTTATTTCTTTACTTATTAAAACTCTTTTGGGGGGCAATGTGTGCAGCTTCATATAGCAATTGTAGCTCCTGGAGAGGTACAGGAGCACACCAGCCCAGAGGAAACTCGAGGGCCTCTGGTTGCCGGGCACAGGGCCCGCTCAAAGGCTGGAATGAAAAGGGGAATATGTGGCCCCTTTTCTTTCCTACCCAAAAGCACTTTCAAGTACCAAAATGACCCTACACTGCACGACTAAGACTGCAAAAATTCCAAAACATCACAACAAATGACATGCATTGTTTGTTTTAGTCTCCTGCAACATCTGGTGCATCATATGTTGCTGCTTCTTCTGCTTGTTACTTACTTGCATTCTCCATTTCCATTTGAGGTGGGTTCACATCTTCCTTCATTAAGGCATGATTCAGTGGGTAGAGAGCATTTTAGACCTGTTGAGCACATGAAAAGTATTAAAAACACATATTTTACCCATTCATTAACTCACAAGGAAGTATATACTGTTAATCTAGCTGTTGGGATTAATATGTGCAAGATTAAGCAAAGTAGTGGTAAATTATTCATCAGTGAAATTTCTAAACCCATCTTTATTCACATAGATTTATTTTTTTAAGCACACACGCCCTTGCACATCCCGATCTTTAATTGATTTGTTACACGAGTGTCCGTGGGGGATTTTGGGGGATCCTGTGGTGGACACCGGTGAGGCCAGCGCGCGTGGTGCGTGGCTTTAGGAGCGCACGCTTTGCGGGGAAAGCGCAGCAGCTGCGGGGCTCAGATGCGGAACAAAAGAAATCAGAGTCCAGCACGAGCCATAAAACACTCTCCTCGGGCATTGTTTACCGGCAGACGGGAATAAGAGCACCTCCTCCACCCCCCAGCCGGCACTCACAACACTCTCCCACACATGGAGACAAAAGGTGCCCCCCCCCCTCACCTCCAACCCCCCACCTCCCCCCCGCGTCTCCCGGCCCCAACACACGCACCAACTTCCATTATCTCCCATGTTATTTAAAACAGGTTTGCGGAACAATTTAAAGCAGGACTTTAACCAAGGCCTACAACCAGAAATTTCTAAAATAAAAAATAACCAATAAAATGTGTTTACAACAAAAAACAATTAGAAATAGACACAATAGGCTTGTAAATCCACATAGTAGGTTTTAGATAACTAGCCTAATTGTTGCAAAGTATAAGGGAGATTGCACTAGTGCGACTGGTCTGTCCGTGGAGACAAAACAAACAGTTTTAACTTGTGTGAAATAACTTTCACAAGCATACGCTGAGGAAGTCAGCAGCCAAGCGCACCGCAGCTCTGGCATCTGCACAGTGAATTTATTCCCACGGCCAGGAAAGGCTCTTAAAATAAGGCAATAAAACACTGAAGTGAATTTAATAGAACTGTTTCTAATCCTCAACTCATACTTAAATGGCAATTAAAATAGTCTAGTGCTGATCAAATGAATACATCTATTATCCATCCACTAACTTCTTCAGAAATTACTTTTAGTTGTTCCCTTGCTGCGGTTTAATCTACTCAGGTTATCTGCAACATGCATGAGAATATCATTTTGGAGATATTTTACCTTGTGAGATGACGATTGCAGGAATCAGAAATGTTAGTTTCACAAAGAAACGATACATTCCTCCTGTTCAACTTCACAAATGTCGTTGACTCCCACGTAGGGTTCGCATAGATCCACAGTTTGGTATACTCCAGCTGTTGGCCTGAAATAAATAAATATCCTTTGCAAAAAAGGTAAGTCCAACAGAGAGAGAAAAAGTCGCCAAGAGGACTCAGCTCATAGATGTTGACCTGGTGCCTTCCGAGTACTCAATGAAATTTAGAGGCAACTCTACAAGTTCCTCCCACTCCTCCTCCTCCCCCCTCCCTCCCCTCATCTCCTCCTCTCTGCACATGCTGCGGGGGGAAAAAAAACACTCATCCCTCCCCCCCGCCCCCCCTTCACTGTCTAATGTAGAGTTTTTTAACATTGCAAACATTGTGGTGAAAAGTGGTGGTGAAAAGTCGCTCAAGTTCAATTTAGTCTTAACTACATTACTTCCATTTTCTGTTACTATACACTTATACTCCACAACATTTCAAATATTGTAGAGTATAAGTGTGTATTTTTTAGGATTTACTTTTTACTCCAATACATTTACTTGACATTTAATATCTTACATCCAAAACATATGATCAATTTATAAAATATGATCTTTTTTTTTTTTTTTTTTTTTACAGATTAAACTACCCAATAGTATATAAAATAGTTCAAATTTGCTAAAACATTACAAGCTACATTAAAATTACACATTCAGTGTACACTGTGTTCGTTCCAGGCATTAGTAATAACAATCTTAAAAAGGACAGCAGCTGCTCCGTTGCAAAACGAGTACTTTTACTTTCACTACTTTGGTATCACTTTAATTTAGGCCTTTATTTAGCATTTAGAAGCAGTATAAACAGTTAATAAATAGTTTATAACACACTATAATGTAGTTGTAAGCAGATAGAGTTTATTAATGTATTTGTCAACAACTCAATAACGGATAACAAATAAATGACAGTATGGTTGTAATAATATACAGTTGTAATAATGTAAAATGTGTCTACATAGGAGAAGTTATAAGTGTTGACAAATGCTCTACTTTAATGAACACCTAAAATGTCCTATCTGCTTACAACTGTATATTATAAACCATTCATTACATGTTATATACTGCTGATAAATGCTGAATAAGGGGACTTGATGTGTTGCTGATACTTAAAGTACATTTTGCGGATAATACTTCCGCTCTTATACTTGCGTAAGATTTTGAATGCAGGACTTTTTAACTGGCAGGTATTTTTACATTGTTGTACCGCTACTTTTACTCGAGTAAAAGATCTGAACATTAGAGAAGCTGTAAAGTATATTTTATTTGAAGTCAGATACTGAAGGTACAACTGGAGAAGCCAGTCTGTGGTGTTTTGGTCTCCAAACTTCACATTTGTGCATTTGATTCCAGGAATCCCAATCTTGATTTATTGAAATAAGGATATACATTTCAGTTCCTGTTATAGTTTCTTTCTGACATGATAACAGACTGCATGGATCCTTGTTCTGCAGAGTCTTCAAAACACAATCTTTCCAAAGTATAATTGCAAGGTATTATATTATAGTTACAACATACAGTACAGTATTGCGCAGACACTGGGAGTGCATCTCTGTGCCAGATTCCTATTATTCTTTTTTTTTTTTTTTCCTTTTTCTCTCGGGGTAGGTGAAACTGTGAAGGAGTAGCTGCACAGTTTCAGCACCCCAGGGCAAAGATTATTTTATTACAAAGCCCACGCACATGCTGGTCCTTATATTGGTGTGACTGCCAAATGGACTGATGCCAAAAGGGGCTAGGTCTCTTGAGGTGCATGAAGTGTGGGAAACACCGGGAAAACAGAGAATGAAAAAGGGAGTGTGAGCAATCATTTGCAAAATGTATTGCATAAGAGAAAATCAAATGTAAGAGAGTGAGAGGGAGGTGTTGGATTTATGAAATAAAAAGGATATGCACGGGCATGTGCTGTGGTTGTAGGGAAGCACCTGACCCACCGTGAGAAATACTGAATCTTTCAGGCACACGCTCAGCTCAAGTCATGGCGTACTGTCAACACATGCCCTGCTGCATCCTCACTGTCATAGTAAGGTGTGGTTTGGTCTTTAAATCAGACAGTGCTGATTTTTTAGAAGTGCTGGCAGAGCGTGCTCTTCTTTATCTGTCATGAAATCTGAGCTTCTCTTTCTGCTCGTGAGGCTCTCTCTGACTTGAGATACTTATTTGTTTGTAGGGAAAATTTAAGGCCATGAGAAAATGCTCTGTAATGGATTCACAAGGTTGGAGAGGGGAAGACCCAAAGCTAGGAAAACAAACTCTATCAAAGCTTAATATAGAAACAAAACCCGGAGAGGTCAACAAAAAGTGCAAGACAACACTGTAATTTCTTTGAGATTAAATATAAATACGACTGCTGTATGAACCCTGACCGCTCAGAGCTGCGGAGTCTGACCTGTAGAGTTCACTGGAATTCATTTACCTCTCATACTCCCTTCCTTCCCTCCCTGGGAGCAGGAATGGAGCGAGGCAAGAGGTTATCATAAAAAGTAAGACTACATGATGTCATCCTACTATCAGACCTCTGAGTGTTTGACCAGACCTCAGTTCACACCCAACCAACTGCAACAAAGTCTCAGACAAGCATTACGACATAGAGAGTAGCTACAAGCAGGCACTGAAAAGTATTATTTACCTTAGTGTGTAAAAAATATCATTATCCCCCCCCCCACAGATCAACCATTCAGTTCAAGTGAACTGAATGGTTGATCTGCCTTAATAATAGTAACAAATAGATGAATTAAGGAGAAATACTAATGGAGCTGTGTCATAATAGCCTGTAATATACTCAGTTTTGTGCACAGTTTGCCTGTAGTTTTACAAAATAGAAACAGATCGAACAAAACTAGGAAAACATGACCAAGTGGTTCAAACGTAATGTCCGTTTACCCTGTTAATCTTATGAGATGAGAGAGATTTGTATTTTCACTGTTATGATGAATCTCCCTATACTTGTGGGTATCATTTTGTGACAACGTAAATGTGCATATTTGTTAATTTGGTGATAGAAGAAGCCCCTACTCTTATAAAAATGTATTTATCTTTATTCATCCATTGAAAAAAATGCTGAAATGATGCATTAGTTGCTGAAGTTAGAGGTTTTCTAAAAGCTACTGTTTTTTTAATGAAATGCAGCAACCATTTAAAAATCCATCATATCAATTTACAACCAGAAACAATGCCCCTACTACAGCTGTGAGAAAAAAGAAAGGCGTTGTGTTTAATCTGCTGTAGCTGAAAGTACTTCACACCTTTGTCTCCGCCAATCTGATGGCCCAGTATTTACTAAAGGGCTTGGACTGAAATGGCTGCTGTTTGTAGGTAAACAGCCCCTGTGTTGGTTATTTGAAGATAAGTGATTGGAAAAGCACATCACTTTACCAAGAAGAACATCGACCCCCCTGTGATGTGGAGCCTCTGTTTGTTTTCTCTCTGGAGTACACAGTCCTGGATCAGAGAACAGAGGTCCTCATGTGTCCCAATTATCGCCTTCCTCTGATGGCCTTCACATTCAGTTTTTAGACGAGCCACTCATGTGCAAGTCATGCTAATGTCAAACATGCCCAGACTCTCAGTAATGAGAAAAGATCAAGCACTTTGCCACATGGGCATCACATCTAAACCCCAGTGGCAGGGCAGCACATGAAAACGGAGCTTTGCATCAAAGTGACAGTATGAGACTTAAATAGGACACTGCACTGATATTGCACTAAGAATTAGCGAAAACACGATGGACCATAAATGTCTTTATATTGAAGCTAAAACATTAACATTGACAACTTCACTAGATCAGATTTAAATATGCTTTTGAAAATGTCTAGAGTTACTTAACTACCACTTACTGTAGATTTTTGGTCTGGACAGAGTTGAGGGTTTTATCTGACTAGAGATAATCAATAAACCAAAATATGATGATGAGAGCTTGTTGTTTTATGTTGTTGTATGCTGCAAGCTTCAATATCATCTTGGTGGCAACATGTATGTGTTCGCATGTGTGTGTGTGTGTGTGTGTGTGTGTCTGTATGCATGTGTGCTGAAGGACAATGGAATGCAGGAAGGGCCCGGCTCCATGCTGTCCATGTAGACAAGGCGTACCTATACACTACAACAGCCCAACACACACACACACACACACACACCCTTCTCTTTAGCACATGCAAACACACACGCCCATACACAACACCATTTTTTGGGTCCTTCCCCCACATATATAGCCCAGAGTGAGAACAGTGCAGGAAATGGGCCCTAATTCACAACCTTGTGACAGAAAAGACAACTGGAGAAACACTCCCACACACACACACACACACACACACGCACACACACACCTATACTGACCAAATACAGAAATCACCTGTATCAGTAAATCATCAAAAAAAGGAGCATAAATTAGATTTGCTGCCCCACTAAGCAGACGTTCAAGGCCTTCAGAGAGGAACGTAGCCTGGTTTTATCTGAGGACTGGAGCAGTGCAGCAGTCCAGGCAGTTGGCCTTTAGAGGCCCACTGATCCGAACCATAATAGCCGCACGAATGGGTCAGGGTTGCACAGTTGGAGGTCTGTGCTCTGTTCTGTGGTTCACTAGCAAGGCATAGCCATCCCCTGTCTGTCTTCCTGTCTGTCTGTCCGCCCAGCCTTTCATATCCACCTCCCCATCCTGCCCCAAGGTCTCTCTCTGGGCAGCGTGTCAGTGTGTGTGTCTCTCCTGCCAGCCAAATGCTGCACACGGAAACAAAGATTCTCGTTATCCTGCTGAACTCACAGCCCCCTTGCACCAAACCCTGCTCCCCTCCAGTGCAGCCAATCTGTAACTGGGTCTGACTTGTGTCCTTCAGTTATTGGACCATTGATACACCAGAGAAAATGAAAGAAAGAAGTGAGAATGTGACCTTCACACTCATTTTCCGCTGACGTGCTGTTAGTCCACAGCGGAGGGAAAATGAAAACCAAAATCAAAATCTACCAAATGGATCAAAGACAAGACACAAGCAGAACTGAAGTGGTGTGTCTGGAAGCTCAGTGTGTGTTTGTGTCTGTGTGTGTGCACATGCACTGTGTGTGTGTGTGAGTGAGAATATTCACTATGAGAGTAGATATTTGTTCAGCCGGGGAATTTACTGATGAGATTAGGCGCTGGAGCTCTGGTTAGGGGGTTTAGGGGTGTGGAATGTAAACAAGAGGCAAGTGGAGAGAAAGACTTTAATAGAAGAAGATTCAACTACCCCCACCACCACAACCACCATCACCACCACCATTATCTTCCTCCCTCTGTGGCTCTGAAGACAAACGGGGTTCAGGGACAAGCTCTTGTAGCTTGTTTTAACTTTATTAGAGTGTGTTTTTTGCAAGTATCTGTGATTGAGAAATTGTGATTTATGAATACAAACAAGCAAGCAGAGAATACTAAACTCCCACAGTATCCTCAAATTTTATGGATTCACACTGTATGGTTCAGTAATGACACAGCTGGACAGTGTATTACTCTTGAAAGAGTTTTGAGTGCAGTCTATCTTTCCCCTTGTCATAACTAACTCAGCGTCAGGGTGTTTCCCACACTTTAGAGAACAGTGACAGTGAATAATGATCTCTCTCTTTCACATACATCGCTGATGTTGGTACTAATGGACACAGTATGCTTTCCCCATCTCTCTCTGAGAGGACACAGAGAGTGTTCAAGTAGAGTCAGCCAAATAAATGTCATCTATATCTGGAACATGTGAATGTGTGTTTGTTTACTTCCAATTTTAAATTAGATCGACCTTTATTATGTAAAGTACTTTATTTGGACATAAAACTGAAAGTGAGTGTGCTCAAAATGTTGTACTAATTTGATTTGATTTGATTTTAGCTAGTTGCTAAAGTCAGCATACCAACATGCTCACCATGACAATGCTAACATGCTGATATTTAGCAGGTATAATGTTTATCACGTTCACCATGTTAGTTTAGCATGTTAGCATGGTAATGTTTGCTAATAACCACTAAGTACAGCTGAGGCTGATGGGAATGTCATTAGTTTTGCAGATATTTGGTCAAAAACCAAAGTATTGGACAAATCAAAAGTTTGACCTGATGATGGTGCTTAGATGAGATGTTAAGGCATCATCAGTTATTACAATTCATCTTGAGCGGGACATGAATTTGTACCAAATTTCATGGCAACACACCCTATAGTTGTCCAGACATTGCACTCAAAACCAAAGTCATAAAAGCCAAAGTCAAGAAAGTTATAAGGATAAATCATCTGGGAACCACACCTGTCTGTATTAAAATTTGTGCCAATCTATCCTGTAGATGTGGAGATATTTCACAGATGACGTGAAAATTGCAGTGCAATACATCCTACAAATGTCGAGACATTTCACAAAAAATATCAACCCCATGGTAGCAATAAAAGAAAAGCCTGAGGATCACTAAAGTCATTAAGATTCATCCTCTGAGCGCAATGGATATCTGCTTAAAACTTTCATGGCAATACATCAAGGAGTTTTTGAGATATTTCACTCTCAACCAATGTGGAAAGACCAACACTGCTTTCCTTAGCCATGCATGCTGCTATAATGGCTAAGAACAACGCCAAAGTTGTAATAAACAGATAATTATATCATTGGACATCAATGCACATACATGTTTCCCTTCAGTCATTCAAACTAAAAGTGGGACACATCTTAACATAAACATCCTCTACAGGGAAACTGTACACTCACTGTACACATATCATGCAGTATCACCCATAAACACGCTGCTGCTCATGCCATCTCATTTATACCTCTTTATATCCACACGCAAGTGCTGTTGGCGTGTGTGGAACTTGTTGGGTCCCATTTGGAGATGGTATATCTGGTGTCCAGAGAGCCTCATCCCGTTTCCCAGCTGTTTATTTTAGGGCCCACCTGATATGCAGCCTGACTGGTTAAGGAGGGAAACATTCACCAAGGGGCTCTCATCATGATCGGGGCCCCAGGAGTGCGTGGGTGGGGCGGGATGGGAGGGTGTCAGGCCTCGCCGCAGTGAATATGATTGGGAGAGTTATGGGCACCGCATGACTCTGCGGTTAAACAACAACAACCGGTGAGACAACCTCGAGAATCTGTTCTGTGGCCTTGACATGGTGAATGTAATTCAGTGTGCATGCGTGTGTGAAAGTCAAAAGTGAGATGTAAGGAGACACAGATGCTGAGATTTCCATTTACCCCCCAGTTCCACGTTCATTACAAATCTGTCCTGAGCAAAGTGAATGTTAAGACGCTCCAAATTAACCCTGAGAGTGACAGAAGCAGCCTCAGCTGTCTGTGGTATCACTTTCCATCCAAATGGTATGGATGGGGGGCCTGACAACTGTCACCCTGACCTTGCTTCTCTACACCACTCTCCCTAGACTCACTAGACTCTCTGGGGCAGGGTGGGACAAGATTACCGACATTCACAATCTCTTCTGTCTCTCCAAAAACACAGCCATCTTCCAGTCACGATGGAAGGAGATGTTAGCATCTCAGAGTATGTACGTCTGCAAGTGAATTTATATTTTAGAGAATTGTAGGAGTGTGTTTGTGTCTATCTTGCATATTTCTTTGCTCCCTGTCTCCTGAATCACAGCAGAAGGTGATGACTTCAGCTAGAAATTGCTGACTGGTTTATTGGCTGATTAGTGAGCCATGTCTGATTCACAGAACTAAAATGTCACAGAGATAAGTGCATACTTTCCTCTTTCCACACTACATTTTCACAAAGTAGCATATTACTTTGCTCACTCATGCATCCTCCCTATATTTTAATTCTCATCTTATCATCTGGCCACATTTTGTGCTGAACTCTGCAGAGTTCTTTCTCCTCTTTCATTCTCTGGATCCTCCTATCATCTCTTTCTTATTCCTAAACAAGACTAAGAGACTACAGCCTTTCTAGCGACTTCTTTATATACAGTCTATGGGCTTTTCTGTTCTGTTTACAGTGCTTTGCTAGGTTGTTCTGCTACATATCACAACCTCTTCACTTTGCATTGAAGTTCTTTAAGAAATTTACGATGTACAAAGTCACCCAATGCAACGATGTGGCTCATTGACATGTTTTTAATGGTTTTTGGACAACAACGAAGGTCTACGGCAGAATATCATATATCAGGCTTTGGATACACAAAGTCCATTGTTGATTTGGTCCTACACATGAGATTTGTTGACATTAAGAAATATATAGGAAATCACAAGCCTTATCCTTTAAGAAATCACCAAAGTTAATAGAGTTCATCCTGAGGGGGGCATGATTGTCTGTACCGAATTTCATGGCAGTCCATTCAATTTTTGTTGAGACATTTAACTCAAAATCACAAATGTCAACCTCATGGTGATACTAGAGAAAAAAATCAGGGGTTCAGAAAAGACATTAAGATTCATCACGTAGGAACCATGAATGACAGTCTTTTGAGTAGATGTTGAGATATTTCACAGGGTAAGTGAAAACTTTGACCTTCTGGGGGCGGGGTGGGGTGGGGGGCAACAGGAAAAGTCAAGCGATCACGAAAGTCATTAGGTCACATCGTCTGGACACCATGGATATCTGTACCAAATTTCATGGCAATCCATCCTGTAGTTGTTGAGATATTTCAGACCATTATATGATTGCCATCCCTACAGCCATGCGGCATGGCTAAAAACAGAAGCCTCAATATGCAATCTTGTGCTGAAACTTCACATTGGTTATTGCAGTTGTCAGGCCAATCAATGACAGAGGTGACATGAGAAATGCAGTGACAGGAGCCTTTAATCCTGCTCATGACAGACATGACATTAGCTGTTGCACTAGAACGGATCAAATCTGTACATATAAGATTTCTACTGTATACACAGAATGTGGATGTTTCTTGTTGATATTTAAGTTACATCTTAAAACTCAAGATACACGTCTGCAGACTGTGAGTACCGGCCAGGAGCCATCAATTAAAGCCAGAACTGTGTCTACACATTAAACTGGAATGTGATACCCGATCAAGGCTACTGGTAGTCTCAACCAAGGCCAAGCGAAGAGGCCGGGAGGAGGGAGGGGAGGGTCCTCAGGGGGATGCTGGAGGGTGTGTGAAGCAGTGGCCTGCGTGCAGTCGGCCAGCCGCCTGAGGGGGAGGCACATGGTGCCAACAGCTGCCATGGTGAAACGCTAACCCCTCTAAATGCTCTGTCCAGTAAACAACACTAGGCTGAACACATGCCAATGGGGGAGCCTGGTTGAGGAAGGGGTGAAGAGGGTGAATGGGGCGACCCAGCTGACGCCGTGGAGAAAGGAGAATTGACCCCTGTGAAATGGCTTATTAAAGTGCGGTGGTCACTATTCTGGGGGGCCAACACAGGACAAGACAGTGAGAGAAACTCAAAACCCTCTTTGGCAAATCGAGCACTGTGCCAGCCACAAGCCGCAGACAGGAAGCCGCAGATTCAGGAGATGCTTTTATTGGATGTATTTACATAGACAGAACACACCACATGCATGAAATACTGACGACAGATGCTTTTATTTTCCTACAGGACTAATCATGCAGAGTTTATTTTATCTCACCACTGGATTATGGGTGGGACGGGGCTTGAACTCTTCCAAGTATCCATCCCTTTCTCCCTAAATACAATGCATTCAGACCCATGTATAGCTCCATTTACTTTTTAAATTGACAAATGGACTGCACTTTGGAGAAAGCCTGTTTCAACCATTGGAGCTGCTGAAGGTTCCCATGCTCCCAGGCCCCCAAGGGAGTGGCAGGAACAGATGTGACGTCTACACTCCCCCGCTCTGCCTGTCCCACCTACCATCAGTCTCTCCTTCTGTAGCTTGTAAAACAATCCATCTTCCACTTGTAAAAACATTACTTTCTACCTCTATCACCTCTTCCCATAACTCTCACTTTAATCAACACAGAAATGAAATTACCCCTGATTATGTAACGCGATAATTGCATCCAGGCCTAATTGATGGTTAAATGTGATACAGGACCGTTAGAGTAATCTAATAAATGCACTGTTCCCTTCAATCTGTCATTTCATTTCACTCTCACTTCTGTTTTTCACTGACATAGACACTTGATAATGCACACACTCACAAACACACACCAAAAAAAAAAAGGAACACTGGATCAACAAATGAAACAGAACAGCATTTTTAATCTGTTTCAGTTTATTGTAAGTGCTTTTCATCTGTATTTCTTGGCAAATCAAGTCTGAATTTACCATTGTCTTATGATTAATCACCTGGGCAACAACGCCACCAACTGGTGGTGTTTTCCTGAGCCTGAAGGTGGCATAGCCTGTTGGCTGCTGACCATTACTCTCAGTTCACACACATATTAGTATATTTTATGTGGAACAGTGCTTTTTTACAGCACACATCTTGTAAAGCCAGAGCTGGAAAACACAGGTGTGATCAATACCTCATCAATGACTGTGTTCACTGGCTTCCTTAAATGGATTGTAGCCCTCGTTAATGTCATCAGTGACACCTGTGTTTTTCTTGCTGCAGGTCAAAATATATACCTACATTCCTAAAAAAAATAATTGTTATCCTGAAAAAAAAACTGTTTTCCTGAAACATTTCAGCTTGAAATGGATCAATGCCACTTATTATTCAAGAAATTTTAAAATAGAGGCTATGAGTTAGTGTTTTAAAAAAAAAACCCAACTCAGGTTCTCTTGAGAGAAGAGCCCCAATGGTTCAAGATAGCACCACAGATCCTCATCATGTCCATCATCATGTCATGTCAAGGTGGCAAACATAAGAATACTTTTAGAAGAGTGAGATTAAAGCAGCCACACTCAAAGTTAATGAGCAATATGTGTTATGTCATATCAAAGGACATTTGAGGTTAGTAACTGTGACACTTTGTTTCATTTTGCTGCTCTTTAAAAGACTGCATGTTGGTGGTGGGTTTCTCAAGCAGTCAAAGGTCTGTTGAACACTGCTTTATTATGAAGGGTTGTGAGAGATTCTCTGATAGGAGGTGTCCTAACATCATCCTAATCTTTGCATCCTGTATACCCATGCCCACACCTGCCCGTGCAATCTTTCCTATCACTCTATTAACCACAGCTGAGTGCCTGTGTATGAGAGAGAGAAAGAGAGAGATTTAGAAAGACAAAGAGGAGGGGACTGCAGTCCTAAATATTTGTTATTTTCCTCTCTGACTATTCAGAAAGTTATCTCTATGCTGAGGTCCTATCTCAGTTGTCGCACGCCTGCCAAACTTGACAGCTGAGCACAAGCATACGTGCCTCAGCAACGATGAAGCTGTTGTTTGCAGACCCTGTGCCATTAACCAACCGCAGGGCTCAGGTTGATATTCAGGGACTTATCAGGAGTTAAGACAGTGGTTAACCAAACATTAACCACTGTCCCCGCTTTCCCATAAACAAGGCCTTAATGACAGGGTAGACAGTGTCTCTTGGGACAAACAAACATTCTGTCACTCTGTCACAAACACTGTGTACCCACAGGAAGCGATGCAGGCCACGGATATCACTGCCTGGCCATAGCTGACAGTACTGAAGTGATGCTGTATGCAGCATGCATCTTAAACTCAAGGTGCAACTGCTGCTTTTTATTTAAATATCAAACCTGAGAATTAATATAGTAAAGAATTATCAGCTAATTTAAAATCATATATTTCTACAGTTTAAGCTTTTTAAATTTTTTTTATTAGACATTCACACAAACTTTTAACTTGTATTTCTAGGAATGCACTCTTCCAGTTTAAATTACATTTAAAAGAAACAACTTATTCTAATTTCCTCATCTTATTTGATTCTTTGTCACTGCTTTTGAGTAAAACTACCTGGCACAAACAGAGTTAATATAAAACAGAAAATGAAATGAGGACAATGAGGTGTGTGGTTATGGCTTGCACATATAGGCGGATATGCAGATGTTTTTTACTCTGGCGAATATGTGAGTTTGCACAGATTGTACGTGCTTGTAAAACCCAAAGGGCAATGTCAGTGACAACACTACACACTGAGTTATGTTTGTGCATTTCATTTCTATGTGAAGCACTTTTTTATTGCAAACCAGACCTTGTTATAAGATCACATTATTACATCACTTTATAAGAGATGACATATTAACTGATAATATTGAGTACCTGGATAATCACATTTGTTTCACTTAATATCATTACTTATATCAATTATATCATTACACTTAGAATTTTATAAGTAATTACTGCATTTCTTATTATTATCAATTAATTCTGTGTTAAAATGATCAAATTTGAGGCAGCAATAGCTGAAATAATGTGAAACAAACAATTTATTAATGTATTAGGCTACAATAATAGGTTTCATTTCATGTTTATCCTACTATGAGAAAAACAATACTACATTTTGACAAGTTGTTACTGTATCAGCAGATACAAAGCTTCATACAGATTACTCAACACGCTCCTCCTGCACCAATCCAGGGGGGTTTTATGTGTAAACGTGAAGGTCTGTTTCAACCTGCCCTGTGGCCCGTAGTCTCCAGATACAGTCTGGTGGGAGAGTAGGTTTCGGTTGACAAGTCTGAGCGAAAGTGGAAGAAAAAGGAGGTGTGTGAACGACACATAAAACTACGCATGTTGTGGGGGTTTGAACTCTGCACAGAGAGCGTGTGGTTTCTCTTGTTTGTGTTATGCTACCAAAATTTTGGACTTTCCAATTTCCTTTAAAACAAGGAATGCATTGAATTTGCACGTGTAGATTATACAGCTGAACTACTGCATGTCATATGGCCCAAAACCTCATAGATTGCCCATGATAAGAAATACACACAACTATTACAAAGGTGGGACATATTATATCTATTATCACTGAATATTTTAAAATATTTTCATATGGATTCATATACTTCAATAATGATTCATTTTGTAAGAAAGAGTCCCCTTAATGTTTGTATGACTCAAACCATGCTTTTGCTTTCACATATCATCGAAATTAACTTCTTCCTGAAATATTGTAAAGTCTAAAAGTCTATTGTTGTATATTCTTTATCAGTGCACCTAAGCCAATGAGCTTGAACTTGTCAAAAATGGTATTTGATGGATGGAGGGCAGGTAGTGTCTGTGTTGCATGTTGCACTTTGCTTCACACTAACAAGCATGAAGCAGGATTTTTTTTTTCAGTGGTTAACGTGTCTTAATTCCAGTGAGGCAGTGGATAATATGTACATAACACCATAGTGCCTCCCAGTGGACGAACGCTGTGCCCACGTGCCTTCATCTCTTTAAATGTTGGCTCTTATCTTTTTGAGTTTTGGCTCTTATCGGTGGGACTATGAAGGATTACATAAGAAGCTGTAATCTTTTTTTGCACATACAGCATATCTTGACTGTCTAATGTACACTGATGTGATTTGTAAATCTTTTTTAAAAATTCTTCTATTGTACTCTGTTATTTCATATTGTATAAATGTATATATCAGATATTTATATCATATGTGTTGATATCAGCTTACATTATATTCATATTTGCACATTATGCTTGCTCATATATTATGCATAAATACAACTTTATTGGCCTATATAAATATATATTTCAAATATACTATATCTACTATGTCACTTTGATCTGGAATATCAGGAAACTGCAAGATTGGTTTTGTACATATATTTCATATATGCACACTGGTATAGAGTAATGTGGTGTATATTAAATTTGGACCCTTTGGGATCAGTAAAGTCTTTTAATGAATTGTGCCCATGACATGATGAACTTAACATTTCATCATGGACAACCCTTCAAACCACATCTTTGGGCATGCACCACACATACTGCACACGTTCACTCTTTGAGAACTGGGTCAAAGATATGGCTTGAGGTTTCAGCACTTCCTTTTTAAAAAACCCCTCTGTCGCTCTCAGTACCTTACACACCACTTACAAAAGATAATTTATACTGTGTTAACTGCCTATGTATCTTGGGGGCCATGCCTGACTGCAAACACCAACTATCAATATAATTTGCAACCCCCACTTTACTCAAGTCAGAGAGTCAGATTCATGTTTCCATCTGGATTCCAATTTGCCTGACTAAATGGAACAAAAACATCTGTTTTTTGTAGATTGCTAACAAATATACTGTAATTGCACTTCGGGGCCACCATAATTATCACCTTTCTGACAATGTCAACAAAAAACTTGAAAATGCATACGCTTCGCAAACTTAAAACGATATATGATATGTAACGATGAATTATTGGATGGACATAAATTGATGCAGATAAGATAAATTAAAAACACATAAAGGACCTTTAAAAAAGCCCCGCCCCATGATGACGCAATCGTTGTTTGGCCCGTGACGCTGCTTGTACACGTAGCCTAGTAGGATGTGTTCATTGAAGATGGTGGCGGTGTGTCAGACTCACTGTCCGGCACATTTGTAAGAATTTATTTATATCTGTACACATTTCCAACATCGGGTAAGAGTAAATATATACCATCATTAACAATGTTTTCGTCTGAGCGTTTCAATCTAGTGTCTATGGCAGACATTAAACTGTTATCCCTGTAGTTAGCATAGGCTAGTTAGCAAGCAATGCTAACGCTAGCTGACCAGGCACTGAACCTGTTAAAATATGCTCGACGAGGGACAAGCGACCTGTAACTGCTCGGTGAAAGACCCTGTCGGTGTTGAATGTGTACGAAAAGGAAGAGTCATTTGTTTGCGGGACTGTCTTTAGAAGTCCTGGATTCGGGCAAAATCCGGCGACTTTGGACATCAGTGTTTAGGACATGTAGATTAATGCAGCGTTACCGTTAGCTGTTGAGCCAGGCACAAACATGGACCTCTCCTCGTAGGAAGCTTAATATGTAACGTTAACTTAATGTTGTACCTGACCGAAGAGAGTCAGATGCTGGTTAGATTTCAACAAGTGTTGCATAATGATGAGAAGTCGGTCCGTTAGCGTTTATTTGTAGAGGCAAGCTGTGCGAGTTTAGTTTTAATGTTGACTGGTGACGCTGAAGTTAGCTTCCTATTCGGGGTTGAGGGAAAAGTTAAGGGAAACAAACAATGATATTTAGCTGATGATTTTTTGTATTTTAGCACCACTTACACTTATGAAAGAGTGTTAGACATTGTAGCAAAAACTTTAACACTCTTTAAACCCACTCTAAGATTTGTTAAACCTTTATTTTTGCTTATGGAAAAGGAAAAAAAGGTTGATATCACTGGTTTTTCCCCTATGCAGCCCACATTAGACCAGGTCCAGGTCTAAAAACCACTGCACTTAGACTTACCAAATCTAGACTAGATTACCAAGCAGACTCCAGAGCCTCATTAAAACACAGTTTCAGATTTGTGAAATCTTCATTGTATTTGTGAAAGTGAAAGAAAGGGCGATTTCACTGATATTTCCCCATCCGGACCTCGTTAGACCAATTAGAATAAAGGTTAAACAGCATTAAGGCTTTTGCTACGATGTCTAACACTCTTTCATAGGTGCAAGTGGTGAAAAAACGGAGAATCAGCCGCTAGATATCTATATTTATGTTTCCCTTAAGTTTTCCCTCAACCCCCAATCGGAAGCTAACTTCACCGTCGTTGTTGACTGTAAATTGGCAACCCGGAGGCTAACGTTAGCTTACGTTTCTTAATGAATTTATAACCTTTAGCGCTTGAAAGATCCGGGGTCACGATGGCACTACGCCTCGAGCGACTTGCCTTCTAGCTGTTTCTGCTAATTATCTGCCTTTTTAACCTTTCAAATGCTCCATGTCTGTCCGTGTTAGCTCCCCTGAACTTCCCTCTGACAGACGAGTCTGTATGTGAAAGGTTGATTAATCTAATCAGAGCACAGTCAGTGTTTTTTTTTTTTTACGATCACAGGTTTGGATTTATGGCATTTTTACTAAAATGTCCAGTCAGCAATTAACGTTAACAACAAACAACAAAGCTTTTACCAGCAGGACTTAGTTGTGACGTTAACAGCGAGTTCCTGTTTCAATAGGAATAATAATGCATTTAATTTGTGCTGCACTTTTCATTAGCAGTGAATCTAAAAGTGCTACAGCCTTAAATTAAAGAAAATAATGAGAGTTATGTAAAAACCCTTATTGAATAAAAAAGTTTTTAAGCCTGTTTTTAAAAGAGTATAGGGTCTGTGCTGCCAGAGTTCAATTATAAGATCATTATTCGTTTTATCTTAAAGGATCAGCTATTGTCATGCTTACCTGAACTCAAGAAATATCTATAACTGCAATGGCAACATGCTCTCTAATTAAATGTTGTAGATGTTGTAGAAGCCACCACATTCAAAATTACCTTCTTGCAAAATCTGTAGGTGATCATAAAACAGGTGTTGTTTTAATACATAGTAAAGCTACTCAGACATTTCAGATTTCCTCTATTATAATATGACCTTGTTGCTAAGCAGCTGTATATTTTTCAGTGATATTTACGTGTGAGTTTGTGACTTTTATAAAAACAATTCTAATTTCGAATAACTGATATTTTTTCTCATATTTGAAATGTTTCATAATTTTTTACCTGTAGAGTTGCAGAAAGTGTTTTATATGATATGTTTCTTTTTGTCTGAGTAAGACTAGCATTAAAAGTTAAAACCATTTAACTCTGATTGCTTGATGTAGGCAAAGTTAGCATTTATTACAATCAGTCAGTCAGTTGTGTCCTGTTCAATATAGTATTTTATGTGTTTGTCTGGCGTAATATAATAGAGCTTACGTTGAAATTGCCACGTTGTACAGTTCGTTTAAATAGGATCATGGACTACTACACAAATAAAGGTGTGGTAAAGTCTATCAATGAGGCATGTGTTGCTTTTTGTTAACCACTTGTTCTTTCTCTTTTCTCTATCCAGCTACATCTGACTTTAGCCTATTCAGTGATAGCTTCTAGAGTGACCTGGTCCTCGGACCTGTTAACTCTGCAGCCATGCAGCCCCCTCCTCGGACTGGAACTCCTGGAGCCTCTGGCCCTCCTCCCTCTGGGCCTAATATGTTCCGCAGGACCAGGCCTCACAAGCATACAGCAGCAGCCACAGCCTCAATGCCACCTGCTACCCAACCCATGACAGACCCTTTTGCTTTTGTCAGAGCTCCTCCCCCTATGGCTGCAGGTGGACCCCCAACAATACCCAACAGCAACCCTCCACCAATGCAAGCCCCACCGAACACCATGTACTCTCAGGCTGGCTCAGGTCTGCCTCCACAACCACACACACTGGAGGATGTCCCTGCTGCTCCACTTGGTCTCCCACAACCCTCTCTGCCAGGGGTGACCTTGTTCAACCCTCACAGTGCAGGATCACCTGGTGTCTACCCAGCACCAAGTCCCACAGGATACGCATCCTCACATACTGAGCAGGGCTATTTTAATTCAAGAGAACAGATGCCACCCATGGTCACCGAGCCGCAACCCGTGGCTTCACCCCCAGCTCCTAGTCAGACACCTTTTAACCAGGAATTTCAAGGACAGCCTCCTCCTCAGCCTGTGCCCTTCCAGCCAGTGCCTCCCACCACCTCCTCTTCTCAATGGGCCCCTGATCACGGAAGTCGGCCTCCTTCAGTTCAAAACTATTTCCAGCCCACTAGTGATCCTCCATCACAGCCTTTTAATATACCACCGCAGACCCCGGTGTACCCCTCTCACACCCCATCACCCCATCACAACACCCCTACCCCCCCGACACAACTTGGACATTCCCAGATCCAGGCTCCTCTTCCTCTCCAGAACCCTTTAAATGCCCCTGGCTCTCAATGGCCTGACCCAAATGCACCTCAGCTGCATAACTCTCACTTCCAAACTCAGAGCTACTTCAGTCAGAGCTCTGCACCCCAGGACTCATGGTTCAACCAACCTCCACAGGACTCGGGTTACCACCAAATGGGAACTGGCCTGGGCCATCCTCAGCCCCAGCCCCAGCCCCAGCCCCAGCCCCAGCCTCAGCCCCAGCCCCAGCCCCAGCATGACGCTCCTGGATCTCAACATGCATCCAACACCGGGTCTGGGCCTAGTCCTGCCCCTGCCCCACTACCATACTCTCAGGAGTCTGGTACACTCTCAATGTTCTTCAAAGACAATGATGTTGAAAACGAGGAAACACTGGCTGGAGACAGAAATAAGGCAGTGAATGGTATCCCTGAATCCTTTCAGCATCACAGTAACCCACAAGCTGCTGCACCAGCCTACACTGGCCATGCAGATGTTCCTTTGGATTACCAAGGAGCTCCTCTGCAAGATCATTCACACCTACCATACATGAATGATGGTAATCATGCACCACAAGGAAATAGCCAGAAGCCCCCTGATGCCCAGTACGACCATGTGGAGAATTTGGAGTGTGTCCCAAACCTGGAAGTATTACCCAGTGAAACCCATGGCAGCCCTGCTTCTACTGCAGCCCATGGAGTAGACGTGTTTGAAACCGGCCCTAACCTGGAGACTCCAGATTCTATTCCACGACCAATGAGATCTGCCAGTGTGTCATCCAACTATAGCAACATGAGCCATGGGAGTGGAACTGGAACTGGCACTCGTCGACCCCAGGGAGTAGTAGGTACCTTTATTCAGCAGGAAAGCCCTCGTCTCACTGATGACGCTAACCTGTCTGCTGCCACTGGAGGCTATTTTGAGCAGATTGACACTTCTCCAGCTGGAGATATGGGTGCACAGCAGAGCTCTCTGGAGCAGATGTGGCCTCATACACCTAGCCCCCCTAAACCAACTGGTATCTTTCAGGCCAGTGCTAATAGCTCTTTTGAACCTGTGCGCTCACATGGGGTTGGGGTGCGTCCTGCTGAAGTTGATAGGGCCAAAATGGTAGTGGAAGGTGGTGCAGATTCTGCACCCGGCAACCTGGAGCAGCCACCAGATAATATGGAAAATATCTATGGGCCAGGGCACCCCTTGCCTGCTGGGGCTGCAGGTGGTGTACCTCATCCGACACATCCAGTGGTTCATTCTCACTCCCGACCTTCATCCCGTGCTTATGGGGCCAGTCGGCCCTGTGAGAGCCCTGCCACGACTCTGTGGGCTCAGAATGATCCTGCTAGCTTGAGTGCTAACATCCTCCTAGCTCCAGCTGCTCCAACAGTTCTTGCCCCTTTACGAGAGCCCAGTGCTGATGTCATCCAACCTCCAGAGGATGGTCCATTGGACCTCCAGCCTTCACAGAGAATCCAGCCAACTGCACAGCAACATTCAGAGAACCTAGAGAACCCACCAAAGGTGAGTGAGGCTGAGCCAGCTGACTCCCAAGGCAACCTGGGCTATGCGTCTCTTCTTGTGTCTGACTCGCTCCATCAGCCTGTTTTGATTGCCCCGCCGGTGTCCAATTACAATGTGATTCCCCCCAGTACCCTTCCTCAAGCAGCCAGTCAAAGTAGCCTTAGGGAAACTACCCCACCTGTGAGATCACTCACACTGGGGCAAGGTGCCAGTCCCTCTCAACCACCTTTAGTAACCCCTAATCAAAATCCACTGTTTGCTCCTGGACCAATGAGCTTCAGTCCTTCAGCCTCTAACCAGGCGCCACTCAATCTTACTCGAGACAACACAGAAGTGGCAACGTCAGAAATCACAGCTCCGCCGCAATCTCAGCCAGTCCGCCCTCCTCTTTCAAGGGGCCAATCATTGGCTGGAGACAGCCACTCTGCTCTCCAAGTTAATCCGCAAGCTTCTCTCATGGCTGCTACTGTCTCTAATCATAATCAACCATCGAATTATGAACTGCTTGATTTTTCTATGCACCAATCACAAACTCAAAACCAAGCATCTGGTCATCCATCCTCTTTACATGAGTCTTCACAATCTAGTAATGGATTTTACTTACAGGTCACCAAAGATGCTCAGCAGGGGTTAAGAGTGGAAGGGAATGCCCCTGTCCAGACCCCAGCCTCTTTATCTACCCCACAGGTACCGCCAGCACCCTCCCAAGCAGCTGCAGTTACACAGCAGCCACCAACTGAACCTCCTAAGACATCAGACTCTCAGGCTGCACCGCAGGGACAAAATGATGCTCCTCCTGTTCCAGTGAGTGGAGCACAACCTCCCCCTGGCCAGTATCCATCTCCAGCACAGGGTCCGCCTGCTGCAGGGAGCGTTCCTCCTTCTGCCGCTGCAGGGTCTCGGGGGCCAGTTCCTCCAGGGGCCTCACAGCCAGCTTCTGGAGAGCCACCTCGACCACCCTCCTCTGCGGGCAGCCATCAGGGCTATGGGCCCCCTCCTGCAGTGCCAGGGCAGATGTATGGAGGCTATTATGGTAACTATGGAGAATACCCAGATAGCAGAGCACCTTATCCTCCTGGCCAGTATCCACCTCCACCTGGGGATCCTAGAGCACAGCAATATTATCACGTATGTGGAAATTCTTTTTCTCTATGCTTGTGAATATATTTATTTGACACTTTTTTGTTATTATCTACAGATGTACATTTGAAAAAGCTTGATGATTAACTGCATCCATGTAATATAAAATGTCAAATTTAAAACAGTGAACAGAAAATCACTCATTCATGTTTTTATGTTCTCAGGATGGTCAGTACAGGAACAGAGGAGATCCTTGGTATGGCAGATATGAAGGGGGGAACCCAGCCTACCGTGATCCAAACTACCAGTACAGAGAGCCTCAACCAGAACGACCCAGCTCCAGGACCAGTCAGTATTCTGACAGGCCTTCATCCAGGTCAGTGAAACAGTTTCTCAGTTGTACACCATCTTCAGTATGGGATTTACTGTATGTCATGTCTGCATTTTTATCATTTTAGTCATTTATTTGTTAATGCCGTTTTTAACAGTCTTTCTTATTTAAGAAAATATTAAAAACTAGGTAGGGAATCCCCTGCAGTGAGTTAACCTGTAAATTTCACCTCTTATTTGCTTTCTCTCATAGGCAAGGCTATCCTGAGAATTACCACAGAGCAAACCGAAGTGCCTATAGTGATTATTATGCAGAATACCCCAAGAACTATAATTATCCAGGTATGAGCCTTTTCCTCTTCCTGTTCACCGAATTTGTTGTAAAATAAAACCTAAAACCTGTACCTAAAACACATTCATCTTTCTGTGTATATAAATGTTTTTTTGATATGAATGTCTCTCTCTTCCTCTCCATATCTTCTTTGGGAAGGATACAACTATGGACAGTATGACCCTCGATACGGAGCATACTATGATCAGGCCTACTGGGCTAATTACGATGACAGATACAGAGGCAGAGACTACTATAATCAACAAGTGTATCCTGCCAGGTATGCAGAGAAAACAATTTTTACACTCTTAAGTGGTGCATATAAATGAGATTGTTGTTTTTGCATTTGGTAATAGAGTTGTGTAAGAATGTGTTGTTGTAGCAGCAGCTGTGCTGTTAATGTGTATAGTTCCCCTTAATTTATACTGAATGTGTCTATTTGAAAATGGACTTAAAACAGAAGTTTAAGGTTATCTAGTCGATGGATACTTTTAGCTTTGTTAAAATGTTTTACTTCTTCTGTGTTTGTTACATTTATAACTTTTTACGGACCACATGCTACATTGCAACAGGTAGTTTTGCCAAATTGCTTCTTAAAAACACTGTACACTCCTCTCACAGGAAAGATGGCTATGACAACCGGTGGACGTACTATCCTGGTTATGATGCCAGTTTTGATGAAGATAACCGTCCATATGTAGAACCGTACGGAGATGAGTTTGACCGACGCAGCATCCACAGCGAGCAGTCGGCGCACAGCGTGCACAGCTCCCGTAGCCACCACAGCAGACGAAGCAGCTTCAGCTCAAGGTCACAACAGGTAAATGTGCAGAATTTTCTTGTATGTGTAGGTGTTTTTACCTTTTGGTATTATCTGGCGCATCGACATACATACAGAAGGCTGAGCCAAGGCCTATCAGGAAAGAGATTATGATTCTTGCAGGCGGCACCACTTGCTTCGTCTCTCTTTGACACCAGCACTCCTTGCTCTCTTAAGCACAACAAAAGATAAAACTTAAAGCGCAAGGAAGGCAAAGGTAAACCTCCCTTCATGGCCTTGACAGCCAATCAGGACAGGTGTTATCTTGTCTCATCTTGGAGTTATACCACATTCCTAAACGTTTGTCCAGCTTTTCCGATATTGAAAAGAATGTTTTTTCCATTTCCTGTTGGGTTTAGGGTGGTTTTTTGTGTACTTGATTTACTTTCATTATAGCATGATTGTCATTACTGTTAAACTTGCTTTCTCAGCATCTTTTTTGTACAGTGCTGTTCTTGTTAAAACTGTCACAGTGCCTTTATATGCCTTAATGAGAGGGCTGTGAATTTCTCCGAGAAACGATACAAACATGATTGTATATATTTATACAATCCCTTTAATGCATTAAAATGTTTCAATTTCAGTGTTCTGAAGATTATTGGCTTTCAGGATATTTTGGATATTTGATACTCATGCGATGAATGCTCTATGGGCAATGTGTGTTTACCACAGGGAGCAAATTTTGGGGTTTGTGGCTCCATGTATCAAAATTTCAGGAATGAGCTGGAAGGAAAGGTGTTGGAATAAGTTAAACCATCATTATTTTCAAAATTGTGGAACTATTGCTTTAAGGGTTGTTCTTTTATGTTTCACCATTGCTTTTGGAGGATTCAGAAAACATGTAGTACTGTACCAGCCTTGGGTAGATTAGCCTGTGGTTGTTTTCCCATGACAAACCCTGTAGCATCTATTTACTATTAGCTATACCTTAAGGCAGTCTCATGATCATTCCTGGTTCTCAGCTGCTTCATTCACAGTGGCCCCTTTACAATTATAGGATTGTCAGCTATGTAGAAACATAGCTTATTCTTAGGAAAATGAGAAAACTGATAATGACGACATCACTGAAGTTTTTATAGTGTGAGGCTCATAGCATCTTGAGTGAAAAGTATGTGTTGACATCTCACTCATTGAATTGGAGAAGGATGTTGCGCTTCAACAATGGGATTCTCAGTGGAGAGCTAAACCCAAGATCCAGTGATATTGTTCCAAAAATATGAAAAGCACATCTCAAATTTCCTAGTCAAGGAGGACATACTAACATTTCACTTGTTTATTTGACTCACATCACAATCGAAAAACACTTACACCATTTGGACCTTCCTCATAGCGTTTGAAGTAGGGGTGCAACAGATCACAAAAGTCACTGTTTGGATCATATCACAGTTTTATATATAACTTCGCTTTCCATTTATTCTGTAAAACACTTAACGCAAGGAACTTGTGCCCATTGTCTTAAATGAAAACAACATCCAAGATGTACAATGTTTAAATACAATCGTACAATATGTAAAATATTCAATACTCAATTGTTAAATTTAAGTGCAATATGAGGCATGATACATCCTTTAAACACGGTAGTGAATGAAACAATAGGCTGTGTCCACATCATCAAAACTTGATAACTTACAAACATAAACACATCTTGTCCTGCAGCTTAGCTTGTTGAACTGCTAATGTCAGTTAGCAGCTACACAGCTAACTAGCTGCTCAGCAGCAGCATGTTAAACAGCATGTAAACATACCTACAGATGTCACTTCAGACCCATTAGGTGCTGGTTTGGTCGTTGCTCTTCAAAATCCCTGTTAGTGACACGCTGTCTGTCCAAGACTTGTACTTACGGCAGTTTGTTTACTTTGTCTCCAAGGAGACATTAAAATCTGCAGTTAATCCGCGGTTCACATGTGTGCCGAGCTGTGGGGGGTAGTCCGTATGGATCACGGATCAACTACGTCCTGTTACACCACTAGTTTGAAGTATACAGGTTCAATTCAGTCATATATATATACACGGGCAGAGTTAATATACAGTTAAATCTGATTTAAACCCCGTTATATACAATATGAAACTTCACAAAACACTGTTTCTGGCCATCATTGATTTACTATTAAGAACATGCAATAAATGGCAATAAAGGGACATTTAGATCAGAGTCATCATTAAGTCCATTTGGTGTGATAGTGTTGAGTGTGTGTATATCCAACATTTCTCTTTGGGCCAATTTCTTCAAAACATCACCTCCTCTAGTTGGCATCATGACTTTCTCAATCCCACAGAATTTTAATAGAGAAGTTAAACTGTGAAAAACTGTGTTTTGCGATTGCAACATCAACATTGCCTGTACAGATAGCAGTTTTGTGCTCTGATGTTTGTTTAAGGGGATGTTTGGTTTGTCCAACGTAAGCTAGACCACAGGGACATAATAAGTAAATCATCTGAGTGGAATTACAATTTATAAATTCACAAATGGGAATTTTCCCTCCAGTGTGGAAAGGTTGATCACTTTAGTATTTATTGTATTGTTGCAGCGGGTACAACTATGTCCATGGGGTCTAGCTTACGTTGGACAAACCAAACGTCCCCTCAAACAACAAATATCAGAGCACGAAACTGCAATCTGTACAGGCAACGTGGATGATGCAATTGCAAACCATTATGCTCATTAAAATTTTGTGGGATTGAGAAAGTCATGATGCCAGCTAGAGGACGTTATGTTTTGAAGAAAATGGCCCAGAGAGAAATGTTTTGGATGTACACACTCAACACTATCACACCAAATGGACTTAATGATGACTTCAGCCTTAAATGCTTATAATCTAAATGTCCCTTTTATTGCCATCTTGTGTATGTTCTTAGTAGTAAATCAATGATGACCAGAAACAGTGTTTTGTGAAGTTTCATATTGTATGTAATGGGATTTAAATCAGATTTAACTGTATACTTGTGATTGGTCCCTGAATCTAGAAACATGGAATAAGAAAAGTGATTGGTTCCTAAATAACTGGGTCTAACTCCCAGTTTTGTATTAACTTAGTTACTTACTTAAATAAGCTCTTGTATATATGATCGATCAAAGTGAAATGTTAGTATTTTGTCCTCCTTGACTTGGAAATATGAGATGTGCAACCTTTTCATATTTTTGGAACAATTTCACTCTGACTCTCAATGCTAATGAAAGCTGCACTTATCTACTCTGCACTTACATTATTAAGATTTTACACAAAGTTTTCAGCATCATCCCAATAGCTCTCTCAGCAACATTGGCTTAATATATAAATAACAACCAGAGCCCCGTTCTTTGTATGTGGATAAAAGTCCAAACCTGCTAAAGTGCAGGTTTACTGACAGTTACCTGGATCATGACCAAAACATTTTAGGGTGAACCCCAAACATGAACAAACTGTCAGATACAAATGTCTCCCTTTCTCATATTTAATGAAAGAATGGTGATATAATTATGATTGTAGGTAAGAACATTCAAGTTATTGACAAATTATTATGATTTATTGGTGTGATTATCACAATTACATTATAATGAAGTGTTACTTATACATGATAAAATATAAGTTTGGGAACTAAAAAGGAATCAATCCAAATGTAGTTTGGGATACTCTGAGCAAAAGACATAAACTTAACTAAAAGATTCTGACTTTTAAAAGACCAGTGGAGCCAGAACATGAGACTTTTAATTTGACACTAAAACCTATTAAGTGATTAACTGCATAACTCACTTTGCTGAAACATGTTAAAGCAATTTAAGCTGCTTTTTGGGATGTTTTAGTAATGTTTCATTTTCATATATGATTAAAACCTAAAAGTTTTTTTTTATGTTCAATGAGGAGAACTGTACCAATCATGCAGCCAGCATCGCACACGCTCTGACCACATTCACTGGTGATATCTGATTGTTTAACAGTGGTGAAAGTGTGGAAACACTGTAGAGCACAATGTAACAAAATAACAGCAGTAACAATGTAGGAGTGCACATAAAATGAGACTCATGTCAATTAATCTATTGCCCCAGTACATGTTGGGAGGGATCCCAGCACACCTACCTCATTTAACAGCAGTCACATGATCAGCACTCGGCCAATCATATGAATGCTGATCATGGCTTCAACTCTACACTCATTCTCACTTTGTTATTCAACATAACTTCATCCAGGATTAACAAATTAATCCCCAAACTGCCTTCAAAGAACCAAATTAGCAAGATGAGTATTAACATAATTATTGTAGCCTGATAACAGCATGTTAGCCTGAATTAGTCAAGTCGTTTGAAGAACAGAGACGGGATGTATCAGACTTAACAAATAGCTGATTCTGCTCACTTGCAATGAGTTTTTAAGTTTAATAACTGGGTGTTTGCTCTTATGATTAATATATCTTCCTATCTGATAATTCTCTTCGTTTGTCCTCCCACCCTTCAGAGTCAGGTGTACAGGAGCCAGCCTGACTTAGTGTCAGCAGTCTACGACACCACATCATCCACTTTGGCTGTGGACTACTCCTATGGACAATTCCCGAATCAGACTGACGCTACTCAGAACTACAGTCAGTACATGTATCCCTCTGAGTACCCTGCAGACAACACCTGGACCGCCCCTGAGCAACGTAAGTACACAATCCTCAGTTTCAAGAAAGTCGGCATTTAGAGGATAGCACTGGTTCCTCCTTTTATCTATCCCGCTCTTAGCCAAACTGATTTTCCCTCCAGCCCCCCCTCGTCCTGCAACCCCAGAGAAGTTCACCATACCCCATCGTTGTGCCCGCTTTGGACCTGGTGGTCATCTGGTCCAAGTTCTGCCCAATCTCCCCTCAGCTGGGCAGCCTGCTCTTGTTGATATTCACAACTTGGAGGTACATTTTTTTTAACAGATTACATTTCAGTGTCTTAGTGTAGTTTTTCTCCATTGTATTGTAGAAGGATGATTTAATTAAGTGAGACAGTAAGAAGGGAGTTAATGTTGCTTTCATAGTATTTTGATGTCATAAATGCAAAGCACAACAGAATTGGGTACCCCTAAACTACAGGCCTGTCCTAACATGTTCCTGATTAAGGGATGTAAAAAGAGTATTATTATTATTTTCCTGGCTTGGATACATCTAGCAGAGCAGACATACCAGACAAATGTAGAATTTATAACTCAATATATTTATAACTAATCTTGCACTTAAAGACGAGCACTAGATACTAAACACCCTGTTATCTGTTAACATAGCACTGACAGTCAGTCAAATTTAGCACCCTGACTGCTTCTTCAGACTCCTGAGAATATATAAATACGATGTAAAGCCGGTATAAAGTATCATTTTCAACTATGTCTGTATTTGCAGACTATGCTGCAGGATACCCCGGATCAGGCAGAACTGCGAGGCTTCCCTGGACCTCTTGTTAAGTAAGTGTATTCAGCCCTTTTTATCCATCACAGATAGCTTTGAGTCACTTACCTTTAAATGATAAAGCATTGTTATGTTCAACAAATCCAATGAACAGACCAAAATCAGCAAACAACAGTCTTTGGCTTTCTGCCCTAACTAAGCCTATTGCTTCCTACTGAAGACATAACGCTTTAAAAGGAATATATAGTTTCATTTTTAAAATATGTCAAGTAATTTTCTAAAAAGTTAATTGTTAATTGTTTGTTGTTGCCTTGTAGTGTCTTGATATAAGTGTGTATAAAAGGTAGCATTGGTTTGACTAGTCCCTGCTAGCCTGTGTCACATCTTGCTCCCTGTTCATCAGAGAGGAGACCCATAAGGTGGACGTGATAAAGTTCTCCCAGAACAAAGCACTGGAATGTTCCCGTGACAACAACCTCTTGGACAGAGACTCTGCCCGCCTACTTTGGGACTTCATTATGCTGCTCTGTAGACAGAACGGGGTAAGACTATGCAGATGTAACTGGCAGTCTCTCTCAAAACTGAAAGCATGCTTTGCATATTTGCTCCAAACAACGTTCTCACCGTCACCCTCTCTTTCTTAAGACTGTGGTTGGCACGGACATCGCTGACCTCCTGCTGAAGGAGCATCGATCTGTCTGGCTGCCGGGCAAGAGCCCTAATGAAGCCAACTTGATTGATTTCAACAATGAACCGCTGGCACGAGCTGAGGAGGAGCCGGGAGCCGGACCACTGTCCCTCCTATCTGACACCTTCATGACCGTACCGGAGAACATCGGCAAGGAAACGGAACGCTTCAGGGAGCTGCTGCTGTTTGGCCGCAAGAAGGTGAGTAATACCCTCTTTAACTGTATTACGTTCAGTTTATTTAACCAGTATGTTGTGAAATCTGAAATGTTTTTGTCTGTGGAATAGGATGCACTAGAAGCAGCCATGAAGGGAGGTCTCTGGGGTCACGCTCTGCTGTTGGCCAGTAAGATGGACAACAGGACACATGCACGCGTCATGACAAGGTAAAGTGACTTATAAACTTACTTGTACCTATATTCTGTGATCATTTGTACAGATTTAAAGATGTAATTTATTTTGTCTGTCTTTGTCTCTCAGGTTTGCCAACAGTTTGCCTATCAATGACCCTCTTCAGACAGTGTACCAGCTGATGTCAGGGAGGATGCCTGCATCAGCCACTGTAAGTATTGCTTTGAACTTCTGTCTTCTGTCTGTCTTCTTCTTCTATTTTTTTACAATTGTCCTGAAGAAGTTGCTTAGGTGGTATTTTTCTAGTGTGCAGTATTGCATATCTTTATTGCCATTTAAGTGTTTAGTTGAAATGTTTCTTGTATTCACACAGTGCTGTGGAGAAGAGAAATGGGGTGACTGGCGCCCTCACCTGGCCATGGTGCTGTCGAACCTCACGCACACCCTGGATCTGGATACGCGCACAATCACCACCATGGGTGACACTCTCGGTAGGATTGCATCAAAAAAGGCTGTAACTCATTTGACTGAACTAAACTGCGATTTGCATTCTTGACCGCTATAAACCCCCTCACATTCCTTCTGCACTCGTTTTGTGTTGTGGCAGCTTCCAAGGGGCTGATTGATGCTGCACACTTCTGCTACTTGATGGCTCAAGTTGATCTGGGAGTTTTCACAAAGAAGAGCACCAAGATGGTTCTGATTGGCTCCAACCACAGGTAAGAGGCAAAGACAGGCACACACGCACACATTTGTAAGGGGACTTTTAAGACCATCTTGTAGTTTGGACAAAATATGCCAGACATATAATCATATCTTTGTCTCTTTGCTTCAGTTTGCCCTTTTTCAAATTTGCAACCAATGAAGCAATCCAGAGGACTGAGGCCTATGAGTATGCTCAGTCTCTGGGTTCCCAGCCCTTCACACTGCCTAATTTCCAGGTAGGGGTTTTTTGTATTTACTATTTAATAAATTTACCAATAAATGCACAATTTGTCCCTTGTATAGGAGTCCTGAGTATGTATGACATAGCACATGATTTTGAGATTATACTCCTGAGGGATGACGCTGTTCTCTGCTCTTTATTGTCTCTTATTAGGTGTTCAAGTTGATCTATGCATGCCGCTTGGCCGAAGCGGGCCTGAGTGCTCAGGCCTTCCACTACTGTGAAGTTATCTCTAGGACTGTCCTCGTGCAGCCGTCCTACTACTCTCCTGTTTTTATTAGCCAAATCATACAGGTATACACTCATTCCTCTTCTTGTCTCTTGCTTTGTTTCTCCTCTGTAGAGTCATTACAGATATATATACAGATACAAATGTGAATTTGTGCCATTTGTTGACAGATGTCTGAAAAGCTGCGGTTCTTCGACCCACAACTGAAGGAAAAGCCAGAGCAGGAGTTGTTCAATGAGCCTGAATGGCTGATCCACCTCCGACAGCTGGAAGGACAGATCAGGGTGAGCAGGAGTCAAAGTATTTGTAGTTGTGTGTGTGTGTGTGTGTGTGTGTGTGTGTGTGTGTGTGTGTGCTAATTTAATGGAAGTACAAACAAAAGATTTTCAAATTAAGCAATTTGTTTTATTAATATTGTTTAGTATAGGCATTTTCAGTGTGATGTTTGGACTCTTGATTGTAACGATAGTTGCAGACTTTCCTTTGTTTTGCTTTTTAACTCAAATTCCTGATGTGATAATAATGTTTTCATTACTTATTTTTTCAAAAATAATTGTATTTCAAAAATTCTGACTTTTTTATTTGATGTAGAGATTATGGATTTTAATTCACATTTAACATATTGGAATAATTAATTTGTACCTTTATCACAAATATATATCTTGTCTTTTTTAGACGGGGGCGATTACTTACAATGCAGACAGAACAACTCCTACACAGTACAGCTGCAGCAGCCCCAGCTCTGACTTGGACCAGCCCACTCCACCTGAACCTTACAGCATGCCGCTGGAGTTGGATGGCCCCACCCCTGACAACCCACTAATGAGTTCATTACTACCAGGGCCTCCACCACAAGGAGTACAGCTGATGCCTCCAGGTGCGTGCAGATGTGTTCAAACTTATGTTCTCGTCTTTAACCTCTCTGTACTGTCAGCCAGATTCAAAATACAAAAGATCTCATCTCTTCTAATTTCTTTCAGCTCCCACCTCCATCCTCCAAGAAGGGATGGCCCCAGATATGCCCCAGTTCTACCCAGTACCCCCCAGTGGACCACCAGGCCAGATCCCAATCTCAGGCTACCCTCCGCAGGATCCCGGCTTTGCCCCGCCTCCCTTCCAGCCTCAACACGAGCAGCCTGACATGTACCCAGGAGCTCATCAGCAGACGTGTCCCCCACCTCCTCAAGTGGGCCAAATGTCACCACATATGCCCCCACAGGTGCAGCATTCACCTGTACAGATGAACCACCCGCCACCCCAGATGCCTCAACACATGCCTCCTTCTCCTGGGCATATGCCGCATTTAGAGCAGCCGCCCTATGCGCCACCGGAGATGCAGATGACACAACAAATGCCACCCTCTCCACACAGAAGCTCCCTCACACCTCAGAAGGACTTTTATGACCACATGGCTCAAATGGTCAGTATTCTTTGTCTCTCTTGCAACAGCTCTATCCATAGAGCATGTGCTTTTATGTTGCTGTGTAAATGCAATAGAGAATGCTTAGTAGTTTGTCTTTTGTGGCACTGCAGGGTCCTGGAAGGCGATCAAGGTCTACTTCACAGTCTTCAATGCATATGGTGCGTTTGTGTTTCATGTATAAATGGCTGAAATACGTCTGAGGCTTTTTCTGTTGTATCTATCTAGTGCTTGTTTGTAGTAGCGCTTAAGTTTTGAATCTCTACCGCTTTCTAAATTAATGACACATACAATGCATGCATAGGCACAAAAAGAGCAGCATGATAGCTAGCAGCATATGCAGGCAAGTTGGGAGTTCTTTATCAGCATCAAGAGTTCAATTATAGAATGACATACTGTATGGGTGCACAATAGAAAAAAGAGAATAGAGGAAGCATGTCCATGTCAAAGCATCCCATCAGGCAACAAAAATAAGCTCTTCCTACATGAGACTCAAAAGAACAAAATATACAGTATGTTATTCTTACCAGTGTCGGTTTACTGGTTTTACAGGCTTCAGGACGCCGCTCTCGCACCACCTCTGAGTCCTCCACTCACTCTGGGGGAAGAGAGCGGAGCAATTCAGCTGTCAAGCAGGCCTCTCCACCTCCACCTTCTATTCCTGAGCAGCCCAGCAAAGAAGAGGCCAAGAAGGCCAAGAAAGACTCCCCGAAAAAGGTTTATATTCACACACATATAAGCATTCAGGTCTTCAATCAGCGCTCTATAATGTTCACCAGTAAGTGTTCTGTGCAAACTGTCTTTCACATGCAGAGCGGCGGCGGTGGTGTTGGCTGGCTGAGCTGGCTTTATAGGAAGGGGAAGAATGAAGCTCACCTGCCAGATGACAAAAACAAATCTGTAAGTGTACATTTGTATGCATCGCACATGACTGATTTCAGCATTCCTTTGTATTTAGAGTAACATTTTTGCACTGGTTTTTATTATTTACTTCCACATATGACTGATTAAGAGTGCAATGTTCTTTGTTTTCAGATTGTGTGGGATGAGCAGAAGCAGAAATGGGTCGACTTGAACGAGCCCGAGGAGGAGGTCTGTAATGTTGGTCTACAAGTCAGAATTATTTCTTGTTTGTTGTTTAAACTGAGAAAGCCTGAAAGTTTTATAGATCAACCAGTTCTGATGTTATGTTTTCTTTAATAATCTGTCAGAGTAAACCCCCTCCTCCACCTCCCTCTGGGTTCCCCAAAATGGCTCCAATGCCTGGGCCTGGAGGGCCCGCTGCACCCCCGGGTGGTGGTCCTCCTGTCAACATGTTCTCCAGGAAGGCTGGTGAGTCCAGGGTTACCCATGGTGGCTTTTGGCTTCACGAACACCGTGATTGACTTTGCACAAGTGGAATCATTTTAAAGTCGAATTACAAGTTGTAATAAAAGTGATCAAAAGACACACCGCATAATAAAATTGTCTAACAAATTAAATCAGCATTCACAACTGCAGTTTCTTTCT
Organism: Thunnus albacares; assembly: GCF_914725855.1. NCBI lineage: Eukaryota > Metazoa > Chordata > Actinopteri > Scombriformes > Scombridae > Thunnus > Thunnus albacares. The sequence goes on from NC_058123.1 coordinate 10,732,197, forward strand.
TCTCAGGCGCAAGGAGTAGATATGTGGATGTTCTGAACCCCAGTAGAACGGCTAAACCAGGTGGATTAGCTCCTGCCCCTCCTCCTGCAGACATCTTTGCTCCTCTGGCACCGATGCCCATGCCCGCTAACCTATTTGTGCCTAGTTCAGGTGCGTATCATGTATGAAATTAATATGTAAAATAATGTCAATTACTAAAAATAGGTTGTCTTTGTGTATTTGTGTTACAGTACAGCGACTAAAGTAATGAAATATTTGTGTTTATCCCTGGTGCAGCTCCTGACGATCAACAACCTCTGGAGGGCAGTGAGGGAGGCAATCAGGAGCAGAATTCACCAAACACCAGCGCTGCTCCACAGGTATCTATCTGTAATGGTAAACCTTGTCGCTCTAATGCTGAAAACACCTTGTGGCATTAAATATGCATCAGCTTTTTGTTCTAATTTCTTTTTACTCTCAAATAATAAGTTTTTAAAGGTCACGGGACATGATAACAGGGGTAATTTAGTCAACAAATTGCAAAGCTGAAGCTCTACTTGCACTTTTATCTGTTCAGATGTTCAACCCCACGTTGTTACCACCTGCCCCAGAGGGTCCTCCCATGCCTGATGGGTTACAGTCCGGGGAGGTAAGACAAGTTGCTCCTGCCAGCCGGCAGCATCACAGTCTGCTACTGTAGCTGTCATAGCGCCATCATGCAACCACTGAAACATGATGCTCGACACCTAACAGCCAGTGCGTGCAGTTTGCTTATTTGTATGACTGTGAGTTAATGTAAGAGAACATGAAAGGACATGCATGCACGTCAACTTAAAATCTTTCCTCATAATCATGCAAAATGCGCAGCCTTGATAAAAAAATGTTAAATCTTTGTTCCATTTGCTGTTATATTCTAATTCTCTCCATGTCTGTTTTTTAAGAACCATAATTTCCTAACTCTGATTTATTTATTTTTCATTCTGAACTGGTGGTTAGTGGAAAGAGATCTAATTCAGTGCATGAAATAATATTAATATGGGTTTGTGGTTTGTGTTTTTTTTTTTTTTGTTTTTTTTTTGTCTACTGTTTATTTCCCTCCTGCTGTCTTTAGCTCTCACGTTCTAGCTCAATGAGTTCTTTATCACGCGAAGTGAGTCAGCATTTAAACCAGGTACCTCTAGCAGGGCCTTGAATGGTCCACTCTCACACCCCCCACCCCCCCGCCTGCCACTCACCTACTGTAGCTCACCACATCACTAGTAGCACGCTTCACCATTTGCACTTGAAGCTTTGCCGCCCATCCACCCCAGGATGTCTGCCTGCTCACCTGCCTGCCGTCTCCAGCATTACTAACTTAACTCTGTATCTGTTATTGATCTCACAACCTGGAAAATGGTCAACAAATTTAAACTGAACAAAGCTGCAGTGGAAGTTTTTTATTTTAATGGCAATGTCGGTCCGTCAGTCAGTCAGTCAACCACTTTGATCCTGACTCTTAGCAACTATTGGATGGATTGCCATGACATTTGGTACAGATATCCACAGTCTCCTGCTGACTTTGGTGATCCACTGACTTTTCATCTAGAGCCACGAGTAGGTCAAAAATTATACGTATCCAGCGAAATATCTACTGGATAGATTGGTACAAAATAAGGAACAAACATTCATTGTTCCAAGTGACGACTGATGACTTTGTTCCTCTGACTTTTCCTCTTGTGCCGCCATGAGGTTGATATTTGTGATTTTGAGTGTAATGTGTTGCCAACTAATGGATGGATTGCCATGAAATTTCGTACACACATTCATGATCCCCCTCGAGATGAATTCTACCAACTCTAGTGATCCCTTCACTTTCTATCTAACGCAATCATCAGGTGACATTTTTTTAATTTGTCCAATACTTTAGCTTACCTGCAAAACTAATGACACTCCCATCAGCCTCAGCTGTACTTCGTTTAGTCCTAATTACCAAATATTAGCATGCTAACATGCTAAACTGAGATTGTGAACATTGTAAACTTTATACATGCTAAACATCAGCGTGTTAGCATCGCCATTCTGAGCATGTTAACAGGCTGATATTTGAATAAGCTCAAAGCACTGCTGTGCCAAAGTACAGCCTCACAGATCCGCTAGCACGGATGTAGACTCTTGGTCTTGTTTATACTTGTGAACCATCTATTTGTCATGAAAGTTATTGGTTAACTTTTGAGTCACAGATCAGAGAGTGAAGCATGCTGGAGACTGTTGCTTGTTGACTCCCTTGTTTGATGTCATGGGAGCACACAGCTTCATTAACACGCCATAATGTTTGCATGGTTACTAAAACAAGTGAAACAGTGGTTTGTAATGCTGCCTCACTGTGGATCCAAATCCCCTTTTTGCCATTACTGTTCCTCTTTTCCTTGGCTTCTGTTTTTATAATGTTGTTTAACCAGAGTGTGGCATTGGGAGTGCATCTTTTTGTACTTTATTAACCAGAAAAATGGTGATCGTCTCTCCCGATGCCAGCACTCTCTCTCACGATAGAAGTAATTAGATTGTAACAAAACTCTGCTTGTCTTTTGCAGAGTCATCCTGCCCAGGGACCCGCACCCACTGGAGGCGTCACCTTTTATAACCCTGCACAGTTTGCACAGGTAAAGATTCAGATTCAGTATTCTGCTTCTGTTGTAAAAAGGCCTCGTCGCTCTTCCCTTTTCACTTCATAATCGTCTTTCCTTGTTTTGTTTTTTTTTACCGCTTTCTGCAGACAAGTGCACCATCAGGAGGAGGACTCCGCTCTGGCCGTCTGGGCGGTCAGCGCCAGTACCCAGTGTTGAAGTAAACATCATCCCAGAGTGAGATTGTAAACAGACTTGTTGGATAGAGTGATATCCTACCTGGAAGTACATGAAGCACATGGACATACTGCTCTCTGTCTTAAGGACCCTTCTTTTTTTTTTTTTTTTTTTTTGCCTGCACCTAAGAAGAGCATAATCACAGTCTCCATCATGTTGGTCTTTGTCAAACAGCTTAACCACTCTTTCATCTTTTTCTTTAGTTCAGTAATTGTCACTGGTGTATTTTTTTTTTTAACAGGCATGGTGTTTTCCTTGAAGGGCTTTTTCCTGCATTCAAACAGAAAACAGACAGATGTATAAAGGGTTTTAACACACGCGTAACGCTTATCCATTGATGCATTCATACACAAACTGTATTTTCATGTCGGCATAATTTAGTGTAAAATAAATATGTTGCTCCTCTAAGCTGTTCAGCTTCCCCTCAAACGCAACACTGTTAACTGTTAACACAATCAGCATTTAGTTTTCCCTTTTGTGTCCAAATGTCCATGTTTGATTGATTGTTTGTGTGTGTGTGTGTGTGTGTGTATGGGTGATGGATAGAAAGAAAGTAGCACCTTTTTAATTTCATATTGTGGACTTGTATGTGCATTTGCAGTTCTTCAGTGTTCTTCTGTCAACTGGAGATGGCAATTTCGTGTGAGAATGAATTGTGTTAATAGTGCATTGTCTGCTGTGTTGTTCGCTTTTCCCTCAGTCGCCCTCCAGTAAAGGCAGGATGTTTTGATGACACGGGGGGGGGAGAGACTCATACTCGACTTCGCAACCCGAGAGTTGGAGAAAGTCTGCAGTGTTAGGATGCTGCTTGTTTCAGATATTTATTTACATGTCCTCCTGCCCGTCAGCAACTCTTCACTTTAAAGATGTGTCGGGGTCTTTCGTCCAAGTTAGGCTCAAGTTTCTCTCCTGAGAGATTTGACGATATCGCCGAAACAAAGGGTGACTTCAGAACAGCAGGAATCGGGATTAAAACCGCATTTTAAATGTTGCTAAAAAAAAAATAAATCTATCCAAATATTTGTATATCAGATTGATTGTATTTATGAGCTGTAGGCATACAAGTGTGTGTGTGTGTGTGTGTGTGTGGAGAGCAACTAATTTTTTCTGATTAGCTTTGATGAAATGCATTTATGATTCACTAAAGATGACATGGATTCATATTCTGATCATTTATATTGGCCGCTTCTGCAGACAAATAAATCTTTATCTAAATTGTGAAATGAGAGCTAATTGTACTTCCTTGTCATTTGAATTTACTGATACGATTTTTATTTCACATCACTTGTCATCCCAACATCCCTTGCTTCTAAAATGTTTCAGATTCGGTGATTTTGTAGATATCAGTTTATGATTTAAAAGATCATCTTTTGTTCAAGAAAAAGCTATTGTTTTGCCCGATGTTTTAGAATTCCTCATGTAAAATTCTTGACATAAAGCAGTGAACACAACAGGTAAATACTAATGGAAATAAAGGTATTTTTGAGCCCTGTAGCACTTTGAAAGAGACGTCTATTGGTTTCATTCATTACAGGATTTTGTCTTTTAAAATAAAGTCACTATCGTTAAATGTTAGAAATGTGTTAAATCTCAAATAGATTACTTTTTGGCAGGAATCTACTGGAGGAAAGTATTTTTGTCAGTTGAAGGAGTCACGTTTTCCTACACACATTAATGCAGATGTAACACAAAACAGCTCCTTTAGGATCAATAAAACTCTCAAATATTATGGGCGTTATCAAAGCTGACAGAGAGCTGTCTTGATATTAAATCACTGTTGTGTTTTGGAGAGGAAATCTCAGTAAATAAGGCCGTGCCAAAACATTTTTCCCACAGTGTGTTGCCATGTGAAATAGATGAAAGTCCAGAAATATCTGGATAAAAACCATCAGTCTGCTGCACGATAAAAAAAATTGGTTTCCTCATCCAAACTGACAAAATATTTATGTCAGACTTGCTAGTTCTCATGTTAGCATGTTAACACTGAATTGACTAAATAGCACTAAACCCAAAGTATCGTTGAGGCTGATGTCATTAGTTTTGCAGGTGTTTGGATCATAAACCAAAGTATTGGACAAACTGAATTAAACATTTTTTTCTGATGATGGTGCAAGTTAGGTGATCATCAAAGTTGTTACAACTCATCCTGAAGGGGATACGTTATTTGCTGAGATATAAATTCACCCAAAACCACAAATGTGAACTTCATGGTGGTGCTAGAGGAAAAGTCAGAAGATCACCAAAGTCAGGATTCATCCTCTGGGAACCATCAATGTTGGTGCAAAATACCATCCCATCATGCAGATGTTGAGATATTTTACAGGATAAGTGAAAACTTTGACCTGCTGGTGATGCCAGGAATAAACTCAGGATCATCAATGTTGGTAAGATTCACCCTTTGAGGACCATGAATGTCTGTACAAAATTTAACAGCAATGCATCCAATAGTTGTTGAGATATTTCAGTTTGAATCAAGGTGATGGATCAACAGACAACTTGATCCAATGTAGAGTCTCCTTAATTTATATATAATACATTCTCTGTATTCTCTGTTAGCAAAGAAAATTCACCAAGTCACTATTACATCATTATGACACAGAACAAATAGAAAATGAACAACAAATACATTGTACATCTATAACACTACTGTTGGCAACACTTAGATAAGCACTTCTTTTGAGTGAATCCTCTCTTATAGCCCACTGTAGAGATTTTTTTTTATCAAGCACACAATGATTCTGATGTCCTATTGTGGAAGTCCGGCTCCCAGGTGGAGCAGACAAATATTTTTCATTTGACACTTGTGTTCAGTTCATTTATCTAAGAAGGACAATCAGGAATTAGGAAACAGGGTCATATCAACTTGATTTCAGCTTTCCAGACTCTTCAGTTATTTACAGTTGGTCCAGTACAGTTGATCAGTATAAAATAAACATAAGAGTAGCTGGTTATGTAAGAGGTCATTTGTATTAACATGATATCCTGGAGAGACATGTCATCTCTTCCCACCATTATAGTATCTGAGCTCTTTAATTGATGTGTTGATTCTGTGTGCAAAACTTTGTTGTCCTCTTCTGTTCAAGTAAGTATTTATCATTGAGAAAGTTCAACTCTAAGTGTCCAGCGCTGCTTTTGCTTTCTGAACAGCAACTTCCAGCATCTTGTGGTCATTGAGCAGCTGTCGGAGAGCAGCCGGTTCCATCTCCAGTAGCATACCTACGCAGACAGATGCATAGTTTTACAACAGAAATGTCTTTAGTGTTACGCTTGTGACCTACAAAGACATTTAGTCTTTCTCCGCACCTTACAAGACCTCCACAAAAAGAAATACAGTAAACTTCCAAAAGATATTCAATCTAGGAAGATGAATGAGTCTCAGCTCACCTGTGATATAATTTGCATGAAGTGGATCCAGCTCCTCCACCAATGAAAAGAGCCTCTCTCCCAGCCTCTCTGTGTCATCAGCGTCCGACGAGTCACTGACGTCCGTCTCCTCCACATTCTGCCTGAAGGGAAGCACCAGGAACATTATCACAACTAGAGCGGCACTGATTAGTCGACTAATTGATAGAAAATCGCCAGCTATTATGATAATTGATTGTTTTGAGGAATTTTTTAAGAAAATACACTAAAATTCTCTCATTCCAGCTTCTTAAATGTGAATATTTTCTGGTTTATTTAGTCTGGAATGATAGCAAAGTGAATATCTTTGGGTTATGGACTGTTGGTCGGGACATTTGAGGTTGCATGTTGGGCTTTGGGAAACAGTGATCCACATTTATCACCATTTTCTGACAACAACTAGTTGATAAATTGAGACATAAAATAGACAGATTGAAGGTTAATGAAAATAGTTGCAGCCGAAGTTCAAACAAGTATTGTAACTGTAATTTATCAATTAATATTGGTTCTGATTGATTAGATATGAATTGCAATTTGGTTGTACAGCAGATTTAATGGCTTGGTTGAAATGTAAGAGGATTCACTTTGAGAAAGAAAGGGAAATGGATAAAAATGTGTAAATATCCCCTTGTATGCAAGTAGAAGTATTTTCTACAAACAGTAGTACGTTACATACTCTTTTAGTGTCTTCAGAGCTCGGTTCACCTGCTCTTCCAGCAGTTTGGAATCTGAAAGTAGGTTTAACACGGCCTCTTTGTGCTGCTCCAGAAGCATTCCTGTGGAGGAACAGGGACTCATATTTTACAAATTATACAATGTCATAGCAATCCATCCAAAAGTTGTTAAGATGTGTTACTAAAAAACAAAAATCATGGTGGTACTAGATCACCAAAGTCAGTAGGATTGATCTTCTGGGGACCATGAATATCGGAACAAAATTTCATGGTGATCCATCCGATAGTTGTTGGACCAAAATGGTGGACCAATTGATCAATCGAATAACATTGGCACCTCTAGGGCTGCTAGCATGGCTAAAAATGAACATTGGTTCAAGTACAGTACTTTAAGTAGTTAGTTGGATAATCAAACTGAAAAACCAAAAAATATTTTTATTTTGCCATTTACCAAATGAAATGAGAAAACAGTTTTAGAAAAACAAAAAAAACATAATCAAAAAATCATCTTAAAATTAGCACACAGCTGTTACAATTTAAATGAACCTGTTCTAAAAGAAAAATAAGTGGGATTTTACTGCATAATATTTGGCATTTTTTGAGTCAGAGGACTGTTTGCTTACCTGTGATTTTCTGTGAGTGACCGGTGTTGTAAACATCCACCAGCTCAAACAGCTGCTCCCCCAAAGAGTCCGAGGACGCAGACACGTCATCCTCCTCTTTACATGTTACTTTGCTGCAAAGACGTGCAGTTACATGGGAATACATCGTTTGAAAGGTTTTCAACACTCAAATAAATTCCATGATGTGCCATTTGTTCAGAATCCGGCAATAACATGTAGTAACTGTTCCTCAATCCCAAAATAATACTTTGACCCAAACTTGGTTGTAAATAGCTGATGTTGCCTTCATGGGCAAAAATACCTAGATAAGAGTATTTCCTCTGACTATTGTTTTAGGACAGACTTGAAAAACTGTGATGCCATTCTTTAAGACTACTTCAGTCCTCTGCTGGGAATGCATATGGCTCAGAATGACGATTATGTGAACCCACATACTGTCTAAGACCAGTCTGCTTAGGATGATGGAGGGAGACAGGTCTGGCCTGTACCTGGGCTCCTGTGCCACCTGCAGGGCTCTGAGAGCTTTCTCCACGGCTGCGGTCAGCATCACCTCATCCTGCAGCATCTGGCTCAGGACAGGACCTGGCAGCTCCAGCAACATACCTGACACACACAGACAGGAAACTTTGGTTTTGTGCTGTGTTTTCAAAGGTACAATTCGACAGATTTTGCTGATGGTAACAATATAACTGTTTCTCTAGGGGTGGAAATTAACTAAGTACATTTACTCAAGTGCTGTAATTAAGTACAGTCTTGAAGTACTTGTACTTACTTGAGTATTTCCATTTGATGCTTTATACTTCCACTCCACTACATTTCAGATGGAAATATTGTACTTTCTACTCCGCTACATTTATTTGACAGCTTTAGTTACTTTTCAGATGAAGATTTGACACAATGGATAATATAACAAGCTTTTAAAATACAACACATTGTTAAAGATGAAACCAGTAGTTTACAACCTTTTTGGCTTTTGACATCTTACAAAAAGTGTAGTCAGGGTCATATTTCAGATGTCTATGAGTTGTCAACAGCTCCACCAAATAGTGATTTTTCCCTCTAAACTTCTCACATGGTTTTATTTCAATAAATGTTCAAATGATCCAATATTTCACCAAAAATCAAAGATGAGAGAAAAAGTCTGAAAACAGATTTGTGTATCAGAACTTTGTTTTTTCTTCTTTCCTCTCCCATTAATCATCTCACGACCCCTCAGATTTATATGGTGACCCTTTGGAGGGGCCCGACCCCTAAGTTGGGAACCACTGGACTAAACTAGCCAACTGTATATAAAGTAGTTCAAACTAGCTCCACCTCCAACAGCTACAACAGTAACATGCTGCTCTAACACTGATGCTTTAGAATTAATAATCTAATGATGTCATATATAATAATATATCAGTCAGAGGGACCAAACCACTACTTTTACTGCAATACTTTGAGTACATGTTGCTGCTAATACTTATGTACTTTTACTTAAGTAGGATTTTTCATGCAGGACTTTTACTTGTAATGGAGCATTTTTACATTGTTGTATTGGTATTTTTACTTAAATAAAAGGATCTGACTACTTCTTCCACCACTGTGTTTCTCTTTCGTTAACCCCCCCCCCCCCCCCCCCCCCCCCAAAAAAAAAAAAACATGATTTATAATGTCACAAAACAAACAAAATGCAGTGCAGATCTCCTCACCTGTGAGTTTTCCTGCATACTCTTCATGTTTTGGGTAAATCCGACTGTACAGCTGCTCACCAATTGTCTCCACATCTTCCTCTTCATCCATGTTTGACTTCTCACATTGTCATATTAGCCCAGACAGTAACTTTAAAAGTGGCAGCTGTCCAGGTGACTTTAACCTCTTGGCAACTTTTTGGTTTGCAGCCTCCAATTCAGATGCATTCAGACAACATCCATAAAAATACTTTACACAAATTTGCCGTCCAAAAAACGCTGTTTTCTCTATTAATGATCGTCTAATTTACTCTGTGCTTGTCCTCGATATGCACTCATGTTATAATCTTGAACTAGCTCTCCCATGTTTGGGATCAAGACAACTGATTTTTGGGAAACTGAATATCTAACGGCTGTCTGTAAACAACACGAGGCGCACAGTAAAGACGTCACGCTGTCACCGAGCGCAGTGAGAGTGTGTTCATCCGCTGGATGTATGAAAAAGTAGTACTTCAGCAAATTAAATTCAAAACATGGTATAGCCTCATAATACTACCAAATCACTAGTACAGACACAATAAGAATCCAATATACGTGTGCTATATGTGTAAAAATGTGGGTTTGATTGCAAATATTGTATAAAAATGTGGCCGTTGGCGCGTAGTGATCTGTGACAGAGGCTCCGTAAAGCGGTTTCCGCCCTTTCCAGTCCTCTTCCTCCGCTAAAAGGTAACGTGGTCGCTTCGGCTGCTAATAGTCGGTCACTAAAGTCGATTTCTTTTCCCATCTTACTCGTAGTTAAACTTATAAAGTAAGATAAAATTGTTGTGTTGATTGTTGTGCACCTCACGTGGTATTAAATGTGTCGGTATTGTGGAGAAATTAAAAGATTAAAGCATGTGAGCACGTCGCCTTGTTAGGCCTCGTCGTGCCGCATCAGTCTCCCGTGTTGAGCTGTTTATAGCTAACGCTAGAAAACTTAGTGCTTCAGTGTGACAACAGCGCACTTTGTTTTATACATATGAGTACAAACATATCTAAGCTGTCTATATTGTTACACTGGCTTAAAAGTTCCCCACTCAACCCGTTGGTACCCCTCTATAAAGTGTGAAACTAAACGAACACGTTCAGCCAATGCTAGTTGCTAATGAATCACTTATTAGCCGTCACTTTATTGTGTTTCATTAACATCTGACTCCTGTCTTTCTCTAGGTTCATCATGTCGTCCCATTTGCAGTGGATGGTCATCAGGAACTGCTCCAGCTTCCTCATCAAGAGGAACGGACAGACCTACAGCACTGTGAGTAACCTACCTGTGTGAAAGCTCTGACTTTACTAAATATCACAGACTAATGTAAAGCAGCTCTTGAGTATGAAGTGTAATCAAACTGGAAAAGTGACACACTTGTGGGTTCACAAAAAGTCACTGTGAAGACTTAAGTCATATGTTTGGATGACACTGAAGTCAACTTCTGATTTGGGGTTAAGGGAAACGTGAATATTAATATTTAGGGGCTGATTCTATTTTTTCACCACTGACACTTATGAAAGAGAGTTAGACATCGTAGCAAAAGCCTTAAAGCTGTTTAAACCCACTTTCAGACTTGTGAAACTTTTATGTTGAGTATGAAAAATGATATTATACATCACTGATAGATTTCACTGATATTTTCCCATCCAGTCCACATTAGACCAGGTCCAGATCAAAAACCACTGTACTTAAACTTGTCAAATCTGGAAGGTATCACAAATCTGAAAGTGGGTTTTTGCTACAATGTTTAACACTTTCATAAGTGTAAGTGGTGTAAAAATGGAGAATTAGCTGCTAAATATCATTATTTACGTTTCCCTTAGCTTTAACCGTTTACCTTCACCCCAAATCAGAAGCCAACTTCAATATTGTTATATTTGGTTTGCTGTTGATTTTATAAAATGTTTCAACAATGCAACGCACAAAAGTAATGGAGGTACTCGCAGCTGCAAACATTGAAGCAGGTTGTGATGGTGATGAGGAAGCTTGAGGAAGATTTGTAAAACTTAAATTTAACATTAAATCTGTGTAAAAACACTTTGAGTTTAAAGGACAGGTTCACTATTTCTCAAGTCTGTCTTTGAACAGTCAGGTGCTCATTTGAACACTGAAAGAGGTTTTCCTTGCTGTAATCATTTCTCCTGTTCATACTGGCTTTTAAAAGATCCTCTTCAAATGTGCTTTCAATGTAAGTGATGGGGGCCAAAATCCAGTGTGTCTACACAGTCATGTTGCGCGAAAATGCATATTAATGTTTATCTGAAGCTTATGTGAGGCTTCAGCAGTCTGAGTTACTCATATCAAGTGGATATCTGCCACATTTACAGTCTTTTTAGCACCAAATTCCCTCTTTGTGTTTCCATGTTGAATTGCAGTGGAAGTATAGTAACAAAAATACGAACCTTTGCACTAAAAAGCTGAAAGATGAAAAGATGGCTGAAGCTCTATATTAGCTTCAGATAAACATTTAAATACATTTTGCACAGAGGAAGTACTGCAGATTTTGTCCCCCATCACTTCCATTGTAAGTGCATTATGAAGGGATCTTCTAATGGTCAGTATGAAGAGGAGGAATGATGACGGCAAGAAAAGCTGTTTTAATGTTCATCTGGGCACCTGACTACTGTTTTTAAAACAGACTTGAAAAGTTGTGAACCTGTCATTTTTAATTGGCAATGCCATTCTATAGTTGTAATTTCATTGTTTGCACATATATGGCATCATGTCCTACACTGTACAATCTTTTCTTGCATACAAACATTAAAACCCACATACTGTGACTTTTAGTATAATAATAGTATATATTATGTACTATCAAATCGGGACACGTTGTAGAATTGACATCGTAAGAAGTCAGTACAGACCCTGTGGATATGGCCATGACAGGGCTTGATGATGACGTAAATACAAAATTGTCTTTGAAGTTATTGTCAACTGACAACAGAACAAGCTGTTCAGTGGGCTCATCTGAATTTAATCCATTCATGTGACAGGAGCCCAACAACCTGAAGTCCAGGAACTCTTTCCGCTTCAACGGTTTGGTGCACAAGAAGACTGTAGGTGTGCAGCCAGCGGCTGACGGCAAGGGTGTTGTCGTTGTGCTGAAGAAGCGTGCAGGTAAATATGAGGCTGTGTCTGTCTGTGATCTCTCTGTATGTCTACAAAAAGTGTTTCAATACAGGGAATAATAGCAGACCTAACTGAATAAACTGACTTTGGTAAGCTGTTCTTAAGGAATGTAAGGAATAAAACCCTTTCTTTACTTACAATTTCATTATACAGTTGCTTATATTCTTAATTGTAGAAAGCCAAGAAATCAGATTGACTTGTTTTTAGGAGGATGCGGTCACAAGCCCACAATATGTTTTTCTCTACACTAATTGTGGATTCCTGAATCAGCTAACATGAACTTTGAACTGTAAGGACAAAAGACTTGGTGCAAGTGAACCCCCGGTACAAATGAGCAATGCACCTAGAGCAAGATGTAGAGCAGGCTGACGTAAACATAGACCTTTTGCGGTCTGAAGTGACGTCTTGTTTTCCATCATTACCACTAATGTGGTTCCCTTTGAATGCATATTTTGTCTTCTTGTTACACAGGCCAGCACAAACCTGCCAGCTCTTATGAGAAGATCACCATCAACAAGAACTCCCGTGCCACCCTCAACAGCCTGAGGCACATCATTAGCAAGAACAAGTACAGGAAGGACCTGCGCATGGTGAGCTTCAGCACTATTATAGACACAAAAAATCTAAAATTTTGTTTTCATCTTGGTTCATGTGATAGTCCTTTTTATTTGAAGTTTATATTTCAAAGTTTTCAAAAACATAATTTGATTGTTTTTTGTTTTGTTTTTTTTCCTCAGGCTGCCCTGCGTCGTGCCAGTGCCATTCTGAAAAGCCAGAAGCCTGTTGTTGTCAAGAAGAAGCGCACCAGGGCTGCCAAGACAGCATAAATTGATACACATGATAATAAAATAAAGGCTTTTTCTTTGGAAAAAAACACTGTTTTGTCCTGATTTTTAATTTGCTCCAGGATTTGATGACATCTGTGGGCTCTGTTATGCAGGATTTCCCAGATATGACTTTTTTTTTTTTTTTTTGGTGTTAGTTATTCCCAAGTATTTATTGCATAATTTTAATGCAGTTAATACTTTTGAGTAAGTGTAAATCAGCAAAATGTCTTTGTGATATCAGCCACAGGTCTGCTCAATGAAGGATGAGGTCAGGCTTGAAAATCATGAAGACAATTCAGTATAAGATAAAGACACTTTGTCATTACAGGCATACAACAAAATTATGTTTGGTAACTGAGACCAGCAGCAATGGAAAACGATAAAGTTAAAAACAATACAGAGACGTGAGCATAGAGGTAGTGTCCTCTATATAATGCATAAAAGGCAGTCAGGGATGGCAGGTAAACCTTAACAATTCAGTATATTGGATTTGCATAATGAATGAGGTTCCTGTTATTACAACATTGATACACTGTAGTATGAAGATTTTATATTACAGATGTAATATGTATTGTATGTAATAAAGTGTTGCGAGGTGGGTCGGGGGATTGGGAGAAGCTAACATGGTGATATTTATAGTCTTCATTCTTCAACAGCTGTGGGGGGGTGGGGGGTGATGGGGTCTACAGCTCTGGGGAAAAAGCTGTTTTTCAGTCTGTTAGTTCAGGCTTTGATGGTTCTGCATCTCTTCCCTGACGACAAGGGGGACAAACAGACTGTGACCTGGTTGGATTGAGTCTTTACTGATGTTACTAGCCTTCTTGTGTAGACGGTTAGCATACACTGTGTCCAGGTTTGGGAGCACAGTTCCCAAAGTCCTCTGTGCTGTTTTTACAACCCGGACCAAGTCCTGGTTCTCGGCGGTACAGCTGGCATACCACATCGGCCCAGTAGTGGAGGATACTCTCTACGGTGCTTCTGTAACAGTTTACTAGAAGTTGAGAGGAAAGTTTGGCCTCTGTAAGTTTTCTTTGGTAGAAAAGCCTCTGTTGAGTGACGAGGGGGATGTGTGGTCTTCCTGGATCTCCTAAAGTCCACAATGATCTCCTTGGTTTTTGTGGTGTTCAGGGCCAGATTATTGTCTGAACATCACTTGACCAGATGTTGGACCTCCTCTCTACTGTGCGTCTCCTCATTGTCGGATATAAGTCAAAGACTGTTGTGTGCCTGTGTCCAGGATGAGGGTCGTGGATGTGTGGTTGTGATGGTGGTAGTGAGGAAGTCCATAATCTATAAACAGAGTGAAGTGGTTAATCCCAGGTGGTTTAGTTTGCCTACCAGTTTATGGGGGATTATGGTATTGAAAGCTGAGCTAAAGTCCTCCTGCCTGATGAAATTATACAGGTCTCAAATATGCAGTACAAAAACAGCTTTTGAAAGAATGTAAAAGCCTGAAAAGCAGGAAACATGTTCATGTAGTCTCCCAAATATTACACTTTTTATATACTCTTGGGAGATGTGCTGTTTCCTGTGTACTGAACAGCCAACAGCCTGATCCAAATGGTTCAGCTGCTGTTGCCAGATATAGGTCAGTGACTGGGCACTTCAGTTTTACTGACATATTTCCAGTGAAGTTTGTTGTGCCCTCTACCAAAAGATCCCAGCACCAGACCATCCTCTAGATGCTGTTTAGTTGAAATAGACACAATCATAAACTATAAGTGCTGCAATGTACCCTTTGTATTTGTAAAAACTGCTTCAGACTTTGCACATATCTACACACATAAATATATACCCATGACCTGGACGCACCTGGTTTCAATCAGTCCTCTTGACATCACTTCCCTGCTGTTGTCCTAATGATAACGTGCGTGTTGTGCTGCACGAGGCACAAATGAGCTAATTAAATATCGGGAGGATGTGCATCATTGTCAATATTGATTTTCTGTGTCCCCAGTATGCAAATATGAACCCTAACCCCCTTTTTAAACTCTATTTTACATAAATTCCTGAAGAACTGGAGACTTTGGTCTAATGTTTGTTTACACAGTACATACAGAAAGCCTATCATTTACATTTAAAGTAAATCATATCGATGCAAAGGACCTCTGTTGTTGTCGTCACTGTGCCCATTAATGTGGAAACATCGGATAGATTTTTAAGCAGCCCACTGGCAGCTTTCCACCCCCTGGCTTTCGAGAGACAGAACTAACTATTGTGACCTCCCGTTGAGTTTAAGCTGATAAAGAATCCTGTACCAATCATTTCTACAGTTCAGCTGCATCTCTTTCGCACGAGATACGGATGTACCTAAAGAAGTATGGCTCGGTGTCTGTGAAGATGTACAAGCTTTTCTCCCTGTCCAGAGGCTGTGTGCTGTGGTCGCTATGAGGGGACTAACACCAGTGCTTTTCTTCATCCCCCTGACTCTGCTGATCCTGCAAAGTGGGAGCTTTGAATTACAGGATACGATCCACGCACTGATAGAGGAGAATATCCACCTCCATGACCAGCTGGAGAACCTCACCCAAGCCCTCAGGGAACTCAAGCGGATGCTGTGGCATCACTCAAATGGTACTGAATCCTCTGTAACATTTATAAATATAAGTTCAGATATGCATGAACATGTAAAAGCTTGAAGTATGTGTTCCTGTTATTTAATAGGATAATCATTGTAGAGGAAAGCTGGTGGGTGCAACATAGAGCCTAATTTGAAACACGGTGATATTCAACAGTGTTCAAAGTAACATTTACAAGATACCTCAAAGGGTGAACCAATAATAATTAAATGAAACTTTTATTTTAAACTAAGAATATTATAACTAAGAATACAGTTCAGCAAAAATAATTCAACAAGCAATTATTGTTTATACTTTTGCAGCAAGAACCAATTTGTACCGATTATTCTTTAAAAGGTTCTGTTTTGTCAATCCACACATGAAATTGCATGAAATTCCTAATTATTAGTATTGATTCTAGTCTTTTAGCACAGCTTTAAGAATAATGCTAATCTGCGTATTGCTGTGTGTGTATATGACATAAAAATTAAAAAAAAAAGTTTGAACTGAATTGGAAAAACATTGATTCCACAGAATGTCATATCAGGAACAGGATGTCTAATATTTGCCTTCTAGAGATTGATTCGGTGTTTTTAATGTTGGGTCCACAAGGTCAAAACTTCTCTTCCTTTCATTTTTGACATTTCCCTTCCTTTCATTTCCTGTTTGTATCCTGCGTGTTTTCTCTTAATCTTTCCCTGCTGTTTCCATTCACAGTATTAACTTCCCTTTCTCTTGTCAGTCGTTGTTAGTGTGACCTCAACCAGAGGACTGATTTATTTTTCACGCACTAGTCCAAGGGCAGACGTTGCAAATACGCTTTCTGAAACCTTAATATAGCTATTCTGTGTGTTTAACACAGACCCGGATCATCACGAACACCACGAACACCACGACGAGGATGTTCAGCATCTGTGGGACGAGTGGTCACAACACGGTGTGTATAATGTCACGCTGCTGGTCTCTAAAAACAACAACTAAAACATGTCAGTGAAGTCAGAGAGATTCCCCGCATTGAATGTGCAATGTGACAGGATCCCTACCATTAGTTGGCATTGATCTCATGGCTATGGAGGCGGCAGTTAGGCCTTCGGGTGATGTATGAACCAGAGGGATAATGAAATGTTTTGTTAATCAACTCTGCCACATGTGTGCCTTCTAGCGGGATCATATTAGCTGTACTTTTGGAAAATTGGTCTGGTCTGAATGAACTATTATGGGACTCATAGTGTTTCTCCCTTCCCGGCAGGCATCAGCGCAGACACTCATCTGCTGTTGGAGCATGCCTTTTGTGGACATGACCCGCATGGCTCAGCTAGTCCCCTCCATGAAGGAACAAGCCTCCTTCTGCTGACGTTACCCTGTCTCACCCTGCTGCTGATGAGCTGTTTGTAGGCTACATTAGCCTGAGGAGCAACACAGAACTTTAGCTGGTGCACATGTCGTTCAGTTTTTCCATACAAAGTAAAGTCAGTATCTTGCGGACAGTACATGAAGTGAAGTGCAAACTGTACTGTGTAATTTAACATGATTGACTAGAGAGTTTTTTGATATGGTTACAGAGATTAGCCCTAGCCGTGGCTCCTCGTGTTTAGAGTGATTATTGATCGGGACAGGATTGAATGAATTGACCCATCCACAATCTGTGTTAGACAAATCACCTCTGGGAAAAATGTACTGAACTGGAAAGGAGCCTGCTGATGCTGGTATCATGACAGAATCACAGCAGGTTAAACCCAGTGACTCGTTTAATTACTTCCATTCTGATCGTGTGTGTAAATTATTATTTTTTAATGTATCATTTACTTGTGTAGGGGTTGTTTCAGGAACCACATTTTTGTCTTATGATAGTGATGATGATGGGAATTACTTATGAAAAATAAATAGTCAAAGTCCCTTAAATGTATTTGTTGGCTACAACTAATAAGTTAACAAATAAGACTGCTTCTTTTACTATTATTTATCAAGTAATTTAGGCTATTTACCTCAATTTTCCAGCTATAAACACTGAGATTGTTTTTTACAGCAGTCATTTTGACTTGTCACAGCAGGTAAAAGCACAGTTGGAACTAATATCATTAATGATGGCACAGTTTCAGCAATAGTTGCAATGAAGTGCAGCAATTAATAACATTAATTACACCTGTGATTGACAACTAAGAATACGTGCTGTGAAAAAGGCTCCATGCTGTCTGTAAATACTTGTTTTCATCACATCAACAACTCTGACTTGCATACAAATACTGTATATCTGTGAAAATAAATAAATGGCAACAAATGGGATGAACTCAGGCAGCCTGATGTGCTTTAACCTCTGATTACCGACATGCTGACATGACCTTTGACCGACTGAATGAAAAAATAATATTAAAGCTGCCCAGTGGAGTCTTCTTGTAAACAAAAGTTACTCATGAAAACATTTGCAAAGCTGCTTTTTAAAATATTTAAAATCCTGCTGTATTTACATCCATGTTTACCAGCTGGCAGTTTTCTTCTTGCCTTCCATTGTTGGCGCATTGTTGCTTTTTTTTTTTATGCATTACGGCCACTTGTAGATCAGTGGAACAGTGTGAAACCATTAGCAGGAATGTGTATCATATGTGTTTGCAGGGTACAAATAAAACGGGGACCCACTCACAAAAAACTGCTCCACAGCACCACTAGAGGTCACAAAGCAGCATTCAATTATTATTTTGGCTGCGTAGGGGCAGCAGAACAAGCTGTAAACATGGCAATTACATATTATCACATTATAAAAGTGTCATGACTAATATGCTAGTAAATAGTTACTTACCAGTACTTACAAATCCAACATTATTATTAATTTGCAGTCATGTTTCTATGTAAAACCAATATTCACTCTTCTTTCACCTGGTGTCACCCACTTCCTGAGGGAGATATCTGTTTCTTTAGCTGCTAAATGCTAACAACAACAACAATAATAACAATAATAATAATAATAATAATAATAATAATAATGCAAATATTGATTAGTACAGCTTTAACTCTGATAAATAAAAAAACACAACAGGCAGGGAGTCCAAACACTTGTTTATTTTTCCCACTATTTGAAATGGTCCAGCACATATAAAAGTTATAAAACTAACTAAAAGTCAGTTTGGGGCTGAAGGTTTCTTATTCTACAGAGTGAAACACATGTAATACAGTGAAGATACACATGAAACAGAACAGGGAAATGTGTTTTTACACAATGAATAAATAGTCAACAGTCACAGCTCAAACAAAACATTTTAACCTACATCATTCTCATTATGCCTCGATGATGATAATGCCTAGTACTTACTCTCATTAAATATAACTCATATTTACCATGGAATGATGATATCATGATGAACGCCCACCGGCTCGTAGTGTGTGTGTGCATTTACTTTTGGTTCTGCTTCACTGCTGGTTGTACGTTGCTGTGTGAGTATTGAATGGCGGTCCTGGCTCGGTCCGTCATCACTACGATGGGGTCCACATACATGTAAATAATCTATAGTCCATGCAAACAGTGTGCGCATGTTTCCCAAGCATATAATGGAAGTTATATAATATGGCTCTAGTCTATGTCAAGGTCAGAGTCCTCATCACTCTGATTGCTCTGTATGATGGCTCCATTGCGGATGGTCTTCGGGACAACGGGGGACTTATCGGGCAGCAGGCCGTACTCCTGCAGCAGGGCCTCCACGTCTACAGCAAAGAAATCCTCCCCGAGCTGGTCCGTGAGCCGCACGAAGTTGCCGATCAGGTCCCCTCCTTTGTAAACGAGCAGGGCGGGCAGAGCGCTGCCTCTGAACAGCGCGCTGGTGCTGATGGCCGAGCTGCGTACGCTGCAGAACTTGACCAGCGGGTATTCCTGAGCCAGACACATCAGGCTGCCGCTCATGGCCTCGCAGCCCGGGACGTCGGGCTCATAGATGTGGATCATGACCAGCGTGCTTTTGTCCTCTTTGTCTAAAGCCTCCAGGAAGTCCTCTCCGCTGTTGAGCTCGTAAACCTGCTCGAAGCGTTTGCCGCGGCAGAGCTGGCGCCGCATCTCTTCAATGCGCTGCATGCGGTAATGCTGAAGGAAGTCTTCGTCGTCTTCTTCTTCCTGGAGCATGTTGTACTCCTGCATGGTCATCTGTGGGGTAGACAAAAAGGAAAACTCATAAATGTGCTGCCTCTTTTACAGATACTCCAATGTAGCCATTTTAGTCTGGCCGGTTCGAAACCTAATAATAATATAACAGTTAGTAATAAGTGTGTCAGAAAATACAGGAAGAGGGTGCAGGGATTCCACTGTATCAATCAAATAGCTTTTAATTAATATATTGCCTGTGTTTAGCATTTTCCCACATCCAGTGCTCCATCAAGAAGTATGCCACAGTTTCAAGAGGGTGTCACTAATGCACTGCCAGGATAATGTGAGGAACAAGACGTTGAAGCTAAGGGAGCTTTTCACAGGCATTTTGTCCCGTATTCTGCTTACTTTGCCTTGGATTTTCTCCTGCAGCTCTTTCTGTTTCTCCTTGTCTTTTTGCAGGTCGAGGTCAGAGCGGCAGGTCATCGACAGCTTCTTGATCAGTCTTTCCATCTCTTTCTTCTGCTCTTGCTTCTGCTCCACTTCCAGCTGCTTGTACTTCCTCCAGTCATTGATCACACCCTTCGGTCCTGTAAGAGAACAGCCAGTGTCACTGGTATTATGGTAACTACTTATTATGTTCTAAATGACAAATATGTGATCATATTTAGTCTGTTTGATAGTTGAACATGCAGAATGAGACAGGAAATGGGTAAAGAGAAGGGTACATCATGCAACAAAAGTCTGTGGCCAGAATCGAAAGCAAGATTGCGATCGTGTGGTATTCGTCTTAATCTGCAGGCTGTCTGGACACACCACCCTCTCATTTCTTATCGTGTTTTGTATGCGTTCATAGTAGCTACCTGTGTTGACAGCACTTCCATCTGCACTGTAATCAATCTCAGGCTCCCCGACGTTGGCGTCCCGGATGGTCTTGCTTTCCCCTTCTTCATCCTCGTTGTCGCTGCCTTCGTCCTCACTGCTGCTGTAGTAGTACTGCAGCTTCTCTCCCAGAATCTTGTCGTCCAAGGTCGTCATTACGACAGCTCACCTGAGGGCGGCAGTTTTTAATGTGTGGAGTAGAAAGGACACTGATGCATCTCTGCACTTTCACGTTTCTGTTTATTGATCTATTCCTGCTGCTATATCCACACGTTTACACTTCACCCAGTACTTTTACATGAACTAAAAATACGACCCATCCTTCCTCTTTGTACTCCATGCAGTGGAAAGGATGTGTATTATGTAACACCAGTCTGAGCTAATCTGATGCATTTGTTCCTTACATTCACAGAATATATTTATACAAACACACCAGTCTCCATTTGGGTCATTTGACTACTAATTTGCATGAGTGTGGCAGCTGACATGTGAGACAATACTGCCATTTGCTTTGTCCTTAACAAATTCACAGCTTCATAGATAAAAATCTCTGCAGATTAACAACAGTTTTTAGCACTGAATTGTCTGGTTGAGCACATCAGTCAGTGAAGCATAAATAATCCAGGCTGGCAGCCATCCAAGCTGTTATAGGTCGGGCAGAAAGGGTTTAATTCGAAAATAGGACATCTACACTATACATAGCTTATAATAAGTGTGTCATTTTACAAAACTTGAGCAGAAAGGCCTTCAATGATGCACTGAGCCGTGTATAAGCTCGTCCATGTGCACAGATGGAGGGAGACACCCTTCATGCAAATCCCTCCTGTCACTTTGAGAGCGGGCCAGGCAGAAAATTGTAAATACTACAACGCGTACAGGGGTTTTCAGTTTGACATAGCTGCCATTTAGTGACGATACATAATAATAATTCTCCACAAACTTCGCACATCCTGTCTCCAACACATGTAAACAGTAGGAGCGAAGGCCTTATTACAGCCAGCACCTAATTTATCTGAGAATCACTGCCTGTTCCGATATGATGACCTAGTTTTCAATTAACTGTAGCAATGGTGTTATTTCCTCAAGTGTCAAAACGCTACTTGAAAAGAGGATCTAGACAATCCAGTTAGCTTGTTTAATAATTAGGGCTGAACCTGCTAGCACAACGTATGCTATCGTTAGACAATCAGTAAACAATAACCAGCTATGAACGTTAAGTTTAGCTTGACGCCGACATTACACGCCGCTGTAAAAGTATATAAAATGTCCACTATTGAAAGATTATTGGCTTTCAACTTACCGTTATTGTTATGACCAGCTAACGTTAGTAAAATGTCACCAACTCCCACCACAACTCCGGCTAATCTGTTAGCTTTTAGCTGTTCAAGCCTGTCTCAGTCTGTGGTGCGTTCATGGCTCACGGAGATGTCGTAATTACAACCTACGGTCAAAGACTGCCCACATCCAGCTAGAATTCAGATTTTATTAGAGCTGCATTGGTTAATCGATTAGTTGCCAAATACTAAATTAATCAGCAAGTTTTGATCATTATGAGTCGTATTTTTAAAGAAAAAAATGTCAAAATTCTTTGGTTCCAGCCTCTTAAATGTGCACATTTTCTGGTTTCTTTAGTCTTCTGTGATGGCAAACTGAATGTCTTTGGGTTATGGATTGTTAGTCGGGACAAAACAAGACATTTAAGTTTGGATCTTGGGTTTTGGGAAATGGTGATCGACATATTAATTGATAATAAAAAATCATTGTTAGTTACTTCCAGCCATAGGTTTTATTTATTTATTTATTCTTTATAGTTAGGACACACCACATCAGTAATCGATGTTGGTCAATTTATGATGTTTGATGGCAAATTAATTTACAGCATCAAAACAGAAAACATGTTTATTAATTTTTTTTAAATTGCTGTACTAAGTGACACAATCAACCCACAGCCATTCAAAATTGCCGAGCCACATGTTTAATTTTGCCGTGAAAATTACTTTCCACCTTATTCTTTGTGACAGTGTAGTACTCTAAAGTTGCATTGGTGTAAATTCTGATTTTACTGAGAGCACCTAAAGACAACACGGGTTTATCCTCGTGACGTGTGATATGTTTAGTGACAGGAAAGTGTTGTTAAACGCAGCTCCCTCTTTCACCACTAGAGGGCAATATAACTATGACATAATACACGTTACTAGTAGTTCAGGTGATATGTGAAAATTATGTTCACTTTTTCATAAAAGCATGAAATTTGGTACACTTGTACAATTTGGGGCCCTGAACATTCAGAAATGGAGCCAGTTTATGATGTTGTATATGGTATCATTGTAATCCTTGGCCATCAAAACATAGGGGTAGACTTAACCTTTTTTTGTGTTATCATGTTTGGTTCAGGAGATATAATGCAAAATACATAATTAGGTTATTGTGGAAAGTAAATTGGCCACCACAAGGTAGTGCCAATTCTGGCTCCAATTCTGAAAATGTTCAGGACCAAAAATGAAAATATCACCACAAATTTGGCACATATCACCTGGACTATAGTACTTGTATTGCTAAAACTACTACTGCTGCTACTACAACCACTGTCAGTAGACTGACCAAAACTGCAAAGTCAAATTTCAACTTCATCATTGCAAATATTAAAGGTGCCATGATACCAAGAACAGAGTATAGTTTTCCCTTTTGTCAATACAAATCGCTACAGCAGTTAAAGGACAGGTCAAGTGCCCAAATGAACATTGAAACAGATTTTTCTTGCTGTAATCATTCCTCCTGCTCATACTGACATTTAGAAGATCCCTTCATAATGCACTTATAATGTAAGTGATGGGAGCCAAAATCCACAAGCCTCCGTCTGTGCAGAAATGTATTTAAAAAAGTCTTTTTTAGTGCCAAAGTCCTTCTTTTTGTTACTATACTAAAACTAAAACACTGTAAATGTGGCAGATATCCACTTGATATGACTCACTCAGACTGCTGAAGCCTCATATAAACTTCAGATGAACTTTTAATTTTTTTTTTTTTTTTTGCAAACTTATTCTTTAAGTAATCTGATAAGACAGATAGCACACATATAAGGCTAAATATTATATATAAAGTGTCTGTGGATCCTAATCTCATATGTATCCTAATTTATCAAAATGTTCTAAGCTATGAGGTAACTGTGCTTCCACTTTATGTGATTTTAAACCACACTGCACTTCCTGCTTTATTCCCTGTAATCAGCTCAGTCTTCTGTTTCCATGACTATTCAGTCTCTTGCCAAAAGAAACACAAGATCCAAAAGAAGCAGGGAGGAACGGAAACTCAGTAGACAAACAGAACAATGGATAGTCAAATCTAAGATTTTAATAACTGTCAGTTTTAATGAATGTACAAATACTCCACTAATGTCTATACTTTGATGTCAATAAATTTCCATTGCAATAATTTCTTTTGAAAGAAAGCTACAGACAGTGTGAACATGTATTTTGATGGTATTTCATTCTTCAGACACAAAGCATTTAACATTTAACATCACATGTTTATTTCCTCACTGATGTCTTTGTTCAAGTGTGAGACAGAGTGAGCAAATTAAGGAAGAGGCGAGTTTGATTTCACACTGAGCTCTTGGTCCTGTGTGATTCTCCAGTGCATTTACTCTATGTTCTCCACACAAGCATCTTGAACAGTTGTTTTTTTTTTTCGTTTTTTTTAGCAGCAGCCTCTTTTACCTTCATGTAGGAATCTCAAACCAAAACCTTCTTGTGTCTGGAAAGCGTCATAGCTCATCAGTCCTTCCTTTACTGTCATCTTTCCCTCTTTGTGACTGCTCCTCTGCTGGTACTCTAAATGCCACATACGGACACGTCCTGGTGTTCAGACACACCAGCTTCTTCAGCGTGGCGGAGTTCACTATGTCAAAGCCAACTTTGCCTCCAAAGGTGCTGGGCTTCCAGTAATCTGGAGAACATATAGGGTTTCCCAGAAGGCCTTTAAGGGAGAACGGGGCGCCCATCTCCACCATGCTCTCCCCAAATATGGCCCCCGCTCGTGTTCTCTCCAACATCATGCCGGGATAAAATTCAAGAGCCTCAATGTCACCATATAACTCTTCAAGCTCGCGGGCTATCTCCTCGTTATCTGCAAAAAGGTAACAATGAATGCTCAGTTAATAAAAATGTCTACAATAAAGTGCATCAAGAATACATTTCTTTACTCAGTAGCAATAGCTGGACCTGAACCAACTGCCTCAGTGTTTCGCAGTAGTGCAACACCAAAACAAACACCTCCAGGATTAGGTTTTAGTCATGCAAGCAGCACAGCCCTGAGGATTGCAAAACTGAGATATCTCAACAACTACTTGATAGATTGCCATGATCCCCAGATGGATGAATCCTAATGACCTGATTTTTCCTGTGAGACCACGAGCAGGTCAAAGTTTTTGCATATCTAGTAAAATATCTCAACATCTACTGGATGAATTAGCACAAACTTTTATGGTTCTTTGAAGATGAATCCTAATAACTTTAATGATCTTCTGACATTACCTCTAATGCCACCTAGAGGTTGACAGCACCTCTCTAGCACAGCCAAATGATAGTGTTGCTAATCATTTGGCTGTGCCAGACAACTACATGACACAAGCCAACATGAAATACCTCTAACTGCACAGTTTGTAAGTACAGTGCAGTGCAAGTCAAGCAATGTAGAATACATCATCAACTGAAGGATTTGATACAGAAATATCTTCCATTGATACCACTCAGAGGATAGCAATGGAGAATAGTCTTTAACAAAATGCCTAGGAAGAGAGAGAATATAATTTATTCCAGGAATGTATGTTCAGCTGCTCTAATTGACTCGTAAAAATCATGTAAATCATGTGCTTTCATGACTTCATTTCACGCTGTGTGTTCTGAACACAGCCACAACTATTTTTCTTACCAGTGAATTGTCTGAACGATGTGTACGGCTTAAGGTTAAAGCGTTTCCTGTACTCGTTGAAGGATTGCATGCGGAGCTGCCGCGACTCTTTGATGGCCCCCACAGCTACTTTGGTCACCACAGGATTGATGTTATGGCCCCCTCCTATCTGTAAGACAAAGGTTTGAGAATTAAGTATGTGTTATATGTACATGTTTAGCTGTGATTACAGTTTAAGGCTCAAGTATGTGGGATAGGAAATATAACGATCTGCATGAAGACTGTAATTAACAAACCTTCATTCTGTTTCCAGCCAGTACACAAATATTTATGTAGCAGGCAAAAAATAATAATAACATTCTGTTTCTGATTGGTATATAAGACATTTTGTAGCTAAGACAACCCACATCAACAAGCTTAATCATGCAACAACACCAAAGAGAGTAGCTAGACTATGACAGGATGCACATCTAGAAAACAGGAAGAACAAGTGTGAATGCCAAAAAACATTTCACGTGGATGTTTGAATCTAGCAATACTGCAGTTATAACCAAGAGTTAGTTGCATATTCATCATGTTATATTATCTGACGTTTTGTTACCTGGCCGGCAACTTGTCGAGAGAAGGCATCCACCAGCGTGTCCACGCCATAGTGTGTGAGAACAGAAGTGTTGAAGAGGAACTGTGTGTAAGACACTTCATCTCCGTTAATGAGGAAGCTGTCAGGCATTAAGGGGTGCCAGTGGTAGAGCTGGCTGAACTCCAGAGCGATACGGTTCCCATACTGGAACTGGGTGTTGAACAGCAGGGTAGGATCAAACTTCAGCTGTAACAGGTATCCACTGAGGTGCTGAACGTACTCCTCGATCACTATTCGTATTGTCTCACCTGAGAGAAACACACAGAGACACAAATTAAAAATACCTACTGTACATGTATATGAAACTGAGTCATGACTGAACAGGCTCCGATAAAATCCATGAGCTAATACTGAAGCATGCTGACATACTCTGTTATTAAAAAAACATGAAGTATACTTGCACAATTTACAAAATTTAAAAAAGAGTAAAGCTTTTAAAAAAAATCAAAGCATTAAAGAAATAGTTTGACAATTTGGAAAATGTGTTTGTCACTTTCTTGGCGAGAGTTACATGAGAAGTTTGGTACCACTCTCATATCTGTCCATTAAATATGAGGCTACAGGCAGCAGCCTGCTAGCTTATCTCAGCACAAAGAGTGGGAGCAGGAGGAAACAGTTGCCACACAAGGATGCCAGGAAACCATTGGAGACTCCAGAAAGCTACCGAGCCCGCCCAAGAAGTAATCTGTCACATAGCCCCCAGAAAACCAGGAGCTTTTGTTTTTACATGTTAGCTTTTATAAAGAATAAACAAACAAGAGATGACATGTTAATGCGTCAGCTTTAGAGGGGTTGATAGGCAGATTTTGTTACCTCATACTACTGTCACGCTAGCTGTTTTATCTTGTTTCCAGTCTTTATGCTAAACTGAGCTAACCTTTTACCTTTTAACTCTCAGCAAGAGAGTGAATAAGCAACTTTTCCAAAATGTCAAACTATATTCCTGTAAAACTGTGTCCTACTCACCAATGATGATGAGGCGGGAGGTCTGGAAAAGCTGTTCATCATCCCATGTGGGATGCTCTGCTTTCAGGATGTCACAGACTCGGTTATGCTCCCTCAGCCACAGTGTAGCGTACATTCCCAAACCAGGGAGGAGTCCGAACACTTCCTGACCAATAGCAATCTGACTCTCTGGTGGGATCCCAGGGGGGTAGCTCATCTTAACAGGTGCGTCAGCTACAGAGGGAGGGTATATCTCTCCATCAATTAACTGAAGGGAAAAACAATAATTAATGATTATACAATACAACTTTACCAATTATAACCACAGCTAACAAATTACAAGAACACAGCAGGTTTCCTTTTTGTTCCCATCTGAATCAACATTCCCCTATTACAGCACTTGGCGACAGTGGCAAGGAAAAACTCCCCCTTAACGAGAAGAAACCTCAAGCAGAACTGGGGTCGAGGTGGGTGGCCATCTGGCCTGACCGGTTGGGTTGAGAGAGAAAGAAAGAGGGGGAGAGGGGAGAGAGAGACAAAGAAGCACAGCAAAAACAATAACAACAATAATAATAATAGAATAATAGAAATATGACTATTAATAATAGTAGTGGCAGTAGTGTCAAGCTGGACAAGAAAACACAGAATTCTGGGGAAGATGCCAAGTTAGTAACATGCATTAATGGGGCATGAATGCGTACAGATGGAGAGGGGGAGGAGGAGAGAGGAGCTCAGTGCATCATGGAAAGTCCCCTTGGCAGTCTAGGCCTATGGCAGCATATCTAGGGGCTGGTCCAAGGCAAGCCTGGGCCAGTCCCAACTATAAGCTGTATTAAAAAGGAAAGTTTTAAGCCTACTCTTAAACCTGGAGAAGCCATCTGCCTCCCGGACTGAAACGGAAAGATGGTTCGAGAGGAGAGGGGCCAGATAGTTGAAGGCTCTGCCTCCCATTCTTCTTTTGGAGACTCTGGGAACCATAAGTAAGCCTGCATTCTGGGAGTGCAGTGTTCTCGCGGAGTAATAGAGTACTATGAGCTCTTTAAGATATGATGGTGCCTGACCATTAAGGGCTTTGTAGGTGATGAAAAGGATTTTAAATTCTACTCTGGATTTTACAGGGAACCAGTGCAGAGAAGCTAAAATGATAGAAATATGATCTCTTTTTCTAGTTTTTGTCAGTACATGTTCAGTTGCATTCTGGACCAGCTGCAGAATCTTTCGAGGCTTGTTGGGGCAGCCTGATGATAAGGAATAACAAGGAACTGAGAGAAGTATTTGTGTACATGATGTCTCTATTTACTGTTTTGATTTACCTGATACTTAAGTTTTCCATCTTTGTGAAGTCTGAGCAGGAGCTGACGTTCCAGGTTGTCTCCATAAATGTGGCCTGCATCCACCTGTATGCGTCACAAGATGAGACAAAAAAAATATGTGTAAGAATGAGAGAAAACAAATAAAGGCCTGGCTAAATATTGGTTGGTGGCATTATGATTTACTTCTATTTTTTGAATAATTTTCTATTTTTTAAGCACTCAGATGGGCATAAATACAAAGTCTACTTGGTCCAACAATATCCAGATTTATTAATCTCATTCAATAATCACTGTCTCTCTGTCATTGAGCACATACTGTAGGACCGTAAACCTAGTGACTGGATTGAGAAATTTGCTGTCTATTTTACTAACCAAGCCTCACAGTTTAATCCATTTTCAGTGATAATCCTGCATCCCTAATCAGTTTCAGATAGTCAATATTTCAGCTTTAGAGAAATTGATAATTCAAATGAAATCCTCTACCTATATATCAGATATTGTCTAAACTTAATCCTAAAAGGAAAAACTCCCCACTCATTGACTAAAGAAACCAAATTTGGATCATCTTTTTTTAAGCAACTATTGACCAGTTTCAAAATTATTGTTTTTAATGAAGGTTATAGAGAAACTGACCTAACAAAAGTAATTTATTGAAAGAATAATTTTAAAATAGTTTTCAATCAGGTTTTATAGTACTGAGATGACTGTTGTTAAGGCCGACATTCATTTGAGAGCTGACAGAGATGACTCCTCAGTCTTAGTTCTAGTAAGATTTGAGTGTTGTTTTTGACACAACTGGTCCCTTCTGTTCTCCTACACAGTTTAGTAACTTAAGGAGACTGACTGACTGCTTTACACCTTTCACGTTTTTTAAAACAGAACGTTTTCTGTTTTGTATTAGCAGATTCGTGTTTCTCTGTAAGTCTGTTTACTTGTGGTGTTCCTCAAGGGTCCATTCTAGGGCCCTCTGTTGTTTTGAATTTACATGCTTTCCCTGTCAGGTGATAAAAAAACAATGATGTCCTCTTCCACTGCTATGTTATATGTCCTAATTGAAACCCAACAAATCCAGCAGTCTAATTAATCTTCTTAATGACATCAAATCCCCAAATTTCTTAAAATTTGACAATGATAAATCTGATGTCATACCGATTGGACCACCAATTTTTACCAGCCGGTTCAACAACAAGCTAGGCTGCCTGTCAAATATATTAAGCAGACTCCTAGAAATCTCTATGTTATTTTTGATGCAGATCTTTGTTTGGAGGACCAAGTGAAGAACTTAACTAACTATTAACTATTTAATATGTATAAAATGGTTTTAATCTCACCACTTTAGCTATTTTATTTGCTATTATTTCCCCTGTTCTATGATCCCATCTCTTGTTTTTACTTGCATTTGCTTTTATCCTGTTTCTTTTTTCTTTTTCTGGAAAACACTTTGTAACTGTGTTAATAAAAGTGAAACACAAGTATTATCATTATTATTATTATCAACTAGAAAAAATCTGTACCCCATGTGCTAGAGCCTTCGTGTAGCCCAGACCCATGCGATTGTAGGTCTTAAAGAACTGGTGGGTGAAGTGCTGCGCAAAGAAGGCGAACATGAGGTTGGAGCCCTGGGGGTCGGGTCTGAAGGTCCTTCTCTTCAGCAGCCTCTCAACCAGGAGCTCAGGGTCAGGAAGCCCAGCCTTGCCTGAACAGAAACACCACAGCGTCACATGCAGCACAGGGCAAAACACAGATACATCACACCTCTAGTCATAATATTTAAATAGTAAGTCTGTGCAAACATGATATAGTTAACACGCCATGCTGCACTCCTGAACTGTCCAAGGACAACAATCTGTATGCATGTCACAATGGTGAAAGCTACAACTGAAACAAAACTGAGTTCTGCATTTGATATTATTGATGCTGTCACACATGTAACTCATAGATAACATCAAAACTATCAGTGAAAGAGAGCTAACTAATTCCTCTAAGGTAACTCCATTTTATGCTTCTTTATACTTATACTCCACATTTTAGAAGAACATACATCGTATTTTTACCTATTTTTATCTGACAGCTGCTAAAATCTTTTCTGATTAAGATTTTCATACAAAACATATGATCGGTTTATAAAATACTACATGGTTATAGATTAAACTGCCAAGTAATACACAAAATAGTTAAAATTTGCTTCAGGTACAACTTTAAAATGCTGATTACA
Source organism: Thunnus albacares (assembly GCF_914725855.1). Taxonomy (NCBI): domain Eukaryota; kingdom Metazoa; phylum Chordata; class Actinopteri; order Scombriformes; family Scombridae; genus Thunnus; species Thunnus albacares. Next base: position 10,762,899 of record NC_058123.1, read on the forward strand.
TGTTAATGCATGAGTAAAAATAATCCAGCGATATAATACGTGGTAAAAAAAAAACACTGAAATGATCATAGTATCACTATAGATAGTGCTCAGTATTATTTGAATTTTTTAAGTTTAAGTAAGTAAGTTTTAAGTCTACGTTTTGGCACTGATACCATAACAATACTTTTATCGATACCTTACTTTGAGTTGTATAAACCAGTTTTACTTCAAAATTAAGTTTTGGTTTGATAAAAGAAGCCAAAGTTCTTAAATGTTGCACAAGGAGCTGTACAAGAACCTTTGAATGAATAAAAATCTCTAAAAGTGGCAACATTTTGATTCATATCAGGAACAATCTGATCAAAGAATAAATACCAGTTTACAAATCTGGCCTTGACATGTTTCTGTACATCATGCTTGGACACATTTTAGTCTGAACAAAAAAACATATTGAGGTTTGAAAATATAACTTGACAAATAGAGCTGTGTATTTTAACGTAATATAAATGAGTTGCTAACCTTTGACTCCTAGAGGTGTAGGGCAGTCCAGTGGCACTGGGGGCAGAATCCGAGTGTAGTAGCTCAGATTGTAGTAGGATTCCCAGCTGAGATAGCCATATTTTGAGTTGAAGGTTGGAGGATTGGGTATTAAGTTGGACCTAACTGTTCATACAAAGAAGGGGAAAAAAAGGTAATGTGAGTAATTGAATATGGGATAGCCTTGAATTATTATCTCAGGGTGAACTGCTGAATCTGGACCTGTTAGAACCAGCCGCATCAGAACGTCTCGTAGGAAAGTATAGTTGATGATGTCCCAGAGCCAGCGGAAATGTGTGAGAATGTAATGCACCACATCTGGGCTGGGCTTGAAGAAATGACGGACTCTGGTCCAAAACTCCGCTGTGGTGGGAGGACAGATGAAAGAATAATCTTGTTGTTATTATAAGTCAGGGCAGCTGGGAATTTAAAGTGAACATTTTCTCAGTATAAGAAAATCATTGTTATATTCCTACAGGACTCTCAACTAGCTTGGCTTGTTGTTCTGTGTTTATCTGTATTTTAATTTAAGTGGATAGGTGAGAGGAGACATGAGGACAAACAGAGCAGAGTGACATGCAACACATGTCCCCAGTATGCGTGTTACTGGTTCACCAGGATACCTTCTACTTGGTACTTGCTGTAGCCAAAAGCTGCCTGAAGCAGCATTGTGGCTATCATTAAGGACACTGACATCATGTCCTTTGTGTTTTTTGAGGACTTCTCTGGAAACTTGGAGGTTTCATAAGCTGTTTCCAGACCTCTGAATCACCACACCACTGCTGATTTACAGACGTCTCTTTGAAAATGTAAGTCTATGGGGAAGTCTTTTTGGGCTCAAAAGCATCATGTGACATTGTAATTACACCGTTTGGCCACTATGTCAAATTGGATTCACAGCCCGGTGCTGTTCCTGAGGGCTTGGGCTCTACACACAGTGGTGCTTTGAGCTAAATGCTCAACATGCTAACATGCTCACAGTGACGATGCTAACATGTTGATGTTAAGCAGATATAATGTTTACCATGTTCACTATCTTAGTTTAGCATATTAGCATGCTAACATTTGCTGATTAGCACTAAACACAAAGTAGGTCTACAGCTGATGATGGGAATGTTATTAGTTTTGCAGGTATTTGGTCATAAACCAAAGTATTGGACAAAATTTAACCATATAATGGCGAAAAAGTAAAGAAAAAAATAAAGGCACCACCAAAGTTGGAATTTATCATGACAGGGACATGAATGCATGAACCAAATCAACCTCATGGTAGCACTACAGGAAAAGTCGGGATAATCAAAGTCATTAGGATTCATCGTATTGATACCATGAATATTTGTACCAAATTTCATGGCAATCTACCCAATAACTGTTAAGGCATTTCAGTCTGGACCAGAGCAGTGGGCCAACTGAAAGAAGTGTGGCAAAAATTTGACAAAAAATATAATTAAAATGTTAACAGGATAAATAAAATATGAGAAAATAATTGAGAAAAAAGACTTTCTTTTTGGTGTGGTGAGCTGGGTTAGTGGTTGTGGGGTTGGGGCATGTTGGGGGGGGGAATTGTACTTGTCGCCCCAGTATTTTTAAAATCCTTGCTATAGCCCTGGCCTTAAGCTCCCATAAAGATGTGTTAAAGTTGAGTCTGTGTAAAATCAACAATATGTTTGGAAATGCAACCTTACATAAGAGGAGAAAGTATTATTTTATATAAATGTTATTATTCAATCCCATTTTCCCCTTTCCTGTTTGGGTTTTCTGGCCTTTTCCTTCCCTCACTCCCACCATAGTTCTTTCTTTCTCTGCACAATCACAGCAATAGTTTATTGTTATTAAGCCTGACGAATATGATGTAACTGCATAACTGAGAGCCAATTACTTCACGTCTGATTAAGGACCACACTGTGTGAGGGTTCCTTGTTAATGAGAAGCAAACCGGCAGAGTTAGTAGATGCTTTGGTGACAAGATCAGCAGAAGCAGCTCTGATCCAGATGGTCTCTTCCTGGCAGTTAGCCCCTGTTTTTCCAATTCTTACAAATATTTGGGTCTAGACAAGAAGTCCTCACTCTGCGAGCCAAGCTATATTGCACTATTGCTTGAATTAACAACAAGATCAGTCAACAGTCTTTCATCAGCCTGCCATCTAACCTTTTCCATGTAATATAGGAATGAATAACAGAACAGAATATTTCAAATTCCTTCGATGTATAATAAAACAAGAGGATATGAGAACTGATGTCATGGTGATAACTGGACTCACGGACAGTGCAGTTTTCTCCGTAGTAGCCGGTGCGAGTGCAATCACACTCATATTTGTCCTCAGCATACCTCACACATACTCCCCAGTGCTGACAGGGGATATAACAGCATGGGTTCACTGTGGAAAACAAGAATGAGACCATGAGAAATGCTTACATAAACTCAGGCAGGCAGATCATGTATGAAGCTCTGACACAATACAAAATTCTAAGAGACATGACACTATTACAATGTGTCTGCCGCCCAGCTTCCTGCACAGAGATTTAGTTCCCATGTGAAAACATCTGTCTTAGCAGATTGGTTTAACACATCTTTATGTCTACACTGCAAAAAATATCGGTCTTTTAGCCAGACATGGTGTCTCAGAGTGAGCCTTCAGGACACACTTTTATTAAAAAAACATCGGCCAATTAGATGAGTTAGTTCCGAGTTAATTTAATTCCTGCTATCAGTGCAGTCATTGCTTTTCCGGGAATTTTACAGGTCCATAATTGGTTCATCGTTTCCTAATAAATTCTCATTTTTTTTCCACGAAGAAATAAATATGTTAATTGGTACTAATTTTAGGGAAGATAGAGACAAAATTTGGAGACAAGTTTTACTTAATTAGCTTTATTGAGTTTAAAAGCAGTTTCCAGAGGAATTAGCTCAAAAGAACTGCTCCATTTAAACACAAGAAAAGATGTATTCATCATCTGTACACAACTTGCACATTTTTGTACCTTTAGCTGAGGTTAGACTAGTTTAGCATTTAATTGGAACGGACTACTTGGATACACAGTCTGTATTTGATCTATAATTAGGGCCAAATTACATTGCTTATTCCAGGAAAATGCTTAAGAAATTATTAGGAATTACTGGACATGTAAAATAAAGCATTACCACCTGTTTTTTTTTTTTTTTACTTGTTTTAGGAATCAGCAACTCTTTAAGGTAGATTCTGTATTTAAAAGTGAAATTTATAACCACACAACAAGGGTTACGGTTAGGGTGGGGAAAAAAAACACCCAATCAAGTTAGCAACATGAAAAGATCTTTGTTCTCATACACTCGGAAACAGAGGGAGGGAGAGGGGAGGGGAGTTTTCTAACACGGGTATTGTGAAGCTCATGTAAGCAAGTTCCAGGGTGATAAATTCTCTTGAATGGCTGATAAGACTGTTTGTATCTGACATTCCGCGATCCATCCCTTGGTGATTCATGCACTAATAACTTCACGTTCATATTATGGAACAGCTCAGGGCGTTGCATCATAGATATGCAGACTACGTAAATCTTGTGATAAACACCTGGACTACTAAGCGAAAGGGAAAAATCTCCTCGGACAAAAAGAATTGCCGGAGGGAACTTACACATGCCAGAACATGCCTCTCCCTGCCCACGCAGACCCCATCCTTCTGTCTCCTAGCAGAACATTCAACAGAGCAGCAACCTCATCTGATGTGTAGAACGTACTATCTGATTTAATAGGTCAGAAAAAGTTCAAATCTCACAGGTGAGATAACCTCATCTGGAAATGAATCACTCATTCACTGACTCAGTTTGTCTCAAAAACCCTGCAGTAGCTGCATTTCTAAAGCATGAATGGAAAAGAGTAAAAATAATATAGTAATAAAAATAGAATAGAAACCACAAGAGGGACAAAAATACTACACATTAATTATATAAAATCTCATTCATGAGATGACACAAGCTCTCATTCAGAAATCATATGACTTGGAAGCAGAAACCAGAAGAAAAGAATGAGGCAGTGAAGCTGTTGGTATGAGCTGATAACATCGGCGTGAGGACAGGATGCTATCTTGTGTATATAAGGGGAGAGAGGAGGGCATGTCGCCGCGCAGGTCAGACATGTCTTGGCCACAGGTCGGGCAGGAAAAGTTTGTTTTGGGGAGCCTCACTGTAAGAAATACATGTATCACAAATCTCTCAGTGCTGAGTCTTGAAATTTAGTCTTTTAGGGACTGTGTTTCAATGTTTACCTTAAGTTAAATACATTGTCCTAGGAAAAAATCTGTAACTCCCCATGGTAGGTTTTCCTTATTATGATCAAGTTTTGAAAGAAAAATAACAGTTTCAAACATGACTTTGGATAAATGAAAAGTCCCCAAGAATTACTCTTTCAGCTGAGGAAGTCATGTTATGTTACCAGCAGTAGGCCTGCCAGACCCCGTCTTTGTTATAAGAATTACCAGGCTGCCTAAATTAGGAAAACCTGATAAACTAATGGGATAAGGGAAACCCTGCATGCATGCTCACTGTACTCATATCCTAATGTAGCCTACATATATATCCTGCCACTGACCGATGAAGCAGGGTGTGCTCTGATTAGGTTATTAATACAGCATTTTACAATACATGCACACAACACCATGTCCAAACCAACCGACCTCTCACCTACCTGTGTTGGAGGTAACCTCATCTCCCCGGCATGCAGGCTCCCGCAGCAGCAAGAGAAGAGCACTGAGAACTGATCCTAAGACAGAGGCTTCAACAAAAGTTGTAAATCAATGTTAGTTTAGGGAACAGGAAGGTAAAACACACGGCAGGACCGGCTACACAAGCAACGACCAGGACACAGGCTACTCACATCTCATCACTGCAGCCACAGTTCAGGATTCCAACTCATGAAACTGCAGGAAATGTGCGGTAATCCAGAGTGTGGGCTGAATCACAGAGCTATGAGGACGAGAGTCGGCTGTTCCCAGACAGACAGTCAGTGAGAGTGGCAGAGCAGCAGGATCAGCTGTCCAACAGGTTGACTTCTGTCTGTGTGAATGCTGCAGCCTCGCTGCACTGCGCTTTCACCTGCTGACAGACGGGAAAGGGAAAAGTGGGACGGTGACTTCATCAGGGTAGCGGGTTTCCAGTTCTTTATCGCCCACTGCTGTCAATGTTTGAATGCTCCCTTACTTTTTTTTTTTTTTTAATCAACCCTGCCTTTTCTTTATAATTTCATATCAAATCAGAGCCTGACTGCAGCAGCATCCTTTTATATTTTACAATGTCTTCCTCCCCCATTCTAAGCTAGTCTGTTTTTAGGATGTATGGTGTATGATGAATGTTTTGTGATTGTGATGTGAATGAACCGTCTTATTGTGATCCTGTGTATATCTAATCTGTTCTCAGGTCTCTCTTGCAAAAAAAGATCTTGATCTCAATGAGATTTCCTGAATAAATAAAGCTTAATAATAACAACAACAATAATAATGATAATTTTAAAGCCTTTTGGTCCATTTCGCATAGAAAATACTATTCAGCTTCTTATGTAAAAGCCTGTAGCAATCCTGTCTTATGGCTTCATCTCTATTGCTGTATTTTGAAAAGTCATAATATTACTCTATAATACTGTATAACATTTCATGCAAAAAGATACAATACAATGGGCCTTACACTGTATTATTAGTGCACAAATGTGGTATAAATAAGTGAGTTCCATCTTCCTTTGAACTGTACAAACTGAGTTCATTTTCCATGAAGATTGACCCACTTATTGTATGTGTGGCACAATAATAAACATTTTATTTTAAGACATTATAACATACAAACTTTGAGAACTATAGAGGTCTGTCTGCTTGCTCCCTGGACAGTCTACTGTTTGCTTGAGGTGTATTACTCCACAAGAGACTGAATTTACAGAGTAAGAAAATAGCGCCAGCAAAAGGTCACAAGGTCAAAGTAGAGGAGGTCTGTCAGGACTGCGTGCATGTAATGGTTTACATCACCTCTGACCCTTAAGTTTAGGCAGCCAAGAAGAAGTCTACAAGATTTAGGAGCCCAAAAAAAAAAAGTGTTATGATGATATTAGATGTGTTTTTGACAGACTAGATCAAAATACACTTCCAAAATATTATAAATACACTTTATATTATTTAATTTACTGCAAAACACATCGCATTTATATACATTATGTGTAATTTAATGGCATAGAAGCTGCTTTTTTCATAAACACTTAATATTTAGTTACTTGTTTGTTCTTCTACACGTGTTTTGGGGCACACACAAGACCGGGAACACTGTTATACTACAAACAGGGAATCATGAGATTCTTTTTTGTCGTTTTATCTTTAAAGAAAATTCAAAGTGTGTGTATCTGAGTTCATGCACGCACTCAACCGAGAACTGGAGACATCAAACATGGACGTCAAGCCAAAATTAATATACACACAGTCCAAATTTTTAAATTGATAATGTTTCTATTAGCGCAAAATCCATAGCAACCCTATCAACTATGCTGAAAATGAACAGATAAGCTATAGTGAAGCTGGCAGAAGCATAAACAACGTGGGAGTATGTTAACAGCACAGATTAGGAGAAACCCCATGGGAGCACCTAGAGGTATGTTGAGAAATATTTTTCCGGTAAAATACTTAGAAAGTGATCATCAAAGTTACATGATACATACCAGATGAACCAACAGATAAAGAGATAACATTTGCTGACGATGTAGACCAGCACTACAAATCAGAGAAAGGACAGCATTGAGCAATTCTGTGGTGGAGGCTTTATTGTTGTACCAGCTATTACATGTCTTATGACACATTTTGCTGTGGTTGAACCGCCTGTCTCGTCACTCCTTACTCACAAAGGTCAGGGATGTAGTGTTAGGGATCACTGTCCTTTTGGGAAATGAATTCTCTTTCTCAACTAGAAATCTTGGCCATGGCTCTCCAGACTAAACGTACTCTTCTCCTTCATCAATTCTGTATGTAGTCGATCCTCCAGTATGGGCAGAAAAACTCTTGACATACCAAACTTTTCCACTACTTTTTAGCTGCTGGTTTTCTTTACTGAGATGGTCTCCAGCTGCAACTATAATACTCAAAACTTTTGACTTGTTGTGTAAACAGACATCATCTGAGAAATTTCAGCATTGTTTGGAGGCTGCTAAATATTTAGACTTTTGTTGGAAACTGCCGCTCTGCCATTAGAGCTGCAGATTTGTTATTTATCTTCTAGCTGCACTTTTGCTAAGTGAAGGAGGCAGTGCTGGAAAAACAACTCACCTGCAACCCTGAAAGAGCAAGAAATGTATCCGTATGTTGCTCCTCTCAAGCTCTAAGGCTGCCTAAACCAGACTATTTCCCTCTCATTCTGCAGCTGTAGTAGCAGGACAGTTAGCTTGATAAACTGGTATATAGATCATCCTGCTTTCAATGAATGGCCTGGTCCAAAGTAATCTTCAGTGTGTGAAAAAGACATTCAGTCCAACTGATATCTGGCACTGTGAATATTTTGGGTTTCCAAATCTCTTTGGTTCCATCACAAACTGCACAGCAAGAACATATTTCTAAGGATGTTATTTTTCAAGGCTTCCCCGGTGGCAGATGATGAAGACAAAGAATGATATTAGTGAATATTTTGTGTATTAGATGTTGAGATTTGATAAAGCTACATTTTTCATTAGGAGTACTTCTATTGGTGTGGTATTTGGAAGAGGGTTGCATCAAATTGTGCATGAACTTTTCCTTGGAATCAGCTCTGAATATGTATTCAGCAGAAATAGACTTGTCAGACCTCTTTTTGACTAATTAAAGTAGTAAGCAATAACGGTAATCTGATTTTACCCCTGAGGTGTCTTCATGCCTGTCATGTAGATTTATGGATTGTTTATTGTGGAATTATTGATTGGTTGTAGCAGAGTGTTCGTTCCCACATTTTAAGACAATACTTTGCCAGATATGTTCACATAAAATTCAGAGTGTGGGATGTAACTAAATAAAAATCAGATCCTCCTAATCACTACACTACAAAACCTCCAACATTAAAACAGCAGTTCATGTTTCTGAAAACACCATTTATTTTTAGTTTTGTGTACCTTTTTGACATAACATCTGGGACTCATTTTACTTGCTAGAGATTTGCAAAAACAAACTGAGTGGGAATAAAGTCACATCCTTCTAGAGAGTTATTATTAACAAGATCATCACTGATCCAGACAATAAGGCTTAAAGATCACGAGACAAGACTGAAACTCCCGTTTAACATCACATTTATTTAAACAAAAATGTGTCATTTAGGATGAGCTGGAGGCGGCCACTGCAGCACGTCTGGGTTTGGGGGTGGTGCCTTCCCTGAAACCATTCCTGGGAAAATAAGAGAAAAACAAACGTGAGGATGATGCCATGTAATTAAAGTAGTCTGACTCAAGAGGCAAATCCTGCTCATAGAGTCACAAGTCATCTGTTATGTTATTTCATAAACATTCCTGGACATTAACAAATGTGCTAAAAGTTTTACTTTTATGTTTACATTCTACTACCAGTACCAACAGGCCGGTTAGCTAACAAATTGTTCATAACTGTAAATATTTCTCGTTGATTTGTTTAGACAGAAGGATAAACATTATGGATGACAAACGTTGGCACAAATGACAGACGGTATGATGTTAAGCATGACTGTTTTAGTTAAACAAAACTTTTGCATTCAGTAAGAGCAGTCATCTAAAAAGAAATGAGTCATTGAAAAAGAGGCACGAATTCTGGCTCTCTTTGTTTTGTTGTTTTAAACACATCCAATCTCACTAAAAGGGGCCTTTCAAAAGCAAACATTTTGACTTGTCATTTCAGGAAAAGTCCAAGTTTTACTAAGACCATTTATGATTCATCAGTTCAACTCAGTGTTTCAGTAAGTCACTGAAACAGCATGCACAACTCCAGTGCTCTCAAACTTGCACAGCTTAAAAGGAAATGTGGGCATTATGTTACTTATGTGATCAATTACACCTGTGCTATACATACATGTCAACATATCTGCTGTGGAAAAGGCATATTGTCAGATGAACTTGGCTTGTACTTCACTATGGCGCTTCTTCTAGTGTGAGCGATTTTTTAGACACCTTTGATCAAAGTTTTAAGCCATTAGTTGAACAATTAGCCATCTATAGTCATGATTACTTAAACATTTATAGTTTGATGAAGTAGGAGGAACACATTACACCCGTTTTTAAGTCCTTACAGTGGTTGCCTGACAGTTTCCATATTGATTTTAAGATTTGTTTTTAAGATCTTCATGGTCTTACATCACACTACTTATCTGATGTGTTTGCGGTGTGGCACAAGTCTTTAAGTTGTTCCAAAGCGTAGGACAAACTCATGTTCAGGCAGCTTCTGTTTTTATGCTCCGAGCAGCCTGCCAGAGGACTTGCGAGCAGCTGGAAGTGTTGATATCTTCAAATGTAAACTTAAAACTTTCCTCTTTAGTCTGGCTTATATTAGGATATTTTATGGCCATTATTTATTTTATTGGATTCATGTTTTAAAACATTTTTATTCCCTTTGTATTTCATTTGTCATTGTCATGTTTTTACCTTTATCTTTTTAATTTCTGATGACCAGCTTATCAGTCATCTGTAAAACACTTTGACTACATTAACCTGTTTAATTGATTGATGAGCGTTATGGACAGGCACTCATTTTTCTTCATTCACCTGGATCCCTGTTAAACCACACAGTCTCTGCAGAGCATCTCGTTTAATCTAACAGATCCTGTGTGCGATGCTTACCTCAGAGAAAATGCTGATATCATACTGAATTCATTTGTTCAGACATTTATTTTCACCATCACTGGTAAGCAGCACTGACGAGCCTTCTAACAGGACAATAAACTGGTTGCTAACAGAGCCCAAATGTTATTTAACAGAATCTCTTCCCGATCACTTATACATGGTGACACGCAGCCTGCAGATACCTTCAGTTGTTGTTGTGTGGGTGGTGCTGGAGCGTGATGCATCTATCAGCTTGTTGGGAATCCCTTCCACTGACTGGCTTTAAGACAAGTTACAAACTGTCCTTTTCTTCTCTTACGGCCAAGTTACCTCCCTATCAGTTCCCCACAGCAAAACAGGCAAGAAAAATAAGTCTAGTTGACGCACACTTGCATCGTTGACAGGCTACGTTACCGCAGAATTTAGTTTAGAGCTTCATGTTTACAGTCCATCTGTGGCGTTAGGTACATTCAGGTCAACTATCAACATGTCAGGGATGACATTTCTCTTCTGTCGTTTGTAAACACTTGTTTGAAGTTGTTTATATTTACGTTTGTTTGGATGCACCATGTATGTCTCTCAAACACAATTTTCATGATGCAATGTCAACAACACAAACTCCAATGATTATCTCGCATCATTTGACAATATAACCAATGCAGGAATCTTGCTTAAATGACCTGCCAGGAATGAGTCAACAACTACAGAAGCGCATCTAATGTTTGTAGTTCAAGTTAAATTATTATTCACAATAATCAGGTTGACTTAGAGAGTGATGGTCATGTTGATTACAGTTTTAGGAGGCGATTTAAAATGAGTTAAACATGTAATTAGTTCAAAGTCTTAGCATCAAGATGACATTTATCAGTCTTTCTTCCAGCAGTGAAGGCGTATAATCTAATTTGACCCTTTCTGCCACTAAGAGCCTGTTAACACTAATCTGATACAGACCACTCAAGAGTTTTGCTCTGCAGAAATAACAACCAGTGGTAGTTATGTACTGTGTTCACATTTAAAAACCTTACCTGAATCTGCGGTAGACGACCTTCAGGTGTCTCAGACGGCCGGTGCCAGTGGTGTTCCTCCTCTTGGCCTTAGCGCTCCAGTTGTCTACAAAACAAAATCAAACATCTGTAAGTATCGAGGCAGTCTGGCCATTCAGTTTCTTTCATATTAATTTAAGACCAGGTAATGTGTCCAATAGACTGGAGCCAGAAACATTAGATGGTTCAAGCTTCTCAGCTGTGAAAACTTGCTGTTGTTTCTCAGTCTTACATTTAGTAAATTTAGTCTTTGGGTTTTAGGACTGTTGGTCGGACAAAAACAAAACATAGAATGGTGTCACATTGGCGTCCAGGATATTGTGATGGGCATCTTTCAGTTTTCTGATATTAACAGTTAATAAAGAAAATCTGCAAAACAATCAATAGTGGAAGTAACCGTTAGTTGCTGCTCTGCTTTTGTAAAATAGCTGAAATGTTTCTTTGTCCTGGTCTTTGATTCTTCTCAGCCATCATTTAAATTCATACTATCACTACACTGTGGTAACGAAACATACTCTGTGACAACATCCTTGTGTTTGAAGTGTCAGAGAAGTTAACCTATACCAAAGCATGTTTACCTGCCAATTTTAGGGCCAACAACACACTCACATGAAATGTTTTGAATAGTTATGGACAAGACATGTCTTTCAGTGACTTACACTTTCTCTTGCGCTTCTCGGGGTAGCCACACTTGCCGCAGGTGGACTTCTGCAGGTGGTAGGCCTTGGACCCGCAACGACGGCACAGGGTGTGCGTCTTGTTCCGGCGTTTACCGAAAGATGATGTCCCCTTCGTCTTGAGAAGTTAAAGAAAGATCAGAGGTCAGGAACAACTCGCCAAAGACTTGATTACAGTTTTAACTTCTTGTCAGTCTTGTCTCAGCACAGAAGATTGAATCACAGAAAGTCATTTGTTCAGACATTTGTGTTTAAAGACATCACGGACAAGACTCATCTGCTGCTCTCACAGCCTAACAATAAAAGACATGAACAGCTTGAACAGCATTAAAATCTATTCTAAGATCTGAATTCCTTTTGCAACCAACAAATTCTCCAGAAAGTAGCAAGTATTTTGGCTTCTTCTGGACATGTTCTCGTAAGTAAACATTCTCTGTTGCCATCAGGGCTTCATTATGTTTTATTCACTCGTAAAACTAAGCACTCTTCTAAATCATTCTCTCCACAATATGACTAATTGCTCTGTAGATTTCTTTTTTTTCCCATTATTATTGTTAGTGAATGTTTTATCTGATCTTTTAGTGTTCATCAAGTTTATTTATCAATATTTGTAGATTTTATTCCACATTGGCTGGTGTTCTTTTTAATTTGTGTTTGTGTGTTACAGTGTTTTTGTGTACAACATGCTGCTCCAAACAAGTTACCCCTAGTGGGATTAATAAAGTTGTTTGAAGCCTCCAGTGGCACCATTAACTTAGATGTTGGCTGTCAGGGATAGAACACTAACATACTTAAATGTACCTAAATACAAAGCTACAGACTAATATCCTGTCCTCGGTAAAGAAAGGCGTGTTTCTGTGTCAGTTTACCACAGTAACGTATTGGCAATGTGAACATTTACTGAAAGGAGGCACAGTTAGTGCTACACGGAGAAGCTAGCCGGCTACAGAGAAGCTAACGCTACTTAGCCATTTCACCTCAACTAGACGAATATAGTCTCCAATTTAACCGTGGCCCGTTAACGGGTTTAACCGACGATATCCAGAGTAATGTTAACGTTATCCAGCGGTAAAACACCGTATTTCCCCCGTTTCAATGAAGCACATTCTGTTGTCAATGCTACGGAGAGGAAATGAATGCTGGATGGGTGTCAGACAAACTGCGGTAAATACACTAAAATTAAGCTTCATCTACAAAAATACTTCATCCAAACGGTAACGATGCTTAACCGACGTCCAAATATCAACAGAAGATGACAGATAAACCGTTCGTTCAACAGATGTTAAGAGATTTCTTTCCGCCAGCGTTGCAGCTTACCATTTTCGTCCAGTGGCTAAGGGAAAAGAGGCCGGAAGAGGAGCGTGCGCTGCGTCAAATTACATCCGTGATGCTTCCTGTGTAACACTCAAATGTGACCCCATCGATATAGCGTTCTGCTCATAATTCGAAGAAACGTTGATTAAATTACCTCCTTTAGGTCCATGTATTTATTTACCCTACGTATTATTTAAAGAGGAAACAGCTCTAAAGTCATATAGGAAGTATATGTAGTGTCATAATAAAAACACCGTCTATCTGAGAATGCACGAAGCAAAACCTTATGATCAAAATACAAACACAGCATACTGTTACAATATAAATCAGTGTCACATTTTTTTGTTGTTTGTGGGGTAGAAAAAAATATCCAAATTGTCAACTGAAGAAAATACCTGACCCTCACCACATAGGCCTACTATCAAAAATCCTAAACAAATAATGTTTATTTAAATTAACTACAAAGATGTAGCCAACAGACAGTGAAAACATATTTTTAAAAGGTAATAGGACTGCAACTAACGATTATTTAAATGGATTAATCTATCGATTATTTTCTCAATTAATCTATTAGTTGTTTGGTCTGTAAAATGTCAGTAAATAGTGAAAAATAGTTGGCGATTGTTTTAATAGTTGACAACTAATCAATTAGTTGACTAATTGTTGCAGCTCTAAACTGATGATTTGTAATCCAGTATGCACTACAATGAGAATGAAGTAGTTGGGACGAGGGTCAAGCTGCACTGAAAATGGTCCCCATTTGGAAATGTGTTGCTGCCCCATCTGAATGAGTTGAAGTATGTCGGTCTTGTTCATGGGAGTAAAATGGAGCATGAGATTAAAAGTTGGATTGGCGTGGTATCGGTAAGCATTACAGCCTTGTCTTGTAAAGGTCCCTGTGTCAAAATTTATTTTAATATGTTTATTATATTACTTGATATCGCTTATATGGTGCATATTTGAAATATGTGTTCAGTCTAATTACAGCAAACTGATTGACACACAGCAAACCAGGTGGGCCCGGTGGTCCAGGTTTTTGGGGCTTTCAACTGTATCTCATGTCTTCCTCAGAAGATAAAGCTTGCTCAGTTGTCACTGAGATGACTCTGTTATAATGTGACCTGAGTATCAAACTTTAGCCATGTGATAACGTGTGATAATTGTTATACTGATGCTGTGTGAACTGTACTTAATGGTAAGTCGGGGTCAGTGGGGGCTTCAGTGCCTCCCAGCAGGTAAATCTGGCCATATACTGTATATTCCAACCCCATGATTCCAACTTCTGCAGTGACAGTAAAAATAGTTTGTGGATCGTTGAATTTAGTCTCTTTCTTGGCTTCCCTTTAGGGAAAGGATGAGAAGTTCACATATCTGGAAGTGGCTCAGAGAAGAATTGCTGCTCATTTTTGTCAAGAGGAAAGATTCAAGTGTTTTGGTTGTGGCTTCTTTTATTAAACTGCTGCCATGTGGACCTGTGCACACATGAGAAAATAAATGGTTGTGAAAAGTAAAACAGACCTTTACAAATATTCAAATATCAGTGGTTCAATCTGACTTTCAACAAATTCTGACTTGACTAGAATTACTGCAGATTACTTAAAGTAACTAAAATAAAACGTATGTCTGTGTCCAATATGTGTCAGTAAATCTGGAAAATCTGTGGTACACTTAACAGATTTGCCACTTTTCTAGTGTGTCCTCACTATTTTAATTTCATCTGTCACATCCCACCTCTACGTAAGAGGATTAGGGCCATATGTGAAACATTTATTTGAGTTTAAAGTCAGGAATCTGATGTTAAAGTCAGAATGAACAGATTTGCAAAGCCAGAATTCTGAGAATAAAGTTTAATTTCAGAAATTTCTGACGCCACATGTGGCCCTAATCCTCTTCCATACACCAACGACTCTGCTGCTTGAAGGCTGCTAATGCATCACTGCTGAAGCAGCCCATGCTAGACTTTGATGACATGATCAAATGACTGTCAAAGTGGACACTGGCAGAAATCAAATGTCACTAATACAGTTATCAGCCACAGCCTGAGAAGGGTCTGCTGGCTCTGAGAGAGTGCTGCTGTCATGGCATTAGAGTCTAGCTCTCCACAATGTTGCTGTCAATTAAGGTTTGAACACTTTATTAAGAGTGGAGGGAGTGGTGGGAGATACCAATTAACTTCAAATATATTAGACAGAAAATTGCTGAGCAGAAGATAAGTACCATTAATGCGGAGCAGAAACTCTTGTGAATTGAACTCCAATGAATAAAATAAATAGAAAACTGTGATTGGGCAAAAACAAGCTCTTGTGCGTTAGTGTTGCAACCATATCAGATCTGCAGAAATTACAATGAATTCTAATTTGATGTAATCTTTACATCTAAGATTAAGCGCATCCTTGAAGAGGAGACCGTGACCTTGGGCTTTGGCTGAGTAAAGGAGCATCTGAATGAGACGCGGCGCGCCCCTGGCTGCCAGGCTGAGAAAAGGCGCATCCTCCTCCTTTTATAATTCAGTCACGCAGCTTTGCTCTGATTTGAGATGAAGCATGAACGATGTGAGGTTTTTTTTCGGTCGCTGCTCACATCGGTAATTTAATTTTTTTTTTTTAAAAAAAAGCGCGCTTGGCATCGATGCATTTGCTTTATCTGATTTAAACATTCCGGGATTTATATTCTAGACAAATTGCCTTTTGAGCGCTTTTTTTTTTGGATAATCTGCATTGCTTTCCTTCCGACCGAGTGGCTGCACCTCGTCGACCAGCAGCGCGCGCGATATCCGATAGAAATCAAAAATTTCTCCTCGGGACATTTCATGATTTTCATCTCCTCTGACTGCAAAATATACACAGCTATAGAATCTATTCCTGTAGATTTGCATACGGGCCCATTAATGGTTTGCAATTGAGATCACATCGGCGACAAATTGCAATGCTTCTCAGTCAATGATGCTTTGGTATGAGAGCAGTAGAATAGCATAGGAAGGTGAGGGGACAATGTCCAGTCTAGCGGGTACAAGACACCTGCGCTCCTGGTCCTGAATGCATCGGAGAGAGACACCTAACCGGGTGTCACCGTCAGCCCTGGATGCTGCGCCGAAGAATGGGATACACCGACCCATCGTCGGGTAAAGATATACTAGGCAATAGATCTCTTTGTTTCATATTTATTTGCGCATTTGGACTCGTGACACTATTGCAACAGATTCTCTATGGAAAAAACTACATCAAGAGGTAAGTGCTGATTATTTCTCTTTAGTCGTCGTTAATAGACAAAAGCAATTAGAGCGCAGGCCCGGCTGTTTATGACAGAGTTGTACACACTGTAATGATAATATTCAGCCGTCATAAGCATGCCTTCATAGCCGTTTTGTGTGAGGCTTATTGCTCATTTGTGACCTCCAATTAATGACTGAATGGTGAAAGATAAATTATGAATGATAAATTGATAAATGTTTCAGTATACATGGAGGATGAAGTACATGTCGGGATGCATGGGGAGGAAAACAAGCTTTAATGGCTGGAGAGAACAATAGCAATTAACCATCCATCTTTTTTTCCCAGTGGCATAGAAACAATTTCCATTGGATTTATTTTTTTGATATCTTCTGAAAATGAAGCATCACATTCATACCATACACAGTGTTCCAGCTGTGTATGGTAATGTTTTCCCTTTCTTTTTCCAAAGATCTTTATTTGATTTTCCGTTTCAGCCTTCTTGACTGGTCCTAGCCTACATCTTACAGAGGCATCTGGTTATCATAATGCAACTGAAAGCTATTGGAGCTGATGATGATTACAAACAGCAACATGTCAAAGATGATGTGTATTTCTTATTGGTCCCTGTTAAATATATCTTTTTCTTTTTTTAATTTTCTTTTTTTTTTTTTTTTTTTTTACCAGGCTGCAGTCAGTGCACATGCAGCCACTGCAGAACCTGTTTTATAATACCTCTGCAACAGTAACGGTGTCCCTCATACAGATCCTTGGTTGGAAGTCCAGTTTTACATCTTAAGCATTTAGACCCATTTAAAAAAACTTTCACTAAATTGCAGGAACCCTTCTTTTTCATTCTGAGACAAATTTCAGTGTGAGACGAGCAGATGTTGAGAAACCGGGATGTTTTATCTTTAGGTGGTTTAAAAATGACCTGAAGAACACCAAATCTCACTCCTGACAAAGGAACAATCAGAAAACCTTATCCCCCACCTCTAGATATTTTACAGACAGCTCATATATGTTTACTCCAAAGCAAACATATATGTGCTGCAATCTCAAAGCTCCCCCACAGCTAACCCCTCCCCTGCCACCCTGCCGGGCTGGTCTAACAATACTCAATGTGGATTCATGGCATCCTGACCTCTGCGGCGGGATGCATGAATTCAGACCCGACACACGCACACCTTCTTCGCCTGCGCCCTTACTTTTCTCCTAGCGCTCAGCCTAGGAGAGAGAGAGAGGGAACAAGCCACACCACAGAAACCAGTGGGCTCAGCGGCAGCCATTTTGCTACAGTCTGTCTGCACACACACCTCAGTGCAAGTGGGGGAGAGAGAGTGAGTGGAAGGAGACGTTGAGAGTGGGGAGACTGAGAGATGGTGATGAAATGAATGTGTTTGCATGTTTGTGTGCACGTGAAAGAGAATGCGGAGGAGAGGAGAGCGAAGACGTCATCTTATGATATCTGCCCAGGCGTGAACAATCTGAAGTCGTTTTCCATGCGCTCTTGGTGTTTCAGGGCATCACAGAAAAAAACATCTCTGCAAATTGGCGTTGAGGCGCAGAGGAGGCATTTGGATGCTTAGATTGAGTGAAATCGTAAAGGATAGGTTCACTGTTTTTCAAGTCTGTCTCAAAACAAAAGTCGGTTGCCCAAATGGACATTGACACATGTTTTCCTTGCTGTAATCATTCCTCCTGTTCATACTGACAACTAAGAGATCCTTTCATAATGTACTTTGAATGTAAGTGACAGGGGAAAAAATCCACAGCCATCCTTCTGTGCAAAAATGTATTTAAAAGTTTATTTGAAGGTAAGACGAGGCTTCAGTCATCCAAAATTAGTCAAATCAAGTCAATATCTTTCAAAGTTAGGCTACTGTCTGTGCCAAATTCTCTATTTTTATTTTTATTCCACTGCACCTGGAAGGAAAAATACTGTCTGTCAAGACATAAAAAGGGAAATTTTTACTAAAAGGACTGTAACTTTGGAAGATATCCACTTTATTTGACTAACTCAGACTGCTGTTTTCTCAAAACAAGGACTGTGGATTTTGGCTCCCATCACTTGCACTGTAAGTGCATTTAGAGAGGATCTTCTAATGATCAGAATGAACAGAAGGGATGATTACAGAAAGAAAAACCTGTTTTAATATTCATTTGGGCTCCAGACTGTTGTTTTAAGACAGACTCAAAGACGCCCACTGAAGTCAAACGAAGCGGTGAACATTATTGTACAGTTGTGATAAATCTGGCCATGAATCTTGCCATTTTGTTGAGTCACATTGTGGCGTCACATGAATCAGCTCCCTACCTGAATTTACTGGCATCATGAAGGACGAAGTGGTGGAGGATGTAGGATTGTAAAAGGGCAATGCAGGAACAAGAGGGGGTACTATTAAATAATCACAGTGAGCGACACACTTTTGTAAAGGCAGACATATTTCAACTCTGTTTGACTTGAAGAGGGTGATCTAAAAATACTTACAGCCAGAGAGGGAGTGGCACCAATGGCCCCAGATTGTAGCGCGCTAGTTAGAAACCATCCAAAAATTTGTGGCTTTGAAACTAATGATTTTCATCATTAATCTGTCTGTTATTTAAATCTATAAAACATTCAAAAAAAAGTTGTAAATTTCAATCACAGTCGTCAAGGTGACATTTTTAAATTGCTTGTTTTCAACTGTCCAAAAGCAAAAGGAGATTGAATTTACAACAAAGAAGAAAGAAAGAAAATTCCAGCAAATGTTTGGCATTTTTGCTTGATAAATGATTCAAACGATTACTCAATTAGTCTGCCCTTGCCTGATTAATTTTTCAATTAACTAATCACTTCAGCACTGATTTGTACGTGACTCTGTTTAAGAAATGAGCCCTTCTCGATGCATTATGTAAGTGAGTTGTATCTCCAGAGCTCCACGGCGAGGCGGCTTTCTTTGTTTTGTTTTTTCAGTTTCTACATGCAGTTGACAGAGTTGTACTGTACATATTGATGGTTACACAGTATTTTTCCTTGTAATTATACGTCACAACACTTACACCATTTACAAGAGTGATTCCCTGTTTAAAGTTAACGCAGAGATGAAAGAAAGAGATTTGAGTGGAGATCAAATCTGTTTCCATAAATGACATATTAATTTTCTGTTTTGACAAGCACAGTGAAGTACCTCTCTATCTTAAGGAGCTCTTAGTCGATACAGAAATACCCCTGGATATACTAAATGGACATCTGAGTCAATGCAACAGGATACGCAATACAAAGCAACTTTGAGCTTGTTGTTGATCAAATGCTCAGATCACAATATAACTGAGTCAATAAGAGATAAATAGACTCTTAATGTTTGTATTCAAGACACTGGATTGATGTGTGAGTCACAAGTAGTCACAAGAGATTGAGTAGGGTTTCACTGGTAGCCACTGTATTGGAAAAGTTTTGTATGATTTTTATATGCGATTGATCGACCCACTGCATTTTAGATCGGTCTTCAATGGACATAGTGTGTTGGTGATGATTAAAATCTGAGTAAGATAACAGTACAAGTGACTGAATTATGCTGCTTTGATTAGTTTTTCTGTTTGTATAACAGAAATATGTCCTATTTCAGGCACACATCCTAAACTCATGCATAAAAATGTGTCTGATTTGACTGTGTGTTTCGTTCCACAGCGCAGCCATCTGCAGAGCGTTACTGAGATGTTGAAGTGGCTCTCAGAGAAGCCAAATGTGCTTGCAGATCAGTATTGACATGAGTACTCGCTGATGATGAATGCTCCATCACATAATGCACTCAGAAAGGCTCTTTGGGCTCAATCGCACCGCTGAATTTAGCACAACACCCACAGAGCACTCACAGAAATGAGTCACACATGAATTCTTGCATAATAATCAGTCAGATATTAGACGAGGTTGTACGTCCATGGATATTTGAATGTATGGAACATGAGAGGTCTGTTCACATATGAAGATGTAACAACTGCAGGTCTTTAGAGGATAAGTTTGGTCATATTCTATATTTTTCTTATTGTCAACAAATCCCTAGCCAGGGAACAAGATGAATCTGTGAGCTCATGTTTATTTGCTCTGGCAGATGTGTTTGGCCCCCCTCCTGTTCAGACAGATTTCCAGCCGACCTGGCCTGGGTCAGGCCAATCACAACCATTTATCTAATATGGGATGGGTTTGATATGATGACTGTACAGAAGGCTACGTTGCTCAGCGCTAGTCACATGTTTTGTTGCTCTATCCAATTGCATCCAGAGGCATTTTGGTCTGCGCCCGTTGATAACGCCCCTTGGATATCGAAAATTAACTGAGAGGTTTCAGACTAGTGATGCCAGACTAACAAATCCCATGAAAAGACCAAAACCAACAATTAATTTTGTCTAGCAACAAGTATCGTCTGTGTATCCAAACTCTTGTATATCATATTCCTCTGTAACACAGAGCTCCATTGTTGTCCAAAAACTATTAAAAACACATCAGTGAGCCACGTCGTTGCACTGGATGACATGTTGCTTCATTACCATGAACGTGGGCGCTGTAGTTTATTTTGAATCCATTCCACATATACCAACTGCTGTTGTAAACACTGCTCATGCGCCAAATCCATAGCTGAAACTAGTCCCCAACAAAGAGACCCCTGGTTGAGTAACATTTGAGAAAAAACCACAGTGTGACCCTTTTTTTTTTTAAAGATTTATATCGTTCAGAAGGAACAAATGGTCTTGGGGCTGCGAGTCACGCACAGTGTAGGGAAGTTGAAAGTACTGAAAGACAGACTAACACACTGTTGATTTTGCTTTATTCATGGGATTTATTTTTTTACAGTAACAAAAATGTAGAATATAGCCAGTCATATGATTCAAAATAAGTTTGAAGTCTCGATATTGTGTGTGTTTTCAAAGCAGAGGTCTTTGTAGATTACTGTAAACAGACTCTGAA
Source organism: Thunnus albacares (assembly GCF_914725855.1). Lineage (NCBI taxonomy): Eukaryota > Metazoa > Chordata > Actinopteri > Scombriformes > Scombridae > Thunnus > Thunnus albacares. The sequence goes on from NC_058123.1 coordinate 10,784,351, forward strand.
CGCACAGACGCCCCTCATCTCTCTAGAATTAGTTGGGTTTATTCACCACCTGCACCAAATGGCCCCATCAGATAAATTCACTGTGGTCTCCAAAAGGGGACGGTTCCATGATTTAGTTTTAGGGAGTTACAAGAGACAGATTAAGAAAAGAGAATGGTTGAAATCAAAGCAGCAGAGGCCCTGGCTTTTAGTCAAACTATAAGGGTCAAGCTACAAAAACAGTGGATCCTGCAATTCCCATAATGCATAATTTATAGTCTCCAACTCCAAGTCAGGATAACCCCCTGATGACATCACACGGGTTATTTTCTCAGACTGGACAAAGCCACAGTTCTTTTATAGTAACTACACTTGGCAAAATCTGTTGGCATCTTGTCTTTAGGAGTAATTTGATATTTACAGCAACATTGGCACAGATTATCCTTCCCTTAAATCACTTCGACTTTAATAGACTGAATTACAAGTCTTACACTGCTACAGGCCAATATTGCACGGTGTGAATGTTTGTATCACACTCAGATTAGTGGCAACTGCCCAACAGAACATAAATTAGATATATATACATAAGATATTCAAACCATGGTGTTCTTAACCGAAAATTTATTCTAACCATGTTTGGTGTCTTACTTTGACTGTTTTTCTTGAGCCAAAAAGCTGGTCCCTCTTAATGTATATGTGTATGTGTATGTGTGTGTGTGTGTGTGTGTGTGCATATTTGACTTTTGTGAGTGAACACATGGGCTTGGTTGTATGTGTTTGACATTTTGCACAATAAGGACAATAAATCCCAAATAAACTGACTCATTTTCTTACTAGTGCGCAACAGTTTAGCCGACTCAAAGGGGACGAGACAGGAAATTGGACCGGTCCTGTTAATTTCTCGGATGATGGATCTCTGAAGCCTGCCAGAAATGGAAGGAAAAGGTACCTTTCCAGCGTGATTAACTGCACAACACCTCTGAGAAAAGAGAGTGAGATAGAGTGAAAGAGAACACAAGTTTCAAATCCATCATAGTGACGACCCAGCCCTGCATGCGTGGACTGGGTCGCTGATACGCCCACCATTCTCTTCAGATGCTGTAGAAAACACCGACATTTACTCTTCTTTTTTTTTTCCTTCTCTCTACTTGTTTTGAAATCTGCAGGTTTAGGGAATTAGCAGGGGTGGTGATGTCACAGGCCTAAATCACACATTTAACTCTAACTTAACCTATCTGCATGTTGACAGATGTTTCCGTCAGCATTTTCAGCCTGATTCACAGAGCTCCGTAATAGTCACACCCTGCCTAGCCGATATTAAGAAGAACAAACGCTCACAAAGGTAGGCCAGTTTGATGGCATTATTAGTATTTTTCACAGAAAACCAAGAATGCCTCTTTCTTTTTTCATTAGTCTGAAAGGTATAAACTCTCATATTTTTTTCAGTGGTGGTTGCACTTCAGATTTGCTCTTGTATGTTGTCTGATCCAGTCCACCTCGACCCCAGCTCCCTAAACCCCCCCCCCCCCCCCCCCCCCCTCCTCCTCCTCCTCCTCCTTCAGAAGCTGGTTGAACCTCCTCTCTGAATTTCCTGTTGATGTACTGGCTTCCCCTTGTGCCTCTGTGTCCCATCCAGCACCCATCTCCAAATGCCTTGTCCTCCTCAACCTGTGTCTCATGTGTTCTGCACAGCTCTGTGTGTGTATGCCATGTACATAGTGTGGACACTTCTCTCTGCTTGCCCTATCTCCCCTTCTCACATCTGCATTGTCTCTCTCTGCGACCTGGATTTCCCACTTTACTTTCCTTGTAACAAGAAGACAGGAACGTGCCAGATTTTGACCCCCCCCCCCTAAAGCTTCAACTCCTCATTGCACTGAGCAGTAGATGTCTGTGGTAAAAAACGCTGGATGCTTTCTAGTCCTGGACTGGTTTTAAACCAGCATTGTACGGTTAACCTAAGATGCCATAGAGATGAAATTCGTCTCATTAAGTGAAATAAATAGAAAACACTTGCAAAGGTTTCATCATCTTAGCTAAAACAAGCATTAATAGGTCTATTCAAAGTGTTAAATGTATTATATATAAGACAGATGCTGCTCTTAGTAAAATCTCAGAAATACACTGCATCATCAGGTGGATGTAGACAACCAGTTTCATTGCTCCTTATTTGTACGATTTCATCCCGACATCTTGTTCCTTTAATGCATCCATTCATTGTATTGCTCGCTGTGTTCTTTTATTGTCATTGTTTTTTTGTTTTTTTAAAAAAAAAACTCATCTCATTTACTTCCACAGCCACATGTAATATGTTACAATATATCCATCCTCCAAAACACCACACTTCATCCTGACAAATACAAAAAACATTCATTCTAGACACACATTATGATTGATGCCATTTTGACGTTAAATCTCGCCCTTCCTCAATTCAACAGTGTTTTACATGTAAATGTAAAAAAAAAGAAGATATGTAGAGCTTTCTAAGATTCAGATGCAACTCAGAAAGGGTATGTATAAAAATGATGATAAGAAATTGCTGATTGTAATCCAAAAATGAGACTAACAAGAGTTAGCATCAGTTAGCGTCAGTATGGATCAATAGAACATGTTTATTTAAATGCAGCCAGCAAGAGATGACTCTATGGTTTGGCCCTATGCCCAAACCTAAAAGGAAAATTATAGATCAGGGCTAAATAGAGCAACTCTCTGGGTATGCGATGATTTATAATTGGACAAAAATCATTTGGCTGATAAGTAAAAACTGATGTATATTTCTTACCTTCTTTTTATTGCCTCATGCAGATGTAGCAAAGATAGACAGTATATTGAAACAATGTTGTATTTGCATGTAAGTTGAAAACATTTCTAGTTATATATCGAAGCTGTTATTTTGGTTATCAGCCAAATGGAATTACAAAAACAACATCCAACAAACTGAACCAATGTGTCTAAATATAAGTTTGTAATGTGTAATAATGTGTGTCCCTCCAAGTAAACCCTTTAATTGAAATTGGTGCAAATAAATGCAACAATTTGATCTATTTTCACAATTTAGACAAAATCAATTAACCTTTTGGTTTATAGGATCCATCAAGCAAAAGATAACTTTTGCTGAACAGCGGCCACTGTGGTCACTAAGAGTAATTACAAGATAACGGTACACTGCATTTGCCTTCATCATGTCATGTAACGATGTAGTGTAAAAGGACCATAATTAGAAACAGAGTCATGAAGTCGGCGAACATATTCATTAATGTCAGTAAAACAGCATCTATCTAAAGTTCACTAACAGTAGCTGGTCATACCAGACCATGAAAGGCTGTAGACACAGACATGAGCAAGAGTTTGTTTTTTAGCTTATGAATTTGTCATTTGTAAAAGGAAGACTGTGTTATATCTTCTAAAACATACAAAACTCTGGAAAGCAGAATGTCTCAAACATCTAAACCAGCGATCAAACAGAACCACTCCATGCGTCAAGTAACTTATACTTCACATTCCTGTGAAGTATAAGTACTATCAGAAAAGTGCAGCTATGAAAATTATATAAAACACTGCTTTTTGTCAATTTTTTGAGGCCTAATGAAAAGTCTCTTTCTTCTGTCCAACATTATTAAAGCACCTTATAAACAAAGATACAAACGTTACACTGGTGGTTTCCTTCTTCTCCCCTTTCAACCTCCATCCTAACCACTCCCACTCCATCCTGAAACACCAACACTCACACACACATTTTATCCAGACTGCACTCTTGATTGCATGTAAATACAATGTTATGCTGCAAGAAATGAGGCATCAGTGTGCACAAAAAAAATGGCAACTTATTGACACCTTGATATGAATTTTACAACAATTATGAATCCTTTCCACTTTCACACAGTCACACCACCCCACTGAAGACATTACTGTTGTATGTTTTTGATTAATGTGTTGCCATTTCAGTATCGTGATTGTTTTATACGGTATATCTTAAATAAACGTATCTGATTCATTAGCTTTAATTGAAATGATTAAATTCCAAAAAAGTTAATGGTTGATGTCATTACTTTATTGCAGTGATCACAACTGACATACTTTCATGCAGTTATAAACGTATGAATATAGTATATAAATAATTATACTGCCTCATACAAAAGCACAGACACTCTCATATCCATATCCACAAGACTTGACACCACTATAGCCATCTAATCCCCTATTGTAACAAGCTATGCACTGGAATCAACCCTGTTTCCCTTTCAGACTATTTCAGACAGATGACTATTTTGTGTTTCTGATTTAAATTAATATACAGCACTCATCTATATGTACATATATATGTATATTTAATAGAATACCAGTATTAAATAATGTGATTTTTCATCATAACCACTTAAATAAGTGAAAATATGAGAGGTTTTTAATGTCCTCAAGTTAGGCTAAGATTGGTTTAGACTAAGATGTATTAGAATCTGGTGCAAGTGTCAAATAAACAGTATACAGTAACAGTATATCTTGTTTGTGATATCAGCTGTATCATTTCTGTCATCACAATGCTATACTTATATTCTAGTGTTTCATAAAGTCAAGCCATGGACATTTAGTAGTAAATATAAGATATTTTGCTTTATTGTGTCTTTTCAACACACTATATTGCATTTTTGTTCCACAGTTTGTTGTTAATTCTGTTGTTTTTTTTCCTGTATGGATTAGCCAGAGGATGACTGTGTGTATCCCTCCAGGTATTTGGAAAACTATGATGGCTCCTTTGACTTCAACTCCACTGCATGCAGGGAGCTCAGACAGGAGATTATGGATGTCAAAGTCCTGACAATGTGAGTGTTCATTTATGACACTTGTGGTTGACACCCTTATTTAGAATGAGATCTTTTTTTTCCTAAAGGTGATCCTCAAGTACCTGTCAGGTAGGTAGAATGTCTACCTACCTGTCTAATGTCTGTACTGAATTTCATGACAATCCCTTAGTTATTTCACCCTCTGGGGACCATGAATGTTCATACAAAATTTGATGGTAACTCATTCAATAGTTATTATTTCAGTCTGGACCAAAGTGGTGGACCAACCCGCCGACATCGCCACCAGCTTAGCTAAAATTCATCACAAAAAGTTACATTTTTCACAGAAGAAACAAAAGAATAATATATAACATGGAAGGTTACATAATTTGTATTATTTTAAAGCCCAGTCGTTCAGTTAAGAATCTCATAGTAAGCATGGCAGTTAAATTCCAGTTAAAGTATGGTAATTGCTGACTTATATTGCAATTTGATATTTGTGTTGATGATAGTGCAAACAAACATTTGTATCATAATCATAATTTACTGTATATCATATCTAGAGCCTGTTTGTTAAAGCTGGAGTGCGGGACCTTTGCATATAAATGAACGTCTGTTACATTCAAACCCTTGCCAAACGAGTTCACATAGTGCTGATTAAGTCTACCACAACCAGGTGGAGAATAAAATGTTGGCATGGTACGTTTCTTCCATTGAATCTCTACATTTAAATACGTTTAATACGTAGCATATCAACATTTCTACAATACGTATCATAGGGAAAGTGAAGTAGTTCAGGTGACATCTGTATGAGCTGACTTTTATATTAGGAGGAAGCGGATTGGGTGGTTGGCTTGAAAGTTAGATGCATGGGACAATGTTGCAAAAGCATCAAAGCAGCAGAGACCACTGCCTGCTTCCCGTTACAACCGTCAATACTGGGTATTTTTGGCAAGATATGGGGACATTTGCAGTCGTTTTTCTGGCTACAAAACTGGGTATTTTTAGTGAGATGTCAGGACATTTGCAGCCATTTTTCTGGTGACAAAACCGGGTATTTTAACCCAAACCATGATCGTTTCCTAACTAATCAAGTGGTTTTTGTGCCTAAATCTAACCAGACCTTAACCACAGCCTTATCACACCATAAAACCTAATTATTCAGCTGATAACGGCTATTTAATTCGGCGTTAAATGACACCTTAAAATATGATCAACATTGAAACGTACAGATTGAAACATAGAGATTCAATGTATCTATGGTTTGCAGAAATGTACAATGCCAACGTTTTATTGTGGCGATTGATTTGACTAAATCTCTCTGTATTTCACACTATACTGGAGTTTTTAAATCTGGCGTCTGTGGCGACTTTCATGCACTGGCACACTGGTAGTGATGCGTTTTGCGTCAACCAGCGATGATTGGTTTGTGACTGTTGACCGGGGTGGACCGTCCACAGTGTGCCCCAACTGTGTTGCGTCACCAGGGTGGGAACCGGCTCACATAAAAAGCGTCAGGGGTCTCCGGTGATGATGTTGACAGTGTTTTTGCAATCTCACTGCCAGAAGGGGGTGACAAAAGTTCCGCGCTACAGGTTTAAGTCTTACCCAGCATTATGTCCATTGTTGGTGGCGGCACTCAGATTTTCCATGACTTTGACCAGTAATGTGTTATAAATAAAGACTACTTTATTAAACATGACGTTGAGCTACATTGTGGAGAGATTCATCTGAACTGATTGTGTGACCATACATGGATGAGTGTGATTTTGAAAGTTTTTGTTCTTTTTTTATAATGCACTAAGTGATCAAGTGGCAGAGACTGTGATTATGTAGAAAACAAACAGCAAACAACATAATTTACTAAAATCATGAAGTAGAACTGAAGGAAAGAATGCTTTAATGCCACATGGCATCCATTTTGTTGCTGAAATTTCATCTTTTATTGACAATTAACCGTACATTATAAATAACAATAAGCCACTTGTGCTAACGGCCATTTGAGCAGCATTGCTTCCTCGTATATGAATGTGAACATTGTCCAGTGGCCTTTTGTGCACATTCCTCAGTCTTTTTGTCAGACTTTATAGTTAAATGCATTCAAGGCGCTTGGCGAAAGGCCATGAGCCACTCTGACTGTGGCAGAGAACAGATGCTGTCACTCTGCCAGACAGTCAAAGAGTATTGGTGCCGCCCGGCCTCCCAGAGCAAATCACATCTCCCAATCATCTCCAAGGAAATGTCAGTTCAAGGACAGCTATTTACAGACCTGCTAGATTAAGCCACTTTCTTTGCATTAACGAGTCAAGATCGAATTTTCATCAGTGCAGCCATCACAGAGTAACTACTGCAATTTTCTGCTCCATTTTTGTTCCCTTGTGTGTGTTTTTCGAGTGGTTTTTATGATGTTTCTTCAATCTACTACCCTTGTAGAGACATGGTTAATCAGAAAAAACATGGCCGTGGGTATCCTTCCTCATTCCACAAGTCTCTCTGCCTGTCTGCCAGGGTGAAAACCTCAGAGCTGTTTGAGAGATGGCGAAACCTGCAGGTGTGTAGATGGGAGCAGAGCAAGGAGGAGACCAGCAACTTCAAGTAAGTATGACTCTAACACATGACTTCAGGTCGCAAACTGCATGTGTAGTTTTTTCCCCCTTGAAGTGCATTTAATTCTTTAACCCAAATGTCCTGAACCTGGAGTCTTAAACAGTTCAAAAAACATATTTAACATTGTTGTATCACCTTGACATTTCCTAATTTTATAAGAATTGCTAATAAACATGATTTTTAACTGATAACATGTTTCAGAGTCCACCACAGAAAATTCCAGGTTGTTGCTAAAGAGAAATAAACAAATTGCTTGATTTTGCTTTGATTTTAATATTATATTTACATTTACACCAGTAGGGTCTGTGGGATCCCAAGCCAATGTCAACAAAACATAACAGGTTGGTCTTGAGGCTGATGGGAAATCTTCTACGATTAAACTAACACTCGCCTTTTTTTTTTTGGTGTCCTTTTAAAGGATGTCTCTGTCTCGCTGCTGTAATGCTCCTTCCTTTTTGTTCACCACCAAGAGGAACACTCCTGCAGGGACCAAGTTGAGATATGAGGTGGACACCAGTGGCATCCTTCCCATCACCACCGAAGTCTTCAAGATGTTCCCAGATGTGAGTTCATCATCTGCTTGTGATTCATGCATATATAAACATTGCAAACTTTAATGTTTACTTTTGAGTGCTTGCCATGTTCTAGCCTGTTGACCTTTGTATTCTACCAATGGCCTGATGGCACTAAGCCTATGATAAGATCTATTTGATTTCAAAAGCCCTCCTATTCTGTCTGACATTAACAAACTGTGTCTGTCTCACCCAGGATATGCCGTATTCCAAATCACAGTACAAGAAATGTGCTGTTATTGGAAACGGCGGCATCATCAAGAACAGCAAATGTGGAAAGGAAATTGATTCAGCAGATTTTGTGTTCAGGTATACAGGATCAAATCCTTCATTGTTTGTTGTGTGAGGGCTGCACAGTGATCATCAATTATTTTACTCACTATTAAGATTGTAAATATTTATTATTATGTTATACAATCATTTTGGGAACAGATTGGTTCTATTAAACTTATCAAAAAATGTCCCAAAAAAAGTTTAAATCTTCACATTATGATTATAAATCTATAAACAAAACTTGGACTGAGTAATAATGCCAAACACAGCATTCAATCACATAAAAGAGATTTAGCTCTTGCTCTGAACACTCGTTTTTTGCTACTTTCAGCCTGAGCTGATTTCGGCTCATGATGGATTTCTTTATATGATCATATGCTCCACACACAGCGCAGGAGTTCACTGATCCACTACACTAACATTATGGCATTTTTCCATTGTTTTGGGGGTAGTCACGCTGAGCCATGACTTGAACCGAGCTGGCACGCTGTGAGCTCACTCGCAAATAGCTCCAAATTTGTCTATTTCTCCTCATCAGGAGGGGGGCCTTAAAGAGACCGGAGCCAGCCTGTTAGAGACAGAGGCTGAATTGAGGGGCTGTATAAAGGGCCAGTAGAAGATAAATAGGGAGTTTTTTGAATGGTGAATCATGCAAAGCTTCTGTAGTGGAGTCCAAGAATAAAAATATAGAACTGGAAATGAACATAATAGGTCCCCTTTAAAATGCTCTTGCCTGTGATTGATTATTAAATAGGTATATAATGGCTATGCATGATATCGCGCTAAAAGACTGCGGCTATAACTGCATGTTCCAGACTGAGGATCCATGTATAAGACATGGAAATAAAAGAACAGCATTGTTCTTATACTGCAGTAGTCACACAGGTAGTACTGGCAAAATGATTTGTTGTTACATCTAGAGCAATTAATTACCACTAAGCCTTGTGGCTGCACAAGCTACTAATAGGCCAAAACCTTCTGAATGCCTTGGTCGCTAACACCACAAAATAATGCAGTATGAAATGCTCCTTGTCCATAGAAGTAACGCTGGGTACTACTGTGGGCTGTAATTGGTGATACATACTAATGTTTGCAGCTTACATTAGAGCAGACAAACACACAGTTTAATCCATTCTCTACACTTACTTTTCTTTGTGCTTTGGGTTGTGGACACACCATCCCCTAAAGTCTTTATATACAGACTATCACTTTGATTACAACCGCATGCACACCACTTCAAAATGTGAAGAATTCTAATACTTTGACATTGCTTAGTTACGGTTGCTAAGCTATGATTGGACAACTGCCGTTCAGGAGAGGGGTTTAGTAATGGTCAATGAAGTTTAATTAATTGTAGAAGTCCAACTCTTGACTGCAACTATCATATGATTCATTGTGCAGCTCTACATTATGTCTCACAAGCATGTCTAGTTTAAAAAGTCAAACAAAATGCATTTGAATTTCTGTAATAGTAACAGTGGACTTTTATCTCATTTTTTGCAGATGCAACATACCACCCATTAATGAGAAGTACTCAGCCGATGTTGGCACCAAAACAGATCTGGTGACAATAAACCCAAGCATTATTACTGAGAGGTACTGTATATATTGGTCAGAGTGAGAAATCAGATCACTAACTCTCTCGGTCACTTTAGTTTTCTTCTCTTCTGGCGTCTTTTATCTCATGTTTCACTTCCTCTGCACTGCAGATTTCAGAAGCTGGAGAAATGGCGAAGACCATTTTACGAAGTACTCCAGAATTATGAGAACTCCTCAGTGGTTCTTCCTGCCTTCTACAACACCCGCAACACTGACGTATCTTTCAGAGTCAAGTATATGCTGGATGACTTCGATTCCCAGAGGGGCGTGTTCTTCTTCCACCCGCAGTACCTGCTCAACGTGCAGCGTTTCTGGGCGGTGCAGGGCGTCCGGGCCAAGCGCCTCAGCAGCGGCCTGATGCTCGTCACCGCCGCGTTAGAGATGTGTGAGGAAGTCCACCTCTACGGTTTCTGGGCGTTTCCCATGAACCCCTCCGGCATCTTCATCACTCACCATTACTACGACAACGTCAAGCCACGGCCTGGCTTCCACGCAATGCCTCATGAAATTTTCAACTTCATTCACATGCATACTCGTGGGATCATTCATGTACACACAGGGCAGTGCACGTGATCCCTCATTCCACCCTCATTTCCATTTTACCTTTTACTTTTTTTTAAGAGCAGGTTTACCTGTTGTGTTTTATTTCAGTGAATGACACGGTTCACTATTTCTTCCCTATTTAAAAAGAGAGTTGGCCTTTGGAGCGTACACTTCCTCGCTGTCACTACTTCAACCACACGTTGAAGGTTGCTTTCTTCTAATTGCCAACATAGTTCTCTTTTCAATGTGTACTTTAGGTTGTTTTCTCAGCCAATCAAATCACTATGGTTATCTCCGACTCTCTGACCATAGGATGCTTGTTTTTAATGTGAAAAGTGGTCTTCATAGTGATGTTGTTTCTGTGAGGTTTTCTAGTGGCTCTGCTGTACAGAGATGTTGTTTTCTACCCAATGTTGCACAGATATTTATGCTGAAACAGGGCCGCAGTGGGTGTCTTGTGACCCCTCATACCACCTCTTCTTCTTCTTCTCCTTCTTCTTCTTCTTCTTCTTCTCTCTTTATCTCAGACACTCTGTGGGTGTGGCAGCTTTTAATGTTTGTGTGAAACAAAGCCTGAACCTTGATATTAAGCAAATATGAAAAAAAATATGAAAAAACATGAAAAAGTAACATCCAGTTGTCTACTTTTGTAATCTATTTCTTATTCACCACATTCACTGGGTGAATATTTTAAACTCTATTGAAATGGCCTGTTTTCAGTGGCCTTTCTCTCCCATTTGAAATTTTCCTCTGACATTTCTGGTGAAAAAGGGTGTGTGAGAAGAGGTGAGGATGTTTTCATTTTGTTTGTTTGTTTTCTCTTTTGGCTTTTCATGGTTTTGGACAAAAGCCAGATAAATATTTTACAGTGACACCACCTCAGCAAAACGTTCAAGGCTGTCTAATTTGGAAAGAAACAGATCACTGTTGAGTGACCCAGCCTCTTGTTGTCATTCATGTCTTAAGCCATGCTGCCTTATGATATCGAACCCCTCTACTGTATATGATATGCAATGCACCCATGTGTTTTGCTCATCTACAAATATATTAACGCCAAACAAAATATCAGTTTCTCTCTCAAATCAAAGGTCATTTAAGACTCAAAAAGATAAAGAAGTCCATGTGCAGTCTTCAGCTTATATTCTATTGGATTAGTGAAGTCTTACTCCCCGTAAACTCCATAATCATGTAATGCTCTGCATGACTTTGCTCTATACTTAGCTTTGTGTGTGCCTGCTTCAATGATCACTGAAATATGTTTACACTTAAGCCTCTACTTAAGCTCACAGTGCTTTTGGAGATATTTACACAAACCTTTTCACAAAAAAGGTGAATGGATTCGTCCAGTAGAATTGTATTATAGTGAATGCAGTTTGCATTGATTCTAGATACAAGAATGAAGGTTGCTGCCCCTTTGTGAAGTGCTATAACACTTTTACTACGACTGTATTATTTCACCTTCCCCTTTGAACTGTGAACATTCAGTTTGCACTCATGCATTTAAGCATCGTACATTTAAGCACCGGAAAGAAATGCTTTTTGTTTTGTTTTGTTTTGTTTTGTTTTGTTTTGTTTTGTTTTGTTTTGTTTGAATGTTTCAAGAGAGAAATACCGCAACTGTAATTTAATATTTTGTCAATCCTCTGTTCATGCTCTACTGCGCACTTGTCCATTTTTTTTCATTTACATTTGATTGCTAATAAGATTTAAACATAATTATCATTTATAAAGAGATATGAGTTCAGCAAATATGAACACCAAAAAATTGTTGTGCAGACACAACTGAATCTAGACTGGAAAAGGAATGAAACTGGTCTGTGTACTGAATGGAGGTAATATATAACACAGTGCTTCTTAACTGACTCTGGATCATTCTTTATACTGGTACGGTGTTTGTAAATAAATTTGTTTGGATTTTCTCACTTGTATGTTTGTGGATTAGTTATTATTGTGTGTGTGAGTGTGGATAAAATATATAACATATAAATTTATAAGATACTTAATTTCCAGATTTTTTGGTGCACAATGTTCTGACTATCACATCTTCTGCCTGTTGAGGGCCACAGAGGACACAAGGTGCTAAATTAACTGCCTCATTTCAGGCCAGTTAACCTCTAGTTTGTCTGGTCCAATTAGCTCCTTAAGCAAAGCTACTGTCAACACTTAAATTATTAAGCAGCAGCCGGTGTCAGTGTCATCGCACTGACTGACTCAGCGAAGGACGGCTCGGGCTTCTCCATCATATCTGAGTTGGAACTGTTGAGATCTTCAATTTTCAACCCTGTTTGACAAGCAAGTGAATGAATCCACTCAAAATTAATATTACCATCAAGGCTGCAATTGAAGATTTATAAAAATAATAATTTCATAATTAAGACAATTATTCCCACTGATTTTTAAATTGCTTTTTCTCGGCTCGAGTAAAGTTTTAAAAATATAAAACCTCCATAGATCAAAAATTCATAACAGAAAGAATCATAACTGACCTTTTTTGCAGTTTGAGGTGTCCTAGCAACACATTTTACAGACGTCTCTTTTACAGTGGTGGTCTATGGGGAAAATGCGTTTTGGGTTGCAGGAGGATTTTTTTCTGCAATACCGTGAGTGACCACTGGGAAAAATTGGCTGCAAGGCTGAGCAGCAGCTATCCAGCTCTTATAAAATATCCATGGCTATAACACCTCATGTTGATTGAGAGCATGTGGAAGCTAGTTGTTAGCAAGCGAGCAAATAAGTGGACAGTTAACTAGCTAAAATGGATAAATGATTGTAATAGCTAAAATAGTAATAGTAAATAGTAATTGTAGAAATAGCAAACAATGGATGGTTAAATAGTTATCCAACACTGATGGATAAATAGTTGAAATAGATAGATAAAATGTATAGATAAATGGTTAAGAAAGAGTTAGCTAGAAGTAAAGATAATGCTCACTAAAAGTAAGGGTAAATGGTTGAATAGCTAAAAGTAATAAATGGTTGAAATACTTAACTAGCGATGGAGTAATGGTTAACGGTTGGACTAAAAGTTAAATTGTAGAATTAGCAGAAAGTTGGACATAAATTGTTGAAATAGTTAGCTAATAGTAATGGACAAATGGTTGAAATATACAGCTACTAATAAACAATACAAATACCTAAAAGTGCTTAAAAAAGGTTGGAATAAATAGCTAAAACCAATGGTAAATAAGCAGTTAAAATAGATGAGTAAAATGTAATAGATAAAGAGTTCTAATAGTTAGCTAAAGTAATGGCTGAACAGTTGTAGCTATGAAGGGTTGTAGCTAATAGGTAAGTTAGCTAAAAATAATAAAATGGTTGAAATTATGAAAATATCCACTCTTTTATAATCAAAATCAATTCAAATGACCAGATTTGTAACATGATGGGTGGTGTCCAGCTCTTCGTTAATTACTGTATATGACTGATACCAGGTTCTGTTGAAAAGTTTTGTTAGCTGACAGCTGAACATACGAGACTCTCTGAACTGGACAAAAGCAACCACAAGCAAGTTCAGGTAAGTTTTGTCTCATGACTTACATTATTAACATGCAGTTATAGTTTGTCTTAAAACATGGAAAGGTATAAAAACATGCTACTGGCCTACTAGGTAGTTCTGCAGGACATTAAGAGAGGATCACATGGACAGAAACAAGATAATTTACAAAGTCACTTTATAACATCTGATTGTATTACATTTATAAAGTCTTTCATGGAGGATTTAATGTCTTATTTTAGTTGTAGTCTTAATGATTCCTCCGTTCCCTGGGTCAAATGAGGTTTGACTCTGCTATCATCTGTGGGTTGGGTAATCTGATGTTGAAAGATCAATATGACCAAACGCTGCCCTTGATGCCCACATTATCAGGTGTCAGGTGGCGGCAATAAGGCTAATGGGATGATTTGGCTCATATTCAGGTGCAGATGTGCATGCCAGTGTGATAGAACTGCAACATAAATGAAGAGAAGAATTTCTGCTATTATGAAGCACAAACCTACATGTCATGCAAAAAAAATATTCTGTTGTCTTTCTTATTTTTTCATGTTGATATTAAATTTAAATGAGTTAGTGTAATAAATAAAATTATGCTCGGCAAAAGAGGCTAAACAACTCAACATTGTTCTCATGATTTTAATTTAGCTTTGTATTGTTTTTTTCAACAGTTCTTTCCCATATACATCGTAACAGTGCCACAACTTCATTATCATTATCAAATTATTATTACTTAATAATTATTACCTCGTTATTAAATTATTATTATTATAATTTCAAGACATTGTTTGCTGAACATATGATGGGATGGAGGAGCTGTCTGAAATCAACATTATAAATGAAAATGTGACATTACATAAGACATGTAAGCTGTGATTTGTACCGATTACTTATTTCAGTGAGTAGTTTTAAGCAATTTTATGTGGTACTGAGGAATGGGCTCAAATTTGAACAAACCTTGAAGGAAACTTAGAGGTCATGATGATTACTTTGCCCATTTTTCCCTGATTACTATGATTATTATTATGCAGTTCTAAAACCAGTAGAACACAGCATTCATTTTCTTGCTTTTATCTGTTAATACAAACATCAGTTTATCTGTCAGTTTTAAATGAGTACCATAAATTCACTACCAATATGTGATATGTGAGACTTTATTATTCAGACAAGGGACTGCAGATGAAAATGTGTCAAACACATTTACATTTAATTAATATTATTAATATCCACAATACATAAAATGAATACTTATTAATTATAAGTGTTAGAGGCTACATGCTCAAATAGCTGTATGAAATAAGAATAGTGGAAAGGGCTTTTGTGTCCCATGGTGATCAGTTTGAACTACTAAATACTCAACTTAATTTAAATTCAGTTAATCCTCCAGACATTATTGCACTCTAATTAGCTCTAATGTATAATTTAATAATAATTTGGCATTTTGTGAAATTTACTTTTTTTGCTGTCTTGTTGAGAATTAGATCGATACCTCTCTCATCTGTCTGTTAAATGTGAAGCCACGTTATCTTAGCTTAGCATGAAGACATTAAACCAAAGTTTAAAATAATCTGCCTAACAGCACCTCTAAAGTTCACTAATTAACATATTATATATTATGGTTTAATTTGTCAAAAAATATAAAACCACAACTTGTTGTGTTTACACTTTGATTTTTGTACAGATTAACATGTTAATTAGTCAAATTTAGAAGAGCTAGCTGTTTCCCCCTGCTTCCAGTGTTTATGCTAAGATAACTGCCTGCTGCTGCTAGCTTCATATTTAGTTTTCTACACATATAAGGAGGTGTCAATTTTCTCATCTAATTCTCAGCAAGACAGCAAATAAGCCCATTTCCCAAATGGTGAACTATTCCTTTAAATTGGATGAAATCTGCCATATAAGAAATAAATCAGTGCTACATGGATATTTACTCATTTATTGTAAATCTTAAGATACAGCCAATATGTTGCAAGTCGGTTTCTTGACAGGACTTGTCAAGGTTACAGGATTCATAAATGTGATTTGAATGTGATTTATACGCACATCAATGCTTTGTTATATCAGAATAGACAAAGAGGAGTAGTTGTAAGAGAGAGTTTGTGTATGTGTTTGTGTGTTTATTTGTGTGTGTCTGTCTATCTGTCTTTGTGCATGTGAGTGAAGGTAAAAGCGAGACACCCCCGGCCCGTAAAGCGATCCTGACACCATGAATAATGGAGAGTGCCGTGGCAGAGAGGATAAGTTCTCTGTGCAAGGCTCCTTTTTCACAGGGCTTTCTCCCGTGGGTCACATGAGTGCTGAGGTGACAGTAATTTTTCATGAGTAGTGTGTGTTGGTTGTATGGCCATACTACCCAGGTAGGACACATCCAGGCAGCCATCACTCCCTCTGCCTGTCCTGAGTCTGTGCCTGCAGCCGCACACACCCAGGCGGCTCTGAACCCCACGATCCCAGAACCTCCCTGCAGCCAAGGGTCAAATGAATTGTCTTACACTATTAGAAACTCAAGGCAGCACTTACGAAACTAAAGGCCAGGGAAGTGGATGAATAAAAGATGCCGTCGAAACAGAAAAAATCCACAGCTTCAGAAGAAACCGAAGAGGTTGATGACGAAGTGGAGGAAACGGAGCCAAAGTTAAAGGAGAGGAGCAACGATGTGACCTGTGAGGACACCACAAAAGGAGAGAAGGGTCAGAAGAAACACAAGAGCGCAGAGAGCTCCGACAATCAGGAGGCCTCAGAAAAGAGAGAGAAGAAGAAAGAGGGAGAAAAGGTAAAAGAGAAAAAGAAGAAAAAGAAACCAGATGAGGATGCTGAAGGTGGTGCTGTGATTGAAAATGAAGATGGAGATGGCGAGCAGAACAATAATGACCCCATCACCAATTCCAAAAAGGAAAAATCAGGGAAAGTCAAAGAGGAAGTGACTGAGGGAACAAAGGAGGAAAAGAAGAAAAAGAAGAAGAAATCCTCCACAGAGAATCTAGAGGGGGACGAGGAGATGGGGTCCAAGGACAAGAAGTCTAAAGACGGCAAGAAGAAGAAGAAGTCTCACAATGATGATGATGAGGAGCCCTTGATGGAGGAGCAGGAAGAGGAGGAGGACTCAAAGAAAAAGAAAAAGAAGAAGGCAAAGAAGGGATCTGCTGACAGTGATGAAGATAAAAAGAAAAAGGGGAAAAAATCCAAAAATAAACAGGTGGACTATGCTGTGATCTACCAGAACGAGCTGCTTAACTACCACACAGACTCATCTGATGGATATGAGGATGACTACTACAAAAAGAAAGGTAAGGATTTGTCATTGTTGAGCAGACAGAGAAGCCTCAGATGATGCACGTAAGGTAAGTCTCAGCTATCTTACATACAGTATGCACCTACCTGTTGAAGTGTACCACCCGATTAAATCTTGGATACAGGTTTCCTCTGGTACCCTTTAGTTCTCAACAAGAGCACCCTGGGGAATCCCTCTGTGATTGTTCTTGGGTGAAAGCTCAGTTATGTTCCACATGAATGGAGCCAAACAGAGGCTCGGGGGTAGACAGGTGCTGGGTGCTGTCCCAGTCGCAGTGGCTAGGAGCACGGCCGTGAGCCAGAGGAATTTTCTTTAAGCAGATCAGAGGTTCCCAAACAGGGGGGGGACCAGAACTGACAGGAGGCTGCAAATTATTGTATTCCTCAGTGCCATAGACCTCCTTTGTTGTTCAAAAAATACTAAAAAAACATGGCAATGAGCCACATCGTTGCACTTGTGTCATTCCTGAACAGTATGAGCATGTTAGTTTGTTTAGAAACGGCTCAAAGACTAGTAGCAACAATAATGTTTTCAGTCTCCAAAGAGTAGTTCTGTGGAAGGCAGATACAGTTCTGGGTTACAGTGCTTCGTTAGCTTGTGGTGCTACGTATCACAACTTCTTGACATCGAACTTCAGTAACAAAGTGAAGAGGTTGTGATATGTAGCACAACAAGCTAGCAAAGCTCTGTAAATGGAACCATGTTCCTGCACATGCTCAGTGACATCTGTCTTACACAGAACTACTCTCCTAAGACTGAAAACATGATGACTGTTATTTGGAGCCGTTTCGAAACAAATAAACATGTCCATATGCTTCAGGGCCAAGGAACACGTCACCCAGTGCAACAGAATGGCTCACTGATGTGTTTTTAATGGTTTTTGGACAAGGGAGGTCTACGGCACAGAGGAATAAGATATATCAGGTTTTGGATACACACACAATACTTGTGAGAAGAATCAGCTCATTGTTGGTTTGGCAATTCCGGAAATTCTGACAATACAGAACAGAAAAGATATAAATTTCTAATTACTGATTACAGGTGTAAAATTACTTTAATGCAACATTAGTTCTGTGTAGCTCAGCTGTGTTGGAGCTGAGTTAGACCACCATCCAATGAAAGTCATCAATAATGTTTGTATCATCATTTGGAAAATCTTATCTCAAAGGTCTACTTACTACCTTTTTGTGAGCTTTCAAACACATTTGCAGTTGAAATCTCTAGAAAAAGCTACATTACTATGAATCTCCAAGCTCAAATCATTTAAAATGTTAAAGAGGTTGGTAACATGCGCAAAAGTTGTACTGTGTGAATTTAGCACTGACTCAGTAATTTACATGAGTTACTGCTGATGCCCACAAACAACTATTTTTTTTTTTTTTAATCAACACAACATGGAAAAGTTTTTAATAAACATCTGCCAAGTCACAAAATGTTAATTGACAACATATTTCATTTGTTTTCCTGACAACTCTCCTGGGCAATATCCGCTTGTAACAACTAAAACATGATGTTGTGATAATAAAACATGATTTTATTACTGTGTTTAGACACTCAGCACTTTGTTAAGGTTCTGGAAAGATTCTGGTCTCATGTAAATATTTAAAAATTTGACAGACTTTCAGCACAAGACAGGAAGTATTTACTTTAAAGCTAAACTGAAACCACAATTTTTCCTTAACCTTAACTAAAGTGTCTTTGTTGTCTAAACCTAAAACTCCAGTCTCCAGTATCAAAGTTCTTCCTTCCTGAACTTATTTGGCGAAACAAATTAGTAGCATATAAATGTAATTTAGAGGAGACAAAGTTGCCATAAAGGAGCATTGATAAAGTACAGCACTCAGCTGAATTCAAAGGAGTTTTGAATGAGGAAATTGTGCAACACACATAAAAGAGCACTGTATCTTTTTTCCCCATCATGTTGACAGAAAAAGTGCCAAAAATGTGACATTTCAGTCTTTACGCCATCTTCACTTCTACCACACAAGAACTGCTTTAGTTTAATGTACTTTTAGCTCCTCATCTGCAGTGCAGATGATGAAAGGAGTAGTAAGTATCATTGTTGGCTGGACCAGCCACAGACCCACCCCAAAACTGTGGTTGACCGTGAGTGACCAAGTGCCTGAGTGAGTGATGAAGTTACACCATTGATCAGCTGGCTAAGTGTTGGAGGCTGTTGCTCTTTCAAAATGAATTGGCGCGAGATGATGGAAGTGGAGGATAGCTGAACTAACACCAGGATGCAAACTTTTTATTTCTGACATTTTCACATCACAAATGATGAAAAACACGAGATTTAAAACATGAGTCTTGCAGGTAAAACGTGAGACACGTGTAGGCTCTTATATCGTATGGGGCAGCTGCTCTGGTGCACTTGATTTAACTGTAATGGAGATAAGCCTCTTGAATTTGCACCCAAAATGCTGTCAGAACTTTCATTTACAATTTCAACTGCAGCAGAGTTAAAACACCCCAAAAAACCATCACCATCTGACAAAACACTCAATACTGAGTGAAAAACGAGAGACATCCGCAGAGAGAAACAGATGAAAAGAGCAGGGGCAGTTAACAAATCGGTAATTAGAATAGCTATAATTAGAATTAAAATAAGTTCTCTTTCAAATCAAACATCCCAAGATGTGAGTGGAAAGTATTGTTCTTGCAACTGCATTTATAACTTTTTTTTGACTTAAACGTAGCTTAACCATGTCATGTGACATGTTACTTCAGTACACTTTACCTGCAAATATTACTGAGACTACTACAGAAAATTGCAGATGAACACTTAATATCCAGGAATTCACATTATAGACACTACCACTGATGACCCCTGTAACAAACTGACCACAGTTTCACACACTGACCATACACGGTCCAGCCATATACTAGGGTTTGACTTAGTCTTATTGAGCATCAGTGTCAGTGATACATGTCTGTGTTCACGTCTTTGTTACGTCTGTGTCTGTCTCTCCAAGGAGTTTATCAAGTCTCAGTCTTACCAGGCCAGTGTCTATCTGTTTTTATCAAGTGTCTCTCCTTCTCTTTAATCAGCTTTTAATGGCTCTGCTCACTGTTAATTAGATCTCTATGTTCCTTTGGTCAAATTACTCTTTATCAGGCCTCTGCTTCTCCTTTTCTCCTCTCCTGGATGTTTTTTAAGCAATCAGTCTCTCTGTAGCATTCTTATCTTACTTATCCTCTACTTCCTGTTCCTTTTTTTCCTTTATATAGTGCAAGATAAGTGATAAACATGAGAACACATATGACACGAGACAGTACAAACGGGAGAAGCAAAGAGACAATAACCCAAAGAAAACAACAACATGAACAAGATAATAAAAAATTAAAATAAATAAATAAAATTTTGGCTTAATACTAGATGCATGTGTGGTGTGTATGTGTGTGCTAGTGTTAGGTGTTATGTGTCATGTGTGGGTGTTATGTGTGTTTGTGTGTAACGATATAGAGGGGAGAGAGCAGAGGGGACAAAAGAGAAGAAAGAGTAAAACGAAAGCTGCTGTTGGGGGGATCTCTGGTTGGGTCCCAGGGACGAAGAGGCGCCAGGGTGAAACTAGGATGAGTCAGGACAGAATTTTTTTCTCTCTCGTCCTCTCCACTCCTATCCAAACACTTCTTTTTATAGTTTGTTTGCTTGTCAGTCCATATTCCCCTTTCTCTCCTCCTCCCCCTTCCTTGCTCTCGTTGCTCTCTCCTGCTTTAGTTCGCTCCCAGACCTGTAGGAGGTTGCTGGCCTGTTGCAGGTCAGATACCCTTTAGAACAGCCCCCACCCCTACAGGAGGGGTCTGAGAAGCATCTTTCTATTTTAAGGGGGGATAAACAGGGAATAAGCCCTCAGACACCAAGCTGTCCAAACCAGTCAAGACACCCTCAGCCACCTGCGCCCGGTATGAGATGAGCCCATCATGCAGAGAAATTAAACATAACAGAAGATAGATAAATAAATATTCAAACCAGTCAGTAAATAAAATAAGTAAATAGAAAAAAAAGGGAAAAAAATAATAATAATCAGCACATTATAATAATAGTAATGGTTTAAAATGTGGGGGGGATACCAATATCATCATCTTCTCATTTTAACACATGTAATAGCAAAAAATAATAATCATCATCATCGTCTGTATGAAAACCTCATCGTACTATTATACTATTATATTACCAATAATATCTATATGATAATAATATTAATCAACATCATAATCATAATACATTTATGCTTTCCTTGATGTTTTTTTTTAAATTGATCTACACATATTCCAATGTATTAACTCATTTAGTTCACCACTTCTCTTATCATTAACGCAAAACATTGCTTTCCCTACAGGCAACCAAGTCTAACACTCTTTATGCCATTAAAACAGTCCTCCTCTGTTAAGACTGGAAACCATTTTATCCTCCATTGTTTCTGTGACAAAGAGAGAGAGATAAAGTTCAACGTAAAGTCCCATAGCTTGTGTGGGTGTCCCATACCTTCCAGTTCTTACATAACCCCACAGGAGAGAAGAGTAATGCAGCAGGACTATAGAATTACCATTGTATAAGCCGAAGCTATTGAGTCACAGGCAACAGCCAATAGCTGACTAATCTCCTGCTGAAGATTTAATGTTGTTACTGTAACTCAAACAAAGGAAGTTTCACAGGTGTGACTTTTAAAGGCCTCTCCAACAAAACGCTAACTCTGTGTGTAGATGATGGAGATCACAAACTATTTGGTGAGTCATTGTCAGCTGCTGGGATTCATGGTAATAAAAATTAAATGAAAAGTTACTGACTAAATACGAAGATCAGCCTATAGCTACAGACCAAAAGCAAGAATTACCTCTGTAAACTAAAAGTGCAAATTCCCAATATACAAACACCCAAGATGACACAAACTCAAGCAGAATTTACAGATTCCTAAGTTGCCATCCAGTTTACCTTCCCATTAACGTGGTGACTTGGTCAGACGAAGAGACACATATGTGAAATGTGAGAGAGGCTTGACTGGTGCATTACACCAGACATGGATTCGCTGCAGATTCGCCGCATTGAATTCCCTGGCAACTGAGCATGGAAGGAAACATAATGCTCCCTAATGTTTATAGATTATTTGACACTGTCTGAGAATGTGACTTTGGGTTTGTCCTTTTGTTCAGCTTTTTACTCTTGAGATGATTGAGTATTAGATGTTTCAGATTCCCAGCCCGCCATTAAGAGATTGTGCATTTCTGTTGTGATGTTGGCACACATTTTCATCTCTCCTTCTCTTTGTAATTTCTATTTTCCTCTTTCTTCCAGTGTATGAGGTGGTCACTGTCACTGGTGATGTAAAGGGAGCTGGGACTGATGCTAATGTGTTTGTTACTCTTTTTGGAGACTTTGGCGTCACACCCAAGGTTCACCTGGCAAGCAAGTGAGTTTTAATAAGGAAGACTCTTTAAGACCCTCAATAAATCTCTCTGCTCTGATTCTTTCAATACTTTTTATATCAAGCTTTAAATGTAATATTGTAGCTTTGAGTCAATTGGATTTCATCCTGTTTCATTTCGTATAATCAGAAGTTTAGATACTTAAACGCAAGAACAATATTCTTTTTCTGTGTCAGTTATTAACTGTTAATGTTTTCTATTCCTTTGATCTTTCAGCACAGAAAAGAGGTATAATATATTCAACCTGATAAAGAATGGTTATGATTCTGTCCTTGTGTTGGGTTGTATTGTGCATATAACACTGTATGTGAGAGCATTCAGCATTAACCTGATGCCTGTAGACTCAATCTGCACACCAAGAATCTCATTAACCTGTTTGACAAAACCATATTGACCTGATATGAAATTGAAAATCCTGTTTATAGCAGAGGTCGGGTTATGGTGCAGGAATCTCTCTTCTATACAGTCGTATAAAGTGTCGGACACAGAATATCTGGAGTAAGGAGGAACTATGTGGCATGGCCGGTCTTCTTTTCCATTCAGAGGCAAATGAAAGAAGACCACGATGTCATTTCTGTGGATGATCAAATGACTCTCAGGGGATCTTATCAGCAGCAGGCTCCCTTTATCTCTGCACGCTTTGATTGACAGATAGGGTTACCTGTGCAGCGTATAGGATATACCAACTTATTGTGAGCCACACTGGACCGTGTCACCCACACCTTGTGTTGGTCTCATTCATCCACTTTAGACAGCATCAACATGCCATGTATTCAGTATCTCCATGCTGTGTGACTGTCGGGTTGCTCAGCTGAGGAAGTACCATACATGGACGTTGATGAGTTTTGACATATAATAAACACAGCGCATAGTAAGGAGTTTCACCTTACTCCGATATATATCAGGTCCTGCCTGTATTGTGTAATGATCGATTCGAACTTTACAACATGATACAGGTGAGGGAGGGTTGCTATGGATTCTAGCATATTTGCCCGATTGAACGATCGAGGCAGATTAAAGATGCAACTCTTTGGAAATTCAGTGTAATTACAAAACATCCAAATTGCATGAATTCCAAAGTTTGCATTGGTTTGCTTTTCCTCATTTCCCAAAGGTGATTTTAGACAGAAACAGAGAATGAGGGCATGTATTCATGTGTGCCAGACAGTATTTAATTCTTGGCAGTTTTTTTACAGTATATGGCACTGTGCACCTCAATTATGTGAGCCTTGGCCTTGTCCGTGGGTTGAGCATTGAAGAGAGAGGAGAACAGATGCAGATGTGGGTCAGAGACAAAGCCAGGTATTCTCTGTTAATGGAAAAGAGGGTCTCCGATTCACTGTGCTTGGCAGAGGGGGTCTGCTGTGCGCACAGGCCCGGTTCGTCTCAGTAAGGGGTGGAAGTACGTGGAAGAGGAGGGGGGGAGGAGGGAGCGTTGAAGTGGCCAAGGTTTAGGAGGTTTCAGATTATACGACTGCCATGAGACCACCAGTGTACCCTAAGCCGGATCAGTCAGGAGATGTAATTTACTGTTCAAGAGTTCAGTTCCTGTCTGTCTCGACTGTGTCTCTTCAACCCCCTGTAATCTCTCTCAATCAAATAGAGCATCTGTATGTCTCTTTCTCTCTCTCTCTCTCTCTCTCTCTCTCTCTCTCTCTCTCTCTCTCTCTCTCTCTCTCTCTCACACACACACACACACACATACGCTACATATCTCCCAAATTCATTTTCCACATTTCCTCAATTCACAGAAGCCGAACTGCATTTGAGAAGAACAAGACTGATGTTTTCCGTATCAAAACACACTACGTGGGGCCTCTGAAGAAGCTGAGGTAAACTGTGCTGACTGTGATCTGTAAAAACCTATATATATATATATATATATATATATACTATAATGCCCCTTTGACGTTTGCCTTTGACGTTTGCTTTGCTGCAGGAGATACTGATAATGCACAGCTACAGGTCACTGACAGCTCACAGTTTATACTTTATAGTTATACCTCACACAGGATAACAGCAGCTTAAAACGGGGATCACACAGGAATATTTCTCACTTTTTTCCCAGCTGTGCTGGCCATCAAAGGATTTCATCCAGTGACAGAAGGTTAAGCCCCATCTGTTGTTGGGAGTTAGTGTCTTACTCCAGAGGAGTTACATCACAGCCACCAGACGTGAACAGTGTCATGAGGCAGCAGGATGCATTTTAAAGTCTCAGATTGCAGAAAGTAGACATGCTGCACTATGGCTCAGAAAATGTAGAACTATGTTGCTCTTTTTCCTCAGTATGTTCTACAATATTTGACAAAACAATCCCAACGCAAGAGCCTCTTGTTTCAAATTTTCTAAACGTGTCACACCATGTTGATCAGTGAACAATTTGCTCAGCTGTCATGGAGATGGATCTGTTGTACTAACAAACAAACAACTGTGCACAATCCATCTGTGGATGAAGACTGTGAGATATGGGTGTTATCTCATAATAAGCCAGTAAGTGGATCTGGATTTGGGGTTGTTTTATCAAACTGCTCTTTACAAGGTCGAGAATGAACTTTTATGTCTGTAAAATTTTGTTGTACTAGACACTGACAGAGAGGTCAATCCATAAGAAATAGTTTTAGATTCCTATTTTACTTAAATAATACTCACCAATATAGATAATACTCACCAACAGATATAATATCAAGCAGAGGGATACTAAGGCTAGTAATGTTGGAGAATGGAGACTTTTCAGCTCATATTAAACTGCAGCTATATCATCCTGCAGCAGAATTAACCAGATGTGCTGTTGATATGGCAGTTATTCATAAATTGAGTGCATTATTCATGTATGTTATTCGTAGTCAGTCCTCATATTTCTGATGTGTCTGAACCGCAACGCTTGAGGACAAATAGCACCTGCATCTCTTCTTAACGTTTTGTTATTTATCAATGCAAGAATTAAAACAAACTCAAAAAAAAAAGGATTTGCGCATGTGCTATGTTATGATTACCTGCTAGGTGAATTCATGTCACATTATGAAACTATTTTGATTTCCCCAGGATCGAGCATGACAACACAGGGATGAATGCCAGCTGGTTCTTGGACAGGGTGGTGGTGACTGACATGAACCGGCCCCATCTGCGCTTCTATTTCGCCTGCAACAACTGGCTGAGTCGAGAGGAGGGTGACAACTTGTTTGTCAGGGACCTGCTGGGCAGCTTGAACCCCATGGACGTCCCAAAATGTAGGTCACTCTAGGACAAATTCATAACACAAAACAGAAACAAAGGTTCACCAAGGTTAAAACAAAATAACAGTGGAATACAATTCCAAACGCCTTCACTTTTACGGGAATTTAACCACATAAATATAGTCCAACTGAAATTATAATGCTTATTTGTCTTTCTGTAACAGAACACAGATCTGCTCTGTAAATCATGTCCTTTGCTCGACTTTGAGAAAAAAAAAAACAGTACCCAAAAGATGAAGAAAACTTCTTTCCATAGAGCCAATCAAATTGTTTAATTTTAAGCCATATTTGCAATCAGTAACATCACCTTATACGGCCAGATTAGCCTGCCAAACAAGAGCCACAGTTTTTGAACAACAACCCACATTAGATTTTAGATAATGTCTCCATCTGAACTACAAACATGGACATGTCTTTTCCTGCATTGTAACTTACTGAATGAGCAACCAAACAAACATTCAAAGGGTAAAAGTGCACTGTTAATGTAAGTTTGCAGGCTAAATAACTAAGTAGCCAGTCAGCCGCAGCATATTGAACAGCTTAAAAACTTGCCTGTTGCAAATATGAAGATCAAGTTTAAATACCGGTGCCCTTATCTCTCCGTTTCTGTTGACCTCTCTGTCAATCACACACCCCCATTCAGAGTGAAAAAGGATTATTACTGATGCGTGCAAAGCCTTTTTTTTTCTTCATTTCAATCATAGAAATATTAACAACTACTTTAAAAATGACTTTGACATGATTTTTGACTGCAAAAAAGTGATTGCAGCTGAATTTTAAATTGCCCAAAAAAGCTGGCAAATGATTTGGTACTCAAGCTTAAGTGACAATATTCTTCATTTTGTTGATTACAGATGATAAGTATGGACTTTAAGTGTAGGAAGACATTTCCACCTATCACCTCACCTCATATTTGACACTATAATATTTAGTGAACTACTGTTTTTTACAAATTTAATTTTGCACCATAAATTATCTTAGTATTCATCGAATTAATGGAACCATGTAGATAGGTATTTTAAAATCTGGGCACCATCAATACCAGACAAAACACTTTTTTTTTACAAACTTGCTGCTATCAGTGCCGTCTGTCTGGCGCATGATAGCCCACAGATCTTCCTAATGTTTCAGGTTGTAATTGAATTCCATCCGAGTGTAATCCTCAGGTAAACTAGCCCATGTGCCCTCTGTTGCAATGTGATCTAACATCTCGATACCTGAAGTCAGTCAAGCAGAGCGTCGTGAAGCCGAGGCTCAGAGAAAGACAGGCTGTGCTGTTAGGGAGTGGTCACAACAATATGGCTGTAACAAACACAACACACACACACACACGGTTATGAATATTTAACCTGGAAACCGTCTCAGTGTGGATTAGCAAGGAACCTGCATAAGGACAATAGAAAAGTCCATCCGGTAATTATGAGTGGTGATAATTATGTAACTTGTCCAGGCAGTAAATTGGTTTTGGTATGTTGTTTACATACATCAATCACCCTTCGCATTATAATTTGTTTTGCAGCGAATAAATACATAGTGAGTGTGTTCACCGCTGACATGAAGGGAAGTGGAACTGATGCTGATGTCTTCCTGAATATCTTTGGAGAGAATGGCGACACAGGTGACACTGATACTGACACTGTGACCACGTAGCTGTTTTTAGCTAATATTATATCCTCACTATGATTTCAGTGTGTTTCATTCCCATACCAAAATGCTTTTTTTTTGTATTTTGACAGGAGAGAGACGACTGGACAGTGACAAAGACAACTTTGAACGCGGCTCAGAGGACAAGTTTACGATAGAGGCTCCAAACTTGGGAAGGCTGAAGAAAATCACCATTGGCCACAACAACAGAGGTTCATCAGCTGGATGGTTTTTAGATAAGGCATGTACTTCCTACACATTCATATGCATGTTTCATGCTCATGCACAAAAGGAAACATGTCTTAGTTGCTGCCAACACAGCTTCAGTCCTATTTGGCTTTAAAAAAAAACTTGAAAACATCTGTATTTATCATATTTCTCCACTAATTTCTCCAGATTTTTCCTTTAAATTGACACTTGTCTGTACATACACTTATGTTGGTACGTGCTATGTGTCTGTCCAGGTGGTAATTGATGACATGGGGAATAAAGAAGTGTATGAGTTTTCAGTTTTTCGCTGGTTTGCTATGGATGAAGATGATGGCAAAATACAGAGAGATGTATTGGTTGGATCAGTAAAACCAATGGGTGAGCATATTGCCCCTATGGATAAAATAATTTATATTGCATAAGGAAAAAAATCACATATCATTCCATCTGAATCAGTGATAAATTAGTGGTTTTATGTGTTTTGCATCTAAATGTTGCTTCTGCATCTACATAGGGATTATATACAATGTACAAGTGATGACTGGAAATGTGAGGGGTGCAGGCACCAACTCAAAGATCCACATGGTCATGCATGGCTCCAAGGGCTTAAAAAACAGCGGCAAAGTCTTCCTGGAGGGCGGTGCTTTCGAGCGAGGTCTCATCGACATTTTCAATGTGGAGATTTGTGAAGTGATCAGCCCGCTCAGCAGGGTCACCATTGGACACGATAATGGAGCTGTTGGTGCCGGATGGTACTGTGAAAAGGTACTTCACATCTGTTTCTGGTAACAGAGTGATTCTCAAAGTGTCATTCACCCAACGTGCACCCATTTCCCTTCTAGGTGGTGATATACTGTCCATTCACGGGCATTGAGCAGACGTTTCCGTGCGGGAAGTGGCTGGATGAAGATGAGGGGGATGGACTGATTGAGAGGGAGTTGTATGAGATGGTCTCTCTCAGGCAGAGGAAACAAAAGAGTGGGTGGCTTCATTCTCCCCACAGATCTCTACCTAGTGAAAGAAAAGGAAATCACACATATTCTATTTACAGAAAAATAATTCAATTAAGTCACATTTTACTGAATTATATCCCATGCTGAAAACAAGTTGATTGCTGATTAAGAGTAATTTCAATTCTTACAAACTACTCTTCTTTCTCTCCAGAGTACCCATGGTCCTTGTGGATTTGGACCTCAGATGTTAAGGGGGCAGGAACAGATGCCCAGGTGTTTCTGCAGATCTATGGAGAGAATGGCAAGTCCGATGAGATCAAACTGGAAAACAACTCAGACAGTTTTGAACAAGGCCAGCTTGATAAATTTTCGGTAAGACCTTTTCCTTCTTCCACAATTTAGTATGTTGATATATGTAAAGAAACATATGTAAATATTCAGAGAAATCCTTTTCAAAGTTTCTCTTGTTTTTTACTTTTTGAATGCACTGTAGGTTGAAATGCCAGACATCGGAAGACTGCTAAAAGTGCGCATCTGGCATGAGAAGAGACATCCATTCGCTGGCTGGCATTTAGCGAGGGTGAGACCCATTGCTCTGTCTGTTTGATCTGTAAGTGTAAGCTGTTAAATCTGTTGTATTGTGTCCCCTCGGAGCCCTGAGTCAGACACTGAATTAGAGTTTAATCTTGCACCTGATCTCAGAAACAGAGAAAAAGGACAATGTGTAAATTTAACCCAATGGAAATTGTTTCACACACAAAAGTTATGTTAATTATTGGATAGATTGTTGTGAAATTTGTTGCAGAACTTTATGTTCCCCACAGGATCCCACTTGTGATTACTCTGATGATCCCTTAACTTTTTATCCAGCGCCATCTTCAGGTCTGAATTTGAATTTGTCCATTGCTTTGGTTTATGACCAAATACTTGCAAAACTAATGACATTCCCATCAGCCTCAGCTGTACACAGCTGCATTTAGCGCTAATTAAGCATGCTAACGTGATAAATAAGCATGGTAAACATTACATCTGCTAAACATCAGCATGCTGGCCTTTGTGAGAATGCCAAGTCTTGTTTAATTGTCTTGTAAAATGCATTTTAATATCCCTGCTGCTTGTTTGAAAAGTATATGAACTAGACATGAAGATGAAGATTTGTATACACATAATATATGATGACACTTGAGGGTGTGACTTTTCGCAGGTCACTTTGCTGAAGACCCTGACGATGGAGAAATATTCTTTTGAATGCGGTCGTTGGCTGGACATCAATGAAGATGACAATGAGATCACCAGAGAGCTGCCAGCGACTGGAGCGCTCATTGATGAGCCGCTGCCCTGTAAGACACACACACAGAGGATATAAAGTGAACCAACAGTCAGTGCAGATACCCAGACTCTATGTTAATGAAATAGTTTCACACTTTCCTTTCTTGCTGTGTTAGATGAGAAGATTGATACCGTCCTCATGTTGTACATAAAGTAAGAGCTAGCCGGGAGACAATTAGCTTAGCTTAGAAGTCACTGCACCCGGCTAAGAAATTGTTGCACATTACCTAGGTTAGTATAAACTAGGTTATATGCTGTGGTCATGGATGTAAAATAAATGAGACCTGGAAGTTGTAATTGCACAGTTTGGGCACTATGTCAAATTGGTGCACTTCCTGGGGACTTGGCTGTGGCTCATGAGGTAGAGTGGGGTGTCCACTAACAGTTGGTCATTCAATCTCCCCCTCCTGGCCACATATCGGAGTGTCCTTGGGCAAGATACTGAACCCAAAATTGCCCCATGCATGGTAGCTTGCTGCCATCAACGTGTGAGTGTGAATGGGTAAATCAGCACATATGATTAGTGCCAAAAAAAACTGTAAAGCTTTGGACAAAAGTGCTATATAAATGCAGCCATTTACCATTTAAAGGTGCAGTCTGTAGAATTTAGTGGCATCTAGTGGAACGGACTTGGCTGAAATAGAATATAATATTCATAAGTATGTTTTAATCAGTGTATAATCACCTGAAAATAAGAATTGTTGTGTTTTTGTTATCTTTAATGAGCTCTTTATATCTACATAGAGAGCAGGTACTCTTCCACGGAGTCTGCCATGTTGCACCGCCATGTTTCTACAGTAGCCCAGAACTGACAAACCAAACACTGGCTCTAGAGAGGGCCTTTAGCGTTTTTGCAGCGTCTGTAGGTTCTCCTACACAATTGGAAGTGGAGGTATTCAGTTGGTTGCAATCTGGAACCTCACCACTAGATGGGCCTAAAGCCTGCACACAGGTCCTTTAAAAACTGGAGGAAGGGTGAAACTACTATAGCCTGGCTTTATCCAATTTTTTTTACATTACATTACATTTTTACATGTTTTTGTATGGATTTAACAAATGAATTATAAAGAGTTCATTAGTGAGCTTTAGAGGTGTTGGAAGTTGCATTTTTGAACTTTGGAGAGACCCAGGTTAGTTGTTTCCCCTGTTTCCTGTCTTTATGCTAGCTAATTGTCTTCTGGCTCCAATTTCATACTTAACACACAGAATTATTCCTTCAAGAGTCAATATAGTCAGCAACCTTGAAAATGATCATGAGAGTATATGAGTGAGAGAATATGATTACTTTTTGTCATATGATGTGAGTGTCTGTCACTGTTTTTTTCCTCAGTGATAAAGTATCGTGTCACCATCTGCACCGGTAACGTCAGTGGCAGTGGCACTGATGCCAGTGTGTTCCTTAATATTATTGGTGACCTGGGTGACACAGGGGAGCGACTCATGATCATGAGCAAAAACAATGTCAACAAATTTGAAAAGGGCAATGTAAGAGCGTTATTAATACACAGACAATAAATAAATATTGTTTAGGAAAGGCAACGCAAGCATCTTTAACCAGTTTTCTTTCTTTCTTTTCTCTTAGCATGACGAGTTTCTCATCGAGTCCGTGTCCTTGGGCCAGGTGCGTAGAGTGCGTGTAGGTCATGATGGCCGCGGTGGAGGTTGTGGTTGGTTTCTTGATAAGGTGATGGTCAGAGAGGAGGGCCAGCCAGAGAGTTCGGCCACTGAGTTCCCCTGTTATAGGTAAGGCAATAATACATAACACATGACCTAAAAGAATAGTTAGACATCTTGGGAAATAAGCTTTGTCACTTTCTTGCTGAGAGTTAGATGATAATATCAATACCACAGTAAATATAAAGTCAGGAAGCAGTTAGCTTAGCTTAGCATAAAAACTGGAAACAAGGGGAAAGGAAAGCTAGCCTGGCTCTGTCCAAACATAAAAGAATTCACCTGCCAGCACTTATAAAGCTCACTAAATAACATGTTATATCTTTCTTTGTCATCATGCGTACAACAACTGAAGCATAAAAACAAGAAGTTGTGGTTTTGCATGGGATTATTGGCTGGGCAGAGCCTGTAGTCATCGTCATGGTGACCACCTGCTTGCTTTGGCTTCATAATTATCATAAAGACATGAAAGCAGCATTGATCTGCTCATCTAACTCAATCAGCAGGAAAGCAAATTCCCAAAATATCTGCTCCTTTAACTGAGGAAATGTTTTATGTATAAAAATTATATAGCCTTCATTTTTTGTGTTTTTAGTGAATTTCCCTATTTATTCTTTTAGTCTAAAACCCATCAAAACACCAACCATCTGGACAAAATTGTCCAAACGGTCCTAAAAGCCTCATGAGTGCTGTGAATTGGCCATGCCTACATTTACTAGTTGTCTAGTGGCGTGTGTTCAAGTAGTTAGGCAGGTGATGGATGAGTTTGCCATTACAAATAGGCACTAAATGCACAGTGGTTAGCCAGCTTTTCTCTGCAGTAACTGGAGCCAAACCACAAGGCAGAGGTGCAGAGTTACGTTTGGAAAAAAGCCTCTTCCTGTCTGTCTGTCCTGTTAAAAGGGAAAGGTTTGTTAGCTTCCTTTGCAAAAACAACACAGAACATACATACAGCTGCATTCTTGTTTTAGTGTTTTGTGCTGTGTACAGCTTTAGATGAAAATTACAAATGTAACAGTTATAATGCATACCTCGGTTGAATGTACAGTATTTTAATCTTTTTATCCCACCTGTTCTTCTCTATTCCTTGCTCTCTTTTTGTGTGTATTAGCTTGTGTAAACTAAATGTGTCGCCTTCTTTTTTTTTACCAGAATGATTTCTTGAATTTAAGAGATTCTGTCAGTGTCACGACACCATTCTGGCAGCACAGTAACGTTTTATTTTTAAATTTAAATAATTTATATATTTCTATATATGTCTTTATCTTTAAATTTTTAGAGAGGTTTAAGGGATGGGAGAGTTGTTCTGATCCTATTTTTACTGATTTAGGATTAAATTAGTGTGTTTCTGTGTGTTTTCTTTTAGGTGGTTGGACCGTAATGAGGACGATGGGCAGATTGTCCGTGAGTTAGTTCCAGCTGGAGATGGCCTGCGTCTCTTTAGTGAGTGCATAAAGAACATTTCAACCCTTACATACTGTTCATATTCTGACCTTTGATAGTATGGAGTGGGTCATCTTTGACCCGGCCCTTTATAATTAGTCCCTATACCAAATTTTGCACCACAAATGTATTTTACATCTATATATATATATGTTATCAGTCATTAGTAAACAGGTGATTAATCCTTCAGTAATGCTTCAGAGAGCAGAGATGTGACTTCTTTAAGTCTGACACCATTTGTTTTTAGAGAAAATACTTTAATAATCATACTATATTATGACCTCATGTTATCTAAAACAGGAGGACACAACAGCCATAATTATTTCTATGAATTATATTAAAAGTGAAGGATGCAACAACATTTTTGAATGGTAGGTTTCATTATGACCATTAAAACCATCAATCAACATTGCTCACAAACCACATGCCCTCCTTTTCTGTCAAACTACACAATCAACTCTGCATTGAGTGTCAGTGTTAGTAATAAAACAAAACAACAAACTGGTTTGCAAATTTAAACCTTATGACAATAAACTGTGGGACTGCAGATTGATCACAACAAGATTCAGACTACTGTGGTGCTGTGGTTGGTGGGGCTGGCGCCTTTGCATGAGAGAAGTCACAAGGGCCTTTCCTCCATGTTGTCCTCCTCTAATATGTTCTCTGCAACTCACTTCCTCATTTTTAATCTTGGAATAACAGATCCACCAAATCACTTCACCAAATCTATAAAATAGGGGCTCAGGTACCTTTCATAGTCCTATGAAAGCTGCCCTCCACTATAGGGAGAACTATATTGGGCAACCACTATGTTGGATGCCTGGGAATTGATGGGTTTGATTTGTGACTTTGTATAGGCTTGTTTGCAGGTGCGGATGCTGCAACAGTGTCAAGGCACCGTGTGACCCTTTGTCCCTACTGTATGTACACCATATATGATGATGTAACGACTCAGAACCTCAGAACCCAAAAGCACGACCTCAGAGACAGGAGCAGAGTCCAATATTCTTTAATCAGTCAACAAAATCAAGCAGGGGTCACAAACCAGGCAGACAGGCAGACAACTCCAAGGGACTAGGCAAATCTCAAGACCAGGTAACAGGCAAGCAAATAGGTAGAAATGCTGGAAAGCTAGACAATCACACTAGACAAACAAGGCAAGGAGCATGTGAATGTGGACCAGTATATATAAGGAGTGACTGATGAGCCTAATGGGATCCAGGTGAGAAGATGGGTGGGGAAACTCAGGTGAGGGGAATGAGGTGATTGCAGGGCAGATGGGTGTGGCAGGATCTGCAATGAGAGGAGAGATGGAGATCAGGCAGGTGAAAAACATGAAAAATAGTCACGAAGA
This sequence comes from Thunnus albacares, assembly GCF_914725855.1. Lineage (NCBI taxonomy): Eukaryota > Metazoa > Chordata > Actinopteri > Scombriformes > Scombridae > Thunnus > Thunnus albacares. The sequence continues at coordinate 10,818,748 of NC_058123.1, forward strand.
CAGTGAACCTGTTACAGATGTCTATGCACAGTGTTACTCTTTCACTGTTTCAATATTCCCCCATAACACCTCAAAGGTCTACATGAGCCTGCCTGGTGGGAACCCTGGCAGGAATACACACACATGCCGATCTGTAGTTCCACTGTTTCAAGATTCACTAGAAGCACTCTTTTCCTTGTTTTGACCTTCTCTAGTGACTTTAAAATCCCTTTGAATAGATATGGGTCAAATTTGTCTTGGAACACCCTTTATGTGCAAAAATGTATATTACCTGCACAAAAACAAATAATTTTGAAATATCTGCATTTTCCAACATATCTTTTAAATGCTTATATAAATTAATGTGCCTAATTTCAGATGTCAGCTACCACATAGCAATCAAGACGGGCAGTGTGAACGGGGCCAGCTCTGACTCCAAGGTGTTCGTCAAACTGTATGGGGAGAAGGGTGATACCAACAAGATTATTCTAGCGGTCTCTGACAATGACCTCAGGAACTACTTTGAGACAGGACGCACCGACATCTTTACCATTGAGACCTTTGACATCGGAAAGGCAAGTTCTTTAGAAATATATGCACTTCGCAGAGAGCAGATATTTTATTTTTTCTAATTCTGTTTCATCCATGTCCACTGTGCTTACAGGTCAGCCGTCTCCTGATTGGTCACACCAACGAGGGCCTGCGAGCCGGATGGTTTCTGGACAGCGTGCAGATCTCTGTGCCAGTTCATGGGATGCAGTACATGTTCCCGAGCCACCGCTGGCTCTGCAAAGACGAGGCTGATGGGAAAGTGGAGGTGGAGATCTATCCCAGCGAGGTCCTGGATATTGAACAATGTAAATAACAACAACATAAAAGTACTGTGCAGTCAGAATTCATCATTTTAAACACAGTGATTGTGAACAGTGATTATGAGTTGAAGTATATTGCTCTGCTCCACATAAACTCCCTGTTGTCTTATCAACTTCTATAACAGTGATCAACTATGAAGTAACAGTGGTCACAGGGAATGTGCGTGCAGCTGGCACCAATGCCAATGTCTTCTGTCAGATCTATGGGGAGGAAGGAAAAACTGAAGTTCTCACTCTAGCGAATCGCTCCAACAATTTTGAACGTGGCACCACTGAGATCTTCAAGGTCTGTATAAAGGCTGTGTTGTGTTATGTCAATGTCTGTTGGAGATTTAAGTTCTTGGTTTTACCGCAGTTTCATATCTACAACCCAGATTGAGGCTCAGGATGTTGGTAAGATCTACAAGATACGCATCTGCCATGACGGTAAGGGTGTCGGAGACGGCTGGTTCCTGGAGACAGTGGACATCAAGCGGCTGACGATGGCTATGGTGCAAATTGAGGTGAAGAAGGAGGACACCAAGAAAGACAAGAAGAAGGACAAGAAAAAGAAGAAGAAGGAGGAAGAGGAGGAGGTGGAGATAGTTGAGGAGCTGCAGGAAGTGGTGGAGACATTCACTTTCCCCTGTAACCGCTGGCTGGCCAGGGATGAGGAGGACGGGGAGATTGTGGTTGAGCTGCTGACTGAAGACAATGAAGACCTGGAGGGTTAGTAGAGCATGAATGTATTTTGTTGACCCACTGTTATTTGCACCCAAAGATACATGCTAATGTTTTAATTGTAACATTTTTAATTAATGTTGCACTGGGCAAAATGCAAATGTCACTGATGATGAGCACTGTGTTTTCCTTTCAGTGAACTCATATGAGGTTCATGTGTTCACTGGGACTATGTGGGGAGCTGGAACTGATGCCAACGTTTACATCAACATCTATGGAGAGATTGGCGACACGGGGGAGCGACGGCTCAGGAAGTCAAACAATCTGAACAAATTTGAGAAAGGCCAGGTGAGTTTTGTCTCTGTCAGTGCTGAATGTGCTATGTTTTATGTGATAATCTGATTGAAAAAAATATTTAAGGAATAGTTTGATACTTTGGGAATAGTTTGATATTTTGGGAAATACATTAATTCGCTTTCTTGCCAAGCGTTAGATAAGAAGATTGATGTTCTTATCTAAATTTTGACAAGAAAGTTAAAAAAAAAAGTGCATTTGCCCCCGAAAAATTTGTCACCCATGACCGCTAAACTTAAGACTATGTCCACACAATGGTTGCCTCTTAACATGCCCAGGCTTGTCATCAGTTTCAATAAACTTATTTTACTCTTTTGGGTGACACCGATTGATGCCAGGGAGCCAAAAGCTGAACAGGGGCCCCATAACATACCAGATACTATAGATATTTATTGTTATTGTTTATTTATTGAGGTCAAATTCTCTAATATTTCTCCGAAGTCTGCATCCTATGCATGGAACAATCTGCAGGGTATAATTACATTACAAGACACATTATTTAGATAGGTTTCCCTTTTCCGCTGTTCATAATGCATTGTAGATGTATTTGTTTTATCTGTCACAATTGTAATCATTGGTATTCTTTTTCTGGCTAAGTCTCTCTTGTCAAACAAATGTTGAATCCAAAGAGCCTGCAGATTAAATAAAGATCACATAAATAAGTAATGAGGTTCTCATGGAATGCTAACTTAAAACCTGTGACATCCCTTCGTCACCTGTTTGTTCATGTATGACCCAGGAGGACATTTTCAACATCACAGCCGTCGACCTGGGGATCCTGAAAAAGCTGAGGATCCGACATGACAACAAACAGGCCAGCGCCGGCTGGTTTTTGGAAAGGGTGGAGATTGTAGACAACAAAGATGACACTACGTAAGTCATGATGATGTTAGAAAAGAGAGTGTCAGAGCTTTAATTTAGATGCGACACAGCATCATCACACAAACTCTAGGAATGAATGACTATGTTAATTTAAAGAAAAGATAGTCATTCATTCATTTCATAGATAAGAAATCCTTTACACCTTGCTGAGTCATACTAGACACAAAATTCATGCTTCAGGTTTCATGAAACAACACTATCATCCTTACATGGCAGACAGAAGCTTTGCACCTTACATGTCTGTAGAGCTCCACTGTGTGGTTTGAATTGGTACTGTGAAATATGCTGTTTAAACCACAGCCAACAAGAATTTTCGGACACAGGGAACATTTTAACAGTCTGATCATGGTATTGTCACTATTGATACTGTACACTGCATAAAATATGTTATATAATGTGTTTTAGGTATTTTTTCCCTTGCAAACGCTGGCTGGCTATTGATGAGGATGATGGACAGCTCGCCAGGGAGCTGGTTCCTGTGGACGAGGCCTTTATGAAGAAGGGGGATGATGATGAGGAAGACTCTGACGCTGCACTCGGTCTGGAACAGAAGGGTGAGAGGAACATTATGGCTGCCCTGAGAAAGCAAGAAACTGTGTTGATACTGTACTAAGGTCTGAAGAGATGTGAATTTACTTTGATTTGTTCTTACAGCCATGTCAACAACATACACAATAAAGATAAAAACTTGTGACAAAAAGTACGCAGGAACTGATGCTAACGTGTTTATGATCCTGTATGGTACCAAGGATGACACAGGTAATATTTCAGACCATCATACTGCATCTATATCTTTGTGTAAGTGTTTTTAAATGATTCAGTTACTCTGTGATGTGCATATCTGCAGGAATAATTAACCTGAAGGCTTCTAAGACTCATAAGAACAAGTTTGAGCGGGGAATGACTGACGAGTTCACCGTGGAAGCGGTTGACATCGGACCACTGAAGAAGCTACGTATTGGACACAACAACTGTGGTACAGTAGGACAAACTTCCTGCCTGTACAGTGAATAATGCAAATTATTTACAATAATGTACACATGTGAATAACTTAATTTGTGCCAATGTTTCAGGAGGAGGATCGGCAGGCTGGTTCCTTGACTGGGTGGAGATTGATGCTCCTTCTCTGGGACAGAAACTGCGCTTCCCCTGCGGCCGCTGGTTGGATAAAGGGGAGGATGACGGGGCCATCGTCAGGGACCTTTTCCCTAATCCTCTTCAGACAGAGCTTTACACACCATGTAAATCCTACTGGGTCACTGTAATAAGTTCCACATCACTCTTACAAATATCCAAGATATTTATCACTTGACGCACATGATTATGTCTATATATTTAATTTAATTTTTTTTTCATTTTGTAGTTGTTCCTTATGAGATTAAAATCTTCACAAGTGATGTGTTTGGTGCTGGCACGGACGCAGATGTCTTCATTGTCCTGTACGGGCGAGATGCGGTGTGCAGCCAGCAGAAGTCTCTGTGTGTCAACAAGAGGGAGAGGAGGATGTACTTTGAGAGAGGAGCTGAGGACATGTTTATTGTTGAGGTACAATAACAGTCATAGATAAACAGAATATCAAGCTCTGGAGACCAGGATAGTGGTCATCAAATACAGTGTTTATACAGTACATGTGCTGTGTGTTCTCACTGCATCAATACAACCTGAAAGTGATTGTAACAATTTATAGTATTACAGATGTTAAAATGTTGTTGCTTCTATTAATTTTATTGTAATTTATACACATTCATCATAATATTACTTAAATATTACTAGTTGACATTGTGGGTGTATGTGATGTGCTATTGTGTGTAGCTTTGTATTTCGTATAATGTGTCCTGTGTGTTTTTTGCTTTGTACTGTTTGTTATTGTACTGTTATATGTTTTATTTGTAAGGGACTGCAGATGAAAATGAGCTTTAAAGCTAACTCTGGTGCAGTACATCAAATGTTAACATTTCTGTTTAAAACTGTAAATTGTCCCAAAAAATACAATACAACATAATGCTTTATTAATTCACTGATGTTTCTGCTCTCTCAAGTTAGAAGACGTGGGGGATGTAATTGAGAAGATCCGTATCGGCCATGACAACCGCGGGGTCAACCCAGGCTGGCATTTGGACAGAGTGGAAATCAGACGTCTGCTCAGGAAGGGAAAGGTACCACAATATTAAATTATATTATATTATATTATCATTACAACAATTAAACATGACCCATTAACGAGATGCACTCTGATATTGATATCAGTACTTGTAAATTAGTGCTTAAATATGTCAAATGTTTCATTTTGATCTGACTCTGAGCCTGCATCTCACAACTCACATTCTTGGTGTCAGGCAAACACTACTTTTGGTCAGTAGGTGGAGATGTTCTCTTCACAGTCAGATGCTCTGAATTCATTTTTGTCCTCACATGCTGAGCCAAAGTTCTGAAAAAGACAGAAACATGCATTCACTGATTCTCCTAAAACAACACATTAAATTGTAGGTGTGTTATATCCATGTGTTCCCCTACTCCCGCTCTCTCTCCCTCTCTCTCTCTCTCTCTCTCTTTCTCTCTGTAGGGTTCGGAGACAGTCATCTTCCCATGTGAGTGCTGGCTTGCCAAGTCAGAGGATGATGGGGAAACCGTGAGAGAGCTGGTGCCCTCTGACATCATCACTGAAAAACTTTCACGAGATGGAAACCTGAAAGTCACTGAAATCGAGGTGGAAGATGCACTAGAGAGTATGTTTACATATGCAGACAAACTATACATTCATCTGCATTCATACACACAAAAATACAGAAATATCTTCAGAATTTGTCTTTCTGTTGTGTCCTGTCTTTTCTCCACCTTTCTGAGCAGTAGTTTAGAAACTAGAGACAATTTTCCCTTCAGGTCCACTCTCTCTCTCTCTCTGTTATGACAGTGGCATCAAACAGTGAGGGAAAATTGCTTTCTTTTCGGTCGATTTTCTGCCAATTGCCTCAAACCGATTCCCTGTGTGCTTGTCTGTGATCACCATTCCCACTACAGCTCACACATACCAGGTGTCAGTAATGACAGGTGACGTGTATGGAGCCGGCACAGACGCCAATGTCTTCCTCACAATCTACGGAGACCTGGGGGACACTGGAGAGAGGAAACTCAGCAAGTCGGAGACAAACAGCAACAAGTTTGAACGTGGATCTGTAAGAAAGAAAAAAATACTCAGAATAACAGCAAAACATCATCATTCAAAAAGTACAAACATAAGTACATAAGTAAATTGAATCATTATGTTGATGTTGTATGCTTATGTTTTCTCTTCACAGGTGGATAAGTTCACTATAGAGGCAGTTGACCTCGGAGAGGTTTTTAAAATTAAAATCCGCCATGATAACAGTATGATAAGCGCAGACTGGTACTTGGACCAGGTGGAGGTGGTTGACGTGGATACAGAGGAGGTCTTCCTCTTCTTATGTGAACGATGGCTCTCCAGGAAAAGGGAGGACCAACGCATTGAGAGAGTCTTCTATGTCAAGGTAGCATGAAAGGTCTAAAAAGGATGACTTTCAGTCATGTGTACGAAGAGCTATTAAAGCACAGCAGTAGGAAGGAGATTTAAAGTATAAGTCAATATCATGCAGAACAGCAGTATTTCACTTCCTTCTTTGATTACAAGTTTAAACCTGTTTCACCCCTGGGTGAAAGCAGTGATATCATGTTGTACATCACTACACCAAGGTTAGAAGCTGAATCAGTGGAAGTCTGCAAAAACAAGATTCTCAGCTACTGTTAAGTTGGTATTAGAAAGAGTACTGCACCTTCAAAATGAAAAGGAAAAAAACAAGAGTAGGTTCACACTAAACTACAAAAACACTATTTTTTCCACTGACCTCTCATTGTATCTCTCAGACATACTGTCCTGATTCCTCATTTTAAACACAGTTTTTTTCAGTGTTCACTGGAGCACCTTTCCTCTGAAAAATAGTCCCCATGACAACTGTTGACAGCGAGATCAGTGAATCATCCTGACTAACTGTGACTAGTTAATTCTTAGTTCTTCAGGTGTCATTTTTCAATGCTCTGAGGAGTGCTAATTAAGGTTTCATTCCCCTCCATTGTGTTGGATTTTCAGAGGCAAATGTATGAAAATCTGAAAAAATGAAATGGCAGCTATTTGTTTTATCCATCTGCATGTTTTTTTTGTAATTTGAATGAACTGACCCTATAAGTGCTGTTAGAGAACATAATATTTTATTGCATACATTTCTGCCATAGAAATGAATGGTGATAAATATCTTTGCACTGAATGTCTATGCCCATATGTACTAGACTTTATCACATAAATACATATGAATTTGTGTTATGTATGTAGCATGTGTTTGTGCGTTTGTCTGCATCACTGTGTGTGTTGTGTTGTTTCAGGGTTTTGAGGGAGTGAGAGAGAGCCTAAACAGTAAAAAGAAGAACTCAGCCCTGACAGTGAAGAGTGTTGACAGCAACATGAACAAGAAGAACAAGAAGAAGAAGGAGGAAGAAATAGAGCTCCCGAGTAAGAAAACTCAGACAGAAATCAAGAATTTTCAGCCCTGCATGCCTGATTTATCCTCTACTCTGCGACTGGTTGTCATTGATATTCCAGCACAGCCATCTTTACATAATCTCACGCTCTCGTGAATGAATAACTACTGTGCCCTTCCTGTGCAGTCATACCATACCACATCACCATCTGTACTGGACTAGAGCGAGACGCGAGCACCACCAGCAGGGCTTATGTGATCATTATCGGGGCCAATCACACCCAGACAGAGAGGTTGTGGCTGGACCTGCCGGACGGGAGGAAGGGCTTTGAGGCCGGCTCTCTGGAGAGCTTTGAGCCCTGCGGTTCAGATGTGGGGGAGATCAAAAAGGTCGAGGTGAGGGAGGGGGAGGCTGTTAGCCAGAATCGTGCACTCTCACGCATCCGCGCGCGCACACACACACAAATACGCATTAAAAATACACCCATGTTGCTTGAAGTGATTGTTTCACTCCCTCCCTGCAGCTTGGCCATGATGGGGCCACTCCTGAGAGCTGCTGGCTGGTTGATGAGCTGTCTGTTGCTGTGCCAACCAAAGGGGTCAAATACATCTTTGCTTGCAAGTTCTGGCTGGCCAAAGATCGTGGAGATGGGTTGACTGCTAGAGTCTTCAATGTGCTGGATGCAGAGGCCATTTCCATCTCCCAGAAGGTATGTAGATGTGAACTAAAGGACGCAAGCACAGCCATATGGCACAAAACGTACACAGCAGTTAGATCAAATTACTGCAACAGACTAGTGATAATGAATCCATTATAAGTACATTAAAGGACGCCTCCCAGCCTGTTGCAAATATTCAGATAGATTTTAAGATGGGTAGGCTCTCTGACACTAATTTCCCCTGTTTTAAGACAAGATGTTAACAGTCAGCATAAAGATCTGATTTATCTAAAAAGAATTGGAGACCCTAAACATTATCGTACTATCCAAATGTATTGTCAATAGAATTTAAAGTATTATTCACAACATTTTTTACAGTGTATAGACTAAAATGACTATACCCAGGTTAGATTTATTGGTATTTATTGATTGATATGGAAATTAAAACTTTCAAGGATTAATCTTTGTGGCTGGTTTTGACACCTTAAAATGGGATTGCATTATAAATGGTTGAAGTTATTTAACTTTGGTGGCTCTTCAATAAATATTTATAAATAAACAATGAGTATCTATCATAATACATCTTATCCAGGGGTGTCAGACGGGGTTGTCTCCTTTCTCCATATCTATTTCTGTTAGTAATAGAAATATTAGCCATAAAATTGAGAAACAATATGATATTTACTACTTATAATCTCATAGATTTTTGAATGATCCTGCCCTGTTTTAACAGGAAACATATCAAATTTCAAACAACATTTACTATGGCTTTATAGATGTTTAGGGCACCACTCATACCTAAAAATATTGTATAAATAAATATCAAATGTATGTAATTGTTCATTAGCTGCAAAATAAAAGTCATATCCTTGTCTACTTATGTTTTAGAGGTAATACTGCTTGTGGGAGACGGCTATGTAAGAAAGTAAAACGTCTCATCTTTTCATGCCAGGTTATTTATGAGGTGACGGTGGTAACGGGAGACGTTCAGAACGCAGGAACAGACACTCAGATTTACATGTCTGTGTTTGGGATCAACGGCAGCACAGAGGAGATGCTGCTGCAGAAGAATGAGGACAGGTAGCTGAAGCATGTTTTCTTGGCATGTGTTGACCTTATGCACGCACACATAATGTATCTGTTTGGACAATTAAAATATGAATGCTACATGTTATAAGCTCTGTGTTGTTTGCATGGTGGATAACAGGTTTGAGCGCGGTCAGGAGGACACTTTCAGCATGGAGATTGATGACATTGCCCCGCTGAGGAAGATGAGGCTTCGCATTGATGGCTCTGGCAGTCGACCTGACTGGTTTCTCAATCAGGTCAGCTCACCTTAATTAACCTAGCACCAAGACAGACATACAGTGTGTGTTCAGGAGCTGTTTACCTGCTGAAAAATTGGCAAAGAATAAAGGAAAAGGAGAGCTTTTAACTCTCAGCTGATAATGCATTTACACTGGTTTCCTTTATTTTTGTCAAGGGCTAATTAGTTGAGAGGAAGAAACAGCAGAGCTCATCCATAAAACATGAAACCAGGTGCATGAAAAGCAGCAGAACAGTTATTGTTAGCTTCTTGCCAAATCAATAGTACGAAGCAGTCACAGGTTTGTGTTTTTACCCCAGTGCTGTATTCTGTAGGTCACAGGAACATTCAATCTATTATATGACACAGACACAAACATACATCTATCCCTGCCTGCAGGAGAACGGTCAATGATTCACCCACCCACAAAGACACACACACACACGCACACACATATACACAGCAGGGCCCAGAGTTCCTGGAGTGAGCATATTGACCCATTTTACCATGCTGTTGCTGACACACACACACACACACACACACACATACAGTACACTACACACATGCACAAACAGCCTCAGTAATGAGCTCTGTGTGTTTCTGTATTCAGTAGAGGGATAAGCAGAACATTTTATGCTCTGCTTAAAAAAACATTTCATTTCATATTTGCTTTTAGTGTGAATTGGTGTGTGTTGGTGCAAATATCACTTCTTATTAACGCACAGTCCTGCAAGATAATCACCTTCATTAGAATACATTGTTTGTTTCCCAAAATAAATGGTTAAGTGCTTTCTCTCTTCCGCTGACCCTGTGAGGACAACATCACCGCTCACTTCCAAATTCAGTGTGATGTCTCAGGCCAGCTGCTTTGACGAAACAGAACACATTTCCTATGCAAATGTCTTCTCTGGTAAAGGCACCATGCCTGCAGAGCAGCAGAGCAGTCAGGAACAATACCAAGCCCTGTCCGTCCGTGCCTGGGACTCAGCGACTGTGAACATCTCCTTGACTTGACCCTGCACAGAGCCTTGTGTGTTCAGCATCACAAGCAGATGTGCTGCCTTTATGGATCGCTTGGTCTGTGCATTGAAATGGACACAACGGTGCATCCGGCATCTACCTGAATAAATATGCAGAGTGGAGCGCTTTTACAAGTGTGGCTGCCTGAGCCGAGTCTCTGTCCAATAATGAAACGCTTCCCAGGAGTAGTGATTAGACACCTTGTGTTCATACTGGTGACACATTAGTGCCCAATTTATGACACAACACATTCATATACTCAGGGATGATCTTGTTTTTGTATAGCACATGCACATTTTAAAGGTGTCTGAAAATGTTTAAAGTTAGAAAAAGTGTACACTTTAATTCTCAAGTGATTTTTTTTATTACAGATAAAATAATGAGTGTGATGATGGTGAATGGCATTTACAGTAAGTGTAATTTGATGTTTGAAGAACTAAATCTGTGCATCCAGGTGATCATGCGTAACCTGACCACAGAGGAGGTGTCTGTGTTCACCTACGAGGAGTGGCTGTCCAGGATGCGTGGACCTAAAAGAACCATGATCTGCGAGATGGCTGCTGTGGTAGACGAGGAGACGATGGTGGAGCTCACCACCTACATCATCCAGGTCAAGACCAGTGATATTGCTGGTAAGTGTTAAACACATGCAGGCTGCCATTAGTGGGCTCATAACAATGTTTTTATTGAGGTTACTGGGAAGTTCCAATGGAAACCTGTTTTCACAACTGATCCTAACAAGTGAGTTAACAAACTGCAGTGATTACAGTCAGTAAATGAGCTTTTGCACTTTCCCTGTGAAAAAAGTTTTATATACAGTATATATATATAGTTATTCCAAACATGTATGTGTTATCTGGGATATCCTATATGTATTTCTATACTCACATTATTAACAATATTATCATAAGGGTCTCCGTTAATATCACCTACATTTACACCAGAGTAGCAGGGGACCTAGAATTGGTCCCTGGGGAACACCTTTTATATTTGGATGATTTTCCCCTTTTATCTGCCTCACAAGTTGTGAGTCAAAGGAACCGAAAGCTTCAAATTCATTTCATGCCCTCTTAGTAGGCATACCAATATTCTCAATCCATCCTTTCATCTCTGGGTCAGTGTCAGGTCAGGCTCAGGGGCGTTCACAGTAAGCAGACATCCTTTTCCTCAAGGTCGGATGAGAGATTTAATTCACCTCGTCATCACCTCTCAGTTGTAGACTTTCAAAGGGATGCACCTGAGGGTATCCTGCAGGTGATAAAATGAGTAACGTCAGAGAGGATGGTGGCATGATATTAAGGACCACTCAAGTCAGTGAACTTCTCTGAACGCCAAATGAGTTAGGGTTAATTATGTCTGTAATCGCATTCTTTCGATCACTATCAAAAGCTCAAGGCTGTGTCGGATGAATGTTACAAAGATCCTAATTTGACCTGTCCTTGAGCTGAAGTTTGTGTTTTCCTGGAAGCGTGAAGATGGAATAATTCATGTTTGACTGCGACACAGTAATGAAAGAAATCCTCTTCACATGGCTTTGCTCCCTCTTTTCTTCATGCAGTGTTTTCTATAGCTCAGTAGTGCTGCTGATCAATACGATAGCGTGGCAAGTCTGAGCCGACTTCAAAGGATTGCTCTCTCGCCCTTGGCAGTTACTGGAAGCTAAGATGTAGCCCTGCACCGCCACAGAGGCTCTGGGAAGAATAATGAGCTAGGCTGATACATACACACATGCGTACAGTAGAGGCATACATAAGCAGACACCATTACATAGGCGATGCAGTGCATAACGTAATGGACTCCTTTGGGATCTTTTTAGAGTGATCTGCATGTATACTGTGAGGAGGCAAGCGTGTACATGAGTGTATTGGGAGGTATGAAAAGAAAATGAGCATTTAAAGGTAACAGGAACATAAAGTTTGATTCTTAAAGTAAATTCAAACATTTCTAATGTTGCTAACACTATTATTGTTTATTGAAGCACTAGGATTTCTAGACACAAGTTTAAAACACTGAAAACGTGCTGCAGACTGAGCGAGGTTTGTGCTCCCCATGGTCTCATACACATTAATTTAGTATCTAAACCACTGAAATAAAATAATGAAGTACAGCTTATAGCTGTGCTGTCAGAGAACTCGGCTCTCTCTGCTCCTCATTTTGCTCCTCTCATAGTATGGTTGGTTGTTAGCTGATTTATTACCTTAGGGCTTTGCAGCTTCAGTGTTTATTGGCAATTCAACATATCTGCGCAATAGTTGAGATGTATTGCATTTTAAAAGGATGCAACAAAGTGTAAGCATTTTTAAATGTATACCCTTTTAGTTTCCATTTTCATGAGTTTCATGCTGTTCGGTCAAAATAATATAAATAATACAACTGAAAAGTTTATTAAAATGACATAGTGATTCATTTGGTAATCATCATACTAATGTAAAGGTGGAAGTATATAGACCTGAAACTAAACTGTACATTGCCAAGCTCACAGTTCTTTGTTTAGTCCAGTATGTCTCTCTGTTTAAAAAATCTAAACTGGACAGAACTCTAAAGGTTGTCCAGGAAAGCAGAATTTATTTATTTTTTCAAAATGATTGACTCTCTCTCGTCTCCTCAGGGGCAGGAACTGATGCCAATGTGTGGCTCATCATTTTCGGAGAGAACGGAGACACAGGGACACTGGCATTGAAAGAGTGCAACAAGTCCAACAAGTTTGAGCGCAAGCAGAGCGACACATTCCGCTTCTCGGATATCCTCAGCATGGGAGAGCTCTCCAAAGTGCGTGTCTGGCACGACAACACAGGTCAGGCGCTCGGGCAAAAAGTCACTCTGCATGGTGAAGTCATTAAATCTGCACTTTAGGACTGTCATTTTGAAAAGTTTACTCACAAAAGTCTCATGTTACAACTAAATTTACAATCACAGAACCTGAAATAAATCTGGCTACTATTTCCAGCTACATCTGTAGTCTGGCTTTGTGGAAACCTGAAGAGGTGACACAGCTTCTTACTGTCTGGCCTTAAAGATTCCTACATCACTCACTCATTCATCATTCTTGACAACATTATTACTTGCTGTCTTTTTTTCCTGATCTCGTTACACCCAGGTCCTGCTCCTGGATGGCACTTGGAGTACATCGATGTGAAGGATGAGTTCATGGACAAAACATTTCGGTTCCCCTGTGACCGCTGGCTTGCCAAAAATGACGATGATGGACAGATAATGAGAGAACTGGCCTGCGCCAACAATGACTACTTAGACCTCAATGAAAAGACCAGTAAGGGCCAGCACCTCACAACTCAATTTATATAGAATTAATTTAAAACAAATAGTCCAATACAAAAGCATGTATGCTGTATATTCTGTGTGGAATTGATGTGAGCAGGACATGTTTGTTTGGGACTATTTACCGTAACTGTGTTGACGTTTTCTCCCTAAAAGAGTATGAAGTTTGTGTCACAACTGGAGACACGGCTGAAGCTGAAACCAAAGAAAATGGCTGGATTGTACTTGAGGGGAAGAAGGGCCGATCAAAAGAATTTGTAATGGAGAACTCTTCGAAGAAGAAGAGGTTCTTGCGGTAGGTACTTGCTGCAAGATTAACTCGATGAGCTGGAACTTGTTTGCATGAAAAAGCTCAAAGAAATGTGCTTTCAATCCCTCTAATTCCCCCTTTACACTTATTATGATAATCCCACAAGCGCCGAGTACTTGAGCCCAGTGAAACGCTGCCATCCACTATCATGATATTACACCATCCTGTTGAAAATTAATTGTGACACAGGATACATTGGAAATGACATGAATTTAAAGTACGTAGCCAATTTAAGAGAACAGCTACTTATTCTAACATGCCTGTCTTCTCAGGGGAAATGTGGACAGGTTTGAGTTTTCGTCCAAGAACCTGGGCGACATCGCTGGTATCTGCCTGGGCCACACGCCCAAGGATGGAAAGAAAGTGAAGGGGGAGGTTTACTGGCATGTAGAGGAGGTCGTCGTCACTGAAAGAGAGCTGGGAAACAAGTAAGCCTTTGGTTACATGCTCACTGAGCCACATCTACGTCCACGCAGAAGTCATTCATTGTTTTTTTTCACCATACTCGTACTATTTGTTGGTATTAGACTGTATTCTTCCTTCTATGCTCCAGGTACATCTTCAGCTGCAACGCCCTCATCCCTCTTTCTCCAAAAAGGGATGATTTCTTGACTTTTGAGTGCACAAAGTCCATCGAGAGCTTTGCCAGTAAAGCTAGAAGCCTGGTGCCCGTCAAGTACGAGATCATCGTCATCACGGGCGACGAGAAGGGAGCGGGTACAGATGCCAACGTTTTCATCACTATCTATGGCTCCAATGGAGATTCAGGCCGCCGGCAGCTGCGGCAGAAGTTTCGCAACCTTTTTGAACGAGAGCAGACGGACCGTTTTCTGGTGGAAATGCTGGACATGGGAGAGCTGCAGAAAGTTCGGATAGAGCACGACAACTCGGGTCTCAGTCCTGGCTGGCTGCTGGATCGTGTGGAAGTCACCAACACAGCCAATGGTGTCACCACCATCTTCCTGTGCGGGAAGTGGCTGGACACTAAAAGGGCTGATGGGCAGATTGTCCGAGTCCTTTACCCGAAATACTAAAAAAGTATTATTTCCCATTGCAGAGATCTCTTCCCTCATGTTTAAAAGTAATGACCAAAAGGTTTCTGCACTGGCAAGTTTTATATCTCAGGAACTGTGACAGATTTTTACATTCATAGCTTTTTTAAACATTATATTATGGTTAGATATTTAATACTACCTGAGAACATAGCCTGCAATGAAATACTGTGACAATATCTACTTTGGTCAGGAAGCTGAATGTGCCATTCTTTTTATATTTCATATGTCAGGGATGGTTTGCAGTCAGTTACTTTGTTATAATGGCGGTTTTATAAAAGATTAAACTCTTGTAATACTCAGAATCACAGTTTTCAGCCTGTTTGTCTCACTTTACAAAAAGCTGCACAAATCAGTGTTTTTATAAGAACAATGGATCAAATGACTATGTAAAAGGAATCGCTTGTACAGTGGTGACCCCACAGAGACTTATCAACCAACCCCGCAGTTCATCTCAGCTCCATGGAGCATTTTCTGTCTTTCAGCTTGTTGTTTTGGTTTTACAGCTCACTACTGTTACTTTTACGGTTCACTCTTGTCGCTCTTGTCTTGCTCTTATCAGCAGGCAGCTGTTTTCAGTGATCAACTGACTGTACGCTACCTGTTCAGCACCGAACAGACAGAGTTAGCAACTAGCTGGTGCACATATTAGAGCATTTAGAGGCTAAAGAGCCTGTTATTTTTCTCAGGAGTTGGTGGATACCAAAACAGAGCTAAAAAGAGAGAAAATATTTGATTTGTCTGGTGGCCAGAAACACGACTACAAATGAATGCTAATGTTGCTCTGCATCTTCCAGATGTGTGAATAGGCACCTTTTTGCTAACACATTAGGTCTAACAACTTTATAGTGAAAGGTAATAATATGCCAGTGTTTACAGCTTGTTCTGCTGCCCCAAAGTTGCCCAGAAATGTATTGTAGCTGCTTTAAAGTCTAATGGAGATACCAAACGTTCCAAAAGTTTGAAATACAGTATGTCTGGCAAAATTTAAGAAAAATGTCTATGAACTGATGTACAAGACGTCTGGAATGTTTCTACAGCATACAGATGGTTGCATTTTTATCATTTTCTCAATTAACCTGATAGCTGCCTCTTGCCACAGGTTTGATTATATTCACATTGTATTATTTTAAAATTGAGACCAAAAAGACTCAACGTATCCATTTTATCCAATTTATTACAAAAAGAGCACATACAAAAGGATAATATACAAGCCATGAAATAAAATTAAAATAAAAAAAAAACAAAAACAGAACAGTTTGGGTTTAGCAATGCAACTTTTGAAATCATTATCATTATTATTATTAGTAATAATAAATAAAGTACAAAATTCCACCACATGTGAATCTAACATTTACCCATAATATGCTCATCCATTTCTTCATCAACACACTCATCACCATTAATGCGCTATTGCTTTAATATTAATGATAAATAGTTCTATTTTCAGATAAAATATCCTATTGAAAAACATTGCGCAGTCACAACTAAACAGCAGATTTTCATACAAGGATGGCGGCAGCCCTTTCACTGGCACTTTTTGGGATATTTTCTCTTCAGTTTTGTTTTTTCAGATTCAAGCAGCAACAAAATTAATACTTTTTTTTCTGTTATATTCTTTGTATATATTTTCACCATATACTATTAAACCATTGAGACTATATTGAAACCTGAGAAAACATGCATTTTTAGAAAAGGTTGTGCTTTAAAATCCTTGCCTTCCTTAGACTGTGAGAGGAAACAGAGGGTAGAGATTCTGAGAGGAGGGGCGGACGGTTAAATCAAACAGAAAATGGACAGAGGAGGGAACAGGGGGATGGAGAGATAGAGGATGAACCGAATAGAGAAGTGAACTAAAGAAAGACAACTTTAGTATTTATAAAGCCCACAGTGAGACATGCCTCTTTGTTGAACTATTTCCACAACACATAATGCTTCAGAACTACAAACCAGCAGCTATTTTGGACAGTTTGACTTGAATTGTTGAGGATAATGGCTTTTGTAGACACCTGTGTCAAATGTTGTCTTAGCTCCTTCATTCTTTTAATTAATTATGCAACCAATAAGGCATGGTGGCTTCATGGATTGATTGTTATTAATGGTTTCAGTCATATGGAAATATCTCCTAACACTAAAGCGAGGCACTTGTTATGCTTAAGTCTACAAACTAGTCTGGAAAAAGAACTGAAGAGAAACACCAAGAGAGATGAATAGAAAGACAGATACAAAGCGAAGGAACATGCTTCACAGATGATCATTATTAAGACCCATAGTGCATTGTGAGAAGCAGAGCATAAAAACAGAAAAGCCAGAGTTCTTAGTGATAATATTAAATTATCTTAACTACCTTTTTTTTGCCAGTGAGAGGGTTCCCATATTTAAACAGCGAGTGCAAAACAAAAAAAAAAAGAAGGAAAATCACAAACTAAAACCAATTCACTTAATTGCAGTTTGTCCACTACATCACAGCATGGGGGATCAGAGAAATTGCATTGAATGGAATGTAACCAAGATCCACAGCACCACATGAGAGAAAGAGAGAGACATAGAGAGAGAGAGAAAGAGAGAGAGAGAGAAAGAGAGAGAGAGCGGGCTCAGTAGCTCAGCCTTGGACAGTAAACATCGCACAGCCAGCTTGTGGAGATCAAACAGCAGGGCTAATTTTTTTTTTTTTAACTTTAGTGTTCCATAAAAGTACAACTGCATGCAAAGCATTCCCATTTAAAACAATGCAAAAATGAGGTAATAGTTTTTTTCATAGCATTTTTGTGTTATTTCTAAATAAATAAATTATGATTCAGTCGCCCCCAAAAAAACTATATAAAATTAAATACATACCCACAATATCTACAGTTAGTAATAAATTATGATTGTTAAATACTTAAGGCATCTCAACTGACAACACCCTGTGTAAACTATGAAAACTTCATCACAGATGACTCCACTACAGGAGGAGGCAGTGTCAACACTGGCAGTGCACAAGACAGGGAGAAGTAATCGTGATTAACTGATCCTTGGCCCACAAGGCTGAAAGTCCTATCCTTTTTACTATCACAGTGCATAGGACAGTGAGGGTCCTAAAGGCATCCATTAACACACGGCCCTGGGGAACTGAAATGACAAGCTGACACAAAGGGTTAAACAAACAAACAAACAAAAAAGAAACTAGTAGCGAGACCAAGTAGCAAGTGAGGGAGTCGACTTGTCTTAACAGCCTGAATGTCTTCCTGCTGTTGTGTCGTCTCATGTCTGTGTGCACTGTGAGAGAGAGGCTGCCTCCGTCGCACCACATTCTACATGTTCTAGCAATACAGCATAGCAACCAGCATAGCAACCACGAGGGGAGGTCTGTCACACAAATACACAAGATCAATACGCAAGCACCTCTCTGCTGAAACACTGCATGAATCTATACCTAAATATAAACCAACGCAAATGCAAGGAAAAACTTTTGTTGCTATAACTATTGTCACATGTGCTTGTTCTTTAGGCAATAAGGTAAACATCAATAAGAGGATCCCATCGTTGCCACCAAAGGGGACAGGATGAACACACGCTACAAGTCAGGGGGAAAAGCCACTGACACCGTGCTCTTTTTTTTTGTTCGTTTGTTAGTGTTGAGAAGATAGTCACAGCTCAGATTAACTAAGTCAAGCACAGCTGTCTCTGTACCTTTTTAAATTGAAGAAACGCTACCAAAGCTAACAGCCCAAGTCGACGATGAAACATGCATTTTTAGTACACACTGTTCTGCCATTGGCCCAGCGCCAGATGAAGATACAGGTACAAGGGCAGCTAAATCTTCCTCCTACCTCACTCTGCAGTGCATGTTAGTTTCCTTTTTTCATTCCTTTTTTTTTTTTGGCTTTGTGGTGTATAAGCACTCCAGTGGCCATGCTAGTAACCTAACTACAGTAAGTTTATGTTAAAAGATAAGGCTGGCAATTTTCTATATTCTTCTTATTGTCAACAAATCTCATGTGCAGAGCCACACCAACAATGACTCAATCTACTTTCAAGTATTGTTTGAGAATCCAAAGCCTGATATATCTTATTCTTCTGTGCCGTAGACCTCCGTTGTTGTTCAGAAACTATTAAAAACACATCAATAAGTCACACCATTTCACTGGATGACACATTTCTTCGCCACGAAGATTTTGGGGATGTTAGTTTGTTTAGAAATGCCTCCAAAAACTAATAACAGCAATCACATTTTTAGTCTCCAGAGAGTAGTTCTGTGTAAGGCAGATACCACTGTGCATGTGCAGGAACACAGTTCCGTTTACAGAACTCCGCTAGCTTGTTGTCCTACATATCACAAACTCCTGACTTTGTCCTGGACTGTACATTTCTGAACTGTACACTTCTCAGAGAAGAAAGTACAAAGTCAAGAGGTTATGATATGTAGCACAACAAGCTAGCGAAGCTCTATAAATGGAAACACCCTTGCACAGTGGCGTCTGCCGTACATGGAACTACTCTGAAAACAAGACTGAAACTATGATTGCTGTGAAGCTGTTTCTAAACAAACTAATGTGCCATAACACCTCGTGGTGAAGGAACATGTCACCCAGTGCAGCAGTGTGGCTCACTGACGTATTTTTAATAGGCCTTGGACAACAACAGAGGTCTACGCTACTAGAGGAATAAGATATATCAGGTTTTGCACACACAATACTTGTAAGTAGATCAGTTAATTGTTGGTTTGGCTCTGCATGAGATTAGTTGACAGTAAGAAAAATATAGACAGTCAATTATCCTTTAAGAGTTGCCTCGAATCCTTGAAACACACTCGCCTTTGCACTTTTTGAACATCCACACATTTGTTAGACACATTCTGCAAGTCCACACAGCAGGGTGGAGCACACATGTGAACCTGCGCATCAGGTCAAAGCGACACCATGATGAAACGCATTTTGGTAAAACACTTTCTACCTATATTAAATTTGAACACACGACGACTCCATCACCGGGTTCAGGTTTCTGCGGCAGTGAAAGACACCTACTCACGTAACACCATCTCACAGGACACCGACCCAAGGTAAATGTACAACTGTATTGCAAAATGTCAAAGCTGCATGATAGAATTAAAACACTCAGCTGGTGCTTGCTTGCCCATCGATAAGAAGGCAACAGTGCACCAGATATCACTTGTTGGTTACTGCTACTCTACTACGACCACAAATGATCTTTAGGTAAACATGGCATCAGAGCGTTTAGTTTCTGTTAAGCTTTCTTGTGTGGCAGAATATTCATTTTGATTGAAGGAGTTTGAAAAGAGAGAAATATATATATATTCATATATATATATATATGTATATAGAAAGAGAGAGAAAAGAGAGAAAGTAGCCAGCTCAGTGTGGGGTTGTGTTTTCCACTCTCAGGACATTAAGTCATGGCTTTAAGGACATGCTACACAGCCCAGGGCTACCTACAGTACAACACCACAACAGTAACAACACCCCATTTATGACCAGCAAGCTACAAGTAAACCCTGTGTACATGAGTGTGTGTGTGTGTGTGTGTGTGTGTGTGTGTGTGTTTGTTTGTGTGGTGTGTGTGTGTATTTGCGTGTCTTTTGCTTCCAGAGGGATGTGCTTCTATATAAAGAGAGTCCCTTGCGGCCTCTCGTGCAGTTAGTTATCCTGGCTTGGCTCAGTAAAGCGTGAGTCAGAAGGGTGATGATGTCACATGAAGTCTGGAGACATTTTGGCAAAAGCACCCAACATGAGGGGAAAGAGGGCCGGCAAGCCGGGGTGGAAGAAAGCAGGAACCACACGAGGGTGATTGACAAGAAGGAAGGGGGGAGGTGAAATCTCATCAGCTGTCAGGGTTCAGCTGTGTTTCGATGTCAACTCGACAGATTGGACACTTCCTGCTGGTGGCCAGCCATTGGTCCACGCAGCCCTGGTGGAAGAGGTGCATGCAGGGCAATCTCCTGGAGGACAGAAAGACAGAGAGACATAAGGTCAATGCTGATTCACATTGGGAATTGTGCATACAGTTCATGTGCCTGCAAAGAGCTTCTGAAACCAACAGGGAGATAATTTTGTTCATCCAGGCATGCAGAGACGACTTCTGTTGAGTCATCAATCCTACATGCCTCTCAGACAGCTGAGACTCCATGTGCTGTAAACTGACCCTCTTTCCTCTTTATCCCCCACCCCCGACTTGGTTTTAAGCATATGTTCATGTGTTTCTAACAGTGCTTAAGCTTTTGAAATCTCCCTTAAAGTAAATCCATGTTTAGTGTAAACGTTAGATTCTGGGGTTACAGTGTAAAAGAGTATTCCTGACCTGACGTCCTCTCCGTCCTCCAGCATGGATAAACAGATGGTGCATTTCTCATCCACATCTGTTTCCTCCTCTTCCCCAATCTTCAGCTGCAAGGGCTTTCTCTGTTAGCGGGTGAGATTACAGGGAGACGAAGGGTGAGGTCAAAAAGCCATAAGAGCCCAAAGTGAATCAGCAGATGTGTTATTAAAGGATAGGTTCACTATTTTTCAAGTCTGCCCCAAAACAATATTCAGCTGCCCAAATGCACATTGACACATGTTTTTCTTGCAGTTATCATTCCTCATGTTCACACTGGCCATTAACAGATCCCCTCATAATGCACTTTCAATGTAAGTGATAGGGGACAGAATCCACAGTCTTCTTTCTGTGCAAATATGTATCTAAAATTCATTTGAGGCTAATATGAGGCTTTAGTTGTCCAAATTAGTCATATCCAGCCAATATATTTCAAAGTTACAGTCCTTTTAGTGCCAAATTCCCTCTTTCTGTCTCATTCCTTCCACTGCAGCTGAACAGGAAACACCGTCCGTCGAGACACGAAGAGGGAATGAATTTAACTGTAACTGTGGAAGATATTCATGTTATTTGACTAACTCAGATTGCTGATGCTTCATATTATCTTCAGAAAAACTTTTAAATACATTTTTGCTTCAAAACGAGGACTTTGTCCCCCACCACTTACATTGCAAGTGTATTTGGAGGAGCAAGTAGAATGATTACAGCAATCGAAACCTGTTTCAGTGTTTGTAGGGGGCACCTGACTGTTTTAACATTCACTAATAACTGTTCTTTACCTTTTTGTATTTGTGAGGGAAGGTGAATCTCTCTATGGTTGTCTGAACAGCGCCTCTGCTGACACTCCCCAGCCGGTCCTCCAGCTGCAACAACTCCTGGTGACAAAGTGGACGAATAGTTGAGAAAAGTGTAGAGTAGAGTAAAATAAAATACTGGTAATAGAAAGGCAACTTAAAGGTGAGATTGTTTTGTCAACTGCTGTTTCCACTTTCAAGAATGAACCTCAGATTTTAAGCTAATAAAGACAAGAAAGTGCTCAAAAACTGGCAATTTGAAACTCCATCTGCTAAAGGTGATGATGCGATATGATTGAAAGCTCCAGAATAGTTACTAAGCGGAACTACAGACAGAGAAAGAGTAGAATAGTTCAAGGTCAAGTTGTCTAATACACTAATTGCAGATACAGATGGGCTAGCACTGTTTCCTAGCAACAAGAGGATCCTGGGTCTGATGGGTACATTGACAGAAAGTTTAAATGATCTGAAATGTATTTAGAGGTTAAAATTTACCTCATAACTTTCTCGCACGGCGGTGGCGTGCCTTGAAGGATTCAGACTTTGCAGCGCCAACAGGTGCAGTTGGGGGTATGGGTAGTTTCTGATTTCATGCACAACCTTGCAAAAGAGACGTCGTCATCATATTACAGCAATGTTAAACTTGTAGTAAAATAGTTTTTCTCCATTGTCTTGATTCATTGTTAGAAACAAAAACACATAACCATAGGGTAACACCTAAATTGCTTTTCTATTTGCAATGAATTGATTTATCTTTTAATCTATAAAATGTTTTAAAAAGGCAATCTACAATTTCTCAGTGTTGCAATGTCTTCAATTTGCTTGTTTTGTTCAATCAACAGTCCAAAACCAGAAGATACTCAATTTACTGTCATATGTATTTGGAGTAGTCTGTATTTGTAGTCTTGGACCACAGTAGGCAGAAGTGCATAAAGAGACAATTTTGTGAGAATAATAGCATCCTTTACTTAATTTGACACTTATTTCCAACATGGTCCAAATTAG
Source organism: Thunnus albacares (assembly GCF_914725855.1). Classification (NCBI taxonomy): domain Eukaryota; kingdom Metazoa; phylum Chordata; class Actinopteri; order Scombriformes; family Scombridae; genus Thunnus; species Thunnus albacares. The sequence continues at coordinate 10,841,716 of NC_058123.1, forward strand.
TCTGTGACAAACGTACCACTTGTGCAGAGGAAGTGTTCCTGGGGAAGTGGTGCATTCGAGGGGAGGCCAGGTAATGCTGATAGTGTTGCGGGAGCTGCTGGAGCTGGTACTGGTGGTGAGGGAGGCCGGCATCTACGCTGAGATCCCTGTGGGCGGACAGACAGGCGACTAAATCAACATCATCACCCACGCTAGGCAATGTGACAGACGGACAGATGGGAGCAGAAATGAAAGCAAGGGGTCATTTCTCGTCTCCACAGGACTCTCGTTAATCTCCGACGGCAACTCACCAGTCGGTGCCTTCAGCCAGGTACCGCGGCTGCTGTGTCATTGGCTGGGGAACATGGAGGGGAGGGGAGTACTCATAGCCTGAGCGCAGCCGGTGAGGGTTCAGGGGGATGCGCTCCTGGGTTCTTCTGTGTACAGGGATGAGATAAATATGAGATAAACATGTTTGGCTTGGTTTTCTGTGTCTATCTGTACGTATATGCATGCAGTTGTATTTCTACCTGGAGTGCGGGAGAATCCTGCGGTGCTGCGCTTCAAGAAGCTGCTGCTGGATGAGGTATTGCTGGTGTAAGGCCTGAGGTAGGAATGGAGGCCCTGGCACATCCTGGAACTGAGGGGCTGCAGGCAGGGCAGTGAGGGGCGGATGGTGTGCCGGAGGCAGGTGGGTGGCCAAGCCGTTCTGAGGGGGCTGGCTGGCATGTCCTAGAGGGAACTCGGCTGAGATGGGCGCCTGAGGAGCACCCAGGTGAAAGTGTCGGCAGGAGGTAGCATGGCTATGTTGATGCCTGGTGAAATGTGCTCCTGGGAGAAAGAAAAGCAAGCGATCAGAAATGAGCCATATAAGCCTGTGATTATTTTCACTCAAACAGACACCATAGAGAGACAAACCAGTGAAGAACACATACTTACATATTTGCAAAAACAACACAGGGACACACAAATACGACAAACAAAAAATACATTCAACTGCCAATCACACTGACAGAACATAAAGATAGGAGAGACTTGACACAGGAAGAGAGGAGACAGACAAAACAGCAGATGGAGGACACAGACATTGAGACCCCTGTGGAGCACCACCTAAATCCACAGACAGATTGCGCCCAATGGCCTGCCTCTCCACTTGCCATAGTGCGGCCAGCAGGAAGGGTGGATCTTCACTAAGAGCCTGGGGCGTTTCCAGGAGGGTCTGCGGTCCATCGCCAGTGAACGGATTGAATTTGGCCTCTCTATACTATGTCTGTAGTTTGAAGGAACAAACATTCAACTGTAGAGTTCTCATTAGGTTCTGTTGCTTGTCTGATAATAGTCAGACACCACAGGAACTGGGGATTATCCACCTAGCTATCTACCTTCCCCCACCCTTTCTATCAGAGGTGGACAAGACATGAGATTGTGTGGTAGTCACACTGAATCACTTCGGTATCGAGTTGCACAAAACAATCAGCAGGAATTACTTCAAGCTTAGAGAAAGGAGGGTTAGGCGGGGACAAACAGTTGCTACTTCGACTTCCCATTACAGCTTTCTAGCTTTGTGGACCAGGAGGCAGACTGCAGGGTCTGGAAGATGAGATGTGCACTGTGTATATTGAAGTATTGTGTTTTTTCCATGATCCAGGAATAAGTGCAGTCCTTTTAAGTTATGCATATTGGAGGAAATGATTGTCTTTATCTACTGTGGTGTCAACATTTTCACGCTGATTCGGGACTTGTTATAATATGGAGTGACACTTTAAGTCTAATATGATGAGGATTTGGCTATTAACTAATGGTTTGTGATATATTTAGCATTTGCTGCCAGATTTAATTAACAGTAAATGGTTCACTGAGTTGATATCTACGTTACAAATTTTCATATCAGTAACATTTTTCTAGCAGCAATTTGTTTTTATATGTAAACACAAAAATCCCAAAACATCCCTTTAATACATGTGTATCTACATCTTCATTTTGTGCATTTAATTATTGCTAATATGACACATTTGCTTGGTTGTTGCTGTGCTTCGTTGCATATAGCCTTGGGACATGGGAAGCCAGTGAACCTTGAGAGCCATGAGCAAACTGAAAAACAACATTTGGCTGAGGAAGTAGAGCAGAAATGGCAGATTTGTGGTTTGGATTGGTAAAAGACTGTACATCCCTTTTGTATGAGGCCTGTGACCCGGTAAGACTGGGCTCAGCATGAGGCTCTGAGTAAATATCAAATTATTTGTCTCTGGGCTCTTCCACAGCATGAACTGCTGACATTAATATTTGACATATTGCAGTGCTGCCAGCAGTAGCAGCCCTGATGTTGGTATTGTTTTGTCTCTGCTTCGGCTTTGACTTACTGCCATAAAACGCCTGATTGGTGCAGAGCGGACCCCCACCCATCCACACATACAGCACATACACACACACACACACACACACACACACACTCCCATCCACCTCTCCTCACCCCTGAGCTGCTGCACAGGCAGCCCCTCCCCCATGGTCTGGCTGCGGCATGATGTCCCAGTGTGAGTGACAGCCCGGAAGCCCCGCCCACCCACGACTGCAGCAGTCTGACATCGAACCTGTCTCCCTCCCCCCCCTTCCTCCTCCTCCTCTCTCCTGCTCCCATCACTGCAGCTTTACAATCACACTTCCATATCTCTCTATCCATAATCCTGTCTCCTGCCTCGTCCAGTGCTCTTCCATCATGTGACACTCTGAGCTGTGTGTATGCAGGTTTTTCTTTGCAGCCCATCACCACGCCAGCTGATATCACCGCACATCACTGTCATCACTCACAAGCAGAGTGGGTGGGTGGGTGGGGGGGACGGGGACTAATGAATGAAATCAGCCTCTACTGTATGTAGTACAGCTGGACTGAAAATCTGCATACCAATGGCTCTAGATGGCGGCACTCCGCTCACTGACCTTGATGCTGTACATCGGTCAAATAAGGATAGCGCTGAGTGGAAAGCAAAAAATTGTGACGCTTCAGCAGTACAGCAACTGTGGACATGTGCATTACAGCTGTTGTGTTATTTAAAAGTGTGGAGAAAATTGCTGAGTCTCAAGTCAAACCTTGTGTCTGCACATAAATAACTCTATTTAAGACGTTAAGGACAGATGTAAGGCTCAAGTGACAGGAATGGGACAGCAGTTGGAGTCCCACATACTTTAAAATCCTTTAAACAGTTGAGTTTCTATTTAAAATGTGGTGTGAAATGTTTGAAATGAATGACAGTAGAGCCTCTGCTGCAGGTTGTGACTGACTGCCCCATCTTAAGACTTTTTATGCATTAAGTGAGAGCAAACCTTTTAAAAAGCTTTAAATTTAAAGACATTTAAAAGAAAAATGAGAACCTAGGAACAAGATACTGTAATTCTGTAGGACTTATATAAACATACAGTAATTGTGTCGACTTCATAGACAATATAAAGTAGAATATTAGTTATTTACTTACAAAAATGTCAACTCTAAGCCTTTCATTTAATGTTTGACTCCCTGCAATAAATAATCAAAAGCGTTATCTGCACTTGTGATGTAATGTGAGCCAAATAAGGTTTAATTATGCTGTTGTCACAAGCTACAAAAGAGGCGACTGGATGACTATAGGAATCTGTTCTTACATTATGAAACTAAACAGCAATATGCTGCTTTTTTTGTAATTTAAGAGTTTATTTGTATAAAAGTGTCAAGGTCTGTTCTGCTTCTTAACAGGAAAAAGACAAGATGGAAAAGTCAAATCGTTAGAGACACAGATTAAACACTTTACAGATATAATAGTTGCCATTTGGTGATTGAAAATCGATTTTTTTTCCTTTATGCTACACATTTGAAAAGAACATAGGAGAGAGATGCGCAGCCAAGAGAGGAGTTTAGTCCAGTGTTTAATGTTTGTAATGAAGAGGGATTTAGGGGTTTAGACACTCGTCAATATTGGTCAATACCTTGAAGAAGAGTTGGACAATAATGGTGATATATGTACCATGAGACGATTCATTTGCCATACCATTGATACCGTGTCTTATTACCCTGTTTGGATGAAAGTGCTTTGATTTGTCAGGTAGGATTCAATTTGCTGGATTAGCAAAATGACTGTGAGGTTATTTTATCCATACATTTTCTCAATGGGTTTTACAGAAAATGGATTACATCACCATTTGAAGTGTTCCTAATATTTTGTCCACCCCAAGGGGGGGCGAACCCTTTTCAATATAATGAACCCTACTATACCACCATCACCGCCCACTATGACCTCAGTAATAAACATGAAGTAGAATTATCACCTTTCTCACAATGTCAACAAAAACTGAAAATGTATAAATAATAAAATCTATAGCAGAGTTGTTGTATTGGATTACATTAGATTACACAGGTGTTCCTAATAAAGTGCTTAGTGAGTGTATATAGATGCAATACAAATTTATATATACCATGATAGAGAATTTTATCCATATCACCCAAAATTGACCCAAAGTTAACTCAACACCAATGAACACCAATGAGTGGATGTGAGGGAGGCTACGTTTTGCCCTATAAACAACTGTGTATGGATTAGGAGGGAATGACAGCATGTAACATTAAATATCAATGCCGGTGTGTTTCAGTATAAACATGCTTTTTTTTTTTTGCTTTTTTTTTTTTTTTTTTGAATGGATAGAAAATTTGGTTGCCCCTACTCCAATGTAAACAGAGCAGCAACTTGAAGAAACTCTGTCAAAGACAGCTGAGAAAATGAGAGCACATATAGAGTGAGGGGGGACCGTCTCAGTGACAGCACATTGTGGAGGGAGGAAGGGGGGAAACACATGGAAATCAGCAAAAAGCACACTGAAGGTTAGGAAGAAAACTACAGTCTTTATTGGAAAATATTAGTATGTGTGGCACTGTGTGATAGTAGTAATAATAAGAGTAATATCTCCTATATAACCATAATAATACCATGCAAATAAAGACCAAAGGCAAGGCCCGACCATGCTCTCTGTAGGGTTAACAGAACAGAAGCAGCATCCAATGAGTAGATGTGTATGCTTACAGCACATTTCAGTACAGCAGGGACATCTCTACACAAAGATTACATTGGAATCTGCTGTTCAATGTGGAAAAACAAAAGTATAAAAATGACCATGCATTAGGATCTAATACAAGAACATAAGGTAGAAAAACCACAACCAAAGAATAAAAAGACATTTTGATTCTAAAAAAGGAGTTCTACAGCAGTGCAGGATATACACATCCCTGTAAAATGGATAGCATTCTGGAGGAGAGACTTGAAAAGGGGGGCTGTGCATGACAGTGGATAAATTACAGGGGGTGGGGGGGGGGGGGGATTTTTCAAATGGCAAGATGAATTAGACCTGAGTCTCGCCAAATTTACGGTGACCGAATGAAGAATCAATTCAGCTAGCAGGAACAAAGGCGTTCACACATGGATAGGATTATGACCAGCTGTTTATATACGCCACTATAACAGGTGCAGTGGACCATCAAAAGTGAGCATAACATCACACAAATTATTGTGATTTTAGTGCTGCAGGTATTGGCCAATTGGTGAGGATAAGAGGATTATTGGTCAAAAAATGATTTAGAGAAGGTGATCATACATTTTGCTTTATAGATAATAAAAGCTGGTACAATGCACCTTTGCAAATAGGGGATGGAGACAATAATCAAAGAGTTCGATCAAGTCTGGCTGTAATCGAATCGGGGGGTAGGGGAAGGAGGGGGGGATCAAAATGTATCCACTTTACAGAAATTTACAGCAGAATGTAGTCTATCCACACTGAATGGGAGAATCACAATGACAAGTCTGTAGTAAAGTCTAAACGCTACAATGGGTTATTCACTAAAGAGCAACATGACAGTTTAAATAAAGACAAACTGTTTTCTACAGAAGGTGTTATTCTTTAGTCTGTTACACAGAAGGATACGGTATGAGTGGGAACTCGGTTTTTAATGCCAATGTCGTCTTCAGATGGAAAGAGGAAATGAGGAAGAAGGGGTTCACAATACAGCTAGATGCAGAGAACAGGCAGAGGCTACGGCAGACAGCAGCAGATGATCGTTAGCTACACAATGGAGGGGGACAAAGGTCTGAGAAATGCGGAATGTGGAGCCAGCCTCGATACTATGGAACAGGAAAAAAGAACACAAATAAAAGCACAATGAAATCATTGGTGCTACTGCATGTAGTTTAACAATGCACGTCATCTTTTTTTTTTTTTTTTTTTTTTACTATTATTATTACATAATCAACACAGAAAGCCTACTGCAATGGAGGGTGATGTTATTGTTGTTATGCCTGATTGAACGAGTGTGTTTATTCGCCTTCATGCTGTTCAGATTTTCCACTGATATGCAGGTTTTGTTTGATGCTTCCCATCCGACAAATATATATATATATGTATTTTTAAAGGTTAGGGCAGCGTTTTAAAGCCCATTTACACTAGCCAGCCATATCCTTTAATCTTGAGATAACGGCCATTGCACTACCTGTCTTTAAAAAAGGGAGAAATTGTTGAAACTAACTGATTGAATCGTTCAAAAATGAACGCTTGAATTCAACAGACTCGATGCCAGTTGCACACAAAGGGGGCAAACAAACGCTTGTCATGTTGTCAGCTTCGCCTCGGTTACAGCTGGGATAAATCAATGGCTAAATACACACCGAGCTCTGGATATTATTAGCTAAAAATAATAATAAAAGCTGTGCTGAAACATTTGGCTGTTTTAAGCGACTGCTAATTCGGTAACGTTAACAAGAGGAAGCGGTGACTGTCCACATTTTGCTGCAAACGCACGTAAACACCGCGCAGCCACAGACAAACTAGACAGCACCGAGGATCAAAGCAGGGGCTGCCGTTTGACAGCTGCAGTCATTTTGGTAGCGGTTAACAGGCCCTGAAATATCCTACAATTAATGTTGAAAACAGCATTGATAAGATTAAGTATCTTCAGTTATACTAACGGCATTTTAACGGTTTTTATTTCGGCTAAATTGACGCGACGCTACAGCTAGCAAGACAAGCTAATACGTTATCCAGGCTAGACTCGCTGTTATTACGCTGGCTTGTTTTTTGCTAGCAGGTGTCAGCTCTGTTTACATCATTTGTGGACATTTAAAAAAAAAAAAAGAAAAGACGAGACGCCGAGAAATTGTTAGGGTTAAGAAAAATAAATAAAGCTAGTCATACCTCTATTTCTAACTGAGCCGAAGACGGGGAGAACCAGATATCCAACATGTACTAACACCATCCTGGGTCCTTCTTTGTTGTGTGGGCAGCCAGAGAGACAGATGGTCCATGGAAATGATCCCCTCCAGTCCCCAGCACATTCAAACGGACAGGCTGCGCTGCCTGCACACACATACCCCAACAACCAATCACTAGACCCCTCCGATCAGGACCCTCCGGCTTTGGCACCCGGCTCCACCAATGCGATCATCGCCGGGGCGGGGTGTCTGTGTTTCGGACAGCCCGCCCCTCCATGTGTCAACCCACCAGCCCAGATAAGGTACTTAGCAGCTTCACTTATAGTGACATTGCTTTGGGAAATTTTTGTGCAGGACTAAAAGGTTGAATATCCTGTAAACAGCATTATTCTGCTGGCAAAATATTAGTTACACAAATGTTTTTTTTTAAATAAGAAATCTCCTCCTGCTTTTGAAGCATTTAAATAATAAAGACAATAACTTTATTTATATAACACCTTTAAAAATAGAGTTTACAAAGTGTTTTGACAGACAAAGCAAAAGCAGGATACTCAGAAAGCAATATAACAACAGAAAGCATCTGTAAGGCAAAAACAAAATTAAGATAAAATTAAAGGCGCAGTGTGTAGAATTTAGTGGCATCTAGTGGAACAGACTTGGCAGAGATGGAGTATAATATTCATAAGTATATTTTAATTAGTGTATAATCGCCTGAAAATAAGAATTGTTGTGTTTTTGTTACCTTAAAATGAGCCCTTTATATCTACATAGGGAGCAGGTCCTCTCCCACAGAGCCCTTCATGTTGCATGTTTCTACAGTAGCCCAGAACGGACAAACCAAACACTGGCTCTAGAGAGGGCCTTTCGCGTTTTTTGTGAGTTTTGCAGCCACTATAGCCTCTCCTATATGCTTAAAGGGAGAGGGGGGAGGGGTATTCAGTTGGTTGCAATCTGCAACCTCACTGCCACTAAATATTACACATTGTTCCTTTAAGACAAGACAAAAGACACAAAAACACAGTAGAGAGAAGAGCAAAGGACTAGGAGGAGTATTTTTACATGATGGTATTTCTATTTCTATTTAATTAAAGGATCTGAGTACTTCAACTGTTTATATGTAACAAATATCAGTGTCTTCAGTTCATAGACCCCAGTGCCAATTAGACTACTTTTCACAGCCATATTTGACAGACATTTCACATAGACGTTCATTCATCAGACTTCAAAAATAACCCCTCTTCAGTTCAATTTTCCTTCCCTAAGCTTGACATTAGACGGTAAAAAAGATAAAAAGACGATAACAAGATGACATCACATCAAAGCAAGTCTATAAAAATGGATTTTAAGAAGTGATTTGAAAGAAGTCACTGATTCTATGAGCCTCATCTCCTCAGGCAAGTTGTTCCAAAGCCAAGGGGCCCCGATGGCAAAAGCACCTTTAGATTTAAGCCTCGACTTTGGAGCGGCCAGAAGGGCCCAACCTGAGGATCTGAGGCTGTGAACTGGCTCATATGGGGTCAACATATCTGTTATATGGCTTGGAGCCAGACCCAGACAAGCTTTAAAAGTGATCAGTAAAATTTTAAAATCAAGTGTAAAACAAACAGGGAGCCAATGGACAGAAGCTGGGATTGGAGTGATGTGATGTCATCTGTTAATTGGCCGTCTTTTTAACATCCTTGAAACAATTTTTAATGTCTTAAAATGTCAGGTGCCCATATGAACACTGAAAGAGGTTTTCCTAGCTGTAATCATTCCTCCTGTTCATTCTGGCTATAAAAAGATCCCCTTCAAATGTGCTTTCAACGTAAGTGATGGGGGCCAAAATCCACAGTCCTCATTTTGAGCAAAAATGCATTTAAAAGTTTATCTGACGCTTATACGACGCTTCAGCAGTCTGAGTTTGTCATATTAAGTGGATATCTGCCACATTTAGCATTAAATTCCCTCTTTGTGTTTCCTTGGACAGTGTTTCCCTGCTGAGCTGCAATGGAAGTATAGTAACAAAAAGAGGGACTTTGGCAATAAAAAGACTGTAATGTTGAAAGATATCTACTTGATTGGACTAATTTGAATGGCTGAAGCTTCATATTACCTTCAGATAAAGTTTTAAATACATGTTGACACAGAAGGAGGCTTGTGGATTTTGTCCGCAATCACTTGTAAGTGCATTATGAAGGGATCTTTTCATGGTCAGTATGAACAGGAGGAATGATTACAGTGAGCAAAACCTGTTTCAATCCCAGCACACTACATATACTGTTTTATTTTAGCACTGTATACCTCAGAAATAGGCTGCTTTTCAGGGGAAGTACAATAAAAATGTTAACCAATAATCTGTAACATATTGACTGTGTTGGTGTCTTCTATCTGATGAGGGGTCCTAGCTTGGACAGAGGATCCATTGGATCCAAAAACGAAGAAGAATAAGATTAAGCTACAATTTAATATGCTGTGGTGGAAAGTACAACTTTGTGAGTGTTTATAATTTATGCTCCTTTTTAGTTATAGTATAGTAGTTAGTTTTAACATTTGTTTTCTTTTGTATTTATTTGATGCTTCATATCTATATTGTTTGTGCTGCACACATACAGTAAATGATTGATTGACTATATCTGTTCACCAGCCAAAATTACCAGTTAATTTGATTTTATATACAAAACATGTGACATGTGATGCATGGCCCTGCATACCCGCACAGGTGTTTTCACATATTGTGGCTGATTACACCTGCTGGAGTCTTGCAAAGCTCCAAGGTCACCAGACTCTGGGTACTAATAATAATGATGAAGTTCAAAGTTGCTCCACATCAAACTCCAATCACGTCCAGTCTGTGCACACATCCTCAAAGCCCTGAGAAAAGTTTTAATCAGATAAAATAAGTGAAAACACCTGTGGGGATCGACCGCAGGCTTGCAAAGTTTTTGAACTACTCAACAGTTTATAAGAGTTCAAATGAGCTTCACCCGACATTTAAACATTTAGAAGTTCATTGAAATGCCAATAAAATGCCACCGATATTAACAGTCCACTAATATAACAGATTTAACACTCTGAAAGGAGCCATTCTGCTTCATGAATACTTTTACTTTAGATATAGTGAGTTAATTCTACTAGTAGAACCAATAGAAGTAGTACAAGTCATGTGAATTCTGTATTGAGGACTTTTACTTGTAACAGAGTACTTTTACATAATGGTATTTCTAGCCTTACTTAAGGATGTGAGTATTTCTTCCACCACTATGTAACAAATGACAGTGTTTTCGGTTCATAGACCCCAGTTGCAATTAGACTCCTTTTCACAGCCAAATTGAGACATTTCAAGTAGCCGTTCGTTCATCGGACTTTAAAGAAAAGTCCTCTCCAGTTCAATTTTCCTTCCCTAAGCTTGACACTAGACATTTAATCAGTCGAAACACATGAGCAAAGACTACATAGCTTGTAACAGGATTTCTTAAGGTCAATAAAACACCTGAGTCCTGAGTTATTCTCTATTTGATGTAATTTCACATAAACCATATTAAATTATAGTTTAATCTTATCCTTCCTCACTTTGGGACCCAGCAGATCATTTGTCCCCTCAGTGAGAAGACTCCAGTAGACACAGACGTTAGAAAATGCTGCTTAATTATCTGTTACAGATCATTAAGTAATATTTAATTCCCATCATAATTCTTTTTTTTTAAAAAAACAACCCTTTCATATAAACATATGTTGCACCATTTCCCTGTACAGCAGAAGAACTGTGTACTGAAAACCTCCTTGCCTTCAGTGTTAAGCCTGAAGGGTAAAGGAACAGATGGGCATGGGGAGGCTCAGGGGGTCACAAAACTCTTAGTCCCATATGTCCTCGTCTTCCAGTTCCCACCATCTAATGCTTTAAGCCTGCAGTGCAACACAAAGAGCCTTTCACAATGGTTTACCATCGGTACAGGTCAAACTACGGCAATCACTTCCTTTCACTCACAAGTAACAGGCCTTTGACTTTTAGTACTGTCAAACTATTACTTTATACTACGTAACATTTAGCATACATGTCATATACATACATATCAGTATAAGAACAGTAGCCATTGTATTTCATTTCTTTACTCATGATTATGAGTCACATCGCCCTCTATTTCAATGCAGCATGTCAACAAACATTTAAATGATTTATATACAGTATATATAGGATTATTTTCATGATGGATTAATTTGCCAGTTATTTTTGAAATTAATGAATGATGTCTTGTCTTCAGATGTCTTGTTTTCATTTCAACCTAAAGATATTCAGTTTACAATGATTTAAAACAAAGAAAGGCAGCAAATCCTCTCATTTCAGAAGCTTAAGCCAGAGAATATTTAGTTTTTAAACTATTTTTGCTTAAACAATGGCTGAAATGATTGTCAAAATAGCTTTAGATTTTTTTAGTCAACAACTAATCACCTCAGATCTAAATATTTCGCAATAGTCCTAACTTGAAACAATTAAGAACCAGCGGGAGATGGTTGGAAAATGGCTCTTTAAATCTGAATCATCTTTAACAGAGGCTGAAGGTAAACTTTTATGTTGTGTTCACTGGTAATTAAAAGTAGTTAAATGCATTATTTTGGTTGGTGGTGGTGGTGGTGGTGGTGGTTGGAGCTGTCTGGATATAACCTGGAACAGCAAACTATCTTCATCTGCATCATCCAGGCTAAAGAGATATCGGCAAGAGGAAGGAAACTTGTTTCAGGCTTTGAGAGTGAGCAAGCACATTCACTGCTCTGTGAGGCCACCACTGCCATATAAGAAAATTAGCATACAGCTGATGTTCTGCCCCAAGGGTGAAAAGAGATGGCTAAAGGCCTTTTGGTTTTAGGGAAAAGGGCCCCGCCGACTGCATTGCTCCACTCCCTCATTGTCCTCTTCATGTGAACTCCATATGTCCCCCTAGTGGCAGGTGTCACGGTGTGACCTCTGACCCGGCATGCTACTTTTGTGGGTGAGGGTGAGGTTGTATTGTTCACAGCGAGGCAGTTGTCTAGACTGTTTGGCCACTGGATGAAAGAAAACAATGTCTCATTAAGCATTGTACCTATGATGGCGATTATTCTCACTCATAGAGAGAACATACTGGTATAAAGCACCGTCATTTCTTAATAGACAAGACTGAGGATGTCAGATGCATTTGTCAATTAATATTATAGTATTTAAATATGAGGAAGTTTTTGAAGTTGAATTAAAGTTACAGTTTTCTAAAATTGTATTTTTGGATGTTTGAAAGGATAAAAACTATGTAATAAATGTCACTGTCTACAATCCATAAACTTCAGTCCCAATTAGGTTACTTTTTTTAAAGCCAAAATTGGCAGCCAGATTTGAAAGAAGATATTCATTCATCAGAATGTAATATGAATGATGGAGTAAACAAATTACTGTACAAGACTGTCATTAAATAATGCTATATTTATTTAGTTTTAAAATAGTTTCTTTTTGTTCTACAGACATAATTTCAAGGAAGTCAAGGACTTGCAGAAGCAACAAAATAAACACCTTTTTTTTGTTAATTTAAAATACTGACAGCGAAATAAAACAAAACAAAACAAAAAAAAATATAACAGAAGAGCAAGGCTAAATTACCGGTAATGAGGATAATATCAAGACTTGAGGTTAAAGATGTGACCAAAACATGCTATGTGCAACCGTAATTGAGAGCATCGCTGCCCTATTTTCTACCAAACCTCTATCTCTAAAAAATAAAGACATGAGCAATGTCTTACTTACATTTCATAAGGAACAATAGCAAGAATGGATTTTGCAAGCAGAAGTGGTCTGGTAAAAGAACTCTCGTTACAGTGGTAGCTGCATATAGTGGAAAGAAACTGGCCAATGAAAAACAAACAAAAAAAACAAAACACGTCACATTATACGAAACTGTATCTTGAGTTTGAAGCATGAATTCGTGTCACCTCATTTCACAACAAATACACCGACTTCCAAATTAAAATATTTAGACTTATGGAGGAAATTTAAAAAAAAAAGAATAAGCCAGAAGCAAAAAAAATTCAAACAGGGAAAGAAAACAAAAACATAAAAATTCCATTTAGACTTTGGTTTAGTTCCTTATATTCAGGATTTTCCCTTTCTGTGACCAGCAGAAGTAAAATAGTATGATACTACTATTCCAAGCATCACTTAGGAAACTAGATGTTATCCAAAACATGCTAAACAGTATATGAAGGTGAATCAATGATAAAAATTTACCAGCAGTACTGCATGAGGACAAAAATAAGACCACAGGGAAAAAGAGAGAACAAGCAGGCCCTGAGGATCAGGGTAAGAACAGTTCATACAGTAAATGTCTCTTCTAGAAATGCCCTACACGTGGGCACAAACTCAACACCACTTTTACTCTTTTTTATACATGTGCTAAATTCACATCTATTATTAAAATATTTATTGTCGAGATAGCAAAATCCACTGCTTTGTAAGGTAAAAGAATAAGCTTTATACGATTCTAAAAGAAAATAGTGCACATTTCAAGGCAGTCAGGCCATCTTGCTTTGCAGTATTCAATGGAAGATACATTTCCTCAGTTGTTATAAAGGGGTCCCCAGAGGTTTAAAGGAGTTTGCATTCACTCAGGACAAGCATGCAAACCATAAGTGCACCCGGTCAGCACTGCAGGGTCATACATTCACAGATAATCACCTGGGACACTCTCAGACTCTAAGAAAAAAAATGTAAAAAAAACTGAAATGTACATCATTTATATTGCCAATATGCCGGAGATAGTTTGGCTGTGGTGGAAATGAGTCATAATTTTTTAGTGTTGTGATGTGTGCGCTTGTGTTTTTGCCCTCAGAGTCTTGATTTTAACCAGTGGTTTTCTTTACTTTCATGAAAAGAATAAGCTTGTAATATGGTAGTAGCGAAAAAAAAAAAAGCTGTAAATTTGGGAATAAACAAAAAACTCAATAGTCCTGGGCACTGTATAGTAAAGCAATGCAGCCTGAACTAAATGTGAAACCAGTGGTGAGACTTTTGAAAACAAAATTGACCGTAGGGAGGTACAAAGAGAACCTAGCCATCTAAGGTCTACTGTACAACAGAAAGTGTACCAGCTGCCGTTTTGTCTTGACTGCAGGTGACTGCAGGTAAAAATGCCGAATCCAGTCTGAAAATACACCAGTCTGTACTGAAGCAGGTCAACAGCCATGTTGTGATACTGACCTGCTCTCAAGCAGCAACTTTTTAAGTTTTTCACTATACAGCTTGCAAGCACACAAGACAAAATGACTACCTACATCCGTTATCGAGGGGGGAACTGAGGTATTAAATGAAGGGAGGATATTGCTATCATTAACAGATCACTCTTACGTACATTTCCACCTGCACTTGAAGTGCCGTCCCATTTTATTACAACTAAATTCATAGCTGACAAGTCGAGATCAGGGAATCACATCAGTAGAATGGCTTTGATACATATGATTGTTCAACAGTAAGTTTTAAAACAAACAGTGCTCTGGAGCAGGAAGAGTCCACGAGCGGTTACAGGCGAGGCTGCAACTCTAGGAAGGATTTCAGCCGTAACATGGAGGCGAGGCGAGGCGAGAGGGGGTGAGGAGGAGTGAGAGGGAGAAAATGAGGAGTTCTTCAGTGTACAAGTTGTTTAAAGTAGGTATTTGTGTCCGGTGTCCTCGTCCAGCGTGAGGTCCACCACTTCAGGAGGGGACACCCAGTTGGGCTGAGGGGAAACAGTAGTCCAGAGCTGTGGCTGATTTGTGCTGTTTAACTGCTCCACTGAGTTCTCCTTCCAGGTGGACAAACTCTTTATCACACCTCCACATGGATGGGCACATCTGGATTTAGAAAATAAAAAAAAGTTGAATTCATTTGCACAATCAATTTATCATAATATCTGAAATAATCAAAACTTCTACAGATAAAGTTTCCCCCGACTGTCTTTACCGTGCTTTCTCTTGCACTCCGACTATTTCCACCTCACTGTCTGAGGAAGCAATGTTAATCTGGCCCTTGTGTTGAGAACTCTCCTTGTGCGACAGCTCTGCCTCCACGTGGCCTGAAACAAATAAAAGAGGAACACAGTCACACATTGTATGGAGGGCCGGAGCATTAGTGAGCTTCAGGCCTTGCTGACATATAAAGACTGCAGCTGCTTTGACACAGACAGGAACAAAACAATGATGAATCTGACACTTGTGTTTGAAAAGCTGACTGGATAGCATGGAGTGACACGTTGGGACAAAACAGAAATTGAAGACTTTATATTCATGTTTTGACAATGCCAGCTAGTCCCTCATAGAAAAAGGTCAATTCTTTTGTCTTGAAGCAAGGCAGCGAGACTTTTTTATAGCACCAAATGCAAGCCAGTGGAGTGTGGGATGAAGGCAGAAGTACTTCAAAGGCTTCTTGCTGAGATTAATAAAACCGTTTCCCCCACATAGCACGCTGCTTATTGATGACACCCATGCCTCTAAATGTCCTGTCTTCACTAAGAGGAGTGGAAAGTATCAGTTTTGGATATACCGGGTTTGTAACTGACCTGAGATAGAGCTCAGAGCTCTTATACACCCAGAGTGAGCTGCCATATCCTGGCCTCTGTGTGTTTTTAGCTCATGCTTTATCACCGTGGGCCGGACTGTCTCCACACTCATACTCTCCTGGTTAGAATCAGTGTCTGAAATATCATAGTGACCCACTACTGGAGGCCCGTCTGCAGAAAACAAAGAAAACACTTCATTATTCAAATCATGCCTGAGAATAGTGGGACTCTGTTTGGAACAGAGACTGGACACTGCATCCACAGTCCTGCTAGCTGCAGCGTCTACAAGAAAAACAAGGAAACACACCCTGTTTTCCCCAGTTGCAAAGGCTTAAAACATTTTGGCTAATTCGATTTGATGATACTAGTCCTGCTGTAGACCATGAACAATTACAGGAACCTCCCTCCTTCTGTGAATAAAGTTATCACTTTTTAAAGGCTTTTATATTCTAAAGCGTGGTTGTGTTTGCAATGTATTAATAAACCGTGTGCAAAAGCCATTTTTTCTCTCCATTTATTGCTTTTAAAATAACAGCCATTCACATAAAAACTACACTAGAATACAGTCATTACAAAAACACTTCAAAATAATCTTACTCGGTGAATGAAATGCAGTGGGATAATAAAAAGCCAAAACAACACAACAAGAACCCTGTGGAAGAGCGGGAACGTGTATCTTGGTTCTACCTTGTAAAGAGGAGTCCCTAGCAGAGACGCGCACACTCTGCTATCCAGACATGTCTGTGGGGGTGTGTGTGAGGGGGTTCGTCTGGACAGCATGTACTATGAGAGAACACTGCCTATGAATAGCTGATTGGTCAGAAATGGGCAGGTACCAGGGTTACCACAGAAACCGAGCACTTGCTAATGTAAAGGCCATGTAGTAAAGAAAGAAACAAGGACTCATGTAAACCAGGATAGTCTCTTTGGTAAACAATGGACTGTCCTTAGTTGTTTTTAATGCACACGGTTTGTGATTGTATGCACAAGGCTCCCTTTACTGTGTTGACAAAACCGTTGATTTAAAGGTAATTTCAGTTTTAAACAAATACAGGACAGCAGTCGTTGGATCCATTTAAACCCAAAATGGCAACGTAATTATGCAACATGAAATAAAAAAAAAAAACACCAATATTCACACCATTTGAAACAAAACAAAAACAAAAAAAACATTAGGCCAAGAGGAAACAACTAAATAGATAAAATGTTCTGTCAGTCACCGTTAATCAGCATAAGCAAAGCTATACCTTGCACTCATGCTGCTGATGAGAACTTATTTGGCCTTGCACATTCTATATACTAATATAATCACATGCAAACAGGTGGGGAGACGAAGCTTTCAGCTTTAGGTTTTGTAAAACTGACAGTCATAGGGCTACATATACACATACAGAAAATGTCACACTTTTTTTTAACATCCTAACTATAAATATGATTAGGCCAAAGATTCCTTCATCGATGTCTTTGATGGTTAGATAGTGTCAGTAGTGTTAAGGACCGTGACACTATAGTCATCTACATCATAAAAATAGTTTGAGGAGACGGGGGTTGAGGAGGAATGTTTCCACCTCAAAAGACCACAGGATCTGAACCAGAGAAGGCCACTTGATCACCCAGATCAGTCACTTTTTAGGAAGTCAGTAAACATTGCCATGCACCGTACTGCAGCTGCATTGCTGCTGTGTAATTATTATTATATGATGCCTGGGTTTTCAGTTTAAAGTCAAGCTGCGAAAACACGCAGTGCCTTGTGGAGAGACACAGGCCAAGCTGGCAGACCAGTGCAAATAAAAAATTAACTAGGCGAATATTATATGAGTACAGATTTGAGGCTCTTGATCTGCAGCTAATAGCCACAACAAAAAGGAACCCATGCCTTGTCTGATGTCCATAATCTATACACAGGCTACTAAAAATAAAAATTAGGATTCATCTCTCCCTCACTAGTTTCTTGTTACTGCACGAAGGCAGCGATAGCAGCAAATGTAACAGACAGGCAAACGTTAAAAAATGTAAACATCTAATCTAATTGCGTAATATGATTTTAAAAAGCAAGGGATTGTGTGGGTTAGTATAGTGGGTTTATATTTGTAGGTAAATCTATTTTTTTTTTTTTAATATGTCTTGATGTTAGTAAAGCTATGCCACCAAAATCAAGTTGTCACAAGAGTTTTAAAAGTCCTGAACCACTTACAAGCAAAGTGCAAACATAGTTCAGGAGAAAGGAGGGCGGTGTATAGTGTTGAACCTGATTCCTAAAGAAATAGTACTATGATGCTCTATCTATCATTCCCAGCACGAATTCAGGATGACAAGGCACATGCTATTATGCAGCAGCACCCCGCCTAGCACTGTAATGATGGCTGCCCAGCCACTGTAATGCACATTCTGTATGAATGACAAAATCAGCTATTGGTTATGCTTGTGTGTATGTGTGTGTACAGCTGTGAAACAAAACAAAAAAAAAACAAACAAGCCATACAATAAGCAATACAATAAGAGCCCTGACTCAACAGTCTATTGAGATATGCTCCATGTCCGTGTCACAGATGCTGCAGAAATCAAACAGGTGAGTTGAATTATTCAGAATGTCAAATCTCACAGTGATTCAGTGCCAGCAGATGCACTAGGCCTCGGGTCCGCACAGAGTCAAGTTCCAATTGACCAGCTCAGGCCCAGCTGCTGTTGATGGTTTATCCGTTTAAGTGACCTTGCATCGTTTTACCTATTAATACCCACTGCCATGCTTTCTGCATCAACTAGTTCTACACTTGGTAAGATCAAAGTATGAAACTGCGAGGAGTGAAGTAGAAGTGAAATCTAAACATTCAAGAGACCAGGGTCTGGAACACCTAGATTTCCATTCTGAGTGACCACTTCAGGTAGGATGTTGTTGTTTATAGGGGTAGGGGTGAGACTGTTGTTCTCTCGTGCCAACATGTAGGCAGCCATAGTCTCTGCAGACTCTGACGATGGCAAAAAGGAACTGGGCGGGGATGGGCGTGCCCCCTGCTGCTGCCCCTCTAGGGCATCACTTGAGCGTTTGGACGAGTCGTTGTCCGAGTCGAGGTGTGCGAGCTTTTCCATCCAGATGCGGAAGCGCTCCTCAGTCTGGCGCTGCATCACAGCGAAACGCGTCATGGCCTCCTCCAGAACGCTGCCGATGCCGTTCCTGTCCCACGAACTGGTGTCCAGCAGCCCATGAATCTGGGCGCCCACTCTGGATCTCTCCGATGCACGTCTGAAGCCAGCTTTAAAGACATTGAGGCCAAGCCATAAGAAAATACAGTAGCACTTTCATGCTTCGGAGGTGGACTTTTGTATTAAAAAGAGAAAATGACAGTTTGTTTTTGGTTACGTGCAGATCGACTCTTTCATGCTGATGGACTACATCATGCAGTTGAAGCACTCAAATCTGTGTGCGGGATGTAAAAGATGGTTGAAAGCATTTCATGTACTACAGAAGATAACTGGATGTCTTGGGCGACTGATTTAGTGGCTGTGGTTTGGATAATGTGTTAACTGGTGAGACTTTGGAGTAAACACACCCATTTAAGGCAAATGAAGTACAAACCTATGATGCAAGAGCGACAGATATGTTTAACTGATAATATTTGAATTATCTTTATAAGTATGTGGTAGGGTTAGTATGAGCCAAAATAGGCATCTTATATAATACCTCTATAGTGCTCCTGAACAAGACTAGATAAACTAGTTCCACTCTGTAAATACAATAAAAAGTGACATACAAAATAATTGAAATTAAACAAAAGCCTTGACACACCACAAGCTAAGTTCTGAATTTATTGGAAAAGAAAAACACCTACCAGAACCAACCAAACAGGTTATATTCTAAGAAATGTAATCACAGTGAAAAGATCAGCCTAAAGTAAACAAAGAGACTTCTCTTCCAATAGCAGTGGGCCTGTAAATACCACCCTGATAGTAGCTACTTAAACAAAACTCAACTCACCCAAGAGATTTCTACAAACATCAGAAAACATCAGGTTAACTTCGAGCACAAACATAGGGTCGATGTGCGAGCAGACAATACTGTCAGTGTTTATTTTTATTATTAGACACTTCTGTGCCTGAGTTTAGTTTACAGCACAGACATGATATGCATTCATATTTTCTAGTCAGATGACACAAGAGCTATCCAACTCTGTCAATGTGCTACAGAGCCAATTATAGAGAAGAGAACCACCTGTTTGCAGTTCTACAAAGCTTTGTTACCTCTTGTGTAGGCAGGGTGAAGTGTATGATAGACCAAGGGTTAAAGAATATTCTGTCCGCAGGACAGAAAAGCAGGATATACGAAATACCTAGTAGTCTTCAGCGGAAAGACATTTTAACTAAACCCCCCTAAATTGAAAAGATGATCTACTAAACTGACTTTTAAGCATTCTAATAAAATGGCAAATTAAGACTATACAAGACTATATTTCTACCACCATCCCAAGGCTGAAGAGTAGCTGCAGCAGTCTAACACAGTGAGATCATACACCATTGTCTATTCACAGCAAAGGCTGAGGATATAAATGGCTCACTTGTTGAATTGCAGAACTCACAATGTAGGTTAGATTAACACAACTCTGTTTATATCATTCCATGAGTTGAAGAATGTTCACTAGACTTCCACAGCATGCAAACGGTGAGACAAAGTACCAAGTACAAAACATATATTACTACAAGTGACTGGGCGTAGACCCTTCTAAACAGAGAATCTAAATATCTAAAGACAGGATGAATGAAGACAAATGATGAGTGAGGAAATAACTAAAAAAAATGATGTGACTGAGAAGAACGAACAAAGCAGTGTTTGTATTGATCTGATGTTACAAAGGCTTTGTATTGCCGAATGACATGTTCTCACTATATGTAGCAAGTGTACAATTTAATTTGGGTTGAAAATTTAAAGTTTACGCAGCCGGCTTCTTATTGTTAAGTGTTCAACTCTTCATTGTCGTACACTGTTGGCCTATGAGTCCATCTATTACTATGTGATAGAGTGTTTTACATGGGATTTCTAAGTGGCTGATACCCTGGACTGTGGTAGTAGTACTGTGCCATAAGCATGTGTTGTGAACAATGGATTTTACCTGGAATATCTGTCTTGATTGTCTTGCTGCCTCCCGAAGTGTCATCATCGTCATCCTCAGAGGAGCTGGTGCTGGAGTCACATGTGAGCTCGCTGTCACTTGTACTGCTGTCCTGCAGCAGGTTATATTTCTTCCGTGCCGCTGCCTCTCGTTTTTGCCTCAGCAAACGCATGCGCTCCTTGTGTTTCTGGCTTCGGTGACCTTTCACTTTTGCCAGTTTTCCATTGGTTTGTTTTTCCTGCCCTCCTGCTGCTACCATGGTGGGCTGGCAGCGGTTTTTCTTTGCAGCCATTGCATTGGGAGGCATCTCGCTCTCCGAACGTGAACGCCGAGACTTCCTCCCCCCGGCTGCCGTGGCAGACGTTTGCTTTCCTGCTGCCTGGCCAGGATCATTTGTAGCTTCCATATTGCCATCTTCCTCTTCTCCTGCGGCAGGAGCAGCGCCTTCTTCCCCTGAGGAGAGTGTGTCTGAGTCAGCAAGGTGGCCACTGGATGAAGGGGAAAGCATGCAGGGGTTTGAGGAGTCACTCTCATAGATATGACGTGAGACAGGTTTGTCACTTCCTGTTGAGGCATGCTGGGACTCTGGGGAGTCTCTGCGGAGCTCCTTCATCAGGCATGGCATGGAGAGGAGACTCTGCTCACCCTCTGTATGCAAGGGGCTCTCTTCTTCCTTTTCCCTCGGTGGTGAGCTGGTACTTGTGGTGGTCTCTGTTTTGAAGTGCTCATCCTGCTCTCCCTGAACAGAAGTTGTGGCCGATTGTGCTTCATCAAGGCACTCTGAGGGGCACTCAGCGTCCACAAATTCCTCTGCCTTCTCTGAATCAGCCATCTTCATGCTAGTTGAGCCCAGAGCCCAGTGGTCCAGCAAACATGGACCAATGTGCCTGGACAGGAGCTCACCTGCAGGAAGAAAAACATAATGTCACTAAAGCCAATTCACAGTCTGCATCTGTGCAAAATGCTGGGTGTCATACTGAGTGCTCAGAGAGCAAGGGACATAGTATCTATATGTTTTCACAAGGCACACTTTCAGTACAGTAAGCATTGAGCATAAAATGCACTGCCACTCTCGTTTTCTGCTTTCTACAAGTATTTGTAGATTAAAGTACGTGTATAATAGATCTAATACTCAAAGGGAATATTAAATATAGTGGTCATTCAGAATTATTATTATTGGAGTCACACGGGCCCCAAAATATTTATTTTAAACCTGTAAATCTTTGATTCAACTACATATATAAATTAGAGCAATTTCCTCCTTTCTTACCATTTCAAGCACATAAGAAATAATATCGTGCATTTTATACTAGGTTAAAATGTTGCATGACCACTGACTTCACATACCGAAAACAACAAATAATTGCAATTTATGCACCATTTTAGCCATAATATCCAAAGAGCGGTGTTGTTGGTGGGCAAGTAACTAACGTAATGTTGGCTGGATCTTAGGAGCAATGACTGTTACTTTTACTTTTTGCTGCCTTTTCCCCCCACTTTTCCGTCTCTTACAGCAAGAGAGCGAACTGGTGAATGCATGTTAAACCTCTTCAGTCACATTAAACTCCGTGTGTCTATTACGAGACATTTATTTGTGCCTGGCTGAATGACTTTAGTTAGTTATGTCTGTGGCTAGCTGATGCTAACACAGGCTTGGCATCCAGACACTACTTTTAGCTGCGTAGTGAAGCTAACCTCGATCATAACCTCACACACATACACACACAACACAAACTTGGCGAGAACAGGTCGTGGAAAAAAATATTC
The DNA here is from genome assembly GCF_914725855.1 of Thunnus albacares. Lineage (NCBI taxonomy): Eukaryota > Metazoa > Chordata > Actinopteri > Scombriformes > Scombridae > Thunnus > Thunnus albacares. Next base: position 10,864,312 of record NC_058123.1, read on the forward strand.
AGATTGCAGGACAGCTGCCTTGCAAGATCCTAAAAATGGAAGCAGTATGTAGCCACCCAGAGGCGAAACAGGCAGGATCATGTCAGCAGCTATGAGCTAACTTAGCATTTTAAATCGGCTGCGCTAGTTGCAACTTACCGCGGCGTTAGTTTTATTCTTCTTTTCCCAGTGTCAGACTTTTCAACATCTTCGGTAATTTGTTACCTCTCTAATTTATGCAGCATAAATAATGCAATGCTAAATATACTTTACTTCTTTACAACTTGGAAGAATTTGTTTTTGGCGCAGTGCGCTCGCACCTTCGCGAGCTCTGTTAGCCTTTAGCAGTTAGCTGTGTGTTTATTTTAAAATGTCTCCATCAGCCGTCCGTCGGTCACAAAGCTACGTGCGTCACTTCCGGCCTTTTTTGATGACCGAGCGCCCCTGCTGGTCGGTCATGAATACTACAGGACGAGAAAATACTGCAGGGCAACCAGGGATGTTTACACATTCAACGGCCACTTCATTAGGTACACCTATGCAACCCAATGCAATCCAGTACAGTAGTTCTACCATAAATTGTACATTTACGAAGCTTATACATATATATACATATACGTATGTACTTTTTAAGTTTTTGTTGATGTTGTCAGAAAGGTGATAATTCTACTTTATGTTTATTATTGAGGTCGTAGTGGATGGTGGCGGTGTACTGGAGGGCATTATATTGAAAAGTGATACTAATATTTTGTCCCCCTCATGTCGGTTAATAGATTGGACAAAATATTAGGAACAGCATTCAATATAATGCCCTCCAATACACCACCAGCCACTACAACCTCAATTATAACAAGTACAGTACTATGTGAAGTTTTATAATACCGTACTTGCGCTTCACTATTCCCTATTTCAGAGGGAAATATCACATTTTTGCTCCACTAACACTACATTTATTTGAAAACTATGGTTACTATTCTGTTGATTAGGACTTCACAATGTACAATTTCATTTAGCAGACACTTTTATCCAAAGCGACGTACATCTGAAAGCTGATACAACACTTGAACACAAATGAGCATATAAAATACAATGGATTGTTATGCACTGAATTAAGTACCCAACAGTGTGTAAATAGTTCAAATGAGCTCAAACTCGACCAGTTACAACATGTAAATACGGTTTAATATTACATCAGTAATAATACTCCACTAATATACAATAACATTGACAGGAGACATTTTTCTGACATAATAGCCACTTTTACTGTTGATACTTAAAGTATATTTTTCTGTGCATACTTCTGTTCTCTTAAGTTTCAAATGCAGGACCTTTACTTGCCACTGTGTATTTTTACATTATTGTTACTTAAAGTTCCCTCCAGACATGTATTAAGACATAAATATACTCTATTTGGAACCATAATGTGTGTCTGATGTGGTTTTTTCCACAAAAAAAGTGTAATTACCTCTTTAAAATCCTTAAAATGGCATCTACTCCTTCTCCCTCATTAAAAATTCCAGAATCTATAAATATGTAAATATATTTCATCTCAGACTGAAAGACACAAAATGTTCCCTTACGTCACTGTAAAGTCTATTCTCAGTGTACGTGCACTGCAGGCTTCAAGTTTCCACATCGCACACTCTGATTTTCAATAAGCACAGAGAAACTTTCCACTTTCAGCAGATGAATGTGAAAACATCCTTTCAGTATCAGACTTTGAACATACATCATTCTGCACGGTGAAGCTCAAACATCCAACTGAAGGAACAAGAGGGAAAAACACATTTCTGAGTAAAAGTAAGAGTCAAACTTTTTAAATGTAAAACTAGCTTTACTTAATTTTACTTAAGTAACAGTAAGTATGCTACTAGCCCTGTTATGGTCAGATTAACCTGCTGGAGGGCCTGGGGTAAAATTGAGTAGCAGGGCCCCTATTAACCCCTTCTTCTCACTAAGTGTCAGACATGTGTGGCAATTATTAAATTCAACATTAATGTAGCAAAAGACAACATATAAGCACAGTATGAGCTGAAATATTGACACAGCGTCCCTGTTCAAGATAAGGCCTCAGGTGATAAACCAGAACCCTCCCTAAGGCCCCTATCATGTCTGTTGATATTGAATTTAAAACGTGCAATTAATGAAATTCAAGTTGTTTGCGTCACTTATTTAGCTATGGAGATGTAGGGTTGGATGAGTGGGTGTTTATAGGCTTAAAATGTCCGAAGAAATGTCTTACAACAATATGTTGGATACAAATATTAATTTAAAAAAAGTGTATAAATATCTCTCCTTAAATTTAATGAATAAGGAGACCATGAAATAAACACATAAGAAATAATTGTTTAATAATTTTAACAAGTGGATTATAATTATTTCACAATTACCTGATTTACTTAAAACGTATAAAATAGTTAGAATTAAGTCTTAAAATAAGAAAAATATATGTATTTATTTTAGTTGTATCTATATGTGTTTTTTATGTTTCATTATTGAATATCTGTTGATGTATTTAATCACTTATTTAGTTATTTATTGCAGTGTATATTGAAATAAAAGACATTATAGTTTTATCATGTTTTTTTTCTATCCAAACTTTATTAACGAAATCGCATATAACAAAACAACATAACCAGAGAACAAAACATGAATAACAGATTAATAATACGAAAATAGAACGAGCATAAACGTATGAATAGTAAAACATAGATTTTAATGACATAACATAACATAATATTTAGAAAATAGAATAAAAGAAAAGAAAAAAAGGCGTAGTTGTCTCCGTTGAAGCACTTCCGGGTCAGTGTGACCTTTCTTCAGCTCTGCCGCTGCCTCCGCCATCCTTCTCTCTCCGCTCCGGGAGCAGGACAGACCCCGTAGGACACCGACATGCTGTCAGTACGCGTTGCAGCGGCCCTAGCCCGCACTCTGCCTCGACGGGCTGGATATGTAAGCAAAGCTGACTTGTTAGACTTTCGATTTTTTGATAATTTTGCTCAGAAAATGTGTCTTTTATTGACCTGAAAAACCGCGGCGGAGTTGTGCATGCGCACGTCTTTTAGCAGCGGAGGACACCGGGCCCTTCACTAAGCTAGTTCTCCCTCTGTTGTAGCAGACAGACAGCAACAAACCACCTTCAGGATTGCGCAGTACACTATTTAAGTGATTAGCTGTATGTGTTATGTTGTTAAAACACTGTCATTGGATATGAACACGCTAAAATGCAGAAATGACCAATGTAATTTGGCATTGAAGGTCATGTTTGTGTCACTCCGCATGCTGACTTGTCACTGAAATTGCATTTGTGTGGCTAAACTTGGCGTAGTTATTCATGCATATGGGGAGGAATTAGGCTTTCTTTTTCTTTTCAAATAAGGTTACTGTTCTGTCTAGTAAATGTCATTGGTGAGTGTCCTGTGACTCTGCAGACTGCATGACCTGAGGCCTTTCTCAAATGTTGTCATATTTGGGAAGAAGTCTCAAGTCATGTTGCAGAAATATGGATGTCCTAACACAAATTTCAGGGGCTAATGGTAATTATTAATGTCATGTGCTGGAAACTAGGGCTGCAACTAATGATTATTTTCATTATAAATTTGATCAGTTGATTGTTTTCTCAATTAATCGAATAGTTATTTGGTTCATAAAATGTGAGAAAACTGTGAAAAATGTAGATCTGTTTCCCAAAGCCTAAGAAGAAATCCTTAAATGTCCTCTTCAGTCCTGTCCAGTAGTCCGCAACCAAAAGATATTCAGTTAACTGCCATAGAAGACTAATGAAACCATAAAACCATTTTAGAAACTCGAACCAGAGAATCAATTATCTAAAATGCTAATCTTTGCAGCTCTAGTGGAAGCTCATATCTACTCTATTAATGGGTTAGCTGCAGTTTTTATCTCTCTCATGTATCACCATTACATTTTAAGTCTCAGAAGTTAACAGGTTCTCTGAAAAAAAAAAAAAAGATACAGCAATATCTGAAAGCCCCTGAAGGTCATTTAACAACATCAGCTGCTGTGCTGAAGGTATTTAGAAAATCCACAAAACTCATATAACAATCTGGAAGAAGAAATATTTTGTTTGCTGCAGAAGGAAAAATAATTATCACCAATTTATCCTCTTCCAGGTAGCCAAAAATGGCCAGAAAATGCATTATTTTGTCTAAAAATATAAAATAACAACAAAGATGACAAATATATAATTATAGAATTTTTGAATTTTGGTTCATGTTGTACAAATTAAGTAAAGACATATATCATTACTTAATTTTTTTCTGTTTTTTTGTTTTGAATAGGTAACGGCTTGGGAAACAGGCTAAAAATATTTCTCTTGTGCAGCAAACAATATTTTTTAATCTGTATTATAAAAAAAGACTTTGAGGAATTTGGAAATATCTGAAGATCGACTGAAGCAAATGATTTTCTGAATTTTTCAAACTTCACTGGGTATTTATTTTTAAAAGAAGTGGATGATATCTCTGTGTAATGGAAATACATGAGAGGCACAAACTGGGGCTGTAATTGGCGTTGCCTTTTAAGTACTTTGACAGTCACCTGTTAAGCCAATAACAAATATTTATTTTGTTGTATTTTCATCTAATTGCTGTATTTGGAGTATTTTCACTATCATAAGTGTTGACATGATGTTAGACACGTTACAGGTAGCTGGGAAAACTCACTCAACTGAAATTAGAACTAGAAAAATATTAGAATTTTTATTATTTATTATTTATTGTATTCAATATTATTCATTATCATTTATTATTTAGTAATCATTCTAATATTAACAGGCAACTATTAATATTAGAAACATTTGGAAAAATATTTTATCAGTAAAAATACAATTCAACAGCACCACAAACTACAGCCTCAAAACGACCATGAAGTTGAATTAACACCTTTCTCAAACAGTTTCCACTCAAACTGAACATCATAATCTTCATGAAGGCAGGATTTATTGTGTAAGAGATTGCATTAGTTTTAACGTAATTTTAACACCTAATAATTGTAGCTACTGAGTATATTTTTGATTCAGCTGATTTTTTTTTTTTTTAAGTGAGTTTAAGTGTTTGAATCAAAAAGGCTACTCTTACTTGTACTGGATAAAACTGATTTTTTTTTTTACTCCTTATTGTCTTAAAGGTATCCAAGAATGTTGCTGCAGCATGTGTAGCAGCCAAGAACCTACACACCACCCGTCCATGGCTGCAGAAAACTGGTCAGTGTTTTGGAAAACTTTTATTGGCCAATTAGGAAATAAATTCACAAAGTTTTTTTTTTTAATTCATGGAGATTACTTAATAAACCCTTTTTATATACATTAAAGGCACCGCCGAGGTGTCTTCCATTCTGGAGGAGAAGATCATGGGAGCTGACACCAGTGCTGACTTGGAAGAGACTGGTCGTGTGCTGTCCATCGGTGATGGTATTGCCAGAGTGTACGGTCTCAGGAACGTGCAGGCTGAGGAGATGGTGGAGTTCTCCTCTGGTCTCAAGGTGAGGCTGATGATGTAACACTTAGATCCTGGTCTTTTCCTCAATGTATTGATGCTGCAGCTTGGATATTAAGAGAGGTATTATTAAGTGTTATTGTGTAGTGCCTGTGTGTGAATACACTGTATAAAGAAGTGTTGCTAGAACAGAGGATTCTACAAATTTTTGGTACATGTATCTAGAATTACAGCACAGTTAATGGCACAGTAACATTACACTGTAAACTAGAGGGAAAAGATGTGCTAACTGTTGTTTCTACTTTTCTCCAGGGTATGTCTCTGAACTTGGAGCCCGACAATGTCGGTGTCGTGGTGTTCGGTAACGACAAGCTGATCAAGGAGGGCGACATTGTCAAGAGAACAGGTGCCATTGTAGATGTGCCTGTTGGCGAAGAGCTCCTGGGCCGCGTTGTCGATGCTCTGGGAAATGCCATCGATGGAAAGGTAAATAATAATGAGGATAGGAATAAGAATAACATTTATTTATATAACACAACCCACGCATAAAATGCAACACAAAGTGCCTTACATAAAAGCGACTAATCATGACATTTACAATAAAACAAAAGGTATGAGGTTAAAATTTAAAAGATTAGATAATATAATTGCTAGGTAAAACCACTTAAGGAGAAAGCAGTGTTAAAAAGATGAGTCTTAAGATTTTGTTTTGAAGTGTTTAGGTAATCCCTCAGTCAGATAGTGGTTTAGAGGCACAACAAACAAAAGCTGTGCATTTTAGTTCCAGCCTCAGGAACAATCAACAGGCTTGAGCCAGAGGATCTAAGGGATCTAGCACACACATATTAACTCTACCACAGGGATAAGATGGGGGTAAAGCCGTTCAATTATTTAAAAACCAATAAAATAATCTTAAAATTGATTCTGTGGCAGACAGGTACATAGACTAGGCAAAGATGTTAAAATAACATGTCCGGTCTTTGTCACAGTTCAAATGCACAGTATGAGCTGTAACTCATCGACAGCTTTCTTAGACACACCAGACAGATTACTGTAATCCCACTTGATAGAGAGAAAAGCATGTATTGACCTTTCTGTGTCTGCCTGGGAGAGAAATGGTCTGCCTCTAGCCTTAATTCTTAAATGATAAAAGGACACTGTAGTCACGTTCCACAGTCCAATGTGACACATCAAGTTTAGGTCAGGGTCAATGATGACACCGAGGTTTTTGAGCTGTTCTATGGTGGTCAGTGCAAATGACTTTAGTTTCTGTCTCTTTTGCTCGAGTAACTTATCTCAGTTTTATCGTGATTCAGCTGTAAGAAGTTCTGAGTCATCCAGGCCTTTTTAAAGAAGTTTTTTTTTTTGTTTTTTTGCCTAATATGAGAAATAAATTGATAGCACACCTGATCTCTTTGGTCTTCCACTTTTTTTTCCCACAGGGCCCCCTTGGCGCCAGCACCCGCAGGCGTGTGGGTCTGAAAGCCCCTGGTATCATCCCTCGTATCTCTGTGAGGGAGCCCATGCAGACTGGCATCAAAGCCGTGGACAGTTTAGTGCCCATCGGTCGTGGACAGCGTGAGCTCATCATCGGAGACAGGCAGACCGGGTAAGAGGATTCTGCTCAAAGTGAATACTTGAACACTGCAGCATTTGATGCTATTTCTATTTCCACTAAAATTCTGTTACATCAGTTGAAGTGCTGGTGCTGATAAGGGACAAATAATCAATATTGCAATATATCAATATAAAGCCTGTAAAAATATGTTATAACAGTCAGCCTTTTGTCACTTGGCTGTTTTTTTACTTTTGAGTACTGACACATGAACAAGCATCAGTGCATGTTAGATAATAAGAATCATATTTCATGCGGTTTGATGCATGTTTCATCCCAGTTGTCTTATAATTCATTCAGCAGAATATCGGGTCCCAACATACAATTTAAAACCATTTATGTACAACATGGAAACAGTTTGTTGCTGTATCTTCTGTACTCAGTCATTAAATTTTGCTTTGCAGCAAAACCGCCATCGCCATCGACACAATCATCAACCAGAAGCGCTTCAACGAGGGAACCGATGAGAAGAAGAAGCTGTATTGCATCTACGTTGCTATCGGTCAGAAGAGATCCACAGTGGCTCAGCTGGTGAAGAGGCTGACTGATGCAGATGCCATGAAGTACACCATCGTGGTGTCTGCCACCGCCTCTGATGCTGCTCCACTGCAGTACCTGGCTCCCTACTCCGGCTGCTCCATGGGAGAGTACTTCAGAGACAACGGCAAGCACGCCCTGATCATTTATGACGATCTGTCCAAGCAGGTGAGTTTTTTATATATATATATATATATATATATATATATATATATATATATATATATATATATATATATATATATATATATATAATTTTTTTAAATGTAATCTGATGTTGGAGGAGATTTCAACACAGGAATAAAACGTTTTAAGAAAGTAGTCTTAGTCTGGAGATAAACTCTACCTCCCTCTTTCTGCAGGCTGTTGCCTACCGTCAGATGTCCCTGCTGCTCCGTCGTCCCCCCGGTCGTGAGGCCTACCCAGGAGACGTCTTCTACCTGCATTCCCGTCTGCTGGAGAGAGCTGCCAAGATGAACGACAACTTTGGCGGTGGCTCCCTCACTGCCCTCCCCGTCATCGAGACACAGGCTGGCGACGTGTCAGCCTACATTCCAACCAATGTCATCTCCATCACAGACGGACAGGTGATTGTGTGACTGGTTGTCTTGTTTCATTCTAAGAGAAATCCCGAACTAGTCACTGAATGCTTTTTTTTTCTCTCTCAGATCTTCTTGGAGACTGAGCTGTTCTACAAGGGTATTCGTCCAGCCATCAACGTCGGTCTGTCTGTGTCCCGTGTCGGATCTGCTGCCCAGACCAGAGCCATGAAGCAGGTTAGTCCTGCTTGTCAGGCTTCAGTGGGACCATCTCACAGCTGTAAATATGATGAGAGTTATCAGTTCTGACATTTTCATTACTGTTAATCTTCAGGTGGCTGGTACCATGAAGCTGGAGCTGGCCCAGTACCGTGAGGTTGCTGCCTTTGCTCAGTTTGGTTCCGACTTGGACGCCGCCACTCAGCAGCTGCTGAACCGTGGTGTTCGTCTGACTGAGCTCCTCAAACAGGGACAGTACTGTAAGTATTCATTTGTGCTGACCACTCTTTCAGTTAATGCATCCATTCTACAGTTTTCTTACCTACAGTGACTGTACGCTCTTCATCTTTCAGCTCCCATGGCTATTGAAGAACAGGTAACAGTCATTTATGCTGGTGTGAGGGGACACCTGGACAAAATGGAGCCAAGCAAGATCACCAAGTTTGAGAAGGCCTTCCTGCAGCACATTCTGAGCCAGCACCAAGACCTGCTGGCAGCTATTAAGTAAGTCAAAGAGCCTCTAGGAAACATGTTTGATTTTTTTGCAAACCAATTTATGTATGTATAAGTTTTGTAACCAATCTCTTCTTCATTGCAGGGCTGATGGCAAAATCTCTGAGGCATCTGATGCTAAGCTCAAGCAAATTGTGTTGACTTTCCTCTCCAGCTTTGAGTAATGTGATGGTTTTCGGTCTGTTTCCATGTTTGCATCGTCGGTTATACTTTCTATGAACTTAAAAAATTCAAGTGGCACTTGATCTTTAATGTACAGATATCTCTCAACAGAGAATAAAATATTCCAGCTAGTTGACTTAGTCGCCTTTTTGTTCATTTGCTCATTATCTGTTTCAACAGAACATATCAACAGAACATATTAGGCAATTTACACATCAACACTAAGCTGTAACAGTCTCCCATCACGAGTTGTTATTCCTACTGATCATCAAGCACAGGAACTATATTTAAACCAGTGCTGATATCTAATACACAGAAACACCTCTGAACTATTTGATTTCTTAAAATCCTGCCCCTTAAAATTGAGAAGCAGATGATGGTTTGCTTCTGTTTTAGTTGCTGTATCATTAGTGCCCTTTTTATGGAAGCAAATTCATCAAAACCAAAAACTATTTTCAGTTGTATACACATGGTCATTGACCGTGAGCAATGGACCATATATATTTAAAGAAACTTGTAAATCATGACCCATTCACTGTCTGAGGTCATTCTTGAACCCTCACAACAACTTGCAAATCAGTTAATTATTTTGTGCTTGTCCAGAAATGGTTGAAATTAACAGACTTGTGAGAAACTTATCTGGGCTTTACAAATTAAATCTCACATGTACGTAAAGGCTATAATACATTCGGGTTAAGATGACAAACCTATGTCATATTCAGCTGATCATATGCAATGATGTGTCGATGGACAGATTATCAAACAATCAAATCATTAAGTCCTTTTTAAAATTTCCAAACTTTAGCTTCTCAAATGTGATGATTTAATGTTTTTATTTGTCATAAATGATAGTTAAGATTATTAATAGTTGGATCTTGGACAGTGGGTAGAACAAAAGATATATATGAAAGGATATCTCCTTTGACTCTGGGGAGTTAGCCGATCACACACCCAGCTGGAGCCCTCGAGTGTTTCCTTTCTCAGTATTGTATTGTGGTTTGGATACAAGTTTACAGTATAGGCTCAGTATCTTCTCTGTTTGTACAGATTAAAACTACAATGCAAACCATAAGTGTCTATGAGCAAAACCAAGACTACAATGACAGGGAGTAACTCACAAAAATCATCTAAAAATGTCATTTAGATGTATTAAACCTTAAAAACCTGTTTGATGCAGGCCTTCATGGCATTTTTTATAAAGAGAAATATTTCCTGAACCTGCAAAATGTGTTGCTGCAATTTTCACTGTCCTGTGAGGCCTTTATGCTCTGTACTGACTGAATCCTGGTTTTCAGGGCGTGCTTGCCGTTTAGTGACTGAATCCTGTCTTAAAATCTAATTAACCTTGTGTGACAATAACTTAATTGATTTCACTGGAAGATAAAAGTAATCAAGAACTTTATTAAATTCTAAATTAGTCTTTATTGGTCAGAGTGAATTGAAACGTTTCAAACAATAGCAGTGAATAACTCAGTGTGAATGTTTATGAAATCCAGAAGTGGCTCAACAGCTCTGGTGTTATGAAGTAATGACTATATTTAACATGAACATATGTGAAGAGTGCACAGTAAATATTTAACAATACTTTAAGTGAAAGGTGCATCGTAAATATTCTTCAATATGAACAAATTCTGTGTCGGAGTGCATTCATCATCAAAACATGTACATTTAAATTAGTGTCAAATCATAGTGATGACTAGTGAGAGAAAACAAATGTGTCTTTCCAAAAACAAAAAACATTTTATTTAAATAGAAATAAATAAATATATAAATAATAAAAAAAATAAATATTAAAACTACTAATAATGCTGACAGCTGGGACATTTTACACCCAGTACTGTTTGGTGTGCATCACAGGTCTGTGGTGTTTATGTTTGGGTACATTATTCTGTTTGACGTAGCAGGGGTCATAATAATCCCACTCCAAAGCAGAAGCCAGCACACCGTTGGACAAACCGTCACTGTCTGCTGACAAAATCCGCAGGGAGACACCTGAAAATAAATCGTGTATATTTTTAAAAAAATTGTTTAAATAAAGCAATAACCGGTACAAATTTGAAACCTCCCTCACCATCCTTCAGTCTGCTTATGATTGAGTTGCCTCTTGTTAGCAATGCAAAACAAGACATTTTTACAAATCACTTTGAATTACAGATTAATTTATGTATTGCAGATGACAAAACATTTCACTAACTGTATAGAAAAAACTTAAAAAGTTATTACATTGCTGTACTCCACTGGATATGTTCTCTTCATTATTCCTGGTTATAATAACACTGAAGACTGTCTTAATATGCAGACTTTTAAATATTTATTTGCCTATAAACCAGCAGATTGAAATGATTCACAGTGATCTCATTCAACATAAAAATATACCAACCAAATCATTCAGATTAGAGCTGCAACTAACAATTATTTTCATTATCAGTTAATCGTTTTGTCTATAAATGTCACATGATTCTGAATGACCCGACCGAGTGTCCACAACTTAAAGATTTTTACTTTTATATCCTCACAACAAACAGCAAATCCTCACATCTAAGAAGTTGGAACCAAGGAATGTTTGACATTTTTAGTTTATAGTTTAGTTTAATTTTCTGACTATCGATTAATCGACTAATTGTTGCAACTGTAATTTAGATATATATGTATTGCATTAAGGGTCTGTAAATAACTGATTGAGCCAAATTTGCAATCAGTTCTCACCCTGTCCTCCACAAACTAATGCATTTCTTATAACTTCTTTGCATACTTATAACTTGTTTCTGCAAGATTTAATTCAGAAATCAAGATAATTTATATTTCTCAGTGGTGAAATTCTGTGTGAGCTTTCAAGGTAAAACAAACACTCTCTCCTGTCACCCTTTTTCTCAAAATTAAAGCATTTCTCCAAGCAAGACAATGATGTTTGAGGTGATAGACGTTTACAGTCAACATCAGTTCTTAATGACAGTCATATTAATCACAGCGGAGCTGAAGGAGTCTGAAACGTACCTGCACTTGCACCGAAGTCGCTGTCCAGTCCAGGACCTACTGCAGATGTGTTCAGGCAGGACACCTCTGAAGGTGGGTTGGTGTACTCGCATGCCATGTCTATTTTGTCAAACACATGCACCGCAGCGCCCGGGTTCACATCTGTCAGCATCTGGTAGGTACTGCTCCGACGAATATGACCCACATGTTCTGTCTCCTGCTGTGAGTGAAGGATAAAATACAGACCTCACATTAAAAACAAGTTGATTTCAGTCTGACAGTTTTGTTGCTCACTAATCCTTATTACTGATTAATATAACATCATATTGAATGGTGGGACAAGAGCAGGCATGTAATAAAAGCTTTTACATTTGCTGCTCTGTGTTTTCTAGCGTTTCCTGCAAACATCCTTCAGTGTACAGGATGTGGGTTTTATTTTTCCCTTTTGTTTCGATATAATCCACACAAGAATACAAGGTGATTAGTATAAGCATTGGCAGCTACCACACCAGAACAGATACCACCTAAGGAAACACAACATTAGAGAAGCTCATTAAACAAACTGACTGACATGTAATCTCTGAAAACAGTAAGAAGAGCCTCTACACCAAAGATCAGAGGGTTATAGGGATAAATGTCACATGAATATATTGTGCAAGGGTGTCAAATATATGAAAATGATGCTTAATTGGGACCTTTACACATCAAGCAAGGTGTAACTGACTTGAATCAAAATCAGATAACGCTTTATTTTACACATCCTTTCATTCTATAGTAATTTCCTGAGTAATTTGCAGGTATTTAACAGACATTTTACAGAGAGGCTGCTGCAATTTGGTACAAAATATAAGAAAAAACAGAAAAAAGTGTGAAATAGGTTTAGTTAGTAAGTGCTGATTCATTCTTAATAAATTCTTCATAAATTAGACCTTTATGAATTATTTAACTGGCAGGAAATACTTTGTTTTCATTGTGTAGTTTTATATGTCAAACTAAATATTAGTAATATTATGTACTACCAAACTACATAACCCCTTTTAAAGATATGTCCTAAGAATAAACAGTTACACAGCAGCTACTTTTAGGAAATTACTGAAAAAACCTAATATGCAAATATATATTTACAGTTAAAGAATTGTCAAGAGTCTGAACCCAAATATATTGAAAGGGTACTCACCAAGTAAACCAACTTAACACTTTTTTTCTGTTTTTTCCTTTGTACCAAATTGCACCACACTTTTAGGAAAATGTCCTAAAAATTGACCATTAAATACCAGCAAATTGCTCGATTCAATTACTCAAATACAATTTTCAGGAAATTTGTATAGAATTAAGGGACGTGTAAAACAACAATATGATGAAATATTTCTATATTGTGTTGACAAACTTATAGTAACTAACTTTTGATTAATTGTTTTGTGTATAAAATGTCAGAAAATATTGAAATTCTTTCTTAGAGTCTTCATGTCTTGTTTTATCCGATCAACAGTCCAAATATCTGAATATTCAGTTTACAGTCTTGTTTGACACAGATCCTCTGCAACCAGCAAATTATTAATTTTTTTTGAGTCTTTGCTTTAAAAAATTGCTAGTGATTAATTTTATGTCCATTGATTAATTGATTAATCGACAAATCATTGCAGGGCTACAAATTTGTACATATAAATACAGGTCAAGCAGTGAGTGAGAATCAAAGTGTATATTCTTGTTTCAGTATGTAAAAATATCATTTTAAACATCTTTAAACACAAAACATCAGGTTCACTGAAGTCTGAGTACATTTTCTGTATTTGCATCACTACCCTAAGCATTGTCAAAGTATGTATATATTTTGGACCATAGGGGAGCATTACATGTCTTTTTAGACCGTTTCCTACAAGTTTTTGAATAACTGCCCACCAATTAAAGCCTTTACTACTTTACTTTACTACAAACTTCTAAATGTCCCTTTACTCATTTGTCCCCTTCCTGGATATTTTAGTTACTGAATAAATTAATGAGCCCTGCACAGGACCACTCACCGTGGGAGAGTTGGGCGGAACAAGGTTCACTCTGGTTTCAGCCTCTGAGTCACTGGACTGCGGTAAGACTGGTGCGCTCTTACACCAGTCCGCTCTGCTGATGCTGCATCTCCGTGACCCGGAGGGCAGGTCGAGTCTTGGGGTGAAACCAGCCGCGGAGGAAGTGGCCCGGATGGTGCTCGGCGCCCTCAGAGACCCTGAGCCAGTGGCACCATCTGGCCTCAAGAGCCGGATCCTGTGATCCATCCCGGCCCTCTCCCTGGATGAAGCTCTGGAAGAGGTGACAGGATGGGGCAGGACGGGGTCCGATAGAGACATGTAAGCTCTCCTCCCGTCCTGCAACGGGGGGAAGGCCACATCGGACACTCTTCTGACTCTCTGCAAGGTGGACTGCAGAAGCATCTCCTCTGTGTCCTCTCGCTTCTGTCTGCTGTTCTTCTTTGACAGGATCAGTAACTTGTAACCCAGAAACAGGCAGTTCAGCAGAAGCAGAATAACCACGCAGGGTATGAGCAAAAGCACCACTAAAGTCAGGTTTGTCACAGGGTAACCTTCAGTCAGATGTGATGGCGTGGTCTGACCTACTTGCGACATTTCATCCCAGAAGATATAAAGGGGGAATTTTAGAGAATTGCTGATCTCAGTTGAGATTTCACGTTGTCTCTTTGCGCACAGGTGGTTTGATGTGTCAATCAATGTGGACTACTTTGTGTTTGATAGTGTGTTTTTTCTTCTAATAGCAAAGTGTCAACCTCCACCTCAAATATAAGCAGTCTGCAAGTGTGAACGTTGTCTTTTATCACTTTTATCTTCATCATTGCAGACTGAAACTGTCAGAGTTATCAAAGCAAAGATCTGAGACGTCTGTGCAGCGGCGCACTCAGTTGGCAGGTAAATTTCAGATCAACAGGTGTGTCCTATTATTTTACAAGATGATTCGCGTTGTCATAGCAACCAATCACCGCCAGATGGCAGCAGTTGGCCCCTGTGACGCCTGCATCACTGCATCCAAAATGCCGCGTTCAGGTCACGTCCTCCGTATGGGGAATATGGGTTTTGTTCCCATAGTAACTACTGAAGGAATAAAATGATAAAAAAAGAGATCATATTTCTGATTAAAAAAAACAAGGTTAACCCTAAAGGGGCTTATGCTCAAATTGAGAGTACTGTATGGTAAAGAGCATTTGAATTCTGTATAAACATAGCCTAGATGTACTTTTTGCAAGACAGAAGAGTCATTAATACATTAATTCTATAATGTGAATTTTCCCTGAAGTTTTATAAACATTTGGAGAAATATTTAGAGGATATACTATAGTTTATATTATACAGCTAAGAAATATAGACATTGTTGCTTATTTTGATTGTAATTCCTCCCTTCCAAAAGATATATGTTCTATTATTATGCAAAGTTCACATACATAAATTGAAATTTTCCAAATTTAACCCAAATCTTTTTTGTTTGAATTGTCTTATTACAAAGATACACTGAAACCAGTTACCTCCAAGCACATGGGAAAAGCACTGCCAAGCATCACATAAAGTCGCTGCAGTAGCATATTATTCTTTTTAAAAAAATTTATTTTAATTTATTTCAAGCTGATATGTCTGAGTTTTTGTATGTATAAAGCTTAAAATATCTGGGAGATCTTCATGCTCTGAATTATGATGTTATGGACTGCAATGTCTGAAAGTTTTTTGTTTTTTTTTTGAGGAGTTTTGCAGTCCACTTATAAGTGTATACATACTCTTGCAAAAAAACATGTTTATCACAAAGAAGAGTGCAGAACACAAGTTCAAATTCTATGTTTTTCTTTATGTTTCATGCTTCTAAATATATATGGTAATAATACATCAACAGCTGGCTCATTGCAGAATATATACAAACATTTCAAATAATTCAATAGAACATTTGACAGATGAATCTCTCTTAGAGACAATGTTTTTGCCTTTTGCACACAAAGTAGATCTTTGTACACAAGTACATTTTGCTATTGTAATAAATCAATGCAAAAGTCAGTCATATGAACACCATATAACTATAATAAAGTTGTTTTTTTTTTTTTTTAATGTTTCTACCATTCAGGTTTAAGGAAGTCTATACAGACTTGAATAGCACACTGATATCCTGCTATATGTATGCAAGTATAACAGTACAGATAACCTTTTCATTCAAGACAAAAGGCTTTTGAGTCAATGGATGCCCTCAGATACCAAAGACCCCATTCATCAGTTCTGAACTCACTGCTCATGTGGCATCATAGTTGTTGTGCATTATGCCTAAAGTGCGTACATCTGCAGAAAGTCCCATCTGAACTACAACTCACTTCATTGCTGCTTGCCATCTTCCAAACACAATAAGAGGTTGTGATTGGTTGTGATATTAGCACCTCGGGCAAGGCTGTGTTTGTAAACTGATAACAACATACACGCATGGTGAAGCTGTGTCAATCAGGTTATTGAAGCAGACTAGCACTGGGCCAGGCTGTGCTTAATGATCTCGCGAGACTGGGGTGGGATCCTGTCGGGGAAGAGCACCTGGAACTCCACCACCAAGTCGCCCCGCTGGGATGGGCTCTTGGGAAACGGCAGACCCTCGCCCCTTAGCCGCCGAACAGCACCGGGTTTAATAACATCACTGCATGGTAGAGGCATCATCCGGTTGTCAAGTGTGGGGACGTTAACTGTGCAGCCACACAGAGCCTGGAAGACAAAAAGGGGAGATAAAGTTAGTTCTGTAGACCTGTTATATTTAGGTACAAGTAGGTATGCGTACTGAGTGGCCTCGTTATGACTGGAATGAAGTGCACTTGGAACATAAAAATCAATTAAACGCTTGATCTTTGAAAGTGTCAAGTTACATAACAGCTAAATATGGAGCGTCTGTCTTTCTAAAAGCACAATGATTTTTTGTGTTACGCAACAAACCGGTGTTACAGATGTTATAATCTCAGCTCTATTTCCTGCCCGTGTGTGGGAGTCAAGTGCTTTAGCGACTGAAGGGAGCCATAGAAAGATGGAGGAGATCTTTTGAAATGCTGGTCTCTGTGACTGCTACGCTGCTAATCTGTGTGTGGGTTGGTAGAAGTGAGAGCCAGTGACAGAGCGAGCCAAGAAAGCTGCCTCTCTCTCTGCCTTGTAGAGGCGGAGGAGTCTGCAGCATACATAGTAGTTGAGAGGGTGAGTGAGGTGCGATTCGTGGGGGCAGTCAGCGCCAAGGCTAAATTTAGCTCATGCACTCTCTCACTCTGCAGGGGCTGATGAGGTAACGGAGGCGTTGGCAGGCTGCTGCTGCTGCTCTGTTAGCAGGGGGTCTGTCAGCCTATTCTCAGTTGTCCCCAAACAGAACATTGTGTTCTATCCTCAGAACTACAATCAAAGATATTACCTTCCCTGCATTTGGCAGAGATTGGAGCCTTATGTCTTACTGATGTCTTTCAGTAATCGATTTTCTGGCATTTAAGAGAAGGTATCATTGAACAGTTATGTAAAGGATAAGAAGTGGTGGATGCATTTGACCCTTTCTCTGAGTAGGTGTGAGTAGCAAAATGATATAGTATATCTACTTATCACTTATATCACTTATGTGTTTCATAATGTGTTATTCATTTGTGATTTGAGAGCCACAACAGGCCAGGATCTTTAACCCTGATAGACCTTTCATCCTCATATGAATGCATTTATCCAACTCACCTCTTTGAGGGTGATCTTGGCCGTGTAGACAATGTTGGAGCCGTCTCTCTTGTACTGGTTATGCTCCTTGTCCCTGAGAATGAAGGTGATGTCTGCAGGGGTGTTGTTGGGTGTCTCGTCTCCCTCCCTTGGGAAAGTGATCTTGGTCCCTGCTTTCCAGCCTTTCTTCACCACCACATTCAGCACCTTGTCTTCAGATCGCAGGCTGCGGCTGTCAGGGTTGAGGCGGCTACGGGTGATCTTCACGTGCTTGGTGCAGCCGTGCAACACCTCCTCTAAGGTCACCAGCAGGTCGTGCACCACTGCCTTGCCCTGCAGGCGCCTCTGGCCTCTTCGCAGCCCGCCTTCGCTGCTGGCGAATCCGCCCACGTGGCTAAAGGGGAACCGCCTGAAGGGGTTGAAGAGGTCGTCGTCACAGTCAAAGTCATTGCCAAAGAAAATGTCGAAGTGGTCAGAGCCATGGAAGAAGGAGGAGAAGGTGGCATGGGCATCACTGTGGAAATTATTGCGAAAAACGTTGCCTGGGCTTGCCATAGACATTCCAGTTTTAAGGCCTGAAAACACAGAAAACAAAAAGATAAGTTAACTTCCTGCAGAGTATCTTTTTTGATCTGATGCTTCTTTTTTAGTCTGATAATGATACTTCTTTCATGCATATTCTGCCTCTCCTTCTGGAAGGTTTACATTTACATCAGAAGAGTTATCAGGAAAACTCTTTCATTGCTCCTTGAATAATTTATCAGCCTCCCAGCTGTCTGTGCTGCACATGTTAGCTGGTTTCACGAGGGGTGGGAGTGTTTTAGTTCTGATCCCTCCACTGCACATCAGTATTTAGCCTCGATCATGGAATGAATAGTTAATGCACCAGTCACTGCCACGGTAATTAGCCAGATGGCAGTTATTTCTTAAGCTATTTTACACATGTAAATGAATTCCCATTTCTGTTCTTTGAATTGCAAAATTCCTTCACTCTCACCTTCTTCACCGAACTGGTCATATATGCTTCTCTTTTTGGGGTCAGTCAAGATCTCGTAGGCTTCTGCGATCTCTTTGAACTTGTCCTCTGCATCAGCATCACTGTTCTTGTCTGGGTGGAACTTCAGAGCCATCTTCCTGTAGGCCTTCTTGATCTCGTCTTCGTTGGAGTCAGGTGACACGCCCAGGACTTTGTAGAAGTCCTTGCCTGTGGGTTTGATGGACAGGCAGGGTGTGTCTTGCTCAGACCTGGTGCTTTCCTGCAGAAAAGAAGTGCAATCATGCATTAGACCATTTACTTGTCATATCTCCATTCATAAAAACTTGTACAATATTGACAATGATGCATTGACATTTCAAGTGTTATGTGTTGAAAAAAAGCCACAATGCTGCTGATGAATAACTAATGATAATGCAAATTCAAACTGCTGTACAGTATCTATTAATGTGCAGAATGTGCATTAATGTGGAGCCTCCAGCAAAGAAAATCTCTGGCAAAACACGCTTATGTCTGCATATCTCTGCTATGAATTTTATAAGCTGATGCACAATACAACGTGAGAGAAGGGGGATGTCGTGTGAGGTGGAATCGTGAGGGGCAAAAGCCTTCCCCCAACAACCGAGATTCTCTGCAGCGATTGGCTGAACGCGAAACAGCAAGTTTTGCATTTGAATGAATGCACAGCAACAGAAATAAGGCATTAAAATCAGAGAGATGCCGGTACATTAAAGGTTTTTTTTCTCCAAGCAAGTCACAGTTTGCCTATATATGTATCTAAGTATAACATTTAAATACTCTGTCAGTGTCTTAAATTTACTAATGTGAGTAACTGATGATTTAATTAATGATTAAACGACTTAAACAGGTGAAAAGCTTGAAAAAAAAAACATTCACAAAAATGAGTCCAACTTACCGCTGATGATGATGATCCTGAGCTGTCACCTCTGTGCATAACTCGCACTTTGCACTTGACATTGACATTTTTGTGCTTCACTCCGAACTGGGTCCAGATGAGAACCATGATGGCTATTTGAAAAGTTTGTGTGGCTACGTGTCGCTGTCCAGGCGCGCTGGTGCTGAAATCGCTCCGCTTTGGTCGGGCTACGGTTCGTCCTGTCTGAGCTCTCCTCGGCTCTCTAATAAATACTGCCGCGGCAGCTCCCTACTATACGCTCACCCACCCACGCAGCGTGACCGAGCTTTCCCCGGACCCGCCCATTTCCTCACGCGCGGCAGGGGATGCCGGTGTCCTCAGCTTGCTCGTCGAAAAGCCATTGGAGCTTCGCTGATGATCACGCGGATGTTGCAGCCTCCTTTTCCATCTCGAGACTTGTTTCCGGAGTTCTTGAAGGCAGAGCCGAGCAGACAGTCACGACACGGTACAGAGAGTCCTTTTTCTCAGACAGAACCGAAAACACAGACATGCAGATAAATGCTGCTGACTGCCCAGACAAACTCCAGACAGTCACCTGCTCAGCTGGCTGTCCTCAAATGACTTTTTATTTGACACCTGAACGTGAGCTCACGAGTTTTAAGGCTCTGTAACTTTGCAGTGGATGAGAGAATGCAGGGAATTAAGATTCTTGTTTCTTACTTTAGTGGGTTATTTAGATTTTTGATTCTGCTATGATGTACCAAATTAAAACAGTCAAAGATATGAAAGAGCAGGCAGGTTACCCATATGACGCATTAGTATTCATATGGGGTTGACAATCCAATAAAATAACACACCTTTGTGAAATAATAATGGCCATATTAATCTGCTTGGGCCCCATTTTTCTGTGTAGTTTTCTTTTCTTGAATCCACAGATTTGCTGTGTGTTAATTTGATAAAACAAACAAACAAACAAACAAAAAAAAGCATAATATGGGGATATGCAACATATGAAGATTATTGAAAATATCAATCAGGAAGACTATCTTTGTGCTTATTCTATTTATTTACACATTGCACTAAATTGTACTATTGTAAATTTCTCAAAGAACTTCAGTACAAAGTCAAGAGGTTGTGATATGTAGCACAACAATGCCCGCACATGCACAGTGGCGTCTGCTGTACAAGGAAAACGTGATCGCTGTTATTAGTCTTTAGAGCCATTTCTAAACAAAAACTCTTTGTGGTGAAGGCACATGTCCCCCAGTGCAACAGTGTGGCTCACTGATGTGTTTTTAATAGTTTTTGGATAACAACAGAGAAATAAGATACATGAGGCTTTGGACAAACACACATAATACTTGTAAGTAGGATCAATTCATTGTTGCTTTGGCTCTGCACATGGGATTTGTTGACAATAAGAAAAAATATAGAAAATTGCCTATAGAAATTGTCATATCCTTTAAGCCCCTCTTTCAATTAGTCTGGCCTGAATGAAATAAGACAATATTTTTGTTAATAGGCCATTTTATGCATTTATTATAGAGTCAACAGTATAGAGATGAGAGGAAATGAGGGGAGAGAGAAATGGGGAATGACATACAACAAAAGTCAGACTCAAACTGGGGATGCTTTGGTTTATGTTTGGTGTTTTAAGCTCTTAAACAACCAGGTTGCCCCTGAAGAAAGGTTTTGAAACTAGATTTTGGTACATGAGCCTTCCTCAAGACATGCAAGGTGATATGTTGGACCCAACTTAAGGCCCTTATCATGTTATCTAAAATGTCCAAAACAGCAGCACCACAAATTGCAATCCTAAAAAATGATTATTGGCCAACACTCTAAATGTGTCCAGGTTTATCTTCTGTAGCTGAAATAAATTTGACTGTTCCCTAAATGGAGCCTCACTGAAAAAGGTCAGTGCTTTACAGAGGTATTTATTCAATGGTTCTTTTACCCATTAGATTGTGCTGGTGAATATGTTATGGTGTCCACCCCCGTAGTTCAGCATAACAGTTGTGTAAGAAAATGCAAACCAATGTAAATGAGACACTTAACAGCTATCAGCAAACAGCTGTGGCTGGAACAGGCAGTTTCAAGTTATGTAACTGAATGTGTTAAAATCCTGGTGTTTGGTAAGTATTTGCATATCTTCCTCCTGTGAAAATTCTAGATATTAGAGACCCACATAATAATCCTGCAATAAGGGAGGCAAAAAGAAACTACAGGAAGAAAGCAACCCCAGAAGCATGGCAGGTCTAAGAACTATAGACAGATTACAAGACCGCCCCCACCATTCCTTGTGAAGTGCTGATGTGTCTCTAGCAAGTGAGCTAAACATCTTTAATGCTCGCTTTGAGTCCATCGGCAGCCAGCCAGTTGAAGCAGACGTTAATGGATGGGTGTGTGCACCTTTCACACCTATCACCCTTTCTGAGCATGACGTTAGGAGGGCTTTCAAGCGTGTAAACACCAGGTCAGCAGCAGGACCAGATGGTATCAGTGGGTGGGTCCTCAAACTATGTGCTGACCAACTAGCACCAGTGTTCACAATGATATTCAACCTGTCCATGGCTCAGTCTGTTATACCCATGTGCTTCAAGAAGTCCACTTTCATTCCTGTGCCCAAGAAAACAAGACCAGCCTGCCTGAACAACTAACACCCAGTGGCACTCACCTCTGTAGTGATGAAATGCTTTGAATGGCTGGTCAAGGATTACATCTGCTCACACACTGGACCCACTACTGTTTGCCTATTATCCCAACTGATCAATGGAAGACACTATAGCACACATCCCTCACACCACCCTATCCCACATGGACAAGAAAGGGCGCTATGTGAGATTACTGTTCATTGACTACAGTTCAGCGTTCAAACACCATAGTTCTCTCTAGGCTCATCACAAAGCTCAAGGATCTGTGCATATGGATCCTTTACTTCCTGATGGGCAGACCCCAGGCAGTGAGGGTAGGCGGACACACCTCTTCTGCCCTCATCCTTAACACTGGAGCACCCCAGGGCTGCATTTTTAGCCCCCTGCTGTGTTTGACTCCAACACCAGCATCAAGTTTACTGACAACACAGCTGTGTTGGGCCTGATCACAGATAAGAATGAAAGGCCTACCTAGGAAACAGAGGACCTGACCTGCTGGTGTCAGGACAACAACCTACTCCTGAACATCAGCAAGACTAAAGAGCTGATAGTTGACTTTGGGCAGAAACAGGGAAGAACATCAAGCTTCAAGTACCTTGGTGTCCACATCACTGAGGGCCTGACCTGGGGGCTACATACTGACTCAGTGGTGAGAAAGGCAAGGCAGAGAAAATTCCAGGTATCCCAAATGAGGTCACTGCCTAAGACTGCTCCCCATCACCCCCCAATCATACACATATATTGTTACTATTTTTTTTAATTATTAACAATGACTACTTTTTTAATCTATTTTTATTGCACAGTTTGAAGGAAATGACGTGATTGCATTTCACTGTGATTGTGCCTTGATGATTGCATGTGACAAATAAACTTGATTGATTGACTTAAAATTATCACCACACTCTTTTTGGTCACTCGTTTGATGAAATGTAGTTAGTCACCTGCTTGAATGCCTCTTTTACTCACATTGAGGAAGAGTCACTATTTCTATTTTGAAATCATACTACACATAGCCTACTACAATATTACGACACTATGCAGCCGACAGTGTAGCCATGGATATGGAAATCAGTGTCACAGGGAGCGTACATACATGGAAACGCTTCCTCTGCTATGATGCTTCTTACATCCAATAGGGGTTGGAGTTTCCTGAGGATTCTCCTTTCGTCTTACAGGAACCGACTGACAAATTTGGTTTGAACATGTTGAGCCAGGAGCGTCATGCTCCAGATAGCTTCTCTTACATAGTATTCACAGATTGAGCAGGATGGAGTGAATCAATTGAGCCTCTTTCACAGCATTCATTCTTCCTGCCCACGGGAACGGTCTGACTGTGTTTGGCCTGTTTTTCACACATTCACGCTATCACGCTCATAGAGACACATACAAAGTTGCCTGTCAGTCTCAGAGAATATAGTGCTAATTAAAGTACCAAGCTGTACTGACACTGTTATTGTTAGTCCGCCAGAAGGCGGACAGCTCACATGCAGCTCAGTGTTCTTATGGTGTTGTTTGCAGTTCTCACATGCTTAGTAGTAGATGCAAAGAACAGCCACTCAGCTTTTGTTTGTGCTCTAGTTTTTTAGTGAAGGGTACACTTGTTTTTAAGAAAGTATAATAATGGTTTTCTTCTTTTTGATAGCAAGTATGTATTGTTTTATAACTTAAAATAAAACAAACATAGGTAATTATAATACTGCCTCTGGTCTGTTTTAGGACAGTGTCAATCACAGCAATAGTGTAGCCAGCACAGACTATACTTATACAGGCCTGTAACAGCTTTCTCAAACCTTGTGCAGAGGACTGTGATTATACAGTATAAATACATGCATGCATACATGGCAACTCAAAGTAAAATAAATAGAAAAAAGGTAAATAAATAAAAAGCAGAATTGCAGTACAGGGTTTTTTTTCTTCCAACTTTATTGATAACAGTCAAACTCAAACAACAGTATTATAATCAAATTTAAAGACCAAAAAGAGGAAATAGAGTGCCAGGGATGCAGTACAGGGTTGTAACCACAATTTTAGGAATAGTGAGGTCATGAATCCCCCAAGCAGACCCTCAGAAAACAGAAATATCTCAACAACTATTCGATAGATTACATACACTCATATCCCCACCAGACTGAAGACCTTTGGTGGTTCCTTAACTTCTCATCTAGCACCATCATCAGGTTGAAATGTCAATTTGTCCAACATTTCGGTTTATGACCAAATACCTGCAAAACTATTCCCATCAGCCTCAACTGTACTCTGTGTTTGCTGCTAGTTAGCATGCTAGCATAAGATGGTGAACATGATATACACAACCTGCTAAATATCAGCATTTTAGCATTGACATTGTGAGCATGTTGCAATGCTAGCATTAGCATTTAGCTCAAAGCATCACTACAGCCTCACTGAGCCACCAGCTTTACTGTAGACTCTTGTAAGTCTTGCTCATATGTTATTTATTAAGTTAACTGTTTAGTTATTTTATATTATATAGTTATATATTATATTATATATTATTTTCCAATGTGTTTCAAAGCTCTCTTGACACTGCCAAGAATAAACTTCTTGTGAAGAGATATCCTTTAATTCATTTATTTATTTTTGTTGGCCTAAAATTTAAATATACTGAATCTAAAACTACCGGAATAATCCAATTGGATACACCCACCTCGACAAATTCTCAGACACAAAATATAAATACATGTACATTACCTCAGTGCTCTCAATGGTACAGCCCTGGCAAAGGTGATTATACATACCCTATTTGATCCCCCATTAATACAGCATCAAAGAATTCTATACTGGGATTTTTTGTTGCTGTAAAGCCTTTGACAGATGCGATATCCAAAAATGAAAGCAGCTATTGCTGCTTGGATAACGTGTGCGGTGGTTTCTGTCTACATTTGATCATCTTTTTAGACCAGCTAACTACAGTCACTTTTGTGATAGGTATAGTTTCAAATCTTTTTAGTAACAGCACATTTGGAAGAAAGGGAATTTTCCATAAATGGTATAAATATCACCTTTGGTCCATCACTTGTAGAATATCATTTGTATATAGAAAAAAAGCATTTGTTTCTCATTTTTGTGTCTTTATGCTGTAGTTTGAACAGTTTTTAACTACAGTTATAAAATACTTTGGCCTATATTGTTATATGAGACGTGCTATTTTTAACAGACAGACACTGGAGTAGACAAACAGCCGGCACTGAGATACCAACACATGCTTTTCTCTCATTGTGTGTGTGTGTGTGTGTGTGGTGAGATTTTATCCTACACAAGTTCAGCCCAGTCTCATTCTCCCCCGTTATGTTTTGTTGGATCAGTAGGTGTTGCCTGCAGGGGACTCGGGTAGGTGAATCACACTGCTGTGAGCACACAGCACTGACACAGGGGAAGTGACACCAACCTCATCTCACATCATCCCACTGCCAACACTTATCCTGTCCTTCAAAGGTCGCTAGATGAATCAACATTGTGTAAAAGGCCACAGAAAAATCCACCAACTAAGGTCACTTTTATCTACAGGCCACAGTGGATAAGAGAAAATATAACTGAGGAAAAGTTTCCCTCTGAAATGCCTTTAGAATATTAAGCAGAAGAACTCTCAAATGTTTGATTTTAGTAGGTATTGAGTTCAAAAGAAGGGCAGAGAGAAAAAAAAATGCCCATTATACATTCAAGAAAGAAAACATCGCAAGTCATATTTTATCACCAGGCAAAAAAATTAGATGTTCTCATTTTCGACTCCTTCCCCTTCCCTCGTCTCGCACCTTCTCCCCCGTTGCACCACCGCTCCCACACATGTCTGGGAGTGTGACTGTCTCTTATGTATTGTACTGGCTAGACTAAAGCCATGTGCCGTGGTACACCAGCCAGACAGGCAGATGGCACAAATAAAGGCAGACTTTAAGATATAAAAGTAAATATGAATCCAGACACAGACCCAGACAGAGCTCTGTACATTTTATCAGCTGTGATATTATAATCTAACATCTTGGTAGCTTCTTTTCACAGAGATCAAAATCTTTCGTGAGGAAAAGGAAGAACGGTTATCCACAAAAGAGATGAAGACAGATAATTCCAGAAGGGAGAATGGGAGGAAAGGAGAATAAGAAGGGAGATAAGCAAAAAGAGGTTTAATGAAGGGAGAGTAAGAAACCAAAAGAGGAAAGAGGTACAGAGAAACGATAAGAGAAAACAATAGGACAGATTGGCGTGCAGAAGGCAGTGATGGATTAAGCCTGGCAGAGAAGAGGGTGTTTTTGCTGGGGGAGCATTTTATGAAATCTCCCCTACAGCTCACTGTCTGCTCTGATGAAATGCACTGCTGCATTTTAAATCATCTCCCAGCAACCACTAAACTGTGCTGTTGAGAGGAAAGAGTGTTAACTGTTAATCTTTGTTTTGTGACTACGGCATATGAATACCACTGCATGACAGGCTTTGCTTGCTGAGCGAAAAATGTAATAAGATATATAGTATTGCTCAAATAAATTGGTAAAAATAGTATTCCAGTATTCATATCTGCTTAGTATTATTCCCCAGTATTGTGAGATTTTCATGCAAAAACAGTGGCTCTATCTTTTCTTGGAAAGCACTGCCCTCTGCTGTGTAGAAGAGACACAGTGCAGAAGAAAATAGTTGCTCTTTAGAAAATAATTCGCAATACAATGCCAGGCATTTTTATATAACAAACATTATGTAAGAGATGACACACCACACTTGTATACAACCATGCCATTTCAACATTTCATACAATTAGACACACATAGAGGGAAATATGAGGACAAAAGAGCATCACTGCAACCCTCCTTCAGTACCAACTGGACATTTGGCCCTCAATTCTCCTTCAGCGGGGCCTCTTCTTGGCCACCGCTCTGCTGACTGTGCTGAGCTTTCTCCAAGGCTTCTAATTGTCTATGGTAGCGCCGATTTTCCTCCGGGTAGGAGACCACAGACAGAGGCAGTCTGCAGATGGCTGGGATCTCAGAGGAAATGAGGAGGAAGATGAGAGTCGACAAGCAGAAAGGCCACGTGCAGGCTGGTAATGCAAACTGAAAGGGGATGTCGTAGGAGAGGAGAAGCATGACACATGACACGAGAGACATCTGGGTGTTCAGATCACGTTTATAGAATTTGACTCAGGGAGAAACTTTCTTGCTTACCACAGACATCAATTTTGAGATCGCTGAAGTCATGTATGCACAGAAAAGTGCTGGAAAGAAACACATTTTGTCATTTTTTATGAAAAACCCACATGGCTGCTCTGTGCAGCATTAACATTTTAGCTGACAGTGATCATAC
Source organism: Thunnus albacares (assembly GCF_914725855.1). NCBI lineage: Eukaryota > Metazoa > Chordata > Actinopteri > Scombriformes > Scombridae > Thunnus > Thunnus albacares. The sequence continues at coordinate 10,891,824 of NC_058123.1, forward strand.
TGTTTGTCGATCTTACCACATATTAGAGCCAGTAGGTGTGTTTGCCATGTTAAAACATAGAAGACACCTCCAATGGCAATGCAGGATAGAGCACTGTTATATCCCCACAGCCCTGAGTAAATGTCCCTGTGAGGAGCTGCCAGAGCGAGTCCTGCACCACACATAAGAGGAGAGCACAATATTCTCAATTAAATATATTATAATAACAGCAAACAACTGCAAAAATGTCTAATTTGAAAACTGAGTCAACATGCAAAGGCTATAAAGCGTTATTTGAGAAAACATGCCACAGTTCATTCACCACAATGCCAAGGTGCCCTTTGACGAGCCAAAGCTCCCACTGTGGCCTCAGCAGATATTATGCATATTTCTATGCAAATGGGAGAGCCTTTTTACCAGACAGCATGCCAGCAGCAGAGCCCAACATGGCATGAAAACAGATAGTTGGTGATGAGAGCAGCAGGGCCAGAAGGATAAGACCTCCTTTCCAAGGACTGTCGCAGCCGTACACCTGGCTCACACCAACTGGCACAGACAGCAGGAGCTGCAAACATGAAGCCTCCATTTACTTTTTGTGAATTGAATATGCACATATGCAAAGGGAACACTGAGAATAGCCACATTTATGATGTTTTTTTCAGAAAGCTAGTGGTTCAGTATCATTCCTGTCATACCTGAGAGATTTTGAGGCTTTCGATGGAGTCGTTAGGAGGATGCAGATAGTTATTTGGCTGGCTATCCACCTGAAATTGCAGAAAAAATGTTCATTTGTATCAAAATACTATAAATGTCTGTCCTTCTGTGTATCGCAAGGCTGAGCTGTACCTCTGGAAAATAAGGGTGATTGGTTCCTGTAGCTGCAACGTGCAGACATACCAAAATGTTAAAGGGCAGGGTGAATACTGGGAGGTCCCATTTGCTGGCAACTGAAGACAAAGCACTGTGGAGCACTGGGCTGTGAACAGAGGCAGGAAATGGATTACTGATTGTGCAGAAAAGTAAACCATAATACACTGACAGTATAATCCCAGCTTGTTTGTTTATGTTTACCTTAAGGGTGGATTTAAGACTTTGTATGTGTGTATCTTTATACTCATAATTCTTTTGAAATAACGAATGAATTACCTTGGGTGAGTTTGAATATGGTTCAGGACCTTCACTGCATGCTGTTGCCTTTGTCTCTTTCCTGTTTACAGTATGCAGTTCAAAGAAAAGAGGACGGGAGCAGCTGAATGCAGAAAAGTGAGAAAAACGAATATGCTAATTTTGTGCACAAATATATGCACAAAAGGGGACATATCAGGCTTTTTGTTATTTTCTGTTATTTTTATACCTTTATGATTCAGATGTCTATGTCAAAAATGGTCAAAGGTCCAAAACTTGAGCTGAATGTATGCAAAAATGCTCACTGAAAGGCAAAAGCCAGGGCTTCACCCTGCTCTGAACACTTTGTTTGTAACATTACCTCTACTTTCTCCTTGTGATGACGTCAGATTGTTTGCACATGTGCACAAACAGCTGTCTGTTCTGTAGCCTTTGTTGCTAAGTTTGTTCCACGGGTTGTTTACATTGTCCACTCACATATTTTGGATTGGATTTTGGCTCTAACATGTATGGATGTATTTGAGAAGTTTCCATTTCATTTAAAGAACAAGAAAAATAAATGAAATCCTACTACTGTTTGTTTATATAGTCTGCTGAGGGGCAGCTTCCGGGATCTGACCAATCAGAACAGAGTAGGCTCATCAGGAGGGGGTCCTTAAAGAGGCAGGAGCTAAAACAGCCTGTTTCAGACAGGGACTGAACTGAGGGGCTGCATAAAGAGCCAGTATAAGACAAATGAGGAGTTCTTTGTACTGTAAATCATGCAATAATATTCCAAAATATAAATATAGACCTGGAATTGTGCATAATATGTCCCCTTTAATGGCATAAAGACCACCGAAAAAGGTTTGTTTTGGCAACCACTCCGGACATTTCTAAATTGGCACTCTTTCGCCTTTTCAGACTTTTCTGCATGTAATGACTCCCCTCCTTTTACTTTGTGTTATTGCTTACCTGTTTGAGAGGCCTCTTCCACAGTTTTTCATGAATTACAGCATGCAGTTACCAAGCATGTGCAATCAAATTACTCAGATGACTTTTTAGAGGAGAACACTTACCACAACATGGACATGAACACATTTGGCAGTAAAAGCCACCAGTACCAGTTTCCTTTGGCAGAGAAAACAGCCATGAGTATGCCAACCAAGGTCCCATTGTAGCCATATAAACCCGCTGATATGGCTTCCCTGAGGTGAATGTGACAGATGTAGTCGACATGAATGTAAAACACAGTTAAATGAGAAACAAAAGTGAGAATAGCACTGTGTGAAAACTAAAGGAAGTGTAGCCCCAGGGAGTATGAGTGAAAGAAAGCAATAATGGCTTCATGGTAGGAGGAATTTTCATTTTTTCTAGATTAGATAAGGATAAGCAATATGCCATCTGACCTGTTTTGTCCCAGTATGATGGCAGACACAGTGGAGACAAGGGTACCCAGCAGACCATTCAGAGCCCACCAAGGGTTCTGCAGGAAGAGGCCAGCCATGATGAGGAGCCCACTGAGAGGGTTGTTGACAAACATGACCTGGGCCACCCCTCGAAGAACCCATTCCAGCAGCTGGATTACCACAGCCTGTCCTGTCGCAGATGGATAGCGACACCATTTTGACCAAGTGTCATCATCTACATTGATCAATCAATCATCAAAAAAGTCTTCAACACATCCTCATAATGAAACAACCACATAGGTCAATTGTACCTACACTATGACCTGTGGTTAAGGTTAGGTTACTACCCTAAATTAAGCAACCTTTGTCGTCATGGTAACAGTAAACACCACGACAATCGAAGTTACATGTTTTTTAAAAATTGTCCCAACTCACGGTTATCCACTTTTTGCCAACAATCTATCTAGCCATCCACCCAGCCAGCCTCCTCCTATATTAAAATTTGTTGCTTCATATTGACGTCATCTGAACTGTGTCCATGTCATAACAACTACGGCCGCTAGATGGATTAAATGTAACTATAAGTCATTTTTGCCGGACCAAATTTTTGACCTATAGGCCACTGTCGTTTTTTTCTTGTGAGGATGGGCTGCTTAAATTTCAAACATATGAAAATCTGAATATGAAATTCAAGATTTTCATTAATTCACGTATAGCAGACAGATGTGACTTAGACAAGACTAGACAAATTATCACCTACTTTTCACCCACTCTCCGCACAGACGCATGTCCCCAGAGAAAAGCCTAATGGCTCTGAGGATGAAGGAGCGAGCTGGAGCTTCTTCATGTGAAGGCTGGTTGCTGTTGTCCATATTTGCTGTCATTAGAGTTGATCACAATATCACTTTTTGGTATATGATGTAGCAAATCATGCAAAATAGTTTTTCAGTAAATATTTGGCAACTATGTACAGCAGACTATAAACTTCCTAATTGCATACAGATACTCTCATTGGCCATTACTCTACTATGTATTTTCCTTTCCCAATGCATTTTGGTCACACTAGCATATCATAGATCTATGGCAATGTTGGTCTGTCTGTTTGCTGATGATCCACCACTTTGGTCCAGACTGAAATCTCAACAGCTATTGGATGGATTGCCCTGAAATTTTGTACAGACATGCATGGTGTCTAGAGGATTAATCCTACTGACTTTTTTCTTTTTGATCCCCTGTCAAAAATTTCACTTATTCTGTGAAATATCTCAATAACTTTCATGGTTCCCAGGCCGTGGGTAACTTTTCCCCTAGCCGGTGATGTTGACTTTGTGGTTTTAAGTGAAACGTCTCAACAGCTACTGGATGGATTGTCATGAAATTTGGTACAGACATTCATGTCACCCTTTGGATTCATTGTCATCACTTTAGTGACCCCTTACCTGTTGATCCAGTGCCATCATCATCTCAAAATTTCAGCTCGTCCAATATTTTGGTTTATGATCCAATACTTAACTGTAATGACATTCCCATTAGCCTCAGCTTTACTTGCGTTTTCTGCTATTTAGCTAATGTTTGTATCCTAACAGGCTAAATTAAAACAGTGGACATGATAAACATCACACCTTCTAAACATCAGCATGTTAGCATTGTTAAAAGGTGCAGTGTGTAGAATTTAGCAGCATATAATGAAACAGACATGGCAGAAATGAAATATAATACTCATACGTATGTTTTCATTAGTGTATAATCACCTGAAAATAAGAATTGTTGTATTTTCTAGAGTAGCCCAGAATGGACAAACCAAACACTTGCTCTAGAGAGTTTTTTGTGAGTTTTACGGCCACCGTAGGTTCTCCTACATGCTTGGAAGGGGAATGGGAGGGGAGTTGTTTTCATTTGGTTTCAATCTGCAAACTCACCACTAGATGCCACTAAATCCCATACACTGCACCTTTAATATCAGCATGGTAGCACGCTGATATTAACTAACTAAACTCCTCAACTAACTTAACCAACTTTTAACTTTTTCCAATAATATGCCTTTTATAGCTTTCTGTTTGATGTTCAGCAAAGTAACAAAGGCCCTCATCACTATATGTTATTATACAAGCCTGTGTCCACACATGTCCATTAATACTGTTTCTGCTATACCCATAATTCAGATATTGTTATCCACCTTCCCCTGCTACTCACAAATTACAGACAAGTTGGTGCCTACGTGCACAGAAACTAAATCAATGTGAGTGTGAGCTAAATCTAAGCCTCACTGCCAGTTAGCTACATGTTTTTCAGTTCTTTTTATTTTTATCATTTTTTGAAGGCGTGATCAAAGTAAACTTCCCGAAGAGCTTCCCACTGTTACCGTAAAAATCCTTACTCTCAGTTCTCTGCATGAAAGACTAGGTGTGTTTATGTTGTTCAGTGAGCAGTGAGCCTCTTGATCTTTCAGCTCTGTCAATATTAAACCTCTTTTCTTCTGTGCAGCAACACCTCCCAAGAATCAACAAATAAGGTATCAACAGAGCTTAACTCTTCTCTAACATATCTGATAAAAGTAACTGATGAAAAATAAAACAACCAATAATCTCTGTCATAATCTATGCAAGAATGTGTCCGGAGGTATTTCAGACCATGATATTATCTTCAGTGCATCTGCTTTTATTTTGCTTTGCTCCTTCCTTGATTTTAGTTTAATTTGAGTTATTTCCTTTATTTGAGTGTTTTTATAAAGTCCTTGGGTGTTGTTTTTTTCCTATAATGCTGCAAATTGCTGCCGTGAGTTAGAAACTGTGACCGCACTCTTATTTCTGGATTGGAGGTGCATAGCCGGTGCTAATCCAATCATTTTATGCTAATTTAATTTGAAATAAAATTAAGTTACACTATAGTATAACAGTGAGAGCATCGATCTTCATACCAACAACCAACTAACAAATCAATCAATCATTAGATAAATAGATACAATTCTTAACTGAGTAATTCTACCTCTGGACCAAAAGCAAAACACTGCTCAGGAAAGAACCGAAAGATCTGCTCAGGTTTTCATCCATAGCTGCAAAAATATTACTCGATATGGATTTATTGCCTCTTGATTTATTATCTGATTTATTAATTTCTAAATATTCTCAACACATTCAAGTAATACAGAGTGGGCAAAACATTGTGTTGTTATTGAATTTACCAGTTACATTTTATTGTTTTTTTATCAAGACAAGAGCACCTTTAGCAAAATGAAGCCACACTGCATCATTATACATGGTGATGTCATGTAACTTTCTACATAATAAAAATTACAGAAGCATTCTTTCTTACCTCTGTGAGTCACAGATCCTGTATCATATAGCTATTTACCAGATACCAGCTAAGTTAATGAAGGTATATACACTTGATGAAATAGGTAGACATAAAATAATCTGCATGATGTTATGTGTCCTCCTTTTGACTATATTAAAGCCTAAAAAACCTTCATCCCTGTCTCTTTTCCGCAGCACTCCTTCCTGGATCAAAGACCAAAGTCTCTCTCAGCAGTTAATCCGGGATAAGAATGTTCTTATTAGGAAAGTATTTCCTGCTCAAGCAAAACAGTCGCCTTTGTTTCATAAGTATCACTCTCTGAGCAAAAGGAGAATGCACCAGTAACTAAGTAGAGGATTGTTTTGAGTGGTAATTTTCATGCATTCAGATGGTTAATTAGTGGTATGCAGGTATAGTTTGTACTGTATGGTTGTCCTCTGGCATTCAAGCAAACATTGGGTCACATTAGAAACACATCGAAACATCAAAACATGTAAACATTTTAGAGGAAAATGTTGAATATTAAATTTAAATCAACATCAACAGGGATTTCAGTATATTTTAAAGCCCTTTATTTTGACCAAGTTCACGACTACATAGAAATGAAATGATCAAGATCTTGAAAACCGAATGATAGAAAACATGATGAAAACAAGGTTACACCAAGATTTAAGTTAATCATCTAGAGGCAAGGCACAATCTTGGTCTTGGTCAAACTCTGTCTGTTCAGGTCTGTTCAGGTCTGTTCATCGTCTCCACAAAAGGAGTAAAAAATATCATGCTGATAGTTAAACAAAAAGCTTAACGGTTGACACAATACAACCCCTTAATGATCACAAAACAGGTTTTTGGACATGATTATAATACTATACATCAGCTACAACTTTCTTATCAACTGCAGAATCGGAGCAAAGTACTGTTTCTATCATGATTTATTATAAACATTTAAAGAAATGAATATGTAAATATACCTATTGGAAACTGGGAGCCACTGGGTCCTTCTTTGCTTAAAGTATATGAAATGGTGGAACTCAAGTCACTGTAAAATGTCCATTATGAGCCATATGTTATGTTATATTGTGTTATGTCACATGTTTGTCCTCCTATGCCACCTCATGCCACATTGTGTTGTGTCACATTTGGTAAAATTCATTATAACTTACAATATTCAGCACAACAAGCTCAGCTGGAGTCTTTATGAGTTGACTAAATAGGAGGACATGTCTGGGAAAAGGAAAGTCAGACATGATATTATGCACATACAGTACAAAGATTGTGGTCATATATGCACAGAGACTGTACACATCAATACACAGATAGAAACATATCCCACACTCTCCCACACTCACGCACACTTACATACACACACCCCGTCATACATTCTTTGGAGATCTGGTGTCATATTTTTGTCTTGACTTTAGAGTGAGTCGACACCATGCTGAGTGCTGAACTCCTGGAAATCCTCAGGGATGGTGTCTGTGGAAGAGAAACGTTTGGTATCGTGAGACAAGTTCAAAGTTGTCTTAAATGTAGTGAGGCTAAACTAATCTTATTTACAGTTGTAGTCTTGTTTATGCATTGAGATGAAATGTGATAGTGTCCCACTTTCCAGAAGTCAGAAAGGTCATGAAGGAAGATATGTATTAAAAATAAGAACAATAAAAAAACAAGCTTGCTAAGAAACATAGAAACATAAGTCTTTCCTCACCATTGCAACGGTATTTCAGATTAGACCAGATGATATTTTCTTGAGAGAAGCAGAACACGCCAAGTCGTCCTCCCCTCATGGTTGTGTCAATGGTCACACCAGAGTCGGCCACCAGCTCAGTTCCCTCATAAAAGCGAGCCCTAAACAAAACACAAGAAGGGATTTGGGCATCTCTGTTGGGGGGCTTACTACCCTCTTTACACATCTTTTAATACAAAAGAGAAACAAGAAAGGAGATTCAGCATGAGGGGATGATTTGGACTGCAAGGCTTGCATGGTGCTAAGGTTCAACTGAAATCACATTTATTCATCCCTCTTTGCAGTCAAAAATAATGATTTTTAAATTTATTGTTAATAGTTTTGTATTAGAATGAAGAAAAAATATCAGAAATGGAGGGCTGACTGGAGGGGTTTGTCAGAGGCTTGTTTGATTTACATTAGCTGGCAGGCTAACACAGTACAGAACGGAGACAAAGTAAACAAACCACTGCGGCTACAAGTCAGACAGTGCGTTGCTAACAAGGAATTTAAAGTGCAAAGACCAAACCAGCATCTAATGGTCTGAATTGACATTTGCAGGTATGTTCACATGCTGTTTAATGTACTGCAGCTGAGCAGCTTATTGTCTGTCTAGCCTGCTAACTGACGTTAGTGGTGCACTTTTCCCCAGTGAATGTTTGGCAGCACTTTCAACAAGCTAAGGTGCAGGACAAGATGTGTGTTCATGTTTGTAAGTTAAATTAGAAGGAGACTTTAGCAGGAAAGCTAATGTGAGTTGTTATTCAGAGTCTTTTGCTCTTGTGTTGTGTAGCAGGATGCTATCAGGCTTAGTGTGACTGTCTGCTTTGCCTATGATCGAAGGCCACGTTATTGCTTTTTGCAAGACATGAAAATATATAATATAATTATACAATATGAAAAATATACAATTTAATTTCAGTTGGACTTAAATATCTAAACAAATATCTAAAGCATGTTTTGTCGTACCTGATGTATCCAACCTGTGGGCGGTGCTGCAGGTACCAACGGTAGGACACCTTGTCCTTCCAGCCAACATTTCTTGGATCCTTCCACAACAGACGCACCTGGTCGGTGGTGTCTCCGGTGTGCCACAATGAGTTTCTCAAATGCTCCCCGGGGCCCGATCTCGACTTCACAGCCTGACGAACAGAGACAGAGAGACACAGCGGAGTGAGGAGGGATATGGAAGCAGGCGCAAAAGAGAAAGGCTGAAATGTGGAAAATATGTTTAGGGATAAAAATAGGATGAATCTGGTCCTGGGGATTTGTGACATGACTTGTTGATGTTTTCACCTTAAGCTGGATGCCGGGCTCAGCCACAGCTCTGAATGGTGTTGCCTGCCAGTAGGTCTGTTCAGTCTGCTTCCACATCACCACATAGAAGGAGGATGAATCCTGGTAGCCAAAGATGAAGCCGGCGTAGTCGTCGTCAGTCACTGTATTCACGTGAAACGTCCCCTCAAAGTCCACACCACTGAAAGCCGTGTAACCTGACCAACAGAAAGCATATGTTATTTGTGTTTAGATTTTTTTGGAGAACACTGTGTATTTAGTGACTGATATTCAACTCAGAGAGGAAATACAGTACATCTTACCAACAGCAAGTCCTGGGTCACTATTCATGGTCTGAACAATTTCCATTCCCTGTGTGCAAAAGAGAGAATAGTTAATAGTTTTGGGTCTAATAAAATGACTTTTGCATACACTGTACATTTAGTTTTCAACTATACATTACCTTGAAGTTGCTGTTTCAGCACTTAATAATCTCACCTGGTTCAAAACAACCCAGTTGGGGTCAATCTGAGCATCGCCCTCAGGGTCCAGCACAACTGTTTGATAGGCCCTGAAGTCAGTCAAGGTAACCTCAGCGTTCTCGGGGCAGTTGTCAATCCTGTCGATCACTTTGTCCTGATCAAAGTCAGACTCACACACATCTCCAACTCCATCATCTGAGGGGCAAGAGAGGGGGATTAAAGCCAGTTTAGATTAAAGCACAAAAGGCAATAGATCATTATTTCATGATCAAGGTACAAGTGCAGACACTTGATTAAGTGTTTATCTCGTTTCACTCCTTTTAAATTCAGCGCGTTTCCTGCTTTGCCATAATGAGGCGATTTTATCTTGAAAAATGTTAAAACGGCCTGCCTCTAAAATAAACTGATGTCCTTGTCCAGAAACTGCAGAGCTGCAGGGCATGATTATAAAACATCCTAAATATGCTGCTGAATGGTAAATAATGTCCTTTATTAAAGGGCCATTCACACTTTAGCAAAAGAACAAGACTGTATATTACTTTTGTATTATTTTGACAGACTTATATTTACGCTCACTCTGGTCTGCACCTTGCTGTGTTTTTTTTTTTCAGAATTAAAAACTGTTATGAGGCATTTTCCGTAGTCTTTCCAGGACATTAGGTGGTTTTACGCCGCTCTACTGAGTGTGTATCTTGAAATACGCCATGTGAAGTTCCAAATCTGTCTGATGACGAGGTTTATTTAATGGAGGGAAATAAATGACTGAGTTTTCTTTCCATGTTGGTGTCATAATAGATTATAGACTGTAGATGCACAGCAACTACCACTGACTGCACATTAATTTGGTGCTACTCGCTTAATTTGGCAAATGTGTTAATGTCTCACCCAACGTGGGCATCGTGATGATTTTCCTTTGCAAGCTTTAAAACAGGTAAACAAACCTTTTGACCAACCTGTTGACCATGTACAGGGAAAATGACAATTTCTTCATCATGGTGCCAGAAGCACAAGTAGAGATGTACATTCTTAGGACACAATTGATCATATAACTCTAAGAAACATCTCTGGGACACCCTGAAGGTCTCACTGTGCTCTACATCACTGAACACCCAGACAGCCAACTAAAACTGCCCTGACCCACTCGATTTGAATTGACACTCTGCTCTCATTGACTGCAGAGCCAATTTTCACTCAAGTAATGTCACCATGAGTCACAAAATTGCTAAATGGGTGCAGGCACAAAAAATTGTGCTTTTACCTGCCAAACAATTGCCACTTAATCTGCTTAAGGTTGCTTTGCTTGATCTGTGTGGGCGTGAAATTGGGGCCCAAAATTGCTCGTAAAGGTCAGTGAGACAGTTCAGGGTGTATATGGATGTTGAAATGAAATTATGGACATTTATCTCTGAGCATGAGGCTGGTTTTCAGTCAAAGATATCAGCAATATTTTTTAAACTATACATGTCAGTTACAGTACATCACAGTGAACTGATTTCATTGTGAAAGTATGAAAGTGCTGTGTATTTAGGACTGATACTCACTGTTGTCATCAGTCTGGTCAGGGTTTGGTACCAGCCGGCAGTTATCTGGTCCTGGTGGCATTGTATCTGGGATTCCATCATTGTCATCGTCATCATCACACTCGTCACCCTGCCCGTCTTTGTCAGTGTCCAGCTGGGAGCTATTGATTACGAATGGGCAATTATCCTTGGTATCCTGGTGACCGTCGCCATCGCTACAGGGGAAGTAACATGAAGCACATGACGTAAACAAAAGCTACTAGAAGTAGTAGAAACCTCATGTCTGATATCTATAAGAACACAACACAGAGACTGTATCAGTATTATTACCTGTCTTGGTTTGTGTCACAGGAGTCTCCGACCAGGTCATTATCAACATCAGACTGAAACAAGAGCACAGAGTTCACTAAAAAACATCTTCCAACACATCTATCTATCTATCTATCTATCTATCTATCTATCTATCTATCTATCTATCTATCTATCTATCTATCTATCTATCTATCTCTGGCTGACCTGGTTTGGGTTGGGGATGTCGGGGCAGCTGTCGCAGGCGTCTCCCACTCCATCTCCATCCCGGTCCAGCTGGTCTTTGTTCTTGACACGCTGGCAGTTGTCCAGGAAGTTCTTCAGGCCTGCTCGCCAGTCACCCAGAGGAGACAGATAGTGTTTTATTTAGCTATCAGACCCACTTCTACCTCCTGTACAGTGGATATACATAATTGTCATGTATTTTGTATCCAGAGGTGATTTCTATTGAAATTTACATTTCATATTAAGCCAATATATTACATAGTATAATGTATAACAACGTATAACAATATTACATCCATTTTAAGATCAACTGAATCATTTCATAGCATGTTGTTTGTAATTTCACCACTTGGATGCACTGTTGCACTGGCTATGAGGGTTAACACCAGTTTGAGTTCAGATGCTATTTTTTATTCATCACAGGGAGGCATCATAAATACATAAAGGTCAAGCAGCAGCGATAGAGGAAAAACTATCTTCTGTCCAGTGGGGATTTTTTGAGGTGTAATCATACTGGTGAATGATCAAAGCTTGTGTTCACTCTGGAGTCAGACTGCTTTTGGAATTGGCTTTTCTCTTTTTGTTGGCAATGCTGTTTCTCATGCCTCAGCTGGCTCATAACAATGTCTACAACATGATTTAGAGAGAGACTGTAAAACCTGACTACATGAGCATGATTCTTGCATAATATCCTGGAGGAAATGTGAAGGAGAGAGCAGAGTAATAAGTCATAACAGTGAGTGCCTTCAGTGATGCTGGTTATATAACATGAGCATCAGTGTTAGTGATGTAATTCCTGTCCATACCATCTCCATCCATGTCGTCATCACAGGCGTCTCCTTTGCCGTCGCTGTCAGTGTCCCTCTGGTCAGGGTTCTCCACCATGCGGCAGTTATCACAGGCATCGCCGTGGCTGTCCTTATCACTGTTCTTCTGGTCCACGTTGGGCTTTAACCAGCAGTTGTCCTGAGACACACAGAGAGCAAAAAGGTCTCATTCACAGCATGTACATTTTTATCAGTGTACAGGCTTTTGTGTGTGTGTGTTTGGTTATCCATGAAAATGTGTGTCTTGCAAAAACTTTCATGTGGGATGTTAGTAGGTGATTGTGCACTAGGAGTGTGTGCCTCTGTGTGCTTTAGAGCTGAAATGATAAGTTGATAACTCCATTAGTCTACCAACTGGAAACTATTTTGAAAACTGTTTAAAGTAATAGTTCAACATTTTGGGAAATATGCTTATTTGCTCTCTTGCCAAGAGTTAGATGATAACATTGATACCACTGTCATGTCTCAACGTTAAATATGAAACTAAAGCCAGCAGATGGTTAGCTTAGCTTAGCTTAATGTAAAGACTGGAAACGGGGGAACAGCTAGCCTGGGCCTGTATGTCTAAAAGTAACAAGAGCTGTCTACTAGCAATTCTAAAGTTCCATAATTAACATGTTATATCTTTTTTGATGCATGCAAAAACCCCAGTGTATAAACAACATGTTGTGGTTTCACGGGTGTTGTGTGCCGGACTATTTCTTATCCGGGGTGCAGTGACTTTTACAAATTGTCATTGGTACACTTGGATTTTTGTGCTAATTAAACAAATTAGATAAAACATGTTAATTAATGAGCCTCAGAGGTGCTGGTAGACAGATTTTTAACCTTTGGATAGGCCAGCTGTTTCCCTCAGTCTTTATGCTAAGCTAAGCTAACCAGCTTCATGTTTAGCATACAAACATGGAATCAATCTTCTAATCGAACTCTTAGAGAGGAAGCGAGTTTTCAAAAATGTCAAATTATTCCTCTTAGTCAAGCAAGAATGTCTACAACATTTTCTGGTTACAGCTTCTTCATTGTGATGATGTGATGCTTTTCTTTGTCTTATATGCTTGTAATTGAATGTCTTTGGGTTTTAGACTGTTGGTTGGACAAAACAAACAATTTGAAGATATCACCTTGGGCTTAAGGGGAATTGTGGTGGCATTTTTCACTGTTCTCTGACTAGACAAAAAAATTAACTGAGAGATTCAAGGGGGATTCAAGAAAGAAATCAACAGACGAATGAATGAAAATAATCGTTAATTGCACCCCAAAATGCTTGCATGCATTTATTTTCCACCAACCTGCTCATTTGGAATACCATCACCATCTGCATCATCATCACAGGCGTCTCCATAGCCATCCTTGTCGGCATCCTCTTGACCGGAGTTAGGAACGAACATGCAATTATCCTGTGAAGGGATATTAGAGTAAAAGAATTTAAAAAAGACCTGCCTATCCCAGCAAAGTTGCAGTTGTTGACAATTTGTGCCTTTGTTACCTTTCTACAGTTCAGATCCTTGCACTTGAGCTTCTCATCTGGGTATCCGTCAATGTCGGTATCCTTCCCGCACAGGTATCCGTTACCAGCCCAGCCAATTCCACACTGAGAAGACAAATTAAAGTCCACAGGAGCTCAGACAGCATGTATGTGGAGTTATATACAGTATGTGTGCACAAAGTATATGACATGGTGTTAGTAGTGTGAAATCCTACCTGACAAAAGACTGATCCGTCTCTCTCTACAATGCACTGGGCATTGATATCACAGGGGTTGGTCAAGCTGTTTGTACAGCTGATCTCTGGCTTACATCCCTTCACCTGATCTCCTGTGAAGCCTGACTTACAGCTGCCACAGTTATAAGAGCCCTGTGGAGGAATGAAGACATCTGGTTTCTTTGTGTCGACAATTGGAAAGCCACACAAATGAAAAAATAGTCCCACATGAGCCATGTGTGTAGTGGTCAGATAACATTTTACAGCAGTCTTACCACAGAGTTGTGACAAACTGAGTTTGCGGTGCAGCCTCCGTTGTCGGGTCCTTCGCATTCGTCAATGTCATCACAGACCTGAATTTTTTGATATGAGTCTAATGTTAGATGTGAAATTCTCCAGAGTTTGTTTTTATAACAACATCCCTTCTTGCCTTGTCTTCAGATGTCATTTTTACAATAATTACTGCATAAAATGCACAATGAAGAGGCTATAATACCCCAAGAGCTAAAGCTTGCGATATGTTTAATCTCTTGTAGCACTCTTTATAATTGTGTTTTATGTCTTTGTAATTAAAATTGTCTTTGTTGTAAATACCATGCATCCAGTTTCTATTCTATTCTCATTTTGTCTTTGTGTCCTCCATATTTTATCCACTCTTTTACCTGTTTGTTGTTCTGGGCAAACAAAACACCCACACCCTCCACTGGCAGGCCGGTGTAGCCCAGAGGACAGGCCTCACAGCGGAAGCCTGGGGCCGTGTTCACACACTTCACTCCAGGGAAGCAGGGGTTAAACTGGCACTGCAGAAAGGAGGACATGAGCTGTGTTGAAGCTGCAAAATGTATGTGGCTCTCACAGGGCTTCTCCCCAAAAGCTTTTTAGGTTTGATGACAATTTTGCTCATGCAAAAAAGCGAATGCTGAAGGGGCCGGTCCTTAGAAGAGAGGTCACTACAAACACGAAAAGACAGGCAAACACACACACACACACACACACACACACACACACACACACATCCTTGTACTTCTATCCTTATGAGAACCTCCGTCAAGTCATGCCTTAACTTCAAATTAAATTCCTGAACTTTTACCTTCCCTGCTTGGTTCCTAAACCTCACGATGCCATTTTAGCTTCTGTTTAGCGCTTTCGTGTTCCTGTTTGATGATCCCATTGTCAGATTTCTAAGGTTTCTAAGTGGTGAACTCCTCTAATTTCTAATAAACCTTTTGGGGCCTTGAAAAACCCTGTTCTGATGTATTCAAATTATTTTAATTCCCATGGCACCTCACTAAGAACTCAGTCCTCAGCTTGGAGAAACAAAACTCTAGACACTAGTCCAATTAGGACTTTTTTACATATACAGATTTTAACATTATATGTATACATGTATACAGTATTGTAACCGGTTTGATTCTTAGTTGCAGACATTTGTTGCATGTCACACAACTCCCTCCAACACATTTCTTGTCACATCTCTGCTAAGATTATTTTTTAATAAAGGCATAATGCCCCCCAAATACTTTTAAAAGACCATTCAAAATGACTAATGCTAACTGCAGGCCCTGTTTACTGGTTTGTGTATTCAACAGCAGTGTTGCCGTGTGGAAATATACAAATTATGTCAAGAGCCTCAGGCCCACACTTCTTCTCTCATAGAAATTCAACAAAATATGACTTTTTGCACATTACTCAGGCTCTCATTACATGGTTGTTTATCTTCTTTTCAGCATGAAATTGGGGAGATGGACAAAACTTTGGCTGTTGGTCCTTCACTGCCACATTGCTGATTAATAAGCATGTTAATTGCTATATGGGACATAAGATAAGTAGAATACAGTGAAGCTACACCTCTGTCACACACCATTGTACATTCTACTTTTAGAACTGATTTTAAAGTCCTTTTACTTGACTATAAAGCCTCACATAACATGGCACATTCACATATCAGCTACTGCCTTTCATTTTATGCTCTAACAAGGACTCTCAGATCTTTCACTGCCTTTCTTTTAGAAGTTCCTAAGGTGTCCCACAAGACATATAGTGAGGCTGCTTTCTGTTTTTATGGCACTCCCCTTGAATCTTAGAACAGCAACCTCCTTTGGAAATTTTAAAAAGAGATTAAAGACCTAGCTTTTTGATTTGGCTTTTATTTTGGGGTAACTTTTTGACTTTGTTGGCATCACTTTTCATGCTTTATTGTATTGTGATCAAACTTTTTTACCTATTGTTATCGGGTTTGTTGTTTTTTTTAATTCATTTTAGTTTTTGGCCTAACTTTGTTTTTGATCTTGTTTTGTAAAGCACTTGAACTACATCTTGGACTTGGACTACATCTTTGAATGAAAGGTCCAATACAAATGAAGTTATTATCATTTTTCAATGGCATCAAGTTCCATGCTATGGTTCAAGGATGCATCATTTCAGTTTAAACTGGGGTTAAGGGGTGGATTTAAAAACTCTGTTAGTTCACATGTTCTACATCTGGATCCCAAACCAGATGTTTCTATGTTGTCAACTGGGAATATATAAAGTACATATGATTTTTTGTCTAGCTAGACCAACTTAACTTTGACATAACTATAATTTTAACTATTAACCCAAGTTCTAGCCTTAAAATGAAAGCACTGACTTTGTATAAATGTCCCAAGTCTGTTGATCTTGAAGTCACTGATTCTCATAAGCATAGAAGAGTACAGTAACCTTACCTCATCCACATCATCACAGCTGAAACCGTCTCCAGTGTATCCATCAGGACAGGGTCCACACTCAACACCATCCACTGTCTCTATACACATATCGTCACGGAAACAGACACCTGGGGCACACTTTGGTTTCTCCACCTCAGTTCCACCGAGACCTTTAAACGACAGAAGAACGTTTTTATTTGTTACACTATCCAAAAGTAGTCATTAAGCATTATATTCACTGGTGAGTGGCATGACTGTTGTTGGTGATTATCTTACCACAGGCCTGACACTCTGAGATGGTGTTTCTGAGAAATGAGGTCTCTTTGACCTGCAAAGGGTCAAACATAAAATACGTTTGTATGAAGTCAGGCAAGCTGTTGGGGAGGTCAGGGGTGAGGAAGCAGGAATTAAGTGGCCTCACCTGCTGAATGAGGACGTCTTTCAGCTCATTTATCACCTTCGTTAACTCCAGCATTTGATTGGACAGCTGTTTCGTGTTGACCCCTGAGAGAAAGGAACTGTTATTTAGCAGAGGTGGGGGATTTTCTGAGCCAGCTCTCAACTCACTCTAACAAACATTGACTATTGTTTTCCTACCACTGTGATTGTTTTCCTGGGAAACATTTGGCCGTCTCCTTGGACATTTACATCAACTGAAAAGATTCTTACCCAGAGTTTGAACGGAGTCTCTTTGTTGGAAATGGCAGTCTTGTAATGAGGCAACATTCTCAAAGGAGTCACCGACCACCAGCTTGAGCTCGTCTAAACTCTCCTGTAAGAATAAAACAGGTCAAAGTAACAACTAAGCCAACTGTAAGCCTCCAGATCCATTATTGGGACAGAAACATCTTCATCATTGTATGGAAATACTGTAAGTGATGGATCACCTGGTCTTTGGCTTGCATGGTCTTTAGCTCCACCATACCATAGCCTGCTGGCAAGCCCTGGAACACAGCAGGGAGATCCCTGATCGTCTCCACCAGTCTGCAGTCCAGATGCAGCTCAACCCCTCCTGGCCCCTGCTGCTGCAGTCCCCTCAGGTGGAACAACAGTCGGTGTATTTGGCCGTCCGCCAGCACCAGATTGTTGAAGGTTACTGAGCTCATCCTCTTGTCACTCCGCAGGTAGCGTAACACAGCTATGGGAGGACAGGACGAAGGGAGAGAAGAAGCCGGGATTGCCAAACAGAGATAATGGAGGAAGAGATGAGAAAGGGTTTCGGGAAGTATTTAAAGGGTTAGTTCAGCCAAATTACAAAAACATAGTTTCCAACTGACCCATAGAGGCATTAAGCCATTCAGATAGTTTTGGTTTTATTTTGTCAGGTACCCAAATACAATGGAGGTTTAATGGGATTTTATTATTTATGATCACAGCGTTGAATAATGACATTTTAAAAATTCAACAGCAACTCCTCTTTCCAGGAACAACATCAGACAGACACAGCGACCTCATTGTAATGTTTTTTATTAGAAACTACTTAACAAAGAATCTGTTGACAGGGTTTTCAGTGGATAATCCAAAGTAAGAGGGACTCTGAGAAGATGTTTTGCTGTCAAGTTTTTCTGTTAAAAGTATTTTTTATTAAAGCTCTGTTAGTATTCACAAAGTTTGGGACAGTTTTATGCTTCAATTTTCCGTGAAGCCAGCACAGCCAAACATAGGGAGCGCACCAGCTGACAAAACAAACAGAAAATCCAAAGAAAAGTACAGAAATTACAGTCAAGATGTTAAGAAAGACATAAAAAACGCACTACCCTTCCAATTGTCATTCTAGACTAGTCCTCTAAAAACTTTCTGATAAAGGATAAGAATTTCCTTCAGAACTTGTATGGACTTCTTGAAACGCAATGAAATGGAGCCACATTATTACTAAAGTCCTGAAGTTTCTCCTGTAGCACATACTTGATTCTTTCAAAGTCAAGGGTATCAAACAAATCATTTAGTCAATACTGCACTGAAGGTAGATCTGATGTTTTCCAATGTTTTAGTAAAAGTTACTTGCTGTTGAAGTTTTTAAATGTATGTTTTCAAAGCTGTGAGCACCAAAAACTAAAATCCATTCTATTGTATTGATGTGGATAGAGACTTTTTCAGAGGCAGATATCTCAAAATTAAACTACAACTATCTGCATGGCTAGATACCACTATTAACTGTGGTCAGTGATTGATCACTGAAAGAGAGAAAGAGAAAATACTGATCGACAACAAATATTTGTACTTAGGTTGTGATGGAAATACATGGAACTCACTGTGAAGCTTTTTAAGCTTTTCATCTTAGCTCAACATCAAAGCAATATATTTAATTCTTATTTCAAACTGATGTTTTTTTCTGGCCACTTGGGGGCAGCATAACAAGCAGTAAACGCAGCATTCACATATTATCACCTTATAATGTTATTATGGCAAAGTGTTAGCAAACAATAGCTTATTTACACATAGAGCAGACAACATTACATGCATTTGTAGTCATGTTTCTGCCATCTAACAAATCCAGGTTAAATGTTCTCTCTCTTTTCAGGTCTGTTTTGGTCTGCACCAAGTTCTGAGGAAAATATCTGACTCTTAAGCTTTTAAATACTTCACTATGTTCACAAGCCAGTTGCTAATTTTGTCTGTCTGATGTTTGGTGTTGGGCAGTAGGTTTATCTGAATTTTTGTTAAAAACAGCTGCCTTTTCCAGCTGGAAACAGGGTTGCAGAATGTGGTGAGGGTGAACTAAACATTAAATTTGCAGGCTGTAACTAAACTGGACTGCAGAATTGGGTGATTTTTTTTTCTCCCTTTCAGTTTACACATAGTCATTTAACCCATTAGTAATATAAAAATGATTGATTAGTGCAGCTTTAAACTGTAACAGAGCCTCTTTCATACCTCTGTTGAGCTTCCCCATCACAGTGAACTCAAAGTATTTGCTGTTGTCCCTCGGGTTATACAGGCCAAACACAGTCGTTCCGGTCTTGGGCTGCAGCTTGAAGGTGGTTAGGATGAAAGCCTCGTTCACCCCTTGCTCAGCCAGACCCCCCTGCAGCAGGTCTGGCAGGCAATCGGGCGAGGTGAGCAGATCATAGACTGTTGACAGGGATGGGAAAGAGAGAAGCGGTAAGGCACAGGGGTAATAGATGATGAGGTATGAATATTAACAACATGCAGCTGCACTCAGATCCCAGAGTAAATACATCCTGAGTCGATGAGAAGATGATGATGATGATGTTGACCCAGTGTTTGTTGCTCTTGTGAGACCCTGTGTCAATCAGTTAACACAAACTTGTCAAGCAGAGCTGGCTCAGAGTAATCACAAGGGTGTGGATTTTGAAGCAAATCAAGATATATACTGTGACTATTAGATGTTAGGTGTTAATTGCGTTAGATCCCTAACAAAGCTATTCATCTGATAAAATCTACATTAGCTCTCATTTCATCACTCACAATTAATTCATTGTTGTCACAGGCAGAGGTATGACAGGATTTAGACTGAGGAGTGAAATGCCAGAGAGAGGCTGTATACTTGTGCTTATGGTTTGAGTGTTCCTTTAATAAAGTGACTTGGGAGCTGGGCAGGCCACTGGAGGATGTGCAGTGAATCTCTAGTCCACCATCTGCACACATCATGAATACATAAGTACCCTAAAAGCAGTCTGCAAGGCCCACTGTCGTGAGGGAGCAAAATTGCTCCCAAATGCTCCCAGAGATTGGCCATTGTCAGCCAAGAATGCAAAGTATGATCCCCGGAGATCTCTCCTTCTTTCTTTTATCTCTCTCCTCTGGTCCCTTGTGTTTTCATCCGGCACATGGTGTACTTCAGCACAACACGGGAGCTTTAAAAACGTGTGTAGTTAAATATGACTAAGCCACTGAAAATGCCTGGTTATATAGTATTGTCAAAATCACTTTCACCAAACAATGAGATGCCTTTGATTTGTGGTCTTTTATGTTCAAAATCATCAGTCATCAACCTGGAGCGTGTTACACAAACAGATCTGTTTTTTTACTCAGCATGACTTAGTATTGGTCCATTAAATTAACAAAAGGAGAAAAATTAACAAAAACAACAAGAGAAGAAGTGAATCTCAATGCATGCTTTTTGTTTTAGGGTTAACACAAAAAAAAAAAAAAAAAAAAAACATGCACATGCACACTTATTCAAAAGCACACAGTCCCACTGTTCATAAGTCCTCTGGACAGGGGTTTTTGTGGGGGTCAGGGTCATCTTACAGCAGAGATTCTGAGAAAGTGCCTCATTTCACCCACTGATTAACCTCAGATTTCAAGCTTCATAAAACTAGTTTAGCTGAAAGCCATAAAGTAATCCAGTGTCTTGTCCTCTCCTTAACACCAGCATAAACATTTATCATGGTTATAGATCTCTGTAAAGCATACAAATGGTCGGCATTCTTCATTTTAATGTTTTACAAATACTTCACATTTGGGGGTTTGCATGTAGAAAGCTGTGATTTATTGTAGTTTCATGTTGTTTTAGTCAACCACCACTGGTGATGAAGGAATTACATCATCAACTTCGGCATGTAGATAACATAAACAGTGACCTCGCTAACAAGAACAGAGATCCAGTAAAGATGTAATATTTCGTGATGTATAATGGAGTAATAATGATGATATTGTGCTCTCGGTTGCAGTTTAGAGATGTGCTCTGTCCCTGTGCAGAGAGTGCTTGTTCCCAGAGTTGAAAGGGAGTTTCGAATTCCAGTAATCTCAGCTCCCAGTGAAGCCATCCTTGAGACATTAATATTGATCAATAACCCATACAAAACTAGAATGGCTGTTTTGTGCTACTAAAATCATACTTACTGCAGCTTTAAATTGGTCACACACCCTTTGAACACAGTGAATTCCAGTCATGCAGACAATGAGCCATTTCCGAGGGAAATGATAGATGATGAACTCCATTAATCTGGGCTTTTCTTTTTTACACATAACATCAGGCAGCTATTGCCAAAAGATTGCAGGAATTAATGGGCGCATGAAAGGTACACCATCAATCACCAGAGTGATTTGTAAGGAGCTGATAAACTATAAATATTTCTACATGTCGTCTGCAGCTCAGTTTTGCGAGTGACCTTGAACAAAATTGTGTGTGACTGTGTATGTGTGACTTGAAGTTCAATATTGCGCCCAGATCACGTCTGATTATTCCCATGTGTGTGACCTAGCTGGGACTTTGTTTAAATTAATACGAGCCAGAAAGCCGAACCTCCTCAGCTGAAGTAATCAAGCAGATCTGGCTGGATAGATATAAAAAGCAGGGTGACTACTGACTACTTTACTTCAACTGAAAGTTGGTAAGCTACTTCTACTTTTATACTGTATTATTGCCTGATTCTTGTCACAAACACAAAAAAATTATTCCACTAGCCTATCTCTTTTTACAACTGACAGGGATATTTAGCATTTTATTCGTATCTCGGTGAGTATCACATACCAAGTCTAATCCTTTGTGTTCCTTGGGTCTGCATATTATATTCCCTTTCACAGAGTCTGCTTTATCCATTATGCATTGGACTCATACATAGTGTGTTAAAATACCCAGTGGTGGAGCCATTAAATCTTTTTTGACAGATAATGAAAATTGAGCTCTACATCACAGGCAGGATGTCAGAAAAATACAGCCTTCAAATAAAATCAGACTTTTTTTTTTGTGTGTGTGTGTGTACCTGTATGTGTGTATATATATATGTGTGTGTGTGTCTTAAAATTTAAACAGAAAACCTGAAAAGGTGCTTTTTATTTCTTGAATTCTTGTTATCCCCAGCAGCAGCAGCCATAGCTGTTGCAATCAGTTATTGACACATGAAAATTACAATGAAATTTAAATAACTGATATGAAAATTTAAATTAAAACAATTCAGATTACTCACCCAAAGCCTGGGCTTCCACGTGTAAGCACAGTTTTACTAGCAGCTGCAAGGCCAGAATCAGGGCTGTCCACAAACCCATTTTGTCCTTCCAACTGGTCCCAGATCAGAACTTTCTCTGTAGTGACTTCTTTGTATATGACACAGTGGCAGTTTCCAGTATGTCTGCTCCTGCTGTGAATAGTGCGTTTGTGTCCTTGCCTCCTTCTTGAATCAGGAGTGAGACAAGGCTGTCATGTTAAACCTAATAGGAGCTTCTAAAGAGTGAGTGTGTGTGTGTGTGTGTGTGTGTGTGTCTGAACTGGTGTGTTGTGTGTGAATGTGAAGAGAGGATTGCAGGAGTCTTACTGAGGGAGGAGCATCAGGGCCCAAACCTGCTTTTAAAACCTTCCTCAGACGGCCCCATGCAGAGAAGGAGTGACCTGGAGAAACTCTATTGCATTGGCTCCTGCTGTCTGCTACCAATTCCCGCAGGCTCTTACACAAATGTACTGTACATGAGCAGCCTCTAATCCAGTCCAGTCACTCATGTTTGGCCACTGAAATCATCTTTCAACCCAAACTGAACCAAAATATTTTTACACTCTTGAGTTCATGCTTGCGGTGAATCTCCCACCTGCAGCATTAAAGGCTAAGGCTGACGATTTCCTATGTTTTTCTTATTGTCAACAAATCTCATGTGCAGAGACAAACCAACAATGAATTGATCTACCTAATAGTATTGTGTTTGTATCCAGAGCCTGACATGTCTTATTCCTCTGTGCTGTAGATCTCTGTTGTTGCCCAAAAACTATTAAAACATGTCACTGTAGCACTGGATGATATGTTACTTCACCCCGAAGAGTGTGGGCACTTTAGTTTGTTTAGAAATGCCTCCAAACACTACAAGTGATCTCGTTTTCAGTCTCTGGAGAGTAGTTCCTTGTACAGCAGATGCAAATGTGCTTCGCTAGCTTGTTGTGCTACATAATACAACCTCTTGATTTTACACTAAAGTTATTTGCAATGTACAAAATCAAGAGGTTATGATATGTAGCAAGGCACTGTATATGGACCCGTGTTCCTGCACATGTGCAGTGTTGGGGAGTAACTAATTACATGTAACGGAGTTATGTAATTAAAATACAAAATGATTGTAATTGTAATCTGTTACAGTTACTGAGAAACTTACTAATCAAAATGTTGGTGATAACAAAAGGGTTACATCCGAATATATTCTTTTCAGTAAAAAGCTTCAAAAAGCTCATCATTCTGTTGCTTCGCATCTTTTCACCATGCAGGAATGTCTTTTTTTTTGGCATATTTCTGGACAACATAGGTCAGCAAAGCCGTTGGAACAAATTTGAGTGCAACACCATCAAGGGTGGGATGACTTTCAAGTAGCTGTCTCTGTGTCTAGACAGGCTCCATTCATTTGGCAGTGTGCTCCCAAATTTTGAGTGGTGTTTCTGATTGGTTCTCTTGTTTAAATTTGCACCGCCTCTCATCTGCCAATCAAATCAATACACAGCTCTAAGCAACCTGAGTTTGCCATGCCTGCGACCAGCCGACCGTGTCAAGGTGGGTTGCCATGTTGTCAAACAAGAATGTCTTTAGTGCTGGAAATTCAACAATATTTTCCATCTGAAATCAGAAAAGGGCTCGAACATTACTGTTCAGTGTAAAATTTGTTAACTGTGGTAAAAATGCTGGCAACATCAAAATGCTCAATGTCAAACCTGAGGACATCTACAGGTAAGTTAATGTAACTGCAGTCACAGTTTAAAATGTTTTTTAGAAAAGTGTAATCAAACTAGTAATCTGTAACCTATTACAGTTCAGAAGTAACCTTCCCAACACTGGTGGCAGCTGCCTTACATGGAACTACTCTCCGGAGACTGCTGTTATTCGTTTTTGGAGCTGTTTTTAAACAAAATACTGTGGCCATAATCTTCATGATGAAGGAACGTGAGACCCAGTGCGACAGTGTGGCTCATTGACGTGTTCTTAATAGTTTTAGGACAATAACAGAGGTCTACAGCACAGGCTTTGGGTACACACAGAATATTTGTAAGTAGATGAGTTCATTGTTGGTTTGTCTCTGCACATGAGATTGTTGACAATAAAAAAAATATAGAAGATTGCCAGCCATATCCTTTAAGACTTTTGCTATATTGTTTTTAATAGTTTCACACTCCGTAAGAAACACAGGGAGATTCTTTCACTTTCCTTCCAGGAATCAGATGTGACACCTTTTCCCATGTGCCCTTGCTCCCCCCCCCTCCATCCCCAGGCAAAATCAGGAAATGAGTGCTCTGGAGCCCATGTCTTAACAAGCCGTGTTAACCGGCCAGCAGAGCTTCAGACAGGCTGGCTCACACGGCCTCCAGGTCGTCAGAATGTCTGGCACTAAGCGACTTGCCACATTTGGCAGGGATGAAGAGGCTCAGGTCTTAATGATATTTGTTTTTCCCTCTTTCGTTGCCTTTTGCATCTTATTCCATGGATGAGTAACAACCATTGAGCACATAAATGTACTGAATCAGTATTAATGATGTTGGAATCCGTTACTAAGATTCTCAGTGGTTGCAAGATCACACTTAAAAGGATAAACACTAGTATCTATAGCAACAAACGGCAGCAAATGAGTCATAGTTTCCATACATCTCCCACAGGTGTTCCTTGTGGTTAGTCTGTATACTGCTGCTCTGGTCTTTTGGTGTGTACTGATATGGACTCAGTGACAGGACACCCGGAGTTTTATCTGCCCTCTGATTGGTTTTCAGAATGATCCTTCACAGGCGTTTGGGTCTTGGATCAGAGAAAGCCCCACAGACCTCCATGCATGGTCTCCAGCTGCGGCTACCAGGAGCCCAACAGACCAGACCACATCAGTCTGCTGGAGAACCGGGGCTGAGTCACATCATGGTGTGGTTGATGAGGTCAGGCAGCGAACGCTGCAGCTGGTTTGGAGATATAACCAAACCCCAAATGTGTCTGACACCATATCCTGACTATTTTTATTCATGATACGATGATTCATGATATGACAAAATCCTCTGACTCTGATATTCACACTTGTGATTCTAATTGTTTTCATATGGTTTGCCGGTAACAGACTCTAAAGATTATCGCATTGCTGTAACCACAATGACAACGAAATGTCTTGTGTTACCAATGAGTAATACGCAGCTGATCTGAAATAGAGGACTGTTTGTGCTCCCAGAAGAGGTCTGACAGTTACCATTTTTCAAAACTTTTGAACTGAAAAGAAAACAAGACAAACTGGTCAGAAACAACAATGATTAAAGGTTTATAACAAGAAGCATGTGCTAGATCAATAACAAAACAAAGGAAAGATGTTTGATCATCCAAAAGAGAGGAAAAAAGAAACACACATGACCAACAAATATTGTATTAATCTTACTTATTCTCATCAAATCCACCCAGAGGAAATTTATTCTTCTATACGATTAACTTTTTTGTGTATCCTCCTTCTTGTAGAGGTTCAGGATTCTTGCCTTAACTCATTACTCAAACACATTTTTTGATCAAGTCATATGTTTCTTGTTATTCTTCTTCTGGTACGTTATTGTAGGATCCTTTATTGAGCTCAACGGATTTATTTTTCAAGAGTAAGCTGTGCAGAAATGTTTACATGACTTACTTATGGACTGCATCAGCTTGACAGTAATAATTATTTCTACTTTTATCAGACCTGGCGAGAAGCTATTTTGTTAGAAATTATAACAGTTTGAAAAGCAAATTCTCTATTTCAACTTATTCTATACCATTTAACTTATTTGCTACACATAAATATATACCTTTGCACATCAATATGTCATTTTCTGGCATAACTGAAAAGGACTTGCTAATGTAGGACTGTGTGGGAAAACTGTTTTTTGTCAAAGAAATTACAGTACGTCATAATTATAATAATTACATTCACCACATAAAGGTTCCCATTCACAAGAAATTCTGTCATGAAACAACTTACATCAGTAGTCTCGTGTTTGAGGGATGGACACAGACTTACACAACATCGCGAAACCACAGCTGGAAGTGACTATAAGTCTCCTTGCTCCTGCGCTGAGTGCTTATTACACTGTGGGATGTAGTGTCTTACAAGTTCCGCACTGTCTTACCTGATGAAGTTATGCAACAGCAGCCAGTCAGCAAGTCAGAGGGGTCTAATCCAACACCTCATTAAATCTGCAACATCTATGAAAACCTTACCCTTGTCCAGTGGAAGGGACTCACTCCAAAACCAAAATTACAGTATTAAATTGCCTGAACTTTCAGTATTAGACAGACTGTGATGCTGAACCCAAGGCAAAGGCTTAATAAATGGACCCACATCCTGCAGCATATTTAGACTGCAAACTCTTGAGCCAAATTGGTATGTCATGGTGGATAAAGCTGTTGAGTTTCCCGGAATCGCCTGACATAGCATAGAGGGCATGAATACAAATTACACATCAAATGTTATAGATACAAAATTAATCAAAAAACTCATTCTGAGCTAATGTGGAGCATTTTTAGAAATGAGGCACCGCTTATTACAGTTGTAGATTTATTCAGTCTTTGGCCTTGAGGTACTCAATCTAAACTCGATGCAACATATTTGTTTAAGTTGAATATGAAATAAGCTATTATTCTTTTGTATATTAAAAGATCAAAAATAGGATTTTTCAAATTCTTTGAAACCAATCATGGAAAATTACAGGAAGCAGATGAAAGCATTGCCATATTTTTTAAAATTCCATCTACCTGATCGTATCACCCGCCTTCACATCTCTCTGTAAAATCACTCAAACTGGTTATGGACACTGTAACATAAACCTGAACACCCTTCTTGGAAAAACACGGCCATTACACTAGGAGATTGATGATATGTGCAAAAAGGTATTCTCAGAATAGCCCCATTGCGATGGGGGAACATATCGTTTCTAAAACAACAATGTGGTTTCAGTGTCTCACTAAATGTCTCAGTATTATGCAACAGTACTTGATGAAGCCCCCGCAAAGTCACCGGTAGAAGTTGCGGTTGATGGTTTTGCCATGTGTAAACTGTGAGTTTATTCTCAGACCATTTCAAACTATCCAGCTGCTCCTTCAGTCACACACACACACCAGCTGGATGTATTCACACTCACTCACTCCGTGTCAGTCTCACCTAAACCTACATACCTCACTCTGTAGATAAAGACCGCTGTAAATCACCACTGTAGATACTCGACACCATGTTGGTCATGCAGCTCAGCAAATCTCTGAGTTTTACACTTGGATATGCACTCAACACCTCCAATTCAACCTTTTTCCATTTTTCTGACTTTTCTGTCTTTCCTTTTTATTTTTTCATCTATTATAAACCTACACACACTTATCTTAAATGTAAAAAAAGTGGCTTATTTTACTTGGCTCAGCAAGTTCATAAAGGATACTTCATAGAAAAAAGTGTTTCAAACAATTGCTTCAAGATGTGAGGACAAAACACATCTAGAGCATATCGAGCTGCTTGTTTATACAGCGCGAACAGCGCTGCATTGTGCTCCATTAAGTCTTATTCCAGGTGCTCATTAATCCTTGATATTTCTGGAACATTGAGACTGAGCGTGTCTAGGCTAGAAAAGTCCGTCATACAGCGGGAAACAGCGCATACAAACTGGGAGAGCACACTGGGTCATTTGTTCAGACACAGTACATTTCACAACCACGTCTTTGCCAGGCTCACCCAGCATGATTGACTACAACGAGGAAGATGGAGGGGCGTACGCAAGAGGAGGAGGAGAGGTAAAAGAGCACGTGGAAGCAATTATTGCCCCTTCCCAGTGTGTAATCTAACACAGCAGATACAAGATGACATGCACGTGTTTGGGTACATGATAGGAAGGAAAAAACACAACTCTTGTACTCTTTCCCTATCTCTGTTCCACTTCCATGCCTTGTCAGATATGAGGTTGATAAGTCAAATTGCCGCTGTGTTCTGGAGAATGACAGAGAGTATGAAAAATGCAAGAATCTATGTTTGAAAATCTTACCGGCAGGGGATTCAGTGTGCGCACTGAATGTCAAATCACATCTGAAGAGACACAGTGATCTCCACTTACAAACATTAATTCTGTATTTATTGAAGCAAATATAAAATATTAGAGATGAATGTGTTTAATCTGCATGAGTATAACTTTTAAACCAATGGAATGCAAATTTGTTAAAAAGTGGTTTGCTCTTGCGTAGGAGTGCTGGTTTGGTGAGCAGTATGATATGTTCCTGAGCTCTTGAGTGGGAGTATGTCATTCTGTTATGTGGAATTATAACCTACTCTTCCTTATAAGTGTTTCATGAGGGGAAGTGGGCCACATGTGGTAAAATGAAGTTACTTGAGATGGAAGCTCAAATTAGTGACCTTGTTTGAATGTTAAGGCACTGACTCCATGCCAGTTCAGCAGAATTCCTTTGTTACATCCAAACTCTTTGAAACTGGACTCTGTTTCCTGTCTAGCAGTATAGGAGCAGGAAGATAATGCATTTCCCAGAGAGACAGATGTCCGATCTCTAAAGTGAGGTTCAGGAAATGAACAGATTTCTTCCACATTGTCTCGGCCTCAGTCTCTTCTACCTTCAAGAGTAAGAAGAGACAAAGCATAAGGATAGAATTTGGATTTTCTTTCGTAACACCAAATGCTCAGACTCATGCTTATCACCATATTCCACATGTATCTGAAAAGGCTGTAATTTAGCCTTTATGCTCAGAAAATCACATATGGCATTTAAGGCTGTCCACTGTGGTAATTGTCCCCTTCAGAGAGGATATTACAGGGTCGACAGATCTTAACGCAGTCCCCTGCTATGAAGAAGTCACTAAGGTTCACAGCAACAGGGGATATAACTGTGTGAGTACATGGTGATTTACAGCAGTCTGTCCCACCTGTGACTGCCTGTTTGCTCCAAGCTGAGGATAAATGTTAGGGCGGTTGAATCAAGGACAATCCACAGGCCAAAAGTCATGGCTTAAAGGATAATTCCAGTTTATTATAACATTTACTCAACAAAGCAATTGGTGAGGTCTGGGATCACTGCGACATCGCTTTAATAAAGTCAGACAGGGCAAGAAACCATCAGACAGGTTGTAGACAAGCCAACAGTTCAGGCAGATAATCTAAACTACTTTATCTGGAGGTAAAACCACAAGTGAGTGAACTCAACATGTCTGTAGTTATCTCTCATATAACAGGAAAACTGTGTGTGTACGCAAGAATGATGAGTAAGATAAAAGTTGGTCAGTAGTTGGTCTTTAAACTGTAATGGTCAGTTTTGTCTTTCAAATACAGTAAGTCTGACTAACATGGAGGTTTGTTTAAGACCTATCTGATCATCTGATCAAGCTTGTGTTTCTTTCCCTGTAAGACTTCTTTTTAGCTGTGTTACTGTGTTCCCAGATCTCAGCAACTTTGGTGAGTATAATGTTTTTATTACAGATAGGAAAAAAGGACTACAAGAGTCTACTGCCATGCTAGCAGCTCTGTGAAGCTGTACTTAGGCACAGCTTTGCATTGAGCTAGATGCTAACATGAGCATGCTATCATGTTCACAAAAACAATGCTAACATGCTGATGTTTAGCAGGTAATGTCGACCAGGTTTTTTTGGGGGGGGGTTTTTCCTTATTTGAATCCGGGGTCTATGGATAGAAGATGTTGTATGCCGTATAGATTGTAAAGCCCCCTGAGGCAAATTTGTCATTTGTGATATTAAGCTATATAAATAAAAATTGACTTGACTATAGCACGAAAAACAAAATACAGCTGAAGCTTTTGGGAATGTCATTATGTCAGGTATGTGGCCCTTAAGTATTAAATTTAATATTTAGACCTGATGATGGTGATTGCAAGTCATCCTGTGAGAAATATGAACGCCTGTGACAAATTCCCCAACAATCCATCCAACATTTGTTGAGACATTTCACTCATACCACAACCACATTGTGGTGCTTATGGAAAAGTCAGCGGTTCACCAAACTCAGTGGGATACAATACCTCGGAATTATGAATGTCTTTACCAAATTTTGTGACAATTGATATTGAATAATACATTTTTTTGCTGGATAAAAGATCAGGGAATCACCAAAGTAAGTAGGCTTTATCCTCCAGGGACCATGAATGTCTGTGCAAAATTTCATGGCAATCTATCCGATATGTGAGTCTGGACCAAACTGGTGAATAATAATAAATAAATAAGACAGAATTTACATATAATAAACAGTAATTTAGCTATTTCACTCAAACTTTAATCGCACACCATGAAAGAGTTAACGACAGTCTAGGATGATGAATGGGCATTTCTGAAGCACATGTAATCATTTCATCTACCAACAAAGTGCTTCTGTTTGTTCCTTGTTGTGTAAAATTGATGCCAAAACACGTACTAGTAACTAGGCATAGTTTTCATGTGTGCGTGTGGGTGTGTTACGTGTGGATGTCTGTGAATGGAAACCAGGTGCTTGTACTCTGCCAAGGCAGGCTTGTTGTTGCATCGTCAGCTTGGTGTGTCTAGAGGTAGCTTAACAAGCTCAACAGGACCCCTCACATCAAACACTCCGCTAATGGCTGATAAACTCATTGGGCTCGGTCAGGCCGGACAACAAATGGGCACGTTTACGTTCAAAGCAGCACAGCAAAACCTCAGTGTGCTACTCAGGCCCTCCATTCAAAATCCAGGCCAGCTATTCATGAGATGTTAAGAGGAAACGGGTCCCTGGTTTATGGGAAAGCAATAAAATGTCAAGTCCTTGACTGGTCAAAGCAGCAGCTTGTTAAAAAAAAAGACAAAAGGAAGACTTATATGTGAGGTAAGGAATGAAAAAGGCAGATGGAAAGAGACAGGCTGCTTTGATGCCATAACATTTCTGCAAGGGTTCGGTTAGACAACAGGAAGAGTCATCAATGATAGAGACAGTTGAAAAAACAATGATGAAACACACACCAGGGGGCTTATCAGGACAAATCAACAAAGTGATTAGGAGTGATTCACCTCTTATGGAAAGACAAATACATTTCAAACAGATGGTTCATTTGCAGGTTGTTAACAACACAGTAGGTTGTAAAAGTCTTCCCTTGTAGTATTCAATGATTGCCTATAAATAATCTCCATTGTAAAGTAGCCCGAAACTATAAATATATATTGAAACAGTATAAATTACAGCCTACTTCAGCAAATCTTTGTGCTTTGGTGGCTGAAAATACTTCACTTTCTCTGCATTTCCAAAATGAGACGAACATGTGTCCAACAAACACTTTCAGAATGAGTGCAGAAGAGAAAGAATAAAAGACCCAAGAGGCACATTAAGGTTTTTGAGGAGTGAAGTTTAATGGGATCATGATTGTCTCTGTCGGAGGTCAAATATTTAATTGGTTTATGGGACAAGCACAACCAGAGCCACTCCTACATTCACTCAGCCAACTAAAACTTTCTACTTTAGATACACCGTCAGAACAGAAATACCCCACGAACCACTTTCAGCAGCTCAGTCTCACAGAGGATTGTTACTTTTGACAAATGACAGACATTTTGCTTTTTAAAAGTTTGGGGCGAAAGGCTACCACATATTATCTTTCTCATTTCATCTGAGCACACTGTTCCCAACTAACTGTTTTCATCTCCTCCTATCAAAGGAATGTATTGTTCTAGCCAGGTAAAACACTCTTTCTCTCCTTTCTCTTGGGCAATCTCCCTGATTATGCTTTAGCTGGTTGAGATCAGTGTTACTCTCTGGGAGAGTAAAAGTGACCTCAGCCTGACTCATCGGTCGGCATCCATCCGCTCCCCCGGGCCCTACGACATGCACAGACTGATAGAGAGGCTGACAGAAGGACAGACTGGCAAAGTGCTGCTGGGTAGACAGACGTACAGATGAACAGAGAGACAGATAGCCTACAGACAGGCAGGGTGCTATGGTTGCCCCATGACGAAGAAGGAAGGAGGCAATTT
This sequence comes from Thunnus albacares, assembly GCF_914725855.1. NCBI lineage: Eukaryota > Metazoa > Chordata > Actinopteri > Scombriformes > Scombridae > Thunnus > Thunnus albacares. Next base: position 10,924,199 of record NC_058123.1, read on the forward strand.
AGAGAGGGTGTGACCTTACTGGCCAGACTGTTAGCGAATGGGGGCAATGGACTATAAAACCGACGTCACAGCGTGCTGGTTGTGGAGGCAGCTAATCGCTTTCCTATGTAGATCCTAAAAAGAGAAAAGAGAAACAAATTGTTAATTGACTATTTACAAAATGATGTTTGTCATCATAATCACAATCAAATCTAAACATCTTAAACTAGGCACAGCAGGTCTGTCAAGCTTTGGATTTCTCAAAATGTTGAAGCAGTGCAAGAGTGATACTCTGTATATAAAGAGGGAGGGTGGCCTTTCCAAAAGCAAAAACAAAAGTGCAAAAGTGTAAGAAATGGATTAAACATGTTTATTTACTCTAACGTAAGTTGCAAGCATGCAGTAGTAACTGAGCGTTACTTCCAAGGCCAAGGAGCACGTCAATAACTAACTACATAAGTTTATGGGGTTACAGGTTATGTTAAAAAAGTCTTCTCGACTAGCAAAATCCACTGTGTAGTATTTTCTTACTGTGTGGAAGTTGGCCCTTGAAGCTACCAGAGTTTAGGCTAATGTTAGCAGGTCTGGCCTGCTCTATAATGGATTTGGAGAAGTTTATACAAACCCAGCTGTCGTGACCCAAAATAGAGTTATGTTTATGAAAAATATCAGTTAAAAGTAAAAACATACTTGTTCGAAATATGTAAGCTAAACAGCGAAATAGGGTTATGTTAGAACAAAATAACAGTGATCTTACATTTTTCCTTATAACTATTTCTACACTGCAATACAAGATTGATGCTATTCCTTTATTTACATGTCTTATATGGGTCATCAACTGGTGAGGCCACTGACTTTTGCCTGGAACTGGCAAAGAGATATCATGTATGTGGCCAATGTGCATATTTAAAACCCCATTTATAGAATTTTCTTTTTTAAAATAAGTCAGCTGGAAACATTAAAAAGTCAGCCACAGACGGTTTTAAACAAACTCAGGGAGCTAACGTTTAATTAGCTTGATTAAAGGTTAGCTTTACACTTAATACTATAATCTGGCAGTTGTTATTTCAGATGAAAGAAATGACCGTCTGCTTTTGTTTACTTCTGTCTGAAATCGAAGACGCATTATTTAAAGATTACCGAGAATTTCAAGTGGTAACTCTGGCACTGTTATCATTGTTAACTGCGTATGTGTTGTCTGAGAGCTGAAATCTTGACAGGCATATAGCAACAGTAACTAAGGCCATGGGGCTACTTCATATAATATTGCAAAAGGTGAGTCTATGCATGTGTTAGTACGTGTGAGTGTATAAGTAAGTGTCTCACCCGACTCCAAGTGTGAGCAGGTGTGAAGCCAGCAGTGAGGGAACAAGGATGAGGAGAACATCGGAGGAGAAGATGCCTCTCTTCATCACCTCTGTCTTCCTAACGCTGAGGGAGCCCTGCTGCTTCGGGTGCTGAAACACAAACTCTCTGCAGAGAGAGAAGAGAGAGATGAGAGACGCAGGGAGAGGGAAGATAGAAAGGGGGGGGCGGGGGGGGGGGAATAAACAGAGATAATGAGAACACAAGGGAGAAGACTGAGAATGCAAGAAAGGTAGTTGGAGACCATGAAGACCAAATACCTGTCATGTAGACTTATTATATTGCAGAAGATTAAAAAGGCTTAAAAAAGTACTGCAGATTATTGCAGGTTATTCACATATTTCTCAACACTCAAAGGTATAATCCATATTTTTTTTACATTTGTTATCATTGTTGTTTTACATTATTGACACATTGATATCTGCTGTATGTTTTTTTTAGTTAAATATGTACATTTTTTAGATTTTTTCACAAACAGCAATAAGACTGTGCTGTTTTTTTTTTTTTTTTTTTTAGCAAGCTTACAGGAAGAACACAGGAACTGACTGCATCTGGCTGTTGTTAACCAAGAAATAGTGACGTCACACAATGTGTTGTTTTTACATTTCTGTTTGTGTAGAGATGAAAGACACAAGATAATACTTGATAATTTACAGGTGCCGGTTGGTGGATTTTTGGACTTCCTGCAGAGCTAGGCTAGCTGTTTCTCCCTGCTTTAAGTCTGTTATGCTAAGCTAAGCTAATCACCACCTGGCTCCAGCTTCATATTTAAAAGACAAACATGCAGGTGGCATCAATCTTTGACAATTTCATGTAATGTAACTGTTAAATATCTATACCTATATACCTATCTATATCTCTGAAAGTACGTGCTTCCAAGTACTCCAAAAAGCTATGGATATAATATATAGGCCTACATACTGTACATAGTAAAAAGGAGCTTTCAAAGGAGCTGGTCTTACTTTGGTGGCATATTTTCAGGTCTACTGGACCAATCCCACACCCAGTCAGTGTCCCCTCGCCGATCACTTTCCTCCTGTCCACAGCATGAGGAAGAGATTAGATGATGTGTCACAGTAAGAAAATAAAGAAAGAAAAGTAGACAAACAAGAGAAAATCAGGACAGAGACAGTGAAGTGTTAACCAGATATTCACAAACATCTTGAGTCATGTAAATATTTAGAGGAAATCTCAAACAGAACAGCGTTTAGTAAGAAGAAGAAACTGCCCAAAAAGAGAAAAAAATGTTGACTTTCTCTTGGATGTCAGGGAGGGCAAATTGTCCCCGCTGTACCAGCGTAAGCAAATTAAACTCAAATATACATAATATAACTGCAAAAAATGTTCAACCTATCTCAAGCAAGTCTCATGTCTCTGCCTGTTGATTTTTAAACTGTACTGAAATAAATGGAAATGAGTGACTTGCTGAAAAGTGAAACATCAGTATAATAATCACTGTGTGCTTTGGTTAATGATCAGCAACAATGTAAAATGTACTGCTGTGTAAGCACATGGGTTTTGTAGATAATTGGACTTAAAGAATAAACCATAGGTCATTTAACAACGAAATTAAATGCCTGAATTGATAATTTCACATGTATCTGTTTTGCATATATTCAAGTAAGAGCGTAAATAATCTGATGGACATAAACTTCATATGTAGTGAAGGTGTACCTGTATGGTGACACAATCACTGTCCTGCTCACTAGAGGGTCTTGGGGAACCAGTGGACCTTGGAGTCACCACCTGTGGGGGACTGTGGATGACAAGCAGACAATTAAAATGTGCCTTCAGTCTCACGATATGGACAGCCTGCACGACACTACAATTCAGACACAAACAACAAAGCAGAGAAAGTAAACACATGTGAAAAACAACTTCACAAGTTCAGCCGAGCACAGAACGAAACTCATTACCGTGCGAATGATTTTTTTTTTTTTTTTTACACCTCTCTGTGTAGCTCAAACCCCAAGACCCCTGAACCAAACGAAGAATACACACAAACAAATTGCATCATTACCTGTCTTTACTCCTCTCACACTCGAGCTGTGCCTCCAGAAGGATTCTCTCCAGCTCCCCCTGCAGGGCGGAGGAGATGCTGTCCTGCGGTCCTGACAGACTCTCCCTGCGGCTCACGGCTGCGATCAGCTCCTCCAGCTCGACCCAGGAGCCTGATGAGGAAACAATACAAGCAGCAGAGTTTGTAATGATGACCAGGCAGGAAACAAGAATTCAAGACAACGGTACGGCTTCATACATATACTATCCTGTAGTGAGCCAGAGAGGAGTCCTGATGGAGAAAGGAAACATATTGACTATTTATATTGCCATGACGAAAGTCACTTTATTTGACTGGGCAGTTTTTCAGTATTACTGCCTTTCAGTTGAATCATATTGTGAGGATATTTACTGAGAGGTCCTTCAATGTGATTTCACTATATTCAGTATGATCTGAAGTAATGTGTTGCAGTTCTTATACAAAAATGCCCCTTTAACTTATTTTTGATGCTCTGGGGAGTAATTATGACATTAGGTATCTACAGATTTTATAATTTATATTTGCATGTATTATTGATGGATTTCTCTTTTACACTGAGTAAAAAAACATAGTTTTAAAAGGCCAAGTTAATTTAAATAGCTTACTTTGATTAGGCTTTGCTTTTGTTTCAAACAAAACAAAATAAACATTTCTTTTTAATTATGTCACGATTTCTACATTTTAATGAGAGGTTTATGACTAAATGATAGTTTAGTCTTCACTAATCACATAAGCTAGTAGCATTATTTGAGAACTAACTGATTTAATGGATACATGTTGTAATGTTTTAGTTTTTTCAGAAATCATGGTATTTGTATTTGGTTTGTTTTTCCTTTTTTTACAGATCAATAAAAATCAGACCACATATAAAAATATAGCGATGGTAGAGAGATAAACCATTTGCCTCAAACCAAAATCTTTTTAAATACCAGGAAATCTGTTTTATATTTTGCTCCAAACTTACGAATGGTTCTTCTCATGAGTCTCCTCATTAGATTACCAAAATGTTTTTTTTCTGAGTCTTTCTTAGAAACAGATCCTTAGAAACAAACAAATAAAAAATGAAATAAAGTTAAAATGTGTTGCTGTGCAGAATTCCAAAACATAAGGACATTTACAAATAACAACCCTTAATGCATGTAGACAACACATGAACATGAGCTGGCATTTGTTGGTGTTGGGCTGGGTGTCTTTCCCCATTCTTCATAATACAATAAATATACTAGATAAATATATTTATTAATGGCTGAAAATGCATGAAATTTTCTCTGAATCATGCAATTCACTGCTCACCTCTTCAGTTTATTCATTAGATTCATTCAATTAATCGAGTGTTTTTTGACTTTTAGTACAAATTATTGGTGTTTTTTTTTTTAAATCATACCAACTCATTTCAATTATTTCTTTGTTTTTTCTAGAAATTACTGATTAACTGTAGTTTTTATTGTCCCCAAGTCTCTCATCCTATTCCCATTCTGAGCCTCAGAATGATGCATGTAAGCAACCTCTCTTCTCTCAATACCTGATTGTTTTTGCCAGAAAGATTTTAATATTGTGATCCTGGTTTCAACCATATCACAGAGCTCTAAAAGAGACAGATGTGTGAGAAAGGTAGACTTTTTTCTTTTTTAAAATGTTATTGCTTTGGTGTGGAGTGCACAGGTGTGTTGTTGTTGTGTGCTGACATATGGTGACTTAAAAGCTGCATCACAAAGGTCCTGACATGACACTAGATGACGTGAGCGATGTTGAATGCAGGTTGAACAACAAGCTTATAAACACTGACTGAGCACTTCATTAGGTACACCTGTGCAATCTAATGCAATCCAATACAACAGCTCTGCCATAAACTCTACTCTAAAGGTGATAATTCTCCTTTCTGTTTATTATTGACGTTGTAGTGGGTGGTGGTGGTGTACTGGAGTGCATTATATTTTGTCCACCACCTTAACAAACATGAAGGGGGAGAAAGAACAAAGAATGAGAGCTATCATGAGTTCAGAAAACAGACATAGCAGATAAATGAATGGACACACAGGTTCAATGGGTACATAAGCAGAAAGATTTTTACACATGCACACACATAAACACATGCACATTGCCGTACATGGTGTGCATGGTGTGCATGGCGTGCATGGCGTGCACACACCCACAGCCAAACAGTAGGGCAGGGCTAACTCAGGCTGACAGCATGCTCGCTTACGTAAGATCTTATTTCTGTTAGAGATTAGCCATTCACCCTCTCACTCCTCCCCTTGTTTCTGCCTCTCTTGTCATGTTGTCTCTGACACAGGCAGCATTTACAAAATATCACCACCTCATCTGCTCACTATAGTATCCTTCCCTCTCATCTGACCTCTTTAATCTTCACTTTTACGCAGGTTTATGACACTGTGTAATCACACAAACAGCAGCAGGGGGTAGAGACATGAGTGGGCACAGTGCTGGAGGGAGGGAGGGAGGGAGGGCAGAGTGGGGAAACTGTGCCATTGCCCTAGTTATTTTTCTACAGAGGGGAGTTATGACATAACAACTGCCTGACTTATCTATCCGTCGCCATTCTGCAGCACTAAATCAGTTTCTATGCTGCAATCCTGTACACGTTCATCAATGCCACACTGCCAAATCAGCTTTATGTAATGTAGACAAGAGCTGGATGCCAAATGTCTCCATGAACTGCTGCACAACAGATTTCCTTTTTGTGTCCAGCTCCCCATAACACTGTCCCCACATGTTTTACCCAGCATCCTATGTGCCAAGCAATGTGCATACATCATACTGGAGCTATAAGCGTCAGGAAATCTCCACAGCTTAATTGGCTTACAGTGATACAAACAGGTGAGTCAGGGAATCCATTAAACTGGCAGTGCTTGTTTCTATCTGTGGCGTCCTCTCACACCTGTTTTAAGTCTGACAATGCTGTTAGTATCATGTCTCCACAGATGCTCCACAGATGAGCAGCTGTGGATATCTGCACATCAGCCCTGGAAACACACTCAGCGAATGAATGGGGTCATTGCTTTCATTGTTTACATAGGTGATGGGGTGTTTGCATAAGCTTACAAAACTAGGATATAAGTCAATCTATGCACGCACAGCTTTAATCATGATTTACGTTAGCTGTCTAATAGCTACACGTGAGCAAAGATCATCTACGTCATTGCTGGAAAGGCACATAAATAAATAAATGTCATGAGATAGAGTAGCACAACAACGGCCTGGTCCCTGTACAACCGTCACTCACCGTAGAGTCCGTCCTCTGGTGTCTGCGAGCCGGACAGAGACATGCTTGGACGCCGGGGGGGCTGGGGCTGGAGCTCGGAGAGATGCTGACACTGACCGAGGAGGACAAGCAGGTGGAAATGAGTCTCAGCCCTGTACGTTTTTCTCTCAATCACTCTTGTGTTTGTTGTAGTCTAAATAAGGACATCGGGCACCGACGCTGCGCTAATCCGCCTCCCCTCCCCTCTCTCCTCGCATCACCTCCTCCCCTCTCCTCCCCCCCTCCCTCCCCACGTGTCAGGAGGGAAGAGGTAAACAAAACAAGCCGAGAGCTCAGCAGGTAAAAAGCCATTCCAACAACGAGCAGCAGCGGGTGTGTGTGCCCTGAAAAAAATGTCCTTTATCACAATTTTTTTTTTGTAAAGTGGACATGAAACAAGCACATCAATAAATACTCACTTCTGATAAAAATAAAAAAAAGTTGTCCATTTAGATGCTTTGCTTATGTAAGAAACTTAGGCTTACACTGTAATACATTTTTGTAATACACGATTTGACAAGACACTACACAAACACCAAAGCAAAATTTAAGTCCTAGCTATACCTACCCCAAATGTTCTCCCAGCTGACTGTTGAAGATGTTACATCATCTATTTGGAGCTATTACAAAATAGGAGTTACAGTAAGGAGGTCATTTGATTTAAAGATATAGAGAGGTATATCTTTCTAATAAGGCACCACCTAGAAGGGGTTTGTAAGTTGGCTTTATTGGTGCTTAATAAATAATTTACTTGTTATTACATTAATTATGGCAACTTAAGGGTTCAGATGGTTTATAAAAATCCTTTTGGCCAGGGTAAAGATCAAAGGGATGTGGTAAAAATGCAGTTATAAAAGTTGGTATTCCTTTAATAAATGCTTATGGATTTCAGACTCCAAGTCTTGCATTACACATGTTAATAAATTGTTAATAAATTGATTTTTAGATGCTCTGCAGGCTTTTACAGAAGGTTATCATTGTGATTGTGTCAATCAACATCAACTGGCAAGTCACAGAAAAATACCGAGGACATGAACTTAGTGTCCTCAATAACTACTACAGCCCTGAACATATCCCACAGATGAGGTTACTTAATTACATCATCATTGTTCTGCAAGCTAATTGCAATTGCATAGCATTAAATTCTCTGATAATAATTTGCACAAATTACCCCTCCTTTTGCAACACAATACTTTATTAGATGCCTCAACAGCCACGTCTGTGAAGATTCTCAGTCATCCAAATCATGGTTATCCAAGGAGGGTTGAATTGAGGGCGACTGGACTTGGTTGAAGATACTTGAAGATGTTTCATCTCTCATCCAAGGGGCTTCTTCAGTTCTAGCTGACAGGTTGAAATGGTTAAATGGTTGTTAAATCTCTGGGAAGGGATGAAAGGACAGCTTGTAGGTGTGGGATAAGTGGTGTCATAGACCTCCTCCTCTGTTGAGGGATGGTGTCTCTGCTTTGATGTAGATAGCCTCCTTCATTCCTCTTTCAAACCATCTGTCCTCCCTATCCAAAATATGTATGTTGTTGTCCTTGAAAGAGTGTCCCTTATCTTTCAGGTGTTGGGAAACTGCTGAGTCTTGACCTGAGGAGTTGGTCCGCCTGTGTTGAGCCATGCGTTTGTTTGATGGTTATTTAGTTTACCCGATATACAAGTCTGTGCATTTCTCACTGCATTGGACTGCATACACTAAATTGCTTTTCTTGTGTTTGGGTGTGCATTGTTGTTGCGTTTATTTTCCTTTTCTTTACCACCCACAGTGTTGTTGTTCTTCCTGGATCCTGTGGCTGTCGTCACAAAGGTCCAGTTAGGGTAACCGCATCCTTCAGATGTTTGTGCTCCTTCTCTTGGGCCTGAGCACTTGTTGGCACATCATCAGCTTGGTGGTGTAGGGTTCTATAACTCCTAGCTTATGCTGCAGTGGGTGGTGACAGTCAAAGAGTAAGTATTTGTCTGTGTGTGGGTTTCCTGTATACTCAAATGTGGAAACTCCAAAAAGGCCAACCTGATCTGACACACAGACCAATATTGTACTCTGACGCAGGTATATACACACTAAAAGACAGCAGATTTATAAAGTGACCTGCAAGCAGCCAACCCCACAAAAATTAAGTGTATGTGCCCCCGAGACAGCTGTCCGAAAACAGCTGACACTAACCGCATGGCCACAATACAAAAGAAAGAAAGAAAGAAAGAAAGAAAAGCAACCCAAAGGGGAAACGTTCCTACAGCCAAAAGGGGAAAACTCTGTATTAAAGTGTATCAAAACAGCAACACTTACATAATGAAAGGCACATGGAAATCCGGTCAGAACCAAACGTTTCCTGCAGAAAAACACATGGTGTGTCTCCCAAAAACCAGAGCTAAACCAAAGCAAAATCAAAGACCGAAACAGCCCTAGCCACAAAACACACAGCCCAAAAGCCAGCAAAAAACCTAATTAGCTATGCAATCACACCATACACCCAACTGCTACCTGAGGCACAAAACAAACTTTCTAACAATCTAACTGTAATGGATGTGCCCCCATTTGTTATGACCTGGCTTCAGTGGCCACAACAAAAGGGAGACACGCTATGTCAAAGTCTCACAAAAGATAATTTATTAAATCAAATGAAACAAATTAACTAAATATTTATAATATGGGGTATGTATGTCAGTATAATCAGTTGTGCATGAGTGGTAGATGTGTGTGTGGGTGTTGTTCGTGCATAAAAGCAAAGTACAACAAAACTAAAGGAAGCCAAAATGGATAACTGGAGGGGAGAGCAGAGAGCTGCAGAGAGCTGCAATCAGCAGCAGCAACAACGAGCAGTCAGAGGAGAGTGAGAGAAGCTACTTTCTGCGGCCAGGCTTTATAACCTGGAGTAGATAGATTTTTTTATCTTAAAGGGGACTTATTATGCTTTTCCTTATTTTCATATATATATATATGTATATAATATATAATGTTAAAATTAAACATGGCCAATGTGTCAAATAATGAGGTAAATGTATGTAGAAGTAATCCCTGTGAGCAAAAAGCACTGGCTTCAGACTACTCTGCACACTCGGTTTCCAAGAGTTTTTTCTACTTTCAGCCTGAGCCGACGTAGGCTCGTGACAGATTTATATATATGGTTATCTGCTCGTTTTGGAAGTCATTGGAATTGTAGCCACACCGAGTCATGAGTTGAGCTGCTACGCTGTGTAATATTTTTCCATTACTGTGTAATGTTTGCGTAATGTTTTTTCCATTACACAGCACAGCAAAGTAAAATAACTTGTTTACCTGTTGGAGGTGTGCTGGTCATCTGCAGCTCTTCATCAAACATCAGCATTGTGGCTGTTTCTGCTTGTGCTATTCCTCCCTGCATTATTCCAGCTCCAAATATCTCCATATGTTGTTGTGTCGACTGGTAACGGAGTTCTGCTAATTTGGTCATTGTTGCCAGGTATTGCAAGAGAAACAAGCAATCAAGTCTATGGAAACTTGTACTTTTGCATTTTTCTTTTTTAACTCTAAAGAGTTGAACAAAGCCAATTGGCCAACAAAAAAATGAGGAATGAATGAATGAAAATGAAAGTGAAGAAGTTGCATAACTGGCCAAGTAATTATGTCAGTGAAGGCTAAACAAAGATATCTTGTTGGCCTTTTAAACAATCATTAAAAAATACACATACTGGGCCTTTGACTGACCATCTCAATTAATGTATGGAAAAAAACTTGTCTATTGTCCTTGTCCTCCTTTTCTTGTCATCCTCTGTAGTTCCTCTGTGACACACTTTAATAAATTTTAGCCTAGTTTGTTTCCTATTTGTTTAATCAAAAAAAAAGACAGAAAAAAAGGTATCTACTACTACTATTGTGCATTTAAATAACATATCGAAAACATCTGCTAAGGAGTTTTTCTTTTAAAGATGACATATTTAAGGCATTTTCACTTTATTAGACATTCATAGTGGAGAGAGACAGGAAGGATGGGACATAGAGATATGCAGCAAAGTGTCTGGGTCGGAATCGAAACTCAGCTGCTGTGGCTGGTACTCATCCTAATGGAATACATGGAATGTGCACTAACCAGTGAAGCACTGGGGTGCAGCTAAGGATTTTAATGTTGACCAGTACATGCATGGTTCTGACAGCAGGCAGCAATATTTGACAACTTAGATTGAGCTCAGTCAAACTGTATTTAATGTTAGGCATATAGGGAACAAGCCCGAATAAGCAACACACTAAATATGCCCAAAAAAACGCAACCCACGACTACCAATATTTGTAAGTGACTTTTCAGAAAAACAAGCCTGAAGTCGCTTATAATGAGTTGACTTGGTAACTGTGATTTGGTGAGGAGCACATTTAATTTCCTGTAAATTCTTTACGATAAAAGTCTCCTGTTATTTAGTCTTTCAAAATCTTTTAATATGATGCGGTAAAGCAGGAAATGTTGGGTTTTCATCAGCAGTAACTTGACACAACTCTGATGCGGCTGCCCTTCGGCAGGACTTCCACAAAGCTGACTAGTCAGAACAGAGTGGGCTCATTGGGCCTTAAAGAGACAAGAGGTAAGACTGCCTGTTAAGAGACAGAGGCTGAACTCAGGGGCTGCATAAAGGGCCAGTGTAAATAAGGAGTTTTTTTAATGAGCATAACAGGTCCCCTTTAAATGTCGATGAACAGATTTTTCATGTGGAAGTAGGAATTCCGGTCTGATGGCAGCACAGCAGGTACAGTTCACAAAACATTAATATTTCATTGTCTTTATTTGGATATTCACTGCAAATTTAACATAAAATCAGCTTTTTTGTGTGTTTTGAAACCTCATTATAGACCAAATTGTTTGTCAAGGTTGACAGTAACTATGTTTACATGCACAAAATATTCCGGTTTTTGCCCTTTTTCCGAAAAAAGGCATTATTCCTACTAAGCTGTTTACATGGCTAATGAAAATGAATATTTACATGCAGGGGGTTTTCAGGATCTCCCTCTGCTCCAGTGGGAAAGGGAATCACAAGATCTCTGCAGGCAGTGAAGTAAACCAATGAGGTGAAAAACATGCGTGAGCCTGATATTTATAATTTATATTGATGTGACTGATATTATAAGTTTATAGTTACAGGCACATCCTGTACCTAGGTTATCCCATGATGTTTACTACACTGCTGAGTGTTTTTGGTGCATTACACCGAGTCATCATCATCATCATCAACCAATCCCCTCTGTCCCCATCGTGAAGAAGGCATGCTCTGTTTTTCCAGCCCGCCCTGAACAGCTCTCCACTCTGCACTCATTCCTCTCCTCTGTCTGCCTTCCTGCTCCAGTATATGTCATTTTGCCTGCACAGGGGTAAACAGGCAAGAGGGCCATATGTTGCAAACTGCAGTAAAAACCCCAATTGAAATGCATATTCTGAATGCACTGTATACATGTCCAAAGAATGCTCCTAAAACCCAAATAATATCGGTATATCCCACGTCTTAATCAGAAAATGCTACATTTGGAATAACGCCTAATTCGGAATATCCAAACAAAATATACTGTTTACATGACCTGTATCAAATTCGGAATGTTGTCATTGTTGGAATAATAGTGGAATATTAGTAAGCATGTGCCAATTTCATGGAAATCTGTTGTCAAGATATCTCTCTCTGTACCAGAATGGGAGAAAAAAACACCAGATATCTTCTGTTTTCTGCAGAAGCCTGTAACACACATGTTCTACTGTAAGTGTTGGGTGCAAAGTTTCCGCTGCCGTGAGAACGATGGATTGACAGGAAAACTGTGCTGTTGTAGATTTGGAGTTACACGTGTATTTTATGTTATATCTCGACACACATCACATGTGCATTGTAAGCTACAACATAAACCTGTACTTTTTGGCTCAACTAATTCATAGCAAAATTAAATATTGTTTTGCTTGGTTATAGGAGATTAAGGATGGCTTGCTTGAGGCTGGGAACAAGCGCTTCAAATTCCTCTCTAAATTCCCCATTTATATAACAGTTACTCTGCTGTAGAGCAGTACACGTCATTTATTTGTTAGATTCATGGATGGATTATGAGACAATGGGCCCCTGGGCACATGCATGTATAAGGTCCCTCTCATGGAGCTCTGCTTTGCAGGAAAAATTAAACAAAAATATAACAAAAGTGATTGGACTTGACATAGAAAGATACCCAATGTTATTGTTAAATAAACTTCATATAAAAGCTTTGGCATAGTGGCACCCTGATTACCTGCAATATAAATGTGTCTATGAGTATGCAATGACAACATTTTTACCCATTTCCTTATGTAATGTTTGTGTGTTGCATCGACAATTTATGCTGTAGAAGTCCTCAGGGCTTCAAGATGTGGGAGGATTGTGGTGATTTTTGTGTTGCCTTTTGATGGTGTTTGCTTCTCTAACTCTGCATAGTAGCACTTTGTAAACTAGTTTGATCATGAAAGGAATTTTCATACTGAGATTTTTGCTGAGAGATGGATGAGAAGATTGACAGCACTTCATGTCTTCATGTTGCATTTTGAGCTGCAACAATTATTTGACTGACAGAAACTTTAATCACCAACTATTTTGAAAATCGATTAAATGTTTTGAGTCATTTTTAAGAAAAAATGCATAAATTCTCTGGTTCCAGCTTTTTAAATGTGAGTATTTTCCGTCTTCTTGAGTCTTCTGTGAAGGTTAACTGAATATCGTTGGATTGTGGACTATTGCTCAGGACAAAATATGACATTTTAGATTGCATAATGGGCATTTGGAAACACTGATCGACATTTTTCACCATTCTCTGACATTTTAAAGACCAAATGACTAATTGAGAAAATAGTCGACAGATTAATTGTTAATGAAAATAATTGTTAGTTGCAGCCCTTTGTCCATTAAATATGAAACTAAAGCCAGCAGCCAATTAGCTTAGCTCCATGCAGTTTCATATTTACCATACAGACATCTAACTCTAATGCGAATGAACATATTTCCCAAAATGTATTGCTTTATAATAATAATAATGAAGTTTACAAAGTGCTTTGACAGACAAGCCTATAGCAGGATACTCAGAAGGCAATATAATAACAGAAAACCAAACAGTAAGGCCAAACAAAAGCAAGACAAAATTAAGTTAAAATTAAAACAAGACGACAAAAGATACAGAAATATAGCAGAAGTATGATGAAAGATAAAGACAGTAAATTGTTTTTATGACTCCGTATGTTTTTAATGACTAGTTGAAATGAAGAAGAGGACTTTATATAAGTCCTCTAGGCTTCTTTCCTCTCTTGCACAATTAATATAACTTTTTTTTTACTGTGTAATATTTTATTGCAACCTTTGTGTAAATAAATAAACTAAACTAAACTAAAAGAGATAAAAGACAATAAAAACATTAAAAGATATAAATATAAATCAATACAAATACAAAGGATAAAAGCAATAAAAAAAGACAACATCACATAAAAGCAAGTCTAAAAAAATGGGTTTTAAGAAGTGATTTAAAAGAAGTAATTGATTCTGTGAGCCTTATCTCCTCAGGCAGGTCGTTCTCAGGTCGTTCTGGCCCTGATGGCAAAAGCACGGTCACCTTTAGATTTAGCCTTGACTTTGACCCCAGCTGAGGCTGCACACTGGCTCATATGGGGTCAACGTATCTGTTATGTAGCTTGGGGCCAGACCCAGACTTGCTTTAAAAGTGATCAGTAAAATCTTAAAATCAATTCTAAATGAAACAGGGAGCCAAAGGACAGAAGCAAGGATCGATGGGATGTGATGTCTTCTGTTCAAACCAGTAAGAAGCAGAGCTGCTTTATTCTGAACTAGTTGGAGGCGAGAGAGTGACTTTTGGTTTATACCAGAGAGGAGGGAGTTATAGTAGTCAAGTCTAGAGAAAATAAGTGTGTGAATCACTTTTTCCAGGTCAGAGTGTGAGAGCATTGGTTTAATTTTGGAGATTGTTCTTATTTAAAGGAATCAGGACTGGACAATTTTTTGATCTGTGGTTCAAAGCTTAAATCTGGACCAAATTGTATTCACAAATTTCTGGCAGCAGGCTTTATATTAGCAGACAATTGGGACAAAGCCAACTTTCAACGAGACTGTTAGGGTTTGGGGGACTGAACAATATGATTTCTGATTGTGAGTAACTGAGTTGAAGAAAATTTTATGCCATCCAACAGTTGACATCACTGAGACAATCTATCTAACAGCAGCTAGGCTTTTTGAGTCACCAGGTCTCAGGGGAAGGTATCTGTGTCGTCTACGTAGCAATGAAAAGAGACACTGTGACCTTGGATGATTTGGCCGAGTGGAAGCGTGTAGAAAGAAAATAAAATTGGACCTAAAATTGAGGGTAATTTGTTGCCTAATATTCTTCACTCTCATTTTTTTTAAAGATTTAAAATTGTCTCACATATCTCTTGTGTGGTGTTGGTAAAATGACAGGGGGAGGGGTTGATGACCGAGTCTATTACCTTGAATAAAATTAAATAAATAAAGAAGGATGCTTTTGCTTTTTTCTTTCCAGATCTCATAAAATACATGTAAACCCATTCCCCCCCGCCATTTTTGTTCCTTTCTCCTACCGTCTCTCTTTAATTCCTGGGTGGATTCGTTTAGTCCGGGCTGCGGTGTTCTGTTTGACTTTTGTAGGGGGTGACAGAGTCCAGGACAATCTGACAGGTGTGATTAAAAAGGGAGACCAGCTCCTCTATGTTAGAATGTGGATCAAAGGAAGTTAAAGAAGCAGCAGTAAAAAGCTCAGAAAACTTGCTAGCAGATATAGAGTTAAAAACCTGGCAGCGGACAGATGTATTATGATTAATAGGTAGTTGGGATAAAACCGAACTGGTTCTTGTATTGCCTGAATGAGGTTAAAATATTCCAAAGTATCCATAAAATCAGTGACTAAAGTCTTAGAGGGGCAGCAGACGTGTATGTTACAGTCACTTAAAATAAGAATTTTGATATAAAATAAGGTAATAACTCACCTTGTTTGGCCTGTAGATTATTAAAATTATCACTGGATCTATAGAATTTACCATAACACCAAAATGTTCAAATGATGTAAAACTACTATGTAAAATGGGAGAGCATTTAAAATCTTTTCTGTAAATAACAGCAAATCGTTTGCTTACAAGACTTTACACAGATCATAGAACATGTTTTTTTTTTTTTTTTTATTCATCAAACTACATTTACATATTCAAAAATTGTTTAGCAGCTCAAGGTCACTTTGGCCTCAAAGTTTCTACACTCAATGCATTTTCATTTTTCCACCTGACATCATGCATTTTGTCTTCACAGCTGAGCATTTTGTCACTTGTAGCTAATAACACCTGCAGTGCATTTGACAGTCACAGACATGAGTTATTTTTATGATATCAACCCAGTTACTATTGTAAAATTAGTTTCATACTGTTATTAGAGTGGATTTCAGGTTAAGGTTATTGCCAAAACCTAGAAAAATATCAAAAAGCACTCGTATTACACTTTATTGAGCTGCATAAGCTGGAGAATACGCTTTGATGTGTGCCTTAAAAACATCAAATGAAATGGATTCCAGTGGAGGGAAGGCAGATTGGGATGTTCATGGTTGCCGCATCATTTTATCAGCATCACATACCTGGAAAACATATGAGAACACAGTGCTATTTTTAAGCAAATTTTAATGAATTAGATCAAGAATGTGTTTCAAATTGTTCTATTTGTATCCGTAACGAAAGAGCCCTGTAGCCAGTGATTCATCTATTTCTGTGACATTTTTTCCTTTAAGACGCTTTGGCATCAGTGACATCAGCGGCGCACAGACTCAGTGCTGGATTTCATTCATGTCGCCAAGAGCAAACTGAAATGACAGAAGAGGAGGCACACTACTCTCAAAAACAGTGTTAATCATCATGCGTTTAGCCATTTACACTCATACTTATTAATAATTAACAATTCAGGGAACACAAAATCAATCATTTAGGGTCAAATGAGTAAACAACATTTATGGGAAATAGATTTTTTTTTTCTTTCATGAATCATTTGAAAAGTATTGTAATGCAACCTTGCCCGACACTTTAAGAACAACATCACCACCTGGTGGAGAGAGCTTCTAAAAAGCACCATGTCCTGAAACAATTTTATTTACCTGCATCAAAATTAAACTGTCATATGTTATTCAGCTCAATGTTGATTGAACTACAACTGGTTTTGAATCTCACTGTTTTTTTAAAATCAGTTTCTAAGTCTTATTTGATTGTAGACAAAAAGACCAAGCATTAGGAATGATGTAATGTATTGTTAGTGCCTTCTGGTACGTAGCAAAAGCCAGAAACCTCTTTACTTTCACAGTCTATCTTCTTACCCATTTATTATGTTGCCATGTAGCATTTCTCTCCTGACCTCCAGCCTTGTTTCTAGACAAGAGGACAGACACAGAAAGTCATTATTTGGCCCAGAAACAAAGCAGAAAAAGTTCCCTCATCCATCAAAGGAACTTAAGATCTTTGACAATGTCCTGGGCTCGGCTCGGATCAAAGACCGAGATGCCAGCTGTGCTCAGGTCCAGCAAATGACTGCCCACCATGTTCATCCATCATGCTTGAAACTGAGATAGCAAAATATTAAAATGTTTTCAGGTAATGGCCACAGTTAGATCTCACCATTAGGCACGTCCCCTATCCTACAACCTTGTATTGGGCTATGATTGATGACTTGATCAGAGTGTACATTAAAGGATCTGCTTAAAATTCGCTTTTTTTGTAGCCAGGCAGCCACGGAGGCAGATTAATGAGGGCCAGTGAAACGAGTAGTGTTTTTTTTTTTCTTTTGGTGGCTCTGTAGGCACTGTGAAACCACGATCTGATTAGCTATATATGCAGGCAGCCTTTGGATTAATTTGATAAATAATAATTACAGTTCCTGGGCTCACCCCGAGAGGATGGTAACTGACTCTTGTGGAAAATACAAAGCCAAAGAAAGAGAGAGGGAGTCATATAGAGAGAAAAAACGATTTAAAACAGCAGCGATACTTTTACTATGACTTTTTCCTGGGATAAAAATATGTTTATGTGAGTATTTTCTACGCTCTGAAGATCCAAGTACACTGATATCAATAAAATTATATTACAGAGATAATGGCAGTGCTATCAGCATATTGTCACTGTCCCGTAAAAAATAATGTATCTCCGACAACACCAAGTTTTCTCTCGCCCAACAAAACAGTTCTGTTTTCAGCTTTGTGACAAGACAATTTATCTGTTTTTTGTTTTTTTTGTTATCTTACAGTCCCCCCTCTACTCAGAAATGTATTTTGCTTACTGTTGTTACAGTTGAATGTTTGAGCTTCACTGTGCAGAATGATGGATGTGCAGAGTTTGACACCAGAAGGCTGTTTTCACATTTATCTCCTGAAAGGGGGAAAGTTTCTCTGTGCTCATTGAAAATCTGAGTTTAAAGGCATGTACGTACAAGCAATATTTGTGATGTCACAGCTAGTTTGGAGCCATTCCAAGTATGTAATGTGGAAACTTGAAACCGTCAGTGCACAAACACTGAGAATTGACTTCACAGTGAAGTAGGAGACATCTTGTGTCCAGCAGTTAAACTTTTGAAATGAAAAATATTTGCATATTCATAGCTTCTGGAACTTTTAATGAGGGAGAAGAAGATGTTATTTTAAGGATTTTAACAAGATAATTTAGCTTTTCTTTCTGGAAAAACATATTAGACACAAATTACTATTCAAAGTAGAGTATTTTATACTGTACACATTTTAAAACATATCTGGAGGGGATCTTTAAGAAATAGGAATATTTCCTCAATCCATTAAGAAACTCAATTTTTCAGTTTATCTCAAAAGTTAAAAATCACCAAATACGGAGATACACGGTTTTCACTGGACAGCCACAATATGCAGTAGGCTATATGCAATATACATCTGTAAAAAATTAGGATATTTCCATAAAACTAATATTATTTTTAAAGGGTCATTAAGTATTGTTTGCATTGTTTTTCTGTTTAAATGCAACCACATCAACAGTCTACTGTGGCCTATTAGCTTTCTTATTTCTGTTTTTCATTCTGTTTCATTTCACAGAGTGCAGACAACTACTGCATCTGTGCCTGTTGGTCTCTAAAACTATAAAGAACTGCTTTTTTAGCTCTCCCATGATGCCTCTTTTGTAATCACCATTGGGACAGTTGAGATGGCATCGTCAAAATATCAAGGACAACAAACTAAACACCACCTATAAACACTGCCAACAAAAGCTCTTTGTCATCTTTAAGCTCAAGGTCCTCTCTGCAGCCGATAGACTGCTCCTCCTGTTAGGGAGCCTCATAGAGTCTGTCCTCCTTTCATTATCCTCCATCTGCTGCTTCACCACGCTGACAATGTCCGACAGCCACAAACATATACTGATCCCAGCATCACTGGTCTTTCAGCTCTCACAGACGTCAAAGTCGCTGCAGTCGTCCAAAGCAAAGCTCTTGTGGCACATAATCCTGAATACCCCTTCAACCTATGCGTCACTCTGGTTCAGTCCAGCTGCAGGTGCAGATCCTGGGGCTTGTTCCTGACTTATCGGAATAACTGATTTTTAGTCAATGTTTTAGATTTAACAGGGTTCCTGGTTTTACTCAGCAAAGATATCCAGATATCTCAGTAATCCTGCTTCTTGTGACAGGCTAACGGATCTGCAATCAATCAATCAATCAATCAGTTATACAGTATATGAATTTTATAGGATATGTTGTTTTAATCTATTTTTAAGGTACCTTGTAGCCATGCTAGCAGCATGAGTCAATGGATAGCTATGTTGCTTGGTCAGTCTTCCAATTTGGTCCAGACTGAAATATATCAACAACTATCGGATTGGATGCCATAAAATTTGAAAGAGACATTTACATTTCCTAGACAACGTATCCTATTGACTTTGGTGATCCCCTGACTTATCCTTGTGACTTCACGCCATCATGAGATTCATATTTGTGGTTTTGAGTGAAATATCTTGACAACTATTGGATGAATTGGCATTAAATTTGATACAGACGTTCATGTTCCCCTCTGGATTAATTGTAATAACTTTGTTGATCCCTTAACGTTTCCTCCAGTCAAAAATTTAATTTGTCTAATATTTTGATTAATGACCAAATACCTGGAAAACGAATAGACCTAACATTCCCTTCAGCCTCAGCTGTACTTTGTATTTAGTACTAATTTGCATAATGTTAGCACGCTAACACACTAAATTTAAATGGTTAACATACCTGCTAAACATCAGCATTGTGTCATTGTGAATGCTGAATGTTTCCAAGGTCAAACATGAACTTTCATTCTCAGAGATGATTACAAGTGAAGAGTGAAGAGTCCCATTAAACTCTCTTAATATTTATTTTGATCACTCTGTACTGTGAAAGGACCAAAAAATCCTGCACACTGTCGATCACTTGTACTTTATTAACAACGATTTGGTCCTCATACCTGCATCACGAACTGTTAATTTCACATCGTTAATATGTTAATAAAATGAGTACAAGTGGGTGTGCAGGATTTTTTAACAGTGCAACAGATCCAACGCACCTGCACACAAGATTTTCTGGAGTGCAAGAACTGTGTGTGTTACCTGATCACTGTGTACTATTTACCACCATAAATATAGAATGCATGATGGTAGAAACAGTGGCACAATAAAATATATTTAAAATATATGTGTACGTTAAAGTGGTGCATGTACTGTATGGAGTATTTTCAATAGCTGAAAGTCTTGACTCCATATTCATACTGTATATGTTGTCCATACATGACCATAATATCCCATTATGTATCAGTGTTGCATGTCCATCCAGCTCCTATGACTGTAAATTCTGTGGGAGTAATTGTCCTCTTTCCATGAAATTGTATTTCAAATTAATTCAAATGATGATTCCCAGAAACGGGGTCTGTGTATAAAAGTAGAAAATCTGAGAGATATTAAGACAAGATCCACGGGAATGTTAATATAAGTCTGATAGTGAGAGAGGAGATAGGACAAGATAAGTGATCAGAGCTGATAAAATGGGTTGAGATGTCTCAGCCCTAAAGGCATTTAGGTGTACACTTTATCTCTCTATCTCCGCTCTATAGAGTGGTTTCCACTAAAGCAGCCTCAGGTGACAACAGCCAGTGCAGTGATGATGGGGTCGATATGCAGCAATAAGAAAAAAAAAGGAAAAAAAGAAGAAATCAATTTGTTCTGGTCATCAAGCCTGGATAAAAACATCATGTTCCCCAAGTTGAGAACTTCACACAGACGACAACCTGAGCACATCTGAATAAGAATATATTAAAAAAAGACATGATTAATTTAATATGGATTGGTGTTTTCTCGTTTAATTTGCATGCACACATGCAAACACTTACGCATGTTAATTTAGAGAGAGGCCTGAAAACACTGGAGCGCTTTAACCTTCGATGACTGTGGATCTGCCTCTGCTTCAGAGGGCCATTGTCCATGTGTCTCTATTATCCTGCTGGTCACGGTTCCCCGGCTCTGCCCCCGCTCATATGGGAGATATCTGTAGAATAATTCTACCTGTCTGTTCCTATCTCCTTCTCCCTCCTTCTCTCCCCCACTTCTTCCCCCCTCCCTCTCTCTATGTATGACCTTTCTGCATTCCTCTCCAGCTGACCTTGCTGTCCTGTCAGCTCTCTCCTTTTCTCCACCTCACACTAGTAGCCACTCTCATACCCCCCCTCCACCCCCCAAACCACCTCGTGCCCCTCATTTCCACCCCCTACTGACTGCTTCTTCCTTCCCTGTCCCTCGGTTCCACCCCCTGGATCACTTTGCTCCCCTCTCTCCTCCTCTTGCTGTCTCTCTCCTTGCTCTCTGCAGCTGTACATACTCTGCTTTTTAATTAGAAGGACTCACTAGCTCCACCTCCCTCTGCCTTTTACTCTCCATCCCACACTCCTCCCCCCTCCTCTCCCTCCCTTTGCTTACAAGGATAGAAGGGCTTGCATGGCGACACCGAGAGGAGGTCATGATGGAGAGACGCAGAGAGAAAGGGGGAGAGAGGAAAAAGGAGCGACACTGGGAGAACTGAGAGGAGCATCTGAGAGGATAACTGCCTGTTTGCTCACCCTTGTCTTCTTGCTCCCCCTCCTGTCCATTCACTTTCACTCACAGCACAAACGCTCAGACAGCTAGGTAGGCACAGCGGAGCTCAGAGCTCTGAGGGATGGATAAAAAGGTTCCCACGTGAAAGGCATGAATCTACGGCAGAAGAGGAGGGTGAGATAGAAGAAGACATAACCAGAGAGAGACAGGAGAAAGAGGTGAGGAGGAGAGGAAAGAGTGAGACAGAGGAGCAGATGGACTCTACACAGAGGGAAGGAAACGGTGTGAAGCTCACCGAGCAGCAGTGACAGAGAGGTGGGAAATAAAAGCAAACATGAACGCCAGAGGGATGGAAGAATGGGAAGAGGAGACGTGAAGGAATAGCAGAGAAGAGGAGCGAGCGTTTGTGGGAGAAAGAGACAACACAGAGGGGAAACAGGAAGAGAGAGATGTGGTATGTGTGACTCAGTTCTGTGTCCTGATGGAAGATAGTACAGCAATCTCCCCATCAGCCTTCTCTCAGCATCACCATAGAGATAACGAAGTGAGAAAGATCAGAGCTGAGGACAGATTTGAAAGCATCATACATGTATCTGTTTGTATTTTGTGCAGTGGACATTGGAACATTACTTGCTGTTTTGTTTTGGCTCTTTTTGCATCCAGCAGAATTGTGCAATGGCAAGAAAAGCAGAGTGTGTCCCTGCATGCGTGCACACACGTGCATGCATACATTTTGTTTATATGTTTAGCAAGTGTGTGTGTGTGTGCGTGTGTGTGTATGTGTGTGTGCACATATTTATTCTGACAAAGGGGGTGTGTTCATGTGATCACAGTGTGCCTGTGTTTGTTTGTGTGTGAAATCAAGTGAAATGGGATTGTACGTGTATGTGTGTGTATGCGTGTTTGTGTGTGTGTGTGTGTGTGTTTGGATACTGGGATTTGCTTTACTGCAGGTGTGGGAGTTATTTTCCGAGATTGTGCAGCTTTATGAGAAGCTTTAAAGAGTGAGGAGCTTAGATTGGTCTGTCAGTGATGTAGCTTTGCAGATTCCAGCAGCGTGCTTTCATTGCATATTTGTCATGAGCAGGACTGTGTGTATGTGTGTTGTGTGTGTGTGTGTGCGTGTGTGTGTTGGGGGGGGTGTACGCAGAAAGTTTAAGGAGGAGGAGGAGGCACAGAGTGAGGGAATTCCATTTGTATGGATCTGTGTGTGTGTGTGCGTGTATGCATGGTCCAACGCATGCTGTTCTGGCTTCATGAGTATTTAATTTTGCAGTTTCAGTAACGTGCCAAACTGTTCATGCATTTCAATAATATTACTGTGATTTAAAATTATGAGAATACATTTGGGATGTTCATGTTTCTCAATTAACTCATCTCATAGTAATCTTGTCAATGACATGCATACAAATGTAATTGCCCATGCACTCTCATATGCATGCATGCACACCGTCACATACACATGCGTGCAAACACAGGTGCACACACACACACGCGCGCACACACTTTTATCTTATCTCATCAGCATGTCTTTTAAAGAGTCAGCTATCTCCATCTCTTAGCTTCCTCATTTTAATCTACCACTTAATCCTTTTCTCACATTGCTTATAAATCAGTCCTCAGTCTCTGCCACTTACATCTCTCTCTTTACCCAACAGAAGTTTATATGCTTTTCTCTTATTCTTATTCACTTTCATTTTCTTTGCGCTCTGAGAATGTGTCTGTTCGCTGGCCAGGTGTTTTCGTTAGACTGACAGCGACTTGGCTTTATAGGTAACACACTATGATGTACTCTTGGTACATTAGTTTGGACAGGGACATTGCAGCATGGCAGCCCAGCAGAGAGTAACCCCCAGGGAGTGGACTGCGCTGTATATACCTACATGTAGCGTGTTGCCGTGCACTGGACATGTCAGTCATGCCCACCTGTTCTGCTTTGTTGCTGATAATTCACACAGAGACCTTTGGAACATTTAGACTCTCTGAATCCCTTGGTCGAGTGAGGGAGAGAGACACAAAGGCTTGAGAATAAAGGGACTAACCAACCAGAGAACAAGACAATTAGGCTGCCAAATGAGTGCAAGAAAGAAAACAATGTTTACTCTGGATTTCTTTCACAGATACCCAAACATTCTCACATTTGCTCACAGTTGGTTAAGTATGCTTATCACAATCCATTGGCCTACATATAGGGATTTCATATTAGGCAGAGGATTTAGAGGGCAGATGGAACAAATCATTTCCAGCACTCACACTCTAAAAGTTAGAAGTAAACCGGCCATCCTTCAAGGAAACTGGAACAAACAGGGTGGCTGCACTGTCCTCTTTATTAATGAGCTGGCCAGTGACTTTGTAAGCGAACATTTGCGTATGACTGTGCAAGTGAGTATAATCTTGAAATAGTTGTATCCTGTGCTGTTACATGAATAAAGTGTTATATCGACAATACTGACAAATTTAGCAGTTTTGGGATTATAAAGGTCTGATGCTATAGAGCAGTCCTGCGATACCGATCATCAAAGTTTTCACATCCCGGCTGACAAAGTTAAGATCAGACATTTCATTTTTTGTGTTAATTCTGAAGATGTTTTTAGTGTAACACAGATCCCAGATTTCCAGTCAAAGTGAAGCGTAAGGGGGTGAACAGAAAATCAAAGACTCATCTGTACAACTGTAAATCAAAATAAACCAGCATGGAGTGTGCAAACCTTTAATGAAGACATGAACCTCTTTAGTCTGGTTGTAGACCTCTGAATGGCCATCCACATCTCTAATTTTTTCAGTAATCCAAATGGATAAATAAACAAATTGAGGCATTCAAGCTGAGAAGGAAATTTTTCAGCCCCGGCAACCTCCGGGGCTGAAAAATGAAGCTAAAAAACTGCAGTTCCTTGAATAGCCATTTGAGGCTGACTCCACAAGGAAGTCAATCCCCATAGACCCACATGTTAAAATGCCCAACTTTACAGCAGATACGTTTTTTCCCCATTCATGACAACTGTATGTGGGGTCAATTTTTTTTTTATAACTTACCTGTTTAAATTTTATTAAGGCTTAAAGTTTGCATAATTAAGAACGTGGACACTTTAAGTGACAGATGGCTAGCCCCTAGGTTGCTTGTTTCAGCAACCAGGCTTCATTCGGCCCACCTCAGCTCCTCCCCAGCTCCACACTCTTGTCCAAATGTGGTCACTTCTCATCACTTCTGGCTCTAAAAAACCAAGATGGCTACAATCACAATGCCAAACCCGAGGCTTTAATCCAATAGGTGATGTCATAGTGGCTACGTCCATTATTTTTATCCAGTCTATGCTAAAAACTTGCAATAACTGATTTTTTGCCCACTTGGGAGCAGCGGAAACAAGCTGTAAACATAACACTGTCATATTATCATGTCAATATGATGAACTTGTTAGCAAACAGTTGCCTATTTAGACGTACAGCAGATGCAGAGCAACATTATCAGTCATTTGGAGTTGTGTTTCTGGCAACTTGATGAATGTAAGTCCAATATTCACTTCCTCTACCAATTCCTGAGGGAAATATTTGGCTTCTGCTCCACTGTGTACATCAGTTAGCTGCTACTATAATATCTTTTCTATTGTTAGTGACTAGAGCTGCAAAATTCAAATAGGCATGTATTTCTGTAGGAACTCAAAGAATATATAGAATGCTAACAGCTAATGGTGACTCTTAGACTGTTCCTTGTCCTCACAGAACAAGAAAGACATTAAACACTTGGCAACAACAGACTATCTCATGTGATTATCACCACGTATAGGCAGTAAAAAAACGTGACAAACTTTTGATTTCAAGCTCTCTTTTTGTGGACGTGGGTGCTTTTTCAAAACTTATGCTGCAGCCGGTGCCTGGTGAAATATGGCTTGCTGTGATGGCTGAATGTAACTGGCCAAATTGGATGCCAGTACACAGTCATAAACAAACAAACCAGCATTTACATCTTGCAGCTATTACACAGGCGTCTGACAGGAATAACAATGGTGGTGTTCACTGTGTCGCCTCGGATATATAATTTAATTTGTGTTTGTTTGCGTAATTTAATTTGTTGTTAAGCATGATCAGGCTTAAGATTTCATCAGTCAGAGGCAACTACACTGGAGGAACACTGTTTCCTGCTCCTGGTATCAATGAAGGATTTTTTTTCATAGATTCTCAAGGGCAGATCCCAGACCAGAGAAGAAGATGCCTTTACTTGCGTGCTGTGCTCTCCTTTACATATGTCTAATAACATTTTGTTAAAGCTGCACAGTCCTAGATTGTTGTTGACTTCTGCTTCAGCATTTCTTATGTATGCATGCGGATCTGTTTAGATACAAATCTGTGCCTGTTTCTTTGTGCCTGCTATGTCCTTTATGGGCTTACATCTGCAATTTTTTTAATGTGCTTGCTGGCTTTTATTGTTTCAAATAAAACAAAACACCCCCCTCTAAGACACTGCTGTACTGTGCTACACACAAAATCCTAATCTACAAGCAACTCTCACTGAGTTGCTCTCTAATGTGAGATCTCTTCGAACAACAGTACAAACAGCACAAAGGCTCATGCACTTTGCATCTGTTCTGTGAGCTGACTGTGTCGTAAATTCGTCTGACAGAGCACAGGTATAACTCTTACCCTTCCTTGTGCTCACAGGGCCAATAACTGATCATATAGCTTTTCTTAGTTCCTCTCCAGTTCCCCCTTAAATGCCCTGACACACTGATGCTCCTGATTTACCACTTCACTGAACCCTAACCATGACATTTCCTCTGCTGCCAGGGGTTGTTCCCTCCTGCTTTGCTCCCTGTCCCCCTACCTCTGCCTGTCTGTCTCCCTCCGCCTCTTCTCCCTCCTACTTATTCAGATTCCTACTCCTCTCAGTTTGCTATGTGTCTCATAGCATCTCTAAATATAACCAAGCATGTCTACCTCCTCTCCTTCCTCTTCCTCTCTCTGCCTCCTCTTCATCTCGGTCCTGTCTGACAAATTTAAGCGTGCCTAGACAATCTGATCTGACATGCTTTTACATAACAATTCAATCCACAGCACCTTACACCTCCTCAGCACAGTGAGACCCAAAGGTGTCTTATTGGCATGGATGCAATTTCTAACATCCCTGAAAGGCTCAGAATATTATTAGATCTGCGCAACCAGAATCTTGGCCTCTTGTATTTTAAATGCATCAGATATGTTTCTCAGAGTCAGCACAGCTTTGCACAGGGAGATCAGATGTGACCTTAGAATTATCATCACACGCCGCCATAAAACCACACACGCAGGAAAGAAGATAGAGGCCTATATTCACAGTAAGCTTTCTCAGAGAGGTAGGGTGCTAGCAAGGAGGCTGTAGTAAATCTTAAATAATAACTGCAAAGAGTTATGACCCTTGCTGGCATTATGCCGTTGCACACCTTCTTCCTCCTGCCTGGTGATTTATCTCTTGTCTGCCAATAAAGCTCAACATGAAAATGTCACATGTGGGAAAGGGCTGGCCTCAGCCACAGGAGTGAGCCCATGCAGCATTAAGAGGGTCTGGATTCATTAAACTGTCAACGTAAATTGTGATCCGAGGGTAGTTTGCAGACTGAGAGGGAGGAATTGTAGTGAGGAGGTGTATGTGGGACAAAAGGAGGCAGCGGGAGAGATTGCAGCGGAGCAAGTAGTGGCGAAAGAAGGAAGAAAGATGCGAGTGACAGGGGTGAAAAGAGAAAAGGAGAGGGCCCAGATGGAAGAAAGATAGAAAGAAGGTAGGATCAGGATGACACCCTGTAGAGTGAATAAGGGTAATGGCTCTGCGACTGGTGGATGAAACTCAGAGGAAAATCTGTCAGGGTGAAGGTTGAAAGTAGAGTGCTTTTTACAAGAAATGGGTAGGAAGACTGACGACCGGAGTGAAATGGGATATTACAGTAATGAATAGGAGGAGTGGAAACCAGATTTTTTCTGGGGAGAATTAAGATAGGAAATCACCATCAAGGACAAATGGACAGTGTATATCAAAGCAGGTTAACATCCCTAAGCTTTGGAATAGTCTTCCAACAAGCTTAAGGTCCTTGGATAATGTAGACTCTTTTAAAAAGCAGCTAAAAACCCATTTGTTCAGACAGGCATTTGGGTAGTTTATGCTATTTTATCTTAATTTGCCTATTTTGTCTTCTCTCCTTGTATATTTTATCTGGTGTCTTTGTTTTTTGTTTATTCTTATTTTATTTTATTTTATTTTATTTTATTTCATTTCATTTCATTTCATTTCATTTCATTTCATTTCATTTTATTTCTTTGACTGTGAAGCACTTTGTAACTGGTGTTTGTGAGAGGTGCTACATAAATAAACTTTGCCTGCTTGCTTGCTTACTGTATGCTATACATATACCTTTGCTTTTGTTTTTTAGCCCCTGTAGTGCAGGATTCAGTCTTCCATGCCTGCGCAAATGTGTAGCTATCATTACCCAGAGTGATTTGGTCATTCCGTCTGAATCATAGTTAAGCAGCTCATCTGTATACACTGCAGCGATAAGAAAGTCAAATGAGCAGGAATCCTGTCGTTTGTTTCAGAAAACATTAATATATCTGAGTGTATATGGTTGATATTTTCCCTCAAGGCTCTGTCTGCTGTGACTTTAGTCATAATTAATCCTAATAACCATGTTTTTAGAGGGGTTGTGACAAAGCTCCTCCTCTTCAGAGCTAGAGAAAGAAAGAGAGAAAACAGTGGACGTAAATAAAAGTGGCAGCCCCTCGGGTATCTCTCTCCCTAAATAACCTGGGAGCTGTGAAGGAGTCACTAATTACCCCTCCCACAGACGAGAGGGGAACAGAGTAACGGCCAGTCACACTCGCACACAGAATTAGCCCAGGCCTGTCAGTGTCAGAGGCTATCAGAGGGAGATAACAAGGCACAGATCCATAGAAGTGTAAGTCGAACGACAGCATTACGCCTGACTGCCAGTGGCGCAGACAGGAAATGGAAGTGATATATATATATACGTATCAAGGCAATAGATCGTCAAAAACAGACCACAGAATCAGAGTGACGAGAACATACTACTAACTACAGCATGGCGGACAGACTGTCACACAGTGACCAGATGAATCAGAAAGGATGTCACCATGGCAGATCATCAAAGACTGATAACAGGGCCACAGACTGTTAAACATGGCGGAAAAGAAAAATCTGTAAGACACACGCATGTGAGGAATATGATAACAGTCACACTGTGTGCTCATGAGCAGGAGTAAAATTGAACACCACCAGTACTACTGTTGCTGTTGCTATAAGTATCCCCTTCAGCCAGTGTGAATGGGCCTTAATTACAATCTCGATTTTCACTTGTTTTGGGTGGATATTCCGCTATTGCTGATGATATACCCAGCGTTTTTCCTACACTCTGCTTTTCTTCTGCCACCTCCATCCTTTCATTACTTTTTCTGAACTGATGTCTTCTTTCTCCATTCTGTGTTGACCCTGCTCTCATGCATTTTTAAAATAGTTGCCTATCTTATATCTTCCTCATTATCCCGGAGAACAAGCACATTGTGTTTCAATGCAGATGCAATAGTATGGAAACAATTACAATCTCTTACACCTCTTCTTCCTGTCTTTGTCTTTCTGCTCTGTTTAGGAGCTCATGCTGTCTTCAACCATGAGAGAATGAGTCACCGAGAGAAGAGCTGAGAAAAGAAAGAAAGATTGAAAGAGAGCGATAAAAGGAAGGGAGTGAGAGTCAAAAAAAAGTTGAGATAGGCTATTATGGGGAAGCATGCAGGTCCAGTCCATACTTTGGCCATCCAATCCCCTGAGGGCCCAGGGGACAAAGCAGGTGGAGAAGGAGGGGCCACCAAATAGACAAGCCAATGTGATGGAAACATGGATGGATGGGTGGATGGACAGGCTGCAAGCCCTTCCTCCCTGCTTACTTGCCGGTAACCTCTACGGCTCCATCAAGAGTTAATTTCTCTGGAAAGTTACAGAAAAATGGGAATAAGGAGCAAAAGTGCACAACTTCAGAAAACACAGAACAGTTTGGACACTTCTCACATGCTCATTTTAAAGAATATTTGATGCTGCATATATTTATTTTTGTACGAGTATAAGAGTAGAGACCATAAGGTTCTTTGGGTTGGCATTTATCACAGTGATCTATACTTAATTTTTACTTGCTGTGCTTAATATTACTACACCTTGAACTGTGAATATGGTAATCCATCTCTTCCTGAGGACAATCTTAGTTGCAAAGGAAGTCCTTGGTGTATACATCTGAGATAACCTGCGCAGCTGCACACAATCCAATAAAGAGACGACTATATCCCCAGTGTGTTCTGTGATGAAACTGGGACTCAGTCAATCCATTGTACAGATCTCTCACTGTTATAATGAATATACAGTAAAAGGGAGATCACTTTCTTTGTTGACGCACTAACACAACTAGGCCTTCACAACATCAAACTGCCTGCAGAACCTGTGGATGTTGGGGGAGCGAGAGAGAGAAGAGAAATGGTGAGCAAAGAGCCCAGCCACTTGCTCACAGGCCAAACCAACGGCAAGAGCACCTTGGCGGACAAGCTGCCTGGGACAATGACTGTGCGCTCTGTGCTGCTCAACCGAGACTCCCCAGATATCGAGAGCCGCCTCAAGCGACGCCGCAACCGCACCCACCAGGTTCGCTTTAAAGACCTGGAGGATGGCAGCAGCAGCAGTGGCAACAGTGGAACCGGAGAAAACAATAGCCATCAGAGGCCTGCCACAAATTGTGACAGCCCACATCCTCTTCGCAAACACAGCAGCAGGTCACCCCAGCCATGGACTGACAGGGATGGGCCACGGACTGAGGGTCTACCTGGTCAAACCTCTGTGGTTGGGGCTGTGCGTGGGGACATGGCAAGTACTATAGAGGTGGTGGCTGCTTTCTTAGCCAGAGCCCCTCCTCATCCATTGACTCCAGGTCCTACACGTCGATGCTGGGCACCACCACAGACTAACTCCCTAACCTTGCCAATGACACGTAAGCCCAGTACCAGCACCAGCACAGCCATCCAGACCTCCCCATGCCTGAAAAAACCCCAGTCCCTCTCTTCCTCCCACAAACGTAGCCACAGCCTTGGGGACTCTGTTGGCGTGGATGGGGATGATGAACATGACTCTCAAGATGAGTACCTTACGCACAACCATGTGTTGCTGCCTGGGACCAAGGATCAGAATGGTCCTCCAGGGCCTGCAGATCGAACTGTGGTGGAAAGGAGGTCTAAAGCCTCCAGGACAGACATTAAGTCAGCTGTTGCTGTGGTAAAAAACTCAAGGCACAGCTGTCCTCCTTCAGTCCTTCACAACACTGAGCCATGTCACTGTTCCTCTGTACCCTGCCGAGATGGCCCCAAGCGCCAGGGAAGCAGCACTCCCTCAGCGGTCAGGAGGAGAAAGCGGCTAAATAGGACAACAAGTGATCCTGGAAAGGAAGTGCACTACTGCACCACTCCCACTCAGACTGAAAGCCCTAGTCCATCCCCGCCTCCCGCAAATACCAAACTCTGTACCACTCAAGTTCAAACTGAGAGCCCCTGCCCACCTCTAAATTCAAAGTATTGCACCGCCCAAAGTCAAACTGAGAGTAGAAATCAATCTCCACCTTTGAGTGACAAAAAATGCACAACCCAAATTGAAAATGCCACCTCTCATCCAACCCTACCTCCAAATGTTGAACAGTGCACCACTCAAATACAAACAGACTCTCCCTGTCAATCTCCAAATCCTCAATCTTGCACTAGCCAGACAGAAACTTACAGACCCTGTGCTTCCCCACCACTGACAGTATCACCCAATTCAATGCAAATTCAATCTGAGAGTCCAGTATCCCCAACTGTGATTCAAGACCCTTCCGCCACCCAAACAACTACTGTGCCTTACTGTACCTCTCCCCCACCTACAAGTGCACCAACACAGACCCCTGAACACTGCGCTAAACCACCTTGCTCCTCTCCAACCAAGCCAGCTTGTACCACCCCACCTCCGCCCATAGCATTGTCCATTCCTTGCTCTACTTCTGCACCTACTGTTATCCAACACCCTATTCCCTATTATACTGTTGTGTCGCCACCAACAACCCCCAGCACAGCTGTTGTCTGCTCCAGTCCTTCCTCAACTGCACCGCCATGCCCCACCCAAAACTGCACCTCCCCTATCTCAAACATAGTATCATCCACTCCTCTTACTTGTTCCACCCCTACCCCAACTGTAACCCTCAATGTGACTCCTCTTGAGCCCACCAGACATCCAACCACTGCCCCAAACATAACACATCAACCACCACACAATGCATCAAACGCTACACCTCCTACAAATTTAACACCCTGTACGTTTGTAACTCAAACCGCCCTGTCTTGCACCTCCATATCATATTACACCACCACACATCCAGTTGGTCCACATGCTCCTCATCACACTTCTGGTTCACCTTCTTATGCCACTCTGATACAAACTGTATCTCATTGTAACATCCCATGTCAAGCTCTGCAAAATACCTCTTCTGCCAACACAGGCATACCACCCTACTCTTCCCCAGTCCCAAAACTAAAATCTTGCACTTCTCCACTTCCGCTTGTGAAAACATATGTGTCCACTCTTCCAAATGCACAACCTTGCGCAACTCCAACTAAAGCTGTTCCTCTGTACTCATCTACATTTCGTGCCGCACCACCATACACACCCCCCTCTCAGGCCCCCTACAACACTCAGGATAAGAGGGGCATTCGACTTCCACCTCCTCCCCCACCACCTCCACCCTATACACCACGCAAAAAGGGAAGTGATCCACCAGGTCTTGCAATCCGAACACCCATGCTCAGGGCAGACAGCAAGGCCAACGAGAAAGATAAAAACAGGGAGAAGGAAAAAAAGGAAGCTATAAAATGTACAGACTCACCCAAGCTCTGTGAGAGAGCCAGCTCTCTGAAGCACAGAGCTCAAACCCCCCCAGTTGCTGTGATGAAGGGAGAGAAGCAGTCCTCCTCCTCCTCCTCCTCCTCTCCTGCCAAGGCCTGTTTTAAACCCAGCTGTCTCAGCTCAGCCCAGGCTCAGCTTGGGGCACTACACAAAATGCTCTGCTCAGGAGCCAACGCCAGGCCCAACACCCCCAACAGCCAACACCCTCTCCCTCCAAGCCAGCAGGGTTGCTCTGGAGCCAGAGGCTGCTCTGCTTCTGGGGAGCGGCCTACAGCTGGACCCCTGACTGCTACCCAGGCTGACACACTAAGACAAGTCCAGGAAATTCTAGGAGGGTTGGTGTCTGGTGCAAGGTGTAAATTGGACCCGGCTAGGGTGACAGAGAAGCTCCTGAGTCCCAATGGACCCCTGCATGATATTCGTAGCCTGCAGAACCAGCTCCATAGCCTGGAGGGTGTCCTGGAGACCAGCCAGAACACCATTAAGGTCCTGCTGGATGTCATTCAAGACCTTGAGAAGAAGGAAGCTGAGCGAGACGGGTGAGGCAATATTTACAGTTATTTCGGTGGTTTACATTATAAGAGTGAAAAGGTAATGCCTGCACACTGACTCCAAGCTACACACCTATTTAATCAACAATGTTCTGAGCTCTATTAGACCTTTGTGAGATCATAATGTTTACATTACAGCATGCTTACCTCATTATTATAAGATTAACAACAGCCACATGCTGACATTAGTTTCTCTAAAGGTTTTTCACACTTGCATTTAATTAGCTCTTGGTTAACCTAATCTCTAAGCCTTTAGAAAGGCTAATTTAACTTTGTTTAAATAGTTTGTTTCAGATGTTCAGAAAGACAAATAAAAAACAAGAAAAAAACCTCAGCAGGGTTCTGATGCACAAGGCTCCAGCAAAAAAAACGCAGTGTCATTTGGCAAAAAAGTTTAACGTGGCTCAACTTTTGCTGCAATGCAATGCAGTGTTGGCCAATCAAATACATGCAAGCACTATTCCCTATAGATTACTTTGCAATGTGAACATCATATTTATATAGTTTACAGCAGTCCTCACAACAAAAGATAAATGACTGCCACCATGATAACTTTCCAGTTAGTTAAAAAAGTTAACAGTTAAAGAATCCTGTCTCATACTATTATAAACTGCTGTGCAGTATTTTGGTGTCTGATAAGCCTTCAAACTCTTACTCAAAATGGACTTCCTGGTTCATATTTCATTGTCTCACCTCTACCTGAAACAACACACCCCACCAAAGTAGCATGTTGTGTTGTTTTAATGCAGGGCTGTTTTCCAGGATTGACACTGACTGTTTTGTTTACTGTGTTCAGGGCTCACTGCACACAATTTAGACATGCATCTGTAACAATTTGATTGGAGAATGAAAGTGCCATCTTCACTGAATTGATGTGAGAACTGTTCTAACCTCAATTCACACAAAAATGATCTTAACCATGTGTTTTGGGGGCTAAAGGCAGGGATAACCCTGCTCTGGAGTGGGGCTAAAAATGAGGCTTCTCTCTCGCATTTTGCTAGCCCAAGTGTTAACTTGGGTTAGTGTATTCCTGGGTCAACTTTTATGTCTTAAATGTTCAAAATTTACTCCAGGTCAATTTTAGGGTTCCCCATCATACAGTAGATGACACAGAATCACCTTATTTGTTCTTTACACCACATGTCCAAGGTGCTGTTCAAAGGTAGTATTAACAGAAGTGTGAAATGTTGCATAGCCCAGGGTCGAATCAAGGGTTTGAAAAGGGGGTTTGTCTGGGTTTAAATGTACTGTGAAAGCCCTTGGCCAAACGAGGAGCTATCCCACATTTGAAGTTGTAAATGTGAAATGACTGGAAGCCTCAGGCTGAGCTGTAAACCCAGGGCTAACGGGGGCTCTCCGCCCAGGGCCAAGTGTAGTGTGAAGAGCCATCTGGTAATCTGAAGCCAACTTTTACATTCTGTCTTCTGTTATTAAATTGAAAAAGCTGCTTAGATAGATAGATAGATAGATAGATAGATAGATAGATAGATAGATAGATAGATAGATAGATAGATAGATAGATAGATAGACAGACAAAGAACAAAGGGAATGAAAGAAGAAAGAGCAGTGGGACTGTGTAAATAATGAGTTGCTGTTATTTTTGAGACCTGCAAAGTAAATGTCAGCATGTTGCCTAAATACCTGCTGTTTTATTCCAAGACAGTTAATTTCTCAAGTAAGAATCTGCTCTCCACACAAAAACAAATGATGGGCAGGCATCATATTGTGAATATAGTTTTGCATTAAAAGATTGTCTCTTCACTCCAGGAATGGAGCCGAAAAGTGGGTTGTTGTGGGCATATTATTCTCCTCCAAAAAGGGAATATCCACAACCCAGCGGTAACAACCTCCCTGCATCATGTGCTATGAATATTACAGATAGATGGTTGTTGTGCCTAAGCTTTGCTGTGATGCAGTTCCTCTATTTATAGCCAATCCCAGCATTGTAAGCATTGTAAATACTTTGGCAACAAAGCTGTGTGGACAGAACACAATGTAAATTTGGTAAGAATGAGAAGGCAAGAAACCGAAAACAGCAGGGTGAGCAACAGAAAAAAACAAAAACCAGATTAAAAGCGATACAGAAGGCAGGGTAGTTATTTTTATGAAGTCTCATGTCAGTCATGCAAGTCTCAACTCTTGATATGCTAAAGAATTCATGTCATGTCAGACCACAGGGCGCCTTTTGGGAGACTGGTTGCACCTATTTTGCAGCAGCTCTTTCTTCATGCATGTATGCAGCAGGCGGGGATAGATAAAAATCTGCATTTGGCTATCATCGTGTTGGTGGTTTCATATGCTCCATGCCTCTTAGTGTAAACCCTTTACCATTCTCATCAAGTCTTTAATTAATCTGCTTCCTTCATTGTAAGCTGCTTAGTAATTTCTCCCGCCTTATCAAACCAAAATAGTACATGATGAGGAAAACTCTAGGATAGGAGACGATGGATGTGTGTCTATGAATCCATGGAGAGGCTTGACTGATATCTGAGCAGCGTAATCCAAATCACACCGTTAACACTAATGCCAATAGTATACTTTGCAAATGTTTGAACATGTGACAGCACGGCCATCTGTCTCATGAAGTGACATATCTTGCGTGTTCCAGTATAAGAATTCAGTGATGGAGCTAAGTCTAATGCATGCAGACTTGACTTTTACCTCATAAGCATTATTTTATGCCTGGAGTGATATAGTGACTCATGGTTTACGTAACAGCCTGAGCCAGTTGAAAGGGGTATCGTTCATTAAAAAATGATCAGGGGTGATTTCAGAGAGGAGATTGGTATATCTGCAGGGGTGCGTGTGCCAAAAAATCGGTTCAACAAGGGAGACAGTAACCTGAATATATCTTTATGGGCACGCACAAACACACACACACACAACATTACTATTTTACCCCTGATATGTCATCTCTTTGCTTTTCAACAGAAGACATTCATACAGAACCGGACAGGACATTGAGAACTGTGGGACCTGCAGGGACTGTGCCTGCATCATCTACAGGTATATGGCTGCATGTATCCGTGTGTGTGTTAATCTTTTTCTGCATATTTACAGCTTGTTTTACATGTTAGCACTGAGAGCACAGTGCGTGTCTCGGTGCACAGTTATGTGCATCATGCTGTCGTTTTGAATCACATCAGTTTTGGGGAATTCAGTTTTATGGCTTGGTAGGATTGTCGTTCTGTTCTGTGTGACAGCACAGCCGGATACAGTACTTTGAGTATGGCCAGTCGTTGCACAAACACCGCTGCAGGTTTGATCACTGAACACAGTTATGAGAGATTTATTAAGACCTATCACGCACACACTCTCATGCTCTCCCTCTCAAATTTAATGAGGTGAACAACAACACAGACTTAAGTCGTGCACCCGTGTGCCCACTTTGTTTCCTCACTCCTCCTCTACTCCTCTCATTTTTCTACTCTCCTTATCTCTCTTTTACACACACAGATGCACATGGGCAAATACACAAACACACACACGCGCGTGCAGAGTTACTGCATAATCATTCCGTTCTGAGATTTGAATTGAAATCAATCAATTAACAAACAGGATTTCACAGTTTACAGGAGGGTGAAGAAAGGCAAAAAGAAAAGTGTGGATTGCTATGAAATTGAAATCCCTGTCTCTTAGTTGTAAGTGTCAAAATTGCAAAAAAAAAAAAAAAAGAGGGTTATTAGTAGGAGAAGCAAATCTGGCGGAGGGAGAAATGAAACAGTGAAGAGAGAGGAGGGATGACTTTCAGAGTGCTTACATGCACAAATATAATTTCATTATGACTGGATTAAGGCAGCACTCTGATTATTAAAACTTTCATGTAAACACCTTAGAGGGGTTATGTAAGTCAAATTATGTCATAAATCTGAGAAAGCATAACCCGATTAACAGACCAACATTCATCATCAATCTTTTTAATTGTAAATTGGAGCTGCGAAATGTGGAGGGGATACACCTTAGCGATTGCTTTCAGTGATTTGATTCTGTGTACTCATCTACTCACTATTATTTATTATTCTGTAGCGCTAATAAGATATTTCCTGTAACTACAACGCATCCTCGACATCAACCTGATTATCAAACAAATTGTATTACTGCTGAAGTTGAGTTACTGTAAACCAGATAAATGATTCAATCATACTATTATCATAATCTGGTTATTGTCAGTAATTTATTTATACTGTGTATGCAAACCTCCTCAATCAGCGAACAGAAGAGGAAGAAGAAGAAAGCCAGTTAAGGATAAGAGAAAGAAAGGAAAAGATCTGAGGGAAAAGATCAGAGATTTAGAAATGGAACAAGAGAGAAAGAGAAGAGGGAGAGGAGGCCCATAGAAAATTATTCATTCAGAAACTAAATACAGCTTCATCTTGAAAGATTATAATATTACAGTGGGGGTTATTGCACAGGAATGACAGTATGGAGCAGAGAGTTACAGTAGCTCCTTATCTTGATGAAAGGGAATAGGTAATACAGATGCGGACTGTACAGAGAGGAAACGTGACAGAAGATAAGTGTGTTATGTTGCGCAATCTTGTGTTTCTTTCCCGAGTGGCTGCTATAAAATATTACATCCCAAGCCACTGTTTTACGGTCAGATGAGGACTTATCACTCAATCGTCTGTCAACTCTACACGCTTCTTTCATGTGTGACAAGAGGATTTTCCCACTTTGAAAGGAGAGGAGATTTTCTTTTCTTTGAGGCTCAAGTTGAGCAGAGTCTAAAAAGACAATTTGGCAGCGGTGGAGAAAAAGGTGTGGGGAGAAAGAGAAAGATAAAGTGAAGGCTAAAAAAGAGTGAGTGATGGAAAAGCCATAAAATCTGACAAGACAGACTCTATCAATTAAAAAGCTTCTTGAAGGAGTCTTAAGTCCTCAAAGAAAAGCGCAGCTCAGCACACAATATCAATCTAGATGAAAAGCTCACACAGGGATGTATTTAGAGGAATGTGAATAATTTCAGATTTCAATGCAGGAATATTTGTCCTCCTCACCCAATAAGCCACTAATAAATTCTCTAAAAACCAACTGTACACTACACGCTCAGCTTTAAATGGCAAACAGACAAAGTTAGCGACTAGCTGGTGAAAACAGTGGGGTATTTAGCAGCTAAAGAGCCAGATATTTCCCTCAGGATTTGGTGCAGACCAAAACAGAGCTCAGAGGAGAGTGAATATTGGACTCCAAATAAATGCTTGATGTGTAAGTAGACATCTGGTCAGCCATTTTAGCTTCATCAAGTAATGTCAGTGTTGTGTTTACAGTTTGTTGTGCTGTTTCCAAGTGGCAAAAAAGAAATAAAAATCAATGAATGGAGTATTAAATCAACTGATTTATTTTTTTTTTGGCCATTTGGGGCAGTGGAAACAAGTTGTGAACACAGCATTGACAAAGCGTCACCACCTATGTTGAACAGTTGCCTCTTTATACCATCAACTGTGTATAAATATGGACGTCATGACAGCTCCCCCTAAAGTGAAGCCAAAACATCTCGATCGCCCCCTTGGTGGCTGGCTGCAGTACGGGTCATAAATCCCGCCCCCTCCATGTTAGCTGATAGGACATGAGCCAAACAAAAAATTCAAAGTACATGTGAAATAAGATGATTTCTGTCATTTTAGGTAGTTCTTATCACACTGATGTTTGTCCAAGTGCTCATTTTTCTGATAAGTTTGACAATATAAAAAGCGGGTGTGATGTCATGATTGACACCTGTGACAGCTACTCTCAAACCTCCGTCAGGTGGCAGGACGATAAGGGTGTCCCTGCAGTCTCACAGACTTACCCTAACCCTACTCAACACACCTACTTTACTACATGACACTTTTACATAGCGGAAATGGAGATGCGTCGTCCATTTTTACATACAGTCAATGCTTTACACATCCAGCAGTTTTCATCATCATTCATTTAGTTGTGTTTCTGTCCACAATATTCACTCTCTTTTAGCTCTGTTTTCAGTCGCTATCAACTTTGAAGGATAATATCTGGCTCCTTAGCTGCTAAATGCTCCACTATGTTCACCAGCTAGTCGCTAACTTGTTGTTTAGTGCTGAGCAGGTAGTGTCCAGTGGGTTTTTAGAGATTGTCTGTGACCGAAAACAACGTTATGCAAGCGGTGAGAGTGAAATTAAAAAAGTAGATTTGCAGGCCAGACCACTAACAACAACGAGCTGAAACTCTGTAAAGCATGGCGGGCTCTGTGGAAGAGGACCCTCTCCCTATGTAGATATAAAGGGTTCATTCTAAGGTGACAAAAACACGATTCGTATTTTCAGGTGATTATACACTAATTAAAACATACTTATGAATATTATATTCCATTTCTGCCAAGTCTGTTCTGCTAGATGCCACTAAATTCTTAACGCTGCACCTTTAAGTCCTGGATTATGGCAAATTCATATATGAGACTGTCATATAGTACAGTATGGATATTTTTTTTTTGATTTAAAGAACCTTAACGAATAAATTAAGAGAGAAATCAAAAGTATTTATTGTACTCCAAAAGTGGTAAATGGCAGGAAATAGTGAACATTTCTTAAAACATACACAAAAATACAACAAAAATAATATGAATATGCTAAATATAAAAACTATTATGATGATACTTTGGTTTTATTCTGTCATAAATCAATGTACACATAACACACTTTTCCATATTTTCACCTGAAACACACACAAACACAAAACAAACAAACAAAAATGCACATTAAAACATAGTGTTACGTCTAAAATTGAAGCATGACACAGGATAAAAATACACGTGTGTTTAAGTGTGTTTTTGTACACAGTTTTGTTCTCCAGTTACTCTGGACATCTTTCAGGGCAACGCTTATATAAAAATGCAAATGACACTTTAAGCATGCAAATGTAGATACTAGTGGCTACAGAACATTTTGTACCCAACCAAGGCTCATACAGTAAATAAGCGCTTCATTTGTTCTGCTTTTTAGGGGTCTCACATTACAGGAGGAATAATGCATGATGTATTTGACGTTATTTATCCAGCACCAGTGGCACATTAACTGCATATTAATATGTGAATCCGATTGTGTGGCCGTGCAGGAGTGTTAATTAGCGAGTGGAGTTGTGATTTATTCTTTTCGCTAATGGCGTATGGTGCCTGTATGGAACAAAGTAAGTAGGGAGGTCTAACAAGGAACTGTTGTGCTTAATCCCCGTGGAGTGTGTGGAGACAGCAGCCTAATCAGATCTGCACTCTGCTACTTTATCTCTGCTACTGCTCTGTCTGTTGCTCGATCACGCATTTCGCTGGAGGAGCTCGATGGGCTGCTACTCTGAGATGGATTAATGACTCTCTGGACCATACGTTTTCAGCTGAACTACAAGTCCACTAAGAGTTTTTTTTTCAAAGACAATCCGTCATCGCCTTCGCTGAACAGCAGATAATTGAGAAAAGGGTTGCTGAGGAAGCATTCTTGCTCTTTCCTGCTAGCTGACTGTTATCTGTGGGGATGCCACTCATGCTTTTTTGATATCTGTACTGTGGCCTCATTTCACTCATATTGTTTTCTCCCCTATTCCTCTCATTTACAGTTTGGGCTGACTCTGTAAGTGTTCCTATTTGTCAATGAATGCCTCCTCACATCATTGGTATGCATATGTGGTGATAGGGTGGAGGATTCCTCTGCTGAGGCTCTAATACTCGTAGGACGAAGGCTGTAGACTCACAATCATCCATTGGGAGGTACTTGAGATGAACATTTTGTGACAGCGCCTACAGTAACAACTCATCACTCGCCATTCTCACCACACACCCATCATGAATCAGCGCTTCCTGACGCACATCTCCACTGACACAACATCGCATGACAGGACTGGATACTCGCACGCTGCCCTTCGATCGCGATAGACCAGAGAGTGAGTTGGTGGAGCATAAGAGACTGTGGAGACTGGGCAGCAGGAAGGAAACTGGGATGACTCATCATGCATCTCAATATCTCCAACTTTTTTTTTCTCTCACCATGTATCCCTCACTCACTCTCCGTACCCTCTCTCTCTCTCTCTCTCTCTCTCTCTCTTTTTTTAAACAAATGCTTAACTCTAGTGTGCAGTGAAATATTCATCCACATTAAAAATTAATCACAGCGGCTTTAAAAGATTTTAAAAAGTAATAATAGTGTTAAAGGAGACCTGGAGACAGCTCTCCGTTGGCCCGGTACGGGTGAAAGATGGCTGCCAGACACGTTCGTCCAATAGATCCCCATGATGGAGCAGGGCTGCATGTCTTGCATGGTTAAGCAGCCAGTATAATGCAGTCTGATGAGTTTCAGAGAGAATTAATTCCTGGGGGGGGGGGGCTTTTTGTGCATGTGAGTCAAATTGTGGAGGGCTACAGAGAGAAACAAGGGAAGATGGTAAACTGAGAGAGTGCTGCGAAGTGGAGACTCTAGTAAGAGCGATGTATAGTGTCTTTGCTGCCACTCAAGGCAACGTTAAGAGCTGTGGGCTGTGGTGCATGCAGCCCTCATTCTCACTACTCCTGCCC
The DNA here is from genome assembly GCF_914725855.1 of Thunnus albacares. Lineage (NCBI taxonomy): Eukaryota > Metazoa > Chordata > Actinopteri > Scombriformes > Scombridae > Thunnus > Thunnus albacares. The sequence goes on from NC_058123.1 coordinate 10,965,913, forward strand.
TCTATAATGTGCTTCTATCTACTTCCCCGTCTCCAGAGTGCCACTTCTCAGCTTGGGCTCACGTTTCCTTTCACAAGCTTTGATTCACTTTCTCATGTGGCCCAGAAGGGCATAGCAGTCCAATTCTAATATTCTCCACATGGTCCCAACACTGGCCCATAGCTACTGACAGTTTCTCATTGTCCTGGCTTTATCCAAAGAAATATGGCATTTTACAGACATCAGAAAAATACGCCTTTTCCACTAGATTGCTTGTGTCACTTCCTCCCCTCGCTCCCCACCCCCCTCCGTGTTTCTGCGCTTTGAATATAAATACATTTCACACCTAAATGGGGATGAGGAGAAGTGGTGCAAACTCACAGCTCTGGAATGGGTATAGGAGCAGCGGGAAAGAGGGGTGAGAGGAGCGTTAGAGAGGAGGTGAGCAGGAAAGATTGCCTCTGCAGCTACTTACAGCTTAGCTTTTCCCTTCCACAGCCAAATGAACCAGAACCCGAGGTGTTTCTGTGCACAGTTTATTCAGGGAAACCAACATCTGCACTATACATGCAGTATACAAATGAACAGAAACTTGTCCAAAATAAATCTGTGTCTCAGTGTGTGCACATTCAGCTGAGTTCCTCTGAAACACAGTGATGTGTTAGCAAATTATAGATGAACTTCTCATGTTCATGGTCACAAGGATATTTTTGAACCTGTATCCAGCCTCCAGCCATTCATTAAACATTGACAATTCTCTGCCATTATCATAACAGGGAGTGAAAAGACCTGACTGAATAGAATATAAAATGAATTCATGGGAAAATACAGAGGTTAAGAGGAAGCAGGAGAAGGAAAGTGCATCTGTATTTGAAAAAGCAATGAAGCAAAGAGAGAGACTGAAAATAGAGATAATATACATTTTAAAGGCAACTTTGAAAAAAAGTCTCTTTCAGGTACAAATCAAGCAGCTCAGTTTCCTGGGAATTACATTCATATAGGTCTATTACGTACCTCAGGATATACATCAAATGCTAACGTTCAGTGTCAATGCCGTAAATAGTGTGCTCATTGTGTACTGAGGCGGATAGTGAACGTGTGGAGGTCAAAGTGGTGAATGAGAGTATAGGAAGTCCAACTTTTACGCAGGAGACAAGAGTTTGCATCCTGTCCAAGTGGGAAGTATCAAGAAGCCAATGTGGATGTAAATTAAAGTGAAATGTCACACGACAGCTGCTAGTTGCTGGCTTAAAAAAATCCCTGGCTCCAAATGACTCCCATTCAAAAACTGTCAATTCTCACTAGAAATACTAAAGTCATTATGGTCTCAATTAGGGCTGAACAATTGATCGAAATTTTATCGAAATCGCAATATGGCCTACTGCAATTTTCAAATTGCAGGAGGTGCAATATTTGTTAAAGATATGAAGAAGAAATGTGTCAAAATACCATTTTAATTAAATATTGTCATGCTGCAGAGATGTCCTGGCCTACACATCACATTCAACATTCTACAGGCTTAAGAAAACATCTTTGTTTGGTATAGATCCCTGCAAAAATCACACCATAATCATATTAATATGTATTCAATGAAAATGAGAATAATGATATAAGAACGATCATTCGCTCTAATATTGCAAATCATATCGCAATTGAAATATCAGTCAAAATAATCGCAATTACATTTTTTTCCAAAATTGTTCAACCCTCATCTCAATTGTTAAATTCTGTCCCACTGATAAGTGTGCTGGTGGTCATTTTGGAAATTATTGCTCTGTTAATAAGATTTAAATACTTTTGATGTCTGCATCTGGGCATTGATTGACAGCTTTGATTGACAGTTCATTCACCTTCATTTATCAGCCCGGTTAGCATAATTTAGCTACAGCAGCTAACATTAGCCCAAGTATGCACTGCTTGATGTTCACAGTAAGGTAGCATTCGCTTCAGTCCAAGGTAACCGGGCATGTTTCTAGAGCGTCCCACGATCACAAACTTAAACCAAATGCTGTGAGTGCCCAAACATAACCATAAAAAAGTTTAACATTTTATTTGCTACAAGTGGATAATGTATTGCAAGAGTGGATATTGTAGGGAAGACAAATGAAATACGCTGACAATTAATGTTTTACTGATACGTTTGACATTGACATTTTGTGACTTGTTAGATTTAACAAAGTTACATTATATTAAAAGTTAATCAGGGCAGAATAACGTTTGCTTCAAAATATGTTTGTTACTGCAAATTAGTACTACATGACTGTACTTTCAAGGAGACACGGTTGCATTTCCTGTGAATCCCTTGTGTGTGGGTACACAATCCCACACATGAAAGGTGGACTCTGCCAGTACTAATGAAAGGCACCATTTAGAGAGGCAATTCCAGAGTGAAATTGCCTTTTCAATTGAAAATATATACCAATCAGTCAATAATACACCTATTGATCCCTGAGGTTAAGTCCTTGCAGCCAATCAAAATCAGGATAATCCTCTGACTGCAGAGCCTGGATTAGTTCCTCTCTGATTTTTTAAATGCCCGGGTTTGTCCATATCTGACAAGACATTGATCCGAACAGATTTCTTCCTTGCTGTATATCTTAAACCAAAAATAGAGAGAGGGAGAAACAGCGAGAGACAGAGATAAATAGAAACCAATAGAAAGACAACAAGAGAGAAAAATAAGAGCTGCTGTACTTTCCATATAACTGGATATGAGAGGTTTCGTTTCTCTAAAGAAAGATTTGTCAGATTCTTGTCTCTGACCTTTTGCTAACAAGCCTGTCAGAGCTTTCAGACCTGTGTGTGTGCTTGCATGTGTGTGTGTGTTTATGTGCGTGTGTGTGTGTGTGTGTGTGCACACGCACACCGCTTCCCCTGTAGATGAGGCTGATAATGGAGAAGTGGTGTGTGTGAAATATGTAAAGGGCAGGGCAGGCGGTTCTTCTGCAGTAATCCATCTTTACTTCAGGGCTGAGCCGAGGAGCAACAGGCGTCTCACAGGGGAGAAGGAGAAAATACACTGTAGGCATCAACCTCATTCATATGAATCTGCACAGAGGAAATGTTCAGCCAGCAGGAGGACAAGATTTACACAGCAAGAAAACAAGAAAATAGAAATGAAGAGTATTATTTGTCCTATGTACTCTGTTTTTCTCTTGCATCACTGACAGCACTACAAAGAAACTGGCACAGTGGGATGTGCAGTGTTAGCAGTTATACATCTAAAAACTGCTTTCCTCTCAGACCATTCACCAGAGATATAAAATTGTTATATGTCCTCACAAACGTGTATCCATCCACTCATGAGTTTATTTGTGTGAGGAAATGACAGATATAGGGCTGGGTGTGAAACGGATAGAAAGGGAGTGAGAGACACACGGAGAGAAGAGGGAGAGCGAGAATCCTTGTTCGTGCCGTTTGGCAATAATTACAGATTCAAACTTGTGCCAACAGTGAGTGCCAGATGGTGCCCATCACCATTGTGCCATGTCTTTGAAACAGGGAGGAGAGAGAAAGATCAAGAGTGGCATGTGGAACAGGGAAGCACTGCCTAATGTGGATGATGTGTCATATAAATATTAATCAAGCTAGAATCACACCCACAGCTAAATTAGATCCCTAAAGCACTTTCAGTCGCACCCACTATCAATCTTCTCCCTGCTTTGGCACTGCGCTTACGTCTTTATCAGAGATGATCAATAGATTAGATATTAAATGCTAAATGCTAATGTGAGAAATATTTTTCCACTTAGTCCTTGTCTCTAATAGTATTTATGGGTACCCATTATAAAAACACTCTTCATAATGGGCCTGAAATTGTAACTAATTGCTTTATTAATGGATAATAAATCATTTGTTACTTTATAGATTGATTATAAGCATTGTTTTCTGTTGCCAGGCTGTAAAAAATCCCTTTGGCTGGTGTCTTGCCTCCATCATAAAGGTCACAGTATGCTCGAAACAAACTTGTTTTTTACGACATGTCATCCCACCTCGTCTGTTTATAGCTTTTCTGGAAAGCCGCACTCGAGATGAGATGAAAAGCCCATAAATGTGATTATTGTTAAAATGAGGATACACTCTCAGTGAGTGTTTCCTCAAAGACATAGAGTTTGTACACACGAAAAGTGACAGAAGTAATGGTGCAAAAAATGAAAAAAGAGAGCTTGAGAAAGATGTTGAAACTACTTTCTTGTTACACACACCTGCATGAAGTGTGTGCCTGTTGGATTGTCAGTTTCGGAGAGAAATGTGTGGAGGAGAGGGTTTAAGATGTTGGTTGACCATCTGACAGACACTTCTGTTGAAGCATATTGACATCTTCACACTTTTTGGCTACTGTAGCTCTTTAATTCATCAGGAAGATCTCTCTGATAGACCGTTCGACCACTCACATCCTGGAAGAGCGCTGTAGGGCATCCTGACTACAATCTGTTTGTTAACAAACTATTAACATCTAAAACTGTAAACATGATGGATTATTGTATGAACCTTTTATAAATGATTTGTTAACATTTATAATTGCAGATGACTTACTGCTATTTGCTTATGGCTTATTTAAAAGTGAGTAGCTCTTTACTAATGCTGCACTAACATTTATAAATGATCCTTTTACTGATATATAAAGCATTAGTTACTGATTTATTAATATTATTAAGGCTATTTGTTAAACCCTTTATAAAAGGTTTAATTAATAGCTCATTAGAAAGTGGAAGAACCATTATATACAACAAAACTAAATACATTTATGTTGTATTTACTCCAGAGTTTGACTAAAAAAAACATCTCAACTCGATGTTTTACTTTTTTTACTAAGCTTTTTTCCAAGCGTTTTCAACCAAATCTCACATTTTCATCAGTAGACGGAGTTTCCTCAGTGTATTTACACCTCCATTTAACTGTACGTACATAATTTGCATACAGATATGGTTTAAAATCACCCAATTTGATTTGTTTATCCACTCTATGAACCTCTTGTATACAACATAAACACAACTGCATTAAAAGATCTCCAAACCCAAAATAACACTTCTTAGCAGAAGTAATAAAATGAATCTAATCAAAGCAAAACATTGTTATTCTGTTAACGTGGTCAAATATTCTCCTCTTCAGTCATCCAAAAAAATATATTTAAGGGGAAATAAAGAGATAAAAATAGTTGTTAATCTGCTCTCTATTTTCTGCATCTGTGCACATATCACACAGCTCACATTAGCCTTGAATCTTCATTACCCCTAGAGACCGTCTTATCTGTCCCACCTCCAAATGCTAGAGAGGTGAAACGAAAACCACACCCCCGTCTCACACAAAGAAAACTGTGAAGAAAGCTTCAACGTGTTAGTGTTTGTTTATGAATGGGTGCGACACAGATAAAGATGGATGGATCCTCACTGCTCGTTGTTGTTGTTTTTTTCATGTGGCACACTGCCACCCTGCCGTCACACCTCTCTCTCTCAGATTTCCACAATAGCCACTCATCCATCAGAGCCTTCCGCTCCAGCAGCTATCACTCAATACCTCAGTGGTGCTGAGGACAAACAGGTACTGCGTGCAACCAGCCATCACCCTTTGCCTTTTAATTCACCTTAGCTGACTTACCCTACAGTTCCTTTGTCATGATACTAGGTGAACAAATAATGACTTACAAAAATTTCCCAGTAGTGAGGGAGCAGCACTTCTACCCATTGCTGAACATTGGATACAAATCCACTGCGGGCGGATGCTGAGTAAAAATCCTGGCTTGAATGTTAGGACAGACTGGGTAAGCACACCTCATCACATATGTTGCACTAAATTTGGCCCACAACAGCCCCAGGAGGCAGAATTGAGATTTTGGTCCAATTTTCTTAATACCAGCACTCAGCTAACGCCGACACAGACCTACACTTGGGTTTAACTGCACTAAAACTGTGGTTTTGCTCAGACTTACAGTTCAACTAAATTGAGATGACATGTTCAGCAGTTGATGGCCCACAATAACAGCGATGGTTAACCATGGTAGTTCAAAATTTCCTGCACAGCAGTTCAGAAACAGACAAACTGCAGACATATGAAAGTTTTACCGTTACAGTTGTGGAAAGTGTGGGGAGATTACCCATTTAATATCCTCTCAAATTTCAGTTGGGATTCAATGTTTTATTCTTCATCCTCCTCCTTTTTTAAAGCTGCTATATTCAATATTTTTGGTCCTACTTGACGCCCGCGCCTACTACTGTTATTATTAGTCATATTTTTATCATCATAGTTGTTATCGTTATTATTGTTGTTGCTGTGCATCGCTGTGACTCTCTCCCTCTCTCTCACTTTCGACCCCACCCACCTAGAGCCCAGTTCTGTTTGAGGTTTCTTCCCATTAATGGGGAGTCGCCGCCATCGCCAAGTGCTTGCTCTTGGGAGAATGTTGGGTCTCTGTAAATTAAAGAGTGCGGTCTAGACTTGCCCCATGTGGGAAGTGCCCTGATACCACTTCTGTTGTGATTTGCAGCTATATGAATAAAATTGACTTGACTTGACAAATGACTACGTGTAATGTGAAGAGCCCACAGAGAATTAAACTGTTCCCCTCAGCTCTACCAAAGTTTTTAACATGTTTCAGCTCTTTGTTTTGGTTCAGTCTCAGGCTCTTATCATTGTATCTTATCATTTCCAACAGCAGCAGGCAGCTGTTTTTGTCATGCTCGAAATAATCACAAGAGTGGTAGGGCGATGTATCCTCAGTGAGAGCGTTTGCTTGAGTGAGGAAAATACCGCGATTTTCCCCCCAAGTATGTGGGTGGAGACAGAAGCAATTGATCTCAGGCTATGCAGATCACTGACACTAACTAACAATACAGGATAAAATGAGCAAGTTGAATTGAATAAATGACCCCTTTTAATCTACTATTTTTACTGTTTTTAAAAACAATATTAATTTTTATGAATTGCTTCTCAGATATTTCCCTCAGGAGACTGTGAACAGCAAAACAGAGCTAAAAGGAGAATTAATATTGGACTTTAATACAGCAGGTGTCTTAAAAACACAGTTACAAATGAATGCTAATGAGGCTGCGTCTGCTCCATTTGTAACCAAGTATTTGCTATCAACTTTGCTTGTTTCTGCTGTAGTTTTAAGAGTTACTGTAACTAAATTCAGTTTTCTTGTATCTTAGTTCTTTGATTCTTGAACTGAACCCTCAGATGTCTACACCCCCCACTATAGTACCTTTCAGACACCACATTTACTAATCAGGTTGCTCAAAGCAGCTACTAACAGATGCAGTTAGGCAACAGCAGCATGCACAAACTGAACTCCCAAAGAAAACCAGTAATGAGTGTGAATTCACAGCAAGCAACTTTTTTTCCCCATGGAGCAGATCCTGGATGCTCAGGCCTACCAGCCTTGCCCTTGGCTGCAGGTTCAGTGTATGTAAGCTCTCATTTATTCACTTTGTAAAGCATCTTCCCATGGTGCAATGAGCTCTGTAGAGTAAACAAAGCACGGAGACAACAATAGCAGGTCAAGTCTTAAGCTGGTGCAGGCTATCTCTGATGGGACTGTAAGCTCCTGGCCTACATCTGCTTTTATTTCCTCATCCCTAGCTTACATTTCCCCAGTAATCAATCTTAACCTCACTTGCTCTTTATTTAGGCAGCTACTCGATGCAAAGGATTTTCAATGATCTTAAACCTTCCAGGTTCTTCGTCTGGTCTCTTCAATAAACATTTTGTGTTATTTATTCATGCACATGGAGAGAAATACAAACAAGTGTGCAATTTCTCTCTCTGGCTGTGCTGTGGGTTTTTGAAAAACAAAGCACCGTGGACAGTGTCAGAGGTCACTAATAAGGTCATATTAGTAAAATCTATGTGGGTAATTGTTGTAAAAATGTAAATATTAGGCACTCATTATCACAAAATGGGAAAAGACGCAAGAAAAGGAAAAGAGAAGGAGGGAGAGACAGTAAAGCTACACAAGGTTACGTTATTCAAAATCATCCGCAACAGGTTCCTCTTTGTTTATTTTGAATTGCTGCCAAGCACTTGAGCACTTAGTTATGAAGCCAAATATATTGACCTTGAAAAAGGCCCGGATAGTTTCAATACAATATATTGTTCTGTCTTGTGCTAAGAGGTGTTGTGGCGTAATGTGATCTGACTGCTGCTGGTGTTGTGCATTTGTGCTTTTAGCATCCTATGATTAGCATAAATTATATCAAGTGGATAGCATAAATCATATGATGATGTGTCCCAGAGGTATTAGTCGTGTTTACAATGTCAGCTTCTTTCTTTTCTTGCTCAGTCACACAATCCGCTCCCAGCAATACTAACTAAAATGATGCTTTGCCTCACCCTTCTCCGCCTATTGTCAATTGTTTGTTGCCTGAGTCTTCTATCATGTTAGTGAAGCCTTCTTCATCTTCAGTTTTTTATGAGATTTTCTCCAAAACTCTGTGATGAGTGGAGGTTTAAATATGCAAGATTACTGATTTCTGTCTAATACGTGTTTAGAGTTAAGTCACATATTAGCAGGCTAACACTAACCTAAGGTGGTGAACATAGTAAAAAATTATACCTGCTAAATATCAGCATGTTAGCATTGCCATTGCGGTTATGTTAGCACACTTATGTTAGCATTTAGCTCTAAGTATGGCTGTGCCTAATACAGCCCTACAGAGCTGCTAGCATGGATGTATGCTTAGTCTTGGGGTTTTTTGTGGTTGCTTTTGCAGTTGTTTGTTGCACATACTGTCCAATGTTTCTAAGTGATGGTCACCGAGTTTCTGCAAGCTGTGTTTTTTTTCTGCTTGTCACAGATTTCACCTGACTGCATTGAGTGAATAGGCTACTGATCAATGCTATACACCCCCTCTGTCACACACATCTATTTTTCCAAAGGCATCATATAATGACTTGCACTATGGCTACACTTGGTTACATTAAAAATATATACAGTACATAGAGACATACAAAAACAACTGAGGCGGTCCATTAATCAGTATTTGAGGAAGGTCTTTATTCCAAAGCATTTTTATATCATACTGCTTCGGAGTTTTTCAGTTTAGTTTAATCAAAATTATACCCAGTTGGATAAATTACCATCTTGTGCAAGAATATCAAATATTAGATTAAAAAAATGCAGACTTGGACTCTGTGGCATTCTTTTTAAAGGGAAACTTCACCATTGTGAATATGATGATTTCTTAAAACTAGGTCACCTGTGTAGTAGAAATGTGCAATTATTCTTGAAATTGGTGCCCTGTGACTAGAAAACACTGAGAAACAGGCTGTAGATTCCCCATATTGCTCTTAAGAGGGAATCCTACAACAACCAGAATGCTTTGCATGCAGTCCAATCCTCCAACTGATGGTGTGTTTACAGAAGGCAGGTGGGTTTCCCAGCAGAGCTGCTATTGTATCTCTTTACTGAGGCTTATTTTCATTTACAAAATGTTGTTCCTCATCGAGTCTGGATATATTGTATCAGTATGCAAGAATCATAAAACAAACGGTGTGCTGGAGTCAGGTATGCAGATCATTGCAAACTTACCGGGAGCTGTACACAAGCCAGAATGCTGTCAGAGCTGCTGGAGGACAGTCAAAAAACCTCAGAGTCTGCCGTCTTCATTTCAGCTTGGTTTAGGAAACAATCATGGACGAAGGAGTGAAAAACTGCAAGCGAACACTGTTTCTTTTATTTTTTGGACGGCGAGGAATGGGGACCTAAGTGCTCAAGCTGAATGCAGCCAAGTAACACAGTTGCTGATGTGCTGTTTTGTAATTAGAGTTGGCAAAGTCTGATACAATATTCTGTGAGAAAATAAAGCCAGGTTTACCACCATGAAGTTTGTTGCTGCGCAGAGTTTTCAGTTCTGTCTCTGCTCTCTCTGACGATCTTCACCGGGCACCAGTTGATGCTACAAAGCTACCCCGACTTCAACGCTCCAGTGGTCACTTTCTCCTCTATACTCTGTTTTGTCTGATTCCGCATAAGTTAAAATAGTAGCGCCACATCTCTGCTCCAACATTATATTGTAAAGCTAATTGTTTTCTTGTGTCAGATTCAGCTTTTCTGTCCACCTGAGGCTCAAAATTCTCTGGTTCGTTGGGTTGATGTCGGTGGAATCGAGGAGAAACTGAAATTTTTGTGTCAGGCTGTGGCTGTAACGTAGCTCACAGCGCGATATTCAGCCTCGTATCATGAAACTAGTCTTCCAAATGTGCTGATGTTTTAAAGTATTTAGTAGTATGATATTTCAGTGTCTGCTTTTCCCTATCACTAGTGTAACATGGTAGATGGAGTGTTATGGGAGACCCACCTTTGATAGTCCTTGAAGGCACCATTACAGAAAATGAGGAAACATAGTTTATAGTCTAAGGCAGGTCTCCAAAGTCTGCCAGATGATGCATTTTGCATCACCAGACTTTTGCAGCTGGATGAAGAGGGATATTTTATTATAAGGAAGACAGGAAAGTTTAATGTCATTCATATATATGTACTACCCACATTAGAACCACAGGAATCAACTTGAAAATCGGTGAAGTCGTCCTTTAAATTACATACGTCTCATCACACACCACTCTCCCAAATCAGTGCTATTTGGATGTTAATGCAGGTATCAAAGAAGGATCTTTTAAAGCCGGGACACAGTTTGGGACACTCTGACAGCCAAGCAGCTGGTGGGACCCTCTCAGAATAATAGTCCGAGGAGCTTGTAATACCTCAGGGAACAGCCTGTTCTCTAGACTGGTAATAGGAAGGCTGGTGTGTAGATATGTGTGTAGATGTTGAGGAGTTGGGGGGTTACAGGAGGTGGTGGAGCGTCTGCACATTTATCTGTTGTATTGTATGATGGGCACGCGCTTGTGGGTGTGGTACCTCAACTCAGATGAACACCGATCTCTGCAGAGATTGACTGCTCATGTAATTGCTGAAATAAAATGTTCTCTTTTTTAAGCATATTCAGCCTTTAGGAGAGAAAATTGCAAAGATATTTCGAGTTGATTGCCTTTGCACTGCTACATTTCTGCTGAAAATCTCTCCTCTACCACTCAGCAAAAGCACAGAGGAGGAGTGATGGAGGAGAAATGATGATCTCCTGCTGGTGCTGTTGTATGAATGTTTTATAGATGGAATGATAAAAAAGAGATGAAGCCCTGCTCAACCTCTATGCTTATATTATTTTAAAATACTGTTTAGAAATATTGTTTGCAGCTTGTCACGGTTTTAGCCCATATGCAATCTGACTGCACTTAACATCCGCATTTACAGACTGTGCCTGTCGTGACCAACAGCACACATGTAAGTTCATCTGCCTGCAGTTAAAGCTACAACACTACAGACAGAAATATGAGAATTGCAAGTACTAGTGCTATTATTGATAGTATTTCAAATGTTACTCGTAATTGTATCTGATTGTTTCAAATGTCAGCTGTGAGTAACCTTGAATTCCAGGCAAATGATGTGGTAACTACAAATCTGCTGATTCAATCCCCTCTGGAGATGCACTGGGGGTAGCGCTCTTGGGCAAGGTCGCTCTCTCCCAAACTGAATGATTAAAAATCAGGAGATTTATACGGTAAATCTCTGAGGATGGAATAACGGGTGCAAAGTAAGGTCACACAGTGGGAATGGATGGGAACTTTTAATGTTAACTTTTACAACTGATGTATAGTTGACTTTGGAGTCACTTTGATCCTCCCACTGAGACTCTGAGGTCGTAGTTGTTATGATCACCAAGATAAAGAGGTATCATGCAATTAGATCCATGTACACTAGGGGCACAAAGGCATAAAAAAACCCATAAAAATACTCTGGTTTTAGCACAACAAAGTTAAATTACCTCATTAAAAATTCTCAAAATTACCTCTACTCAATCCAGATTCTATGAATATGCAAATGTTGTTCATCTCAAAACTTTAACTGCTGGACACAAGATGTCTCCTGCTTCCAAGAAAAGTCCAGTGTTTGTGCACTGGAGGCTTCAAGTTTCCACATCACACTTGTGTAAGTTGGCTTCCAAACTAGTTGTGATGTCACAAAATTATGCCTGTATTTCCACGTTTTTTTAACTCATATTTAAGGCGAACCTTCAGTCGATGAATGTGAAATGTGAACTAACAGCGTTCTAGTGTCAAACACTGCATATACATCAAAATGAAGTAACAATTAACAAATTTTTGAGTGGAGGGGACCTTTAAAGTTGCCAAACCCATATGATTTTTGTTGAATTCAGAACATGAGGTTTACAATGAATACGTAACAGTAATTACTGTCAACTAACAATGATTTTTTTATCAGTTAATCCGACAATTATTTTGTTGATTCATTGATTTATCTTTTATCTTTCTTAAAATGGCATCACAATTTTCTAAAACCTAAGTGAGTATGTTCAAAAGTGTTGTTTTATTCAACTAAAAGTTCAAAACCAAAAATATTCAGTTTTTTTCTTCTTCATATATGACAAACAAAAGCGTCAAATAGTCACATTTCACAGTGAAATTTTGGCATTTTTGGTGGAAAAATGACTGACAGTTATTTGATTATCAAAGTCATAGTTGCCCATTAATTTTCTGACAATTGACTAATTGATTAATTGTTTTAGCTCTTGTTACACTACTGTTAAGATAAGATTGCAACCTTACCATAATGCACTGCCTGTACCTATAAGCTCCAGTCATCACACTAGCACAATTGTTCTGTCCACACTCCACAAACCCACTATACAGTACATTGCAGAAAACATTATTTGGCATCTCAACCACAGCTCTGACCATTCTGAAATATGGCCTGCATCACATATAAAAGGCAACTAATTTGTACACAGGCGGGACCTGAGGTGGGGTGCAGTAAGTAGCTAAAAAAGCATAGATGTGAGCAAAGGACAGAAGAGGAGCAGCGGGAAGAGCTGTGTTAGGTTCCCAGCTTCCTGCCTGCCACAGTTTGTGGGCTCAGTGTGCAGATAATTAAGGTTGAGGGTGGACAGCTCCCTACAGCGCCAATGTGCCTTGATCACGCAGAGCTGTGGACCGGGGCTATTCATTTTCACAAAGAGGGAACACAGCAGATGTAAGGCAGAGTCACTGGGGAGCTCTATAGGGAGCTGAGCTATATGGTGGCACAAATAAGGAGGCTGTGAAGATGGAAGGAATGGAGTACTTTATTTACTCTATTCATTTCAAGGTGGTAGAACAGCAGACTCCATCACTTACTTGCTTACTGACTAGTGCCTCATTTTACGCAGCTTTGGAGGTTTGTTTCAAACTGTGAAGCAGTCCCAGCTGCCACAAAGAGGTTTAGTTAAAGTGGCTTTTTTCCTACCTGCTGTAAATATTGTGGAGGGAAGAAATCCTCTCCACTGCTTTTGTACCCACTCACTTTTCACTGTTTACTCTGTCCGTGCCCGGTGCCCGCACAGTGCTCCTGTCTGGAGTTTGATGTTTCATTTGGGGTTTTTTGTGCATTAGAATACCAGTAGGCATCCAGAGTGAAGTGGTTGTGAGACTGAGGGTGTGGGAGTATTGAAGCCAGATGGATATGAATGTGAGAGTCCTCATTGTTCTTGCCTGAAAACTCCAGGCCCTACTGCTGCTGCTGCTGCTGCTACTGCTGCTGCTGCTGCTGCTACTGCTGCTGCTGCTGCTGTTGCTGCTGCTGCTGCTGAGCTCGGTCCTCCTTGCTTCCTCTGCAGCACTTCTCCCCTCGTATCCTCAACCAAGGGAGTCCTCTTTATTTCCAGCATCTGTGCTGTGATGTGAAACACCAGCTAACTAGGCCACTGCATAATAAGCAAGAATAGCACCAAAGTAAAATGAATAAAAAAAAGAAAAGAGGGGAAAAAAAGAGAATAAGTTCACGAGGGGGAAAGCAAACCCAACATGTAACTGCTGACAAAAGTAATTCAGCAAGCAAATATTGTCCTTATAGGTTATTTCTTTATTGCAGATGCATTCATTTATTATTGCTTACCTTTACCTACAGCCTCTGCAGAGGTGCATCAGAGTTCACATCTCATTTCGGCAGTGAAGCCCCTAAGCGATACTGTCATGTGACTGACAATGCACCTTGCTGACTTTTCATTTGGTGTGTGTGTCAACTGCAGTCCTGATATCCCTCCTGGTGCTGCAATATTTCTGTGATACTCAGCATTTTAGCTCTTGATTCACTTTGTCAATGGCTTCATTGTTGTCTACTAGGAAGTGGCAGATGCAGAAGTCTTCACTGCTTCACTTCTTTGCTTGTAACCCACACTTATTTTTTTTTTACACTTGTAATTCTTCTACATTTCTGTGAAGTTTATACGCACCATAACTGACTATTTCCCGCACTGTCTCTCTTCTTCTCTTTCTCTTTCTAGCGTAGAGCATGACTTTCGTCTGCAGGAAGGGCAGGTGGTACGCACATGGAAAGTAGACCCTCCTGAGGGCTCACCACAGACCGCCACTCCCCAGCCCACCACACCCCACCAACAAGACTCCCCTCAACCGGTGCGACCCCCTGCCACCACCAAGAAGAACAGGAAGAAATGCTTCTGGTTCCTCTGAGTGCGAGAGGATGAAGCAAAAGACATTTTGATACTGTAATGCACTGCATACCCTTCTTAAGAGAAATACAAATGATCAACTGTGGAGATCTGATTTAAAAACAAGCATGGAGTGAACTGGTGAATTAAAATGCAAACATAAAAACTGTGGGAGGAGAAAGAGTTGCAAAGGTTGTGAATTTAGCTGTTGCTGGTGGAGATGATGAGAATGGTTTGACTGGGGCGCACATGTTGTTACAGCTCTTAAAATGCCTCTTCAGCACTTACAGGTTTGATGCTGGTGCAGGGAAGTAAAAGTGCTGAAGTCAAATAAAAGCAAAAGTTCAGTCCACAATATGACTCACAGTTAGGAAGCAATTAGGAGATATAAAGAGAATATATAGCGGGTGGAAGGGGGCAAGGGGCACAGTATAAGAGGCAATATAGTGGAGAGGATGGAGCTGTTTATACGAGATGAAATGAACAGAATTTATAGGAAAAGACAGAAAAAGACATCATCTTCATTAATGGACTAATGAGGGTCAGAACACCAGCTTTTATATCCTGAGACATTTAAAGAAATTATTATGACCTGTATTTAAAACTTTTAATATACTGTAATTGATGGGAAAAAAAACTACTACAAATGTCTACACGCGCATACAGCACACACACAAACACATGCATAAACAAATGACATATTTACATAAAAAGCATATATAAAATTGAGAAAATGAGTGAGTTGAGTTCTGTACATATCAGAGCTATTCTACTTGGATGCTATATTTCAGATATGGATTACTGCTCTATAAAAGTATTTTACCACAGCTGGCTGGTGTGTGTTGTCCTTGTAGGTGTTTTAAGCCATTATCAGTGATGGAAGAAGATCCTTAACCTAAGTAAAAGTACTATTACATGAATGTAAAAATACTCTGTTAGTAAAAGTACTGCATTGAAAATTCTACTTACGGCAAATAAAAGTATTATCAGAAAATTAATTATCAACTCTCAAAAGTAAAAGTAATGATGGATATATCATTATATATTAAATTATTAGATTGTTAATACTGATGCATCAGTATGTAAGCAGCATTTTACTGTTGTTACAGGTCGAGGTGAATTTAATTTTAACTACTTTACATGTAGTTAAACATTTTAGTCCTATAGTTCCCAATCTAAGGGTTGCACCCTCTCCAAAGGGTCACAGGCTAAAATCTGGGGGGTCGTGAGATGATTAATGGGCCAAGAAAGAAGAAAAACAAAGTTCTGCTACGCAAATTTGAAATCATTTTTTGGCTTTTTTGTGCAAAATTACATAATTTTACCTCTTTGCGCCTTTAACAATTATTTGAATTAAACCTTTTGAGAAGTTCAAAGGGGAAATCTCTGTTTGGTAGAACTGCTAACAATGCTTTTTTGAGGCCATTTCAACAAATACTGTATGGCTATGCCGTTATTTTAACCCAAACCATAATCCCTCCCTAATCCTAACCAAGTTGTTTTTGTGCCTAACCTTATTCAAACCTTAACCATAGCAGTGTAGGATCAGAAAACAGTTGAAATGGCGATGCCGTCCTGCTGATCGGGGTGTCAGATCAGAAAATGCTTACATGTGTTGTCCTGGAGGGTGTGATGAATAATGTATTTTCTGTTTCATTTGGAGGTCTTGTTGGCTGTTGGGAACGGTTGGGAACCACTGGTTTTATCTTCAAAGATGCACTGTACTATTTTCATAAGCTTATCACATGTTTTTTAATGTAAAATCTTAATCTGAAAAGTAGGAGGTAACTATAGCTGAGAGATAACTGTAGTGGAGTAAAAAGAACAATATTTCCCTCTGAAATGTAAAGAGGTAGGAGTAATATAAAATGGATATACTCAAGTAAAGTACAATACCTGAGCAAATCTACCTTGGCCATAATCATGAGGCATTTGATCTCTCAGTTTTTGGAAGCAAGGACAGGGAGATGACTGTCAATCTCTAGCGACACAGAAAACATTCTCTACATTTATAAGATATCATAATCAAATGCAAGGAATGGATGCTTCTCAGTCCTCAGATGGCGGCTCAGACAGCCCACTTTCCTGGACACTCCAGGGCAAGTCTCAGGAAATTAAGCCTCAGCTGTTTGATGGCTGTGAGAAGCCCCAAATATTACTACTTAGTAATTCATGACACACATAAGCTGCTTCTATAAGGCTCTGAGGTGGTATGAGATCCTGGCCTAATTTATTCCAAACTTCGGAAAGTGTTAGCTCTCAGTTTGTTTGCCTGCTTGTTTGGATTTGTACAACTAGTGCCAGTTTCCACTTGCCTCAAACAAAGCAGTTAGAAACAGACTCTGGTTTTGTTTTTGTTGGGAAGTTATTGGAGGGAAAAGATGTTTCAGGCATCCGTGTTGGGCAGAAGTCCACAGTCCCTTATGCACTGGACTTGTAACTGCCACTTTTTCTTGCCAGGGTTCTCAAGGCACAAGCATGCATATGTACACATGAGTATACAAACACACACACACACACACACACACACACACACACACATCAACCTAAGCTTGATCAACTGAGGCCCCATGTTCACCGACTTAACTCTGTGTCCTGCTGTGCTACACTGAGGTGTACAAGTTGAAAAGCTTTTGCTGTGCACGTACCTCCGCTTCAAAATAACCCACACATCTTAAACACAAACCTCATCGCACACACACTCTCAGTCTCGCAACCACATGATTTCACTTCACGCACACACACACACACACACAATAACACAGCTAACATATTGTTCTCAGACCAACACAATGCATTATCTCCCCCGCAGTTGTTCCTCTCTCCCTCACAACCAGGCACATATTCCCTCCTAGTAGCTCTGTGTGTGCCTCGCAATGCTGAGAGGAGTGTAGAGTTGTCAGTCATTAATCTGCTACAGCACAGCCTGTAATCCTGATGACAGAGCGGAGCGGGCTTACAGAGAGCAGAGAGGATCTGAGCCCAGCCTGGAGTGGGGAACAAAGGAGCCAGAGAAGACTGGTTTTGAATCCATAAAGAGAAAGCGAGTGTGTGTGCGTGTGTGTGTGTGTGTGTGTGTGTGAAGGGATTCTGGGGTGAGGTAAGTAACTATTTTGTCAGCAATGCTGCAGTGCTATTCAAGAATGCTGGCACACACAAAAGGGAGAGAAGCTTTACATGGAAAGCAACCAGGACTGCCGGTGCGTCACACTGACACATCAGGTAAATGGGCTCTGCTCCAGACTGGTCATTATGGAGCTCCGAAGAAAAACGAAGGCCTGCGGAGAAGGAGAGAACAAACCTATTTTGAGGCCTCTTCAGAGAAAACATCAAGGGTCAAAGTTGGCTCACGCAATTCGGTGCAACATCAGTCGAGGCTTGACTGAAAATGAAGGAGAAAAAAATAACCATGTCTTGAGGCATCAACAAGCGTGCATAATGGGCATGTGAAAACAACTACAACTGCCCCTGCATGCTGAGAGTAAGCAGCACAGCTAATACTGCATGAGTCATTGAGCTTAGGCTGCTATAGAGATATTATGTTTCACTTTAACACATTACAACCAAAGAGGTCATTTCACAGTCAATCAGACCGAGAAGTCAGGGGTGCTGGAGACATATGACCTGTCCCCGAGTCCAGCAGGCTGCGAAATAATATTATTTGAAGGCTAATGCAATAAATGATGCAACGTTAACTGTGTCTTCTCTCAATGACTTAATAATGATGCTGATAAACAAGCCCCAAAGTTACAATGATACTTGAAAGAATTTTTCTTTTCTTTGAACTGAGATAGGAGCCTCATTAGTGACCAAATAAAAGAAAAATATGGATTGAATGTGGACCAGGGGATCCAAATTAAAAATACACCCACACACGTGCACACACAAACAAATACACACACACACACACAAAGACTTACACAATGCCTGGGTGCATCCTCTGGCTCAGCTCCTCTAGATTTCAGAGGCATCACACACACACACACACACACACACACACACACAGTACCCCAGTCATAACTACATATGTAGCACTGCAGCAGTGTGTGTGTGTGTGTGTGTGTGTGTGTGTGTGTGTGTGTGTGTGTGTGTGTGTATGTGTCACTGGGAAATGGTAAATAATGAATTAAAAAGTACCCATTCCAAGACGACCTGCCAAGTTTCTGAGTCAACTGCGATAGCTGCAGATTGGTTTAATAAAATATGAGCTAAATTCTCCCCTGCCACTGCTGTCACTGATGCAAAAAAGGGCCATGAAATGTAAATACATCATGGCAGAGCTGAGAAGGACACAGAGACACTGCAGACCTGCGACACCAGTGTTCAGACATTTGATCAGATGTTCGTGGCACACATGAAAAGCAGTAAAACTTTTCTGGCAAGGTACACAGGAAAAAAACTCCAATGTGCTGATTTTGTCAATATGCTGTTTAAGTATTGATTGGTTTTGGACATTTTGCCTTCACCGGAAACTCCAGAGTAGCCAGGCACAGCAAAACTTTTAGGAAAGAGTGGGATGATATGTGACAAGGGCCCAGACTGAATTCAAGACAGAGATGTTGGAGGAGGTTCAGAAGAATCAGTAGGACTTCCCAAATGTACATAATTGGAGCTTCGGAGGAAAATCAAGATGGAGATGGGCTGTGTGCACAGTTTTGACAGTGTGCTCATTCCTTCACTTGTAAACAGTATCACACTGTGCACTGCTGAGGCCCTAAATACACTCGTACATCAGTCAGTCTTGCTGAAACATGCTTTTCCGATTCTCCGAGCTGCATGTGGGCAAACATGTAGAGAGGTAGTTTGGGGACATGTATATAGCTGTTTCTTTTATACTTGTAAGTACAGCTTGTATAAAGTTTACATTTTTTAACTTCTATATTTTGGACCTTCCTCCTGACAGGAGCTAGGTCAATCAGTCAGTTTTCCTCAAGCTGGAATTATGTCATATTTAGACTTAGCCCTGTGCAGCAAATGCAGCTTCATTCCTTGTAGATTACTTTGTAATGTGAACATTCACAATCATTATGACGAAACATAAAATAAGATAAAAGATATCAATAAAAGATAGCCAATTGGATAACTTTTCAGAGTTGTAAAATCCTGTGTCAGAGTATTAGAAACTGCTTTAAGTGTGTTGTTTTTTACCCTCTGATATGTTTTCAGTCTGACCGCCTGCTTCTGCTTCTGCAAGTGCAGGTCCGCATAATGCGTTGTTGAGATTTGGCATGCGTTTGACTCAGCTCCTCTGTGAGCCTCTGCAACCTACGTAACACCCTTTGCTGTATAGGTTCACAGGAATGTTAATATGTATCTTCATAACAAAGTGTAACCCTTAGTTACTGTACATTACATATTTTATACAATTGTTCCATCATTTACAGCAGTTTATTATGTTATGTAGCCTATATATTTATATGTGTAACATTTAAGTTGCTTATTCATGTCCCCTCGCCTACGGATGTAATTTTGGTCCCTTCCTGCCATTGTTTTGCGGGGACAGATGTGAGTGTAACAGGAACAGAGGGACATGAGTAGATAGAGTGAGAAGTCTGCTGTGAACCCCAACAGGGTGAAGTTGGGTGTAGATGGTCCTGCCGTGAATCAAACAAGCTGATTCCAAGATAAACTGAAGCCTGCTTAGCACCCACAGGAGTAACTGGAGGACGTTACCCACCAAGAATTCAGGGTTACAATGGCATAATTCAGCTTAACAAATAACAACTGACAAACATCTTTTGTAACGTTGAGTTTTTTAAAATCAAAATACGGTAGTGTCAGTTAATCAGTGCCCCCATACCGCTTAGTATTACTGATGAACCTGGTTTATCTTATGCTTGTTATTCACATGCAAACGATCTGACAGTTCACAAGCAAAAGAGATACAACTCAACAAAACTGTTCCATCCACACTGAGGAAGACAGTGTTCAGAGCTTCAAACGTGAACTTCATGGCATGTCATTTGGCAAAGCTCATGAAACTAATCAATGACAATTTATATTTATAAAACTGCAAGAAATTTTGAACAAAGAATAAATAAGAGTTCACGCCTATGCTGCCTGCAGGGCACTCAGTGCGCTGAGGAACACGTTTGACAATTATTTTCAGGGGAATGTGTCACTGTTTGAGAGGAGTTTTCTGAACATCAAAGTCAGTCTCTCTGAAGACATGTAAGATAACTTCAAAGTCCTACGACTGCTTTGCCGAGAGGTGCTTTTCCTTTGTTTTGTTCAGCTAGTTTGTTTTCTACTCCACTGTGGAGTAGATGATAAAGAGCGTGAGTGCACATTGCATCATGAACCTGTTCTTTGTAATTCACAATTCAAGGACACAGTGGACATTGAACATGACTTTAAGCACCAAAATATCCTGACAGTTTGGTGTCCAAGTAAGAGACTTGAAGAAAATGCCATGAATTGGAACGATGATACAGATTTCCTTCTGATTGCAGTGTACATTTAACCTTCTAATTAAACGTTTTCCTTTGGGCACTTCATTTCTCTCAGATCAATGGTACATATGGAAGTCCTTGAACAGTGCATGGATGGCTGCTTGTGATAGAACTTCTTGTAATTGTGGCTGACACTTGCATTTACCTGCATGTCTTCTGTAACAGAAGTTAGCTCAGAACTGGTCATACCAATCGATATCCTGCCTTTTTCTATAATTACCTGATAAGAATTTCTCCTGACCTTCATCGTTGAAAGCAAATGTATAAAACTGCATTACATACAACCCTTTTGTCTCAGTTAGCTTCTAACTATGAGCAATGTGGTTGCACATGAACAAAAAATGTTCTGCCAAAGTTAGAAAAGTTTAGTTGTTTCTGTCGGTTCCCTCGACACTGGTTTGATGTAGGCAGGGCTCAATTAGAAAATAATGACATCTTATACTTCTGAGCACCAATCAGGATATTTGAATCAGACACTTATGAGAGAGCTGGTGGGTTGTTTGCTTCAGTTTCCAGGCCACCGTCAATCAAATCTGATCAAACAACACCCACACAGCCCTGATGAAACAAATTAATTGAGTTTTTGAGTTTTTAAACTTAAGCAACTATTTTGTGAACTATTTTGACATTTTGTGAAATATACTTATTCGCTTTCTTGTTGAGAGTTAGACAATAAGATTGATATTACTCATGTCTGTATGTGTTGTGCTGCCACCCCATATAAAGGGCAGAAGATGTTGTTTGGCAATGGAAAACTTCAAAGGGGATTTTGAAGAAGCAGGTTTCTAGGCAGGAGTATGCGCAAAAAAGGTGTCATTTATTAAGAAAAATATTAATGAAACAGAGGCAAAAATGGAACCTGAGAAATGCAACTAAGATAATTTAAAATCAAAGGGGGAAAAAAAACAGCTAATACACAAACTTCCCCCCATTACTATAGACCAGTGACTGGCCTTTTATCTTCTCAACATCACTTAACTGGAACTTACCATCTGCTCAGGTTACCAAAGGGTGAGTTAGACCAATACAAAGTTTTCAAAGCATTAAAAAACACAAAAACAAACATTAATATAGGATGTCTGTGTTACTGCTGATAATTATAATTTTCTGTGTGCATGCACAGCCACGTTTGCATCAAATTTAACATATCATTTAATACAGAACAGTTTTACTTACGTCAACTTGACAGAGCCCAGTCATTTGCTGCTTAGCACCTAATGATGCACACCTGTTGTCAGTATCACTGATTAAAACACATTATAACAACAGGACTGAAACCGTTCGACAGAATACGCCCAGGAGCGTAAACGCTACCAAACCATAGAAATAAATCTCAGGTGAAACTTAGATTTACATTTTGTCTTTTGGAAGATGCTTTTATCCAAAACAACTTACAAGCAAGGTAAGACAAACTTATATTCTGTTGTTTGTGTAACATGACTGATAAATTATTAGACTAACTGAAACACTGGACTGAAATTAATGATTTAACACACAAAAAACACTAGTGCCTGTAGCAAAGAGGGAGAGGAGGAAACATTTCACAGTATGCTAAATATGAAACTAGAGCCAGCTAGCTGCCGGTTAGCTTATCTTAGCCTATCTTAGTTTGGCAAAAACACTGGAAACAGACGGAAACAGCTAGCTTGGTAAGAAAATCTGCTAACCATCCAAGCAGCTCTTGGTCTGAATAATGTCTAGCAGGGGGTTACTAAAAGATTGATTTATTACCACAGTAAACACGCCTACAACTCCACTTAATTAATGTTATATCCTTCAACAACATGCAATATACATCACATTATGAACCTCATTTACCTGCAGCACATATATAGAAAGTCTCCAGTGACATAATTATGTGACTAATGCGGTGGCATTAAATGAAATCACTGTCCCTGAAGATCAGTGTCAGTGGATGTTATAGAAGTGTCTCCATGATGTTGGGCTGGCACCCATTCAGACAAAGTATTAAGTGTCATAACACATCATATGTAATCTAAAAAGGATGCACAGTGTGTATGAGGCATTACCATTAAATATTTAAACAACATTACTGTAGATGGTATGTTTAGTTAAAAATATACAGTAGGACTGCAGAATAAGTTATAATTCTACTCCAATAATTTTTCACTTGGTTTGGTCTGGTCTAGGCAACATTTCCTCTGAAGTAATGCAGAAAGATTCGACTAAAATTAACATACTAGGACATGTTGCATCACATATTCCAGTAATCCTCCCCCAGTTCTTATCAACTCCCATCATTTGCATTTCTCCATGTAATACAGTATTGTAGTGTATGAAACATGCAATAATAAGCTACTTTGGCGCTGGATGAAAAGTTAAGATTTGCTTCCTCTGTTGTATGCTACAATATAATGAGATGAAATGAAGTTCTGCAGCTTTGTAGATCATACAAAGGATTTCATTTAATTCATCTCTTCCTCCAGTTTTCTACAGTTTTCTTCACTATGCAAAAAAAAGTTGTGTTATGGACACGCACCAAATAGTCTAACTCTCTTATAAGCTGAAAATACATCATTGAATGTAAAAGCGTAAGTGTGTCAGACTAGAATTTTTGACCTGGCCTGCATATGAATGTGATCTGACAGCTAATTGTGACCCAGTTGCCACACTACATGCAACACTCTGACCAGTCTCCACACAATCTTCAGGCTGGTGATCCAGTCGAAAACAGCGGCGTCAGAGTGGTAGGATGAAGAGAAGACATGTGTATCTCTGGAACTCCATGCAAAAAAATTACGATAAAAATTACGAAAAAATCTCTCATGATTCATAGACTTTATTTATTTATTTATGTGTTTATCTATTTAAATGACATCTGAAAATGATCTGTGGACACATTAAGAGTCGCAGTATTCAAGCAAAGTGACACGAGTTAAAAAGCTGAATAACAATAAGCACAAAGCTGCTCAGATAGGAAAAATCAGCTCCAACTGAAATTTGCACAGTTACAGCCTTTTTAGTAAAAAAAAAAAAAAATCCCTCTTTGTGTCTTGACGGACAGTGTTTCTCTGTTAAGCTGCAGAGGAAAAAAGAGGGAATTTGGCACTAAAAAGACAGTCACTTTGAAAGATATTGACTTGATATGACTAATTTGTACGGTTGAAGCTTCATATTAGTTTCAAATAAAAATTTTAATACATTTTTGCACAGAAGGAGGGCTGTGGATTTTGTCTCCCATCACTTACACTGAAAGTGCATTAGGAAGGGATCTCTTAATGGCCAGTATGAACAGGAGGAATGATTACAGCAAGAAAACATGTGTCAGTGTTCATTTAGGCATCTGGCTATGGTTTTAGGACAGACATGAAAAATTGTGAACCTATCCTTTAAAATACTATGTTGTCACTGTTGTTAGAATTCATTGAAGTGGAGAAATTTCTCCATTCACTAACTGAAATTTATCACCACTCAAGATTCGAGTCTTTTCTATCTGTGTCGAATTGCAACATTAAAATTTAAGAATTTAAGAATATCTTGATGGTCTCCTCATACACCGTGGAGGATTTTTTTTCTGATTGCTTCAGATTGACCCAGTTAAAGCAGAGAATTTTTGAAGTGAAGGGATATCGCTTCACAATGCACAGACTGCTGTAGTGCCAAGGGGAAAGGCATGTGGCCAAAAAAAATAATCCATTGCCTCCAGGCAAATATTATTTTTCCCCCAAAGTGCTAACAGATCCTCTGGGTTAAGGTTTTTTTGGGTTTTTTTTTTACTACAAACACATAGGCCACATATACAATCGGTTTCGACAGTGGCTGTGAACTAGAATGTGTTTACAGTATGTACATATAGAGTACACATCTAAGCAGAGTGGTCACACTGGCAGAACAAGCCACTCCACAGTGGCTGTAATGCTGACTCTCTTCTTACTGCTGCTCTGGAAAGACAAAAATATAACCTAAAGGTTTGTCCAGGAGCTAGAAGGAGGCTGAAATAACCATCACATATTATTGATGAGGGAAAAAAAAAACATTCATTCCACTTTTCAGAAATAAAAGAGCAGTTTGTACACATGTGTGTGCTTCAGTACTGAGCACAGAAGTACCCTGCTTGGTCCAATGAGACAAAAAGTCGGGGTTTGTGAAACGCAGCAGAAACTTAGTTAACATATTGACATGTAAGATGATAGAGAGATCGTTAATTAAGTTTTCTTTTCATGCTAATGTCTAATGAGTATTCATGTAGGTAGGTGTAAGTACATGTTATTTGATATTCATGTAAAACATAATTTTTTACCATGTACTGTACATCAATGACACAAGAGCAGCAGTGGAATGTAAAAAAAAAAGTACTGTACCTATATACAAATTTGAGATAATTGTACTAGGTTAATTGAGTTGTTCCATTTCATGGCACTTTCTACTTTACTACATGTCAGAGGTAAATATTTATAAAACTTTTTAATTCACTACATTTAACTTACAGCTAGATTTTACATACAACAAATATGAGTTTATAAGACATGATGCATTGTTATAGATTAAACTACGTAAGATAGTATGTAAATAAGTTATAAATTAACACTACAACATTTCACATAATGCACATTATAATCTAATATGTAATAATAAAACAACTACAACTAATACTTTATACTGTATATGTAATATGTACTTTTTGCTTTGCTTACTTACTTACTTTTCTTAAGTAACAGTTTAAATGCACAGCTTTAACCTGTAATTAAGTAATTTCTACAAGGTAGTGCAACATTTACTTAAGTAAAGTATTTGAGTATGTTTTCCACCATGCTAAAGTATAAATGTACAAGTATTATTATTATTATTATTATTATTATTATTATTATTAGTAGTAGTAGTAGTAGTAGTAGTAGTAGTAGTAGTAGTACTTGTAGTAATGGTATTCACAGAAAGTCCTTTATTTAACTATTGGGGCCAACATAGATGACATCATAGACTAATCTACAAATTTATTGTAATTTTCAGTATCCAGCCTATATATATATATATATATATATATATATATATATATATACATATATAAACAATATTTAACATAGATGTCTTCTTAAACATGATACACATATGTTTTTAATTAGCAGGGTAAATTAATACGGAAAGCGACGGCCTATTTGATTAAACTGCTACATACAGGTGAGGCTGCACCTCAAGGACATTTTGAGCTGCAGCCCACATGTCGGATCTCTATAAAGGACGCTGTCTAGCTGATCCTTTGCTCCCATATTGAAGCTGTAATCTGATAGCTGCCGGTTCCCAGTGAAGGACAGTCAAGTCAGACTGACAACTTCAGCCGACAAGGATCCTTCCGTCCCTGCAGAACATCTGATGAAATCTGTTAATTAACCACGCAATCTTTACACCAGTGGATGTCAATTTTCAATGAAACCTTCACGCAATGAGAAACACGTTTAGCAGGAGAACAGAGTGCAGGGACAACGCATGAAACACCTGTACAGAGTCTGAATTGGAGGCAGCCTTTTCATCTCCAACAGTTATGGTGCGCTTTTTTGCACTATGGATGGGAACTGTCCTCCAGTTCTGTCATGCAAAGATTTACACCAACGATTGGGCTGTAAGAATAAGCGAAGACCTTGAGTCTGTGGACAGGATAGCAGAGAAATATGGATTCACAAATATGGGTCAGGTAAGTGTGATCAAACATATAAATAAGCCTCTTTGACAAGGACATAGCAAGCATTTTCGTTCATGATCTCAGCTGTTGTCAAAGTTTTAATTCTTTATTATTACATTTTAAAGACTTAATCATTTAAGTCTTTTACTGTTTATGTAGGCCTATAAGGAAGCTCAGAGTTCAGTTTCAACATAGGCCACATCCTACTAAAACACCTATAGCATGACAAGAAACAAATGTAGACAAAATATAGATGTACAAAATATTGTCACAAATCTAATAATATAATACTCAAAACTGATATTGAAATATTACCAGACCTCCACATCTGCAAGGTCTAAAAACAATTAAACTACAAATATCCAACTGGAGTGGTAACATAAATTGTATTTTATTACAGGTTTTGAGATCAGGTGCAATAAATGTCATTGTGTTTATAATTCACTGTCAACCATCCTTCCTTGCAGAAACCAGAGACATTTCAAGATCTTGTTAAACATTTAAGAAAACCTTGATTACATCATTGGACAGTTTTGAAGTAGCTGCGGTAATGTAGATGTCTCAAAGTGATTAAAAAAGGTGATAACCCTAACTATTAGAGGTAGTACTAAACTGCAAAATGAAGTTAAAATATGAGTTTAATCATACTGTACAGTATGAAGTTTTCCTCCAAAACTGTTGTGGAGTTTAACTTATGTGGAACTTTTTACATCAGCAGTCAGCAGCTGCTCATCTACAAGCCTGTCGGGATGTTCATCGGTGTGAGAAGGATACCAAGCTGCCAAAAATCACATTTTGTTCTCTCACCTCTGACCTTTATTTCATTACCCTGACCCTGTCCATATAATATTAATTATCCAAACAGTTAACCTTGAAGAACCAAGTACTTTATTGCCATCTCAATCAAGGTTGCAAAGAATTCAGTCAGTACACATGCATACAAAAGAAATAAAGAAACAGAGATCAATAAGTCAAGACTTTTAATGGACCTACAGAATGGCCAAATAAAACCAAAATCAATAAATAGTAAAGCAAATAAATAAAACAGATTGCAAGTTATAGAGGGCGGGCCCATAAAATTCAACACATGTACTCCCTCGGGATGAGAGCTGTAATGAAACTTGCAGGTCCATGTTTCACTATATGCGGTGATATAAACCAGAGAGACTCTTTGCAACTGAAAAGACTCAGAAATCAAGAGATTTCACAACAGAGCCATCAGGGAATAAATTAGGACCATAATTTATTCTTGTCATTCACAGAAAATGACCAACCTATGACACTTTTTTATTAAACATAAATTACTCAGAGGAGCTCTAAGTAATTTATGGGTAAAAATCGAGCTTACATTATGGCATTACAGACACGGATACGCACATTCAGTATGTATTCAGTATAGACACACACACACACACACACACACACACACATACACATGCAGCAGCAGCAGTTTGGCTGGAGTCTTGTGGGCTCAGGTTGCCCTCGCCTGAAAAACTATCACAGGTGTAAGGTAGCTGCCTTAATGAAAGATACCGACTGCAGTTTCATAATTTAACAGCTATTTAGTGCAGTGACAGAGCAGCATGAGAAACACACCCTCACCTGAAAACAAATTAATTTGGCTGATTTAATATCTGTTTCACCAGATCGGAGACCTGAAGAGTTATTACATTTTTCGCCACCACCAGACAGCAAAGCGGTCCTCTGTGTCCAACAAAGAGGTGACTGTTAGCGTCGCCATGGAGACCAAGGTATAGTAATGGGATACGAGGAGAACTAGAAGACTCTGCTAGATTATTAATCAGCAGCAAGTCCCCTCCCTAACTCCAAATACTAACACATAATCACACACACATGTTCATGTGCTGGCCCCTCCTACACACAAAGACACACTCAACCTCTCTCCTCATGGCTGTACACACTCATATATCCACCCAACCTAAAGATGCCAAAAGTCATTATCAGAGAGGAACGAAATGCCCGGTATCACACACGACATTTAAAGAATAATTGTGGTTTATTCTAAATTGGATCTTATTTATGTAATTGTGTCCAGTATTTCTATCAGTAATGTACTCACCAGGTTAGTCACTGAGATCTGGGAACGTGATGACATATGGTCAAAAAGAAATCAGAGCAATCAGACAATAATACAGGTTTTTAACAAACCCCCTGGTTAGCCAAACTAATTTGGTATAGAAAACAAAGGCAAACAGTAAAACCAAACCACATCAGTTTATAGACCTGACTTCCTGGTTAAACTCTGACCTACCCTGTTACCATAGTAAATGCATGTTTTCGTGCTAAACTGACTACTCACTAAACCCCACGCCCAAGCAAGTTTTTCCTGATTGTACTTATAATACATTGATGCTACTAGCTCTACCCTGCAATAGAAGAACAATACATTTTTATTATTTCCATGTCTTCTACATTAATCATCAGCTCATTAGCGTTAGCCTCATTCTTTTAGTATATCATGTTTACAGCCATCAGCTGCATATTTACAGTAAGATCCATTTTACAGGTTTCTTGTTTTAAAATGAAACACTGAAACATAATTTAGTCAAAGTTGGCGTTTTCAAACAACTCATGGAGTTAACGTTAGTTTGCATGTCATAACCCTCTCTGTCTCCACTTATTTCCTGACTGCTTCTACTGTCCACTTTTCGATTATTGTTTTTTGGATGGTAAGTTCATAAACAAACTGTACTAATGCACCAGAGGTCAGCCAATGTTTGAGTCCATTTATATGCAAAACAACACTCTATATAAATGTCTAACTACAGTTGTACAAGTACCTGATGTCTTCCTTTTAAGGTGCAATGGCTCCAACAGCAGGTGGTCCAAAGAAGAGCAAAGAGAAACTACAGAACCACCTACATCTACTCCACTGACATGAAGCCCAAACACACTCCTACTGCCACTCTTCAGTCTAACCACACCCAGACAATGCACTTCAACAACAAAATGTGGAACAGCCTATGGCACATCGTGAGTCCGATTTTTTTTTTCCCCTTTACTAAGCACAAGTCTGAAACACAGACACATAAACCCAGACAGGCAGAGCCTAAAATAGACTCTGATTTATTCTTTACTCCCAAGGGCTAAATTGGATGTCCCACTATTTGCTCCACAGCTCTGCAGTGATGAGTCCAAAGGCTGCCAGTCTCATATGAACATTGCAGGGGCCTGGAGGAGAGGGTATACTGGGAAGGGTGTGGTGGTGTCTGTCCTAGATGATGGCATTGAGAAAGAGCATCCGGATCTGAAGCCAAATTATGTAAGTGCCCTGGGATGGGATGCTCTTCTTGGGAAGGGGACATTAATCATAAGCAATTTGGCAGGGCTCTTAGTGTAAGAGTGCATAGCTGAGACAAATATTACAGGCAGAGCTTTTGGGCCAAAGGTTTGGAAAGGCTGGCTAAGAGTATTGGAATGGACATTAAACGTCTGATCCACTTAACTGTCGAGTGGACTGGTGAATAATGCTCTTTGTGATCTGTCTGATGAAACAGAGACAGATAGCCACTGGCATCTTGTTATGTGCTGCTACTTACTCTATCTGATTCAGGATCCTCTCGCCAGCTATGATGTGAACGGGCAAGACCAAGATCCCTCTTCAAACAATTCCAAAAATGCTGCTAACAAGTGAGAACTTCTTACAGTGTTCCTAGATTCCTCTTTGCACCTGTTTTGCAGTTTTCTTTTTCCCATCATAATTCCAACTTTAATTAATGCATGCTTTTCCTTTCCATTTTTCAGTAATTACATGCATATATGGATATGCAAATTCCCCAGTCTGAATTCTGTCTTCTCACTGGTTTGATGTAACGGAAATAGCCTGTCTTGTCCTCATGCATATGCATCTAACCTCATGTTCTGATGTTCTCCTCCTTTCTCCGAAGCCATGGGACTCAGTGTGCAGGGATGGTTGCTGCAGCTGCAAATAACTCTCAGTGCACGATTGGAGTCTCTTTCCATGCACGGATTGGCGGTGAGTTTCATGTGACGACATGAAAACTATAGCATGTCGAAGGACTTCTGGAGGTCAGAGTCTTGTATATAAGGGATTCAAACATTATAATTGGTCTTCTTCCCCCTTTACCTGTAGGCATCCGTATGCTGGATGGAGATGTGACAGACATCGTGGAGGCCCAATCACTAAGCTTCAGACCACATTATATTGATATTTACTTAGCTAGCTGGGGGCCAGAGGATGACGGCGCCACTTTGGAGGGACCTGGGCCTCTGACTCGTCTTGCTTTACAGAACGGCATTCAAACAGTGAGAGAAAAAAATGAGAGCGAGAGAAGAGTTTATGTGTGAAAGAGGAAGAAAAAGGCTTGTTGGCTGTGTGTGTTCAATAAGATTTATCTGTCACATGCATAATTGAACATGTACAACAGCAATGAAATGAAATTGCAACAAACTTTGCAAATAGGAAACATAAAAAACTATATAGCAGTATAAAAATTAAATAAAAAGGAAAGTAATGGGGCTACATACAGAAAAAATAACAGAATATCACAGAATCTATATGAAGATAATAAAAAATAAGGTAAAAATAAAATAAGTCAGAAATAGGTGGCAAGATATAACCAATTTGCAGTGTGTATGTCAGTTTTTAAAAGCAGTTTTTCAGTGTTTATGGTCCGTATGGCCTGGGGGAAGAAGCTCCTTCTCAGCCTCTCAGTCTTGGCCATGATATGCAGAGACACTTGTTAGTAGGCAGTCACTGAAACAGTTTGTGGTTGGGGTGGTGAATATCCTTAATGATCCGGTTTGCCCTGGACCTACACTGCCTGGAGGCAGGGCAGTGTTGTGCTGGTGATGTATTTGGCACACCAGATCACTGTGTGAAGGGCTTTCTTGTCCTAAGAGCTGCAATTGCTGTACCAGGCAGTGATGCTTCTAGAGAGCACAGACCCTACTGTGTAGAAGGATTTCAGCAGTGATGTGGAGATCTTGAATTTCCTCAGGCGCCTGAGGTGATACAAGTGCTACAATACAATCACACGTCAGGTACTCAGAGATGTGAACTCCAAGATACCTGTTGCTGCTCACTTTCTACACCGGGGTCCCGTAGATCCTGAGTGATGTGTAATGGACCCTCTGCTTCTCCCTCCTGAAGTCTACTACCATCTCCTTGGTCTTGGAGACATTCAGGTCCAAGTTGTTGTCCTTACACCATGATGACAGCACCTCCACCTCGTCCAGATAGGCTGTCTCATTGTTGTTGAAGATCAGGCCTACCACCACCGTGTCATCTGCGAATTTCAGCAGTGTTACAGCTGTGTGTGGCTATGCAATCATAGGTATAAGGGAGTAGAGAAGAGGACTCAGGACGAAGCCTTTGGGGGCGCTGGTGTCGAGGGTTCGGGTGCTGGAGGCACATATTCCGACCTTCACCACCTGTGGTCTGTCAGTTAGGAAGCTCCAGATCCAGGAGCAGAGTGAGGAGCTCAACCCCAGGTGTCTGAGTGTGGATTGTTTTATCAACTCAGTGTCTGATTAGGAAAGACAGTCACCACAGGAATTATATCATCTATTAGTTTGGATATGAAGCATGTCACCACTTCTGTAAACACGTTGACGTCATCAGAGCTCGCCCAGAACATGTCCCAGTCCACTCAACGTGTGCTGTAGTGTGGCCTCTGACTGGGCAGACCAGCGTCTGACCTCATTCAATACCGGAGCTTCCTGCCTTAGCCTTTGTTTATATTTTGGAATGAGG
The DNA here is from genome assembly GCF_914725855.1 of Thunnus albacares. NCBI lineage: Eukaryota > Metazoa > Chordata > Actinopteri > Scombriformes > Scombridae > Thunnus > Thunnus albacares. The sequence goes on from NC_058123.1 coordinate 10,998,214, forward strand.
AAGATGGTGTAGCGGTCAGCTGTACCAAAAGCCGGGAGAGAGGTGGCTTTGTAACCATTCTTGAACGGGATGTAACAGTGATCCAGTGTGTTTGTCAGTGGTTGGACATGTGACATGTTGGAAAAAGTTCGGCTGTGTCTGGGTGTTTGGCATAGTGTTTGTTGATGGTATCATGTAATGTGGTCAGACCAGTGTCCATGTCCGCCTGTGGTGGAATATAAACGACAATGGTGATGTAGGCAGAGCGGGCAACAGTGGATTGCTAGGTGTTCCAGGTTGTGCAAGCAGGAGTGCCACAGAACAGAAACATTCTTTGGATCATAATAGTTGTTGTTGGTCATGAAACACACCCCACCACCTTTAGATTTGCTGGATTCCTCCGCCCTGTCTATAGAAACACAGAGAGTGCTTCAGCTGGTTGAACGGCATGATCTGGCACCACAGGGGAGAGCCATGTCTCTGTGAAACAAAGGATGTTTTAGTGTTGCATGTCTTGTTGGAAGTTGACCTGGGTGCCTGATGTTGTCCAGCTTGTTATCCATGGATCGAACACTTGCAAACAGGATACCGGATAGGGGTGGATAGTATGCTCCCGCTCACAGTCTGGTTCAGACCCCGGCATGTTTCCCTCTGTGTTTCTTCTTTCTGCTTCTCCACGGATCTGTGTCCTGGAGGATCTGTTTCAGCCAAGTGGGGCTGTCATGTATAACTTCAGAAAAAAGGTACGTAGTTCTAGTTGCAATGTTCAAAAGTGTGCTGAGGTCGTAGGTTATTAGTGCAGATGACTGGGAGGTGAAAGAACACAAGAAAACTACATATATATACAAGTAAACAAAAAGCACAGTCTAAGCGGAGCAGTCAGGACAGCGTCTGGTCTCAACCGCGCCATATTTGAGAAGAGTGTTTGTTTACGTCTGTGCCCCACCTGCAGCTGTTTGTTTTTCTTCAAGGGCTTATCTTTTCCTCCTTATCAATGTGTAAATATCATTAATAAATTAATCACCTCTGTCTGCTTCCCCAATTAATCTCAGGGCCGGCATGGGAGGGGCTCTGTTTTTGTCTGGGCGACAGGGAACGGAGGGCGAAGAGGTGACCACTGTTCGTGTGACGGCTACAGCAACAGTATCTACACTATCTCTATCAGCAGCAGCACACGGCATGGAAGTCAGCCAGATTACCTGGAGCAGTGCTCGTCCACACTGGCGACAGCTTACACTGGTGGGGAGACAGAGGAAGTGGTGAGTAGAGGCTGTGAGAAACGTAAAAAATATCCTCATAATAATTGTACAGTACTATAAGATAGACCATTACTGTGTTAAGATGAGTTGGTACGGGTAATAGAAGCATATGAGTGCTGAATTTATCTATTATTCACTCAGAACTTCATCTTAATTAAGGTGTGCAAGAAGTAGGATCCACAAATTAATATTGCCCCTGCTCAATTGCCTCCAAGCATACTTTGCGTATTGCTTCTTTGCTGTTATTGAGGGGACTTTGACCCAAATCTTATCAAAAAAACACTTGAAAAACAAAAAACAAAACACTTGACTGCAGACTACACCTCAAAACCAAAACAATCTACATAACTAGATATCACAATAAAGGTAAGTATGTTTTTTATGTATTTTTATTTTATTTTATTATTTTTTAGATGTTTCCACAGTCATGACTGATTTAATGTCATTCAAGATTGTCTGGTAACATTTTATTTTACAGGTCAATAATTTCAGAATAATTTTCAAGGCCTATGTAATTTGTTACTATAAGGAAAAAAGAGACAGTGTCAAATTGGTAAACTTCCAATTAATAATTCCCATAATAATAATAATAATAATAATAATAATTCCCTTTATCTTAACCTGCCATGAAATCTGAAACATTTTAATCTACTGACATCACACCTATAACTGCAAATACAAAAATATATAAAACTGAGAATGATAAATAAGAGTACTGTGGATCAGGTCTGTCCATCCAAGAATAGCTGGATCTAATACTGCACTTATTATGGGTCCTTGCTTTTCCTGCAGCACCAAACAGAGATTATGCAATAAATGATAATTGATGTGTTATGATATTAATTTTGCTAACACTTTGTCTTCAAGCCTCTGAGGGCGTAACAGCCGCTCAGTGCCTCACAGGGGGGCATTTCTGATATATTTGCAAAGACTTTTTTTCTCTCCTTTGACAATAACATTATATGAACACATTTTTGATAAGTTTTGTACCTTCAGTTTGTCTTTAAGGGATGTTTTAGTAGTCTAGTAGTTCTCTTTAGTGGCACTGTATGGCGTTATAAGCAACAATTGCAGGTGTGTTTTTGGACCTCACTCCCAGAGATCCTCACAGTGTCACTGTTAGGGATGTGCAGGGAGCCCAGTATTTGTATTTATATCTGTATTTGTTGAGCCAGCAAAATTATTTGTATTTGTATTCAAATAAAAGTGGAAATATGCTTAAGAATCCTTTATTTCACATCTAATTTTAGGCTATTAAAGTGTTAAAATAGGTTTTTCAATAAACTATTGCAATTTGCATTGCAAAATAGGGTTACCACACCAGGCTTCAAACCCTGATCTCCCAGACCATGGACAACTGCACTGACCATTCAGCCAAAGCTCAGCTCTGCCAGACAGACAGACCTGCACCTACTTATAGATCCATGACACAGAGACATACAGAGTGGAGCAGATGAGAGAGACAGAGACAGGAATGTAACCTCATAATGGCTCCACCCCTAGTCACTGTGCAACGTCACGCTAGCACAAGTGAATTGAAGAGCGAGTCTGTTGTGTTAGGTCCACCTACCCTCTCTGGCAGATCAACCACTGAGTGATGGAAAACGCTTCACTAACTGCGCCGCTTGTGATGTGAATGCATGGCAGGAAAGTTGCCACCAACACCCGATTCATAATATTCCCAAGACTGCAAATGCAAGAGCTTTCATCAGCAGGCCATAGGCTCAATCACCATTGTGTTACCTCATTGGGTGATAGATAGTGATTTAACAGACATTTATTTAAATGAAAATCTTTGAGATTATAACTTTAAAGCCAGACATTTGGTAAATGAGGCGGAGGCTGAGGGGGGAGTAGTGTTGGGAGCAAGCAAGCGACAACTGCTGCAGTTGAGTGTGATAGTCTGAGACACCTGTCAATCAAGCAAATACACCCCAGACATACACTCTATGAACTTTGTTCCTGGTACAGTAGAACAATCATTTTTAAACTCACAAGACACAGAAGTGAAGAAGTGAAATCATCGCTTTAGTTGTAAGCTCCTTTGAGAAATGAAATGATTCTGTTTCTAGGGCATTTTCACATTCACTTCAACAGTATTACTGGAGCCTAGATTTCCTTTAAAAGCATTAGAGGAGCTGCATTTTAAGGCACTTTCACTTAGCTTTCCAGCATAGACCAAAACAAGCTTCTTAATGTGGGAAGACATATACTTGTTTGGATATATAATTACCTACTTTTACCATTTTTGTCCTGATTGATGGCACGTACTTCTCTCACTTTGTGTTATTGGCAGGGGTCATGGGTAAACAGAGCTGGGTGGCTCATTAGAGTAAATTGGGTGAACTCTGAGGGCCTCTGGCCTCGGACTTACTGAGGGGTTCTCTACCTGTGTTTTCTTGTGTCAGAATCTCTTTGTTCACACACCTAACAACATGCCAACAACACACTCATGCGCACCTGGCAATACGTATCTCCAAAATCCATATTTGAGCATACATAATTTGAGCTTTCTGAAAAGGATTTGTGCAATCTGTTATAGTAGATAACCAGGACCATTCTGTATGATATAATAATGAAATTTTTAATTGTTAATGCAATTAAAAAAGAAGACTGATGGTATTCTGCAAGATAATATAATTTGGTCATGATTATGGCTATATAAAAGTGGCAATACAAATTAAAAAAAGGAGGATTAAGCATTTTTTTAAATAAAATTTTAGAGTCCTTGTTCAAACAAGCGCTCTAATATACAGGTATAGTGGAATAAATGGTGTGATAACTTTCAGGTGGTTTACTAAGTAAGTAGGAGAAGGCAATATGGATCATGGTACATGTAATTTTGCATTGAAAGTTTAATATGCATATAGTGGTATATTCAGTTTTCAGGAAAATCAATTGAGAAACTGTTTAATTGACACAATAACCAGACAGGAATGTCTGTTTTTATAAAATACCTGACAAATCAACACATTGATGCAAAAATCTTGTATATTTAGCATTTCAATACTGCAGTCTTGGTCCCACAATAGTCTGATACATATGAATACATAAAAAAAGGTGTAGCAAAATGTTTGATGGTAGACAAATGTACAATATATTGTTTCATGGTATATCTTCCATTCAAAATATTTCTTGTGCTGCCTTCCTCATTAGTGCCATTAGATGAAGCAGAAAAGCACAATTCTGTGTGATAACAGGAGAAAACTGTTAAGTTTTTCTTTTCTTTTGTTTTTTTTAGATATTACATAATATATTAAATATTTTTAAAAAGCTTCTGTCCTTGACAGGTGACCTTGGGTCCACAGCAGAGCTGTAGCAGAGCTAAATCAGGGACCTCTCTGTCCTCCTCCATAGCGGCAGGTGTCATCGCTCTCACTTTGGATGCCAAGTACGCAGCTGTCCCACACACTTAATCCATACATGCAGACACCGGCTGATGTGAGGATGATGTTTTTCTCTGTTTGACCTTTTCTCAGCCCCTTGCTAACCTGGAGGGATGTGCAGCACATTATTGTACGAACATCAAAAACTCATCATCTTATTGCTTCTGACTGGCGTGTAAATGGAGCCGGATACAAAGGTATTCCCATTGTATCTCTGATTAAAGAGGATGTATCATGCTTTTTGTGGTTTTCTGTTATTTTTATACTGTTATGATGTTGGATATGTTAAATATGGTCAAAGTTCCAAATCTTGAGGTTAATGTATTTAGAAATGTTCCCTGCAAGTCAAAGCCCAGGGTTTCAACCTGCTCGAAATGCTTCATTTGCAACGTTTTTTTATACCTTGCCGACAAACTGACATCGTCTTTATTGCTAAAGTTGTTGTTTAAGTTTCTCTATGTGTTGTTTGCATTGTCCACGCTCATATTTCGAATCGGATTCAGGTTCGAACATGTATGGATATATTTGAGAAACTGATATTTAGAGTAAAGAACGAGAAAAAGTAGTGAAATCCTACTACTATAGTTTGTTTCATGGTTTGTTGACGTAGCCTCTTGAGCTGCTGGAAGTCTGCCAAGGGGCAGCTTCCTGAAACTGTCCAATTGGAACAGAGTGGGCTCATCAGGAGGGGGGCTTTAAAGAGACAGGAGTTAAAACAGCTTGTTTTAGACAGAGGCTGAACTGAGGGGCTGCGTAAAGGGCCACTATAAGATAAATAAGGATTTTATTTAACTGTAAATCATGCAAAGATATTCCAGTAGAGACCCAAGATATAAATATAAACCTGGAAATGTGCATATGTTCCCTTTCATTTCTAAATCCATACATTCTTTACTTTCAATATTTGCCAGAAGAAAATGAACAATTACATCATGTCTTTTGAATGCAATCCTATCAAAACTTACAATAAAGAAGACGAGCAAAGATAAGTTCTGATAAGCATATTTTGGTAAATGTTCTCTCAGCTCTTTTTAAGCTAACTGTAAAACAGCGAGCATACAAACTAATGAGATACTGTGAGCAGAACAGTGATAAACGCCTACAAAGTCCCAGGAGTGTGTGAAGTCTTTTATAGCCTTTAATGCCCCAGCTAATGTGTAGTGTGTGTGTGTGTGTGTGTGTGTGTGTGTGTGTCAGTGAGCCACCTGTACGGCTTTGGCCTACTGGATGCTGAGAGCCTGGTGAAGCAGGCTGAGCGGTGGAAACAAGTCCCCTCACAGCATGTGTGTGTGGAGGAGGCTCCCATCCAGCTGAGCAGGTATCGCACCAACCACACTGCAAGAGATCTCCACTTTGAGTCGGGACTTCCCTTGATTCCTCTCCTTTTATCACACTTTATCTATTTCTGTCTCACATGGCTTACTCTCACACTGATTCTCACACACTTTAATGGGTGTCATTTTTTTTTTTTTTTTTTGCTGCTCCTTTCCTTGTAACTCTCTCTTGTGCTTCTTGTTTTCTGACTCTTCTCTTATCTCTCTGCCGCTCACTGTGTCTCTTTATTCTTTTCCTCTCTCCTTCTCACGACAGAACAATTCATCCAGGTTCAGTGTTGATGTTCGCATATGAGACTACAGGCTGCTCTAGCAAGTCCCTGCAGCATGTTGTTTATGTGGAGCATGTCGTTGTCCGTGTTACCATCACTCACAGTCGTCGCGGCGACCTTTCCATTACGCTCACATCACCTTCAGGCACCATGTCACAGCTTCTTGCTAACAGGTAACCAAGAGCAATTATAGACAGACTGTTGGGAAATGTTTCCACACTCTCCCTGTGGCTTCATTTTTTGTTTAGAGCACAGCAAAAGCCCCAACAGTGCCAAATTCTTCAATTTGGCACATTGTCCCATTAGGGGGGAAAAACTGTGGATCTTGGCAAACACGACTGGCAAAGTCGCAGGAGTTATGCTCATATGGTGTTTCAAGGGAACTGGTATCTGGGCAAGTTTCTGGCAAAATTAATTTCTGGCAATTTTCTACCACATGCAGGGTCTTAGTTTAGTCTGCAATGCCAAAAAAACAACTTTGCTCAAATACCCTTCTCATAACTGCTTTAAACCAATATTTTTCAGCCATATTACAAACCCACAGATAATTATCATATAACTTTGCTGAAGCATTTTTCAACTCATTGTTTTGATTTTACAGCATTCATTTTTACTTTTCTGGTTCACTCTCACAATGTGATATGTGTAGAAGTACAATCTTGAGGTACTTCTGTTTACCCTACATGCTATATTTCTTACTCTACTACATTATTTGACAGATATAGTGACTATTTACAATGCAACTCATTTTTGTACAAAATGCTGCTTACATTACTGCTACTAAAAATAATCTGATTATATATATATATATATATATATATATATATATATATATATACATATATATATATATATGCTGTATATCTTGTATATTTAAGTACTTTTACTATTGATACTTAAATACATTGGGCTGATAATATTGCTCTACTTTTACATAAGTAAAAATTGGAATGGGAGTATTGGAGTATTTTAATATTGTTGTATTTTAACATAAGCATAATATAAACCACTATATTGTTATTACTATTAGAAGTACTGGTAGCAGCAGCAGCAACAGCAGTACTAACAATAATCATATTAGTAGTAACAATAGCAGTATTAGCAGCAATACTAATAGTAGTGGCAATAGTTCTAATCATCACTGTAGGAATAGTAGTATTCGTAGTATTCGTAGTAGTATTCGTAGTAATAGGACTGGTAGTGCAGCAGCAACAGCAACAACAGCAGTAGTAGTAGTATAAGTAGTAGTAACAATAGTAGTAGTAGTAGTATCATGATGATGTGATGTTTTGGTTTAGGCCTCTTGACGACTCCACCGAGGGATTTCAGAACTGGGAATTCATGACAACTCACTGCTGGGGGGAGCAGGCAGCAGGGGAGTGGGCTTTGAAAATCCAGGATACTCCCTCTCGGAAGAGAAACAACTCTGAACTGGGTCTGCTCTTCCTCTTTCAGTATTATGAAACATACACTGAACTTCAACTAGAACAACAGCTCAAATACAGTGCAGGCCTCCTGAGACAAACATCATAGCTCGTTCTTTTTCTGTTTCTCGCAGGGATGCTAAAGGAGTGGTCTCTGGTGATTTATGGCACCGCAGAGCAACCGTATCCCGTGCATCGCGAGCGAGCCCGATCAGCTGAGATGCCGATGGATAGTGACCTCACTGAAGAATACAGTGGTGAGTCATGTACTCGACATCATGCTGGTATTAAGCTGTCCGGACAGCAGCTAAATGGACTCTAACACAGATTTACAGTGTATGTCTGGTGAGGTCATTTTTTTAAGTAAATATGGAACTAAATCAGCAAACTGAATAACTTCTCTGTTGCCATGATGGTGCAGTGACTTTGCAAGTATTTGCCCTTCCAGGACCCTGCGACCCAGAATGCAGTGACGATGGTTGTGAGGGGCCCAGCCCCCAGCAGTGTGTCACATGCTTACACTTTTTTCTCAAGTTCAAGAACAACACAAGGTTAGCATGATTACAGAGAGCACAGAGTACAGTTAGTAAGAGTGCAGTATACAGAATATGTAAATATGCACATAGTGCATGTGAAAATAATCATCCATTATTTAGTCCACATGTTTATATATTATGCTAAATCATCCATTTTCACATTATAATGGTGAAAATGGACCTAGAATGTCATTTCTGCACTCTCGCTCATTTATAGAGTTCCACTTCTTGTCCTCTATGTGCTTTGGTCCGTGTCTCTCCAACAGGATGTGTGTGTCAGAGTGTCCCAGGGGATTCTGGGGCGACCGCAGGCGTTGTAAGAGGTGCTACTCCTCCTGTGCAAGCTGCACTGGAAGTCGCAGTGACCAATGCACTTCCTGTCAACCTGGTCATCACCTGACTGAGGGGACCAATACCTGCACAGCTCTATGTGGGGATAACTACTACCTCGACCACGGTAGGATTTCTGGCCTTAAACATAACCTTATGAATTTCATAACATTATTCCTCCTCTATGCTTTAGACCACACCATTGCCTTGAGTGATATTTTCCTTTGCCATGAAGAGTTTGGGCGCAGTAGTTTGTTTAGAAATGGCTCCAAAGACTAATAACAGCGGTCACATTTTCAGTCTCCAGAGAGTAGTTACCTGTACGGCAGACACCATTGCTCATGCACAGGATCGCAATTCCATTTACAGAGCTTCGCAAGATTGTTGTGCTACATATCACAACCTCTTGACTTTGTATTACATTGTTAATTTCTTAAAGAACTTCAGTACAAAGTCAAGCTGGTGAAGCACAGTAAATGGAACCACCTACCTGGCACAAGCTGTGGCGTCTGCTGCACAAGACACTACTTGCTGGAGACTGAAAACATGATCTCTGTTATTAGTCTCTGGAGCCGTTTCTAAACAAACTACCATGACCATAATCTTAATGACAACAGAACATATCACCCAGTGCAACAGTGTGACTCACTAACGTGTTTTTAATAGTTTTTGGACAATAACACAGCTCTACGGCACATAGGAATCTGATATATCAGGCTTTGGATACACACACAATACTTAGGTATTAAGTGGGATCAATTCATTGTTGGTTTGGCTCTGCACAAGACATTTGTTGACAATAATAACAATATAGAGCCTTATCTTTTAATAAGACAAGGAATATCCTCACATGAATCTTTAAGGATCCATGGCTAACAGAATAGCTGCTTGCAGCTGCATATGAGACTGCTAATGAATAGTCAGTTGATGTAACTGCGGTTGAGGGGTGAGTGAGTAAGATTGATTAATCGCTCTGATGTGTATTCCGTGTGTATTGTTTGATTTCCCCACAGATACAAATATGTGCAGAAAGTGCAGTGAAAACTGCTTGAAGTGCACCTCCTACAGCATCTGCACAGAATGCAAAGCAGACACGAGGTGAACCAAATTCTCTGATGATGCTTGAATTAACTGCTCGGTAAACATTGCTACTTCTCTTCCAGCCGCTGAGAATACAGATTCTCCCTGTGCACTCAACCTCTGCAGCATCATAACAATTAGAAAAAGCTACAGTATTTTTAATATCATTTTTGTATCCATGAGAAAGCGTTATCTCTGCCGTTGCACACACAGCTCTAAAAGCATTTCCATTTTGGCAAATATCATCAAAGCATCACGGGAGAAGGACAAAACATATCTGACATATTCACCATATTGTTGATTTAGAAGTTTCCGGAATACAGTGTTCACTGACTCAGTTCACCAAGTGCTTGTGGTGGTGTGCTGTGGGTTGGAAAACTGAGCCTGCAGTCTAATGGCAGTGAGTCATCTTTACGGTGTCACATGATTGGCTGTGTGTGTCACGGTGCCACATGCTCTCTCCGCCCTCTCCAGTCTGCAGAGGAATCGGTGCCAGCGGAGCTGTGCAGCAGGATTCTACCATGACAAGCAGGAAGGCACATGCAAGCCCTGTGACAAGGCCTGTGCTACTTGTGCAGGTGAGAGTGGAGGTTAAGGGTCAGGGGTCAGCAGTAATAAACAGTACGAAAATTTCTGGGTGGTGTTTAAATGTCATTAAAATACAAGACGTGACTGTCGTTGTTTGCAGTACTCCTTTTGTGTCCTTTGTCCAACATGTTTGTTTGTGCCTCATGCGCCATCAGGTTCAGGTGTTCAAGCATGCAACCATTGTGCAGAAGGGTACTTGATGGAGGAGTGGAGGTGTGTGCCCTCCTGCAGTGCTGGCTTCTACGCCATGGAGCCAAACCCAGAGATAGCTGATGGGCAAAGGATATGTAGGAGGTGAGCTCTCTGGTGTGTGTTCAGGTGTGGGTGGGTTGTTTATCTGCTGATGGCAGGCCTTGTTCTGGTGGTTGGCTTCTGTGTGTGTGTGTGAGAGAGAGAGAGAGAGTGTGTTGGTGCTTGTTTTCACACTTTTGTTTGCTGTTGTTGTGCCTGTATGGGTGTAGTTTTTTTTCTGTATGTGTTTTGGTCAGTATGTGTGTTTGTTTGTGCATGTGTTCAGTCTCGGTGCTCTCCTCTTCAGGTGTGACGCCAGCTGTCTCACCTGTGTGGGGCCGAGCCAGGGGAACTGCAGCAGCTGTTCCAGTGGTCACAGCCTGCAGGAGGGACTGTGTGTTGTTAACACTGTGTGCACAGACGGTCAGTCAACCGTCCTCTTCGTCTATTATGTATCGTCTCACTGCTTCTAGATAAATATAATGCAACCTTGACACATTTACTTCTTACTTCTCCAACTTCTTTAACTTAGCAAAGACAATTATTTCCTTTTCGAATTAATATCATATATGGACAACAGCAACTAATGTTTGATGAGAGCATAAAGTTTTATGGACTTTTATAACTTTACATGTATATGTTTGCAATGTGTTATGTATTGTCATCACACTTCATTCTGAGTCAACTATAAGTCAGCTTTGTTTATCTGTAAAAACAAAGTGTGGAGCTGTTTGGTGTATACTCTATGTGCCTTCTATTCTTTGGCACCTGACATTAAGCCCACCTCTATGCCTCAGATGGTTATTCATTTCTGAGTCAGTGCTGTTCTTGTGCTGTATGTCTATCAGGAGAGTACCAGGACAGTAATGGGAAGTGCCACGCGTGTGATGCAATGTGTGCGAAGTGCACAGGGCCGCAAAGTGAAGATTGCATCAGCTGTGTGGCTTCACGGTGAGTTGGACTTGGCTTTTTAGATTCAGGGTCAGAGGGGTGAATAAAAACATTCCACTGTTTCTCTGAGTAAGATGTGGTGTATTGTTACAAAACAAATAATCGAAGACAGTAAGGCACTGATCAATTCAATATAAATGACAAAGAAGTGTGTATGTTAAATCTCCTATTTTAAACAAACAGCATCAACAGCAAAAATCAGGGGATATCCAAAGTTATAAGGACACATTGTTTAGGAACTATGAATGTATGTACCAAAATTTCATGGCAATCCATTCAATAGTTTTTCAGATATTTCAGTCTGCACCAAAGTGGTGGAGCAACTGACATTACCATCCCCAGAGCCACACTGCTAGCATAGCTAAAAACTCCCACATAGCTTAACCAACAACGCCCACCCCTCCTTCTCTTCTCCCTGTGTCAACACATTCAGCTTCACTTGTTTAACTCTGCCATATGTTACGTGCTGTGATGTAAATGAGTTCAACTCATCTGCGTAGACATAATTTGTATCTGTTGAGTTTGTGGCGCTGCAGCTGAAAAAGTTGTTTTGATGTTTTTGTCGACCGCAGGGCTCTAGATGAGGGCCGTTGCGTGCTGGAGTGTGCCAAGGGCAAATACCAGTCAGGTGGCCAGTGTCACCTGTGTGACCACACCTGTGCCACCTGTGTAGATGCAGGGCCTGCCAACTGTACCAGCTGTGACACTGGTGAGGACTAAACAAGTAAATTATGCTGTGTGTGAGTGCGTGTATGCACAGTTTGTGTGAGAGAGAGAGAGGGATAGGGGGAATCAAAGATGGAAAGAAAAAAATTGCAAAACAGAAGCAGATTTGGTTGGGAACCAGGGAATAATACTTTATTTTCTTCTCTCCAGTCATTCTAAGTGTTATCTAATGCACAAGTGGTGGACACATGCATAGGAAAATGAAATCATGTGAAAGAAATAGTTGAATTCCTTTTACCAAAGACACCATGTTTCAGTCATGGGCCTTCATCAGGCATCAGATTCACAATGTAATTAATAAATGTATGATTTATTTGTTTTTAATCAAGGTTATGAAGATATTTACAGTTTGGTAATGTGTCTTGTTATTGTCTGATCTGTCCTAATCCCAACTTTTCTGATGATAAAAAACAATAATTTTGTATTGCCCATCTAATCTTTTATAGAATTTTTCACATGTCTTCTTTAGATGTAATATTCTGATTTCAAGGATGGTTTTATCAGTAACTGATGTAGCAAGTGTCTCAGGTGTTTGAGATTTCCTTTTGATTGGCTGTTAAAGCCTGTGGCATTATTTGATGGCCGATGAGGGTCAGTCACTGAAACGTTTTCTTTCATTGCAATGAAGAAATAACTTCAAAATCACTCAGTACATTAGAAAAAGCAGATCCTGCTTAAATATAAAAATAACATACACTACTACTATTACATATTAATTCAAAGGGTTACATAGCATTAGTAGGCTAAGCAATGTCCCTAAAAATAAGTAACATGACAGTATTTTACATATTGACACATCTTTGTGTGATTTTGAGACCTGTTTTTGGATTTAATTAATTTTATTACAAACAGAACAGACACTTATGTCATCAGAACAATTTGAATGGTGCTATTACAAATTCTATTAAAAAGAAAGAACCTCGTCTTAGCTTAGATCTTAGATAATTTATTTGCTTTATAGTTTAAGAACTACCTGATTGAGGTTAAGGTTGTCGAACATGAACCTTGCATCTGGCTGGAGACGCAGCTGGAGACCTCAGCTGAATGTGGTCAAGACAAAGGAGATTGTGGTGGATTTCAGGAAAAAGAAGGCTCCACCTTCTCTGGTCAAACTGGAATGGTCCAACAAAAGAAGGGCCTGAGTCAGCTTTATTTCCTGAGAGGGCTCAGATCCTTCAATGTCTGCAACCAGATGGTCCACATTTTCTATCAATCTGTTGTTGCGAGCACCATCTTCTATGCTGTGGTGTGCTAAAGCAAAGACATTAAAGCAAAGGTTGCCAACAGACTGAATAAACTCATAAAGAAGGCTGGGTCTGTCATTAGATCCAAGCTGGTCACACTGGAGGAGGACAGAATTCTGGCAAAACTGCTGGCAATCCTGGATAACGCCTCCCACCCCCCTACGTAGCATGTCAGCCACACTAAAGAGCACCTTTAGCAACAGAGTCATTCAACCCCGGCTTGTAAAGGAGCGATACAGGAGGTCAATTCCTGCCAGGTGCTATCAGACTCTGTAATTCATCTGCATTTGCCAGACCCGCTGACAGTTAACTGCTCATGAACTAGACTTGAATATGACTGAATATTTGTGTTTATGTACCTGTTGTCATCTGTAATTTAATGTATATGGCTGCTATGTCAATTTAATTTTAATAAATTAATAAAGTCAACTATCTATCTATCTATCTATCTATCTATCTATCTATCTATCTATCTATCTATTGTTGCATGTCCTTCCCCATCCCCCCCCCCCCCCCCCCCCCCCCCCCCCCTCAATTCCTGTTATTGCTCCATTGTCGACTATCCAATAAAGGCATAAAATACCTGTAAATAAATACCTAAAACAACCACCTGAATGCTCTGTAGATTGCTCTTTGCAAATTAAAAAACAGAAGATAAATTATTTGTTTAGAGATTTGTTAGACTCTCTAATATTTTAACAACTTGGACTAAATCCAAAATGGAGCTGGCTACGAGAAACGTAGTAATGACCAGGTGGTTGTACGAGCCAAGCTTACTCACATCATGATATGCTGCTTTTCCTGCAGATAAGTTTGGAATGGAGCGATACCTGTATGAAGGCCAGTGTCTGGACACCTGCCCCGAGGCCTTCTATCACACCAAGGAGAGGAGCTGTGAGCCGTGCTCGGACAACTGCAAGCTCTGCACGAGCTCGGCCCACTGCCTCAAGTGTAACTCCTCCTACTACATCTCTGATGGAGTGTGTGCCAAGCTGGAGTGTGGAGAAGGTAAGGCAAGGTCACAGTGTCATTTATGAGCTGGTTTTTCTTGTATCTGTTGTGTTACACAGATCTTGAAAAGCATCGTTTCACACCTCTTTCTCTGATTGTCTCTGTCGACGTATCTTCTCGCCACACTCTGTTTTTCTGCTGTCTCTCAGGGGAAGTGGAGGATCCAGATTACGACGACTGCATGGCCTGTGAGGAGGGCTGCAGGCAGTGTGTCTTGTGTAAGTCACAACTCAGTAGCCACATTGAAGTTTTCCCAAAATTAACCCTGCCGACAGCAGACCGAGCTCCCCTTCCCGGTGTGCTGCCAACCACGTTCCAGGGTTTTTTTTGCAGGTATTCCTGTTTAAAAGGAGAGCTGAGGTGTTTCTTGTCTGCTTTCAACAGATAACCCCAGGCATTGCCTGTCCTGCATTGAGGGCTTTTACAAGTAAGGCTGTGTGCCTCACTGTCACCATGTGTGATCTCGCCTGTCTGCACTTGCTCTGCCTTTCAGTTTCTGCTATACTAGAATGAAAAGACCCCTTTTGCTGTGAGAGTAGAGTTTGTGTGTGTGTGTGTGTGTGTGTGTGTGTGTGTGTGTGTGTGTGTGTGTGTGTGTGTGTGTGTGTGTGTGTGTGTGATAGCGGGAAAACTGCAGGTATTGACTGATGTTTTTGTTATCAGTTTTCAGGATGGCTGCTACAAAAACTGCCCGGCTAAAACGTACAGCATGGAAGAGGAGATGACCTGCGTTCCATGTGACGACAACTGTGTGAGCTGCGATGAACACGAGTGCTACTGGTGTGAGACCGACCTCTTCTTATCAGGTAAAACTGTCCCACTTGGTCAGGACATAAAGTTATGAAGCATCATTTACAGTAGTGAAAGTTCTGCATTCAAAATTTTACTCAAGTAAAAATAGAGAAGTATTAAGTATCAAAAGTGATCAAAAATGCACAAAGGCCCTTTTTGTACTTCTATAATTTAGTTTTATTAAAACTAATGTTCAAACATGTAAACAGCATTTAAATGTCACAGCAGGTCTACCAAGCTTAACTACTTCGTCTACTACTTTATGTCAGGTAATTTAATGTATAACAATACATCTTATTTTACAAGATGATCAAATATTAATCTTCCAAACTGACTGGTAACATCCAGGGCCTGATTAACCTGCTTGGGGGCCCCAGAGCAAAAATGAGCAGTGGGTCCCTATTCCATCTGTCCAAGTTAGTTTGAAATGTTTTGATCACACAAACATTTATTTAAGAACATGCACCATGGCATGATATCAACAGATAGACTATTAAAGGTAATAAAACTGGACACTGTACACTACATTGTAAAATATAACTTGTTTTTTCAACTTATGAATATGAGTGAAAGGGCTTCCATAAAATTTTAGCTTAATTCAACAAGTAAAAATAGTTCTTTTAACACCACCAAAAGTGCATGTTGTGTAAAGTCTAACCTTCATTTGGTGGATCTAGATCTGTTTGAAATTGTTGATCTAATCTTCAAACTAAATTTGGTTTTCATTTGCATTTGACACAAAGAACTTAAAGCTGTAGCTGCCACTGTTTCTCTGTACGGTCAGTACAAAGATATCATGCCAAGCTGCTCTCAGTGACCTTCAAAAAAGAAGGATCTCTGGAAAGTTTTAACTCTCAAACAGTGCATGCTGGGAAGTCAGTGAACATGCTGATCATGTCTCTTTAGAAACTTGATTCAAAAAGTTGAGTGAACTCAGCGGTACATTCACTCAACTCATCATTTCTAGTCAAGATACTTCAAGTCAGGTGAACTCATGTTTAATATAACCTTAATGTAGCTGTCAAATACACATAGTGGAGTAAAAAGGTATATTTCATTATGAAATATTGTTGAGTAGAAGTATAAAGTAGCATAAAAAGGGAATACTTAAGTGAAGTGCTTCAAAGTTGTACTACTGCAGTATTAGTAAATGCACTAGGATACTCTCCAATATTTAAAAGCATGTGTATATAATATTCTCACTGTGTTTGTGCATGTGGTGTAACTGCAGATGTCTCTACACTCACCTAAAATTGTTAACTTAAGTGGGTTTCGTACAATATTGATCTTAGAAAACAGACAAACTTCTCATTTTTTTTCACCTAGAGGGGAGGTGTGTTTCTATGTGTCCTGATGGTTTCTATGGCGACGAAGACACCAACGACTGCGAGGAGTGTCACTCAGACTGTGTGACATGTAGCGGGCCTGAGCTCAATGACTGTCTGTTGTGCGAGGAGGACAGGACGCTAGAAAACGGAGAGTGTGTGTCTGACCAGGAGGCCTGTCCCATTAAGACCTTTCGCAGCGGTGAGACTAATACTTATGTATTCCACTAATCCAGCTGTCTGTCCATAATGAATCAGGGATTTGGGCACTTTCACAGGGGCAGAAAAGAAATCTTTGAGGGTAATTGGTCTGTGTGCCACCGTCCCAGAACCCTATACTGACTTAAGTATTCAAAACAGTCAGAACTACTGAACGTCGGCCAGATACTGACTTTAAAATAATTGATTGTAGATGCAGAACATTTAGTTCCCCCCAAGAATTAGTTAGACAGACCTTAAAACAACATATGGCAATAATTAGCGGGAGGCAAGACATCTTAATTATAGGAACTAAAATAACTCTGAGAAAAGGACATAGGTTAATACAAAGGTTGAAAATAAACACACGGAAGTGAAGTTATTCTTTGAAACTTTGAATCTCAGAACTTGCAAAACCTTAGATTAAAGCTTCAAACCTGTGTATAACATTTGGAATAACACAATACTGCAGGATGCAATTGGGCTCTTGTGTAATTGCCAGTTGATTTAGATTGTGACGAGTCCGTTTAAGTACTGATCTTTATTGTTGTTTTATTTGCCTAAATGCAGACATTTTGGGAAATACGCTTGTTTGCTTTCTTGCAGATAGTTAGATGAGACGATCGATACCGCTCTGTGCCACTGTGTAATCAGGGGTGGATTTAGTGATGTTGGGGGCCCCAGGCAAACACTGTCTCGCTTATTTTCATTCTTTCTGTAACTGGGAATGTTGGTATTGGCAGTGAAAATACCAAACTTGATATAAACTAATACCTTTGCCTACCATCCAATCAGTTTGTATTTTCAGCATCTTTCTAATGACAATTTTTATTAAATACTTAAGTGACTGAAATATTCGGATTCCATCTGTTAGCCAGGACAGTGATATTTGCTATGATGTTCCTGGATCAGTGTCGGGTTTTCCTCTGTCATGTCTTGTGCCGCCTTCACCACTGTGGCTCCATCATGTTTGCTTTGTTGTTTCCCCTGAAGATGATGGAGAGTGCGAGGACTGCCACCCATCCTGTGAGTCCTGCTCTGGAGAGGAGAAGAACCATTGTACAAAATGTGCAAAAGGTTTGTCTGAATCTCAGTCAGTCTATTAATTTGATATCATATTAACAAATCATCCCCGTAAGTATTCTTCCAGTGTTGAACTTCCATTAGATATGAGTGATCATTGCCCAATAGTATGTATGTATGTATTGGAGATTCTCACCTGTTCCAGTTAAGAAACAAAGCCTGGACCCAGCTAGACATTATGGTGACTCCTCCCATCGGCTTGCCTTCAGACAGCTATGAAATAAATGCACCTCCTCAATGAGAAAAGCTAAATCTATTTATTACTTAACTTCCATCTCCAGCTCCATCTTAATTCTGGAAAGTAGTAAACTCCACTAAAAACAACAATGTTTCTTCTCAGCCCACTCAATGTCAATGTCAATGTCAGTTCCAGAAATTTCATACTGACAGAGGAAAAAGAAATATGTACTGCTTTTCACAAACATTTTGTTGCAGCCGGCCACCTTTATGAAAACAAGTGTTTGGGATCAGTCAGTCCTGTAAATATATTTATTAATGATGATAACGATGATAATTCTGTACATACAGTAAACCATACCCCTCAGTTAGTTAATCTCAGAGCATATGACTTATTTTTGACTTCTTTGACTAACTTGAACAATTTCTAAAGTCTGAAGGTCAGCTCACGTTTTAGCAATTCAGAAAACCCTGATTGATTTTAACTGTGACTGTTTTTAACTTGTTTTTACTCAACTTATTATTGTATTATATTACTTTTATTATTTTTATTGTTTTTAATTCTTATCGTTTTTACTATTATGGTATTATTGTTAATTACTGTGATTGATATTGTACATTTTAAATGGTTTGTTTTATGTTTTATAGATACACTTGTGTACTCAGGTCACTCTTGAAAATGAGATCTTGATCTCAATGTGACTTACCTGATTAGATAAAAGGTTTATTATTATTAAATTAGGTGTTTGTCTGCTTTCAGCCTGGCCCGCAGCAGCAGTTTCATATTTTCATGGTCACACCACAGTGTACCCAGCTCTTTTGCAGTGATGCTGTTTACTCTTTTCTTTCTCCTCCAGGGCGGTTTCTGACCACACAGCAAATGTGTGTGTCAAAGTGTCCAGGGGGTTTCTTTGCCAGTCGGCTGAGCGGTGTGTGTGAGGTCTGCCCCGCGGGCTGTTTGCAGTGTGTGGACGGCCAGCACTGCACCCGCTGTCAGAGCACACGTAAAGCTCAGTTATTCCTGCAGGATGGACAGTGTGTCCAACAGTGTGTCAGGTCAGGGGCCAATCCTCTTATCTTTGTTTGTTTGTATTTATGTGTTTTTTACATAGTATGACATGAGTACACTCCAAAATGTATCATTTTAGGTTTTTATATACTGTGCAGAACTTAGTTGTTATTGTTGATTTATTAATGGCCATAATTTTCACATTTCTTACTTGATGTGCAATTAAATTGTCTCATCCTTCAAACTGCAAGAACATCATGTCCCTGCATAAGAGGTCCTTGAAGCTCCATTAGCACCGAGATGACCATTTTTACTGTTTGACCATGAGGGCTTTATTTTTATTTTATTTTTAATACCAACTACCAAGCAGCATTTCGAGCAATACTTAAATGCGACATAATTGTCTGGGTAAATTATTATTTGTTCTCTGTAGGCTGCAGCAGAGCGCAGAGCAGAGCAAAATGTCAGTCTTGTTGTTTACGCCAGCAGCAGCAAACACATTCATCACAGCCTGTTTAGTTTTTTTTTCCCCATACCAAAAAAATAAAAATATATGCAGCATATGTTGACACATATTAAATTAATTAAGAGACTTAATACATCACCAATTGGTTATATGTTGTTATTATTACACTTGCCATGGCCTTAAGTAAGAATTTGAAATGAATGCATATGTTTAGTGATTCGTCTAGTTTATGTCCATTATGCGTCCTGATTCACCTGCTGTGATTACAACAGAATCTAGACGTTAAGACAAGGATGAAAATGCAAAAAGTATACATGCATAATAAGTCCAGTGTCTACTTATCTCTGTTTGGCTTTCCACAGGGGTTATCCTGCAGGCCAGGTGTGTCGTAGCTGTGCGGTAGGCTGCGCATCCTGTGGGAGGAACGCCACCCACTGCCTCAGCTGTGAGGAACCTCTCCTCCTACACAAGCACCAGTGTGTGGAGGAGTGTCCTCCAGCGCACACTGTCCGGGACATGGAGTGCCAACACTGCCCCACAGCCTGTCAGGAATGCAACCCACTCGGGCATTGCACAGGTACACAAACGTAATGCAAACAAATGCTGCTGTTAAAGTTCATTCAGTCTATTCTACAATGTGCTTTTACAGCTCTATTGTCTTCTCCAAGTTTGGTGTTTGTTATTTAGCCACACCAGTGGCATGGCTCTAGGGATGGCAGTCTTGTTTCGGTTGGTTGGTTCACCGCTTTAATATTGTAAGACCTTTATTATTATCTGTTATTGGGTGGATGACCATGAAATTTGGCACATATATTCATGGTACCCAGAGGATGAATCTTAATGACTAGTGACTCCTCTGACTTACCATCTAGTGCCACCTTGAGGTTGACATTTTGTATTTTGATGAAATAATTTCATAACAGTTGGATGGATTGCCATGGAATTTGGTACAGACATTAATGTCCCTCAAAGAATGAACTGTAATAAAATTGGTGAACCCTAAACTTTTCCTGTAGCACCACCAGTAATTTCCATTTGTCCAATACTTCAGATTACGACCAAATACCTAGAATAGCTAATGACATTCCCATCAGCCTTAGCCGCACTTTGTGTTTAGTGATAATTATTCCAACTACTGTGAACACACTGCAGTATTTGGACACAGGAGAAGTTAGTGTGAATGTGATAACGCAAAGTTTTTAACTCACCTTTCTCAGTTTTCATTCATGTCTTGTCAACTTCTTGCGAAATCTGTAACCAACAGAGAGACAGCTTTTCTTCCTCTGCATTCCTTTCCATGACTTTAGCATACTTAGTATAGTTTCACTCGGTTGTACTCAATTGTTTTTCCATTCAGTGCTAAAAGCTGTTCTTTGTGCAGGCTGTGAGGAGTATCACTTTCTCCATGAAGGCCTGTGTGTGCTAGACTGTCCCGAGAGGTTCTTTGAGGACAAAGAGGAAAGGGAGTGTTTGCGTTGCCACCCTGACTGCGAACTGTGTGACGGCCCGAACAATAATGACTGTGATGCTTGTGTGGACCCCGAGGCCACTCTGCACAATGGGGCATGTCTGGCAGCCTGCCCTTCCCATACCTATAGGGACGCAATAACAGGAGAATGTGAAGGTACAAAATTCATCACACAGCATAAAACATGCAGTGCTACTTTATCTGCCCTCTCACACTTTGCTTCTAATCAAAGTTAAAATGAAACCAATTCATTCTCTTATTACTTGACTTATTTTTTATTAAACATTCAAGGCTCCTGTCCTATGTGGTATAACAAAGTCAGAGATGCACCATTTCTTCTGAAACTTTGTTTTCTCCTCACTGGTGCAATGTTTTTGTCCTGTAGAGTGTCCTTCATGCATTTTCTCAATTATATTCTCTACTATGTCTGAGTGTGTTTCCTAACTTTAGCTCAAACTAAAATAGCAACGCTTTTCAGATGGTTAACAGGCAGCTGTCAAACCTTGAAAACAGAAAAGCGATGACAAAGACAGTTCCCTAGAGAAAGACACACCGCTCTGGTTATTGTTATTCAAAAACACAGAGGATGTTGTGTTTTTCCCAGGAAAATGTTGTAGGCGATGCCCACTTTTGTTGCTTCATACAGTAGCTGCCAGCAGTAAGACATTTAAGAGGAAGTGCTTTGCTGCACAGCACAATGGACAATGGGTAATTTCTAATATTTATTTCCATCTCAAATGAACACAGACAATAGAACATGTTTCATGAGGCAGACTTTGAAACCAGGTGGGTTGTATTACTACAGCAAATATGGTATAATTATCAGATAAACTATTACTATATACTATATAGTATAGTATATATACTATATACTACTATATAGTAAATATCAAATGCATATCATATCTGCAGAAAAATAAGTTGATTCTACTCTATGTGCTACACTCTGAGTGTAACAGTGTCATTTGATTCATTTATATTTTTACTTGTTTTCCCAGACTGTGATGCATCTTGTCATACCTGCTTCGGGCCCCACCCTGGCTCCTGCAGCAGCTGCAGAGAGGGTCAGAGGCTGGAGGGCCACAGCCACTGTGTGCCATCATCCAACAAGTGCTCACCTCATCAGTATGCAGACCAGGACGGGGAATGCCATCCTTGTCACAAATACTGCCACAGGTGTTCAGGTCCCGGCAAAACCCACTGCCTGAGCTGTAACCAGAGACATCTCCTGCTCAGTGAGTGGAGTTTGGTCTTTGTAAGGGGGCTTGTGAATTCTCTGAAGTCTGCATGTCCTGGAAGCTCTTGCAACATCTGTGACTATTTGTGTAGCTGTGTGATCGTGTGTGTTTGTTGGTACAGATGGCACTTGTGTGGACAAATGCCCAACGGGCTACTATGAGGATGAGTCGGGGCAGAAATGTGAGTCTTGCCATCCGTCCTGTCAATCCTGTGTCGGAAAGCACAGCCACGAGTGTCTCGTCTGCAAAGCCCACCTGTTTCGAGAGGGAAAAGAGTGTGTGGAGACCTGCCAGCACAGGTAGTTTAACGTGCTCACCATCCAGCTGTGCCGGTCATCCATCATATTAAGTGCGGTCACAGTGTTGTCATTAATAAAAGATCAACCTAGTCGCATAATGGCATGGCGGACACTAATCCATCGCTTTTCTGTAGTTAGTTGGACAGAAGTGTAATTTGGAGGTACATGCTAATTAGAGCTGAGATTTAAATAGCCCTGTAAAAATGCTAATTAGACTTGATTTTATTTAGGGGAAGGTGATTGAGAGAGTTAAATTAATGTGCCGTTAAATTGATGTGCAGTTAAATACTCCAGAGAAAGCACATAAGGGATACAAAGGCTATTTATTCCTAAGATGTACGACCCTACATATGTGAAATCAATGCAGCATGTAGCTGAAAAAAGAAAATATCACTTTGAGTTTAAGATGCAGAACCTGCCTCACTCTCAGCAATGGTTTGAAGTGTTTTGTCATGACGACTCTGTCATGTGCACGTCTGAGTAGTTACGGTTGTGTATAGCTGTATGTGACTGAGTGGCGGTGGAGAGGAATTTCCTTTGAGAACAAACAAAGCTCTGATCTCATCTGATTTAATTGAAACTAATCTATCATAACTTTTTCACCACCTATCTGGTAGTCACTATGGAAACACGGCCTCGAGGATGTGCGAGAAGTGTGACCCGAGTTGCGGTGAGTGCATCGGGGGCGGGGAGGACAGCTGCTTGAGCTGCGTTCTGGGTCTCATCTACTTGCGGAAAGAAGGCCGTTGCCTCCCCTCGTGCCCTCAGGGATACTACCACGACGCTGTGCACAGGACCTGCGAGCACTGCCATGCCAGCTGCAAAACATGCTCAGGTATGAGCGTCCACTCAGCAGTAATTTAATGTCATGCAGATACACACACACACACACAGATCGGATGTAAGTGATTAGATATTGATGCTGCTGTTTTCTCCACGGACTGCAGATGTGAAAGTGGTTGAGCGCTCAGACTATAGGTTCATGCGCACTGTACATCCTACACAGGATGAAGGGACATTCATTGAAACAATCAATTTTTTATCTAATCCAATGTTAATTCGTCACGTATCTGCAGGAAAAGATTCCCAATCCTGTGACTCATGCCAGCCTGGATACCTGCTCTCAAATGGCATATGTGAATCTATGTGCGACGTAGGCCGGTATCCTCTAATAAAGGTAACAACATCTGTAACACTTTTTTCTAGGTTTTAATTTCTACAAATATTAACTATTTATGAAAAAAAAGTCTTTACCGTGTCCTTGTCTCACCAAAAGTAATTACTACTAATGTTTTGGCCCCAGGTATCATATAATGTAATTCAGACTGACTTATTACTGCACCGGGAGAAATCACGAACAGCAGAGTGAAAATTATTACTGTGTCATGATTTCAAAATAAATCTCCTGGCTCATGCCATGAGGCAACTGAGTGAAACTGTCTGACAGGTGGATGCATATTAATTGATTAAACTGAGAGGCAATGCATCGCTAATATTTAGTCCTTTAAGGAAAGTAAGTTTTGCACAACTTTGGAAATAAAGACACAGTGAGTGTGATGTGTGGGTGTGTGGTCCTTTCAGTCTCAGTCATTCTCTCCTGCTACTGATCAGGGTTCAGGCCATACATGTGAAGACTGTGACAGCTCCTGTCTGGAGTGTCAGGGTCCCGGTCCAGCCAACTGCACCACGTGTCCTGCTCAGGCCATCTTAGAAGCTGGAGGGCGCTGTCTGCTTTGTTGCCGTCATGAGGAGGAGGAGGAGGAGGAGGAGGAAGAGGAGGAGGAGGCCTCATCACAGCAGCAGGACTGTTGTAACTGCACTGAGACCCGAGGTAGGCCGTAGGTCTGTCTTGCCTTTTGTGTATCAATGAAAATGGAGGAAAACTCAGAAAAAAAAATCATAAAAACGCTGACAATCAGTTTACTTTTATCATCTTTTCTGTCTGAACAGAGGAATAATCTGTAGATGAAACTTGTCTGTGTTGAATTAATCGGTTGATTATATTTACAATAAACCGATTGGTTGCTTAGTTCATAAAATATCCAAAAACTGTGAAAAATGCCCATCATAATTTCCCAGAGCCCAAAGTGACATTCGCTCTGACCATCAGTCACAAAAGCCCCAAAATATTCAATTCACAGTGATAGAAAACAGAAAAGTAACTATTTTTCACATTTGAGAACGTAGGACCAGTGAATTTTTGGCATTTCACTTTGAAAAATGCCATCTTTTATCAATTACCAAAATTGTTTCTTAAAAGGGTATTTTTAAAAATAATGGTCAAATTGAAGCTACTGAGGTCAAGATACTCTGACTTTTAGTCCCTCTAAAAAAATATTTAAAAGTTTATTTTAAAGATAATTTGAGGCTTCAGCAGTCAAATAAAGATATGTAAATCTAGAAATATAGGGTTAGTCAAATGAAGTGGATATCTTTCACAGTTACAGTCTTTTTAGTCCAGATGAAATGGTAGTTTGAGAAGTATCTAACTTCTGTATAGTGACGTATTTGAGTGAAACAGGATAGACAGATGGGATAAAACAGTGCCAGGAATTTGATTTGATTGTTTAAAAGTGTCGTAATGAACCTTAGCTCTGTGCTGCTAAAAGTTGAAGATTGATTGATGGGTGGAAGTGATATTATTGGTTGAAAGTGGTAATTTTAAACCTACGTAAGCACATGACATATTTTCTTTTACAGGAAGAAAATATGATTGGATTTTGATATAGGAATACAAATAAATTGATTTTTTTGTATTTTTTGGTACATATTGTTACATAGGTGCACAATATAACCAGGGATATGATCTACAAGGATTAAAAAGACATTTTACATTTCATCTCGGCTTTGAAATTCCCTCTTTGTGTTTCCTCGGACAATGTTTTCAGCTGCAGTGGAAGGATCGTAGCAAAAATACAGAATTTGGCACTAAAAAAGACTGTAACATTGAAAGATACTGACTTGATTTGAGACATTTGGACAACTGAAGCTTCATATTAGCTTCAAATAAACTTTTAAATACATTTTTGCACAAAGAGGGTTGTGGATTCTGTCCCCCATCACTGAATGTGCATTATGAAGGGATCTCTTAACGGCCAGTATGAACAGGAGGAATGAGAAAAACATTGTGTCAATAGACCATACAGTAGCTAGTACATCTGTGCTTTCATGTCTTTGTGGCATTGCTAGGAGAGTGCGTCCTCAGCACCAACTTGGCATTCAGGAACGAGGAGGAAGAGGAGGCCAGAGGAAACCTGGCAGTCTTCATCATCGCTTGCATTCTGCTGGTGCTGGGTCTGGTGGCAGTCATCTTCCTCATCAAACACTCCCGCTCCAAGAGAGCGCCCCCAGACATCACCCCCCGTGGCTACGAGAAGCTGGGCTCCGGCGGGGGATATGGCGGCTACAGCTCTGCTTCCTCTGCATCTTACAGCGGCCGCGCCAGCTCCTCCGGCGGTCGCTTCCAGGAGGCTCAGCTAGTTGACATCAGTGAACGCCGCTCAGGGAGTAAGGATGATGATGACGATGATGATGATGAAGATGAGGATATTGTTTACATGGGCCAGGACGGCACTGTGTACAGGAAGTTCCGGTACGGACAGCTGGGGGAGGACAACGAGGACGAGTTGGAGTATGACGATGAGAGCTATACTTTCCGGTGAAGCAGAAGAATTCCTCTCTTCCTTTCTCTTCTGGATCCTTCTCTCTCTCTCTCTCTCATTCCTCCCTCTGTGCTGTTTATCTCCTCCTGCCCTGAGGGACAGACCCATTTATCCTTCACTGAATATGAGTTGAACCAAATGAGACATGAGAAGCTATTTATAATGAGCTGAATTTTACAACAGCTATCCATTCACAAAACGAAATGTGCTGCGGAAAAATCCACGTTGTTCAATATTCTTAAGGACTTTTTACATAATTATTCTTGATTTTCTAGGCTTTGTTTGGAGTATTAGGACTTCTCATATATATCATATAATTTATCATGGGTATTTACTAGTTTTGACAGTTTCATTAATCATATTATTCATATTTTTAATTGTTGTGGTGTTTAAAATGTGATTAATCTTTGTATTTCTTTTTTTGCTTTTCTATATTCCAATGTGTTTGCTCTGAATTTGAATTTGAAAATGTGTTGTTATTCTGTTCAAATAAAGTCTTGAAAAAATATTGCATTAGAAAAGAGTAATTCATGACTTCACAAGGCCGAAGCCTGCTGATTTGTAATTTAGCAGCAAAGTAATTAAACTCCTGTTTGAAACCAAATAATAAATCGGACACAATGACTGAAAACAACTTTGAGACTTCAGTCGCTTTTTATTGAATTACTAGACAGTGATCCATAATTTCTTTGCGCATCCTCAATACACCATAGTAGAAGAGTCATGGGTGAGAGGACCATCACTTATCTATGAGGATACATGCACTGATGCACACATACATGCGTGTGGAGACACACACACACACACACACACACACACACAGACACACACACACACATACATACACACACAGAGAAGATAATTGTGCTTTACAGAGATCCCATCTTTGTTTTTGTCTGAGGTTACTTCCTGATGATTTAGGAGAAGCTGAAGAGATAATTCCTGGTTTATGTATCTGACAGAAATTAACAAAACACACACACACACACACACACACACACACACACACACACACACACACACAGTCACACACACACATATTTGCAGAACATGGCTAAAAGGACATGCTCTCACAATGCACGGATAACTTAATTTCATATTTAACTTATTCCTCCTTGGTTTCATATTGACCTTATAAAGCTAAAATATCTATTTTATAAGCTTATTCCCCAGTTTTGGAACAAATATTAAGACAAAGGATTGGATTGTTGAACTGCAATAGTTGGTCATCACCTATGGAACAAGGGTTTTTTTGGGCACACCTGGTTCTTTCATCGTAGACTGCTGACACACATGTCGCCTCCTTATCTGAAATACTGAGACTGTGTAACCGGTAAAGGGTGATATTATTGCTTCACTGCTTCTCATGCACACAACTACGACACTATAGACTCTACAAATGGATTTGCGCAGTGCACTGTCTGGTGTGTAATTGCATTTCCTACCCTACCCGTGAACAATGATGCTACTCTGTAGGTGCTGTCAAGCATCACACTTGACTATATAGTAGAGTGGATTGCAGGTGTAAAGGTATAGTAGATGCTACAGCAGCAGTAAAGAATGAGATCTAACTCTGAATGTTCACGTGTACTATTGTAAGTTGTGTTTTCATATTAAACTCCAGTGTCTACTTGACAAACACTGACACACATACACACACAAAAACACACATACATTTGCTTTACAAGCCTTTTTCCTCCGCTTCCCAGCTTCACCCATACACTACAACAGTGAATTCTGAACATTGAGGTGACCCATCCATTTAGGATGTTTGGGTTTAAGAGCTGCTGGCACCGGCTTTGTCTGGTCTGCTGGGAAGACGAAAGAACAAAACAGAGACATTAAAAGCGGGTGTGTTTATGTATGGCTGACAGACTGCTGACACAAGGCCATTTCTCTTCCATGTGTGAACTTAGACGTCTTAGAGGACTTACTCTGTTCTGCCTGCTGCTGTTGGCTCCGGTCCGTACAGAAAACTATTCACTCTTGAATGAAAAAGGAAAAAAAATAGAGTGGTTGTCAGAGCAGCATTTATTGTTCAGAGGTGTTGAAATGCACTGGTATGTTGAGAATTTGAAGACATGCAACTTATGATTCAGTGCACAATTAATCAGCCAGAGCTTAGTGTGTGAATTCTGCAGCCTAGTTCCTACATTTATTATCAGTATAATAGATCACTCTGCAATGAGGACTGGCTCATTTATATTACTGTAATGATAAATGAGATGAAAGCAATGCATTTAGCATCTTTAGCAACTTTTTTCTGTCTCCTCCCTGTAATTGCAAGCATAGCCAAATCCAATTGGTCCTCATCCAGCAGAAGAGTCCCTGTGATCTAAAAGCGAGCCATCTGATAAATGAGCGCTCCAGCCAAGGATAAAACTGAGGCAGGGGCCACTGCCTCCGCAGAGGGAAGTAATGAGAAGCAGGAGAGTCTATGCTTACTTTGAGTTCTCCGCGGCTTCCTTCAGTTCCTTGTCAAGTCTAGGGGTGAGAGTTCAAAATGACAAGATGAATATAAAGTCATTTAAAAGGCAACTCAGACTTGGAGGAGGTGGAGGCAGGGTAGTGTTGGGGGGTGCAGGGTTAGAGGGACTCACCTAACAATGCACTCTGGGATCTGGATGCAATCCATGGGGATGAGTTCTTGCAGCTCATCCAGACTGCTCACATACTTTATCTTGCTGCTGAACTTGGCGCTGTGACAAAAGCAACAAGTTCAACAGGCACAGGTGTAAACACCGGCACACACACACAAGAAAAGCAAAGTGAAAGTAACCCACTTTAAAGGAACACAAACACAATCTGGGTGTGCTTTTTTTTGTTTTTAAAAACTTGTAGAAAAAGTGAAACTGCAGCATTTTAACCCAGTTATAGTTGGTGAACAAGCACATTAAAAAGTGGGATATGATTTTTACCTGATGAAGGGCTTGGTGATGGCTAGAACCGTCCTGATGAACCATGATGGATGAAGAATAATGAAGGATTTCAAATTCTTCCTGAGCCTGAAGACAAGACGTCATACGTTAGGTGTGTTTGTGTCCCGGTCGGAGTTCACTTTCATTCAAGAGAGCTACAAATTTACCGTGATATATCTCTCACGAAATCATAATGCAGTCACATAACAGGTGTAACTGAACAGGACATACCTTCTGTCAATCATCTGATAGCACTTCTTCAGCCAACCAAGGCCTGGCATTCTTCTGTGGGGAGTGGCTCCATTCAGGTACACGATCATGTAGTCCTCTGCTACCATCAGCTCCAGCGTGCTGATTACATATCTGAAGAAACACACACACACACACACACACATACACACACAGTCGTGTTTCCATCACTCAAGAAGACATTAAAATGACTTAAGTTCATTTCCTTGAGACTTACCCTAACCTTTACCTTAAACCAAGTCTTCACTCAAAAATGTAATGATTTACATTATGGGGACTTGCTTTTTGTCCCCAAAAGTCTCCACAATGTGAGGATGTAAACAGATTTATGTCCTCATTAGGAATACCTGGTGCACACACACACACACATAAACAAAGTGAAAACCTGGGAAGATTTTTTTCTGGAGTAACCTAAGTGAGTGACTGATTGACAGAGTGTGATTGTATTTTGCCCCCAAATTATATGTTTTCACTTCTTTCATTCGCTACTGACATTAGGTTATGTTACGTCTGATTGTGATGGGCAGGCCTGCTTTGACCATCTTGCACTGGGGCCCAGCGCTGAATTTCTCATTAAAAACTAAGCCAAAAATTCATATGACATCAAAACTAAAAGTTCATTCTACATCACTAGAACTAGAACAACTTATGCCTCTTGCAAAAAAAAATCTCACTAATTGGCAAAATTCATAATACCAAGAGAGAAAAAGCACTGTCACTAAAATAAAGACTATAACATTACAAATGTCAAAATGCAGGTACAACAAACATACATACTGCAAGTCATACCCTGAATTTAAAAACACCAGCAGAAGTTTTGAAATGTTTCTCCTCTCTGAAGTTTGCTATGAGAAATTCGTACAAATGTTGCTTCTTGGATGATCCGTTTAAGCTTTGAATTTCTCTTTTTCTCCATCTCTCCATCTGTCTCAGCAGCTCAATCAAACTTCTACCTCTCTAAAAATCCAATTCTCTGATTCTAACTCAAAGAAACAGTTCTCTGCATCTCATTTCTCTCCTCAACACCCCACCTTCTCTCCGTCTTCTCAGTCAGCAGGGAACTTCTTTTCTCAACTTCTTTGAAAATAAAGTTGACAATATCTGTGTCTCTGTTTCCGCAGTTAGTCCTTCCAGTTTCCTCAATAACTCCTTTAACTTCAGTGACTTTTGGCTCAGTCTGACTCTCCTCCTGATCCAATGTCATTTTCAAGCTTACAAATCAACACCGCTGATCCACTCGGTTTCGTGACTATTGTGATCATCTCCCACTGACATCAAACTGCATACCGTCCACCGCCCAGCTTTACTCCTCCTCGCAAAGATTCAGACCTCAAGCCATCTGGCATCAGAAGCTGCAGACACTATGGTTTACCTCCTTTCATTTCTATCCAAAACTCTTGGATATGCCAGCTTTCTCAATATCTTTCACAGAACAGCCTGTGGGATCCCAACCACACTGTCCAACCATGAAATGCAACTGTGCCAGCACTACAGTTGAGACATGGGGAGTCTTAGGAAACAGGCTAGACGATCGCTATATCAAGAGTTTTCTTTGCGCAGAAGGCCGTGGCTAATTAAGGAATTCGGCAGCATCTTTGACTCGCTAAATGTATTTTTAGAATAAAAGGAATCTTTTAAATAACCTCTTAATTTGTTTTGTATAAATCCAACAAGGACGGCATCAGGTTATCAGAGTAAATACCTCAATATCGATATTGCGACAATATTTTAGGGATGACTGTAAGTGCTTTCACAGAATATTTACACAATGAGATTTTTGATAAATAATCATCTGTGATGTGGATATTATGACTAATTGGTTAAAGGCAAATAATAGAACAGCTAGAGCAGTCTGGTAAGTTCAAAACATTACATTATTTTACTGTAATGCAGCCTTTAAAACCAGGAAAAGACAACACTTATGCCATATCACGATATTATGATATCCAAAATCTAAGACAATATCGCGATATCGATATTATATTGATATATTGCCCGGCTCCACGCTGAGATGTGTAAACTGCAGGTTGAGTTTACAGCAGTGGTAGGCAAATAATGGTTTGTGGGCAAAATTTGGCCCACAAGGCTCATATTAATACCAATGAATATGACCTCATAGCATGTAATAAACTTACACAATGAATAAACACAAATACATATTATAAAGTTTGCATTAAGTGAAGCAGACCATTGTTAACTGTGTGTGGATGAGCTATTAGATATATTTCTCAGGAATGTTCATGTTTATAAAGAACCCTAAAACTTACATACATACATACACATACTATTAATTAAAAGTAATCTACAGACAAAAAACATCTAAAATAACATATTGGTCTGTGTTTTCACTGTAAAACAGTGCTGAAACAAACTGGCCCATAGTTGAACCTAAATCTACCAGTGGCTCTGTGCAGATGTACTTATCACATCCGTGCTTTTAGTTAACATGCTGATGTTTAGCAGGTATCTTTACCAAGTTTGCCATCTTAGTTTAACGTGTTAGTGTGCTAATATTTGCTAATTAGCACTAAACACAAAATAGCTTAGGTCGATGGGAGTGTCAGTTTTGCAGGTATTTGGATGTAGATGAAATGTTTAGTTATCATCAAAGATTATAATTCATCCTGAGGGATGGCATAAATTTCATAACAATCCATCCAATTGTGGTACAGATTCTCAATTCATCCTCTGCGCACCATGAATGTCTGTAAGACTGTAAAACTGTTCAATATTTTCTAAGATATTTCAGTCTGGACCAACCAACTGGCCTCTAGTTTGCCTAAAAAGCCTGCAAGAGCAATAACTGTAACATTACGTTTATAAAGAAATTGAAACGGAATTGATTATCGAATATTAGTGATAGCCTAATGCGTACTGAAAAAGTAAATTGATTTGTTGTGTGTGCAGTTTTTATTAGCCAATGCAGAATACTCACAGGAAGAGATTCTCCATTATTTCATGGTAGTCCTCTCTGTCACTGTCTGGCAGGAAACAGGCAGCAAACACTATGATGGCATTCACTCCGTTGGCATAGTAGCCTTGATAAAAAAAACACATAAAAATAAAAGTAATAATTCAACTTGACCTTGTTCCATTGTTGGTGAGATCTTGGCCTTAATTAGCGTAGTTTTCATAATTTGATTGCTCTCTTATTTTCCTCTTTTTTACTCTATTTATCTGTCAATCTGTCTCTTTTGTCAGACTGTCTCTCTGTCCTGTTTCTTCTCACTACTTTTCAGATTAATGTAATTTCCCCTTTATTCACCAACCCATTCATCTCTAGATTTGGTGTCACTCAGACAGAGGGTCTTTTATCTAAATGACAGAGCTTGTGATTGTATTGACTTTTCAGTGACAGACTATGTGTTTCCACGGGACGACTGAGGGAAGAAAATGCCCAAACTGCTATGGTTAGCGGTGCGATTTCCACCTGTAACGCTGGTTATAAGGCTCCACAGAGAGAAGAAGAGAAGAATGCGGGCCTCTACCTGTGAAACCAAAGCTACAGATGAGTGACAAATGAAAAGATAAACCATCGTAAACTGTTTTGTAATGGGTTGAGTTACCACGAGACTCCAGATTAGCGTCACCGCTGCCTAATCTTTGCCCCAAATCTCTGGAACTCTACTGGAGGAATGACAACCATTCTTTCAAAATATGTTACCTCATTTCGGTGGTTTGATGATGGCAGCGGAGAGAGCTCTGTCTAACGTGTTCGATGGGGTTGAAATCAGGTCACCGCAAAGGTTACAGCAAATCATTTATATCATCTACACACTCAAACCATTCAGTGACCCCTTCATTCCTTAAATGGAAGCATCTGAATCAATTTTCCACTTATCTATTCTGGTTTTTCTTTTAACGTATCATCTGTCTGTCTGCTTGTAGTGAATTGTTTTGTATCGCAGCAGCCACCCTTCATTAAACACTCAGGGTATATTATTGTGAAGTGGCCTTTGACAATTTTCCACCTGAATCCTATTGCTCTAATGTGCAAAGGACGTGTGGAAATGAGACATAAAAAGTTTCCACTGTGCTTTGTGGATTTCCCTCCCTGACAGCTACCGGATGATGTAAAACCATCATCAGTTGGCTTCATCTACAGCATGAACAGTATTTCCTCATTTTTGGTTGGCCCGCCTCCATGGTTAGATGAGGCATCATTGTGCAATCTCAATAGCTCAGAAGTGGCTGTCAGCTCAAAAACAATAGATGATTGTTATACGGTACACAAGAGATCATGACTTTTAAACACTAATATGTTGTTATTTCTGGAATCAGATATTCAGGCCGAGTGAAAACCGAAACCGAAGAATGTGCGTTCCAACTGTAAACACCTCCATAGTAGTTCTTCTCAATAGATGTTGTCAGTTTCAGACATTTTTGAGTTTGATTGTTTACTAAGTTCGACAGTCAAGGCTTAAAACAAACAAGGATCATGCTTTTACTATTTTAGCTCCAACGCTGTGGAACAAACTCTCCCTCAGTATCAGATCAGCTGCCTCAGTTTTAAAAAGCTATTACAAACCCACCTGTACACACTAGCATTTGCGTAACCTTTTTAGTGTCTACATCAATGGTTTTATATTGTCTCTTTGTTGACCACTCCTTCAAATCCTTGTTTTTATTGTATTTTCTGTGTATGTTGTTCATTTAAATTTAGTTTTATTTCTCCATATTCTCTATTTCTATGTTGAAATATGTATGCTGAAATTGCACATATATTTAATGGTGTTGTATGTTGAAAAGCATCTTGTATCTCAGGTTTTAAAAGGCGTTATAAAAATACTTACTTACTTTTGTATGTCTGTATCTTTGTGCCAGCAGCACTGACATGTGATTAATACCTACGGGCCAGATCCCAGCTGTCCCAGAGCTCAGAATTTGCAATGAATACTACTATATACTATAGTATTGTAGGACAGGTATTAAAGGATAGGTTCCTATGTTTTTCATGTCTATCTTAAAACAATGACTCAGCTAAACTTTCAATTCAATTTGGATTTTGTACCTCATTTCATCAGAATCGCAACAGGAAGTGATTTCTTCATAACGCGCATGAGCAGGAGGAACTATTACAGCAACCAAAAACAGTTTCTTTTATATATGGGGATGTGAGTGTTGTTTTAAGAGAGACTTGAAAAAATGTGAACCTATCCTTTACTGGACAGAGAGAATTAAAAATGGCATTTCTTTAGCCAATACTGGGTAGATCTGAAAAATATTTGCATTTGTAAATATTCATAATGATCAAGATGAACATAAAATCCATATTTATGATGGTGATGTGGTTCTTTAATAGTTACCTCCATGAGAGATGACTCTCATGTAAGGCTCAATGATCTTCATGTTGATGCGATGCTCCTGTTCCCCAATGATGACTGTCCTCCATAGCTTGCTGTCCTGACGCTCCTCCTCAGCGCTGTATGTCGGGATTGGATTGTACGGCTCACTTGTCCCACTCCTACTGGCTGCATTGGGGTCTGAAATGAAAAAAGACCAAATACTAACTTGTAGTCAGCCTAGGTGGTTTGGAGGATTACAACCCAAACATAATAACATCAACTACAATCTCTCTGTGATAAAAAAAAGGCACCTCTTGCCTTCTTTAGGATCATGATGATTCAGGATTACAGGGGTTCAAACTGACTGTTTGTATTCTGAATGACCAACCTTCCCAGTCCATTTCATGGTCTGTGTAGTCGAGATAATCCCCTTCATCTGGAGTGTCGAGGTCGTCGACGTTAATGTCAAGATCATCTGGCGTTTCCCCCAAATCATCCTCACTCTGGTCCAGTGACAGGCTGATACGAGGGGCAGATAGCTTTTTTCTTTGGGTGGGACCTCCTTGTAGGGGTAGAGAGGTAGGAGGGACTGCCAAAAAAAGACACAATATTAAAAATACATATGTGCTCTGAATCAGAGCAATGGTTGACCGTACTCACACTTACCTGGTCTGCCTTCGCCCCCCTCAGGATTCATTTTACTCTCTGACACCAGGTGCATCCACAGGAGGACCTATGAGAGGATAATTACAGTTAGTCATTATGGATTCGTATTACACGACAACAAACGTGGAGAGTACTCAGACTATAGTAAATCCATCCACCGTGATTACGCTACATCTAGTGATTTGCAAACAAGAGCATTAATCTGATTTTAGAGCAAGGTAGGCCCGCTGTTAGATGGAGAGTGAGGCCAGAGTAAAAACTTGTAAAGTCTGAGTATTGTTATCACAAATTGAACTTATGCGAAACTTAAAAAACACCAGTTTTTAAGTACAAGTATAGATGTGAGGTTGATGTATTTTTCTTCACTACAATTCAAAAGAAATACTGTACTTTTCATTCCCCTACATTTATTTGACAGATTTGGTTACTAGTTATGTTACAGATTAAGATTTTAAATACAAAACATATAATAACTTCATAAAATATGATGCACTGTTACAGATTAAGCTACCCAACAGTATATAAAACAGTTAAACATTAGTCCCACTATGACCAATGTTACATGTTAATGCATCAGCAATAATAATCCAGTAGTATTATATTACAGTACATTTTACTAATAATATATACTTTTACTTCAGTGACATTTTGAATGCATGACTTTTAATGGAGTATTTATTTTTACATTGAATTATTGCTACTTTTACTTAAGTAAAGGATCTAAATACGTCTTCTACCACTGAAAACTACTTCCTTAACTTCTCTACAAGAAAAATAGTAAATAAATAAAAGTAGTCAGTCTACTGTTGTAATTCAGAAATACTATGGTGCTATCCATATGATTTTTTATATAGTCAATAAAACCTGATAATTCTCCCATTTGATCTTTTAATTTTTTGTGCATCTACACAGAACCAGAACTGAAAACCAGACAAACCTGCGAATATAATGTTGCTGACCAGAAAAAGACAAAAAATGTTGTCAGTGACTCCACAAACAACAACAGACTGTGGACTACAAAGCATAAGTAAAAGAAGCACCCAAACACCAACACGTGTGAACACATGGTGTATTGATTTTACTTGTCTTAACGGATAGATTTCCATCTCATCTCAGAGCAGGGGGGAGTAAAGACGAGAGTGGTAAGGTGGTAGGGGAGAAAGGAGGGGGAGGGATGAGGGAAATGGGAACAATTTTGAGGTTAAAGGTCATCTTCCACTGTGAATAATCCTTCTATTTAAATTGGAGCAGGGGGATGCTGAGAGGTGGTAGGAGGGGGGGGAGGAACAGGACTTGTTACATCATGACAAGCTCTCTCCCCTCCTCGCTGCCTTCTTCTATTGCAAATCGAATGCTTGCACGCTCGCCTGAGCACAGATTGGTCTGAGATGCAAATTCACAGTGAGTCACGTTTGCTCATACGTATGAAAAAGAAATATCCTTGTTCCTCCTCTGTAGAGTCTGCCTGGAACAAGGAAAATGTGTTTGCATTAGCAACTGTAACAGAAAAAAACACTGAACGGTTGATTCTGGTACAGTGGAGATGACATGTCATACCGATGATTCACAGGAAGGCGTACGTGTGCATGCACGCCCACTTACATATACACACACACACACACACACACACACACACACACACAGATTAACAAACTCTTCCATTGCAGAAAAACAAAAGCAGCATCAGCTGTTATGTGCAGCCTCCATGGAGGATGCTGAGCTGCTTCAAATCCACTTCCACAGCACAGCACAGGACCACAGTGCTGATGACAGCAGCCCCTCCCTCCCTCCCCCTCTCTTCCTGTCTGCTGGCTGTGAGAAAAAAAAAAAAGGAAAAGAACATATCCCTCTTTCTCTTCTTTTTATTTTCACAGAATAAAAGCCATCTACTCACCACTGCTGGGGCACGGG
Source organism: Thunnus albacares (assembly GCF_914725855.1). NCBI lineage: Eukaryota > Metazoa > Chordata > Actinopteri > Scombriformes > Scombridae > Thunnus > Thunnus albacares. The sequence goes on from NC_058123.1 coordinate 11,035,311, forward strand.
AATCTCTGTCCTCCTGTGTCTCAGATCATGGATGTACTTCCAAGTTCTCTGCCTATTTCCTGCTCCCAGCCTCTCGATGGAGATGCTCAGCTTACAAACAGCTCACAGCTTCCACCATTTTGTAGTCACATGATCTGGGCCATTACCAAATAAGGGCGATCACCTGCTATAGCAGCTCTCTGCACAGCAGCTTCCTCAGGCAGTGCAACTGAATGGGGATGTAGGAGGGTGTGTTTGTGTGTCATTATTATCCTCAACTGGGGGGGATAAACTCTGTGTATATGTGTAGGCGCCGTTGTGTTATTGCTACCCAGGAGGAATGTGGGACTGCAATTAATGCCTGACAGTAGATTTGTTAGCCTGGCTGTGCAGCTATAAGATTTTATTAGCCCTTAGGGTGCAAAAAAGCAATAACAATCAGAAACGAGAACATTGTCAGCTTCATGCACTGATAATATTCACATGCTTTACCACATGCTGGTAGAAAAATAGTGACGGATCCAAAGCAAATATCTGATGCTTACCATTCTACTGTTTGCAAGCCAACTTCAAATGTGTCCTTTATACTCTACATTAGACCTGAACTTTTCAACCCTTAAACAAGCAAATGGTAACCACAAAGCTGATAAAATCAATAGTACCTAGACAGTCTCCACTTCCGTGTGGAAACCCCCATTGTTCTCTCTCACCGGTCAAACCTCATAGAATGGCTCTTTTCACCTACCACCATTGAGCTGCAACACTTGTACAGGAAGACAGAGACCAGCCAAGTCAGACCTTTGCACATTGCTGACTATTGTTTGATACAAAGGTTGTTACCACAGCATGCCAATAAGGATGACCACGCCTGGAGCTCAAAAATAGAATAGAGACGTTTAAAAAAAAAAAAAAAAAAAAAAAAAAGATTTTAGTAGTTAATCAGTGCCATGCATCTATGGTCATATATCATTAGATGGATTATAAATTTCTGTATGGAGACCTCCGTTTTTTCATATTCTTTAATGTTAAAATAGAGCTCTGTAAGTGACAAGACAGATAAGGAACACAGCAGAACTCAGTTTGTCCAAAAAAAAAACACAATTTACATGTGACTCTAATATCTGTATTTTAAAGTTAGTTTAAAAAAAAATCATGCTGTTGTAGTACATATTAACATAAATATAAACTAAGGCACTGTAGTTCCCTGCAGGCTACTCTTTTACTTCCTCCTCCTGGAGCTGTAAGGCAGGTTGGGTTGCATTCCTACTAGATAAAACTTTGTCAGACCAGTTTGATACCATTTACTGATTCTCTGTCACAGTAATGCCTTCCTGTAACAGTTCAGTGTAACAATTAACTGACAATGCAGTTTTCTCTCAGGTAGTGATACAAAATGTGTTTGTTTGTTTTTTTTAACATTTCATGATGAACTGTATTGTTACAAAAAATGGCACTTATTGTACTGTCTGCTACAGTACTGAGATAAATGTGCCTTACCTGACACTGCTGTCTGATTGCCTCTCTTTGATGTTTTTGAACCAGCTTCAACCAACAGCACATTACAGATAAAAAGTCCATAAAAGTGTTACAACATTTGACTGTAACCAACTTTCTTGCCGCTAAATGTGAAAGTGTCACTTTGTCCAGCAACCTCGCCTATTCCAGGTTGAACTTTTCAAGGTTTTCTCTGAAGAGAGTATCTTTGACGGCTTTGAAGACAATCCGGATATTCTCCGTGTCCGTGGCACAGGTGAAGTGTGAGTAAAGGGGTTTATGGCGCCCGCTGTGTTGCTCCACATACATTTGCAAGATGAACTTTTTCGCAGGTTCGGCATCACATCGAGGCCCTGTGGGAGTAGCAAATCAAGATTTCAGACGCAACCATCATCACTGAAAGTTTCAAACAACTGTAATTTTGCAGCTCTTTTTTCGTTGCATTGTCGCAATTTCATACTCAGAATTCAGGCGCTCAAATTAAATGGCGGACAGTAAACATAGCACACTAAATAGTAAATTGGGATTGATTTCGGACACAGCAATAAATGCTGTGTTAATGAACAAACAGCAAAAGGAGATAGCATGCTTTACCAGTATACGCCGGGAAGTAGGCTGCCAAATGAGACTTCATGATTTTCTCCATCAGCAGGTCTGTTTTGTTGAGGAAGAGGATGGTGGAGGACTCTTGGAACCACGGGTATGAGAGAATGGTCTTGAACAAGGCGACGCTCTCTCTCAGTCGATTCTGAAGAAAGAGGGGCAGATAATCTTAGACATTCAAAAAGTGTCAACTGATCGGACAATGAAAAATGCATGGAAATAAATAAAGGCAGAATTTTGGACAGCAAATATTGACAAGAAACAAAAAATTAAGAATCAAATCATAATTTTGAAGCACAACAGACTGAGAGGCTTTTGAACTTACATCATTCTTACTCTCGTAAAGGACCTGATCGTACTCGCTGAGGGCCGCCAGGAATATGACAGAGGTGACATTCTCAAAACAGTGAATCCATTTCTTCCTCTCTGAACGCTGACCACCCACATCTACCATCCTAGAGACACATGACCATCAAGGTCAATGGAAGGAAAACATACAATTTCCTAGATTAGTAAAGGAATAATTTGGCATTTTGAGAAATATGCTAGAGATCGATACCACTCTCTCAGTCTGTCTGGTAAAAATGAAGGTAGAGCTTAGCTTTAGCTGAGTTTAGCATGGAATGGAAAGAGAAAGAAAGCAGAGAGAAACAGCTAGCCTGGCTCTGACTCTCTGTTCAGCATGTCTAAAGCTCACTTATTAACGTCATATCTCATTTGTTTAATCTATACAGAAAAGCAAAAATGACGAATTCTGGTTTTATGAGGGAAACTGCATTTCTGTTTGTATTGAATTTAATTAACATGTCAAATACTGAGCTTTAGAGGTGCCGATAAGCTTCTTTCAGACTTCAGACAGAGCCAAGCTAGCTGTTTCCCTCTGTTTCCAGTCTTTATGCTAAGCTAAGGGCCTCTAGCTTCATATTTAGACTACAAGTTACAACCTCCTCATCTCACTCTGAAAGAAAGCAAATAACCATATTTCCCAAAATGTCTATTTCTTTGACAGATGCACTCTCTTAATGTGTTATAGCAACCAATAGCTTCACCAAATCCCCACATTTCCTCAGTTGAATTTCAAAAACCAAGAAGTAATTTGGGGAGCTTGGATTTGAAGTCACTGTAGAGTGTTATAACCAATTCATGTGCTATTTTAGCCAGAAAATCATTTTCAAATTTTACTTTCTTTTTCTTGTCATTTGATAAAGTACAATACCTTACCTGAAGATAACTTTTGAAAGGTCAAAGGGGTACTCTATGATGCCCGTGGTGGGGACCCTGACCCTCAAGATGTCCTGCAGAGTGGGGATGTAGTGGGGGTCTGTGATTCTGCCCAGATCACTAAAGTAACTGTAAAGTTAACAACAATGAAACCAGTTCAATATCCTGACACAAACCTGACTAGATAAAAAGGGAACATCATGCAGAAATGTAAACTCATTATGTGCATTTAGTTTTATTCATATGAATTCAAACTCTTGAATTTGAGCAGATGAGTGCATGATTAAGCATTGAAAAAGCTTTGGTTCTCGGGAGAAGCCTTGGGTTCATGCTAATGATTTCATCTGAGATATATAAAAGTCTTACTATTTGGCAGAGTCAGATAACTGGAATTCCCTCCTGCGATCGTAGCACCTTTGAACACCGTGGTCATTCCACACTCTCTTAATGGCTTCCACCTGCCAGGACTGCAAAGTGGACACCTGGTCTGCCTCCACTTGGCTCAGCTTCTCTGCGTGGCTCTGACACATACGAAACACCCACAGGGGATTATTATATTTGACTGACCTATAAACAGGCACGAGAGGATGAAAACTGCAACACAACTCTTTCTAGAACTAGATGGTTTTTTAGACACCAACAAAAAAATCTGAGGTGGTAAAAGAGGTTTACAGATGCTCATTTTTAGCCACAGTAGCTGCATGTCTCTGTGGATAGCAATGTTCACCACTTTGATCGAGACTGATGTCTATACTTCTGGATCAAATGCCATGAAATTAGGTACAGATAATCATGGTTCCCAGACGAACTATCCTAATGACTTGATCGCCTGACCTTTCCTCTAGCGCCACCACGAGGTTGACATTCATAGTTGGATGGATTGTCATGAAATTTAGTGTACACATTCAGGTCCCTCTCAAGACTAATTTTTAATGACTGTGGTGATCCATTAACCTTAAATTTAGCACCATCATCAGGTAAAAATCCAAAATGTGTCCAATACTTTGGTTTATAATCAAACACCTGCAAAACTATCAGCCTCAGCTGATTATTTGAAATTCAACTACAAATATAGCTATAAAAAATACTGTCTTTTGTGATATATTGTTATTTGATCTTTTTTTCAGCATGTTAACATTGTCATAGTGAGCATGCCTCATAGAACAGCTAACATGGCTGAAGACTCTTGAGTCTTGTTAAACCTCAAGGGGTTTCAAATGCTATGTACAGGAGCACATAAGTATTGCCTTTTTTTAAAAACGTGTACAATTCCTCACAATGTTCTGGTCATCGATGTAATCAATCTGTAGAGTCTTCATGGCGTCGATCAGGGCTTGGATGGCTGTGACGATGTTCTGAAACACCAGCCGAGTGAAACCTTTCCTGTCAGCTTCACTGTATCCACTGCCATGGATGATCCTCATCTGTTTGATGAAAGTGCTCTTCCCACTTTCACCAGTCCCTAGGCAAATGAGATGAATAAGACGGAAGGATGAAAAATGAAATAAGATCAAAGCAATGCCAAAAATAGGACATCTGTGACATGCACAAAAAAAAATCATCTGAACATCAATCAGTTGCAGCTAAACAGGATTTTGGCAACAAAACAACAACAAAAAGACTGCATTCTTAAGATCGCAAGAATATTTTCAAAAGTTAAAGTTTCACAGGTTTTAATAGTTTTTTTCCCTCATAAATGTATGTGTGAGTATGGGTGCATATATGTGTGGTTTCTTATATGTCTGTAGGAAACACCTCCTCCTGTTAACACTCAGCTGCAACAGCATATAGATATAAGTATAACAGTATAAAAAGGCTCATATTTTTATTCATTTTTTATTCAAGAAAATCTGCATAGTAAAAAAAATGTCACAGTGGACCCTCCGCAAGCAATAAAAAACAATATATATATTTAAAAAAGTATTTGTTATGTATTTAATCATGTTTTTTTTCTCATAGTGCTGCCAAATACAAATGTGCTGCATAGATTGATCCATACAAGTCCATATGTCCATCAACAGCCATGTGTCCTTGAGACAAACACTGAACTGCTTCCTGCTCACTTGGTTGTAAATTATGCTCGATAAGAGTGTCAGCTGTGCACCTAAAATGCCTAAAAATGTTAACCATTAGACTGACCTTTGCAGGAGGTTATTGTTCTCCAAACAGGCTAACTCAAGTTGAAGTTTAAAGTAGTGCTGACCTTTAAAGCAAAGTCCTTCATGTCTAATGTATTGTTTCCAACATAACCAGCGTTCGAGCTTCTATAAATGGGCTGTGTTGGTAGTGCAGGAGGAAAAAGCAGGAGTCATCTGAAGCTGTTATGAGCTATGTCAAAATGTCGCTCTGCACTGTATGATTCATTTATTCTCTTTTTATGTTCTGCACTTTGCATTTTTTTTAACTTACCTGTCATCTGTGTATATTTTATTGACATAACATGGCATTTAAAATGAAAATTCTCATTAGAGACTCTGATGTTGAAGTCCTAACAAAGCTACAGCCTCAATGCATGTAGGTCATGTCTATGAAAGTGAGATGTTATGAAAAAATGCAGTCTACTTTGTTTTGAATGAGGAAATAAATGAGCTGAATGTTATCAAGAGGCTGACTCATCAGGGCTCCATCAACTATTTGAAGAATGCAAGCGTAACCTGTCCCTGCTTTAAAGGAACAGTACAGCCAAACACTCATACAAAAGCCTTGTTTTGTTTTTGTGTTTTTAAAGAGCGTCATTTATTCATCCAGATACTTTTCTTGTTATTTTCTGGGTGAGTCAGCTCACCTCAATACATTGGCACTCAAAGGCACTTGACTTCAGGAGAGCAAAAAATACACTCACGTCACTATCTTTCCAGAAATAATGACATTATTCACAATCTGCGAGCCTGAATGATGTCATTGAAAACTAATTTCTACCAAAAACCACCCATCGTCTATCTCTACACTCCTGATGAGTTTTTAGGGACAGCAATGTCGGTCTATCAGACGATTGGTAGGTTTACCACTGCGCCCCAGACTGAAACATCTCAAAAACCTTGGATGGATGAAATTTTGATGACCTTGTTCTACATGGAGGATGAAGTCTATCGATTTTGGTGATCCCCTGACTTTTCATCAAACACCACCCTCAGGTTGACATTTTTGGTTTTCAATGAAATGTCCCAACAGCTATTGCATGGATTGCCATGACATTCAGTACATACATTCATGTCCCTGTGTGGTTGAATAATCCAGTAATAAATACACATCTTGTTCAACTGTAACTTTGCAAATCATTATGGTCATAATTCATTAAAAATCTTAAAATAAATAAATGAAAATTCTACCGATATGCTTTTTTAACAATATCGGCATCTGCCACTAAAATCACAGACTATCTAAGGCTGGGTATCAGTACTCAATACCTTTAAAGTATCAACCCAGTACCAAGTAGTATTGAAACTTCTCCAGTCAAACAATACCTGCACTCGATCCTTTTTGTACACAGATCTAGAAAACAATGACTATTTGTGTGGTTTTGCTCACAGCCAATCACCGCAAGTGTTCTTCAATTTAATGCAACGTGTGATTGGCCCACTACTGCAGCATCTACAACCCATACAGTCTGTGGTGATAATACTTCATTGTACAGTTTTGTACAATTATTTAATCAATATTTTAATGATCTAAACACTTTCAAAATGTATTCGTGTAAAAAAATAACTTGGATGGGAGGAAGTGGTGGCATTTTAGGGAACTGAATTCTATTCTTCTATTCACATGATGGGTATCAAATGAAGAAGGAAAAAAAAGGTATCAAATTAAGTTCTCTATTGGTATCAGTATCACTTTAAGGGTACTGGTATTGGTACTGGTACTGTAATTTTTACCAGCACTAAGACTATCACAGGAAATTCTTAATTTACAGGAAAATGGGTAGTTTATATAATTTAGGGGAAAAAAATGTTAGTAATTATCTGAGTTAAACCCAGCTATGCTGGACCCTTAATAACACTGATTGTATCAAAATGTAGATAATTATTGCAGTTACATCCTGTTCTGTATGAAGTGAGTTTATAGCAACCTAATTAATTTTATAGCCAAAATTTAAATTGAGAATTTTGTAAAAGAATGTCTTAATGTGCAATTGGACATCCTGAGTGCCAGTTTTTGGTGTATCAGAGGGTGAACATGTGTTAGTTAATTATTTTCAAAACTTTTCAGTCGCGGCTCAGTGAACATATGTGGGAGTTAATTACCAAACTATGACACTCACCTAAAAGCAGCAGCTTCAGCTCCCGGTGAGATTCTCTTTTATCACGACGAAGTTGTCTCTCTATCTCTCTGTGTATCCTAAGCCTCTCATTTTCTTCAGCAGACAGGCAGCATTCCTCCATGGTCACACGTACACCTTTACAAGCTGTTTTCAGTTAAACTACGGCACAGCTGACGGGCATTAGTGAAATGAATGGATAATGATTTTTTTTTTCGGACCTTGCAGGGAAACTTCTGTCCCGGAACAGGTGGGCTGGCGACTTTCTGCAGTCATTCTTCCTCATGCAAGATCCAGTTCAGGTGCATTTCACATTCCTGGTGTGCAAGGGAGGCGGGCGGATGGGCAGGCTCTAACTGAGAGGCAGTGTGAGTTTATGTGGACAAATCATGTGTATCTGCTTACAGGTTTATACTCCCATGGGCCGCTGAATTTGAAACTCTTTCCTCACAATGAGGTAGAGTGCAGGAGGGTAAACATAATGGCGGGCAGCCAGCTTCAATGTACTACAACAGCTCTGTTTATAAAATTCTGTCTGGTATCAAGCAACTGTTTATGCAGCCTAAGTTTTAAGGTTTTTTCTTTTAAAATACATATCATCTGAATATCAATGTTCTATGTACACAAGAAGTATGCTTAAGTAAACACATTTAGGGGGTAATTAAATCATTACAGACTACAACTTTGATAGTATAAAACTAAATGTAAAATCTTGTGAGGGGCATCCTCGCCCACGAACTGGGGAAGATAACCCCCTGCCGGCGGAAGAAACTCCCTTGGGGCCATTTTGCCTCACGAGTCATTTTGATCTATACAAACTTGGTATTTATGCATAAGATTAACTTTATTTTCAAATTTTGACCGGCCATACTCATACAGCATACATTTTGAATAATACATACAGAAATTATTTAAGATTTGTTCTTAAAAATTATAACTTTATTATCATTGATATTTAAATTACTGACATAAATAATACTGTTACATAAAAAAGCATGCAAGTGTGAACAAATCATTAAAATGATGTGAATAATAGGATTATTTTTAATATTTTCAAATCAATAAAACAACTTTTAAAGGACCAGTGTGCAGAATTTAGTGGCATCAAGTGGGATGGACTTGGCAGGAATGGAATATAATATTCATAAGTATGTTTTAATTTGTGTATAATCACCTGAAAATAAGAATTTTTGTGTTTTCACTACCTTTAGAAGAGAATATCTACAAAGGGAGCGGGTCTCCTTCCACGGAGCCCACCATGTTGCCCCACCATCTTTCTACAGTAGCCCAGAATGGACAAACCAAACACTGGCTCTAGAGAGGGTCTTTTGCGTTTTTCATGAATTTCGCAGCTACTGAGGGATGAGGGGAGGGATATTCAGTTGGTTGCAATCTGCAACCTCACCACTAGATGCTACTAAACAAGCCAAAAAATAATAATTTCAAATCAGAGAAACAATTTGAAGGTGCAATATATAAGAATCTTACAAATGAATTGTTAACAGCTCCACCAAATAGTGATTTTTCCCTCTAAACTTCTCACATGGTTTCATTTCAATTGTTCAAATGATCCAATATTTCAACAAAAATTAAGGATTAGAGAAAAATCCAAAAACTGAAAACAGTTTTGTGTTTTAGAACTTTGTTTTTTCCTCTTTCCTCTCCAATTAATCATCTCACCACCCCTCAAGTTTATCTGGTGACCCTTTGGAGGGGCCCAACCCCTAGGTTGGGAACCACTGGACTAAACTAGCTAAGTGTATATAAAGTAGTTCAAACTAGCTCCACCTCCAGCAGCTACAACAGTAACATGCTGCTCTAACACTGATGCTTCAGTATTAGTCATCAAATGATGTCACTTATAATATTATATCAGCCAGAGTACTTTTCCTTTAATATTTTAAGTACATTTTGCTGTTAATACAGTACTTAAATACTTAACTTGAGTAGGATTTTTCATGCAGGACTTTTACTTGTTATGGAGTATTTTTACGTTGCTTGGTACTTTTATTTAAGTGAAGGATCTGAGTATTTCTTCCACCACTGCCAGATATCATCATCTTATAATGATGGGTGATCTTATAATCATCATCTATCATACGTCTTATAATGCCTGAAAGCCTGAAATCTAGATTAGGAATGAAACAAGAGGTTTACAAAATAACTACACATTAGCCAATGGATGGATGAGACTGTTTGAGGGCCCCTGTAATACTATATTTGAAATCCCCCTATTTAGCATTTATAATCAGTATATAAATGGTTAACAAATAATAACATACCATAATGTTCTTATAAGCAGTTTATTAAAGGATAGGTTCACAATTTTTCATCTCACCTCTGCATTGTACCCTGTCCCCTTCAAACTACTATTAACGGTGCACTGCACCAGTTTTATAATTTCCAAATGTTATATACTATAACTGGATGTGACTCATCCATAAGTGAATTCACTGTTATCTAAAAGGTAAAGAGGATCCTCTTGAGCTGAGGGGATGCTATCCATTATTATTCAATACAACTTTATTTATCCCTGTAAGGGCAACTGTATGCAGCAGCTTCCCACCCAGATCAACAGATACACACATAGTTGATGATGTCGTGACAATGTGTTTTGCATTATTGTGATGCAATAAAATGTAATAATAAAACAAAATTAAGCAATTGTTTTGATAATCATTTTTCAAATGTTCTGTGCTTCCAGCTTTTCAAGTGGGAGGATTTTCTGCTTTTTTCTGTCTTGAACGATAGTGAACTGAATATAATTGTGTTCTGAACTGTTGGGCAGACAAAACAAGTCATTTCAACGTGTCATCTTTGGTTCTATATTTCTGATATTTTACTGAGCAAAAGATTAATCAAAAAATAATCAGTAGATTATCTGATAATGAAAATCATTACTTTCAGCTCTAATATTCATTATACCTAATGGATATTGTGCTTGGCTGGCATGTAGTATGAAAGATGGATATTGGGCAGATTTGGGTCTGGATTGATTCGATCTGGAAGGTGCCCAGCAGCCTTTTCACCCCTTTCATCCATCATGGCAGGTCACTAGTGTCATATACTGCTGCCACATTACTTTCAGCATCTTCCTCCAAAAATAAAGATTCTTTACCACACTACATATCTCCATGTACAACACTAAAAATATGGATCCCTATCAGAAGTGCTGCTGCAGGCACCAGCCAGATGGATGCATCACAAAGGAGGATTTCAGGACTAACACTGTTGAACCAGCTGATGGAGCAGCCAAGAAGACAAACATTTAAATGGCACACCAACCGTGTACTAGAGCTGATTTGTAAACACAGACAAGGAATGAAAACCTGAGCAACATGTGAACAGCAACATGTCTGTTTATTCAGCCAATCACATTATTAAAAACACTAAGGCTGCATAATATAAGACACTGCAGTGACAGTGAAACACAACCATAAATTAAAATGTACAAATTAGACTGTCATTATTTTTAACAAGAAGAGAGAGACTGTGTAAACATTAGTGCCATGGATATGCTCTCATTAGCTTTTTATTCATTTATATCATGCCGTTGAAAAGCATGTGAATTAAGATCAAGAATGAACTAGTTTAATGCCTGAGAGATTATTTAATAGTTCTCTCTTCAGCAGTTGGCCTTTCACATTTCCCTTGATGCAAAGGGTGGAACTAGAAAATTACTATACTGTACCATGTGATATTTACAATATGCATTCAGATAAATAATGGGGTAATCCAATATTTCACCAGAGAGAAAAATCCAAAAACTGAAAACAGATTTGTGTATCAAAGCTTTGTTTTTTCTTCTTTCTTCCCCCATTAATCATCTCACGACCCCTCAGATTTATCTGGTGACCCTTTGAAGGGGCCTGACCCCTAGGCTGGGAACAACTGGACTATACTAGCTAACTATATATAAAGTAGTTAAAATTAGCTCCACACTCAGCATCTGCAACAGTAACATGCTGCTTACACACTGATGCTTCAGTATTAATAATCTAATGATGTCATATATAATAATATATCAGTCAGAGAGACCAAACCACTACTTTTACTGCAATATTTTAACTACATTTTGCTGCTACTTAAATAGGATTTTTCCTGCAAGATTTTTTACTTGTAATAGAGTATTTTTACATTGCTGTATTGGTACTTTTACTTAAGTAAAGGATCTGAATACTTGTTCCACCACTGCAGTTAGTCTACATTCACTTCCACAGATTCCCTGAAGGAGAGACCTAGAGCATCGCTAGTCCTCAGAGGCTTATGAGGCCCCATAAAATATATTTTCCCCTCTCAATTCATCCATGTGCATTTATACTGTTACTGCTCAAAAATGTTCACAAAGAGCTCCATAATTTTGAGTGCATACTATAATAGACTCCTCACTAAGGCAGCACTTTAATTGTCAGGACACACTTCATTATAGCTGGAGAAATCCATTTCCAAAGAGCCTAACAGGAGAATTTGAAATACATCAGTAGTACAGTCATTTGGCGACAAGCTCCGTAGTTTCTCAATTTCCTGTTTTGGATTATAGTGTTCAGCAGCAGCGTGAGGGAAACTGAAGCACTGCACAGCTCTCTTGACTGCCAGCTGTACAAGGTAGATTGAATTACAGCGGCACCATCACAGTTTTAAACCAAGTTGTAGTCCATCAGGTTTTCCTGCAAGATGTAGTCTTTCACCGCATGGAAGACAAATCGAATGTTTTCTGTGTCTGTGGCACAGGTGAAGTGGTAGTAGATTAATCTTACTTTGTCTGGATTGAGACTCACAAACATATTTAAGATGAACTCTTTCCCTGCTTTGACATCCTGCTGGGGACCTGGAGGAAAGAGACAAAGGGCAGAAACAATAAATGAAAGTAATTTTTAGTAGTTTTATAAAAGTTCAACAATATAAAAGACGCTAGCACTCTAAAATCAAATTGTTTCAGAACATTAAAGTGACACTAACACAAAGAAAAAACCCAATTTTACAAATGAAAAGTTTAATTCATAAGCAACAAAACGTTAACAGTGTTAGCTAACGTTAGCTAACTTTATACATACTGCTCAATAACAGACATTACAGAGTCGGTTTGATGACTACTTGTGCACTATTACACTACATTTCAGCATTTACTATTACCAATAATTGTCACTTTTGGCTACTTGTGGCCCAACATAATAATTACAGGACAATAGCACATTGAATTTCCTCTCATTTCCCAAGATTTTCTAACATCAGATGTTTAAATAACATCATCATTAAGCGACCTGACAGAGACTGAGTAAAATGGGACCCTGAGCAGAAAACAACTAACATGTCTCAATGTGTTTACTTCCTATTTTACTTTTGTGATAAAACTGAAATGTTTATCTGTGATATGCCAAAACAGTAGCACAAGTAGAGAAGTGTTATAAAGTCAGTCATCTGACTCAGTAATGTCAGTTACACAGTAATATGTTAAGTTTGCTAACATTAGCCATCATAAGCCACTGGTTATACCAGACCCAGTAAGGCTGAAGCAGCAAAACCCCTGAGTGTGCTGACTTAAGGAAGGGTGCATTTTATTGCTCATGAGTTTAATTTTTCAACATTTTACAAAGAATAAACAGTTTCCTCTCACCATCATATTCAGGGAAGTAGTCGACCAAATGTGAATACATGATTTTCTCCTCCAGAATGTCTATCTTGTTGAGGAACAAGATGACTGCAGACTGTATGAACCACTTGGAGGTTATGATTGTCTGGAACAAGGCCATGCTTTCCTCCATTCGATTCTTTGAAAAACATGACACACACGTCTCAGTACAGGTAGAAATATGAATTCAAACATAGTGTTAGACAGCCGTACTTCAGCAGGGATTGTTTGTGTGAGCAAATTCAATTGGCTGTAATCTCATCAGGTGAACAAACCTCTGAGAGGTGCACTATGCTGCTGAACAGAGTGACTAAAGAGCTCCCCCTGCAGATGTACTATGCACACTGCCACAGAGGAGGGTCAACATCCAGTTTCTCATTGTGACCGAAAGAGAAAGATAGAAATAAAGATAGAAAAAGAAAGAGAGAGAAACCAGACTAGTGTTTCAGAAATCTAGGTCATTGTCTCCACCAAACAGGTTTGGCCTTAAACAAAAGAAACATGTCTCTTTGTGTCCCCACCAGTAATTTTTTTTAATCATCCCTTCATGAGCCCCTTTCTTCCCCATCTGCAGACTATTGTGCAAAAACTAAAAAGATATATAAGAAGAGATTAGCTTGTAATTGTTACACATTATTTCTCACCTCGGTGGGTGACTCAACAAGGACCTGATCGTACTCGCTGAGCGCCACCAGGAACATGATGGAGGTCACATTCTCAAAACAGTGAATCCACTTCCTCCTCTCTGAACGCTGGCCACCCACATCCACCATCCTACAGCCACAGGTTTAAGACATCATTAAAAACAAGTTATCATATTACCCATCCACAGACAGTTATAGTACTTAGGGCTTTGGTGATAATGTCAATTTAAAAAAAACAAAAAACAATATTGATTATGTGACCCTCAATATTTTGAAGATGACTATTTTGGAAGATTTTTTACACACAATACATTTTTGAGAATGATCATTGATAGTGTGGACTGGATGAATAAGCAGAGCAGAGCAATAACTTCATATGGTTGTATTAATTAACTGTACTGCACCATTTGAAGACCACGTAAAAACATTTAGGCTCTATCACAATTTTACATGACCAAAGATTCAAATGATATCTCGTCTACTATCACTATTCAAGCCCGACCGATACTGGATTGTTGGGGCCGATACTGATATTAGGGAGTAGAAAATTTATGATATTGATATATCAGCTGATATTCTTTACATATATATATATATATATATATATATATATATATATATATATATGTATACACACAGACACACACACACACACATATAAATATATATATATAAACTTGAATTAAATAAAGAGATAAAACATACATAAAATGCTGCCTATAACTTTAAACCTGCAATGTGGGACTTTTACAAATAAATGAATATCCATTACATTCAAGCCCTTGCCAAACGATTTGACACAATGCTCAATAAGCCTATCACTGCCAGATAAATCTCTCTTTATTTCACAGTATACATTGCTTTTAAATCTAGTGTCTGGTATGACATTCCCGCGCTGGCTGAATGAATACATACTGCGCATGCTCTATGGGCAGTAAAAGTGCACCAGAGACTTCCGTCGGCCGAGCCGAGTAACTTCTATTTAGCTCTCGACTAACTTGAATGGGGATAAAATAATTTAATCGTGCGGCTCTTCTAAACTTTTAAAATGTTACCGGACCGAATGGAGGGGGGTTGTAACGCTCAGAACAATTTATCCACCATTTTACAGCCACAACAGTAGCAATGGAGTAGGCAACAGTGGAGCCTATGATGTAAGCAGCATGTGTCAACAGTGTTTTTGTAATTACTCTCACTGCCAGAAGGGGGAGACAAAAATTTTGCACTGCAGCTTTAAAAATTGACGCATATCAGACAACATATACGCTGATACTGATATATACCATCTGTGATAGGCCAATATCGGCCGATAATATTGGCAAACCAATGTATCGGTCGAGCTGTAATCACTATATAAATATTATTATCTCTAATATCTGTATTAATGTAATTAATACTTTTTGATAAGAGTTGAGAAGCTTTAATGCTCTAGGATCTAGACACTCAGAATTCCCAGAATTACAGCCATGCAAACACAACAGGGCTTTGAGCTGAATGCTAATGTCAGCATGCTAATATGCTCATATACTAACACGATCACAATTACAATGCTGTTGTGTGTAATTTTAGCATGCTAACACACTAAGATACATCTTAGCATGCTAACATTTGCTCATTAGTGCTAAACACAAAGCAGACTTGAGGCTACTGATCTTGTTTTTTGTTTAGTATGTTGGCAGAAATCAACATGTTGGACAAATTACATGATGATGGCGCCCAATGAAAAGTTAGGATCATTAAGGATCATCAAAGCTGTTACAATTCATCCTGAGGGGGACCTAATATTTCACAAACACCACAAATGTGAACCTTAGGTTGGCACCAGAGAATAAGTCAGGGGATCACCAAAGTCAAGGATTCATCCTGAATGGGAATGGGAACCTGAATGGCTGTCCAAATTGTGCCAATCTAGTCGATGTTGAGATATTTCACAAGATAAGTGAAAAATATGATCTCCTGGTAGCGCTAGAGGAAAAGTCAAGGGGACACCGAAGTCATCAGAATTCATCCTCTGGGCAACATGAATGTCAGAAAATTTCATGACAATCCATCCAATAGTCAGTAGATATTTAAGTGTGGACCAAAGTGACGGACTGAAACACCAACACTACCATCTGCTTACAATTTACTTTGACCCACAATATACCTTGATTTCTTAGCTATTTAGCTCACTAGATTAACCAATTGAATTTCCAGAATACATATCATGATAAATAAATCAATATCATGATGTAAAACTAGCATGACATTAGAGTTTATCTATTGTATGTTGGCCTCCCCTACGCCAGAGCACTTTTTCATTGTTTATGTTCTCAGCTGCAATCGAGACACAACATCATAAAACATAAAAACAACATAAAACACTCACCTGAACACCACATTCTCCAGGTCAAAGGGGTACTCGATAATACCTGTTGTGGGCACCCTGACCCTCAGCACATCCTGCTGGGTTGGCAAGTAAGCAGTATCAGAGATTCGGTCCAAGTCATTCAGGTAGCTATTGATACAAGAAGACAAAGCACAGTTAAACTAGAAGTTTGAGTGCACTCAGTAGAGTAAAGATTTCCACCAGGTGTGTCTGGCGGGCATGTGGGTGGTGAAACACCTTCTGCAACGCCACCACAACTGCCAGATGCAACCAGCAGAGATTTGCGAAGTTTTTTGTTTAATATAGTGTAAGTTTTCTTATATAGATGCATGCAAAGTGTTTTTTGTATAGCATAGTCTCAGTTTTCTTTAAGATGCATAGAATAGTGTAATGGTATTGTAACTGAGCATCTTGGGTTCGCCTAACTGTATAAACTTGAGGAAACAATAAACATGATGATAAGTCCAAACTTCACAATTTAAACATTGTTGAATATTCAGAACACTTTGTTATTTAATTAGAAAATTTTGTTAGAACACACTCTCACACGCACACTCCCTCTCTCCTCCCAAACAAAGAAGAGTCCTCCTGAACTGTCCCTCCCGGCTCCCTTACAGTCAAGATGGTGGCAAAGCTAACAAAAAAAGGGATTTTATTCATCTTGTATCATGCCTAATTGGATCATAACATATCAGGTATAGAATTAATCTGTAGATGCTCGGGTTCAGGATGAGACCAAACTTTTCTATGGATTTCAGTTTTTGAGCCACAACAAAGACCAAAATGTGGCCTGCAACAGACCAGCTAGGCTTGCTTTTAGCCTAGCCAATTGCCGGAAATCCCTTTTGCTATGATGTAATGCATATCATAAAATGGCAATGACAGCTGAAAAGACAAAGTCTAAGCTTTACTATAGGCTCCTAAGGAATTGTGTTTTATAGAAGGTTTTTTTAAAAATTCTTAATCGCTGCAACCACAAGAAGTCCTTTAGCATACAGTCATAAATATGCACAAAAAATATTAGGCTGATGGGTCCAGTAATATGTGAGATTAGCTGCAGACAGATACACATACACACACACATGGACACACACACACATACACGACCAAAAGCATGATCTCCTTCCAGGCTTACGCCTGAGGGAGATAAAAATGGAAATAATGCCAGTAAGATAGAGGAACCAGGAGAAGAGAAGTCATGGATGTTTCTGTTGCAGACGCTTCACAATAGAGAAAGAGTGAGAATTTAAATAATATTTCGTTGTATTTATTACTGTAAGCTTTTGTCAACAACCATAAATGGAATAAACACTGAACTTGACCCTTATGAGTGCAGTAAACAGACAACTGGCGGATGAAACAGTGGAAACTATTTGGCAGTGTCTAAGGAGTTATTTGTCTTTGTTTACACTCACTATTTGGCCGAGTCTGAGAGCTGGTATTCCCTCTTCCGATTGTAACATTCCTGAATCCCCGGATCACTCCACAGGCTCTTGATGGCATCCACGTAAGGGTTTGTTAATGTTGTGACCTTCTCCACATGAACCTCATTGATAATACTGGCATTGGCCTGAACAACAGAGAGGCACATTGAAATGAAGAAATACCCAAACACTTTCAGAAACAAAAACAAATAAGGATTTATAATTACATGGTCATGTATTTGTTCTTGTGCATCTCTATTGTGACGGTATGAAGGATTAAATTTAGCTCGGATGATAGAGAATAACATTTCACTGTCACTGGGTTTACCAAGTGTGCACTTCCCATTACAGATGTGTAGTTTGATTAGTCAGGGAAAATACCAGTATACTAATCTACAATACAGCGACATTACCCTTACAGTGTGCAATAATTACTTCAGCTAACACCAAGTGCCATATCTTTTTATTCAGACCTCAGTACCAGTCAACAAAGTGCTTGTAGGTTTGTTTCAGTGTGAAACCCTGTTTCTGGCATCAGAGAGGAGGTTTGTGCAGTCTACCTCAGACAATTCTTTTAACTTTCCGTAACAGCCAATCCATCAATCAACCCCACTTTACAGAGCATTTTTGCCAGGTGTGAAAGTAAAGCTTTGACCCTCTCTGCCATCAAGCGTGGCCATTTGGAACAAGTATAAACACCTTTGCCTTTACAGGATGTGGCTGGCGATTTTCTATATTTTTTCTATTGTCACAAATCTCACGTACAGAGCCAAATCAACAGCCCTACTTACAAGTATTGTGTGTGTATCCAAAGCCTGATATATCTTATTCTTCTGTGTCATAGATCTGTTGTTCTCCAAAAACTATTAAAAACACATCATTGAGACACACTGTTTTACTGTGTGACATATTACCTTGCCATGAAGAGTGTGTGTGTGGTAGTATGTTTAGAACAGCTCCAAAGACTAATAACAGCGACAACAGTCTCCCGAGAGTAGATTTCACAACCTCTTGACTTTGTACTAGATTTTAAAATTCTCAATGAACTTCAGTACAAAGTCAAGAGGTTGTGATATGTAGCACAACAAGCTAGTGAAGCTCTGTAAACAGAAATGCGTTCCCGTGTACGCAGTTACTTTCAACCTGTGTGTTCTCTGTGAATTAGCAACGTGTCGCAGTGTATGTGTCATTTTTACAGAGGTTTCTGAGCTGCAGGCTCAGGTTGGCCCTGTCCCACTTTTGTCTTCTTAAAAGCTCAGCTTTTCAGTTCAGCGGCTTATAAAAACTTAGTTCTAAGTTCTTTACTCTGTTGGTAGTGCATCCCACCACACAGCAGCTTTAAGGCATTTTTCTGATGTTTGCTAGCAGACAGAAGTGACAAGGAGGCACCTTCACACAATACAAAGTCAATGGAGAACGATGAATTGTTTTCCCCTCCGGGGTGGGTGGGACTTAATAGCGCTCTGTGTCTATACAAAGGCTCCCTGGATGGTGATAGTTAATAATTTAATATTGAAAAAAATGTACCTTATGTTGAAATAATTTTTTAGGGCCCCTGTCAGTCACAGGCCCTTAGAATTGCCCTAACTTCCCCTCCATACGGCGCCCCTGGCCAGTACATTTGTGTGATTTATAAGTTCCTGCCGCTGGTATTACAGTGACAGACTCCTGCGTGATTAATGGGGAATTCTCTGTTTCGGTTCCTCTTTTGTCTCCTACTTGTGTTTGGCTCAAGAGAGTGCCTGTCTTTACATGTCTGCAGAGTAACATCATGTTTACTTTCCAAAAGACAGCCTGGTCTGTAAGTAGACAGAACTCTCTGGCAGCAGGATTGCAAAACTAAACACTGTTGCAAATTACCAGAATACTTCACTGTGAATATACAGTAATACACACTGCAGGCGCTGTCAGTGTCACACTTTGGTGGGACAGTGTGTGGGAAAACCTCTGTCTCAATCTGTCTGTGGAGCAGCAAAGAAACTGTAATGTGGTCTACCTTGTTGTTTTCATACTTGTAGGGGATTTTCAGTATATTCATGGCCTGGATCATGGCCTGCATGGCTTTGAAGATGTTCTGGTAGACCAGCTGTGTGAAACCTCTCTTGTCCTCATCGGAGTATCCACGGCCATGGATGATCCTCATCTGCTTGATGAAAGTGCTCTTCCCACTTTCACCAGTCCCTAACCACCAACAGAAACACACAATTAGTGTCCACATATACAGTATATCAACATAATTGATTAAGCTGTTGTTCCTCTACATTTTTCAATAAATAAATTATCAATAAATCCTTCTAAAAGACCAAAACCAACAATCCCATCCATCTCTCAAAATGACTTTCCTACCCTGTCTGTAACACTCAGCCCCAGCACATTAGTTCTTACTGAAGATGTAAATCTTCAAATAGCCCACAAATATGTCGTGTAGCTTCATTTCATTTTTTTAAAAAAACCTTAGTGACTTCCAAATACACCTGAGCACTGTAGTTTTTAGCACGCGTTCCTCAAACTGGAGTAAATGGTACATTTGTTTGGGACTATTTTCAGCTGCGGATTAATTCGCATTTCATGCTCTAGTGAATATTTGTATCAGCAAGACAGTGAATGTGGGCTTGACTTGAAACAAACTAAAATGTGCATGTTCTTGGTTCATCACAGGAGGATTTGTAATACCTTTAATAATCCTCTGCATTTTCATTGAGCACCATCATTGGGTCCAAATTTCAATTTGTACTATACTTAATGATTAAATACCTACAAAACTTCTGAAATTCCCACCAGCCTCAGCTGTCATTTAGTTTCATGCTGATAAGCAAATGTTAGCATGGTGAACATGTTAAACATTTTACCTGCTAAACATCAGCATTTTAGCATTGTCATTGCTAGCACGTTAGCATGTTAGCACATCAATGTTAGCCTTTAGCTCACAGTACCGCTGTACCTAAGTACAGCCGGACAGAGCTGCTAGTGTGGCTGAAGACTTTTAATCTCGTTGGACAACAATAGAGCTCTGTGGCACAGAGGAGTAAGCTTTATCAGGCATTCTCTACACAGACAATGCTTGTTAATAAGATCAATTCATTGTTAGTTTTGATCACTTCATGGAATTTGTTGACAATATGAGAAAGTCTTTTCCTGAAACTCTGTCTGTTGTCTATGTTAACAAAACCAGAAGCAGCACCTTGTGTCTGTGTTGAATATGTAATACTTTCACTCTTATGTAATCTTGGCCTTACTGTAGTTACCATAGGCTGGGCTCGGGCGTTATAGGTCTTATGTTTACTCTTTAAAAACAGTATTTTATTATCTCACCAGTAACTGTCTGTGTCTTTGAAGTATCTGAACTAAAAGGAGCAGCTGCATTTCCCCTGTAGCTGACCAAGTTGAAATGACAGCATTTATTGGCAACAGATGGAGAGCTTAGTTTAAAGAGTAAAGTGAAAACAAAGTATGCTGCTTAGCATGTCATTTTGAAATTTTTAAAGTTGATATCATTATTTTTAAAGTTGATATCATTATCATCTGTATTGATTTAAATCTAATATTATGCGCCACAGTTTACAATTTAAGACTTCTTCAAAGTATGCAGTCATTGTTTGCTGAGCAATGAAGCTACACATCTTTTGACTTTTGAACCTTAAAGGGCGGTTTATACATTCAGCATGAGTCAATCATTTTTGAAAGCAGAATAACCATAACCAACATGACTACTTTAAACCGTACATTTACTCACAGCGTTGTTGATGCATCTTTAGTGAAGTCACACAGGTAAAATGTGTGTGTCTAATCAATAGTTAGTTATAATCAGTGGTTGAAACTAATTAAGTTCTTCATACTTCTACTCCACTGCTTTGCAGGGAAAACTCCACTACTTTTATTTGACAGCTGTAAAAAAAAAAAAAAAAAAAAAAAAGCTTAATTAGCATAAATGATGCTTTGTTACAGATAGAAATACCTAACAGTATATAAAATTATTTAAGTGAGCTCCACCTCAACAAGCTACAACAGTATAATTGTACTTAGTCATTAATGTGCCAGTAATCATAATCCACTAATATAATTATTACCACTCAGATGAAACATTTTGTGTAATTTTACTCAAGTAAGATTTTGATTGCATGACTTAAATTTGTAATATTTTACATTTTGGTGTGTTACTTTAAATAAAATAAATGATCTGAATTAAGGGTGTGCCATATCGTATTGTTCAGGATAATATTTGTATAATTTTTAATATGATTAAAAAAAATCATATTGTGATAATGGAAATATTCCGACTTGCTGGCATAATGACATCATACCGTTACGTATTGCAAAAACAAAAGCAAAATCAGCATTGCTACCGGGGCCACGGTGGAGTTAAAAAGGGGAGTGACTTCAGTAGTGTGGAAGTGGTTTGGTTACAAACCATGATAATACGTCAGAAGTGCAAGAAGACTGTTGTACCAACGAAAGGGAGCAATAAAACACTTATTTCACCACATCAAGCAGAAGCACCTGGTTTAGTACGAGGCGAGCCAAAAAATCCTGCAAGCAGTATTTCGTCACATCGTCAAGAATATCGTTATTGCAGAAATACCCTTAAATATCATGATATTATTTTAGGGCCATATAATCCACCCTTAATCTGAATCCTTCCTCAACTGCTGATTATAATAATTATAATATTTTTCCACAAACTGTGGTGTTGTTGGAGTTTTCTGTGGTGGTCTCTACTGTCAGTCTCAGCTGCAGCACTTTTACAGTGACACTTCTACACTTCTACAATACGTTAACTGGTTATATTCAACCTCAAACACACTCAGGGTCAATGCCTCTATGGGATCTAGAAGGATCTAGAAGGATCTGTGCCTCTATACCTCGATTTCATTCATTTCTATCATACACAGTAGTGGAGGAAGTATTAAGATATTTTACTTAAGTAAAAATAGCAATATCACTGTAAGTATCAAGTATTCAAATGAATATAAATGAATTAAAAATATTATGTTAGTAAAAGTACTTTAATGTACATTAAGTATCAAAGTAAAAGTTGTTAGAAGTTCCATCAAAATTATTTCCCCTCTGAATTAATTATCATTCATGAATTTATCATTTATGATCATTCTTTAAGAAAAAAAGGCAAAATTCTCTGGTTCCAGCCTCTTAAATGTGAATATTTTCTGCTTTCTTTAGTCTTCTATGATAATAAACTGAATGTATTTTACTAATAATACCTCTGTGCTTAACTAGGTTTTTGAAAGAAGGGCTTTACATTGTTGTAGGTTGGTACTTACTTAAATAAAGGATTTGAATACTTAAACAATTGCTGATGGGTAGTTTAATCTATCTTGCATCACATTTTATTTCAGTTTTACATGTAAAATACTGATCTCAAATATAACTAGTAACCAGAGCTGTGAAATAAATGTAGTGGAGTAAAAAGTTTAGCTCTAGGGGAATAGAAGTAGAAGTAGCAGAAAATGGAAATACCTGAAAGAAATATTCCAAAATTGTACTTAACAATATTTGAGTGATATGTACCTAGTTAATTTGTTCTAACTCTCATACAAATAATACAGAAAGTGTTTTTGGTCCTTTACCGAGCAAAAGGAGCTTGTATTCCCGTTGGAGGTCCTTCTTGTCCCAGCGGAGCTGTCTCTCTATTTCATCGCTGATCCTGCGAGCCTCTTTGGCCTCAGCGCTGAGGCAGCAAGCGCTCAAGGAGCTCAGAGTCATTTCTCCTGGATAACACTTCAGACACATAGAGCCCTGTGTATCCTAAAGTCAATGTATTATTGATTAACTCCACAGAAAACCCTAATGCGTGCGCCAAAACTATTCTCTCCTGCGCCGTAAAGAAGGTTTGTCAAATGTAAATTTGAGGAAGTAAAGTCGTTATTCTCAAGGGTGTTTGCATTACCTTGTTCCTCTCCTGTGGACAGGAAATTAACTTTGTGCAATAAGTTAAAAACTGAAGAAGCGAGTCTTTACCCCTGGTAGCTAAGCTCCGGACGTGGTGGGGTGAACAAGGCGGAGTGTCACTTCATTGCGCTACAAAATAACACAAAAAATTTGGCAAAAGTAATTCTTCGTGGCAAGAAAATGATTCCCATGCCACCTTTACTGTTTGTCTTTACATGAAACTCTGTTATCCTCCTCTGCGCGCAGTTTTGCTCCGCTCCGTTCCCCTCTGTCCTGGGAAAAAAACCCAACAGTGCGAGATGTGATGGAGGGCTGTGCACTGATGGGAAATCGTGTGGGCTTTCACTATTTCATTATGGGAACTAATTTCTGGTGTTAACAAGGAAACTACGGATGCAGACTGACACACTTCACCTTCACAGGAAACCAATCACAACCAGTGCATGATACATATTATTCCCAGTGGTGGAAAGTAACTAAGTACATTTACTCAAGTACATTTACTCAAGTACTGTACTTAAGTACAATTTTGAAGTACAGTATTTCCATTTGACGCTACTTTATACCTCCACTCCACAACATTTCAGAGGGAAATATTGTACTTTCTATTCCACTACATTTATTTGAGCTTTAGTTACTTTTCAGATGAAGATCTGACACAATGGATAATACAACAAGCTTCTAAAATACAACACATTGTTAAAGATCAAACCAGTGGTTTCCACTATGGGAACCACTGGACTTAACTAGCTAAAGTACGGCCGTGGGAAGTAGGGTTGCTGGGCGTGCTGCAGCATCTTCACTCCAAGGTGCAGCATCCCAAGCCTCCAGGTGGCTGGCAACCTATAGGCCCATTTGTGTTGCTGCAATAATTTATTTTTTTCTGTCATGTGCAAGCTGGTCTGGCAACAGTCCGCGAACAGTTTATATAAACCCACGTCCACCCTTTCCCGCCAGTCACACAGGTGTCCAAATATTGCTGATGCTGCAGCTTGATTGGCTGTCTTGATGTGAGCACCATTTGAATTTTTGAATTTGTCTCACCTTCTCGTCATACCGCCAGCTTGGTCCATGTCACCAGGTATCCCGGCATGATTTGTGCAGTGAATTAATCATTTCCCATAGACAATGAATGAGTGCGGATTTTGTCACAAGTCAATTCACTTACAGTGGGGAAGCTCCGTTAAGATAGTGGAGTGGGGACCTGGTTGACACATGCCAGTTAGAATTGTCTCCAGCAGCCAAACAGAGCAGGAACACGACACAGCTTACTGTGGACATTACACTCCATCTCTACCAGTCCCTACTATTGCTTTTTAAATGATGTCAAGCAGCACAAGCTTTTATGTGATTTCTTTATTGTGTGTTGTATTGATGTAAGAGTGTTTTCTTTAACAATTTACTTTAAAAATGAAAGAGGCTGCTTTATGTTGCTAACTGTAGCCTAAATGTTTCCAGTAACGTCACTGCAGCAAATATCATGGGACATTTAATCAGCAAAACTAAAAACTGTAGTCATAAACTAGTCAGGACAGAAGAAACTCTCCGGGGGAAACAGAATTAAACTTTAAGCTTCCAAAATAAAATTTTGTAGACGGCTCTCATGGAGCTCAGGATTTATCAGGAGGACAGCTGCTTTACTCCGAACAATTTCACTGTATGAACCTTATGTCTGTGTAACAATTGACCTTTTGGATGTGTAGAAAAACAAAGAACATTAATTACCGCATCTGGAGATTTAAATAATCAATGAAGTTATACTGCTGTGCCTCAAGCGTAAATGCGCACAGCGTCTGTTAATGGGGAGCTGTTAGGGTGTAAATAGTCAACACCCCTGACCAACAACTGAAGTCATGTTCCTACAAGTAGTTCAAACTAGCTCTACCTCCAGCAGCTACAACAGTTACACACTGATGCTTCAATATTTAATAATCTAATGATGTCATTTACATAATGTATCAGACAGAGGGAACAAATGAGTAGTTTTTACTTTACTTTAAGTGCATTTTGGTGCTATACTTTTACTTAAGTAAGTTCTTAAGTCATTGTTTATGGAAAGAGAAGGATTCCCATGCCACCTTTTCTGTTTGTCTTTACATAAAAGTCTTGTTATCCTCCTCTGCATGCAGTTTTTCTCTGCCTCATGCCTCTCTTTCCTGGGAAAAACAGCGCATCATGTGACGGAGGGCTGTACTCTGATGGGAAATCGTGTGGGCTTTCACTATTACATTATGGGAACCAATTTCCAGTGTTAACGAGGAAACTACGGATGCAGACTGACACACTTCACCTTCACTCGAAACCAATTACAAAGAGAGCATGATACATATTCTAATTCCCAGTGGTGGATAGTAACCAAGAACATTTAAAATTTTGATGTACTTATACTTTACTTGGTTATTTCCATTTAATGCTACTTTATACTTCCACTCCACTACATTGGAGAGGGAAATACTGTACTTTTTACTCCACTAAATTTATTTGACAGCTTTAGATACTGTGGAAGTGGGTGTGGTTGGTGTTCAGCTGCAGGAGAGAGAGGTGTGGAGATGGCTCAGGAGAACAGTGCCAGATGAGTTGATTGGCACAGCTGGTACTTGTTGACTAATTGTACTCTCCTTTTCAAATGCAGTAATGTGCTGGACCTCAGATGACTGCTGCACACCACAGAGACAGACAGGCTGGATGTCAGATATCGTCTGGCCAAGCCTTAACCTATTATTTTGACCTGACCGCATGCGCCAGAAGAAGCAGGCCAACCACAGGCATATGGTGGCTTCATGTTAAGTAGTTATGTTAAAGTGTGTTCATGCAGTGGAGAATACAAGAGTTCTCTGTGATTGATCTGTCATGTTAGTGTTGTATGCTGAGGGAACTCACGGTAGCAGCTAGACTTGCTAAAGTTACTTTCCAGATGAAGATTTGACACAACGGATCATATAACAAGCTTTTAAAATACAACACGTTGTTAAAGATTAAACCAGTGGTTTCCAATCTTTTTGGCTTTTGACGTCTTACAAAAAGCAGTGTGTAGTCAGGTTCACATTTCAGATGTCTGAGTTGTTAACAGCTCCACCAAACAGTGATTTTTTCCCCCCTAAACTTCTAAGTTTCATATCTAACCATAGATGAAGTAGTTCAAACTAGCTCCACCTCCAGCAGCTACAACAGTAACATGCTGCTTACACACTGATGCTTCAGTATTAATAATCTGATGTCATATATAATAATCAGAGGGACGAAATTAGTAGTTTCACTTTAATACTTTGAATATATTTTGATGCTAATACTTATGTACTTTTTACTTGTAATGAAGTTTTTTTGTTTTTTTTTAATTTTACATTGCTGTGTTGATACTTTTACTTAAGGATCTGAATACTTCCACCACTGCCAAAAATTTATAATAGGTCTTATAATGCCTGAAAGTCTCAAATCTAAATTAGGAATGGAACAAGAGGTTAACAAAATATCTTTGAAGAGGACCTATTATGCTCATTTCCAGCTCTAAATTTTTATTTCTGGACTCCACATGATTCACAGTTAAAAAAAACTCCTTATTAATTTTATACCGAACGTTTATGCAGCCCCTCAGTAAACACTGTGTCTCTTTACAGACCATTTGAGCTCCTGTCTCTTTAAAGCCCCCCCCCCCCTCAATGAGCCCACTCTGTTTTCATTGGGCAGCTTTACATATCAGAGTTGTGTAAAGTTACCTGATGGCGTACTTCCTCCATCACCATATTTCTCCGTTCTGATGCTGTGGCCTTATTACAAGTTGGGTGGCTAGTTGTTAGCCCAAGGCCTCCTCTTCCTTGCTGAACATGTCCCACAATGTCCGCATGTCTGAGAGCTGCTGTTGCCTCCTCCACTGCTTTGGCTGGTCTCCATTTGTGTCCAGATGCCAAGGCCAGTATGTTGTTGCCCACCTAAATCTCATTCAATGTCATCTGAAGTCTTGCTTTTGCACACCTGAACTCCTCCATGAGACTGGTGAAGGGCAGCTTGAGGACATCATCTCCTATGCCTATGGTGGTAAGGTATCATGGAACTCTGAGCCATTTCTTGATGCATCCAGTGATTCCTCTTTCCAGTTTCTCCACTGTTGAGATCGGGGTAGAAGCCCAAACTGCAAACACCAGCTCTTTAATCTTCCAGGCAGTTGGGTATTGTTGATGGTCTGTAGGTCACTGCTGATCTCCCTCCACAGTTGTTGCACCTGGTCTTTGTCCTTCAGGCTTGCATCATCACCTTCCAAGGCTTTTGACAGGCTGCTTGGATACTGTTGGGATTGGGTCATCTACGATGAAAACTTTTAGGTCAGAGAGCACTCCCTTGACAATTGAGATGCTGTGTGACTTGGATAGTTTTATTTTCATACAGGCCCCGCTGAGGTTTTCCTCCAGTTTTCCGAGTGGTCTCCTGGTGCACGGAGCGGTGGTGGTCAGAGTTGTAATGTTGTCCCTCCTCTGAGAGGAGGAAGGCACAGACCAGAGTCAAGCAACTGTATACCCACAATGCAATTTGAGGCTTGGATTATGATCTCCATTGCCATTGTGAATGCGAGGCTTGAGATAGTGCATCCCGCCATGTTGCCTACTTCCAGGCACTGCCAAGAGGTGGTAAACTCAGAGGTGGTGTCCGGTATGTTGAAGAAGTTGAAGGCAGACCATAGGAGTTCATGGGGCACTGAACCAAAGGCATTGGCAAAGTCCAGAGGGACTACATGGAGGTCCCTTCGAGAAGTTCGAGAAGATTGATGTCGGTTTTTCCTTGAAGACCACACATTACCTATCGCTCTCCCCAGGCAGTTGCCCCCCCCCACCCCGTCAGGGACGCATCTGTGAACACCATGACATAGGAGGTCACTTGGTTCCAGCTTTTCAAATGGGACGATTTTCTGTTTTTTGTGTTATTAACTGTTGGTCAAACAAAACAAGTCTTTCAATATGTCATCTTTGGCTCTGCACTTCCAACATTTTACCGAGAAAAGATTAATCAAATAATCAGTAGATTATCTGATAATCAAAATAACTGTTAGTTTCAGCTCTTTAATTCGTTATATCCAATGGATATTGTGCTTGGCTGGCATGTAGTATGAAAGATGGATATTGGGCAGATTTGGTTCAGGATTGATTTGATCTGGAAGGTTCACAACAGCCTTTTCACCCCTTTCATCCATCATGGCAGGTTACTAGTGCCATATACTGCTGCCACATTAGTTTCAGCATCTTCCTCCAAAAATAAAGATTCTTTACCACACTACATATCTCCATGTACAACATTAAAAATATGGATCCCTATCAGAAGTGCTGCTGCAGGCACCAGCCAGATGGATGCATCACAAAGGAGGATTTCAGGACTAACACTGTTGAACCAGCTGATGGAGCAGCCAAGAAGACAAACATTTAAATGGCACACCAACCGTGTACTGGAGCTGATTTGTAAACACAGACAAGGAATGAAAACCTGAGCAACATGTGAACAGCAACATGTCTGTTTATTCAATCACATTATTAAAAACACTAAGGCTGCATAATATAAGACACTGCAGTGACAGTGAAACACAACCATAAATTAAAATGTACAAATTAGACTGTCATTATTTTTTAACAAGAAGAGAGAGACTGTGTAAACATTAGTGCCATGGATATGCTCTCATTAGCTTTTTATTCATTTATATCATGCCGTTGAAAAGCATGTGAATTAAGATCAAGAATGAACTAGTTTAATGCCTGAGAGATTATTTAATAGTTCTCTCTTCAGCAGTTGGCCTTTTACATTGCCATTGATGCAAATAGGGGGGCTAGGAAATTACTGTACCATGCGATATTTACAATATGCATTCAGATAAATAATGTAGCAAATTCTGAAGTCATTTACAAAAATGATTTTTAGGATTAAAAAAAATTACTTAAAAGACTATCAAAAACTGTCAGTGAAATGAATATACACAACATTTAATTCTACAGCTTTGACACAACAACAAAAACAAAAAAGGAGTGCTAATGTAGCAGAATCTAGTAGGATTCCCTTTAAATGTTTGTTAAATTACATAAAAATATATCATTTATGCTGTGCACACAAAAAGTGGTTTAACACTGAACAATGACATCACAGACTAATGCGAAATGAATGAATTTGAAACAACACTGTGGAAATTATTATACTCAACCGAGTGAGGAACACACATGCAGAATTTTAGTACAAATACTGATGTTACGAAATGTACAGTGTGCAAACCAATAAATGTATTAAAGTAAATGTGTCATTAGTGTTGATTATGACTAGTTTCCCATTAAGTCAAGACACAAATTAAGTATTTAGAGTGTTTTAAACTGTTCAAAAAGAAAAACATGAACATTTGGGTTAGTGATGTGAAGTGCTGCACTGCAGTTAGTCTACATTCACTTCCACAGATTCCCTGAAGGAGAGACCTAGTACATTACTAGTCCTCAGAGGCTTAGGAGGCCACTAAAATACCTTTTTCCCCTCTCAATTCATCCACATGCATTTATACTGTTACTGCTCAAAATGTTCATAAAGAGCTTCATAAATTTGAGTGCATACTATAATAGACTCCTCACTAAGGCAGCACTTTAATTGTCAGGACACACTTCATTATAGCTGGAGAAATCCATTTCCAAAGAGCCTAACAGGAGAATTTGAAATACATCAGTAGTACAGTCATTTGGCGACAAGCTCTGTAGTTTCACAATTTCCTGTTTTGGATTATAGTGTTCAGCAGCAGCGTGAGGCAAACTGAAGCACTGCAGAGCTCTCTTGACTGCCAGCTGTACAAGGTAGATTGAATTACAGCGGCACCATCACAGTTTTAAACCAAGTTGTAGACTTCCAGGTTTTCCTGCAAGATGTGGTCCTTCACCGCACGGAAAACGAATCGAATGTTGTCTGTGTCTGTGGCACAGGTGAAGTGGTAATAGATTAATTTTTTCATGTTTGGATTGAGACTCACAAACATATTTAAGATGAACTCTTTCCCTGCTTTGACATCCTGCTGGGGACCTGGAGGAAAGAGAAAACAGTAAATGAGTCATTTTAGTAGTTCATAAAAGTTCAAGAATATAAAAGACGCTAGCACTCTAAAATCAAATTATTTCAGAGCATTAAAGTGCAACTAGCACAAAGAAAAAACCCAATCTTCCTCTTACAAATGAAAAGTTAAATTCATAAGCAACAAAATGTTCCAGCGTTAGCTAACTTTATACATACTGCTCTATAACTGACATTACAGAGTCAGTTTGATGACTACTTGTGCACTATTACACTATATTTCAGCATTTACTATTATGAATAATTGTCACTTGTGACTACTTGTGGCCAAACATGGTAATTACAGGACAACAGCACATTGAATTTCCTCTCATTTCCCAAGATTTTCTAACGTCAGGTGTTTAAATGACATCATCGTTAGGCAACCTGACAGGGAGTAAAATGGGACCATGAGCAGAAAACAACTAACATGTCTCAATGTTTTTGCAAGGAATAAACAGTTTCCTCTCACCATCATATTCAGGGAAGTAGTCGACCAAATGTGAATACATGATTTTTTCCTCCAGTAAGTCTATCTTGTTGAGGAACAAGATGACTGAGGACTGCTCGAACCACTTGTAGGTTATGATGGTCCGGAACAAGGCCATGCTTTCCTCCATTCGATTCTTTAAAAGACATATGACATACACGTCTAAGTATGTGTAGAAATATGAATTCAAACATAGTGTTAGACAGCCGTACTTCAGCAGTGATTTTTTGTGTGAGTAAATTCAATTGGCTGTAATCTCATCAGGTGAACAAGCCTCTGTGAGCACAGAGGGGGGCGGAGCATTCTTGAGGGGCCCTTCTGATAAAGTCATTTTAAAATTCACAACTGTAAAACAGCTGATATATCCTATCCTCTTCTATCCTATCCTAACCATAAACACAAACTGTCACTTATTGAGCCAAGCAAGCCTATGTTTAAGAATACATACAGTGAAGACACTTTGTCAGACAAGCTTGTTCTGAGGAGCAAAAAAAGAAAACCAGCTGCCAGTCACGTTCAAATGTTTCAGCAATGAGGACAGCACACAGCGCTCTACGTGCATCGATTGACGAACCGTTCAGCGCCACTGCCGATAGATTGCGACAGGCCAGGTGCACTGTCTCAATGCCATGTCTTTCTTACACGGCAGTAACAAACATAAAATAGACGCAGCGGTCTACAACACTACACGGCCTATTTAAATACAAGGCTCATTCTCAAACCACACACAGTCTACAGGTGACTGAACCACTTATAAATGCAAAACTGGGGAAGATCCTCCTTATTCAAAGCCTCAGTGGGCCTGTCAGTCCCACTACAAGATCCAGTATATTATAGAACTTCTTCCGTGGATGAATCTACAGATGCGGAGTACTGACACATGATGCAGCCGGTTTAATTTTCCCCGGCCCCGGTGAGAGGCAGGCTAGGGGAGACTGCGGCAGGTAGAGGTGGTGGCGGAGCCACAGCTGCAGGCTGCCTGCATGGCTGCCTTAAATTAACAACAGCAAGGCTATTTGATTTATTTTATTGTAGTAGCCTA
This sequence comes from Thunnus albacares, assembly GCF_914725855.1. Lineage (NCBI taxonomy): Eukaryota > Metazoa > Chordata > Actinopteri > Scombriformes > Scombridae > Thunnus > Thunnus albacares. Next base: position 11,067,414 of record NC_058123.1, read on the forward strand.
TATGCTCAGTTCAGGGGGGTCAACGTGCAATACAATGGCAGAAACCCTGCAAGTTAGTCTATGTTCTTAACACAACACTGTCAAAATGCAGTGCAGTGCAGTGCAGCACCTAATATACACTCTCCCACCCTCCCGGGTCAGCTACAGCCTCAGATAAGAATCCCATTCTGTGAAAAACACCGAGGGTATTCGTGCTAGAAGTAACAGTAGCTGTATTATCCGTTCCATCATCATGTGTTAAAAGGACACGCAAGATGAGAAGCAAGATGTAAGAAGAGAACAGGATGCAGTTAAAGTTTACTTTCACTCTCTCACTCCTTGCATTTTAATGCACCCAATTTTTACTTTCTCTATTATACCTCCCAGCTAAAAAAGACACATCAACAAGATTGTTAACTTGACAGTGTGCGACAACATGATGCATTTACAGATACACAGGCTGCTAACTTTTAAAACTCCCGGCAGCCAAATAGAGTGGTGGGTCCAGATTAAGGGGGTATATTGAGGGGATGGACTGAACGACAATATAGGCCACAGTAACCCCGCCGGTGCTGTTTGCTGCATAGGACGAGAATCCCTTGGCAGTGGTGGGGTCTCGTCTCTGCTATGCAGAAGACACAGACTCTGAGTCTGACTTTTTTTTTTTCCAAGACACACGAACAAACTTTATTTAAAATATTCATCTAAACAACAAAAATGCACATTCAGTCAGGTAGAAAAGACAGAGAACCATGAGCTGCCCCCTCATCCCTTTGTGAGCCCCTTTCTTCCCCATCTGCAAACTATTGTGCAAAAAACTAAAAAGATATATATAGAGATTAGCTTGTAATTGTTACACATTATTTCTCACCTCATTGGCCGACTCAATGAGGACCTGATCGTACTCGCTGAGCGCCACCAGGAACATGATGGAGGTCACATTCTCAAAACAGTGAATCCACTTCCTCCTCTCTGAACGCTGGCCACCCACATCCACCATCCTACAGCCACAGGTTTAAGACATCATTAAAAACAAGTTATCATATTACCCATCCACAGACAGTTATAGTACTTAGGGCTTTGGTGATAATGTCAATTTTAAAAAAACAAAACAATATCGATTATGTGACCCTCAATATTTTGAAGATGACTATTTTGGAAGATTTTTTACACACAATACATTTTTGAGAATGATCATTGATAGTGTGGACTGGATGAATAAGCAGAGCAGAGAAATAACTTCATATGGTTGTATTAATTAACTGTGCTGCAGCATTTGAAGACCACGTAAAGACATTTAGCCTCTATCACAAGTTTACATTACATTACTCCCTGTGTAACAGACAATCAATAATTTACTTAATTATAAGCAGTAAACTGAGATTTCAGACAATAATCGTCATAATTTTACATTATCACAGACAGGTGTAGAAGCACAGCTGTAATTTTGCATCTAATATGGAGCATTGTATTGTGGGATTGTTAGCAGAAAGTAATGTACATGCCATGGACACTGCTTTTTATGTTCCTTTGTGGAATTTCTGACAGCACTCTCTTTGGATAAATCTATGCTATAGATGTATTAAGAGAGCTGGATAAGGCGCCACCACTCAACCTTGCTGCCAATTTGTCCCAGTGACCACTCGTGGTATTGCAGCAAAAAAATTCCCTGTGGTCCAAAAAGCCTTTTTTCCACAGACCACCAATATAAAAGAGACATCAGTAAAACTGTTGACAGGACACCTTGAACTGTCAACAGTTTTATAGACAAGGTAAATGATTACTCTTTGCGTTATCTATTTTTAATCCATAAAGGTTTCATATTTGTGAAACTTTCCCAGGGCCTAGAAAAGGGATGTTAAAGGTTGTTACGTCATCCCAATGTAAAGTCTATGTGCCGAGTGGGAATAAACTGACAGGGCTAGCAGGACAAATAACGAATAACAAATCTGGAAGCTAGAAAAAGTTTTTGGGTTATGTGTCAGGTAGGCAATTTTCATTTGAATGAACAGGCGCCATCTTTGAGTCCAGTATCCAGTTCCTGTAATACAGCCATGATTTACACACTCAGAATTCACAGGAACACAGCGAGCACAGCAGGGCTTCAAGCTGAATGCTAATTTCAGCATGCTTATATGCTCACATGCTAATATGATCACAATAACAATGCTGTTGTGTATAATTTTAGCATGCAAACATTTGCTCATTAGCACTAAACGCAAAGCAGAGTTTAGGCTGCTGAGAATCTTATTTGTTTTTTGTTCAGTATGTAGGTAGAAACCAACATGTTGGACAAATTACAGTTTTGACGTGATGATGGCGCCCGATGAAAAGTTAAGGATCATTAAGGATTATCAAAGCGATTACAATTCATCCTGAGGGGGACCTAATATTTCACAAACACCACAAATGTGAACCTTGAGGTGGCACCAGAGAATAAGTCAGGGGATCACCAAAGTCAAGGCTTTGTCATTGGGAACCTGAATGGCTGTTCAAAATTTTGTGCCAATCTAGTCGATGTTGAGATATTTCACAAGTGAGAAATTTGACCTCCTGGTAGCGCTAGAGGAAAAGTCAAGGGGACACTAAAGTCACCAGAATTCATCCTCTGGGCAACATGAACATCAGAAAATTTCATGACAATCCATCCAATAGTTAGTAGATATTTGAGTGTGGACCAAAGTGACGGACCAACTGAAACACCAACACTACCATCTGCTTACAATTTACTTGACCCACAATATACCTTGATTTCTTAGCTCACTAGGTTAACCAATTGAATTTCCAGAATACATATCATGATAAATAAATCAATATCATGATATAAAACTATGTATAGGATGACATTAGAGTTTATCTATTGTATGTTGGCCCCCCCTACTCCAGAGCACTTTTTCACTGTTTATGTTCTCAGCTGCAATCGAGACACATCATAAACATCATAAAACATAAAAACAACATAAAACACTCACCTGAACACCACATTCTCCAGGTCAAAGGGGTACTCGATAATACCTGTTGTGGGCACCCTGACCCTCAGCACATCCTGCTGGGTTGGCAGGTAAGCAGTATCAGAGATTCGGTCCAAGTCATTCAGGTAGCTATTGATACAAGAAGACAAAGCACATTTAAAAAATGGAAACAATTTAATTAGTATTTCTTTGCTTTTATTACTGTAAGCTTTTGTCAACAACCATAAATGGAATAAACACTGAACTTGACCCTACTGAATGCAATAAACAGACAACTGGCGGATGAAACAGTGGAAACTATTTGGCAGTGTCTGAGGAGTTATTTGTCTCTGTTTACACTCACTATTTGGCCGAGTCTGAGAGCTGGTATTCCCTCTTCCGATTGTAACATTCCTGAATCCCCGGATCACTCCACAGGCTCTTGATGGCATCCACGTAAGGGTTTGTTAATGTTGTGATCTTCTCCACATCAACCTCGTTGATAATACTGGCATTGGCCTGAACAACAGAGAGGCACATTGAAATGAAGACATACCCAAACACTTTCAGAAACAAAAACAAATAAGGATTTATAAGTACATGATCATGTATTTGTTCTTGTGCATCTCTATTGTGATGGTATGAAAGATTAAACTTAGCTCAGATGATAGAGAATAACATTTCACTGTCACTGGGTTTACCAAGTGTGCACTTCCCATTACAGATGTGTAGTTTGATTAGTCAGGGAAAATACCAGTATACTAATCTACAATACAGCGACATTACCCTTACAGTGTGCAATAATTACTTCAGCTAACACCAAGTGCCATATCTTTTTATTCAGACCTCAGTACCAGTCAACAAAGTGGTTGTAGGTTTGTTTCAGTGTGAAACCCTGTTTCCGACGTCAGAGAGGAGGTTTGTATAATCTACCTCTGACAATTCTTTTAACTTTCCGTAACAGACAATTCATCAATCAACCCCACTTTACAGAGCATTTTTGCCAGGTGTATGGAGGTGTGAAAATAAAGCCATCAAGTGTGGTTATTTGGAACAAGTATAAACACTTTTGCCTTTAAAGGATGTGGCTGGAGATTTTCCATATTTTTCCTATTGTCACAAATCTCATGTGCAGAGCCAAACCAACAACCCTACTTACAAGTATTGTGTGTGTATCCAAAGCCTGATATATCTTATTCTTCTTAGACCTGTTGTTCTCCAAAAACTATTAAAAACACATCAATGAGACACACCGCTGCACTGGGTGACCCATTATCTTGCCACGAAGACTTTGTGTGTGGTAGTTGTTTAGAAATACAGTGACCACTTTTTAAATCTCCGGAGAGCAGTTCTGTGTATCTTGTGCTGCATATTATAAACCTCTTGACTTTGTGCTACACTGTAAAATTTCCAATGAATTTCAGTACAAAGTCAAGAGGTGTGACGTATCAGAACAAGCTAGTGAAGCTCTGTAAACGGAAACGCATTCCCACGTATGCACAGTGGTGTCTGTTGTACATGGAACTACTCTCTGGAGACTGAAATTGTGATTATTAGTCTTTGGAGCTGTTTCTAAACAAAGTAACAACCAAACTTTTGGTGGCAAAGGAACATGTCGCCAAAGTGCAATAATGTGGCTCATTGACATGTTTTTAATATTTTTTAGACAACAACGGAGGTCTATGGCACAGAGGAATAAGATATATCAGGCTTTGAATAAACACACAAAACTTGTAAGTAGGATCAATTCATTGTTGGTTTGGCTCTGCACATGAGAAAATTGTGAGGCCATACTCTTTTAACACGGTCAAGACAGCATATCAGACGACCTATTCCGTTTCAAGCATACTGAACTATTAACAGTAAGGGTGACCCTTATGTCTTCAAACAGGATATGATTCAGTATCTGATTTGTACCAACAATCTAACCAAACTTCACCAGCAACAAGTACATAATTGTGACAAACTGCAACCTTTTTTGGTTAAACCAAATACAAGCAATGTGGAAGTGGAGAGTCTGCTTTCATACCAAGTGAACAGATGTCATGTTCTGAGACAAGCCAACAGACTAAAGTTAGGCTGTCTACACAAGACCACCAGCAGAATTGCTTTTCACCCATTTGAGCTTTGTTTGCCTTTGATGAGAGATGATAAGAAGTGATACCAAACCTTGCAGCAGTGCCTTAGTCAATGAAAGATCAAATGGTCTGAACTTTAACCCCATTCACACATAGCTTCTAAAGAACATTCAGTCTCATTGAAGCTCACCAAATATCTTAAAGATTAAGTCTAACAATATTTTTCTTATTCTCAACTATTCCAATGAAAAACCAACAATGAATTGATCCTACCAACAAGTATTGTTTGTGTTGCCTCTCACAGTATATCATTTATTCCTCTGTGCCACAGAGCTCAATTGTTGTGCAAAAACTATTAAAAACACATCACTGAGCCACATTGTTGCACTGGGTTATGTGTTAATTCTTTACAATGAATGTTGGCACTGTCGTTTATTTCCCACATACACCGTCCTGCTGCTGAAAATATTCACTAATGCACCAAATCCACACCTGCAAATAGTTAAGAAGTTCACGATTTACTTCTGATTGAGTAACATTTGTTGAGAACTACAGTGCCCAGCTGTTTAAGGAAATTGGTTTAAATAAAGTATTTGTGACCTGTTTATTAAAATTTACCTCATCAGTTGAAACAAATGGGCTTGAGGCTGAGTGCCACAGGCAGGCTAGGGGGAGTTGGAAAGTACTGAGAGACAGCTGGTTTTGGTCTTTTCATAGGATTTTTGTTGACAATGACATAAATATAAAATATTGCCAGCCTTGTTCTTTAAACACAAACAAAGTAAACACAGCTGCAACAATTAGTCAATTCAATGCTTAGTTGTCAACTATAAATTAATCAACAAGTTTGATAATTGATTCATCATGTGTTTAATTTCTTTAAGAAAAAAAGTCTAAATTCTCTGATTCCAGCTTCTCAAATGTGAAACTTTTCTGGTTTCTTTAGTCCCCTATGACAGGAAACTGAATATCTTCGGGGGCCAAACAACTAACTGATTACTCAAGAAAATAATCGACAGATTAATCGATAATGAAAATAAACATTAGTTGCAGCCCTAAAAGAATTTAAAAGTAACTGTGTATAAGCTTTTGTTGTATGGCAATAATTCTACACCAACTCATCAGCAAAGCTCACTGATTATCATGTGTAGACTTGCTAAAATGTATACTTCACATAAATTAATCACACCAAAAGCTGAGATTGATGTGGATTTGTTACAAAAACTATGGTCATAGAATTTCCACCCAAGAGATTTCTCAATCAGGACTCCAACCAGCGTCAGTCTAAGAGTGTAAGACACTGGCAGCCCTGTTCATTTTAGTAAACTGACAGAGGATGTAGCAACGATCTGTTGCACACAACATCTACAGAGACAACTTTCACCTTTCACCCTGATATTCAACATCAGCTATTATTTCAGTGCGTCGAGTGTTTTTTCCTCTCATATGCATTCATAGATTCAACGAGCTAAATAAGGAAGTACAAAGGGTGCTTAGTGTTCCGGGTAATGCCTTGTTATGATCATTTCTTCTGGCTTTGTAAAGTGATGTCCTTTGACTTCTTGGAATCTCTATCTTGCCATTACTGCCCTACTTTGTATTTGATTAATAATACATATTTCCCTGACTGCACATCAGTTATGGACTCATGGCGCAATCGTTCAGCCAGAAAACACTTGGATTAACCTGCACAAGCTGTTTGTGTTTTTATGGTCATTTATGGGTGAACTATTACTTTACATCTGTTTACTCTCAATTGCTGCTGCCTGGGACTTTAGTATCATCACGAGGCAGGAGTAACTGCATTATGAAACCTACTCCACAGCCTTATTGTACAAGGTGTTGTTGCAGATATACTGCAATTGTCATTTTATTAAGGGCCAGTTATCTTTGATGTTGTAATTGTCCCCACTTCAATCAATGATAAAAGGGGAGACTGTGACTGTGGTGAATTCCAGTGTAATGAAAGACATCTGTAAACACTGTAAACGGGTTTAACTAGTTTATTACAACACTGTAAAATCTAATGAAACCGATACTATCCAAAGAGCTGTACCACGATCGTACAATGTGAGTGAAACTGCAGCCAGATGTTGTATGTGTGTACAAAACACCAAGTGAAGTTTATGTTCAGTCACTTTTTCACATTTCTGGGGGCAGATATACCCTTCAAATGCCTTTTCCTTTTCATGCATCTTTTAAAATTGATTTCATGGCTCCTGCTTCATCGCTTTCATGCTTCCACTCTTCTCTTTGGTGAAATGATGGGACACATTTAAAGGTGTAGTGTGTAAGATTTAGGGGCATCTAGTGGTGAGGTTGCAGATTGCGACCAACTGAATACCCCTCCCTGTCCCCTTCCCCTTCCAAGAGTGTAGGAGAACCTACGGTCGCCATGAAGCTTGCGAAAAACATGGAAGGCCCTCTCTAGAGCCAGTGTTCGGTTTGTCCGTTCTAGGCTACTGTAGAAATTAGGGATGTCAACAGTTAACCATTAATTGGTTAACTGCAGAGAATATTTTTGACCAGTTACGCATGTTGGTCTATAGGTTAATTTGCATACACACTCCACTAACAGCTAGACAGTTACGTGTTCACAACATCAGATCCTCTTTTTGCATGGAGAAAGTACCAGTGTAACATCGGCTTCTACACGGACTGTTGCATTATGGGTTGTTTGTAGCATTAATGTTGCTAGGCTAGCGAGTGTCTTAAAGTCTGTTTACAGTAAGTGTGTTAGAGTCAGCCAGCACTTAAAGTGTTTCGTTAGTCCAGTTTAACATACAGGAGTTTCTGAAGACTCATGTAATATGTTTTTCTGACACGGATGAAATAAATTCATGACAAATGAAAACAAGTCCAAAGTGTCTTCTGACGTCTCTCCTGCAGAAACAGAATATGTCAAGCTGCCAAATAACAGATGATAAGGATCTCAAAAAGATAAACAGGCAGTCTTATAAATACCAACATGTTTTTTTATCACTTCCCAGAACCTGGAACCCAGGAGAGTGTGAGTATGTAACTATACTATGATGTAAGTTATATTTAGAAAGTAACGTTATTTATCTTATAATCAAGGTCGTATAATTATTTATATTTGTATCTCGAGATCGAGTACGTTATGCCATCTAGAGCCACTGTGATTAAACATATATTAAAAACACTTTGAGGAGAAGAAGGATGTTAGCTCTGAACACCAACTGCTGGACAGCTCTCACAAACGAAAGCTACATCACAACTTTTCTTACAAAATTAACCGGTTAGTTACCAGTTAATGGGTGTCGGTCTGTCGAAAGCAAAATTACCTGAAACTGACATCCCTAGTGGAAATATGGCGGTGCAACATGGCAAGCTCCATGGAGGGGGAACCACTCCTTATGTAGATATAAAGGGTTCCTTCTAAGGTACGGAAAACACAACAATTCTTATTTTCAGGTGATTATACACTAATTAAAATGTATTTATGAATATTATATTCCATTTCTGCCAAGTCCGTTCAGCTAGTCGCCACTAAATTCTACACACAGCACTTTTAAAGGGATCCTTATAAACTGCTGTGCCAGCCTCAAATTTTCTTTTTTTCTCCCTTTTGTTTCTGCATTATCTGCTCTCCTCAAATCAATCAGAAAAATCTAAGCAACTTTCTAATAGCGTGTTGTAGGCACATTAGCTTCTTAACTTCTGTGACCTAATAACTGCACCATCAATGGCAAACGTGCTGTTATCCTGTGAGCTTCCACAGAACTTTACCTTCACCGGTGACAAGAAAAGAATCATGCTGAGTCAGACTTGGTTAATGCTGCCAAAGGTCCATTACAGCCACATGACCCCCCCCTCCCCCCCCCCATCACAGGACACAGGAAGTGGACTGGTCTCGCCTGGGTTTCATCTCTACCTAGAACTTAAGTGTATGTACCGTGGTTGTGTGAGCCACCACATCCGTGTGATTAATAAGCTCCTGCCGCTTGTATGACAGAGACATACTCCTGCGTGATTAATGGGGAATTCTCTGTTACGGTTCCTCTTTTGTCTCTTACTTGTGTTTGCCTCAAGAGAGTGCCTGTCTTTACATGTCTGCAGAGTAACATCATGAGTACTTTCCAAAAGACAGCCTGGTCTGTAAGTAGACCAGAACTCTCTAACAGCAGGATTGCAAAATATCACACTGTTGCAAATTACCAGAATACTTCACTGTAAATACACAGTAATACACACTGCAGGCGCTGTCAGTGTCACACTTTGGTGGGACAGTGTGTAGGAAAACCTTTGTCTCAATCTGTCTGTGAAGCAGAAAAGAAACTGTAATGTGGTCTACCTTGTTGTTTTCATACTTGTAGGGGATTTTCAGTATGTTCATGGCCTGGATCATGGCCTGCATGGCTGTGAAGATGTTCTGGTAGACCAGTCGTGTGAAACCTCTCTTGTCCTCATCAGAGTATCCACGGCCATGGATGATCCTCATCTGCTTGATGAAAGTGCTCTTCCCACTTTCACCAGTCCCTAACCACCAACAGAAACACACAATTAGTGTCCACATATACAGTATATCAACATAATTGATTAAGTGGGTGTTCTTCTATATTTTCAATTCATTAATTATCAATAAATCCTTCTAAAAGACCAAAACCAACGATGTGTTAGTCCGTCACTCAATATGACTTTCCTACCCTGTCTGTAGCACTCAGCCCCCGCACATTAGTTCTTACTGAAGATGTAAATCTTTAAAAATAGCTCACAAATATGTCGTGTAGCGTCATTTTTTTAAAACAGCTCAGTGACTTCCAAATACACCTGGGCACTGTAGTTTTTAGCATGTTACTCAAACAGGAGTAGATGCAGTCAAATATCACAATATATTTGACTAAATACCTTGACATCGATACTGCAACAATATTGTAGGGATGAATATAGGTGCTTTCACAAAATGTTTACACAACGAGACTTTTGATAAATAATCATCAGTTATATGGATATAATGACTAAGTGGGTAAAGGTAAATAATAGAACAGCTAGGACAGTCTGGTAAGTTCAGAAAATTACATCACTTTACTTTAATGCAGCCTTTAAAACCAGGACAAGACAACACTTATGCCATATCACGATATCATGATATCCAATATCTAAGACAATATCTAGTCTTATATCACAATATCAATATAATATCAATATACTGCCCAGCTCGAGTTGACATTTTTTGTGAAATGTCTGGACTATTGGAATGATTGAACTATTGGATAGATTTCCATGAAATATTTAACCCACATTCCCATTCCCCACAGGAGGATTTGTAATGCCTTTAATAATCCTCTGCATTTTCATTGAGCACTATCATCGGGTCCAAATTTCAATTTGTACTATACTTAATGACTAAATACCTACAAAACTTCTGAAAGTCCCACCAGCCTCAGCTGTCATTTAGTTTCATGCTGATAAGCAAATGTTTTCATGGTGAACATGTTAAACATTTTACCTGCTAAACATCAGCATTTTAGCACTGTCATTGCTAGCACGTTAGCATGTTAGCACATCAATGTTAGCCTTTAGCTCACAGTACCGCTGTACCTAAGTACAGCCGGACAGAGCTGCTAGTGTGGCTGAAGACTTTTAATCTCGTTGGACAACAATAGAGCTCTGTGGCACAGAGGAGTAAGCTTTATCAGGCATTCTCTACACAGACAATGCTTGTTAATAAGATCAATTCATTGTTAGTTTTGATCACTTCATGGAATTCGTTGACAATATGAGAAATACAGAATATTATCAGTCTTTTCCTGAAACTCTGTCTGTTGTCTATGTTAACAAAAGCAGAAGCAGCAACTTGTGTCTGTGTTGAATATGTAATACTTTCACTCTTATGTAATCTTGGCCTTACTGTTGTTACCATAGGCTGGGCTTGGGCGTTATAGGTCTTATGTTTACTCTTTAAAAACAGTATTTTATTATCTCACCAGTAAACGTTTATTTTTGATATCTTTGAAGTATCTGAACTAAAAGGAGCAGCTGCATTTCCCCTGTAGCTGTAACGACAGCATTTATTGGCAACAGATGGAGAGCTTAGTTTAGAGAGTAAAGTGAAAACAAAGTATGCTGCTTAGCATGTCATTTTGACATTTTTAAAGTTATGTACACTATTATAATCTTATACTTAAATCTAATATTATGCGCCACAGTTTACAATTTAAGACTTCTTCAAAGTATGCAGTCATTGTTTGCTGAGCAATGAAGCTACACATCTTTTGACTTTTGAACCTTAAAGGGCGGTTTATACATTCAGCATGAGTCAATCATTTTTGAAAGCAGAATAACCATAACCAACATGACTACTTTGAACCGTACATTTACTCACAGCGTTGTTGATGCATCTTTAGTGAAGTCACACAGGTAAAATGTGGCCTCCCAGATGATTCAACTATCATGTAATGCATTTATCTACCAGAACTAATGTGTGTCTAATCAATAGTTAGTTATAATCAATAGTGGAAACTAATTAAGTTCTTCATACTTCTACTCTTCTGCTTTGCAGGGAAAACTCCACTACTTTTATTTGACAGCTGTTGTTACTTTACAATTTAAAATTTTACAGAAAAAATATGTATGATTAGCATAAATTATGCTTTGTTACAGATGGAAATACCTGACAGTTCTGCAAGAGTATTTTTACTTGTGATACTTTCATTATAGCTAATAATACTTGTGTAACTTGTGTATGATTTTGATTGCAGGACTTAAAATTTTAATATTTTACATTGAGGTGTGTTACTTTAAATAAAGTAAATGATCTGAATCCTTCCTCAACTGCTGATTATAATATTTTTCTACAAACTGTGATGTTGGAGTTTTCTGTGCTGGTCTGTACTGTGATCAGTCTCAGCTGCAGCACTTTTACAGTGACACTTCTACAATACGTTAACTGGTTATATTCAACCTCAAACGGAAAATTACACACTCAGGGTCGATTAAGTAAAGGATCTTAACTTCTATACCTCTGAATATATTTGGGTTGTGGCTTGTTGGTCAGGAAAAAACGAGATATTTTAGGTTCCATCTTTTTTTCATATTATTTTTTCATATTTTCTGACATTTTATAGACCAAACAACTAATCGATTACTAGTCAATAATTAAAATAATCATTAGTTGCAGTCCTATACCTATCTTCTTTATACTTTAAGTACATTTTGCTAAAAATACCTCTGTATTTTTACTTTAGTGGGATTTTGAAAGGACTTTTATTTACTAGTGTATTCTTACATTGTTGTAAGTTGGTACTTAATTAAATAAAGGACCTGACTACTGTAACAATTGGTGATGGGTAGTTAAATCAAGTCATTCTCAAAGTTTTTCATGTCAAGGACCCCTAAACTGACACAATTTAGACCACGGGCCCCGATTAAATAAGATTTTATCCCAGGGTCCTCCATCAGATAAGATCTTTGCTTTTAGAAGATTAATTACAGAAAGTGTATGAAGCCCATAACCATAATAGTCATACATTGTGTCATTATAATCCTTATGGATGGAATTGTAGTCAAAATAAATTATTCCCCTTTTTGCTGGGGACCCCCTGGAGTCCCCTCATGGACCCCTGCGGGCCCCCCAACCCCACTTTAAGAATCACTGATTTAATCTATCTTACATCATATTTTATTTCAGTTTAACATGTAAAATACTGATTTGAAATAGCTGTGAAATGAATGTAGTGGAGTAAAAAGTGCAATGTTAACTTCTAAATTGTAGAGGAACAGAAGTATAAGTAGCAGAAAAATGGAAATATTTGAGAGAAAATGTCTCATAATTGTATTTAAAAATAGTACTTGATTAAATTTACTTAGTTACACTGTTCTACCTCTCATACAAATATTACATAAAAGGTTTTTGGTCCTTTACCAAGCAAAAGCAGCTTGTATTCCCGTCGGGCGTCCCTCTTGTCCCGGCGGAGCTGTCTCTCTATTTCATCGTTGATCCTGCGAGCCTCTTTGGCCTCAGGGCTGAGGCAGCAAGCGCCCACGGAGCTCAGAGTCATTTCTCCTGGATAACGCTTCACCTTCCAGGGCGCAGACACATACATGTTTATTACACAGGGAAGAAAAGCCTTACGTATCCTAAAGTCAATGATTAACTCCACAGAAAACCCTCATTCTCCTGCGCTTTTAACGAGGTTTGTCAAATGTAAATTTGAGGAAGTAAAGTCGTTATTCTCAAGGGTGTTTGCATTACCTTGTTCCTCTCCTGTGGACAGGAAATTAACTTTGTGCAATAAGTTAAAAACTGAAGAAGCGAGTCTTTACCCCTGGTAGCTAAGCTCCGGGCGTGGTGGGCTGAATATGGCGGAGTTTCACTTCATTGCGCTACAAAATGACACAAAAAACTTGGCAAAAGTAATTCTTCGTGGCAAGAAAATGATGCCCATGCCACCTTTACTGTTTGTCTTTACATGAAACTCTGTTATCCTCCTCTGCGCGCAGTTTTGCTCCGCTCCGTTCCCCTCTGTCCTGGGAAAAAAAACCAACACTGCACCATGTGACGGAGGGCTGTGCTCTGATGGGAAATCGTGTGGGCTTTCACTATTACATTATGGGAACTAATTTCCGGTGTTAACAAGGAAACTACGGATGCATGTGACGGAGCAACAGACTGACAGTTCACCTTCACTGAAAACCAATTACAACCAGTGTATAATACATATTATTCCCGGTGGTGGAAAGTAACTAAGTACATTTACTCAAGTACTGTACTTAAGTACAATTTTGAGGTACAGTATTTCCATTTTGTGCTACTTTATATTTCAACTCCACTACATTTCAGAGGGAAATATTGTACTTTCTACTCCACTATATTTATCTGACAGCTTTATTTACTTTTCAGATGAAGATTTGACACAATGTATAATATAACAAGCTTTTAAAATACAACATAATGTTAAAGATGAAACCAGTGGTTTCCAACCTTTTTGTTTTTTGACGTCTTACAAAAAGCAGTATGTAGTCGGGGTCATATTTCAGATGTCTATGACTTGTTGACAGCTCTACCAAATAGTGATTTTTCCCCTCTAAACTTCTCACATGGTTTCACTTCAATAAATGTTCAAAGTATCCAATATTTCATCAAAAATTAAAGTCCAAAAACTGAAAACAGATGGGTATGAGAACTTTGTTTTTTCTTCTTCCCTCTCCCATTAATCAACCCCTAAGATGTATCTTGTGACCCTTTGGAGGGGCTCGACCCCTAGGTTGTGAATCACTGGACTAAACTAGTTAACTGTAAATAAAGTAGTTCAAAATAGCTCCAAATCAAGCAGCTACTTACAGTAACAAGCTGCTCACACCCTGATGTTTCAGTATTAATAATCTAATGATGTCATTTATTACGTCATGCAGAGGGATGAAATGAGTACTTTTCCTTTAATACTTTAAGTACATTTTGCTGTTAATATACTTGAGTGGGATTTTATCATACAGAACATTTACTTGTAGTGGAGAATTTTGACATTGCTGTATTGGTACTTTTGCTTAAGTAAAGGATATGAGTACTTCTTCCACCACTGCTCATTCCTCTGTTGAAATAAACAACACACTTGGTGTAACTGTGACACAGAGTTTACTTACTCAACACCTGCAGGTACTACAGATATCAGACACAAGAGATACAGGTATGACTGGACAGAAAACACCACTCATGGACTCACAAAGCTGTATGCTCCCCTCTCATCAATAAACTGCACCTTAAGAAATCCCTTTCAAAAAACTTTAAAAATGCTTACATTGTCAAAATTAAAAACATGTTTGCAAGAATAAATTGATCTAACAGATGAGATATTAAGGTTGCATTACAGGAAGTCCATCTCGGCGAGTGGCAGAAAACAAATTGAGAGAGAAGAGAGAAAAAAAAATTATTACCAAACCTGTCTTTTGGCCCCATATCTCCTTCCAAGAAAGTAGAAAGTCGTCCGGGCCAATCTAAGTTAACCACTCATGAAATTACTTTGCTATGTAAATATATATACACACACACTTTTTACAGATCCTTGTCCTTCAAAGAAAAATCATAAAATTTCTTTTTTCTATATCACACTGGCACATTTGTCAAAACTTAAAGCTTAAGTTAGACATTTTGCAAACATGCTTATTCCATTTCTGGCAGAGAGTTATTAGTGAATGTTTTGTATGCTAGATATGGGGCTAAAGCTAGCAGCCGGTTAGCTTGGCAGAATGTTTTACACACTAAATGTGAGGCTAAAGCTAGCAGCCGGTTAGCATAGCATATAATGTTTTGTACACTAAATATGTCGCTAAAGCTAGCAGCCAGTTAGCTTAGCAGATAGACTGGAAACGGGGCGAAGCGGCTAGACTGGCTTTGTTGAACGGTGACAAAATCCACCTACCAGCACCTCCAATGCTCACTAACTAATACATTATGAATTCGTTATTACAAAACGAAGATAAAAACATCAATTCGCCTCTTTACAGGTTATGCGTCGGACTATTTCTTGGCTCTATACGTAAACTTCCTGGAGTCTCGGCTGGTTGCCTAACAACAGTTCCCAGTAAAAACGTAGTCCGCCACATAATCTACCATGAAATCGCAAATATACATTTGTACACTTTGATTTTTGTGCTTATTTAACTAACAAAATATCATGTATTAATTAGTGAGCTTTAAAGCTGCTGGTAGGTCGATTTTGTCAAGTTTGGACAGGCCTGTTTCCTCCTGTTTCCCGTCTTTGTACTAGGCTAAGCTAACAGGCTGCTAGTGGTAGCTTTGTATTTACTGTACAGGTGTTGGGAGTTGTATTAATCTTCTCGCCTAACTCGCCACCAGAAAACAAATAAGCGTACTTCCCCAAGTGTCTAACCATTTCTTTAAAGCACCTTCTTACAAAAAGCACTTTATTTTACAGTGGAAAAGTATGTTCGATGTTCCTTAAAAATTAAAGTTTATTTTAATGGTTCTTTAACCATTCTGAGACCATGCATCTTCATTTTGGAGAGTGTGCTTAAACATTTGAGCTGGGAGAAAAACAAAAAAAAAATTAAAGTCACATAAAGTCTGTTACTAAAAGATTACATTCTGCATGCTGTACTGAAACGAGGGAGATAGGGACCGGGGGGCGGCTCACAACACCGAAAGTTATCACACAGATGAGTTTACTCCAATGACGTTACAAGAATCTCCTCAAAAATAATTACACCAGCACAAAAACATGTTACTGACTCCTTGTTTGCTGTTTGACAGCTTAAGATTTTTCAAAACTCCAACTAAAACTTGCGATGTATAGAAAGATGTTGTAACGTGTAATATTGAGGGGACCGGGCACATCTACCCAAAGCAGAGGAATGTAGGCTCTGAATAGAAGGAGCAAACAGTATGGCAGCATGGCTTCACTCTTCTTTCTTTCTTTTCTTCTTCCTAGAAGAATCGACCAGAGTACTGCTTGACACTGAAATAAGAGACAAGTAACAGTTAGGATGCTTCATGATGGCATTGACAGTATTTGTCTAAACAGGAACATGACAGGGATCAGGATTTATTATTTACTGTTGTACTTGATGCTGTCAAGATTTTTTTATGCCAAGGTTAAGGCTGACAAATTATATCTGCAACAAGCAATATATCTGCTGAGACTAAAATAAACTGCCAAGTTTGCACACAAGTGCAACTAAATTGGTCATTATTGATTAATCTGTCAATTATTTTCTTGATTGAGTAATGTAAAATGCCAGAACATAGTGTAAAATGCCCCATACATTCCCACACCCCAAGATGATGCCTTGAAAGTGTTTTTTCCCCCTCAGACCAACAGTCCACAACCCCAAAATAGTCTATACGACTATCAAAATAGGTTTCCTGTTAATTTTCTGTTGATCAAACTATCAATTCATCTACTAATTGTAACAGCCGTAGCAAAAATTAGCACTATTCTGGTGTTTAGCTTTTGTTACCAATTTTAGTCTACTTCTGCGCCAAAAATGAAAGTAGTAGTAGTAGTAGTAGTAGATGTAGTACATGGTGAATATTACAATTAACATAACAGGATCAACACTCACTAAACTGTGTGTTCTAAGTTTCACCTGGCTCTAACACACATTTACCCTTGTGGACAATAAAGTTAAGTTTAAGTCAACTATTTAAAGCAGCAACTAAAACACTGTTTACTTCATCCAGTAGAGGATGAGCGTACAGGCCAGCAGAGGAGACCACACCACACCAGTGTGATGATTTAGAGTTTTTTGGGGGATGGGGGGGGGGTCACAGGAGCACATGCCTGTTCTGTAGCAGGTACTGGGCGTTCTGGATCTGGTCCTGTGTTCCTGTGATGGTGATGATGCGGTCCTCAGAGCCCTCTAGTGGTTCATCAATCTTGATAGATGCCCCAGACTCGTGGCGGATCTGCTTGATCCTTTGGCCGCCCTTACCAATGATGGATCCAGCCAACTGTAAAACAACCACGCAGGCAAATTGATAATACATTTAGGAGTGAAATGTCTTTTCTGTTTTCATTTACTGTAAGGGCCAGCTTTTGTGAGTATGAGCAGATGTCTTACTTACATCTTTTGGGATGGTGACTTGCGTTGTGATAACCGGGCCTCCAATATCACTGTATGAGCCTCTGCCACCTAGGAGGTGAGTAAGTACATTTAAGGCGACTTAGACGTGCACTTGACTACAAGAAATAATCCCTTTAGGTTAGGAAACAAGACACAGGGACAATAATGATCCACCCCCACTCACCAGACTGAAAGTGCTCCCAGGAAGAATTGTTGTCTTTGAAAACATTGGAAAGGAAACAAGAAAGAGGAAAATTGAAAATACACCACAGGGACAAAGAAGAGAGATAGTATGACAGTAAACAACTAATACAGCCAGAATCTCCCCCCCCCAAAAAAGGAGAATTATGGGTTTTTTCCCTCATGGTTACAATCGGAGGACAGCTTCACAACAGATTTCAATGGGCCAAGTAACACAAGCCGTCAACTAGGAAGGTTACACATAAATATTAGTTTAACTCAATTATCCAAAACATTAATTGAGGACTATAAAGAACCAGTGTGTAAGACTTGGGTGATCTATTGGCTGAAATGGAATATAATATTTATAAGTATGTGTTCATTAGTGTATAATCACCTGAAAACAAGAATTGTTGTGTTTTCATTACCTTAGAATGAGCCCTTATATCTACATGTTGCACCGCCATGTTTCTACAGTAGCCCAGAACGGACAAACCAAACGTTGGCTCTAGAGAGGGCCTTTTGCATTTTTTGCGAGTTTTGGAATCAGAGGGGGAGGGGCATTCAGTTGGTTGTAATCTGCAACCTCACCGCAAGATGCCACTAAATCCTACACACTGGTCCTTTAAAGTAAAGAAAATATTAAATGTCTGTTGTTAAGACCCACTGTATTGTAAAACTATGTGTTTGAACAATTAACCTAAGTCACTGCAAAAAAGGATTACGCAGATGTTAGACATTTTGGGTCATAACTTTCACATTTACTTTTGTGTTAACTTTTAAAAAAGTGGTTTAAATATTACTGAAAACCAATAAAACAGCCCATTAAATCCGTTATACAGATGTGTAAAGTTATTGTGTTCCCACATGACATATCTGAAAAATAAGACCCACTTAAAACTCACACACACACACACACACACATAAAAGCAGCAGCAAAAAGATGATTTTCCTGTAATGAATTGATTGTAAATCTGCAGAATTTACATCAATATTAAGACTCACCATATCCGCCTCCACTCTGCATTTCAGGAACAATTGGAAGGGGAAAAAAAAAAAAAGAAAAAACACAATGTCACAATAATAACAGCATGTCATCAGCCCTTTATAGTTCTCTGAACACTGATAAAACATACAATCAGTACCCACTCAACATCAGACTACAAAAACCCTGGCTAGTATTGGCTAGTTTTTGCATCCAGGCTTAGGATCTCAGGATCTTAGTATGTGCTGATACCACAGCATTAAGCAGTCCCTGCACATTTTCAGTGACATTCATGCTTCAAACATCCCATCCCGCTTTATCCGAAAAGTACATTATTGGTTTGACATCTGAGGCCTGCAGACCACTGAAACAATCTGAAGTAACTGTAGTAAGTGTCAGTTTGAAAAAAAAAAAAAATTGACCTTGGCCATGAAAGGATACACCTGTTCAGCAATAATGTAATGGTGATGATGTGGCGATGGCTTGAATAACGCCTGCTCAGAACCAAGAATCTGATCAGTGAACGCACGGCTTAACATTTGTAAATTCCTAGAAGACCTGCAGTTTCAGTCCGACATGCAACAATTATTGGCAAGAAAAGTAACGGCCGCAGCAGTTTAGAAATGTAAATGATAACATGTTGATGAGCACCATCTACAGGCAAAAAAAGGAATAGCTTCTGCAATTTTGACACTTACGCCACCTGCAGGCAATAAATTCTTAGAATAGTAGTTTTTTTTTTTCTTTTCATCGCTGCTGTGTGTCTAAAGTTTTATATTTTACAATTTAATCTTGCAAGAGTTTTAATAACTGTAGCATATTTCTGCCGAACACTGGGAAGACTGGTGAGTTCACACAGCCTTCAGACTTCTGGTTACTCTGGAGAAAGGAGGAGAGGAGCTCTAACCAGCTTTTATTTATTCTATTCAAATAAAATAAATTGAATACAACAGCATGGGGTAGGATGCAGATGCCACAAATAAAGAATGTACAATGTAAAAGGTTGCAAAGGAAGATTATAAAACATTTTAAGAAATATGTTACTGAAACATCACATTGAAATTAGTCACAGGTGGCAACTCGGACATGAGGGTTTCCAAGATATTTGAAACTGGGTCAAAACTTAATGCTTGTACATTTTTAGAGCAAAAGGATTCAGGAACTGTCTGGGACATATTTTTTTTAAAGACATGGTTCATCAAATACCTAATTTAACCAAAGAATTAATCATCCATATTTAGCACATTTATATGCAGACTAATAATTTGCCTTAACCCGTTAAAGCCATCCTCCATTCAAATTGTAATGGAAATGCCTTCATGCAATTTTCTTAATTAGAACAAGGTCATCCCCTAAATAAATGAAATATCCTAAATATATAGAAACAATATTTATGCATAATATTTTGTGCTATTTGAGCATGTAAACACTGTATCAGCCATGTTGTATTTAAAAAGCTTTGGATTTTTAGATGGCTAATATAATAATATAATAATATAGAAGTGATAAGCTTCTCTTACTATCTAAATTTATTTTCTTATCATATTTGAGTAATTTTCTATCTCTTGAGGCTCTGACTGCTCTGATTTTGGTTATCAAAATGCAAATGAATTTCAGCAGTCTTTATAGGTGAAGATAGATTTCTGCTGTGCTCAAGCTCATCATATTTGTCCTTAAATCTCAGCAATTCATTGACATCTATTGTATTTATTTAATCAAATGCACTCTTTGCTTTCTTATTCAAACTATCTGCTTGCAGCTGAGACCTGAGGGGAACCTGCTCAGGAATTGCTTTGGTTTCAGCTCAAGTTCATTTGCTAGCCTGGTGGATCTCTGGACTACGTACTCAGCTGCTCTGTGGTAACCAAGGAGACAACTGTTGCCTGGCAACAACAGGCCTAGATCAGTGTGCATACACAGTGAAAAGCACCACAGAGTCCAAGCCTCTGTGCTTGTACTACACTCGAACCAGGAATTCCAATCACCTCTTGTGAAACATAATTCACAAACACCCAACAAAAACTAGGAAATGACAAACACACATTATAGCACTCACCATGCTGTCATAGCGGTCTCCTCGGCCTCTTCTGTCACTACAGACAAAAAAGGTATGCATTTATATAGTTTCTCTACTCTAGGACACTTAACACTACAGTATCAAGCGGTTTCAGCACTGTTAGATTGGTATTTAAAAAGCTGTGAGTGTGAAAAGACATGCAGACTCTACAGATGACCTGTGATCAGACTCTGAATCAGGGCCTGTGGGTTGACATTCTGTTATTGAGAAAGTTTCACTGATATCTGTCACTACGCTTTTGAGAGAAATTACTGATAATCCTACTCTGTGCTCACCTTGGTCTGTCGTCCATGCTGCCATGATAGCTGCCATGTGAGAACCTGTCTCCTCTGCAAACAGACAGGGTAACAACATTATAAAAAGGTCCAAATGTATCTAAACAATTGGGCATACAAGTAAGCGTGCGTCTTCCTCACCCTCCTCTTGGTGGTGGGGGTAGTGGAAGAGGCAGGTTACGAGCTCTGCTGCCCCCTCGTCCACCTCTGCTCAGCGGTGGCGGAGGTCCCCGACGGGGGCTCATGTCATCGTAGTCCCGTCTGGAAGGAGGCATGGGTCTGTTGCCACGAACAGGGGGCATGCGTTCGAAGCCCCCGCGCACACGAATGGGGAAGCCACCGATTGGTCGTCTGCCTCTCTCCTCGAACAACATGGTGAAACCACCGTAGTCGTATGTTTCATCATAGAAATTAGGGTCATAAGGCTGGGCACGACCTTTTATTGGTGCCTGCGAATGAAGGGTAAAAGGAAATGGAAGGGAAAAGATTGTAAAGACTACTATGAAATAGTTGCTGAAACGTGTTAACTTAACGCTTAACTCTTATCATGCACATTTCCAGGTCTATATTTATATTCTGGGGCTCTACTGGAATATTTTGCATGATTTACAGTTAAAAAAAAACTCTTTATTTATCTTATAGTGGCCTTTTATGCAGGCCCTCAGTTCAGCCTCTGTCTGAAACAGGCTGTTTTAGCTGCTGTCCCTTTAAAGCCTCCCTCTACAGACTTCCTGCAGGCTACATAAGGCTACATAAACCAACAGTAGTAGTAGGATTTCACTTCTTTTTCTCATTCTTTATTCGAAATGAAAAACTTCTCAAATACATCCGTACATTTAACAACTCATGGAACAATCTTAGCAACAAAGGCTACCAATGGACAGCTGTTTGTGGGCATGCACAAACAATCTGATGTTATCAAGAGCAGGAAGTAGCGGTAACATTCAACAGTCTGAAGCATGGGGCTTTTGACTCGCAAGGAGCATTTTTACATACTTTCACCTCAAGTTTTGGCCCTTTGAGCATGTTTAACATAAACATCCGACATCATAACAGTGTAAAACTGACAGAAAAAAATCACAAAATGCATGATATGTCCCCTTTAAAGCTGCAATCTTTTCAGTTATGATATATTAAGTTAAAATCATACACTTCAGCTTCATATCTTTTAATCACCCTTACATCTCCATGAGAGGAAACAGATGACTGCATGCAGTATGTTGAGGTTTACAACAGATCTCAGGGTTGTAAACTCACCTCTGACACCAGCTCCAGGATAACTTTTATACATTCAATGACACGTTCTGGCTTTCCTCCCACCAAGACAACTCTGTCAGTGGAGTGTGGACAGCATTCCTGGAACAACTTGATGGTGGTCTGGGTGTTCTGGTGCATGGAAACATAAAAATGTTAGTCTTCTGTCAGGCAATTAAATTCACCATTGATTGCTTTACTCCTGAACTAGCCAATGAAGCCAGCAAGAGTCTTTTCTTATACAGCATATTAGATGTAATGTCATTACTGCTACTGCAAACAAGGTTTTGGAATATTTAGGAACTTTAGATGCATAACTTAATAGGAGGAAAAATGCACAAACCAGGAGATCGTATCCATCATTAATTCACAGAAAACTCACAAAATACAAAAGTTACAATAGTGGTTCTAACAATTCATTAGCCTGTTGGTGCAGAACCTCATGACGAGGCTCCTGCTAATCTGGACTTTGTCCTACCTCTCTCAGCTCCTTTATCTTGGCACCTTTCACCCCGATGATGCCCCCTGCTAAGCTCTGATGGATCAGCAGGCGAAGCTCACAGTCAAAGTCAATCCCGCTGTAATGCTGGTACTACACAAACACAACGCAAGATCAGTAGGGTCACAGACTATTCCCATTGTTCATTAACAAAGCATTTCCGTAATGACATACTTTATGTTGTCAATGTGGAAAAGCAGTAGGAGAGAATGTGTTGTTTAGACTCTTTAAAACATCACTTTTGTTCTGCAGCACAATTCTAAGCAAATTAACAAGTTGACCTGTGAAGTCTAAAAATAAAGTCAAAAAAAAAACCTCAAAAAAAAAACCCAACTCAAACACGTTTAGAGTGGAACAAAGAAAAAAGTTAAATTTCTCATATTGGGGTTTATAAATAAAATCCATATTTTTTCATGATTCGCACCACACTTACACACACGCTGTTTGAATTAATCGATGTGGCCTTGGCCCTCTATATTAGTAGTAGAAGTTACATAAGCAGCATGGGATTAAGAAACAGATTTATAAAGATGTCAAATAATTGGCACTCAAATTGCCAGTGCATCAGTCTCCTGGGAACTCTCAATAAAGCATGACAGCATTTGCAAAACAAAAAAAACAACTAATGGTACCAATTTAGAAGAACAGTGGTGGCAAAAGATTGAGTTATTCAAAGAGTAGTTGGAAAATCACTAAAAAAAACAATAACCTCAAAAGTGAGTTGCTGTGTGCTTCACAAATGTGGTAGTTATAGCAGAGATTCCATTTGGAAAATATATCCAAGGTTGACGCAGGAAGATGAATAATGTGAGATGCACAAGTCTTGAAGCAATGGAATCTTTTACTTCAGTGTTTGGACACATCTGAAAAATGCTAACTGCTGAATATAGTAGTGGATTAGTATTAGTGGTGGTTGCCATCGTGTGGCACAAATGTCACACAAAACAATGAATGCCAAAATTTTGGTGGCACGAGAGGAAAAGTCAGGGGATCACCAAAGGATTCATCCTCTGGGGACCATGAATTTCATGGCAATCCATGATCATCATCAATAGTTGTTGAGATATTTCAGTCTGGACCAAAGTGGTGGACAGACCAATCAACATTGCCATCCATAGAGCAACGCTATGGCAATGGCTAAAAATATAGCTTTGGGTCTCTGGTCAGATTCAGGTGCAAAATGAACTGGGTCTGGGTTTAAAGGTGCCCCATGAAGTTTTCTTGTAAACACATTCATTCAGTATTTCTCACCAAAACATATTGTGTATATTCTTGAGGTCTAACAAACGTTTTAAGTACATTTTCTTCCTATTTAAACATTTGAAAAACTGCTTTTTCAAAATACTTTGAATCTGCACTGTTTACATCCGTGTTTCCTAGCTAGCAGTATCCAACAAGTGGAATAGCACAAAAAGTAACAACAGGATGTGAATAGCGCCAAACACATCCTTGTGCATGATAAAAATAAAACCAGGGCCCACTTGTAAGGGCTACTAGCGCTACTAGTGGTCAAAAACTCCACAGGGTACATCTAAAGTTCGTGCGGACCTCCATCAAAACTCTTAAAACTTAAAATTCTGCACATTTATGACTAAATGCAGTTTTCCATCCCTTAATTTCAACAGGCTACATATTTCATACATATTTCATTAGGCAATGTCATGTATCATCCTGGACTGCCGTCTATTCATGTACACATTATTAACAAGGTAATTAACGTGATGTCTTACCTCCTCTAGAGTAGGTATGATTTTCAGCAGAATCTCTCCAATAGTGTCAATGCTGGCATTCACACTCAGGATCCTGTCAGGAACCATTTTGGCCAAAAGGAAGCAAGGCATTACAAGGAGGACAAAGAGTACAGCACAAAGCAAAACCTGATAAAAAATATGTGAGAAGCAGTCCAGCAAAAAGTTACAAGAGAGACTTACAAAAGGTTTCAAACTAAAGGAAAAATTAAGACTGCTGCACACTACGCACAATTTTAGCTATTCCCCAACACTAGACTGATTGAATAAGCAGCTGACATGCACTTAATCTAATATTATTTTCAGAGTAAGAGAAGCCTTGGGAGGATGGGCAGCTTCAGATCGGCTCAAATTAACGTGCGACTGGCCACACAGAATTGGGGGGGAGGGGGGTGTGAGAGAGAAAGAGAGACCTTCTATAACCATCCCACCACCAGCAAGTTGGGGAAAAGGAACGTAACAAACTGAAACAACAACTTGCCGTGACAATTGCGCCACCAGCACACCTTCTCATTGTGACCAGGGGGTTGGGAAGGAGGGGTGAGGTGGGGAGGAGAGGGCTTAGGGCGGGGGTGGGGGGTGGGGGGTGAGGTGGAGACGATGTGGGCAGTAGAAAAAGAGTAACAGAGCAGAGGGTTGAGGTGGGGAAGGAAATGTGAGCGGTTACCAACTACTCTGTGGCACAGGACAGGAGCAGGGGGTTGGAAGGTGGTGGTGGGGGGGAGGGGTTATGAAAGTTTGGCAGGCAGCTCTGATCTGATCTGATGTGGCCTGAGAGAAATTTAACAGAAGGGATGCAGCACAATGAAATAAAGAGACGACATTAATGAGTGACAGAGTGGGGGACGGAGCCTCCAGACAAGAGCCGGTGCTCTCTCAGAGATCATGGACAGTGATGCTGAAAACAGTGGGGTAAAGGGTGGAAGGGAGGTGGGGTTGGAGGTAAGGGGGAGGGGGGGGGGGGGGGAGGGCCAGGTGGGCCACAGAGGACAGAGAGAGAACAGGATATCTGCTTTTTCGAAAGTTTCATGGTAGAATTAAATTTCACAGCAAGGAAAAACAACATCCAACAGCTGTGTTGCTAACCATAATATACCAACTACTTGGTAGTGGGTTGTCAATGATTCTCTGAATGGACAATAAACTGACAAGGAGTCCAAATCAATGGAGATGTTTAAAATGGACAGAAAAATCAAAAGGGAACAATACACGTTTCTTACAAGTGGAGGAGGGGGGATGTTTGGAGGGAGGGGGAGGGGGGGTATACTGTCATGTATAAAAAATGTTAAAATGAAACAGAAGGCAGGTTATCAAAGACATGTGTTTGGCTGTTCTAATCAGGCAGTGAGGCAATAACTGGTGGGACATACCGCTCTGGGCCACTGCTGTCTGGGACTGATACACTGGCATTGTACTGCATGGGCCGAGGTGGTGGTGGTGGTGGTTGTGGTGGAGGTTGGCATTGGGCGGGGGCATTCAATCACAAGATGTCAAGTTAGGTGCCCGTTTAAGGAGGGGCACAGTTTATGGGCGGGGCCAACCGGGAGTGTCAGGTGGGCGGGCGGGCGTTCAGGGGCGGGCGGAGGTTGGGCCAACGTCAAGGTGGGCAACGCAGGAGGGGCATGTCGATCCAGTACATGGGCAACGGAGGAAGGTGGCCAAAAATAAAAAATAAAAAAGTAAAGGAGAAGGGAAGAGGGGGAGAAGGAATACATTTTTAATTGAATACAGGCTATACTTTGTCCCAAAAGTGAAATGAGAGACTTTGTGGTGAGTGAAGAAGAACAGGATGTGTGACCTGGGCAAAGATAAGTTTGATTAACAGTCTGGAGCACTACAGAGATTTACGTCCCTGCAAAAAAAAAAAAAAAAAAAAGAAAAAAGACACTATGTCCACTCAGGCTTTAAGGCACCTGTTGTCACATCAAGGTCAAACATAGCTTCAACACTGTGGGGAACTGGAATCAGGTTGAAACTCACAAGAGGACATGATTGAAAACAAAATCCATAAGATCAATCTAACAAAGCCTTTTTTTTTTTCCCCATCTATATCTGTCCAAAGGAAATCAAACAGCGTCTGTCCACATGACAACTTGGATTTCCTTGTTTATAAGAAACTGATCTTAACAGGGCATGTCATTTCTTGTTGTCAAATGATAAAAACCTACAGGGAGGAAATGTGCGGCTGTTGCTGTGGAAATCCAATGAATGAGTTTGTTCATTCATGGCAAATTTAGATCTGTATACTGTAATAATCCCTCAGCAAAAATTAACTGATAGCACAGTCGTTAGGTCTAAAAAGACCTGTAGCAGATTCTGAAACAGAGGAGGCAACTACATTTCCTCCTCAGCTGCAGAAATGTTATCAACATTTTATCTGTTTACTCACATCTGTGCGTAGGGCTTTTATGTTCTTGCCACCCTTTCCAATAACAGCACCAGCATTCTGTGAAGAGACAGAGGGTTTTTCTTAGAAAAAATTATCCTTAATTATGGGAGAAACAACAACAGTGTGGCCCGTCAACTGATGCGGCCCACAGAGTGAACGAGTCTTTACTTTGCTCTGAAGCAGCACACGCAGCTCCACCATCTCGTCCGTGTTGCGAGAACGTTTGAAGGCCTGCTCCTCGTCCATGTCCTCAGCTGGCCGTTTACCTGAGAGGGAAGACACTTCAGGTCAGAGCTGAACCAGGACGTCATTCAGCGAGAGGTAATCAACTTTAACGCCACAGTGTAGAATTTGACAATTTCAAGCTTTGGCAGCTTTTAGTACAGCAGTTTAAATAAAGCAATGTTTGAATCTTCAAATTGTTCCACAATAATTATTCCACTTTTCTAAAAACTAAATCTTGCTATAATCTACTATAATCATATAAAAATGTGACACATAGTGGCTTTAAAACTATGGCATTTCTCTCATAATGGTTAGTAGAAAATGCAAAAAGTAACTAATTTATAATTACTAGCTAAAGCCACTGAAGGGTTAATAGAAGTGACAAAAATATGAATCAACGGCAACCCCAACAATGGTTTTCATTCAGCAGCCAACTGTAACCTGGAATATGTCCAGCTCCGCCATGTACCCTTCCTGGATTAAAACACAGGCAGATCTGCTCAGGGCCCTCAGAACAGCAGTATCTTGGACAGGAGAATCCCTAAACCATCTGACATGTCCACATGCTATGTGGTGCCAGCCAAAATTTGTCAGTTTTTTCTCTCTTCTCCTCCCTTGAGTGAACTAATTAGTAGGTATATTTACACACTGTGTTTTAGGCTGGATGCACCACAGGAAAGGCTCTGTTCATTTTCTACTAAATGCATAAGTTTATTTGTTTACATCATGATCTTACCATTAGTGTCAGTATTGCTGAATGTGATGTCTTCGTCCTGCTGTTCAATATTCACCTCCATTGTCTTGCACCTGCAGTGGAATGCAAACAGGCTCCTCTCCCTGGATCTGCTAAAACGGGGGACAAATAGTACAATCAGCTACATACTGTACATGCAAAGACACATCAGATGAAATATTTTGATTATCAATCTGCCAATCATTTTCACAAGTAATTGTAATTATTTGGCCTATCAGAAAATAGTGTTCAATCAACAGTCTAAAACCTAAAGATATTCAGTTGAGTTTATCACCAAGTAAAGACAAAGAATAGCAGCAAATTATTACAGTTTAAAAGCTGGAATCAGAGCATGTTTGGTAATTTTGTTTCACTGATTACAGAACTAGTTGATTATTTTTCTGTCAATTGATTGATTCTCTCAGCCCTAATTCTGATAGCTGACAAATAGGGCTGATGAAGACAAATCATATCAAGTCATTAGTTTAACATGCATGCAGCAGCATCTGGTAATGTTTTCAGGGTAGTTCAACATTATATTTGTCAAAATTTGGCATTGAACACTTTAAAGATACATTCAAGGGGTTTTGCATATAACTAGCCTGCATGAACCCCACTGTGCACATGCAGTCCACCTACATGCACTGCCCACTGTTGCAAAAACAGTCTGTACTCCTGTCCTGCAAGCATCACTCCTGAAGTGAGGCCTGCTAACTTACATGGAGATGCTGGTCAACGCCTACATGTCTTAGGAATTAGCAGCAACCATTTTTAAGTGAGTTTTTCCAAGAGCACCCACACCTACAACATACTCAAAAAAAGGGTTTTCTGAAGAACACAAATACATCATATGTCGCTTATTGCCATCGGGAGCAAATAGCTAGTTGTGGGGAAAGCTCGTCACGGACTGTTACTTCTTGTATCGAGCCCCTATTTTTCGCTCCTATAAATTCAAAACAGCGACACAAGGGAACAATGTACATAAAGGATACTGCGCAATTCCTTACAAGTAAACGGAAAACGCATTTGTCACCTGATCTGTCTGCCTGCAAACAGAAGTTAGCTGGCTTCTTTGCGCTGTGGCTAGTTAAGTTGACATGACTTTGCTATGCTAACAGATCCGCTAAGCTAGCCAGTTGCTTTCTGTGTGTTTTGCGAGGCGTGTCTACCAGCTACAGTGTACACGTTGCGACTGTACAACATCCACCAGCGAGAAATAACACGGCACAAAACAGCTATTCCGCTAATGTCAGCGGCGAAAAATTATTTCTATCGAGCATAGCTAACAAATGACGCAACGTTATATTACTCGACTGTCAAAATACAACGTTTAAAGACAAACAAACCTGCAGCAAAACCACGTTCACTGCGGTCCTCCACGATTTCCTCGCCCTGAAACGTTCGCACGTTTTCAGCATGGAGAGAAGACACAGTGGGTGAGCTCGATTCGTCGACACTGACCCGGTGGTGTGTTTATTATGTTTAGTAAGACAGCACGGGCGGGAGGGGATAACGCTACTTTAATTCGTCGAACGAGATCAGTGTGACCGTCTGGCTACGCAGAACAATTTATCAAACGCTCCCTGTCTTTTTCACGGTTTTTATGCCCTGATTATAGGCTCGCAGGCTGCTAACTATCCCGCCTCCTTCGGCAGACACCCACCATAACAACCACTGTCTGCGTGAGTGAAAAGGGTTTTTATTGTCCTGAGTGTTGACTGTCAGGTTAGTTAAATAAATCCTAAAAGATAAGGGTTCGTTTGAATTCCACAGCTGTGTCCCAGTTCAATAATACATATTACAGTGAGTCTAACCAGGTTTTGAGTACAGTACTGAAAAACCGACAAAAATTAAGTATGCTTAATGGTTCCCTCCAGACATGTTTTAAGATGTATATAAAATACTCTACTTTGAATAATAACTTGTATCTTGTTAAAATCCTTAAAATTATATCTACTCCTTCTCCATTATTAAAATCCAGAATCTATGAATATGCAAATATATTTCATTTCAGTAGCTTAACAGCTGGACGCAAGATGTCTCCTACTTCACTTTAAAGTCCATTCTCAGTATTTATGCACTGAAGGCTTCAAGTGTCCACATCACACTTGTATAAGCTGATTATTGGACCTGAACTGGCTTCCAAACTAGATGTGATGTCACAAATCATGCTCAAATAGGCCCGCCTCCTTAAAAGTGAATCTTCAATGAGCACAGAGAAACTTTCCACTTTCACCAGATAAATGTGAAAACAGCTTTCTAGTGTCAAACTCTGCAAATACATCATTCTGCACAGTGAAGCCCAAACAGGTAAGGGTAAAACTGTCTGACTAGCTCTATAGAAGCATCAATAGATGCTTCCTATCAGAAAGTGCTTCCAGATGTGTTGGTTAGTCCTAAAACTTGATGCTTGCATTGTTTCGAAACCATTTTTTGGCTCATTGCTTCACATTATATTGGGTGGTGTGGACACATTGGTCAAAGGACAGCAGACTTAGCACCACTCTTTTATGCTGCTGAGTAAAGCTGCAATGATTAGTTCATTAGTTGATTGAAAGAAAATTATTTTGATAATCATATAGGTCATTTTTAAAGAAAACATGCCAAAGACTAGATGGTTTCAAGTTATTGTATGTGCAAATTTTCCACCTTTCTTGGCCTTAAATGATAGTAAATTGGATATTTTTGAGTTTGGGACTGTTTATTGCTCAAAAGCAGACATTTAATGATGAGACGTTGTGCTCTCGGATATTGTGATGGGCATTTTTCACCCTTTTCTGATGTTTTAAAGATGAAGCAAATAAACAATTAATCAAGAAAATAATTGACAGGTTAATTGATAATGAAAATAGCCTTACTGCTGAAGTTTAGTACTTTAGTCTGATAGAAACAAAGTGATGGCTTAAATATTATGAAACAATATGGAGTTGTGTTTGCCTGCAGAGCACAGCATATTTATGTAGTATTGAGTACAGTTGTATAAATTCTTTACAGCCGTTTTATATCAGAGGTTGTGGAAATCAGGTCTGATGAAGGCACTTATTTTATCTTCACAGAAAAGGTACTAAAGGAGGTAATGGAGGAGTGGGATCTTAACAAAATAGAACATGCCCTTCAGCAAAAGTAAGTTAAAATAGATTTTTATTATTTCTCATGGTGCACATCCCAGTGGCACATGGGAGACAATGATCCACCAGGTCAAGATAACCTTGTAATCACTAACTAAACACCAAACTCTTGATGGTGAAAGCTATTTAACAGTTATATGTGGTGTGGAGGTTCATGATGACTTAAACCACAACCAACCAATATTTTCATTATCGATTAATCAGCAGATTATTTTCTCAATTAATTGTTTTGTCTATAAAATGTCAGAAAACACTGAAAACCAACGGTCCAAAATCCAAAGATATTCAGTTTACTTTCATGTATGACACAAAAAAGCTTAAAAACCTCTCATTTGAGAAGCTGCAACCAGTAAATTTTTGTCATTTCTCCTTAAAATGTAATATTCAATTATCAACATAATTGCAGATTAATTTTCTGTTGATCGACTTGTTGCAGCTCTACACCTACACTAACTCAGAGTTTCAGCCTCACAATATTCACTGCTGGACGTTGATGAAGGCAAGCTCAGTCCCGCTCTTGTCTGGATGTGTCTGCAATAAATGAAATGTGTTGTGTCTATTGTATGTAAGTGCTTGGAAAAAGAACAATCGTGTGCAGTGTGTTACAATGTGGGTAATCCACAAAACTAGACTGAGACACAGTGGATAGTACAGGATCAGCGGGTTGAGTCCCAGCTGTGTCACTGCATGCAGTGTTCAAGACAGCTGGTTCAGGAAGAGGTAGAGATAGAGATGCGGCACCAAACTATATGTACAAAAGAAGGAAGATGTCTTAATCTGGCATGTCAAAAGTCTAAGTACATTCAATATGCAACATCTCCAAAGCTACTGGTACAGTGCAAACTCATGTTCCTCAAGAGGAACCGCAAGTAGGTGCAGAAGACTGTAACAAGGTGCAATGAGGTCAAGTCTCACTTCAGGTTACACTTTCTTCTGTCCTCAAAGTAGGAAATCCTCCAGCATCTAAGTTTCAAGGAATGGCACATTTAAAAATATGAATTATAAAATCTGATATAAAATGACACAAAACAGAAAACAGAAACAGCATCATTTTATGGGTTTAGTAGATATTCTATTGCATTTGCTAACCAAAACCAACCTCAATATAAAACACACAACATTTGTATGCCCAGACACATGTACATAGACAAGCACACACTACTTTTCTCAGCGCAGACTGATTCTCTTTGGCTTTTCTGCAGAGATAAAATGATAAGGCCATGAGATCAGACTTATTAATCCGACATCACTGGCCAGAGCCACCACCTGACTGCCCATGTGTTGCAAATCAGGAGCCTGAATGATGTCCATACTTGATCTATTTTAAACATCCCTTTTCTCGTAGTGTTGTCATGCTCCTTCAGATATAGGCAAGGATCTATTGCAAAATAAAGAGCTCTCTTCTCCTCTCCTATACTCTGAGGTTACCATGGAGACAGATATAATTCAGTTCTTGATGTTTCTCATGAAAAAAAAAAAAAAAAAAAAGCCTGCGTACATATTTTCATCTGCAACCATAGCGACACTTGACATTGTCCGCGCTATTTGTAAAAAGCAAGTCACCATAGCGACACTAACCATCCAGGCTGTGTCATAGATCATGTGTCCTAGCTGAGTATGCCTCCTCATTATGAGTGAAATTTAGGAATCCACTGGTAAACAGGATTTATTTGATCATTTGGAAACATATTAACACCTTGATGTTTAGCACTGCACAGTAATCCTCAAAGGACTGAGAATAGAGGGCTTAAATGACATTTCTATGCCCAGTTTATGACATTAACATTTAAGAACAATTGTGTTTAAATTATGACACATTAATATATATATATATGTGAGTGTTTATTTGTGAGTGGGCACCCTTAAATATTGTTGACAAATACTTTAACCCTAAATCTAGGGTGATGTCATGAGATGTCTCCAACTTTAATCAAAATATAGTCTGTCCCTATTCAAAGAAAATCTTTACACATGCTTACAGTGTTTTATACTTTATATTTTTATATAATAATCTGGCAAAATTAATGGAAAAGTAGAAGTATTTCTTTGGAAACATAAATAGGGTTATTGGGAGGAGGGAAAAATCTAACATCATAACATTTTTTTCCTATTCTTGCCCCTATATCGTGCACTGATCACTGACTGGAGTGAGACCCATTTGAAGCTTGCAGACATAGTATAGGTAATTATTTTTCATAGATGCACCCCGTCTTGTGCGTCAACCGTACGTCACACTATAGGCCTAATGGCCAACCGTACAACAGTGCTCCAATGCATGGCTTCAGAGTAACTAAGACAGATCACAACACAGGAGTTTATACATCCATATATTGTTGTTGTGCCCACCACACACATGGCATTTGACCCGCAACTGGCCACTTTGGGCACCCTAATAGGCTAAAACTGCAGCTGCTTATGTTAAGGTTTTGTTGAATGATTAAAAAAACAAAAACAAATCCCCAAACAAATTCCTATAAATACAACTTGTCATAAATAAATCTCCAGGGTACCATCACAACCGTCTCCCCTATAAACTCAATCCCAGTGATGGCTGTTTTGGGGGGGTGGGGGGGTTGGGGGGGGGGACGCGCTCGTCCTCGGCGATAATCGATAGACGGATGCAGGTAGCCTTCCTCCCCTACACACGCAGCATCACCACGCATCCTTACTCCACTGTGCAGTTTCTCTTTTCCTCCCCATCACCTCACATATGAGAAATCGCTCGTTGGGGGGCCCCCCTGCCTATTGATCTCTAAACATCTGGAACACCTCATATTTGTTTTACAAGCCAGGGAGGCGAACAGTCTGTGCCCGAGATAGAGGAGTGAGACAGCAGCAGCAGCAGCAGCAGCAGCACCAGGACGGACCACTTGACACCTTGCTTCACGGCATCGATATGCAGTAGTGTGATACCAGCTCTGCGGAGACGGGAAGGCCAGTCCATGGCATCTTGATATTAAAACCGTGGGCTCTGCGCATTCCTGACCGACGGCGTAGTCTCCCTTTTTTTTCCTGCGGAGTCGAAAGGATTAACTTGGCCAGATAAAGGCGGTGAGGGAGGAAATCTTAACAATAATTCAATTTGACCAGATTCTGTTTGGGGGGATTCATTGGACCTGCGATGGACTCCAGCGCGGGGGAATATGGCATGGCTCGTCTTGGATTGTTTTTGGTTTTGATGGGGCTGTGGAGATTTAGCGATGCTTGCCCCCAATCCTGCACTTGCAGCATCTCAAGGATTGTTTGTATTGATTCCGTACCGGGGATCGAGGATTTCCCTGTCCTCATGTTAGATGACATGGAAAACATCACCGAGATGTAAGTGTATGAAAATGATCGCGCAGACAGCTTGTGAACTTATTAGGATGCAATGCGTAAAGAACTACCCTCGATCGTGGGTCGCAATAATACCCAAGTGTTAGGATTATAATAATGATTGAGGTAATAATATCAGCGGCAGCAATATTAATAACAGCAGGCCTGGCGTTATTTCCCTCTGTGGATTAAAGAT
Organism: Thunnus albacares; assembly: GCF_914725855.1. NCBI lineage: Eukaryota > Metazoa > Chordata > Actinopteri > Scombriformes > Scombridae > Thunnus > Thunnus albacares. The sequence continues at coordinate 11,101,969 of NC_058123.1, forward strand.
CAATAGAAATCTGTCCTCCACGCTTAATGTCAAACACTATTTTTTTTTTTTTTTTATTATAACCAGTGGATTTGTCAGATCATGAAGCATAGTGTGCGTGTGTGTGCGTGTGTGTATGTGTGGTGGAGATGGGGATTGCGTGTGCCACTGACGGTGTGTGTGTGTGTGTGTGTGTGTGTGTGTGTGTGTGTGTGTGTGTGTGTGTGTGTGTGTGCGTGCGTAATGGTCGTGAGAGTGCGCGTCAAGCTTATTTGGATTAGTCGGTGTTTCCTTTACAAAACAGCTCCAGAGGTAGTGATGGAGTAAATGTTTAGGCCCAGCGCAGCCTTTGAGGTGTTAATTCGGCTTTTTGGGCGGCGGTGTGATATAGCCTCAATATTTCCAAATTACCACATTGTTGACAGATTACACATGAGATCACATCAGTTGTATACAGCCGGCGATAAGCTACCCACAGTTATGTAGCCTTATCTGCGTCAGTGTGTAGGCCTGTGTCGGAGTGTACCTGCTACAACCCTGCACAAGTGTACAACTGCATGGCACCCACTGGAGAATGGAGGGGAGACTGGGTGAGTTTTCTGAGGCAGACAGACTGGAACTAGGTGTCACATCGACCTATAGGCGTCTGCTGTAGTTGTTAAAGCATTATTAATCTTTTCTTCATTTTTCAAATTAAAAGAAGCCTCGTAGTAGCCTCCACCTTGTGGATTTTATCCAGTTTGTCTGAGGTGGAATCATTTTCAGAGAGTAAAATGTGCAGGTTTGACAAGTAAATTCAGTATTTATCACATTTGAAGTGTAATATTGAGGGGAAAAAAAGTATTGGACTTGTCAGGTGCACCTTCTAAAAATCTATCCATGGATTTAGAATTTCCTGGGGATACAGACTCTTTATTCTATTACTCTAATATAACAATCTGCAGTTATTGTCAAATTGATTTACAGGTTATTACCTACACATAGTAACACTATAGACAACAAGATCTAAGTTGTTAATCTTTTCTGATGCTGTGAAAGGTTTGTTTACTTCATCAGTGCATTGTAATGATCATTCAAGAAGCTCAAAAATGTTATTTTTCATTTAAAACTCAACCTGTAATTCTTATAGTAAAAAAACAAAACACATTTAAATCATTCACATTTGCTACTTTGCGCTGTCAAGCCCTTGAAAATACTAGAATTTCGTAAAATATATAATGTAGTTTTGTCCTCATAACATTTTGGAATTTAAGTTCTGATTTGTGTTTTCAAAAGTGAATCAAGGTTTATTGATTATTGTCTCTTGCCAAGATGGCAGATAATATATTTTATAATTGTTTATTGGTGTAATTTTACCCTAAAACAAACAAAAAAAGGAACAGAATTCATTGCAGTTGTGCCATCATGGAGGCAAAAAAGTGAGTATACTTTGAGTTTTATTAAAAACAGACATTATTTTTTTTATGTAATAAATAAAAGTAAGTTGTCATCTCTGTCACTCATTATACTGCCAGCGTGCAAATACATGCTGTTGTACTGGTCCACATTATAATGAAAAATCAAATGTGCTGCAGACCAAAACTCCCTCACTGAAGGAATATGACAGCTGTGTTGGCAGTATTGTACATATAAGACTTAGCTGACTATATCTACAAAATGAAGATGTCACAGATGAAAACAACAATCATGCTATTTGGTTTCATAAAATACACAAACACAACCGAATGTCTTGTTTAACTCTGCCGTTGTGATTATACATATAAAAAACACATACAGATATACTGTAGTTTCAGTTATTCAGTTATTCTCCAGAGCTTCTAACCCTGCATCCACTTCCAGACCAACTTTCCAACACTTATGGCTTCAAACTTTACATTACATGAAGGATGTGCGTAACTTCACTAATTGTTTTTTCTTATTTCTTGACAGATACATTGCTAATCAAAACAGACTGTTTGAAATCAATGACAACAGTTTGAGATACTACATAAACCTCAGAAACCTGTAAGTTTCATATGGTATGTTTTTAGTTTCACATCAAAGTGGAATATATTTTTAATAACTCTACATTTTACCCTCCAACAGAACAGTGATGAAGACCAGATTGACTTCTATATCATCAGATGCATTCTTCAACAATACAAGACTTCAATATGTGTAAGAAGCCTCTTAAAGACGTTCTTTAGTTATTTCATTGTTGTTCACGTGAGTAGTTGGATTTTGATTGTTTGTTTTTTTCCTTTTAGAAATCTCAGAGACAATAACCTATCAACACTGTCATGGAAGACATTTCAGAACTTTAACGTAACCTATTCGTAAGTGTCGTGTGTATGTAAAGTTGTCAGTACAACTCTCTCCATGTGTGCAACCACAGAGTTTCTCATATGCTGTGTTTTTATTTTCTAGTCTCCTCTTGTATGGAAACCCTCTGGATTGTGTTTGTGAGAACTTGTGGATCAAACTGAGGCTCCAAGAAGAAATTGAGAATCAAGACCTGAAATGCATAGATGACAGAGGATTATCAAGGGCCATTGCCACTCTCACCCCACCGGACTGTGGTAACGTGAAACCATGTTATAATAAGCAACGCTGTGTATCTGATATTGAACATTTAGAGAGGTCATTGCCTAAGACCGAAAAGAGAGAAACAAAGACAGACACAAATCTATGTTAAGTTTTATATATCTGGTCAGTTGGTAAATTTAACTGTTTGCTTGTTTCTCACAGTGGTTCCCCAAGTAGAGGTCGACCCCACAATTGTGACCGAGATGGAGGGGGGTAATGTTCAAGCTGTGTGCAGGGCCTCAGGCTCCCCTACTCCTGAGATCCTGTGGAACCTTGATATGATTTCTACCCACTACACGGTGAGCTGGCCTATACATTTTAGCTTCCTGTTTAAACCTTTGGTACAGGTCTATTATTCTGGGCTCCTGGTTTTTTAAGGTTTTGCTCTTCAAGTGGAGTGGAAGAGATGAGGAATCTTGGGAATGGGATGCCTATGGTCAAAAAATGATATCAGATGAGCTCCAATGAAGTTTCAAAGCTACTTCTGTACAGTAAGATGAAGGGTCATATTAGAGCTGTAGACTTGAGACTTGGACTCGAGTTAGGCTTCAATCATAAGTTTGGTGATACTCTATAGTTTTGTTTTTCTTAACAAACCCCATGAAAAGACCCAAACCAAATAACAAATGAATCCTACTAACAAGTGCTGTGTGTGTAGCCAAAGCCTGATATAGTGTATTCCTCTTTGCCATAGAGCTCAATTGTTGTCAAAACCTATTAAAACATATCAGTGAGCCACACCATTGCACTGGGTGACTTGTCCCTTCATTATCATGAATATCATAATTTATTTTGAGGGAGTCCCATGTACAGCACCCCGCTGCCATAAATACTCACCAGGGCACCAAATGTGTATTAATCCATATTATTTACTCCTGTTTGAGTGATGTTTGCTGAAAACTACAGAGCCCACCTGTTTTATGAAATAATTTAGCCTTTTTTAGAAATGAAACTATATATTTGTAATCTATTTTAAAGAGTTACCTCTTACTAAACCAATGGACTCACAGCTATGTGCAAAAGCAGGGAATAGAAGTCAGTATCGAGAGATGGACTAAAACATTGTTGATTTTAGTCTTTTCAGGATCTGTTGATAATAAAAAAAATATAGAATATGACTAGGTTTATCCTTTAAGTCACAAAAATGAGGTATTGACACTTAACTTGGACTTGACTACTTGACTGCTGTAAGACTAGCACGGGGCTTGAGACTCGAAAGCAAAAACATCCAAGTCCACGCCACATAGCTTGGATATGTAATTATTAGGCCTTTTCTTTGAGAGGACTTGGTCTCAGCTGTGTAAAGAAGATTTCTAACACAAATTTGAAAGAAAAGTGTTCAAATCATTTATTGGTCAACATTCAGAGACCTAAACTCTTTCAATTTACTAGCAATTTGCTTATCAAGACTTGAGACTTACCCTCAAGGGCCTGAGACTCAATCAAGATGAAACTATCAACTGACTAGAAGTTAGACCCAAAATACTTAAAAACAACCGTGAGTTCAGTAGACAAACACCTCCAAATATGTTCTTTTGAATTGATTTTAAACTGGATATTATTACTATTAATTATATAACAGTGGATATTGTTACATTTTTTTCATATTGAATTGTCAGTGTTTAAGTTGGTTTGGTCAAGTTTACATTCATACTATACCACTTGGAGAGGCAGAAGCTAGGACATTTCAACCACTTATCATTTAGCTATCTATTACATCAACTGCTTTGTTCATTACCTTTGAGTAACTATTTCAACTATTACATTTAGCTTATTATTTCAACTGTTCACTTTTAGCCAACTACTTCAACCGTTCATCAGTTACTTTTAGCTAACTACGTAAACTGTTTATCCATTACTTTTAGCCATCTACTTTAAATTTATCCTTTACTTTTAGCCATTTACTTGTTTATCCATTACTTCAACTGTTAATCAGTTACTTTTAGCTAACTACTCCAACTATTTATCAATTACTTAACAAACGATTTCAACTGTTTATCCATTACGTTTAGTCAACTACTTCAACTGTTTATCAATTACTTTTAGCTTACTGCTTAAACTGTTTATCTTTTACTTTTAGCAAATGACTTCAATTGTTTGTCCATTAGCCGACTACTTCAACTGTTAATCAATTACTTTTAGGAAACTACTTCTACTATTATTCCATTAATTTTAGCGAACTGTTCCATTACTTAGCTAACTATTTTAACTGTTTATTTGTTTAACTAAGCTATTTCACCATTGATCCATTATTTAGCTATGTATTTCTTACCCTCTCTGCTTGCCTGCTAACTACTTTCCATGCATTATCAATTGCATCATGGTGCGTGTTTAAAACTGACTGTTTGGTGGGAGGTGGGAGCCTTTTGTAGCTGGTAGTTATTGAACATATACTAAAGATCAGCATCATACCATTTTTACTACTTTATAATACAAGTACTAATGCCATGTTTACAGATTGATCCTTTGGATACGGAGAGCAGCCTCACCTTGTCAGGCCTGTCTCCTGGTGATAATGGCAAGGTGATCGTATGCAGTGCTGAGAACGTGGTTGGTCAGATGGAGGCCTCCCTTCAGCTGAATATTCTCTGTAAGGGCTCTCACTTTTCTGTTATCATCGACTGTAAATGTTAACCAGCTACAGCATACATATTTAGAAAATATATTTTCATCTATAAGTTTAATTAGTCTAATTTCCCCTGAGGTTAACCTCTAAATGACCTCCTCTAGACTGTTTTTCCAGTGGAAGCAGAAGGCTCCTCAGTTTGTTATCATTATTGTCTCTCAGCAGATCTTATTGACTCTCCATGTTTCCTGTCTATAACTCTTCCTCCTGTGAAGCTCCTCGTGCCTTGCTGTACTCCTCTGCTTGTTTAATGCCGCATTTTTCCTCATTCTCCTCTTCCATGTTTTCCTGATGTCACTGTTCAAATGTTGTGTGACCAGTCTCTCTTCTCTTCCCCATACTTTAATCCCCAACTGCATCTCCTCTCTAAGCCCATAAATGTTGCTTTTCCTACTGGCTTTTCCTCCTGGTGTTTATTTCCTATCATCCCGTGATTACTCTTCCTCTACTGTTGCCTCCGTGTCAGTTGCCCCCACCATCCAGCAGTTGCTGGGGCCAATGCGGGACCACCACTGGTGCATCCCCTTCAGTGTGACGGGGAACCCCAAGCCTGAGCTGCAGTGGTACCACGAGGATGAGCCTCTCCAGGAGCAGGACTACATCCGCACCATGATCCATGAGTCCAATGAGAGCGAGTACCACGGCTGCCTGCAACTGGTCAACCCCACGCACATCCACAATGGCGTGTACAGGCTGGTGGCAAAGAATGAGTACGGCCAGGACGACAAGAAGGTCTCTGCCCAGTTCATCGACCCGCCTTACAATCATACAGGTCTCAATAAGTTGTCTTTTCTACAGGGTTCATTCATTAAGCAGATAATTTCTGAGGTTGGTTTCTGTTTTATGACGCTAACATTAAGATTTTTTTTCTTTTTAGAAGACCCCCTCTACTACTGTAAGTAATGATTCAATTTTATAAAACCAACAATAGTCATATTTGCTTGCTTGATAATAATTGCATGAATAGTTATGAATTTAGATGAAACTCTTACCTTTGTTCCATGATGTCCCCTCCTTTGGTCTGTGCCTGCATCTTTCTTCTGCCCAGACACTACTGGTAGGTACAGGGTTACACACATATAGCATGACACTCATCTGTCAGAACCACAAAAAGACAAAAACAGTTGTAATATTTTTGAATGTTAAGACAAGCATTTTGATTGATTGGATTTTGTGTTTTTTTCAGACTCACCACCCCCTCCATTGGATGACAGTGTTGCAGTAAGTGATCTTCATCAGTCCTTACCATCTTAAACAGTGGTTCCCAATTTTTTGACTTGTGGCCTCTTAAAGAAAGCAATATGTTTACTTATTACCCCTTGTCACAGGTTGCAAATGTCTACCAGCTGTAACCAGTTCAACGAAAAGTTTTGTTTGAATCATTTTTTAAAAGGTCCGAAATGCCTAAAATTGTCTAGTAATTCATAACAAAAAGTAAACAATTAGAGGAAAGTCTGAAAAAGTTAAAATAATTTGGTGTAGTATAAATATGTTTTTTTTTCTACTTTTCTATCCTGTAATAATCTCACGACTCCTCGGATTTAATTTGTGGCGCTGTGTGGGGATCCTGGCCACCAGGTTGGGAACCACTGATCTAAAGATGTCAGACAGTTTTTGTTGACAGCAATGTTTCAAACAATCTTTTTTTATTTTCCTTTACCAGGTGTATGTAGTTGTGGGAATCGCAGGGGTCGCTTTGACCGGCTGTGTTCTGATGGTGATCATTCTGAAATATGGAAGAAACTCCAAGTTTGGTATTAAAGGTGAATGAATTTTCATCAATCGCAAGAGTTGACTCGGTAACATTGTACTTGACTGCCAGCCCTCAACCCCCTACCTCATTCAACATTTAATCAGCAGTATATAAACAGTTAATAATTGTTTTATAACATACTATAATGCAGTGTGATGTTGTATTATGTGAGGACATTTAAGCATAGATTTAAGCATTTAAGCACAGATTTTGTTGTATACATTTTAAGTGTTCTTAACAGTTCTTAATGAAGCATCCATGACTAGTGTATAAACAGTTATTGAACGCTTGATTACATTGTATATTGTAGGTGTATGATTACACACAAACAAATTGTTACAGTGTGTTATAAAGTATTTATTAACTGTTATTAACTTTTAATACATAACAAAACTGTTTATAGTATAGTTAATTACTTATTTCTTTTTATTTCGGGCACCACAAGGCACCACTATCTTCCATTAAGACATTTACGGTATGAAAACAACAGAACAAAAATATTTAAAACATTATAAGTTCTTCTGTGTACTTTCAAATAACATATTTATGAGAAAAAAATGTAAGATTATAAATGTTTTCAAAACTCATGAAGACAACTGTGCTATATTATGTTATTAAGCATTCATTAACTGTTAATACACTAGTTATGGATGCCTCATAAGAGGAGTGATATTTGACAAATAAACACTTGAAATTCCCTTATATCTGCTTACAATCACATTATAGTTAATATATACTGCTTATAAATGCCAAATTAAGTGTTACTGATGACTCAAAGCTCATTGCAGTTTACATTATATCATTGTAAAAATGAATGAATGTACTGAGTTGAGGGCTCTAATGCTGATTCAGGTGGACATCTGCTCATCACCATGTTCTTCTGATATCTTTTTTGTCACTACACAAAGCTGTATTTACAAGTCCCTCTATCTTTTTTCCCTCCCACCCTCCTCCTCGCCTCCTCCTCCTCTCCCTCCTCCACTATGACCACAATCTTTCCTGTTTGCTTTTGATCTTCGTATCTCTTCAACCTGCTACCACCACCCTCCACTTCTTCTCCGCTCATCTCACTCTTCCCTCTTCTCCTCCTCCTCTGTGGCTCCCTAGGCTCCTCCTCAGTCATCAGTAATGACGATGACTCCGCCAGCCCTCTTCATCACGTCTCCAATGGCAACAACACCCCGTCGTCCTCGGAGATGGGTCCAGACGCAGTGATCATTGGGATGACAAAGATTCCTGTCATTGAGAACCCACAGTACTTCCGCAACTCTGGCAGCATGCTGAAATCTGACACGTGTGAGTTACTGCCTCGCTCGACAAACGTCTGGTAACCTGGACCTTTTCTGATAAATCCATGCAGGGATCACTGCTGGACGCTGTATTTATTGTCAGCATCCTGCTGCATTGTGATAGTGATTCCTGCTCTGTGGTGCGACTGGACAGTTAGCCCTCAGATGATGTTCAGAAACACAACCTTGTTTACAGAAGGTTCAACTCAGCAGAGTGAACGCTTCTCGCTTTGAGACACACAAATGCATGCGGTTTATAAAATGTTTGAAACATTTTAGTAAGTGCTGAAACAATTCTAGTCAATTCTTTAATCGGTTGATTTAAAAAAATCAACAATTTTGATGATTGTTGCTGTTTTCCAGCTTTTCAAATGTGAGGGTTTGCTACTAATTTGCACCTGTTTATATAATTGTGAATTGAATATCATTGAGTTTTTAACTGTTCACCAGACAACTCAAACAAATTGAAGACATCATCTTGACTCTGGGAAATTGTGAAATTATATATATATATATATATATATATATATATATATACATATATACATATATATATTTTATACGTAAATTATTAATTGGTTAATCAAACAAGTCCATAATGAAAATCATCTTTATTGCAGCCTTTTAAAATACATGGTTATTATTTGTGGGAACACTCCCATACATGTGAACACAGAACATCCAAAAGTATGTAGTAAGTAAAAGGAGTATACTCAGCAGTGTACATTAGACACGACCTATTAGTTCTAACCATGAAAAAATTCAGTACAGGGATCCAAATCTTCTCAAAACACCTTATTTCTCTCAACCACAAACCATACCTACTGTAGATGCAGAATCTATTTTCCACTCTCGTGAGATTTACTTTTTTGCAATAATTATTCCACACAAAACAACCATTTTTTCATACTTATTGGCCAAAGATAAGGAGCTTGTTACTCCAAGGATGACTATAAGAGGACAGGGTTCCCAATGCTTCCCAAAAGCCTTGGAGGAACAATGAAAAAAGGTTTTACAATATGTGTATAGTTCACTGCATGACCAGAGAGACTGAATTTTCCTGATAATAATCTAAACCTCACTCCAGTGGAGACAAAGTGTGTTTTACATACACCAAAATTCAGACTAAAAAGATGCACACATGCCTTTGAGATTGATTTGTCTTATTCTGTCTCAAAGTTGTCCAGCATATCAAGAGACACAATATTGTCCTGAAGAGGGAGCTGGGAGAAGGAGCCTTTGGGAAGGTCTTTCTGGCCGAGTGCTACAACCTGACACCAGATCAGGAGAAGCTCCATGTGGCAGTCAAGGTACAGATCAGGAAGCCGCTCGCCCAAACAATCAATGCACTTGTCATTCAGTTAGTGAATTCTATTGACTAGACATACATTCTTGTAGATAATGCTTCTCACGTTGTGTCCCTTGTCTTTGTGTCTTTGCTTTGCGTCAGACTCTAAAAGAGGCCAGCGAGAGTGGCCGGGCGGACTTCTACAGAGAGGCCGAGCTTCTCACTAACCTGCAACACGAGCACATCGTCACTTTCTACGGAGTGTGTGTGGAGAGCGACCCGCTCATCATGGTGTTTGAATATATGAAACATGGTGACCTAAACAAGTTCCTTAGGTAGGATCATTTAGATCAATATAAATCTCTATGACATGTGTTAAAGGAATAGTTAGACATTTTGGGATATACACTTATTTGCTTTCTTGCTGAGAGATAGATAAGAAGAGATGATGCAACTCTCAAAAATATTTGTCCATTATGACACTACAGCCAGCAGTCGATTAGCTTATTTTAGCATGAAGACTGGAAACAGCTAGCCTGGCTCTGTCCAAAGATTTAAAAAATGCCCAGCAGCATCCTTAACATGTTATATCTCATTTGTCTAATTTGTTTAATCAGTTCAAAAACTAAAGTGTAAAAATGACAAGTTGAAGTCTTGTGGGGAGTTATGTGCCAGACTATTTCTTGGACAGGAGCATTGATTTTGTCACCATGAGGTCGCCAGGCAACCTGCAGAGACTCAAGAAAGTCTCTGCTTTCAGCCAGTAAATAGTCTTGCGCATAATCCCCCGTAAAACCACAACTTGTCATTTTTACACTTTGGTTTTTGTATAGATTAAAGAAATAAGATATAACATTTTATTTGTGAGCCATAGAGGTGCTGGTAGACAGATTTTGTTACTGTTGGAGAGATCCTAGCTAGCTGTTTCCCCATTTTTCCAGTCTTTGTGCTAAGCTAAGCTAACCAGCTGCTGGCTGTAGTTTCATTGTTTATGTACAGATATGAGAGAAGTAGCGACCTTTTTTAACTCTCAGCAAGAAAGTGAAGACCTGTATTTCCCAAAATGTCAGTGTGCACTGTACATGGAAAGTAGTTTTGGACGATATAATGATTTTTTTTGTAAAATGACAGAAATTTGTGTACTGGTAGAAATATTTAGTTTTTGTGATGAAATTGTAGTTGTAATTTAGTTATTATTGAAGCCCTGACTAAGTGTTCTTTGGTGCAGGTCCCATGGTCCTGATGCAGTGCTAATGGCAGACGGTCAACACAGTATCCTGGTGGAGCTCACCCAGTCCCAGATGCTGCACATTGCCCAACAGATTGCTGCTGGCATGGTCTACTTGGCCTCCCAACACTTTGTCCACAGAGACTTGGCTACTAGGAACTGCCTGGTAGGAGAAAACCTGCTGGTCAAGATAGGAGACTTTGGCATGTCCAGAGATGTTTACAGCACAGACTACTACAGAGTGAGTCCAAAGAATTTCTGCTAATTTTCTCACCTTATCTTACCCCCAGTCGACATAAACGACATACACTCACAACCTTCTCATATACACACAGAAATATGGAAATGTACCCACATACGCACAGTCTCAAATATGTAATTAGAATTTTATTCCAGTTTTGGTCTGAAATAACTGCAGCTGCAGAAATGACAATTTTTAACCAGAGGTATTTTATCTTTTTTTAATACCATTTAAATGCAAATACTATAATCTGCATAAAATTACTGTTTCTATGGTAATAAGGGCCAACAGTGCAAAAATGCATGGGCAGTTTTTCTTTTTCCTTGGGCAAGGAGTTAATACTTCTGTTCAATCTGCATGAACACACCATCATGTTAAACTATGCAGGAGTTAATATGTGTGAGAGCATGTCCACAAAAATGGTATGAGCCATTGATAGTCTTTGACTGTAACACACAGAGAAGATTACTTATTTTAATAAGGGCCCTTTGCTACAATATAGGCCAATGACAAAAAAAAAAAATGATGTTGAGGAGCAGATGGATGTATTTTATCCCCTCATTGTTTTTGTCTCAGATCCCAGGTTGAATCCCACAGTGCCCTCTGCTGCCTGAAGCCAAGTCAGAAATCTAAACACACAAACGCAGCTCCGAGATGCATTTGCCTGCATCAGATAAGATCACCATAAAGAGCACCTGTCACCAACTCCTGATATCACGTGTTTTTATCAAATAGAAAGCGAAAGCATTATCACAGCTTACAATAAGAAACTCTCTCATCTGCTGTAATGCTGCCTTCATTTTGCAAACATAGGGAATCTTTTAATAAATTAGATTAGCCAATAAAAATCAATAAAATGGCATTACGTTAGTGAACATTTGGTTTAGATTCATATGGAATTACATTTGTTCACCAATATTGACCTGTTACTTATGTGGTGTACCTGAACAGGTGATGTATAATAAACACAAGTTACAAGTAAAACTACAATGATTAATCAGCAACTATTTTGATAATTAAATAATTGTTTTAATTATTTTTAAGGCAAAATTATTTATGGTTTTCTTTGTCTTCTGTGATGGTAACTGAATGTCTTTGGGTGTTGGACTGTTGGTCAGACAAAACAAGAATACGAAGACACCAACCTGGGCTACAGGAAGTTATATATTTGGCATTTTATTAATCACAGCCCTAGTTGCACGTACTCTTGTTGCTGTAATTGAGAAGCTTTTAAATATTCTTTTTTATTTACTCTTGCAGAGCAGATTCTTGATGAATTGTTGCACTTTTAGAAAGACACAGTATTAAAGAGTAGACTACAATAATGCTGTTAGTTTCCCTCGTACAGCGTTCTAATAAAACTGTAACAAAGACACAATTGGTGTCATCGTTTGACAGATTATATTAATGTTCAAATTGTTACTGAAATGGGAATCTGGATGCCATATTCGGTATAAACCCTTGAATTGGTTTAAATGAGTAATGGTGCAAGTGAGTTTAGGTAGGTACGGTGATGGACTTGAAAGGATGGCGGTTAATATAATCAGATTGGGGGAGGGAATAAGAAAGGTAAATGCTTTCCTTAGATAGAAATTAAATGAAGCATGAATAGCTATTGAATGATTGTAAAAAATAGTTTCTGTTGACGTTGTAATGGCTAGACATCATTTAGTTTTACTCATATGTGTATGAACATGACTGAGGACTGTGTTACAGTAAAAATACCCCAGTAGCACAGTCAGTCTAACCAGCACCTGTTAAGTCTTCAGCAGGCTTTGGTGTGTTGGTTTCTGATAGAGATTGTTCTCTTCTCTCTGCAGGTGGGCGGTCATACGATGCTGCCGATCCGCTGGATGCCCCCAGAGAGCATCATGTACCGACGGTTCACCACGGAGAGTGACGTGTGGAGCCTCGGCGTGGTGCTGTGGGAGATCTTCACCTACGGCAAGCAGCCCTGGTACCAGCTGTCCAACAATGAGGTCAGAGACACTTAAAAATTACACATATTCACCAAGTTGGAAACTTTAAAAAGCCTTTAAAAATGAGGGGTATGTGACACAGAACATAATACAGACAGAAATGATGAAGACTAACACTCTGAATAATCACAATTTTAAACTATTCCATAGTTTGTTCAAATTTCAACAGAACCAAGACAGGAAATTATTTTATTTGGACTGAAAAGTTATCAAAGTTTGAGCCAGTTACCAGAAAAATTGTCCTTTGTATCTTGGCAATATTTACCTAATCTATTGCAAGTAATTTGACAAACAGAGAACATGTGGTGAATGACCTGTAATAAATTAAGATAAATTGTTATTAATTTATCTTAAAATGGAATTTTACACATAAATGTCAATGTGCTCACCATGTTTTGTAGTACTGTACTTTTGAAACCAGTTGTATCACTGTCTTCTTTGGCTGAGAAAATAACCCTGGTGATGTCATCAAGGTTGAAGACAACAATTTTTAAAAAATTTCTTTCATCTTTTTATTGAGGTTCTGATATTTAACTATAATATAATAATGTGACTGAAGTACAAACAGAACCATATTTTTCCACCAAAACAACTTTATGAAACATAACAACACAGCAGCTATGACATGACTACACACACACTACCAGGCTGACATTAGTACAATTAAGTTGCTAAAGTCAGCCATAGCCAGTTCCAGAACCATTAGTTAAGTAGAAGGAAGTCTAAAAAACCCCCCACTGTTGGTTGCATTATGGGAAATGTAGGATCAAGTGTTTTACAAGCTTGCCCAATACTAGGGACTAAAAGTCTGGATTTCTTGACCTCTGGTGCTTTGATTTTTACCACTCTTTTTTAAAATCTTGTGAGTCCCCCAACTTAATGAAGTACAATAGTAAATTGCTTTAATATTTCAGCAATTTAGTAAATTCTGTAGTATTTTATAATACAAATGAAAGGGCAAATGAGAATGAACCTATACAGCAAGAAATTCCAAAATCAAAAAAAACAAAACAGGGAACTGACTTTTTTCAGATCTGTTTCTCTGATTGTGCTTTTCTGAAAATTATCTTTTTGTCTTTCTTTAATTTTATCTTAATTTGCATTTGTGCTTTTCCGTGAGTGAAAGTGTAGCAAATTCTGCAGAATTGTCCCATTTCATCCAAAATGATGCATGCTATGTTTCCTGATGATGGTGAATTTAAAAAAAGAAGACAAATGAACACAAAGACAAAAAAAAAGTTTTGAGAATACTTATTTTACTACATACTACTCATTTTTTTGTTTTCAGTTTCTTTCATGTCATCTAATGGTTAATTTCATTGGTAATATTTGTAGGGAATTTGCTACATTGCACTCTTATTCAGACACCACAGCCAAACAGCAGACAATGTATTGTCACCCTGTATCCTGCAGGTCATTGAGTGCATCACCCAGGGCCGCGTGCTGCAGCGGCCCCGCACCTGTCCTAAAGAGGTGTATGACCTGATGCTGGGCTGTTGGCAGAGGGAGCCCTACATGAGGCTGAACATCAAGGAGATCCACAGCATGCTCCAGAGCCTCGCTAAGGCCTCACCCGTATACCTGGACATACTGGGCTGACTCACCAGTGCTCGTGTATGTACTTAGCGTCTGAGAGCATGCGTGTGTGTGTGTGTGTGTGTGAGCCGGGGGCTTCAGTATGTGGACAGTCTGCACATGATGATGAGACGGAGAGGAGAGAAGGAAATGAAGGTTGTGTGAGTGAGTGTGTGAGCGCCTGCGTCTGTGTACAGTTCCTGGCTGTAAATGTTACTGTAAATGCTAATCGTCCGTGTCCTCATCACATCGATAAAAGCCTTAAATTTTGAGTGATTTTGTTTAGCTTTTCCTTTTTTTTTTTTTTAAAAAAAAAAAAAAATCCATTTGCAGACTTTACAGAGGCATGTTTCACAAATGGAAACCAAAATGCATACAGGATTATGTAACGTCATCCAAACCGTCAACACACCTATATGTTAAAGGCATAAAAATAAATGAAACCCAGTAATCAGCTATACTGATTTCTGGGTTATTCTGGCTTTGTGAAGAAAAAAAAGAGGTTTTTGTCTATATTCAATGCATTAAACAATCAATGTATTCCATATTTGCTGGAAATGAACAAAGGGAAAATGTGGGAATGTGTCTCCTCTATAACGGACAATGTATAGACACAACTTTGTAGATAGAGCTTTCTCTTCTTTCAACAGTGTCACACAGAGCAGCATATTCTGTTGGAAGATTAACATGTAAGGCACAGCTGAAGCTTTTTTTTTTTTTTTCTTTTATAAGTCACAGACTATTTTAATATTTGTAGAATTTATAAATGTTGATTTAAATCTGTGCTTTTTGAGCCATCTACAGAACCTTCTGCTTGTCCAAATTTTAAACATATGTGTATATTATTACACACGTACGTTTAAAAAAACAGTATGAAACCCATATTCAATAGATTCTAATAGATGCCTGCGTCTGTCATATAAATAACCCAGAAAGTCCACTGAAGGACTTCCCAATGTAAAACAAATGTTGAGGATGTAAAACACAAGGGCATATAGCATTTGACACCTGTTTTCCTTTAAATAACGCCATCGTCGTTTGTCATATTTTCTGTAAATATCATATTTTACACTAAAGGTCACGTCTTTATAAAGCGGAGTTTTAAATGTTAAAGAGTGCTTTACCCATCCCACAATCTTTTCATTTGATGTATCGAAAGCACAGAGGACGAGGACTTGCCGATGTTGAGCTGTTTGTCGTTTTTTTTTTTGTTTTTTTTTTCATTCACCAGCAATGCTGTTTAGCAAATCCTTGTTGTTCGGTGGCCCATATCTGTGAGTGATGTGGTTCTGTGTGCACCTTCACACACAGGGTTATGAAATGTCGTGGCTGTTGATGAGAATGTGTTTACGATTTGAGGAGAGAAGGTGAATTTATGGAGTGTCACCTGCATTTTTGCATAAATTTCTAAGCTGGATTGAGAGGGCATTTTGATGCACTATTATATGTTAAATATACTGAGGTTTAAGCGTGGGACTCCTTTTTCAGCACTTTTTTTGTGTGAACTGACGTTGATAATTGTTTGTTTGTTATTTATTTACATTACAAGAGTGTACTTTGAATCTTAGATTCTATATAGGCGGCTAAGTGAAAGGCGGTGAAGCACATTTGTACAGACAGAGGACCTAAATGCTTGAAAAATGGTTAGTTCATTTCCTGAATTATCATCAATAGGTGTTTTTTTTTGTAGATTATTTTAAAAAAAGAGGCTAAAATATTAATGCAGTTGACAAATGCAAGTACACACTCCTGTATTCATCTTTGCAAAAACAGCTACAGTTACTCCCTCATAATAACCATCATGTATTTCCATATGGAGGCATAAATCGGTACGGCTCTTTGCTGAGACAATAAGTTATGTTAAGTGCACTTTGTAGCGTAACTTAACCCCCCCATGAATGCACAACCTGAGCCGCTGTGCTCAGCACTGACCACTCTCCACTTCAACCCGACTGCACTCAGTAACAAAAAAGAAAAAAAAAACATTTCACCTTTGCTATGCTGGCCATGACTGAAGCAACTTTGACACAAATGACTGAGTTTCCGTGTCCCTCTATGTTTTTATTTGTCAGTTCTGTATAATAGTCACGTGTCTGCTGTACATATAATTGCTGTCCATTCTGTACAGTTCTGATATTTGTCTATATGAATAGTAGGCTATGTTTAATAGTATAATCTGTTTTAAGCAGGTATCATGTCAAAACTGTGTGACATCTATTGAAGACAATGTGTTATGGGCCACTGGCAATACATACTATATGTAAATACAATTTTATTTGTGCTACATTGTATAATTTCCTTGTGCTTGTTCATAATACCAGTGAGAATACAATCCTTTTTTGGCGACTTTTGATCTGCAGAGGACTTTCTTTGAACAATGTGTTTTTCTCTGAAGAAGAAGAAGGAGAAGAAGAAGAAGAAGAAGACGAAGAAGAAGAAGAAGAAGAAAAAAAGAAAAATGATCTCCTCTTTTCCTCTCCACTGTGATGGGGAGCTTACACAGAGGCTGTTTGAGACGCTGTCTGCCCGCAGGAGGACCGTATAGACTCTGGATCTGATAAAACATCAGGATCTCTCCTTGCTGCCTGACAGGCGTCCCAGCAGACGTGTGGCAGATGGCGAGGAGGTCAAAGGTCATCTCCTGGCCAACTGCACCACTCAACCTCTGACTGACTGTAGCCTATTTTGATCCTCTTTCAGATGAATAACTGTGACTTTGCATCATGAATAGTATATTATTTTGAATGTAATCTAGAAGGGTCGGGACCTTTTTTGAATGTAATCTATCTTGAGGGGTGGGGGGGGGTTAATGATTTTTTTTGTAAATATATGGTAAAAGAAAAAAAGATTACAGTTTTCATTCCTGTGCAGATAACAAATTTTACTTACTGTGTGAATACAAAGAGAAGATGTGTGTGTGTCTGTGACTAATGTCTCTGAGATGGTGTGTGCGTGTGCATTTGCGCATACATCTGTATGCAAGAGTGTGTGTGTGTATGTATGTGAGTGTGTGTGTGTGTGTGTGTGTGTGTGTGTGTCTGTGCTCTCCTGGCAGATTTAATCCTGCTTTAATCAGCCAGTTCTATCAATCAATCCAATGCTTTGTGCATCATGTGAGTAGCTTATCCACAATTAATGGAGATGTTCCTTGTGATACTGTGCATTTAATAAAGGTGGTATGTCTTACAATACGCTGTGTGCTATCAGCTTTCTTTATGTTTCCAATTCATAACGTTTGGAAGTACAATTTCAAGCAAGTGTGGACATACGCTACTCACAGGGATAGTCAACATTTAGGGAAATGAGCCTATTTGCATCCTTGCCAAGTATTAGATAAGAAGATGGATACCACTTTTATATTTGTAGCTAAATATGAAGCTACAGCCAGCAGCCAGTTAGCATGAACTGGAAACAGCTATCTCTGTACCAGCATCTCACTAATTAACACATTATTCCAATTTAATTAAAACAAGTTTTTAGTGAAGTATCAATTTTACTCTTGGCAAGAGAGCAAATAAGTGTATTTCCTCTGCCTCACTTCCTCAACATTTGCCTGAATTAAATTCTTGACACAATTGAGATTGAGTCTATCATCTTTTTAAATGTATTTTTCCAAGTATGTTTTGTTACTGGATTCCAGTCACTCTCATGTGTTTTTTCATGCAGTGATTCATTTTGTTGGATTTGGCAGAGAAACCAACAAGGAGGCTGAATTGTCTGGTTTAAAATATATTCACTTTCCAGTCAGTCAGCAAAATCCAAAAAACAAACTCCAGCTAACTTCCTACTAATTTGCCCTCACAACAAGATTCATGGACAATCTGTACACCACACATTGGCTGATTGACATGTAATGTGTGTTTGACTACTGCTTATGTTGGCTGGCTTCTTTAAAACGAACCAACATGTCATGAAAGGTATCCCATGGGCACCATTTGTTTCTAACAATAACCTCTGAGGAGTGACAAGGACAGCTGCCCTAAAGGGCCTCAGACACACACACACGCGCACACACACGAGGAAAAACCAACAGCGACAGCTAACTGTTCCTAGGCAAGATTATTACACTCATGCATGTATTGGATAGTAAAGTAGTGTCACAGTTGACATATACAAGTCTATAGACAGAAAAATCCTTCATCTACATACTGTGGGACCTACCTTTGTGTATTGCAGCATTAGCTGTAAAGAGCTCCACCATGACTGTTGCTCATAGGTGCAGACAGATTGGTGGGACAGTTGCTGGGTCAATCCATCAAGGGTGTCTTCCTCAACACATTTATCTCATGTCTTACATGAGGGGTCACCTATTGCCCTCTGAGAGGCTTTAGTGTGCCCGCTGGGTGAAGAAGAAACCCCACTTTTGTCACACCAAAGAGTGTTAGGTGGTGACTGAATACTGCTCAGCTTACTACACAATTATTATGGTTTTTAAAGCTTTGTCATGCTGGCTGTGTCTGCTTTCATACTCTATTTTAAAATGCTGTATGCTATTTTATATATGTCTTGTGTTTTTCAGAGCATTAACGACAAAGTTTATTTTAGCTGTAATTCAAAGTGGCCAGCTTTATATTCAGAGGCTGAAGGGCTCTTCAAACTGGCATAAAGTTTGTCTTTGGTGCACATCAGCTACACACAAACATCTGTGTAATCACAACATCAACAACACAACGTGCAAAAGGTGTGATTGTCTCTTGGTTTCATCAAAAGCTGTGCGCAGTTTAGATTTATTTTATTCTAAATTTACAGTTTTAAAAAAAAGTTTGCCCATGTCTTAGAACCATTATGAAAGTTAACGCACAAATTCAATATACATCTTATTGTATTTTACATAGGAGGGTAAAAGTATAGGCATGAAGGTGGCATGATTCATTATCAAGGCTCAAAAAGAATCAGAAAACAAACATGAATAAATAGAAAGTGCTATCCTTAGCAGAAAAAAAAAACAAAACTGCAGTGTGGAAAGTCTCAAGCTCCTGTTACCCAGCAAAGAAATAATTCATACAAGCCATCTAAAGCATGTGGTCTGACACTGGCCTGTACATAAGAGCGAACGTCAGAAAATAGCGTGAACGAGCGATGGACAGAGTTGGGCGTCTGCACTTATCTATGAATTATAACGTATATGGTGTCTACACAGCTTATCACTGAACATAAACATCTAGGAAAAATTCAGAGGCAAGCTCTCTTTTCTTCAGTTCCTAGTAGTTGTAGCTCTGCTGCCCGTCAGCGATCGACATATTCAGACAGTCGTCGCTAGCGAATCTGGGCAATCTGGAGCTGAGAGACAGACACATTGCAGCATTTCTTCAGAAGCTACCGCAGAGCCCAAATTGTTTTCTCTTCATTATGTGTACTCGTTCAAAAAAAGAGAGCCTAACAAATTATATTGTTAGACGTTAAATTTCAGCATGTCAGTTTTGTAAACTACTCCATTTTCAATACTTGAAATAACCATTTAGAAACAGTTGAAAGCTTTGGGATATTTAAAAAAAAAAAAAAAGAAAAGTTTTTAATGACAAGGTCATTAAAAGTCATGCACGCTGCAAATAACTGCATGCAGTAGTTATGGTAACCCATCCAAGCACTTTTTATTTATTAATAGTCATAAACACACACAGCAGCTTCATCAGAGGCGCCTATGCCCTCTTGACTTTTGAATGTGGAGTATTTATACGGAGAGCCGTTTGCATGTCACAGGAAGCAAGGGTCTGCCACAACTGCCTGTAACATTTACCTGATAAAGAAAAAAAAAACGTTATGTGGATTGATTATCAACTTCATATATATTTTATATATATATTTATATATTTCTCTTCTCTCGCTCGCTCACTCAGTTGCTATTGCGCACTCGCACATTTATCCCACTTGCTCTCATTTATTTTTGTTTACAATGTAACAAAAATGGTGACAGGCCTGAAATTACAATCACCAAAAACAAACTCAGAAAATAGAGGGAGGGAGGGAGAGAGGAGGGTGAGGCCGAGGGGGGGGTGGGGGGGGAGGACTGCTGCTGTTCCCTGCCCATCACTGACAGTTGCAACACAGAGGACACAGTCTGCTTGATGCTCGGACATCAAAGAGGAGGCGGCGGAGGCTCCTTCCCCGTAGAGCTGCTCTCTCTGAGCTGGAGGTTCTCCAGCGCCACATCTAAAGGCATGATATCCACGCAGCCCATGGCTCCGAAGTCGGCGAAGTCTCGGCGTTCGTCCTCGTCGGAGGAAGAGCTCTCTTCGTGCATCAGCGTAGACAGAAGCAGCTCCTGGACGAACAGGCTGCGGTCTGCGCGCTCTCCTTCTAGAAACTGCCGCTCTGCTTCGGACATCTTAGGTTCATTCAACCTGGTGAAAACAGTTCACATCAGTTTAATACATTCAGGTGATACACTTAAAGTGAAAATATTTTTAAATCAGTGGCAAAGGGAACAACAGGCAACAGATAAACTTGCCGATTTCATGTTAAGATGTGACTGAGACTTCCAAGTAGGGTGTAGGGAGGAACCACTGATTATTTTGATTGTGATAAATCTTAAAAAGTGTTGTCAGTTAATCTACATGATTCATTGATTTACCTTTTTGACTACACAAGTCATCAAACAACTCAACAGTACTTTAGCTTTGTGGAAGTCCTCAAAAGATTTAAGATTAATGATATTAAGACAGAGATACAGTTAATCGTTTTGTTACAAGAACTACAAATGTCTTCCAAGCTCTCATATTGGCTTCAGCTTTTTGGCCTTTTATAAGTTAGAGACCCTGAATGTTTTACCAAAAAAATGGGTGTTAACAAGTCATTTTGAGAGGATAAGGCAGTTCATATTCTATAGTTTTCTTCTTGTCTACATGAGAAGACCAAAACCAACAATGACCTTGATTCTACTTTCAAGTATTGTGTGTGCCTGATATATCTTATTCCTCTCTGTTCTAGACCTCCGTTTGTTTGAGTAACATTTGCAAAAATCTAGTGTCCAGCTGTTATAAAGAAATGATTTTGCCTTTTTTAAAATTAAAATATATATTTGTGATCTTTTAGTGGGATTTGTTGACAGCAAAAATATAGAATATCGCCAAAGTTATTCTTTAACATCAGCATAGTAACTTACAAACTAACGATAACAAGATGTGCAGGTTTTCCTGTCTCTAAGACAATGTTTAGCACACATGATCTTTGATGGAAAATTGTATTTTCCTATGAACATTCATCATCATGAAACTCATAATCTCTCCAAAGTCTGAGATCCTGGAAGCCAAGGTGAGGCTGAATTAACTGCCAAAAGGACATGACTCCTAGCTTTCTTTGACAGTATATTAGCATATACAGTATAAACAATGAATTCACAAAAAAAACATGAATTTTTCCAACCTGTAAAACCTCCTGACTCACCGTGCTAATAGGAACTGGGAGCTGTGGGACGAGGACGAGGGATTACTTTCACCCACAGAGGCAGTGTTGGCAGTGGCTGTGCTGGGTGGAGGGATGGCGTTGCCGGCGTTGCCTGGGTTGTTGCTGCGTCGTGTGGCGTGGCGGCCTGTCTCCACTTGCTGTCGTGCTGCCTGAGCCTGCTGCCGCTCCAACTGCAGTTGCATCTGGAGCTGCTGGAGCTGGGAGGCTGAAGGCCCTGATGAGTTTATTTGCCCCCCTGCTGCACGCCGCACACCTGACAGCTGAGACAACAACTCTACAGGAGACACAACAAAAACAGACTTCATTGTTGGCCGTTTCTAAATAAGTCATGATTTCAAAAGAACACTATGTAGATACCTGTAAAAAGATATGAATGACGGAGAGAGAAAAAAAAACAGAATACAGAGATTTAGATGTTCATTTGACTGGACAACATGCTAGGCCAATGATGATATTTCTGACTTCTGTTTTCTAAAAGTGAGGGAAGAATAGATTAAAAATCATAAAAAGGTAAATACTTTCAATTGTGTCTCACTATCAATACTAGATTCTATCCTGGCAAACATACATTGATTACACAGTCACTGCTTTTAGCCTCACACACAGAGAAAAGTGCCAAAAACACATGTAGCTTCTTCTGTTCTTTATTTAACCGGGTGAAAGTCTCATTGAGATTAAAATCTCTTTTTCAAGAGAGACCTGGCCAAGACGGCAGCATAAACAAAGACATTATAACTCCGTCTTGTAATTTTTAGGCTAAAAACAAAAAAACAGTATCGAAGGAACTGTCTGCTTTGTATGAGATGTATAATAAAGTATTGCAGTACACACAGTACAGTGTTATTATAAGAGGATATATAGTTCATTTTAAAGACATGATTATTGTGCTACATATGGACAGAGATATATAAACTAAATTCAGTGCAAAACGGAGTTTAAGCTTGTATCTGCAGTTTGAGCTCTGCTGATGTACATTCTGGTTATAACAGGACTTAGACGGTTAATTTGTTTTCAGCATAAATTAAACTTGTTGGTTGGCTGAGGAAAATTTGCAGATTATAGCAGGCGTTTTCATTTAAGTACGAAGTTTGTCTTGTAATGTTCTTGACTTATTTTGTTCACGATAATGAGTCTAATAGAACTGACACCATAGAGGTGAAAAATACAAAATATTACTGTTATATTTTTATTGTAATATTTTTCATTACCGCTGAGTTTTATAGTTATAATTATTTAATGTGCTTTCTGTAAACTCAAAGGTTTGACAAAAAATGCTGGCAAAACAAATACAAGTGATGTATGCAAAGAAAATATTCAACCAGTTTTGGATATAAATTCACCCAAACTGAAAATCTGAAGCTACAAGCAGCTACAAAAAAGTTCATGTACTCATCTAAATGGAAAATGGATGCTAATCAGTCCTAAATGCAAAGGTTTTGATCGTAAATATGTAGTTTCCTCTAGCAGAGCGACCAAACTAACTGGAGGATTAAACATTACTCTGCTGGTTCTGATAATTAGTATGCTGCTGTATCCCTGACTCTCACCTGCAATGGGGTCCATTGCTTCTCTGTTACTGGGGGTGTAAGTGGAGCTTTGTGATGAGGAGGATGAAAGTCCCCCTGTGGAGCCGCTAGTAAAGTGCATATTTGTCCGCCGTGCTCTGGGACCGCCCAGTCCTCGTCCAGGGTGGAACATCCTGCGTACATGCCGAACACTGCTGGACTCATCTTAAACGAGGGCTGTTAAGGGTAAATGCAGTAAATCTGGCACATTGTTTAGTATCACAATCAATATTTTTTGGACATTTGATCAATACAAGTTAAAAACATCTAAATGCAGATACTAATGTGGTGAGACACAGAAAGGATATTAAATCTCTTGGCGCTCTGTGTTCGAGTGTGAGGTGAGCTGTAAAGTCATCTGTGACGTGGTTTGGGTCACCGCCTGGCAAGGCAGCACATATTGGACAGATCTGAAACAAGAGAGAGAAAGTTAGAGCTTCTGTGTTGTCCAGTGGACTGACTGACACACTGTTGTTTCACAAAATGTTGTCATGTCAACCAGACACACACACACTGCATTGCAGAGGATCAAAATGTTTTTATAAAAGAACATTTCACCACAAATGACTACTTATCTACATAAAAATCAGCATACTTTTGCTCAATGAGCCTGTCCCACAGCACACGCATAACAGTTTCTATTGTGCATCTCGTTCTCAATATAACACAGCAAATGTCATACTGTACATTAACATATACAAACACGGAGATAAGTTTCAGAGACACTTCCTCTTCAACTCCTGTCTTTTTCTCTTAGCACCATTTTTCTTTTGGTTCATCTTTGAAAGATCATGTTTAAAACAAACAAAAAAAAAAAAACAAGGTTGGCATTATTCTATATATTTCTTATTGTTAACAAATCCTATGAAAAGACCAAAACCAAGAACAAATGAATCCTCCTAACGAGTATCGTCTGTGTTGACAAAGCGTGATATACTTTATTCCTCTGTGCTACGGAGCTCTAGCATTGTCCAAAAACTATTAAAAAGTGAGTCATACTGTTGCACTAAGTAACATGTTCCTTTATTACAATGAACATGGCCACTGTAGTTTATTTTGAGCCAATCAGACAGACACAGTCCTGCTGCTCTAAATACTCACCAGAGCACCAGATGTGTATTAACCCACAGCTGAAAATAGTCCCAAACAAATGCACCATTTACTCCTGTAATGTTTACCATAAACTACAGCACTCAGATTTTTTTTTTTGGGAAATTGCTGGGTTGTTCTACAAAATTAAAGTATACATTTGTGACCAGTTTGTAAAGATTTACATGAATAAAAGGGCTTGGGGCTGAGTCCCACAGAAAGGGTAGGGAAGCCATAAACTATTGAGAGGTGGGATATCACATTGTTGGTTTTGGTCTTTTCATGAGATTTGTTGATAATAATAAAAATATAAAATAACGCCTGTCTTATCCCTCAAAGCCTCACTGTTAAACACTGACACTATCTGCTCTAACTATTAACACTTGGCACTGGTGGGCACCTGGAGCACAAATACTACTAGTCGGCTCCACCTGTGGGCTCCAAAGGTCACTTTTTTTTTTTCCATCACTGCTAGTGGAGCTGCTGTTTATCGACAGGCTACCTGCGAGTCAGCAGTGGCTTGACCCTTAGTCTCACTTTTCTCAGTTTACTCAGCAGCGGACAATGCTCGTAACGCTCTGACTACAAGTAATCCATAAATGTCTTCAGCATGTACATTCTGGGAAGTTATGTGCAGCACTGAACTGTAGTGACCCCAGCAGATAAAGATTTTAAAATTTCAAGATATGTAAATGGATGGCAGACGTAAACTGCTGGAGGCTGCTTATAAGAATTAAGACAACATTTGCAAGTATTGTTGACATTATTGAGATATGGCGCCCATGACTAATAGATAAAAATACCTGTAAATGTATGCTCCGATACCTAAATGTGTGCAGTATACTCACCACCTCTGTGGAAGTCTCTGCATGCTCTGAGGTGACATGCTCCTGTAGGGACGTCTCTGTGTAGCCCATCTTCCCACAATAAGGACATGTGAATGACTGGGGTTGCTCTACTGAAAAAGTGTCTCCTCCATAATACAAGTCTGCGAGAAGACAGTAAACACAGCAGCCGTTATTGTTTGTCAATCAATATTTCAAAATACAATGGTCTCAGTACACTAATCATAACTGCAACCAGGATGGATGATTTGTAATGACATAGTAGGTGACAGTCAAGTCATAAAATACAATAACTGTATACGATGCAGGCATGATGAATATGTCTGTTGATCAGTAAGCCACACAAGTTTCTGTCTGGGCTTTCAGCCAGGCCCTTACCATAGTCTACCCTGGTTAATATACACTGCATGGGGTGCTCTGTGGTGTGTCTTGTTGTTGTGGCTCCGCTCTCGTAGCACGATGCACACAGGTCGTAGTCGTAGCAAATTAAACACTTGAACCGTCTTCCTCTAAAGTTCCCTTTTAAACACGCATCACAGCTCACACCTGCAAAAAAGAAAAAAAGAAGAATGAAAAGAAGAATGTAAAGTCAAACATGTAGACCTGACAATAAAGTTACAAATTCCTTATAACTGCGCCTGTGAGACTGACTGTAAGAAAGCAATCTCTATCCGTCGGTCAGTCTCACTTACATGAGCATGTGTTTTGGAGTGGCACCAACCCACAAGTGCCAGCAGTGAAGAAGTCTGGCATTCCTGTGAACTTCACAAGCAACTCAAAAGGCACGACGTAAACAAGCAGTTGAATGCTTTTTTTTTTTCATTTCAGATTTTGTTGCTCTTTTTCAAGCACAGTCCACACATTTTCAAGAAAAATATCTGCTTTTTGTGCTTGCCTTTAAGTAAATGAAAGGTAGAAAAAGGAAGAAAAAATAAAAATGGAGTGCTTGTCCATTCTTTATTACGTGAAGAACTATTCAAGCACTGGCTCACTACTCCACAGAAACAACCAGTTATTTTCTGAGACATTAAAGTTAGCATTATGCATAATATTCCAACCTTGCTGACATTTCCCTTTAAGGGAAAAAGCATGTTGTTTGGGAAATGTTGGATAATAGGTAAGCAAATACTTGGGGAATTTCCTCTGTTGACTCTTCTGATGTTTTGCAACAACAACAACAAAAAAACTTCAAAATATAAAACAAAAAAAATCTCCACAAAAGGTAACATTTTCTAACCAAGCAAACACAGTCCTGAACAAACAAAATCAACTGGCAATAAACAGTTATCACCTCAGCATGTTGATTAAGGGTTTGGTCGCACCATGGGAGGTTTTACAGAGGCGGACAGAAATAAAAGTTGTTTGCATTACCTGAATAGTAAAGAAACACAATATGGCTTGATGGAATGCCCTTCTCGCTCACTCACAAATGAAACCTTGTCTGCCTGGGGGATCACTGAGTGTCCTCGCCTTAAAAACTAGCTTGTCCACTTGGCTTAATTAAACAAGCCCCTTTGTTGTCCATCTTTAGAGGACAGGTTCACAATTTGTCAAGTACATCCTAAAACAGCAGTCAGGGTGTCATATGAACATTCAATTAATCATTCCTCCTGTTCATAATGGCCATTAGAAGATCCCTTCATTATGCACTTACAATTTAAGTGTAGGGGGCCAAAACACAGTCTTCTAAAACTTTTAAATGCATTTCTGCACACAATGACTGTGTGGACACACTGTGAATTTTGCCCCCCCCATCACTTACATTTAAACTGCGTTTGAAGGGGATCTTTTAATTGCCAGTATGAACAGGAGGGCTGGTTACAGCAAGGAAAACCTCTTTCAGTGTTTTATATGGGCACCTGACTGTTGTTTTAAGACAGACTTTGAACATATTACTTGCGTATTACCTTGGTCCCACTGTGGCTAACTATCCGTACTGTGCTCATGTTTACAGTACAACACACGGTAACACCTTCTGAGGTGATAAAAACAGGATAACCTCTCGACTGGCCTGCTACAACTAACGTTAACGTTACGGGTTGACTGAAGAGAGTCACAACTCCAATCTGGTTTTCGGTTTAACATACCGTAACTTACGGTAACCCTAGCTAGCCACTAGCTTAACAGCCAGCTAACTTAGTGACTTAGAGATTGGTTTATATTCAGAGACTGAGGCCTCAGACTTTCTGTCTTCTTCTTGATGACAGTGCATTCGCTAACAACAGCAGGTAATGTGACCAGACGGGACAGTGTGGCGCTAACATTAGAGCTAACTTACGGTTACATTAACACACACCCCATATATGAGCAAATACATATGGTAGTTTTATTCTTTATTAAGACAAATCATATTGTGCAAATAATAAGGTTATGACTGCCGGCATAAGCAGCGTCAAGTTGCAACACAAACGACTCCTTATGTTAGCATACATTAGCCTGCTCGCTAGCCCAGCTAACGTGAGGTAACGCAGCACCTAGCAACGGCTAACTGCTAAGCTCCGCTATGTTGCCGTATCATTGCGAAGCGGTTAAGTGAAGTAATAACCGTTTGCCTCGATATAAGGACACATGAGACATATGTGTACGCCACAGCTGTTGACAGCAAATACGTATGCTGGGACAAGCCTGGACGCAAGCAGCGAAAAGCGCAACAACCCCCTGACTTGAATAGGAATTAGCAAAAGCTAGCCGAGGAGCTAGCCGCTCAGGTAATGTAGCCTCCAACCAAGCCGCTGTAGACGTGTTTATCTACTCACCCTCATGTCGGGACATCCTACAAACAGCAATACAGCCCCTCCGCGGGCTCCCCAGCGCGCTGAACGGGGGACGATACAGTTTTTTGAGATACTAAACTGAAAGAAGCCTTCACCCTCGCCTCTTTTTCGAGCAAGATGGATCCGCTAGCAGCTTACAGTTTGTTCTGCTTCCCCTCCCAGAGTGTCACTTATCGCTAAATGTTGCGGCTGAACACCAGGCGGCGCACTGCTGCATCACCAGGCAGGCCATTCAGCTGGGACATCTCCCCCATTAAAAAAATACAGAATCTATAATAATAATACAATAATAATGCATTTAATTTGCCCTGCACTTTTCATTCACAGTGAATCTCAAAGTGCTACAGCGTTAGAAATAACATAAAGAAAATAAAAAGATGTAAAAGCCTCCCTAAATAAAAAGGTTTTTAAGGCTGTTTTAAAAGAGTCTAGGGTCTGTTCTGCCCTCAGATGGTGAAGAAGGCCGTTGAACAAATGTGGTGCAGCAGAGCAGAAGGTTGGAGCTTGGTCTCGGAGAACCAGAGGAGCAAGCTGCTGGCAGATCTGAGGGTGCGGATGGAGGTGTGTGGTTTTCATTTCAGAAGTTTAACTGCTGGATACAAGATGTCTCCTTGTTCACTGAAAAGTCACTTCTCAGTGTATGTGCACTGGAGGCTTCACGTTTCCACATCACACTTGTGTAAGTTGACTATAAGACCAGGATTGGCTTCAAAACTGGTTGTTATGTCACATATCATGCTTGCAGGCCCACACCTTAAAATCAGATTTTCAATGAGCACAGAGAAACTTTCCACTTTCAGCAGATGAATGTGAAAACAGCTTTCTAGTGCCGAACTCTCATAAATTCGACAGTATTAGTATGAAAATATATTTAAAGTATTGCAGTAAAAGTACTGATTTCATCCTTCTGACTGATATATTATTATATATGACATCATTAGATTATTAATACTGAAGCATCAGTGTGTAAGCAGCATGTTACTGTTGTAGCTGCTGGAGTTGGAGCTAGTTTGAACTATTTTATATACAGTTAGCTAGTTTAGTCCAGTGGTTTCCAATCTAGGGGTCAGGCCCCTCCAAAAGGTCACCAGATAAATCTGAGAGGTTGTGAGATGATTAATGGGAGAGGAAATCATGATTTGGTAGAGCTGTTAACAACTCATAGACTGAAATGTGACCCCAACTACACACTGCATTTTGTAAGACGTCAAAAGCCAAAAAGGTTTGAATTTAACAATGTGTTGTATTTTAAAAGCTTGTTATATTATCCATTGTGTCAAATCTTCATCTGAAAAGTAACTGAAACTGTCAAATAAATATAGTGGAGTAGAAAGTACAATATTTCCCTCTGAAATGTAGTACAGTGGAAGTATAAAGTAGCAAAAAAAGGCTATCAGAGCCCAAGGTGACATCTTCAAGTTGCTTGTTTTGTCCAACCAGCTGTCCAAAACCCTAAGATTTTCTATTTCTAATGATGTAAAACACAGAAAAGCAGCAAATAATCACACCTGAGCAGCTAGAACACAAGAAAGTTTGACTTTTTTGTGATGAATGAATGTCAATAGACTAACTGATTAATACACTAATCAGTCTAATGTATTTCAAGAACAAAATTGTTACTTTTTCATGTAAGAGTGAGTGTCAGGAGAGACACACAGTGTTTTAAATTTAATTGACAGAACTTAAAGCAGCATTTTTTACATTTTCATCAAAAAGTTTATATAATTCTTTGCACATTTGTGTCTAAAGAAAAGCAGAATTGAAGCACATCTTCGTAAAAAGTCTTTATTTTTGTACATAAGATTCAGTTCATTTCTGTGCTGATGAGGAAGCATACAGTCTGACAAACCAGTGCATTACAATGAAGACTTCACAGCAGTGTAGAAGGCTGGAGTGGAGCTCACAACTCTCACATTATTCCCACTCTCTCTTCTTTACTATTTCTCAGAAGTTAAAGAGGAGTCAAATCCAAGAAAATGATCCCAGACCACACGTTTCTATGAAAGTGAACAAAGAGAGAGTTATGCCTCCACCCTCGTGCATAAGCCTGATGTAGCCGTACAATCTTAAAATGAATCAACAGTTACACATTCTGTACACACAATTTATAACATGTGCTTAATGTCAACAGTGGAGAGTGAGAGCTGAGGAGTGTAACGATTCATTTAAATATTCTTCGTCTTCTTGCCTTCTTCCCTCAGCTTCATCGTATGACGATGAGGGAAAAACTCAAGAAAGAAGCAGAAGCTCGGTCTCCCCAATATACAATATAATCTCTTTTAACATACTGTGTAGCTGTGCAACTTCTTGAAACAAAAACAAGACAGAAAACCTGAAATAATAACTTTGTAAGGTACTGTGTACCGCATATGGGGTCACATTGAGCCTACAGTAATGCTTTGTGTACGTGTTACAAACCATCTACCAGTGAATCCCATGCAGGGTAACGGAGAAAACTGCTGGTGAATGGTGACACATATATTTCTACATTTGAGGAAATTTTACCCTCTATTTTGCAAATTAAAAAGTTTAAATCATAGTATGCTACAGTCAGAGCTCATCTCAATCATGTTAAAGCCTTGACAACAGACTTCAAATGTCACTTTCAATCAAATGAAATACTTTTACATTTACGTCACCAAAGTAGTGGATACAAACCCTCATCTTCATGTAAATTTTCAGTAACAGAATAGTTTCATTTTCTCATCAAAATATGACAATATTTACATATTTGCATCAGCGTTTTAAATTGTGAGATCGGCCAGATCATTTTCTTGTATGTCAAAATGTTAATGTCATCATTCATGATACGTGAAGCACCTGAGCAAAATCATGTTCTCTGACCACTGATCACAAAAAAAGATAAGATTTGTGGATAACATCTCTTAAATTACATGAATTATAGCAACACAATTATGTACATTTTTAAGCATTATATTTACAGTACAATCAAAGGTTTAGATTTGGAAGGCGCAGCTCTCTGTATCCCTCAGTAACAAAGGTGACACTAAATACAAACATTTACCTCAGGAGTTGGGACATGATTATTTTGTTTTTGAATTAATTAGCTATGGTAACAAGTATAAAAAAATAAAAGGCTGCACCTTTGTTAAGCAAAATAAATCTCATGTTCAGGTCAGTGTCTTTAGCTAACATTTTGAAATAAAGGATGTGCCATGTTATATTGCTAAAACAAAAATGAAATGCTATAAAATGCTAAAAGATACAGTGTTTCTTAAAAAAAACTGATCAAGCTTTTTAACACACAAGTCTAAGCTATAAGACAGACTGCTCCAACACACATAAAGTTCACATATTGCATGTCTCAGAAGCAAATAGACCTTTGGACGTTGTTGCTGTAATGACACAGAAAGTGTGCGAGGTGGCTTAGGCAACTTTGGATCCTTATACCGAAAAACCTGAGTTTATTTTTTTCCTTTGAAAGCCGCAGTGCAGCAATTGTAGCTCTGAAGGTTTTCTAAAATGACTGTATGTGATACAGATATATTCTACTTTGCCAACAGATGCCTGGTAAGTAATAGTTTCTTCTTCCTCCCTGGTTTCTCCTCTGAACTGCCGGACCTGACTTGATGTTGCTATCTACAAGAAAGAAGCTGATCTCGGACAAACAGTATTTGCAAATACTTCAAACAAGGCATACAGTGAGTGCCAATCACTTTACAAAAGTCAAAGCAAGTGTCTTTTTAAACACTTTCTGTAGCCCCAATGTGAAAACCCAAGCATCTTAATGCCTAAAGCAGCAAAGGGCAAGGTTTAGGAAGTATTTGCAAACAATATTTGACCCAGGCCTGTGTAGGAAACAGTGGATGGTAATTGTGTTTTCCAGGTAGTCACTGTGTCGTAGCAATGAGGTGGTGGTGGGTCTTGTGGCGTCTTCTCCGTGTGTCCGACTGTCTGTTTAAAAGTCTGTCACTTCATGTGACTTGTTGGCTCCAGAAACAGTCACGGAGCTGCTTGCTGCTGGATACCTCAGTCCATTATTTCCTCCTTTGAGTAGTCCCTGGATTTTCTCTTGAAGAAGCCCAACTGAAAGAGCAAAAAACTCAGTTATAACATGACCAACTAAAATGTTGACATTTTGGGGCATTCATTTATTTGCTTTCTTGCCAAGAATTAGATGATATTGATACCACTCTTATGTTTGCCAGTTAAATATGAAGTT
The DNA here is from genome assembly GCF_914725855.1 of Thunnus albacares. Lineage (NCBI taxonomy): Eukaryota > Metazoa > Chordata > Actinopteri > Scombriformes > Scombridae > Thunnus > Thunnus albacares. The sequence continues at coordinate 11,134,352 of NC_058123.1, forward strand.
GAAGCCAGGAAACGGCTAGCTTAGCTTAGCATTAAGACTAGAAACAATTAGCCCGGCTCTGTCCAAAGGTACTGATGAACATGTAATATCTTGTTTGTTAAAGACACACAAACACCAAAGTGTGAAAAAGACAATTTGGGATTCTATGTGTACCTCTGTAACAGACTATTTCTTGGCCAGGGGCAGTGACAGGAGTCATCCCTGTGAGGTTTCCAGGAAGTCACTGCACCTGGCTAAGAAATAGTTAAACATATAACCCTACAAATAGTATTTTTTACTCTGTGGTTTTTGTACAGATTTAACAAACAAGAAATGACATGTTAATTAGTGAGCTTTAGAGGTGCTGGTAGGCTAATTTTTAATCTGGTAGGACAGAGACAGGCTAGCTGTTTCCTCTTGCTCTCAGTCTTATGCGAAGCTAAATTAAGCTAAGATAAGCTACGCTAAGCTAACTGTCTCCTGATTTTAGCTTCATGTTAAGTATGATGTGTATGATGCACCTCATGAGAGTGGTATCAATCTTCTCATCTAGTTTTTGTCAAAAAACAAATAACCATATTTTTTAAGCTTAACTATTCTTTTAAAGACCATAGCAAATTGTATATGCTCTTGTCTCTGTGCAGTGGCAAAATGCTACCAATAGTCAAAAGGTGTTTGAAGATTTGCAAATACTGTGCGGGTCTGACTCAGGAAATATTACCTTCCACAGAGCGAAGATGACAAGTGCTAAAATCAGCAGACCTATCAGGATGCTGATGATGATGATCCATATAGGGATTCCTCCTAAGGTCTCCTTCGACACCTGGATCTTTACCTGATTAGCACACACATACATACTGTATAGTAAATTCACACGTACCTGCAAACACATACACACATGTGTACAATACCAAAACTTTATGACTTACTTCTCTGTAGCTGTTATCACTGTTCAGTACAAACAGGTCTGTGTTTTTGATCATCAGACTAGCATTCACCACCATGTACAGACTGGAAAACTCGGCCTGTAAAATAAACGTCCTTTAAATGTTTGGTTTCTTGTGAGTCACTCTGCCTTTCAGTTCTTTTTTATTCCCATCCATGCAAAAGCACTGGACAGGAGGCAAGGCAAGCCAAAAATAATCCTCCACGTGTCACCTTAAACCTACCTTAATGAACGTAGGTTTCCACACTCTGAATGTAACGTTGACCTCATTGATCTTAGCCTCGGGTATGGAGCATGTAAATGATGCACAGTTTTTGAGGGAGTCACAGTTCTGTAGAGCAAATCAAACACATATGGTATAACGAGAGCAAATACAGGTCAGCTGTCTTTAGAAAATAAACCCACAAACAAGCCTGATCACCCACCAGCAGGTAGACGCTGAGCGTTTCTTTTTTTGGATTGGGTTTCATAGTTTCCGGGTTGAGTTTATGAGGGTTGATCAAATGCGTTGCATCACATTTCACCTGCAGAGAGAGGAGAGGCAGATATGAAGGTGGGTCTGTCAGTTTGCAGGAACTTATATGTACACATGTGTGTTTGTGTTCATTCATACCTTTGGGCTGGTGGTGATGTTTGTCAGGTACAGTAAGTCGTTCTTAAGAGGAGATTGTTGAGGATATGTCACCTTAAGGTCAAGGGGCGGAGTCACCAAATCATCTGATTTCACCTGGAGAGATGTGGGAAGGAGAGGCACAGTGAGATAGAAAACAGGCAGAGTATGTTTTTCTTAATATACTGTACCATTTATATTTACAAATCAGATATAATCTGTGCCTGCAGATCTTACCTTGTAGGTGATGGTGATCTCCTCTATCATACTGGTGTCATTGATTATGCTGGGATACTTCTCACCCTCCTTAACTACAATGTGATCCATGTTGTTTGTCTTCCTGGAAGATGCATATTTTTAAAAGGACATATTAGACTTTTCACTTTCAGATAAGAGCTTCAGATACTGAGAGATATTCTTAAATCACATATCAAAATTTGGTACTATGAAACTAAACCACTGAACAATACGGCATTCTTAATACAGGTATATGAGCCTTTCTAAATGACTTAAATAAAACCTGCATTAATCGATTTTTTGGCCACTTGGGGGCAGTGGAAAAAGCTGTAAACACAACACTGACATACAGTGTTATCTCCTTTTAAGTTAATACAGCGAACTTGTAAGTAACAGTTGCTTATTTCCCCATCCATGTGTTTGGCCACCTGATGAATGTAACTTTGCTTTTAGCAGGTTTTGGTCTCTACCAACTTCTGAGGGCGATATCTGGCTCTTTAACTGCTAGATGCTTCACTATGTTCACCAGCTAGTCGCTTATTTGGTACTGAGCAGGTAGTGTACAGAGAGTTTTTTAGAGCTTTTTCGCTTAAAACAGCTGCCCTCTGTGGATGAAAACGACACTATGAGAGCAGTGAGAGTGAACCAATAGAGCAAAGTTGGGGGCTGGAAAAAGAAAACAAGCTGAAAGATGCTGAAATGCTCTGTAGATCCAAGGGAAACTTAATTATTATTATAAATCTCTGTGGGCTCAAGTTACACTTTTCACAGACAAGTAGCCATGTGATCTGTTGTTAACATAAAAATATTGATAATATGCCACTTTAATAAGTGGTTTGGGGACTGGAAGCCTTCTTTAAGGAGGTCAAGGGTCAAACCATCCCTGGGAAGTGTCATTATTAACTACGAAGGCAAATTTAGTGCAGGATATACACTAATGCCTCATTATATATTGGTAACAAAATGTCTTTTTTCCAACACAAGGGAGCACAACAAACATTTAATAATAGACATTTCTCATAGTGAACGGTTGTAACTAATAACATTAATAATGGCTGCATTCCTTTTACTTTAATAGAATTCATCCTTAACATTATTATACACACGTGAGCTTTTCCTGTTATCAAAAATGATCAATATCCACTCTTATCTTGTCATTTAGTAAAGGAGCAGAACAGATGATCAGTAAGGACAAACAAATGAACCGACTTCTTCTACTCACGCTGAGAATATGAGTTCAGGCTCATACTTCACAGGGATGGTGATTTGCACTGAGTTATCATGCAGGGTAGAGGTTAACTCTTCACTGTCACTGTAGGAGATTTAAAAACATATTTGTTTGATTCAAATGCGTGAAAATGTAATATCAATGGAAAAAACTCTCATTCATACTTGACTGATCACAAAACCATACAGAATCATTTTAAAGTGTGGATGGATAAAACATATTGTGCTGATTCACTCACCTTGTTGCAGTCACATTGATTTGAATTTCCCGCTGAATGTGTTTGGAATTCACTTCAAATTTTACTTTGAAATTTTCCTGTGGAGATTAGATTGCATCACATTTTTACTACTTAGCAGTGAAGATAAATAATACATTCTATATTGTGCTAGAGCTGCAACTAATTATTATTATCGATAAATCAGGCAATTATTTTATATTAGAAGTCATTTGATCTATAAAATGTCCGAAGATGGTAAAAAATGTTTCCCATAGCCCAAAGTGACATCCTCAAATGTCTTCTTTTGTCCTGAACAATAGTCCACAACCCAAAAATATTTAGTTTACTATTGCAGAACACTAAATAAATCAGAAAATATTCACATTTAAGAAGTTGGAATTTTGTGCATTAAGATATTTTTCTTGAAAAAATTTACCCAAAACAATGAATTGATTATCAAAACGGTTGGTGATTAATTTTCTGTTGATCGGCTGATTGACTAATCATTGCAGCTCTAGATTGTACAGGCATAGAACTGATGAATGAAGCTGAACTAGTACCTCTACATTGCTTGCCAGGAAGGGATATCCAACAGCACACTCCACTTTGGTGTGATTCAGAGTGCAGTCCATCTCCGGCTGATAAGAGAAAAAAAAAACATGCATCATTACCTCAAATCATTATTTTTTAAGATTTTTTTTTTGTTTTTTGCATATTATGCCTTTATTGTACAGATGACAGCCAGTGACGTTGCAGTTATGCAGCATGTACAGTAACAATCTGGCTCCACCACCAGTTAATTTACACTGAAATGATACAGAGAGAGAAGCACTGGAAATCTCACCTCTGCTTTAACATAGTTGATGTTCGGCGTGAAGCTGAGGATAACCTTGGTGTTGTATGCATTGTCTTTGCTGTTTTTAACTCTGATGGTCACATCAATCTTGTCTTTGTTTTTTTTGATCACCATTCTGGAGAAGAAAATGAAAACTGTCAGCACACTTGGTTGTGATGCACATTTTCTGCCACAAGGGTGTAGTCATGCACTGGAAAGTCTATTACTACTGTGTAGATCGACAGTACATGATAATCCAACTCCAATGTGAAAAATTAGTTGTCTTTATGTAAGAAAATAGATTCACATTTTTTCAACACTGTCTTAAAATCAATGCCTATATGTACATTTCAATAGGTTGCTGTAATCATTCCTCTTAATGCACTTTCCATGTAAGTGATTGGAGACAAAATCCACCGTCCACAGCAAAAATGCACTCTGAAGTTCAGACATTAAGCCATTAAGGCTGAGTTAGTCTAATTAAGTGGGCATCGTTCAAAGTCACAGTCTTGTGAGAGGCAAAAAAGACTAACTTTGCAAGATAGACATTTGATTTGTCCAACACAGGCTGCTGAAGCCTCATAAACTGTGAAGTGAGGACTGTGGATTTGTTCCTCATCTCATTAGGAAGGGATCTGCTTTGAAAGGGAGCAACAACTGCAGCAACCAATAACTCTTGAAATGTACATGTGAGGCATGCTAGTATTGTTTTAAGACACATTTGAAATATGTGAACCTATACTTTAATGCTAATTCCACTTACTGTTTTACACTAGGCACTGCTTCAAGAGAGAGGTCAGCAATGCACTTCTCGTCACTCCCACAGTCCACCAAGGGAATCTACGAGATAATCAAGAAGTCAAGAAGTGAAACCTTAATGCCCCCCTCCACTCACAAACGTCTATCACTTATTGTTACTTCACTTGGATGTTTGAGCTTCACTGTGCTGAGTGATGCATGTGCAGAGTTTGACACTAGGAGGCTGTTTTCACATTCATCTGCTGAAGGGGGAAAGTTTCCTTGTTGCTCACCTTAAATCTGAGTTTAAGGCGTCTACAAACGAGCGTGACATCACAACTTCCAGCCAATCATAGTCCAGTATGCAATGTCCACAAGCGTGATGTGGAAACTTGAAGCCTCCAGTGCACACACAATGAGAATGGACTTTTCAGTGAGGTAGGAGACATCTTTTTCATAGATTTTGGATTTTTACAATGAGGGAGAGGGTGAAGATGTAGTTTTAAGAACTTTTAATAAGATAATTGAACTTTAACTAACTATTATTTATTATTGTTTATTTATTATACATGTCTTAAAAAATGTGTGGATCTTTAAATCCATGATCTTTAAAATACTGGAACAACAGTGAGGTAAGGCTTCTGAATCTCCTCCAAAGAAAAAAGAATCAAAATAGGCTGCTGTTTTGTATTTGTTTGCACTCCTGACGAAAGGGTGCATTCAGATGACCTTAATTTCCGTTGCCTTTTCCCCCACAAGGTTTGCAGGTCACAGTCTTATTTGTTTCCATTCTCAATGCTCTCCCACTGGGAGTGACTGTCGAGATCAACAGCCTCTGCTCTCCCAAGAATGGCCGAGAAACTAGAATATCATATCCAGCACAGTGTCAAAAGAAAAACGGCGGCTTCCGTTTGATGACTTCCCCTTTCTGTGTGCGTGTGTCCCTTCTTTTCCTTTCAATAACAATAACAGGAGAGGTCCTAATAACGCTTCCTCACTTGTGTGCATCGCTGCTATGACAGATTCTGATACCGAAAGAGTCAGGATGTGCCAAGTCTTACAAACACACCACATGTGTTTACAAGTGAGGGGAGGTGCTGTTGCTACTACTCTGCATTTCACACACCCAGGATCTAATTATTTCTCTGTTGAAACTGAATTCTCATGTAAAGAGGGAAATGCTTTCCCACTCTTTATCTGGGCATATCACTCATTACAACAATTATTTGGAAATCCTACTTGTTAGAACAACTATTCATGTGGGAGTGTGGGAAGACAGTCCTGACTATTGGTGTTGAAACACTAATGCAGTCTTGAGGAAATGCTGAAGGATGGCAGTCAGCTGTTGCAGATGTTAATGTCCTGTAACAGAAGCAAGTTTGGAGCCAAACAAGAAAACCCCAGTTCTCACTCTCCGATTATAAATACAGACAGATGGAGGATGTTTTAGATGAGGTTCAAATCCTTCCCGTCTGTGACTCTAAATCTTCCTCTTACTGTTATGTGGCAGTTAATAGTTTAAGTACTGATAGAGACCATTATAATAAAGTAATATAAAGCAGCTTACAGTCTTATTGATGGACTTGGGAAGGCTTTCATCCAGGACCGGGCCTTTGTCTTCATCAGCTAATCTAAACTGCAAAGACACCATGAGAGGGTCTCTGAAGTCCAGCCGGGCCTTTCGAGGAGAAGAGGGAGGTGGAGCATGACAAGAGGAGGATGAGGAGAAGGAGGGAGGAAAATAAAAGTTAGAGGGGGATAAAGAGGATGAGAAAGAACATTATAAGGAAAAATCAACTTTAAAGATCCTACACACCGACACAGGTGTTTTCACTATTTGGCTGATTGGACCTCTACACAGGACGGTGTGGGTTCATGTTCACTTAGTCCAGCCTAAATTGCTATGGGTCTTTCTTGGGTTGGTGCCAAATTTGGATTACATGTCAAAGGACTCTGAGAAAGAGCATAACATGAGGAACACGTGCTGCATCTTTAGTAAATCACTGATTTGAGTACGGACAGATTGTGCCTGTTACTTAAACCTGCCATGACTGATTTTTTTGGCCGCCTGGAGGCAGTGGACACGAGCTGTAAACAAAACACTGACTGTCATCACCTTAAAAAGTGGATATATGGTTAACCTGTTAGCAAAAATGCTTGCTTATTTACACATCCAGCAAATACGGAGCAACTTTGTTTGCTGTTTGGTGTTGAGCAGGTAATGTACAGTGGGTTTTTAGAGCTTTTTCACTGAAAACAGCTGCCTGCTGTGTCTGAAAACGATGCTGATTAGAGCAGTGAGAGTAGACCGAAACTCTAAAGTCGCAGACTGAGAAAATATGAACAATGAGTTGAAAGATGCTATAAATCTCAGTAAAACTCAGGGGAAATGTGGAGTCCGTTAATATTTCCCTGTGGGTTCATTGCTATGAGCAACTCCTTTCACATTACATGTAGTCATTTGATCCATTGTTAATATAAAAATATTGGTTGCAGAAGCTTTAAAACATGTTAAAGAATGACCACATTGTAAATAATGCTCTCATCCTCCAATTAAATTATTATAATGGCCAGTAAGCAGTCATTTAACTAGCCCCAGTAAATGTCATTAAAGTTCACTTTACACATGTTTGTGTGTTCTTTATGTGCATTAAATAAATGCTGTAACTGCTATTAGTGCTATTGTTCCAAGACAGAAACGGGAGACTCCTTCAATACAGACGTGGAACAGGCAATGGAAGTTTTGAATGTAGCAGTTTTGTGCCAATTTATTTTTAATCTGAGGTTTTCCTCACTGGTTTGGAGCTGGATATGGTAACAGAGGCAAGCACTCTATGTGGACGTAAAACAAACGGGAGGGACTGCCTTAGCACACACTGAGTAGTAAATACTTCTTCTGGACCTTGATTCATTCGTGAAACATTAACTTCTGGTTCGTAGAGTTGCTCTCATCCGTTCAGGTTTGTGTCTGTGTGTGTGTGTGTGTGTATGTCAGTCTTGATGGACTGGTACATCTTGAATGGTCACGGGTGCTTTTTGTGTCCGGTACAAATTTTCTGACCCCTACAGACCTCTACTCCGGACTATGTGGTAAGTTTCTGCACAAACTGGCATACTTGAACAGAGCAGGTATTCATGCTCGGCACACACAACAACAACAGCTGTCTCAACTGATTAGTTCCTCTGTCTCACGCCAGAGGGAAGCTAATCAGAGAAATCCACTGCTGCAGTGAATGGCTGGAACGAGAAACTCCATACACATAGCTGTACAGTAAATGTCACATTGATGGAGATATACAGTAGGTGGTATAGTTGCATAGTACAAAGGTTTCAACTACAGTATGATGAACAGTCTGTGACGTGCTTGTTAGACCACTTGAATTTTCCTTGACCTGGAATGTCACTTTGTCACATTCACATTCACTCTCTTTCTCTTATTCACTCTTTCATTTTTCTCTTTCTCTCCTCATCTCTCCAGTTCTGTAAGTGTCTCCAGATAATTTATCACTCAGAGCAGCACGGGGCTGTACTCGGCATGCTTTGATCAAAACAGGTCTGTTTCATGTTAGAAAAAAGGCCTTCCTGCTCTGCATAGACTTTCTCACAGCTTTGTTCTGTCTCCTCTCCGGCTAACGGCCCTCAAACAAAACTAGAATATAACAATTATAAATGAACCTTATCGAAAGTTTAAGGCATCTAGTTAATCTCAAATACTGCGTCTTGTGGATAATGAGCTGAATAATATAAGAAAATATAAGGTGAGAAATCATAACTGACCCCATGTCAACATCATAAAGATAAGAATACTTGCCGACATCATGAAGGTCTCCGACAAACACTTTGTGTCTCTGTCTCTGATTTTGAAGCTATTGGTAATCTTGCGGTCACTTTTATTGTCCGAGTCGTAAAACAAAGCCCTGGCTTTTGCGCGCAGAGCATCCAGAATCAAATCATAGCGTATCTCTGCAGGACAAAACAGAAAAGTACGAAGTCAAGCTGTGACAGCATCACATGACAACTCTGACAGTGACAATGATCAACTTCATCGTACTGTATAACATTGTGTGGCTCACCTGTGACAGAGTCTAAGTCCTGCTTGTCAGATTTAATGCTGTAGGTGAAACACAACGTCGTGCTCACACACACAGATTTGCGTCCACCACGTTCACACTGGTACTGAGACTGCTGCAAGTTTATTTTAACAGGGTCAAAAGTCATGTTGGCGTGGAGCTGTGCAACATCTCTGGACCTGGTAAAATCAAACAAACATAACAACATTTAGAAAGTATAAATATAGTTGTCAATGGTGCAATATGTGTGCACGTGTGTGTGTGTGTGTGTGTGTGTGTGTGCAAACGTGTGCATGTATCTATTTTCTCAAAGGAAGGAACAAGGAACGGATGCATCTTGAGCATAAAACTTGGCCTCAACTCCCTCTATCCAACCGTTGAGCTTTCTAAAACATGAGCCAACGGTCCAGGAAGAGAACAGCCGCCTGCTGCCAAATCTTATTTAAACTCTAAGCCACTTGGGAGATGGAGTTTTCACACAGCTTAGCTGAGCCTCTGCCAGTAGAAACTGTGGGAGAGGGTCTGCTTGGGAAGTTAAATCATGGCGTGGGCTGATCTTTCAAAACCTAGCGGGTTGAAGTCTGTAGGCTGGTCTCCAACAGCGAAGTATGTAGCCAGGGGTTTTAACAGAGAGATCATTAGGAAGTTGTTGGTCTCAAGCCTACACACCCAGTGGGAAATGAACAGCTGTCCAAACCCAGATAAAACAATGCAAAACGGAGACAGGCGCTGCTGCTGGTAATAATTCAAGTGAAATGTACAGATTTAGGAGTGTATGTTTATATCTGAGGATGGGCCATGTCTCACCAGAACAGCGAAGCCCCTCCTAGACCTCCTATAGTAACATCAGTGATTCCATCTCCGTTCAGATCCATGACTCCATGTATGGACTGACCAAAGAATTTCACCTTTTCGCCGTCCCCACCTGCTGGGATACGCTAAGGAGACAAATCAGAACCGATTAGGGCACCTTAATCTGAATAAATAGTTACATATCAAGTAGCTCTTTGAGTGGCACTCAGTCTGTTCTCACCTGCACATATTTCTCTTTCAGTGACGTCTTATCTCCATGATAGATGTAAACGGCGCCTCTGTGATCGTTCTCAAACGGCGCACCGACTGCCACATCATTATAGCCGTCCAGGTTGAGATCTGATATTGCAGCAATGGCTGTACCAAACCGGGCACCACATGGTTCATTTTTATTAGTGCAGCTGCCTGAGTGGGCAGTGCAGCAGGACTGATTGATAGGTTTTAAAGTGAACTCATGCTGAAACTGGCCGTCCTGATGATGGAGCAAAGAAAAAAAAAAGATCATGAACACTACAAGAAACCGCATCGTCTCAATCTTCTCTGTGTGAATTTCTGTAAAAATCTGACACAAGCTCTTTCATCAGAAGACACACACACAGCCATATTTTCAATCTTCTGTACCTTGTCGAGTTTGTAAACGTAGACTTGTCCCTGCTCGTTTCTTTCTGAGCCCATGTACATTGGAGCTCCGACCAAGAGGAGATCCGTGTAGGAATCCCCGTCCACGTCGAGAGTCTGCAGGACGCTGCCGAAGTAAGAACCGATCTGCACAGAAGGTTCAGAAATCACCTGTCACTGTTGACCCTTTAATCACTGAACTCACTCATCTGCTTCTGACCTGTATTTACTGATTTTATTCACTAAAGAACAAAGAGACTCCTAAGTCCTGCATACACAAAGGTTTTTTAAAATCTACACCATACTAAAGACTCATGGAAGCTGTAGTTGTTGAATGCTCACAAAAACACTGTCGTATCTGGAGTGTATTCATTTACGTGTATTAATTAGCGAGTACAACAGCTTTCAGATTGACAAAAGATGCCTTCTCTGCAAAAATGCCACACTGAAAAAGGCTCACCTGTTCTCCTTTCAGTATCTGTGAGACAACAACTTTGTTATTTTTATCCAGATGGTAGATAACAACACGGCCTGTGTGGTTGTACCGTGGCGCGCCTGTGATGTACAGCACTCCATTGGGGGATGATGCTGACTGAACATCATAACCTGCCGAGAAAACAAACACAAGCACATACTGTATTACATTCATTAGACACATAAACAGGCATCATCAGGAGTGCGTGCATCCACGTACACAGTAATGATGTCATTAGGAAAAAAAAAACACACCCTGGCTCTCTTTGTGGGATATTTTTAAATGCTTCTTTAGCTGACTGTTTACATCTCACTGTGAGTGGGAACACTACCGGACACTGGCAGGAAAATGTGCATACACTCACACTCACAGACAAAAACACAAAGGCTACGTCATTGCACAGTCTGCAGACAGCCCATTAGGTATGAGCATGTGCCAACAGCTGAGTTTACAGTACACGAGCCTGGACCCACCAGTGCTCTATCTAATGACATGTTGATTAAATAACTTGATATTAAGATGTTATGGTTGCTCTACAAGCCATAAAAGGAAACAGGATGGAGAGACTATTTATGTGACACACAGAGAGAAGCATCTGCTGTGAAAGGTAGCCAAATTACATATTTTACTCCTCCATGCAATAGAAACTCTTTATTTATTCTGCAGCTGTAAAATTTCACTTAATCTCTTGAAAAATTTGGCCTCTTACACTCTCTCTGTGATGGAAAAAATAACTCACAAGCTCAAATAGATTTCGATGTATCTGTAAATACTGCTCCACCTTAAACACTCAGTATTTATCCAGTTTACTAACAAGCGTCTGTCCCAACTCACCGAGGTACCCAGCCAATGCTTCATACCCAGCCTCAGATTTTGGGTCGTAGAAATCGGACTTCCCCGGAATAACTTCTCCACCAGCAGTATGCATTACCACTGTCCCGTTCCACTCATACGCTCCCACTGCTCCCAGTAACACACCTTCCTATGGGAGAGCAGATGTCAGGACCATTAAGAGACAATTTTTGTTGATGAGTGGTGTGTAAAAGAATTTATCATATTTCTGTAGTCCAGAATCAGAAGTACTTGGATCCTTTACTTAAGTCAAAAGTAGCAGTAACACAATGTAAAAAAAAAATTCAGTTACAACTAAAGTTCTGCATCCAAAATTTTACTTAAATAAAAGTACAGAAGTATTATCAGCAAAATATACTTTAAGTACTCATTATACAGAAAGCCTCCTTTCAATGTTGTGGTGATAAATGGAGATAATACTAATTTACATGCTGTTATGTTGTTTAATCCAGCCATTCTCAACCAGAGGGTCACAGCCCACAGGTGAGCCTCAGAGCGCCATCTAGTGGGCCATTCAGGCAGTGGTACTGCCAAACTTTTTTTTTTGGTTATTCATGGTAATTCATTCAGGATTCACATAAATAAAATGCATAATTTCAACGACCAGTTATGTTTGAATATCACCGTGCCTATCACGACACATCATCAGGTAGAGACAAACGTGTTTTGCCGCTGTTAGCTAGCTGTCTTTCTCTGTGGATCAGGCTTCAGAAGACATGACTCTGTCCACCGTGTTGGAAAATAAACTGATGGAACTATCAGCAGACAGCAGCCTGAAGCTTCAGCTCACACAAGTTGACCTCGCTTCATTCTGGATGCTGGCTGCCAGTCAATATCCCTCTGTGTCAAAACGTGCAATCAAATCTCTGTTGCCTTTCACCACTACCTATTTATGTGAGTCAGGGATTTCCATTGTGACTGTCATAAAATCAAAAGGCAAAGAACAAACAGTAAGCAGCTTGGAATGCTACTCTGCATGTCAACCTCTCACTCATCCCATGTCCTGATCTCATTATTTCCCTGAAGCAATCCCAAGTGTCTCACTGAGGTTAAGCAGAATATTTATATTGGTCATTACAGCTGACAGTGGCATAACACATTTACAGCCCAGTTTATTTTTCCTCCTTTTTTTGTCATGTCATGTTTTTTCTCATATATTTAGGAAGGTGGTCCTCTGAGTTTTTTTTAACAATCAGTAGTGGATAAGGCACCTACAGGCGGCTGTCCTCTACCTCTGACCTAGGTATCGAACGTAGTTCCTAAAATCTACAGACACATGACCATCCTAGCCTTGCTTAGGGAACCAAATTCAGCCTGGCTTCTATAATCACCAGCTGTCGTTGAACCACTACCAACGGGCCCATTTAGTCAAGTATGTCCTGACGGCCTAGGTCACAATGAAGTGTATTGGTGCAAATAGGTGTTGGAGGTTTGAAAGTACTCAAAGATGGCCTACTAACATAGGGCAGTTATAGGGCAGTTTCAGAGTCCTGGCCCTAATGATTTAGCCAATTAGACCCCTAATTATAAAACAGTCAACCTAATTTTAGACTGAAATCATACTTCTATCACATGTACAGCAGTATATTAACCTCAGTCACTGAACCTGAACCATTACCTGTTATTCTATGAACAGCACTAATTTTTTACCTTTGCAAAATTCAATACAATTTATAATCCAAACAATTCCAAAGCTAATGTCAGCCTATCCCAGGGGGGGCGCCTTTTCCTACCTACCTATTGTGTAAATTCCTCAGAAATGGTGCAAGACATTCAGCTATGTTAATTTGTCACCAATTAAAATTAAATAAAATAGTTTGAAGTAGGCTTGAATGAGTTTGTCTCGGCCACATATAGTGGAACTTTCAATAGTCTAAAATCTAAACCTGCAAAATAACTTATTATGGAAAGAAGAGGAAAAAATGACGCACATTCTCCAGTTCCAGTTTATAAAATGTGAGGCTTTTTATGCTTTCCTGTGTTTTATGTCGCAGTAAATTGAATGAGTTTGAATTTTGGACTGTTCTTGGGCCTAAAAATTCGTTGTTGTAATGTTTTTTGGGGGCATTTTTTTTATTATAATATATTTTGTTGACTAACCAACTAAAAAAAACAATTCACAGATAAATTAAATTAATGTAAATAATTATTAATTGCAGTCCAAAGTATAACCAACATTTTTTTTTGTTACCAGGAAACATTTATTTCATAGGAAGGGGAAGGGTCACACAGGACATAACATGGATCATTAATCACAACAAACTACGTCAAGTGGCTCTTTCCTGCTACTGGTCATTAAAGCGAGGACTCATGGGTGTGTCGAATAGTGAAACAACTAATTTTGGTTGTGTTAAATTGGATGAGCCACTGCAGACACAGAGACAGTGTACACAGTGATTGAGAATGCGATAAACGTGAGTCAAGAGCGGGAAGAGAGGCGTAAGAAGGGAGCCTGTCTCTTTTTAAATAGACATAGGAAATACCTAGTGAATGAGCAGAAGAAGCATGTGAAGGGGCAAAAGCAAGCAAGTTGTTTCTACCCTAGTCAACAACCGTCTGATTCAGTGTCCCTCACATGCCTCATGTTTGACTTTCGATCTCTGTCCTTCCGTCTGTCTTGCACACTCTCACGCAACCAGACAAAATGCCATCAGTGTGAAGTCTGAGGCAGTGTGAGCAGACAGAACAGAGCTGGTTTATGTCTGGAAACTCCAACTGACCGAGGTGAATCACCAAAGGGGTAGAAGATGCACCAGAGATAACACTATGGTTATGTTTCTGCATGAGTTCATTTCCCGAGAAAACATCCACGCAAACGCATACACTTACCTGCAACCACAATAAATGAGCAGTTCCTTGTAAATGAAACATCTACAGACTTTTTCAGTGACTTTCTCATCCCAAATATGGTGTTTGTGTTCATCTGAAATGAATGATTGGATTTAGACTGTCTTTAGAAAACAGCAAGTTCATTATTTTAGGAGAACTGAGAATACACATAACTATTTTAAGGGTTCATGACTAACAAATAAATAGTATTTTAAAAAAGACTTACTTTAGAAGTATGTGCACTAAACCCAGCTTGGGACATTTCCATCTCAAAGGAGGAGGTGGAATTGCCAGTTGTAGCTGAGGAAGGAAAAGTTCATTTTAGCAACAATAAATACAGTATATAATGAAACTGTGTTACAGAGTTATATGATTGTCACATTAGTGTTTAGTAAAAGTATTTAGTTACTTTCCACCACTGTCCAAAAAGACTCAAGTGGTTAGTCCATCTAGAGAAAATTTGATACAAGATACAAATAATTTGTCAAGGAAAACTAAAAATGAAAATGAAAATAGTAATCTCTTTATATCTGCAGGGTGTATGAGGACTATAGTAGGTGAACATGTGAGCATATGTGTTGCACATGTGTTTGTTTGTATACCTTCCAAGGCAAAAATCTTCCCTTTTAGGGCATCCACGATGGACAACAACGCCACCTCATCAGAGACGTTGAAGAAGTGGTCTCGTAAGGGCTTACTGGAGATGGACTCGATCTCCTTGATGAACATCTGCACTTCTTTTTTGCTTTTGTTCTGACGGTTGTAGTCTCCCAAGACCTGGAAACACAGTAAACTGTCTCAAAGGTATAGTCTGACAGTTATGGAAAAAATTGTATTCACTTTCTTGCTAAGAGTTACATGTTGAGATATGAGGCTACAGCCAGCCGCTGGTTAGCTTAGCTTAGCATTAAGATTTGAGACAGGGGGAAACAGTGAGCCTGGCTCTGTCCAATGGTAACAAAACAGGTTCACCAGCACCTCTAATTAACTCATCATATCTAATTTGATATCTACAATTGTTTTGATTTAATGGCTAGGTGACTAAAATGAGTTAATATTTTCATAAACTGTACAGTCACAACAGTCAGTTTGACTATGCCACTATAAGTTGTATAATCTGCATACCCCAGCCACCCTATTCATATAATAAATAAGCTTTTCTGGATTTAGTGTTATGGGAAACACAAAACTTCCTCGTTAAGATGAGAAAATACATGGATATTAGCATGATCTGTGAAGACAACACAATGGTAGTACTCACAGCAATGCCAAACCTCTCAATGTCATCATTTTCGCAGGCCTTGATGACCGACACATTGTTGTAGGAGTCATGAGACTCTCCATCAGTCACAATCACCATGACTTTCTTCGCACCAGGTCGTGCACCACGCTCTGGCATGTAGGCCTCCTTCCTGATGGGCAGAAAATTTCTAGATTATTTCATAAAACACTGGAACATCTGCTGGAATTGAGCCTTAAATTTGTGTTGGGTGGTTCACTCTCATGAGAGTATATAACCTAGATGTTGGTGTAATCCTGGAATAGCACAGTGATAGCATGTGCCTCTATCAAGTAGATCACAACAATAAACTGAAATATCCTGTAACTAAACACTAAAAAAAATCAGGCAAACAAATATTAAATGACACCATATAAATATATTGACATTAACCTGTTTGGGGATCCAGGGTAAAAAAATGTCCACAACTTGGCCCCAAGAGTTCAATGTGTTAGACAGTTGATGAAACACAAGTTAAATTTGGAATAAGCACCATGTGAGAGCAATATAAAGTAAAGTCATACAGCCACATTATTAGGTAATGATGCAGAACCAACCATAGTTGATCTTGTACATTAGTAGTGCAGATTTGCTGTTAATCAAATTACCAAAACCAATTTACAAGCACCAAATCTGGGACTTTTGGGGCACCTGAATGAGATAAAAAAAAAATTTATGAAGGAAAGTTTTGGTGCATGCAGACTCAAAGATCCTCATGGTCCAAGCCTACCTGTAAAAGCCCTATTATGCAATGTTCTTGGCCTCCTGATTGTCTTGGGTCACTGAGACCTCAGACCCAAATTGTGTTCTGGTGCTAAGACCCTGTTGTACTTGCATACAATTCTCGTTTGATTTACATTTATTTTAATATTTATTGTGCAGCCCAAATGCAATCTACCACTCTTAAGCTCAGTTTTCCGTACAAGATTTAAGTTTAGAAAACATCTACTGTGCTGGGTGTGATGGATGTGTTAAGTAGCCTTTTTGAGTCCATCATCCAACTAAAATTACATCATCTGATTCAAACACCTATTGAACCATGCCAAATCACAATGATCTAATAAAAAATTGTGGTCAGGTATTGCCAGGCTTTCCCAAAAGAGGGGGAGGGATTAATGTTGCATACCTGGCAGTATCAATGCCCAGGAACGTCATGGTCTTGACGCCGGTCTGCTGAGGAAGATCTTTGACGAATTCCAACAGAGCAGCCTTGTTGTCAAACTGGCTCAGATTGAGTGAGTGAGTCACGGTCTGGCCATAGGACACTATGCCCACCTGGAAGACACACACACATTTTTCTTGTAAACGTTATCCTTCGTTTAATTTATTTTTCCTTCTCTCTCTTTCTATGTTCTTCTCTTCTCTGCTGTCCCCTCCTAGACAGTCTGCAGAGGATGTGGTTGGGTCTGGTGGGGTTGATATGACACAATGTTCTTTATACAGAAGGCAGAGGACTTCAGCAGCCCTGGAAGATGTGACTTACAACCACTGGGCTCCACAGTGAGAAGACTTTCCAGTGTTTCCCTCTGGAAAACTCCACAAGCTCCAGGCCAGATCAATGTAACCATAATAAAAACTAACCACCCATTCGCAGAGTGATCCAAGTCAAGTGGACAGAAATATACTCAATATATAACTTACTAAGGCAAAGGCTAAAATAACTTTAAAGACTAAAAAGTCTTCAGTTCATAAAGTCTGCTTTATGACAGACATCTTACAGTTATTCTTACTGTTGGCACCATGTGGAAAATTCCATAATGGAGCGTGCCTAAGTCATCAAATATAATATGAAAAAGTGAGTTGGCAGCAAGGAATATATTCCTTCATTCATCCTTTTTCGTTGTCATTCTAATGTTATGTAACCCATCAATTTATCCATTATTGTCTGATGTTTAACACTGCATAAACCCATATGTTTAATTCTGTGGCTCAAGAGACAAGGAGACAAATTGAGTAATTTCCCACAGGAAATAACATTATAATTTCTTTCTGAAAAATCTGTTCATTCATTCATGCAACTGACCTGTGATAGTTTAGGTCCAATCTGAATGTTGTGAATGAAGCGGTCCAGGAAATCAATAATGCTGGACCAGGGGTAGATACTGTTCGATCCATCCAGAACTATCACGATGTCTAGCTCCTTTCCACACTCTGGAAAAAAGTCAGAAATTGCAGTAAATTAGAGGGTAGGTTTGGTGTTTAAGGAGCCATACTAAGTTTTTCCTCACTTACTGTACAATGTGTGAGACACATGCCTTTATATATATATCGTTTATATCTTTTCCAAAGATGGATGGCTAGTCCAACTGAACCACACATTAAAGGATATGTTCAAATTTTCAGGTCTTTATAATACTCACACACAATTCACACTGTCTGTGAAATCAAATGATGGAATTTCTTACTCAAAACACTAACTTTAGAAGATAGCCACTTGATTTGTCAAACCACTACAACAGCTGAACTTCAGAGTAGATTTTTGCATGAAATAAGGACTGTGGATTCTGTCCTTTATAAAATTGCTTTAAGAAGGGATCTCTTTGCAGCCGATATGAAGGGAGGGAACAATTACAGTGACATAATGCTTACAACGTGCATATGGGCATGTAAGTGTTGTATTGGGATAGACCTGAAAATCAAATATCCTTTAAAATCACTGATTTAACTAGGAAGAAAGAAATTATATTATATAATACATCCACTCCTCTTCCTGTTTACTTGTGCCTCGAGCAGACAAACTAGTTCCAAGTCAAATTTTTAATAATATAAAGGATAATGATGCCAGCTGTAGTTCCCTGTTACTAACCAGAAAGATCTAATATATGTCCAAATATTCCTTCAAACTTCATGCAAAGGTCCAAAAAGGCATCAATATGCAAGTAGTCAAAGCAGAAAAAAACTCTAACTCACTTTTTACTTTAATTCAGGATTGTTAAAATAAACATTGTATGTTATAACAAACTCATTTTAATGGAATTGTTCAGCCCTCTGTGATCAGTCTGCGTGTATATGTTTGTTTCTGTTAAAAGATTGGCAGATAAAATTGTACAGAAAGCGAAAACGACTGTAGACTTTTCTCATCTGTTTCATTCTAGTCTGTTTCCTTCCAGGGAAGCAGAGTGCAGGCCCGGTAAACTGTCTCCTAACTTGGTCATACAACACAGCAGAAGGGCTGGGCTGGGCCAGGCCAGAAAGGGATGGGGTCGCAGACAAGTTTACATTAAGAAGAATGCTCTAATCTCCCTCTTTGCTTAGGGAGGGTGAGTCTGGGTCCTGGGTGGTACTACTAAAGAGCAGTAGATTATAATCTCTTAGCCCGGACAGGCAATTTGAGCAGATGCTGTCACGTCCAATGCAGACCTGCTGTCGTACTTTGTCAAGCTGTGTACCTTGCACGGACGGAGCAATGGAGTTCAGGATCTGGAAGGAAGAGCTCACATTTGCGCAGACGCCTGAGATGTACTGCTGTTCCCCGCACATGTAGCCGTACTGAGGACCACACGCCTGTGGAAACAGGACACACACACACACACACACACAAACAAACTCTAATTGCTCGAGAAAGTAAAATGCACAGGCTATGAATGGTTAGCTTTCCACCAGTATGAGGTCATGGGTGAGAGGAGGTTCAGAGCTACTGAATAGAGAAACCAAGAGGAAAGAACTACTCAAACTGAGGATTACAGGGAGGCTAGTAAAAACCGCCATAGATCCCTTCAGGCTAGAGAGAAAAAGAGAAGAGGGAAACAGGGAAATCAAGCCTGCAAGGAAGCAGTGCTTTACAATTACCAACAATAACTGGAAAATTGAATAACATCTATTAATCTTTTGGCCTCATTTCCCAAAATTTCCCTGCTAAAACATGTTGATGCTTTTCTTACATCAGGACGGAAGTTGTACAAGAAAAAATAGAATTGCATAACATTTAGTAAACAATCTAGTTGGTAATTGTATTGTGTTGACAAGTTGTTTAGAGAGCATATTGTTCATTATTCATTGTGATGTGTGTTGAATTATAATATATACACACTGACGTAGTGTTGAAGGCTATACTTTCAGAGTTATGTTAACCACATTAAGTGTTAAGTTAAGGCTTCAAAAGGCTTCAATTACACATGCAGCTGTGCAGGATCTGCCCTCATAGTCCAACATCATATTTTCTTTCTTGGACCAAGTAAGAAGTTGCATAAATATACAGTATATCCATTAATCACTGGTCCATTGTTTCTGTCATTTTCATGCCCTGCAAATCTCACAATCATGAAGAAATAAAGTTTTACTGGAGTTCATGACCATAAAACCTTACGGGTTTTGCCATTTCCTACATACATTTCTGCATTTACACAGCTGATTCATTTGCACAGTGGATTCACAATATAATGTTACATTCCCAGGACATGAAGCCTCACCAGGAAACAGGGAGGGTCAAGCCCACTGTTTCCATAGAGAGCAAGGGTCTAGTGAACATACACTTGCCGCTCAGTTTCTTACAGAAAATATGCAAAGTTCAGCCCTACTTTTGTTTTTCGGTATGGAAAATGTAGAATGCTTTCATATACTATTAAGAGCAACTTCCCCCTTACCAGAAATCCTCCGTTGGGATTGGTCACGAGTGTGGTTCCCATGGTCATGTTCTCTTTGACTTCACGTAATTTGGGAACTGTTGTGTTTTCTAAGAGAAATATGGATGAATAAACAGAGTGAGACAAACAGGGAGCAGCATAGAGGCAGAGCAGCTGGACAAATTCCTATTTCTGCATTTTCCCATATGAAGAGACGCTCTCCCTGCTTCCTTTCTTCCATCTACCCTGAGATGTAATGAGCACTGACATGTGGTTAAATATAGGATGTTACATTACTTTACCACACTGTCCCTCAGTGTGTAGCTTACAACAATAAAGGAGCACAAAACAAATATCCCAGCTGTTGTGAAGAAGAAACAGAGGACTCAAAATTGTCCGGCAATCACAACATGTGGCTAAAATTAGCATGTTAATACAAACTAATGCTTCAATTTGGGTAAGCTTTGGCTCCGCTGTACATTTTCTTTCCTGAGGGATCCACAAATTCTCATACACTTCAGAAAATACCGGCTATGACTCAGTCACATGACATTTTAATTATGAATCAAGCTCTTTACCAATCCCCATGACGGCATTTTGATATTTAACCATTTCTGATTCTCATTAGAAGTCAGTTAGGACTTTGGCTTGTGCTCTCCTTGTAATGTGGTGTGGTTGCCACAATTCTTCCTCTCAAATCCCTGATTTTTCCTTGGGGATGTTTATGACTTCCTGCTGTGCTCAGAATAAAAAGATCTTTCTATTGTATTTAATGTTCTGTAAACAGTCATCTCTCATGCACCGCAGTAAACTTTGAACTAAAAATAAGTTGGTTTCTACACTTCTTTCTTGATTTTCTTAACTATCTGATAAAATGAGTGACATGGACCAAGATCTAACACCTCATGATACATCCACGTGGGACTGAAAGCAGCTTTGTGGAGCTGCAGAGGAGAACACATGCTTTGTCCTCGATGAACTGTGAACTCCAGATAACTATCAGAACAAATCAGACTTATCACACAATGCCTCTTGGTCTGGAATGATCTCTAGAGAATCAAAGGAATACACAGGTCAAATTTGTATCATGGCTTTTACCAGAATATACCAGTGTTTTACTAAGCAGTAGATATAAACTGCATTGTCTGTCTTTTACAGGGAGGTTTTACGTCACTATAACCGAGGTCAGTGTGGATTGACTGACATTTCTAGACAAAGAAAATATACATGTAGCATTAAAGTTTAACAAGATCATGCTCCTCAGTCATAGACACACTACATGCATAAACATGTTTGTTATTTTGTGTTACATATTTTTATTTAATATTTGCTAACTACAAGATCGGTATATAAACTGGCGTAACAGAGGACATCCGCCATTGTTAAAGGAGCAGTGTGTAAGATTTAGTGGCATCTAGTGGTGAGGTTGAAGATTGCAACTAACTGAATACCCCTCCCCTCCCCTTCCAAGCGTGTAGGAGAACCTACGGTGGCATTTTATTATACATTAATGAAATCATGCTTATGAATATTATATTCCATTTCTGCCAAGTCCGGTCCACTAGATGCCGCTAAATTCTACACACTGCACCTTTAAGTAGTTTTCCAGCCTATAAGACTGCAGCTTGAATTTGCAATTTGCTAGTTCATTGTTTGTCATTTGGATACAATTTTTCCAAACAGAATGTAAACTTATTGCAGTACTGTTTAGCAGATGATCTTGGGTGTTTGACTCTCTTGCCAGTCATTCATTACAGTGTAATAGTCCTGGCAAAACCACCTTTCAGTTTTATTGTTTGGGTGGAAATGGGATTAAAAATTACAACACAACAACCACACAAATTTAACTTTGCTCATTATGGTCTGGCATCTCTCTCCTATGTTGCAATGGTGTAAACTTAGTGTAGAGACAAATGGCAATGCGAGACGAGAGTGTCGTCAGTGGGTGTGGAGTGAAATTACTCTGCAGGGATCACTAACAGGTGATTGACAGGCCCTTTCCTTCAATGATACATCAACATAAGCCCTCCCTGCTGGGTCGTTGTTGAGCTTTGCCTCATGTTCCGCAGGCTTGCTCGGGAAACATCACTTTAAATTCCCACCAACACTGGTTTCAGAAAAAATTCAAGGTAAGAAATAGTTCATGTAGTTGCTGAGTTACGCCTTGTTTCACTTATAAAATTCTAAATACAGCGCTGTTGTAGTTGTTGTCATCATGTTAACCACTCCCAGTTGTTTGTTAAGTGGCCTGACTCCGGCTGCCAGCCTCAAATAATTCCCAGTGGATGTTTTCCAGACTAAACTTGAGTTTGTGAGATTTAAGCTTGCCCTGTAACTCATCCAAGATAAAACAAATACATCATTCTCCACTGGTGAGTGAGGGAGTATTAATGCCTGCCTTTACTGTAAATTATCAGCACTTAAAGACTACATTTACCAACAGCAGGAGAACTGCAGTATAACTCCTGTTATTGGTTAATTCTGAGGTGTGAACAGCTGTGTTGAGTTAAACCTTAATCCCTGAAGTGAGCGTCAGTGTGCAGTTCTCCTGTGTGGACATAGACAAACACCAACAGAGGCTTTGCAGACTGCTGACCAGGAGCTAAACTGTGTTTATCTGTTTAATTAAGATATAATTATAGAAGGATGAAACATTAAAACCTTGTTTATCTACTGTCTTCCTGTTCCGATGGGCCTCACTTCCTCTCAGCGAGAGCCAGTAGTCTTAAACACACAGCAGCATATTTACACAAAAACACAGAACATACACACACAGACTTCACACACAATCACTGGACACAAGAAAACATATACATACATATATGTCCTCACTCATGCATACACAAACAGCACACACACAGTGTTCTTACGAGGCAGTTCCAGTTTAATACATGTGTTGTCCCCTTTCCCCACAGGACACTTGTAGACATCTCCTGTCCGTTTAGCTGGTTGGCCCGATAGCGGCGATCCAATCAGAACCCTGAAAAAAACAAGAAAAAAAAAGAGGGGAACTGATTAGCATTAATCTTGCCAACAACCACGCAACAGCATCACAATTTTACAATTGTGATAACAAGCACAGTTCAAATATTTTTGCAGAAGTTAAGGGTTGGCACGTTGGAAATGGTGGCTTTGGATGTTTTTATAAGCTTTGCAACAGTTTAGATTTTCCTTAATAATCTTATGTAGTTAAATTAAACATAAACAGAGGGTTTAAATTGCCTAATAAAACTGTATACCAGCTTATTATAATTGGCTTATGTGTCTGTGGCTGTCATATCATTATATAATCAACCTGACACAATTGAAATAACACTGAAGGAGCTCACAATAAAAAAGCACTTAATTATCACTTAATTTTCACCTCATTAAATACTAATGAATGATATGTTGCAGATGTTTGCAGATGAGTACAGTATAATTATACATTATACGCATGCATGTGTGCTTTTTATGAATGTGTGTCATATTGGACATGCACTATATGTACAGTACAGTACGCACAACTACATGCCTATCTGTGTTACACACCCATGTGTGAGTTTCAGAACATCATGTCACCCCGTCAGTAAACTGACGCTAAATAGAGTTTAGTTCTCCTAAACACTGTGGCTTATTAACATTCCTCAACTCTAATGGGGCCTGGTCACCTAAAGTGAAACACAGAGTGGAAAAACAACAACACTCTCAACTCAGTCCACTAACAACTGCCCATGAGAAACACCACAGTGTTATTGATCCATTTATGACAAATACTTAGCAGCTGATTATAGCTGATTATTCTTTTAATGTATCTGTAAATGACGTATAAATAAATGATTACAGTTTGTTAAAGACTGATAACCAAGCCATGTGTGTGGTTTCTCATCTGTGTTCTTTTTGTCCTTCTTGCATCATATACACTGCAAAAAAAGGGTAATTCAAGGAAGTCATGATATGTTATTTTGGGGTGATGAAATAATTTTCTTATCCAAGCTAAATATCCATATCAAGTACCATTTTCATCAGATATTAAACTTGTTTCAACGTCCCTGGTCCTGATTTTTAGCGGTCGGTTAGTTGGTCGGTTCCCCAACTTTGGCCCAGACTGAAATATCTCAATAACTATCTGAGGGATTGCCAAGAGATTTTGTACAGATGTTCATAGTGCCCAGAGGTTTGACTTTAACTTTGATCACCAGACTTTTCATCTGAGGTTGGCATTTGTGGTTTTGAGTTAAATGTCTCAACAACTGTTGGATGGATTACCATGAAATTTGGTGCAGATATTCATGATCCCCTCAGGATGAATCATAATAATATGTCATCTAGCGGCATCATCAGGCCAGATTTTTGTACAATACTTTAGTTTAAGAACAGATACCTCCAAACTAAAGACATTCCCATCAGCCTCAGTTTTACTTACTTGCTCTAGCATGCTAACATGCTAAACTAAAATGGTGAACATTGTTAACTACCTGCTAGACATCATCACCTGGATGAAAACATACGCACACTCTATGGGCCCCATGCACCCATGGAGCATGCTCATTAGAGACTTCCGCTGGCTGAGACAGCAAACTTTTGGTTTAGTCCTCCAGCTAACTTGAATGCAGATAAAAACAAATCAATCGGACCGAATGGATCGAATTATGATAGTGAAATGAGAGAATTTTGTGGGAGTTGTGACACACACTGTAAGAATGTATCCACTGTTTTACAGCCACTCCTTTTCCCATGATTGTGTGCAGGAAAAATGCTTTTTGGGCCCCTGTCGGACCCACAAGTTGTAATTCCAGGGTTTGGAGACTATGTCAAATTGGCTTCAAAGCCCGGCGCCGTTCCTGGGTACTTGATTGAGAGCATGTTAGCATGCTGGTGGTATGCTGGTCGCATGCTTAGCATTTAGCTCAAAGCATTTAGCTCAAAGCATTTAGCTCAATGCATATGCTGTACCTATAGCCTCACAGAGCCCCTCACATGGCTGGAGAAGTTGTTTTTTTCTAATCCAAGCTAAATAACCTAGAAGATGGAGAGAAGAGAGAAACTATTTTTCTGCTAGAGCTCATTAGAAAAGTCTGCATGGTTGTCAAACTACTATCCCAATACTGAGAGAAAAACTAGATGGTTTTGCTCATTTTAAGAATCAGATTAATCATAAAACTTTGTTTCATTTCTTATATGAAATACTACTAGTTTTAAGGCCAAATGTGTGTTTTTAGTGGCCTGATTTCATGCTAGTTTCAAGGAATCTTACCAAGTAAATTTTTCTTACCCAACTGACAGCTTTTGCTTATTTGATACTGGCACATTTCTCTAGATTCCCCATAATTTCTCTATACAAAAAAGAAATAATCTGTTTGTTTGTTGGTTCTGAAAAGTAGTTAGTTGATGCAACAGCAGTGTCGCATTTTTCCGAGATTTATTCCAACAGTCTCGTGGGAAGACACAAAACTTAGGGTGAGTCAAAGTTACCGTAGATCGTCTCTGCCACATGTAACACATTTTCTATGTGGAGTCGATCCACCTTTCAACACTGCTGAGGTGCACTGAAGAGCTTAAGGGTGGAGGTCTAAAGGAGACATCTGTGTCTAATCAGTCACCTCCCAGTCATGGCAACCCACGTGTTACATCACTTCATGATAGCTATCATTTTTCTCCATAATTTTTTCCCACATGGGCACACTGAGGATTACATATCATCTCTAATTTTATTGACCCTCCCCCTTATTTTCCCCAAAACTCTCTCCATCATTCTGTGTTTTATCTCTTTTTTCTTCGTCAATCTGTTCTCTTTCACCCCTCTTGTATTCCCTTTGCTCTTTGCCCAAGTTGTTTCTCAAGTTCAATTTCTTCAGTAAGGCCCTTATCACAGAACTCTGAGTAATACTTATCGCTGAACTGGAACAAAATAGTGCTATCTGGAGATACTACAGTGCCAATGTGTTCTCAAGAAACATTGTGGAGGTTCATTCACAGCTGGTTTCACTGATTAGCAGTGAGTGAATTACTGTAACTGATCTCATATGAGCTTGATAAGATCATTACTGTAGAGCAGGACCAGGTACAGACATGTGGGAAAGAGTCGAGACGTGTAGTGTTGCAACAGGTTGGAGAGAAGCAAACAGAAAAATAACAACTGGAATAACTGAAACAGAGAAACGGAGCGAGAGGGACAGAGCCATTAACCACACTCTAATAGCATTTAACGAGGTTTTCACAATGTGTTCCCTGACAGTTTTAGCAAGGAGCCACAGATGCTTGGTTTCGGTGTATTTACAGGCTGGGTATGTGGATACTCTGGCGGGCAGTTTATGGTTAACAGCTAGAGTAGTAAAGGCAAGGATCCTCATTACAGCAGCAGCTGTGCACTCCCCCTCACTTAGTTTTACAGGTAAATTTGTTTGGTTTTTCTCGCTTTAGTTGATGTTGTGGAGAAGACTGAAATGACTTCTTTGTAATAATAAACGTTCTCAAGTGCAGGATCTTTCTTGGCCAGGCCTCTCTTAAACTAAGCAATTAAACAACAACAAAGAATTATAAGGACCACAGGATCAGTGATACCAGTTTGTGAACACATACATCTTGTCAACCACCTTCATCTGTATATTGTGAACAGAGAAATCTGTCTTAAGCGTTTAATGACAAAGCTTAAATACCCATAAAACCCCCAAACAAGAAACTGAATAAGAAACCTTCCTTTCAAGCACAGCATTATTATGCAACAGTGAGGTGCAGAGAACGTGAGATACGTGGATGTGAATATATACTAAGCGAGAGTATATACATAACATATCAAGTCCCACTTGTATGCATATCTGCATGATGTGACTAAACTTCGACAAACGTTAACCCTGAGCTAAAGGGAAATCTGTGATTAATATAGCTTATTGAAAGAATGCACTGTAATGTCATTCCTTTGAAGAACGGTTTGGTGTCAATGTACTGTAGCCCTTTTCAGACATTGAGTTTGTGACATTGCTGGCTAATTTTATCTGTAAAGTGATGGCTTGTTGCTCCTTACTGCATGTTGGCTGTAAGAACTGAAAAGTACTGATATAAAGGAAGAAGAGTGTCGGCTGTTCTATCACAGCTAGCATCAGTGATTGATTTTAAAAGTTATTTTAGTGCTAAAATTGAAGTTATTGAACATCCTGAGTGAGAGAGATGTTTGCTGCGCTTCTTAGAGTTACGTTTATTTTCTCATAATTTCATCATTTAATATTATTATACGGTAAGTTCTGCTACCTTTTTTCTAATGTCTGACTGTACATAAAATGATGAAGATGGTGTTAAACTGGGACTATACTCAGAATTTCATCCAGGCAGTTGGCATGAATGGAAATTGAAAGTATGGAGAGGAAGAGAAAGTGTTATTACTGTAATTGTAGTCGTATATGTTGTTTTTGGCTCGCATCATGAAAGAAAAATATATTTTTTAAAGACTGATTAGGACTGAGAAACATTTCCTCAATGACATAAAATGGGCTCATTCACAGTGTGAGTTCTCTGTGCATAAGAGACGAGACGTAAGTGATAAATTAAATACAGTGCTTTTAATAAGGAGAATAAGACATGTAATTAATTTCTCTGTGTATTTAACCTTGTGCTGCTGGAGCCTTTTCAGACTTGTGTCATGTTTGAAGTTTTACAGAAATGTTGTTTGGTCTAACTTACTAACATTGGCATTGTGACGTTTACATAAAATGACTTGAGCACTTATTCAGACCAACATTACACTTTGTTAAATTGCCATCACAGTTATATAACAAGGTGCGTGTTTGAGAGGGGCTTGTGTTTTAAATAGCCTCTGTGAGATGAGGAGGAGGAACTGTATGATGGATGTTTGGCCTCTCGATAACCTCAGCTGATGACACTCACCACTTTCCTTCGCTGTTCTCAAACTGCTGCACAGTGTAGCCAAACATGTCTTCCAGTGGGCCGTTGAATGACAATCCATTCTTCTGGTCCACGTTGAAGGACAACACGCACGCCAGCAGCACTGCAGGGACGAAGGGAAAGAAAAAGGTTAGATAGAATGCCGCAGGCAGGATAAGGTTGTTGTATGGAGCCATACTGGTTGCTGTGCTGGTTGGAGTAGGATTCGTTTAAATAATCTGACTGGTGAATAAATAATCAAATCCTGGAATGAGAGAGTTGTGTAATAATTTTCTCACATAAAAATGGCATGTAGAAGCTCAGCATTAGCAAACATTCTTAATAAATATTTATAAAATATGATGCAACCCGGAAAATAAGCAAAATAAACAGATCTAGTAATAAAATAACTTATTGTAATAAATAAATAATAGACATTTTGGTAATTTAGCCACAAAAATGATGTTTCGTGATATACTGTATATAGAGATGGTATACTGAGATGAGGGATAAACTGTGTGAACCATATCTACTCTGTATACACACACACACACATACACACACATACAGGGTCATTCTGGAGGACACTGGAGGAATTTCAAACATCAATGTGAAGCACTTTGGTCAGAGTCTAGTCTGACCTGCAGGACAATGACTTCTTCTCTGCAGTCTGCACAGTCTGCGTCCGTCTGTCACTGAGCTGAGTATATCACAGAGGCTCTATATAAATCCATCCATGTCTCATTGTGCCTTTGCCACAATGACGCTCTTTATATCTTCAGTGCCAGGGAATTCCTCTGATATAATTTATTCAATTCCTGGACTTGTGAGGGAGTGTAGAGGAGTAGCAGAACAGTGGGATTTAAAGAGGAACGTGCAGACACAGACCACATACATGGAGACACAAATAACTGGCAGCTATTTGTTCTTTTATGATGATGTTTTGTAGCTAATGTGTTTGACCTAATAGAGAACTATTATATGGAGTCTGGATTGTGCCACCAAAGTAATTATAGACTTTTCTGCCATGCAAGCAGCAGGACTCAGGGTATGAGGATGCTAATCGTTTGGTCAGCTGGTCTACAACTTTGGTCCAGACTGAAATATATCAACTAATATTGCATGGATTGTCTTGGAATTTGGTACAAAGATTCATGGCCCCCAGAGGATGAATCCTAATGATTTGGGTGATTCTCTGACTTTTTCTTTAGTGCTACCAGCAGGTTGAAGTTTTTGGATTGAAATGTATCAACAATTTTGTACAGACCTTCATGTTCCCTGCAGGATGAGTCATTAGAAATCTGGTGATAACCTTTTCATAAGGCGCCATCATCAGGCCAAAATTTCAACTTGTCCAATACTTTGATTTATGACCAAATACCAAGCACAAACCTAACAGCATTTCCATTAGCCTCAATTGTACCTTGTGGGGCCATATAGTCTTACTACTGTATATTATCATCAATGGGCAAGTGTAATATGAAACGGGTTGCTGTTAGCGATGAACCCACAGAGATTTATCACCCGACCGTGCAGCTTGATCTTCTCAGCTCTATACAGAATGTAAGCGTCTTTCAGCTCATTGTTTTTCCGACCTGCAAGTTTAATGTTTTTGTTCACTCTCACCACTCTCACTGCTTTCATCAACCTTGTTTCCAACCATAGCAGGCAGCTGTTTTCATGGAAAAAACTTTGATAAACCAGCTGTACGCCACCTGCCCAGCTCCAAACAGCAGACAGACAACGTCAGTACCTAGCTGGTGAGCATTTAGCAGGTAATGAGCCAGATAGTTCACTCACGAGTTGGTGGAGACCAAGACAGAGCTAAAATGAGAGTGAATATCGGACTTACATTTGTCAGATGGACAGAAACAAGTCCAAATAAATGCTGGTGCTGCTCCGTAACTGCTTGATGTGTACAGTACATAGGCAACTGTCTGCTAACACTTGCCACAACAATTATATGAGTTGATAATATGTCAATACGTGTCGATAACTTGTTCTGCCGCCCCCCAAGTGACCAAAAAATTGATAAAGCTGCTTTAAAAATGAGCCAATATGGAGGTTTTGATGGACAGCGATGAAATGTTGAAGCAGGAAAACAAATTGGGAGGAATTGGCAGACACATAAGCAAACTGTGTTCCCATTTACTTTACTTCTAAAATTTAAAATTATAATCCTTCTTAAAATTCATTTTGAGATTCTATAATAACATTCAATCTTCTTCTTTCTGACTTTATTTTTTCACCTTGAGTTTTGCACATCTTTCAAATTGTTATGGCTGTATGTGTTGCCTGTGCTTTTTGTCCTTTTCCTCTCCTGTCTACTGCTCCGCCCAGGTCTCCTCCACATAATCAGTCCACAATAAGATGCACCAGGCCCAGGGAGGAAGGATTAAAAGCTCCAGGTTCCTGTTGCAGAGAGAGGCTTCTTGTTTGTGTACTGCTGCTCTTGCTGCCTCTCAGCCTGGGATTTTATTTTATTTAGTATTTCTGTATTTTGATTGTTTTTATAGTATGTATTTAGTGTCTTGGTTGTTTTGTATGTTTTTGTTAATAAATCCCATGGTTTGGGTATTTCAAAAGGTGTTAGGGTTTTACTTTGGGTAAATAGTGGAGTGTTGTTTGCCCCATAGGGCCAGCTAAGGGTGGGACAAAATATAAACTGAATTAACCAATTTATTTATAAATTAAACATAGAAAAAGTCTGTAATTATTCACATTGCACACTTAAGACTATACGACCAGACTGTGCCACTAAAATCACGAAAGGTTGAATATCTAGTGTGTTCTTCTGTGCATGTTACAGTAATAGGACATGCCTGGTAGAAGAAAATACAGGAAGATATATAGCAGCAGGATTAGTGCATGTATGTAGTCCATATTTCAAGGAGGCTTAGATGCATAAATTACATAATTAGGTCTTTTACAGCCCCTCTCACTGCTTTCTTTTAAACAGAGGAGTTATAAAAAGCATACTGCTGCCAGTCATCTTCCAGTCATGTTTCGATGTTGATCGCATAGATTTCATATACGATTACACTTTTTACATTCCCCTCGGGTAAAGCAAGAAAGGCTGAGAAACAGAGAGAGAGAACCAGACCTGCACAGTCATATACAGGAATCCCAGCCAAGAAATATTATCCCCTCTGTTCCTCCCTTGTTCCTTTCTGTACTTCCTCTATTACCCCCTGTCCATCCCACAGAGAAGCTCCATTTCCTGTTCCTATTAGCCTGATTATAGACATCCCCTCAAATACACAGGTACACGCACATACATGCACACATGCACACATACACACACAGCTAATTTAGCTGATTTTAGCTGATTGGCTTCGGGCCAACCAGGCCTTTTCCATTTATCACAGTCTGGGCTCAAGTACAGTTCACAGTCACACTGGAACGTCCTCTGTCTATTGGCAGACACCTCTTTTGTGTATACCAATCTAATTTTGCTGTATTTGGTGTCTCCTGGCTCCGCTCTGCTCAAATCAAAACCAGCGAGTTATGTAACTGGCTATTTTTGTGAGCTGGGCTAACATCTGCCCTGGAAAACCAATAAGTGGACTTGTCCCTTTGTGGATGGAAATGGCCTCATGAGCCTCTGAGGTATTTGCATATAAAGTTGTCCATCACTGTCTTGAGTGCTCATATTGTACTCTATTACATATAGTGAGCCGAGCAGAAGGAGACTGAGCTTTTAGCTATGCTATATCCGTTTGTCAGTTCACCACTTCAGTCGGGACTGAAATATCTCAACAACTATTGGCTGGATTGCCATGAAATTCTCTCTACATTCATTTTGCCCGCCGGATGAACTGTGATAACTCTGGTGATCCCTTCACTTTTCATCTAGCGTCATTTTGTATTAATTGTCACTTTGGTTTAATACTCTACTTAGTTTGTATTTAGTTCTAATTATGTTAGCATGCTAACATGCTAAACTAGGATGTAAACATGGTAAACAGTATCCCTGCTTAACATCAGCAGGTTAGCATTGTAATTGTGCACGTTAGCATGCTGAGGTTAGCATTTAGCTCAAAGTGCCACTGTGCAGCCTCACAGAGCTGCTAGCATGGCTGTAGACTCCTTTTTTTGTAATTTTTTTTTTTTTATTAGGTAGGATAGTAAAGAGAGATGACAGGAAATGAGGTATGACATGCAACAAAGGTCCACTGCCAGAATTGAACCACAGACATCACAGTTACATGGCACATGCCTTAACCAGTAGGCTACCAGGGCACACCTGCTGCAGGGTCTTAGTGGGCATTCAGACTTAAATCAGCCTTGTATTAAAACAATGCAAGGGGTTGCATTGGTGGTGGTGTGGTGCTTCAAGTACCTGTGTGACAGGGAAATACAGTCCAGTTTCAGTCATAGGTCAATGACTGTGAAGGCTTATCAGACACTAAAACACTGCACGGAAGTTTATAATACTCTGCTGCATAAATATAGCCATTTCCTGAAGTACCTTGCTGGATGATGTCACATGATGTCATTGTTTATCAGAAAAAAAAATCTCTTTCACCAGAAATTTCTACCCTAAATTGGGTCAAATATCACAGCCTTTAGACTCCACTGACTCTGTTTTCAGTCAAGCTCTCTGTGGTCCTGATTGATCCTGGCAGTCTCTCAGCCACACTAACCCACAATAAAACCCTGCTGACCTCTCGGCCACAGTTATCAAAACCAAAACGACTCCATTTCAGCATTTAACAGTCGTGCAAGACATCAAGCCAAGTAGCAAAAGTCAGGTCTGGTTGATACAGCGAAAGCAGAAAGCAGCACAGATCAGCACCTGTTGGCCTGTGAGACATCAAACCGGCAGTAAAAATTACCCCAAGTCAGCACCTGTAGGCTTCAAAGTCACATTCAGCCACAATAAAAACACATACCTGATGAGCACCTGCCCATCTGTAACATAGCTAACCATCTATAATCGGCTTTAAAGCTTAACGCAAATCAGCACCTGTGGGCAACAAAGTCATTAAACAACCCTGAAACTAAACCTTAATCAGTTATAGTAAGAAACAAGTTTCAATTGTAAAGCTAATCCAATACAGACACTGAAAAGAAATCCTCTACAATTAACATAAGCAAACATCTGTAGCTCAGAAACTGGATAATGTTAATGTTAAAGAATGAGCTAATGTTTTTTATGATGGACTGGTGTTTGACCCTTCAAAGGAATAAAGCTAAAAGGGCTTTGGGTGGGACCTGGAGCTTTTCTTCACCATGTGCTGGCATTTAACAACACACACTACTGGCAAGGGAAAGCAGCTTCATATTCTGGCATAGCCGAGGGCAGCCTAGGGCCATGGTGAAGTTATGAAGCTGAAATGTTTCCAGATTTCCTCTTTTGTTCTTTTATCTTTATCTGTTTTTCTCCTCTTCTGCCTCTTCTTTCTCATCTTTTCCCTCTGACTTTCCCATATTCCACCTCTGACTGTCTATTTTTTTGGCCTGTTCTTTGTTATCTTCTTGTCTCGTGCTCCAACAGTATCCACACTTTCCTCTCCGATCACTCTGGTTATCAAAAACTGAAATCCTGACAGATTTTTAGCTCTGCTGACTTATACGGTATGTGGATCTGCAACGGACACAGAAGGGCGTGAATGTTTGCATGTTTGTACGGAGACAGCAACACAAGAGGCCGAATTCCACTGAGTTTTGTGATAACAGCTCCAGGCAGGGGGAGATGCAGATAAATAAAGCAAGCCAAAAACAGCATGATTAGAAACATGACTTTAGGTACTTTCAGATTGTGAGTGCTTGCTTTCTTTGCTGCTGCCGTCAGAGCTTATGACAGTTCAACTTTTTCAATTTGCCGCCACAGCTTGCTTCGGACCATGGCACCCACAGAAACAACGAGGGGAAACACATTGGGAAACAATACAGGAGCTGATTTTACTGATATGCAAGTGTCCTGACTCACACACCTCTTGAAAATGACTATTTTCAGTATTGATTGGTCTATAAAATGTTTAAAAATTGTGAGAAAAATGCCATTTACAATTTCTCTAAGCCCACGGTGATGTCTTCATATGCTTGTTTTTTCTGAAAAACAGCTCAAAACTGAAAGATACTCAATTTACTGATATATATGAAAAGGAAAAGCAGCAAATCATCTCATTTTAGAAGCTGAAACCAGATTTTTTTCTTGAAAAATGACTGAAACTATTATGAAAATAGTTGCAGATTAATTTTCTGTCAACAGACTGACTGATTAATCTACTAATTGTTGCAGCAACATCAGCAACATCAGCTTCAAAGTCTGACAATCCCATCTGAAACAATAAAGACTGAAAACTCAAAATTGACAAACTGACTTTGTCATCCCTTGAGCCATGCCCCAGCATGGCTAAAAATCATCTCCATCAACCCTGCTTGTCATTTAATCTGCTTCCTCTCCTCCGTCATTCATTAATTCATTCCCGCTCTGTCCCTCAAGAACATCATCCATCTCTCTACTATTTCTTCCTTTCATTCATCATTGTCCATCCTTCCCGTCTTCCGCCCATTCCAGCATCTCCCTTTGTGCATCTTCTCATTCATTGACTGAACATGTCTGCTCGCCGGCGCTGCGGTGTCGGATTCCACTCTCTGGAACTTCCAGATGTATTCTCTGGAGCTCTACTTCCTTCACTGGTGCAGAAAACATGTAGGCTTGCAAGCTGCGACCCTGGCATGACATCATCCCCCCCGATGATTGTCAAAGCTTTCACCCCCCCCCCCCCCCAAAAAAAATTCTCTCTCTATAATGAAGGGGTGGCTGACACTCTCCTAACCATATCCGCCTAAGTGACACATACACACACACACACGCTGCTAAAACTGCTGATCACAACAGTTTTAACATATAAGAAGCAGATGGGATGAGAGGGGGCTTCTGGGATAGATCAAACACCTCTGGAGGAACTAAAAACATATACACACACCCATGGGTCAAAGAATGACCTTCCTCCAGAATCAATAAGCAACATGCAGAAAGAATGATGCGTGTTATGGGAGAAGCAGTGAGAGAAAATACTATAATCATGCACTTGTGGATAAACTCCATATTCTTAAATCACCGCAGGTTTATTTTGCAAAGTCAATGAAAACAAATAGAAACTTTGAGAAGAAATACAAATGAGGAACCAATGAACAAGGAAAAAATTAGTGCAGACTGTCCTCACTTATCCAGCGGAAAAAGATGACAAATTCACTCAAAGCTACGTAAGTATATGCAACAAATCAACATAATAATAACTACATGGCTCATTTTGAATAACATGCTTTGAATACTAAACAACAGACACTGTGATACTCTAATTATAGTTTCATAGTGCAATTTATTACCACCGTCTTTAGTGTGTCTTTAAATTGTCAAGTGACAATAAGGCTTTTTAGCTAGATTCTCACTTAACAGACCAGCACATTTATCTGCATCATCCATTGCACATTATATCGCTAAAATTTAATTAGTGGTAGAGATACATGGATAGAGCGCGTCTAGCTTACTGCCTGCTGTTTAGGTAGATTGATACCATTAGTTTATAGGAAAAACAAGTGAGAATTAGTCTAATTTTAGTTTCAAGATCACCGTGTGTTATATTTGTCATGGGCATCATTTCCAGAGAACGACTGCTCTCGCCATTTGAAGTGTGAACCATAAAATGAAGCTCTGAGAACAGAAAAAAACACACATCTTAGTTAAGTTCCTCATAGCAGCAGATTATTCTTTTGCCAGTCACGTGATGTTTTGTGAATAAATAAAATACAGAACAACAAGTGAGAATTAGTCTAATTTTAGTTTCAAGATCACCGTATGTTATATTTGTCATGGGCATCATTTCCAGAGAACGACTGCTCTCGCCATTTGAAGTGTGAACCACAAAATGAAGCTCTGAGAACAGAAAAAAACACACATCTTAGTTAAGTTCCTCATAGCAGCAGATTATTCTTTTGTTATGTGATGTTTTGTGAATAAATAAAATACAGAACAAAAAAAGAAAGAAAGCTATAAAGAAGAGAATCAATTATATGACTACAATCTCAATGTACACTATCATTTAAGGGCACCCCAGCAATTTAGTATTGCTCTTCTATAAAGTTAGCGATACGCTGAGTTTTAGAGCCTCGTATGGATCAAGTCCCCAAAACACTGCATCCTACACTTCCCATAATGCACCTCAACAGCATATTTCGTTAGCGTCCTAAACGCCCACTTCATTTCAACCTCACACCTCCAGTTTATAACGCAGGAGATAATGCAACCCCGATGACATCATTGCTTTAGAAAGCTACTCCAGAGCAACAAAAGACACCAGATACAGCTGTTTTCACTTGCTGAGTAGTATTCCTTGTGACATATAAACTTAACTTCATGTGTAAAATCGGTGGAGTACCCCTTTAGAGAGACTGCACAGAGCTTACATGGTACTGTAACATCTTAAAACAAACACAGTACGAATACGTTTGAAGATTTCATGCTAATATTATGTGACTGAGTTTTACTGTTGACTGACACGCAGATTTATGTGTGTCAGACAGTCATACAGTATTACAGATTCTTTGAACACTTTGAACAACGCTGTGCACAATGCATGACTGTTTCCCAACAAGTCCTCCGAATTTAGCAACAAAATACGTCGTTGCACGCAATCCAGAACAACATATAGCAGCGTTTTTTTGATCTGCCGCCCCTATCGGCAGGGCAACATGTGCCAAAATCGTTACATGTTTGAAAACTAAATATATTTCATGACGTGACGATGCTATGATTAAAGTCTGCTTAGGTTCCGGCACAAAAACCACTTGGTTAGGTTTAGGAAAAGATCATGGTTCGGGTTAAAATAAGCACTTTGTTATGGTTAGGAAAATGTCGTGGTTTGGGTTAAAATGACTACTTCCTTAAGGTTACGAGACCTCTGTTGTCATGGTTACAATAACGTTTACCAACACATGGTTAGGGTAAGGGGACGACTGTCGTCATGGTTTAAAAAAAACAGTGTTGACCCGCGGTTGGAAACGGGAACCAACAGCAATCTCCCGTCTGAAAATCAGTTACTGAATATTTATTTTAAAATTTCTAGATCCAATCTCTCATCCATTCTTCAGAAGCATCCATTTCCTTCAGTGTGGTTCTTTTAGCATCTGGATATCTCTAAAACGTAATTTTTCCAATTCTAAAATCATGAATTTGAAACACACTGTACATGGCTAATAAAGAAATAGATATATAGGATGAAAATAAATTAACTAGTGTTAGCATTTTTCGAAAAGATCATTTTTCAGAGGTGAAAAACTCCAGCTTAGTGGGGTTTGAAACTCATAGAAAAGAGAAAAAGAATTTTTTTTTTCAACATATCCACTTTAGTGTGGACATGGCCTCAGCGGGAGTCAATCCCACGCCCGTCAACATACCCGCCCACCCCCCGTCAAACACGCAGATGTGTTCACAAAGGGTCACAACTCCTCTTGATGTTTTGTTTCTCCACTGTTATTTCAGGGCTACTCAAGAACAGTAAAGACAAACTGCACAGGAGACAAAAACACCCACTCTGAAGATAAACTAGCAAAAAAAAAAAAAAAAAAAAAAAATCCAACCCAAAAACTTAAGAAATAAGGTCAATCAGGGACGCTGGAATAATACTGGACTGTAATGATGTGATGACAGAAATAACTTTCACATCACTTCAGTTTCTTCCCAAACCATTAAAGTATTTCTCACATCCAAAGACCAAAAATCCCCTGAGGCAATTAGGAATTTGTCACATGAACTTGTTCCCCCGCAGCTATCAAATATATTTCCTCTCTGCCGCTGACATCACGCTGCTCTCTTCACATGCACGACACTGAGTGCGTGTATTTTTATATTTATATTTACATTTTATTATTATCATGTATTTTCTCAGAGACTCAAACTGTCTAGCCTCAAGATCAGGAATCCTGGCTTCACAGACTTCAGACCGCTATATTTACAGCAAAAATGACCTTGTAATAACAATAAAACTGCACATACTGAATGAAAATCACACTTAAAGATTGTGATTTTCTACCAAAATGATATAGACTGAGAAAATGTCAATATGCAAGAGAGTTGTATTCATACTGTGGCATGTGAAATGCACAAAATATTTCTCTTCTTCTTGCAGGCATGTGGCCAAAAGTAAACGATTCGAT
Organism: Thunnus albacares; assembly: GCF_914725855.1. Taxonomy (NCBI): domain Eukaryota; kingdom Metazoa; phylum Chordata; class Actinopteri; order Scombriformes; family Scombridae; genus Thunnus; species Thunnus albacares. The sequence continues at coordinate 11,172,664 of NC_058123.1, forward strand.
GCCACATCAGAATATTTTCAGCCCACTGCTTGAGGGGAAAAAATTCAACCATCAACTATAAATGTCAAGTCTGGTGTCTAACTAGTCATAACTAACTGAAGTGATTACTGTGAAATGACTGTTTGTGTTACTGTGTTTCTCAGATGGGGGAGATAGAAGGGGGAGATTGGCACAAAAAGTAAAAGAGAGGAGCGGGAGGGTTAATGGGTTTTGGGATGGGGGGAAAGGGAAGAACGAAGTTTTACTTAGATATAACCTTTTCTGTCATGTTGCTGGACCTGTTCAGGAAAGGAACAGTACTTTATATATTTGATATCAGTTGTATATGTTTACATACCTGTATATACACATATATATATATATATATATGCACTTCATGTCTGTTTTCTCTAATTCTAATGTGGCACATGCAATGTTTCCATTTCTGTCCATCCCCCAGAAAAGAAACCAGCCAATAAAAACTAGAGAAAAAGAGATGCAGTAGACAAATGTGCAACCAGTGATATCAGGGATAAATGTTTTTGCTCCCAATACCCAATATGAGTCATTTAATATTGATTATCTGCTGATAATCCATAAAGTCCAGATCAATATTATATTTTCTTACATCTGTAGGAAACTCTGCTCTGCTGTAAATATTCCTGTCAGCTTGTTTCGTCAACTAAGATGCTGTACCCAAATGTGACTCACTGATACCATTATATGTATTATAATGGTAGAAGAAGAAGAATCGGCCTCATCATGTAGTTATGTGCTGACCACCTACCTAAATATTCTGCTCTCATTCTAAACTATCTTACCGACAGCACACTGACAGTGAAACATTACAAACTCCCAGAGGTTCAGAAATTTTAGTGTGGGAGAGTAGCATCATGAGCACCCTGGCCGTTCGTGTTGGCCTCCTGTTGGAGAGGTTAATGTGAACACGTTGCCCCAGGCAGACGCCACAGCTCCACTGCTCCCTGTATGATGCCAGTTTGATGGATGGCTCTGGCCCGCCGCTGGCCTACGAGAGAGACAGGGCGGGAGGAGCTCGATGGGTCTGGTGCACAGATGCAGCGTTGCTCTGGCTGCAAACACACACACACACACACACACACACATAAACACATACATCCAGGATCTGAGGCTATCAGCACTTAGCAGGTACTGAGAGCCCTTGAGGACTACAAGTATGTGTGTGTGTGTGTGTGCGTGTGTGTGTGTGTGTGTGTGTGTGTGTGTGTGTGAGTGTCAGTATTTGTTATGTTTCTTCTGGCAGGACGTTCTGGGGTCTTGGTTGGCACACATCAGCAAAAACAAGGAAATTATTCTGAAGGCCTAAATCCTGTTTTACAAATATTTCAGTTCACAGTCCACGCCCATATAAAACAAAACACTTCCTTTGATTTAAAAAAAACAATGCAGACACTAGGACACTGCAGGAGACAAATTATTTTCATTTAAATGCAGCACAGTATTATAACTACAGTGATTCTGTCCAGAAAAACAACAGCGCTAGTTGTTTGTTACACTTTTAAAACAACTCATCTTTTATGTTTTCCACACAAGCAACTTCTTTCAGTCAATAGCTGGATTTCTATCCAACTGTAGCACAGATTTTAACCAAATTTCCAGAAAATCAAAAAGAAAATTCTCAATAATAATAATCTACTGGCGCTTAGTGAATACTTGGAACTGGGTTGTCGAGATAACTTTATTGCTATATTTTGAGATTTTTTCAAATTTTTCTGCATTCACACTCAGGTTTTCTTATTATATGCAAATTGAAAGTGCAAATAAAATTAGGTGGATGGAAATGCACCTAATAACGACCGTTGTCTCTCAGTAACAAGAAGTAAGTAGCATGACTTTGTTAAACGTACACAAAAAAAGTCTTGAGTAAAAGATCGGCAGTCTCCGACCAACAGTTACTGTTGGTTCCTTTTAACAATGAGTAAGCAAACAACAATGAATAAACATAAGCAATGTTTCCATTAACTAAAAGACAAAGTAAAAAAATACGAAATACGAAATACAAAATACATTTTACAAGTTCTAATCCTGTTCTTCTGTGTTCATAGTTCAGTTATCTTTTGTTACATGCCAAGTATATGTTATTCATTCAAAACTTTATGTAGATAGGGTAGGCCATTGACAGCAAGCTTTCTTTTACAAGGATATACAAATACAAATATAAAATATAAGGAACAATAAAAGCAATATATAAAAGCAATAAAACATATAATATGAAAACATATTAAGGCAATATATGCACTTAAAAGTTAAAGCTCAAATAAAACACACGCATTCACACTGCCCTATGTCAGCTAAAAGAGATTTAAAATGATTAAAATGAATTACTAATTTTACTCTCTTCTGCAAGTTGTTCCACTTGCGTGGAGCGTAATATTTAAAAGCCAGTTTCCAAATCTCAGTACTAACATGTTGATTTTCAAGGACCACATAGTCTTGGGACGTAGCACAGTGTGAAATTGAACTATAGTTAATAAGACACATAAGGTACCCAGAAAGTTTGCCAGGGAGAACTTTGCATATAAAAAGGATGCAGTGCATTTCTCTTCTCACTGCCAATGACTGACACCCAACTTTCTGATATTGAGTGCAATGATGAGCTCTAAAGCCATCCCCTGTTATGAACCTCAGAGCAATAAACTACGCCGAGAAGTTTAAGAGTAGAAGCAGGAGAGTGCATATAAATGACATCACCATAGTCCATAATGGATAAAAAGGTCGACTGAACAATTTGATTTCTATAATTCTGGGTAATAAATGCCTTATTTCTATAAAAGAATGCCAGTGTTGCCTTTAAAGACTTAGTCATTTCATCAATTAGTTTTTTATAAAATCATTTCGAGTGTTTTTATATCAAAATCCCTCCATTTTCTCTTCCTGTAAAATGTTAAAATATTTTTGATCTCATACTTGGAGGCGTATTATTTGGGGCAGCCAGCAGACCTCACCCGTCATAAAAACTTCACTTGACCATTATCTAGCTAGTCATAATACTTAGCAGAGTAATATCACAGTAGGAGGATGGTGCTTGGATCTCAGTTGGCAAAAAGTTTCCAAAGAATGTGACTGAGGTCAATTTTATTCATTTCTCTCTCACTCGTCTCCTTCTGATCTCACAACCCAAGTAAGGGAGGTGTGGATGGAGGCCAACAGTCTTCCACAGCTACATATATCTCCACAGCTTTGTATTACTCTGGATTTGCTAAACCAGGCCCACTTTTGAGTGATCCAATCAAATCTGAGGGATTTGATCGAACCTCTCTCGTAACTCTACCCCTTCACTCAGCAATATATGTCACATTACAGAGGCTAATGATGCTTTCACTTTGACTTTAACCGAGTAGTTTTAGTTGATTACATTTAATCTTACCTCAACCACAGAAGAAGCAGAAAATGCTCATATGAATGGGAACAGTTGTACAGGGTATGTCATTCTGAGAGACACAGACAAAAAAACTATTTATGCACAAAAACTTGCTGACCGCTGTAAAGTCATATGAAGAAATTACTAACCCTGTTTTCTGTTTGAAAAACAGAAACGGTGGTTGTCTGTTCTCTTTAACCCTTCAACCTTTCACTCTTCTTCTTGTTTTTGCTCAAACTGGAGATAATGTAATCTCCTCCCACCACATAATATCTGAAATGGACTTCCCCTTTGACTCCCTATCGTCTCGCCAGCAGCTTTCCTACCCAGACAACCTCTTTTACACTTTCCTCTTTTGCACCCATGCCCTACTACCGCCTCCTCCTCCTCCTCCTCCTCCTCCTTCTCCTCCCTCTGTGCCCCTGATGATTCACAACAACTGTGCAATGCTGCATGACTGAAAAATACATCAGCACACACAAACTATCTGTTGACATGGCACAGTGTGGCTGATTGAAGAGATAGGTGTAAATCCCTTAGAATAACTGATGACCTGTGCTTGTCTATGCAGAAATGTGGAACTTCATTAAAAAAAAATCCGCTGCTGACATACATGTTTGATCAAGGTGGTAGGGCTACCAACTAATGATTATTGTCATTATCAATTAATCTGCTGTTTTCTCTACGAAATGTCACTAAATAGTGAAACAATAATGCCAGCTATAATTTCCTTGAATCAAAGATGACATCTTCAAATGTCTTGTTTTGTCCAATCAAAAGCCCAAAATATTCAGTTTACTATCATGTATGACAAAGAAAGGCATCAAATCTTCACATTTGAGAAGCTGAAACCAGCAACTTTCCAGTATTTTTGCTTAAAAAATTACTAAAACTATTATTCAATCGTCAAAAACGTTAATTTGAACAAATGTAGCCCTATGTGTTCCCATCAATGGTCATTTTCCTTTATATCTATCTTATCCTTAAAATATGTCAGACACACCTTCAATATTTCTTCTACATGGAAACAATAAAACCAGTGCTTATTTGTAACAAATTGTGACGAAGAGAAAAGTGCTGACGAGTGATGGACTGTGAAACAGATGCAGAATGCTTTTATGAGTTCAACATGTGTGTCTGTGTGTGGTTTGATCTTCTCTGGAGGTTAAGACCTTGGTAAGCTGACACGACCTGTGATGTCACACCTTCACGGGAGTCTTGTTTACGTGAAGCCCTTTTATGACAGATATCGGTTTCTTTACGAAGTGTGTGTATGTTGTCGGGTGAAGTTCGGGGATTATTCTACACTTGTCTCACTTTCATGCGAGTCTCTGAGTTTATTTTAGGGCTTAGAGGCTACTTATAGGATGACATTCAAACACTTCATGGAGATAGTCCCTGCTATTCAAAACCAATCACAGTAATCGTCTGTCTGTCAACACATGTTAACTGTTTACATCTATGAAGGAAAGGGAAAGTTAAGTTGTGTATGTTACTGCTAAAACCATAAGAGCACTGGCGATGACTTCACATTCTCAGTTAAAAAACAGACAAAGTTTGGCTAAAGCATCACCGAGGCAACCCTGAGTTTCCTTTTACATCTTACTCACTTCCCTGTCTGCAGCAGTGGCACCGAGAGGACATAGTGATTCAATGATGACTCAGTTCTGTGGCAGAACTCAACCCTAGTGTTTTCCTGACAGTAATCATTCATAAGATAATCATTATTCACATTTATAAAAGCAAAAAGGGTAGCTGCATTAAATTTGCATAAAAGATCTTGTTTGATAAATGGAAATTTGTGTTTCAAACACGTCATTCATTCATTGGCTCTCTTAACAAATGTTAGTTTGGGGGTTTAGAAAGCTTAAACTGGAGCTTAAAGTTTATCATGGGACTGAAATCCGACATTTATGGTGCAGTCAGACCAGATTTCACTTCCCATGTAGAATAAGGATGCACCGATCTGACTCTTTCAGTCCTGATACCGATACTTCGGCTTTGGGTATTGGCTGATACCGATCCGATACCAGTGTTTAATTAATAAGCTGTATGCCTCACTGTGTGGAGGAGACTGGGATCAGTCTTTTATGTGTAAGACAACATCAGACTTGACTTAAACATTGCTTTCCAACTGTAAAACAGAATGTAACAAATAAATACAAAGATATCAATTGATACCCAATCCAGCTATTTGAGTCAGTGTCGTACTGATAGCTGATATCAGTAGCCGTGCATCTCTAATGTAGAGACACATTTGCTAGCGGTTGCGAATTAACTCACCTCTTTCGCTTTTGGTTGACTCCGATTGAACTTTGGTTCACAAGATCGTGAGGCTCTCCGATGTGCAGCCAGCTTTGAGAGCAGAGGTGAGATTGTCCTCTCTTCTTGTTTAATAACTGCACGGTGAAATAATATACTGTAACAGCAAAGAAGAGACGCTGTATGGCTCTAATGAGTGCAAGGACAGTAGCAGAAGTTAACAATAGTAAACTATTTATTATTTTTTTGTGTTTCAAAGTACACTTGACCTGCAAGCATTTTTCTTATTTTTCTTGCTTGTACACTACTAGACAAAGCACTGTAAGTCTGAATAAATGTATCTCTTAAATGTTATACTAGTTCTCATGAAAGGTTAAATGACCAGACTTGAGGGTAGAAGGCACAGTTTAAATCAGCTTAGACTAGATTTTTGCTTATAACATTCATGGCAACAAATGTTTCTACTAACTATATCTATGTGCCATTAATGCCAGAGCTGATGTCATAAAATACATCAGCCTTACCTTGACCATCTGTCAATTGTTAAATGATAGTTTCATGATTGCTGTGCTGCTCACACATCTGTGGTAGGCTGAGGCTACAGAGTATGAAACCAAGTCATGTGGGTGGCCTTTGCGGTTCAGACTTGAGGCTGAATCGTTGCTGAAATGTTCCTTTGAATAGCACAGCTCTGAAAATATAGGCTCTTGTGTTTTATGTTTACCCAGAGAGTGCAACTTCCTGACAAATTATCATTTGTGGCCTTTATGTGCACCCAAGATGCACAAACATGTCTTTATCTGAATGAGCTGAGCTTCATGTGATACTGCACTGATAAACTCAGTGCTAATCAAACTCAACGCCAAGTGAAGACAGGAATTTGAAGTTAAACGTTGACCAGGCAAACATTCCCTAAAACATGTTCCATAACAACCATAATAGTATATAATTACAAATGGGTTTGGCTAGGAAACTCTTTATTTTCTGTGAATGGAAGACCCAAATCTTTAGACACACTGACAGATCATTGAACACTTATACAGAACAATTGGCTGCTAATTCTTAATTAGCACCTCATTTGTGCCACATGTGTTTTCTGTGTGTCTTTGAAATTCAAGTCTGCAGCTCTGTGATGTCTGCAACAAGTCAGTCATAAGAAACGAAACCCCCTCATACACCTTACGAGCAGATGTGGATGACATTGATCTTAGTCAGTATAGAATCTTCTCATCTTTTATGTCTTTTTAACCTTGACTGGATAAAAATGAGTTAATGTGAAAAGGTTATTTCTTTTATGAAAACATCTGCTTCTTCTTTTTCCAACAGTCCAAACACATGATGAGGTGGTAAACTTGTTGCATTTTCCTCCTTAGTAAATCCATCACTAAAAGCCAAGTAAGGACGTTCACGCCGCTCCTTGGTTAGTTGCGTTTGGGGTGAAAGCAGGAACGTTAATACAGGAAAGTCCTCAAGAAGTCTTCGGGCCAAATAACAAGAATGCAACTTACGTCTTTGTTAGTCCAGGTCGGATCCTGATTCACTTTCCTCTCGCTTCTACCAACTGCTGATTTTGCTCATCCGCATCCCAGTATGCAAAGCGTTCCTGGCTACGGGAGCCGTTTAGCTCAAACTTGCAGAGTACGCCTAGAAGTTGGGTCGGATCAAACGAATGAGAGAAAAACAAACTAGAGTCTGATTCAACCAGACTAAACAAAGCAGGTTTGAAACCCTCAGATCATCGACAGAGTCTGAAAACCCGTCTGCACATATTTTTGAAGTCTGAATTGGGGAGCCGGCGTCTGACAATTAACTGTCCGAAACAAACAAAAACTTCATGCTGCGATTATCCAGATGTGTAGAGGTGTCAAAGAAACTGGGTTTTGAATTTCTCTCTTCACACAACTTCTTCAGTCACTTTTAGCGTGAGCAACCGAGTGCAACATCATGAACGCCTTTGAGGAGAGACTGTACAAAAGTGTGCGTTCATCTCCTCATTTGTCTCCTCATCCAGACAACAAAAACAAACAAAAGACACTGAAATCTTGGAAAGAGATTAGGGAGGCAGCAGAATTCAGCCAGAAGGAGGCTATGACCTCTGGCTTTTCACCCACCTTCAATCATGGCCATTCGGAACACGTAGGAACACTTTTGCCTTCAGAACTGGTCCTGGTGATACTTTGTAAGAACTAGTTCATTTCAAGCATATTAAACCCCTTCACCATGTGATAAATAATACGTGGAAGACGATAAGTTGTTCCTTGCTTGAAGAAGGCTGGCAGCAGCGACTTTCTCTTTCTCTTTGCAGTGACTAAATGTTTGCATTAAGCTATGCTACGTATTGTCTCACAGTCACAACAGCATTTGTAGCTGACAGCTACTGTGTCCAGCATCATTTCTAGAGTGGTTGATCAAGATTTTCAACATTTTTTAATAGTTGCAGTCAATTTTCATTTATGTTTCTACAAGCAAGTGCCAGTTGATGTTAACACACAGACTTCAAACTGTAGCTGGAGCTCATTGTATGCACTCACTGACACAGAGTATAAATTTGCAGATGGCAAACCACAGTTTCAGTTGCTGCACGATGGGGTGCTACTGTGGTCTCACCATCACATAGGCACATCGCTTACCTGCAAGGCTGCATAAACTTTAGTTTCACAACTAAGATTCCTATAACTGATACATTCACACAACTACTCCATAAGTTCATACAAAGCAGTATTTGAAATGAGTCTTTCTGTCATTATCTGCAAGCTCTGTTGCTTCTGTTTAGTGTTTGAAATTCACAACGTCAAACACATTTCTTTGAGGCTCAAACATTTCCAAGTCAGTGGACAGAACTATCTTCCTGTTTGTTGTCTCTTCTTTGCCAAAAAAAAGTACAAAGTGTCATAGGTGACTATATCTCTTTGACAGTGAACAGTCAGAGATCTGTTGTCTCTGTTTTTAAACGCTGTATCCTCTTATTCATCCTCTTCATCTTATCTTCATCTCAAATCTGTAAACAAAAAGAAATGGTCTCCTGACTTGAACTAGCCTCTTTTCTGTTTTAATAGCTTCCAAAGAAAGAATGCAGGTATAAACAAACTGACATTATCATACAAGATAAGAAATTGTATGATTTAGACCTAAAATAGCATTTTAAAATATTTTGTTCTGTTCATTCCTTATTTTTTTTACTAAATACTGCAAACAGCAACATCCAAATAGCTTCATAGTGATGCAACTAAAGGCTGAAGCAAGTGAACATGCATGGAGGTTATTCAGATACATTCATATGGCTGCTTCTTTCACACTTGTATGGATTGTGAGCACAATTTTTACATGTTTTACATTTCTTTTACCATTGTAAACCAGCCCCCCGAAAGGAGTTGGATCAACCAATCAGCTCACTTAACACTCAAATCCTTATAACATGTTTTCAGTGCATTTCAGCCTCTCTGCAAGCCTGTGAAACCTACAGATAGTCATGACACACCCACAATAACTGTAAAGACCCACAGATACATTTATGTGTATCTTCTGAGATAATTCAAGTTTAAGTTGCACAAACGTTTTCAGTTGAAGTTGAGGATGATGCAACCTGTAGCTCTGAGGAAATTCTGTCGTAAATTAGGCTCACAATGCTGGTGAGTTACTGTTATGACACTAAGTTACATGTAAAGTTCGTGACCTCGGGAACAGTATGTATGACAATCTCAAGTCAAAGGTCAAAAACAACGACCAAGAGTCAGCAGATGGCCGGAGAAAGATCAAAGAGGCCATTTACATTAATCCTTGAACCGAGACGGGTTACTATCTCTCCCCATATACAATCCTTTGGTATCACATGACCAACCTCACACACTTAGTTCATGTAATGACACCTAAGCTAGTTCTAGTTTGAGATGGACACTGAAAAGCTATTTTTCTGACATGTCAGATAAAGACGGTGAGATCAGAGCTGATGAACAGAATCACACCGACGTTGTTGTCACACACCCAGAAAATCAGGAAGCATAACCAATGAGGTAAGTGTTAGTTTGTATGCACGTATCTGAACTGTGAGATGTGTGAGAACCTTTACCGCATCAGATACAATAACCAGAAAACTGTCTAGCCAAACATTTATGGGAAGGACACGCTGAAAAATGCGATCTGCGTCATCTGCATCATCAGCAGATTATATTGGAGAATCCAAGTTCTACTTGAAAGATTTTTATGTATTAAGAATTTGTTTTATTAAGCTCTAAAAGTATCAGCTTTATTTTAACTGGACATGATGCTACTGCTGAAATGCAAGTGAGGACATGCTCCTGCTCTGACAGAAAACATGACTGTATTTTGTCATCCAGAGAAAATATTACTTGATATTGGTATTTCATCCTTTGCAATTAATAATTGCTCTGTTGAATGTCTACAACACCAAGCAGTCACTATTCATACATCCACTCTCAATAATATACTTACTGCATGCATTCAATGTATTCTGGGTATTGGGGTGCTGTAAATATCAAAGTCTAATTCATTTTCTTGGAAGAGACAATTGAGCTTAAAATTTCAGATTCTGGGTCAGATAAATTTAGCATCTATGGTGTTTTGTTCCCTACTGCAACAACAAAGCATTCTCAATTTGGCACAGCACTGATTCTCATTACATTATTCATTACACCATCCACTGAGTCTCTGGGTTTTGCAATATTTAAAATCACTTCAAATACCAAGCTGACAGGAAACGTATTGCTTCTCAAAAACTAAACTAAAATAATTAAAATTGATGGTCATAACATAAACTGATGAAGTTTATAAGACGGAAATGTTAGCAAACAGGGGTTTATTTATACATTCTGCAGATGTGAAGCAACATTAGCATTTATTTGGAGTTTGGTTTGTATCCAGCTGATGAATATAAGTGATTTTCGCTCTCCTTTTAGCTGTCTTTGGGCTCTGCTGTTTGGTGCAGAGCAGGTAGTTTATAATGGGGTTATCAGAGCTTGTTAGCTGAAAACAGCTGCCCACTGCATCTGGAATCTACACTGATGAGGGCAGAGAGAGCTAACCAAAACAATAAAACCATAAACAATGAGCCAAAAGATGCTACAGAGCTCCATAGAGCTGAAGGGAACGGCAGAGTGATAATATCTGTGGGTTCACCAGTGAGATTGACTCCTTCTTATTGCACATAGTCATTTGATCCATTGTTGACATAAAAATATGGAATTATAGCAGCTTTAAATGATCCAGGACACATGATTTCAGAGAGTCAGAGTCAGTCTCTAGTTTCTCACGTGAAGACAAGATGTTATTCTAACTGGCAGGTGTCTGACAGTCAACAGGATTCAAGGCAATCAACCACATTTCCTGTCACACCTTTAAAGTATTAAATGTCAGATCTGTCAGATCTGTCTGAGGTAATAACTACAGAAATTGACTGATTGAAAAAATAAAAGTGAACACATCAAATAGGCTGAGGATGACACAAACACAGAGAATCAGCAAACATGATCAAATCTTAATTACTTAGCATTCCAGGGAATCTGTCCAAAAATGCCAGGAGACGGTTTATGTCAAATTAGTGCTGATTGCTGTGACCCAGGGAGTGAGCTGATTCAAATGAAAGATAGAGGAGCTAGTGGAGGGGGCAGAGGGTGTGGGGAGGAGATGGAAGAGGAGGAGGAGGAGGAGGAGGCATATTGCTAATGACGGAGATGGCCGGTGTTCAGTACTCAGTCTCGCCAGGCTCATAAATTAGATTCAGCGCTTTAATGTCTGAAGACTTATATCCCTCGACCTTACAGCTTTGAATGAATTAACCATCGACTCCGGTCATCTACTGCAACATCCCATGTGGTCAAAAAAATGTAGAGAAAGACAAATTCCCAAATCTGAGATGTGAGAGACTGCAGGAAAAAAAAGCATCCCAGTCCTCCGAGGAATGCTGAGGATTCTAAATCAGTTTGTGTTTGACTAACCCTTCACCTCTTCTTTCCATATTTGTAGCACACATAAGACCAAGATATTAAAAACATTCCTAAGTACGAGGAACATGTCGTCTATATTCTGTATTCCACGTGACGAGCCAGCTGAACATCTGCTAAATTAATTAAGAGACACCTTGACATACTACATACTACAGTAAAAACAGAATTCAACTTGAGAGCTTCAATCTAATTTACATCTTTCTAAACAAGCGACAGGCCAAAAATAGACAAGTTATACTGCGTTAGAGAACCATATGAACTCCACTGTGCCCTATGGCTGTTTCTCACATCTCATCATGTGTGATCTGCATGATTCGCTGCATTTAGGAAGGCTCACAAAAAGAGCTTTGGCTTGTATCATTCACAAGGACAACAGAAAGAAAGAGTGAGGAGAGATGGAAAGTCTCAAGTAGTGTTGAAATTAATCAACAGAAAAATAGTCAGATTTATCTTTAAAGTTATTTTTCAAGCAGAAATACCAGAAATTATCTAGTTGCAGCATTATCTAGTTTTTTTTGGTCTTATATCATGAATATCTTTGAGCTCTGGACTTTTGGTTGGACAAAACAAGCAATTTGATAACATCACCTTAAGCTTTAGAAATTGGTGATGGGCATTTTTTTTCACTATTTCTGACATGTATAAACCAAATGATGAAGTGATTAATGGAGAAATTAGATTGATAGATAAGGGAAAAAAATAGTTAGTTGCAGCCCCAATCAACAGCAAATTTCATTATTGTTAAAGTCATTTATCAAGCAAAAAATAACTGCTGGTAATTTTTTAGTTTCTGCTTATCAAATGTGAGGATTTGGTTCGTTTCCCTGTTTCATATCAGTAAATTATTTATTTTTGACTATAAGTAATTTGAAGACTTCCTCTTGGGGGCTTGGTGAAGTGATGATGGGCATTTTTTTCTATTTTACTCACATTTTCCACATTTAATGACAACTATATGAATCAAAACAGGAACAAACAGATGAATCAATAATGAAAATAATAATAATTAGTTACAGCCTTAGTCTTGAGTATAGTCATTCATGCTTAAATTTGGTCACTCTGGTCCGACACATAGGCTACTGATTGAAGCCAGATGCCCCCTTTTTTTTTGCAGTACCAAACTCAAACCACCTGTAGCCCCATCTCCGTTAGGAATTTACAGAGATTAAATGCTGCCACTACAATAACCACATGTGGGCCTCTGAGGCAGGCTGAGCTAGCTCCGATAGCACAACACGGGATCTCCCAGTATGGTCTCAAACCCCAGTATAACCCAACTGAGGTCATACTCCTCAACAGCTCAGAGTCCAGTACCAGCACCAGTAGGTCAGAGCAGGATGGGACTGGTTCAGTTAAGTAATTGCAGCCAGTCTCATTCACAAACAATCAGCTTGAGGGTGCACAGACAGAGCCAAGATCATTATTTAATGGCCAGAGGGTGGAGGGTGTGTATCTGGCAGAGATGCAAGCGGCATGTGTCAGAGCATCGGATATGTTTCGAAAACTCAATGACTGACCTGCAGCGTTCTGACTGGAGGAGTTAAACGGGGGCAGAGGGGGCACCTTACTTCTTGATGTGATGATGGGATGGTAATGATTTTCTATGTGAGCTTCTGGTTATCCAGAAGCCACAAACACACACACACACACACACACACACACACACACACACACACACACACACATCTATCTCTAGCTCCATCTCTAACTCAATTCTCTAATGACCATCACAAGCCAGTATCACATGTAAGCGTAGGAATCTGAGAATTAAAGAGAGACATGCTCTGTTTACTTTGCTCTCTTTCTTCTCCTTCTCCTTTCTCCTCCAAACTCAGAGGAGGGGTTCATTCTACTTTGCCGGTACTTTCCCTCATGTTTGAACTACTTGGACATGACCTAGAAGTTAATTCACTGCTGCTGCTCTAAGGCTGAACCTGGGAGCACAGCATCACTAGAGGGACTCCCCAATACCAACACACGTATCAATTACTAACACAGAGCCCACGCTGCCTCTTAAAGCTGCTGCTAAGTTTACTTTTCACCCACTAAAAATTAAAATCTAATTACTGAGAAGTCTTGGAAATCCCCTCTCCTGCACATTCATCAAAATATTCAAAACACAAGGTCTGGGAGCTAACATAATTTCACATGACACATGCCTTGCAAAACAGTCATTTCTGCTGAAAAATTGGGAAAACACATGACACTGCAGAAATGTTTGCGTCGAAGTTACAAAACCCTCTTTTCCAAAAAGCCTTGACACTTGTGTGTAAGCACTGGCATGCCCAACATCCAATTAAAGCACCATACAGCAATTTGACTGACTGTAATGACTATTATATGAGGCAATGTCATTGCTTCTAAGACCAAACTCCAGCACATAGAAACAATTAAGTGCCTTGCGGTTTCCCTCAGTAAGAATAAATAACCTCTGGGCAATACAGACGGAAAGTCGCCTATTTAGGGGCAGTTTACGAGGACACTGTGGTGCCACCACCTTTAATGGGCGTGAAGGGAACGTGAGTGCCACACCTAATGGATGCTTTTAGTCGATTTAATAGTTAATTATGCAGAGTGCGATGATGTCAGCTGCTGTCCGGCGTGTGCGCAAAGACGCGCTGGGGACCTTGACGCGGGAGAAAAGGCGCTCTCTCTCTCTCTCCGCCTGTCACTCATTATTTCATCTCATAATAAGCACAAATTCCTTTATTAAAGGTATCACTCACCAGCAGCTGCCGCCGTTGTCAAAGTGAAATGTTGACTTATCCCGAGCATCTTGACGTGCCAAGGATGTCCCGTACTGTAGCCGTATTTACTCCACGGACTTTCTCCTTATCACGATCGCTGTTCAGCTCACCAGAGGACCCCCCAATGAAGTGAAAATCGCTAAACGACTAACAAGAGTCCACAAGGCATTTCTTGTGCTGCAGCATGCACGGTTTAACAGTCTGAAGTCCCGTTTCAAGCTGATCTCTGGGATGAGCTCTGTTCCATTGCGTGTCGTCTCCGCCGAGTCGAGCTGAGTGGGACTGACAGAAACAAGAAGGAGGAGGAGGAGGAGGAGGAGGAGGAAGGCGGTGGGAGAGTTGTAAGGAGTTCACTCCTTACAACCTTATAAGCTATGTTTGCGGGGGCTTGGTCTGCCAGTGCATGGGAAAAAATTTACCAGTCAAATAACAGCAGTGCACTGATGTCTGGAGACGGAGAACAACTGTCAGGCGCTCAGCAATTAGACCAGAATAGTCTCATTTTAACAGAATATAGTCTGTGACAGCTGATCCTTCACTTGCATTGTTCTTAACAACACATTGTAAGACCAGATTCGTTATAATAGCATTAAAATTAGATTATAATTGATTTATGACGGTATCAGAGAATGTTATGAATGCATCACACTGTCCAAAACATACAAACACTCTCATTGTTGTTTTCCTCTCCACTTCCTCTCTTTTGTTTTAGTAAATCTAGTAACCAGTTGTGGCGGTTCACCCACTCTTCATTGAAGCCCCTGTGTTCCAATTCAATTGATATTTCCAGCTTTTTACTACTCTTAGGACTTATATAAGTAATAATTTAAAGTTTCTTTTTCCTGTGAGGTCCATATTCATTCACCAGCTGCTGTTTTCTGATGAAAAAGCAGCTGGACGTTTTACCATCTTGGTTATACATTATGTATGATTTATTTTGTGGCATCTAAAACATGTTTCGCATCTGTCAATTGAATGTGGTCTCATTCCTTGATTGATTAATAGTTACTTAAACCTGATTTTAATTGTTTCCCATGCATTACCATATACAGGATATGCAGTATGACATGTCATGCACAACTGTTCTACCATGTAAAAGAATGTGTGTACCCTAAATTATCATACTTCAATCACAGTGATGTTTTTGACCTTACTTCAAGCAATGTGATCATTAAGTAAAGACGTCATCAGTTTGCCACACTAACAAGACTTTAACAATGAAATAATAAAAATGTACTTGTATTACTTTTTATATTTAGGTATACAAAGTGTCTCATGTCTCGGAATTTGATGTTTCAACAAAATAAATATGGTAAACAATAACAGTTTCCATTGGTTAACATATAAAAGCTTTATCTGACCTGACTTTTTCTGATTGTTCTGGCATTTTGCAGCTGTTACTCTGAGACGCCAGATTTCAGTGGTGCATGTCTACTGCCAACATGGACATAATCAACCACAGTTGCTAGAAATTCTTTACCAGTTACCAAAACAAATATCATTTTAATGGTGCAGGCATGTTACCAAAACAAATATCATTTTAATGGTGCAGACACAATGTGTGATACATTCTGTTTGTCACGTAGTTTATTTGCACTGCGAGTTTTTGGCTTAGATGATAAAATGACGTCTCGCCGTCTTAAATAAACATTCAGAATTTTAAGATGGAAGAAACAAAATGTGAATGTGACATTTTGGTGGATTTAGCTGCTTGTGTTTGACTAATAGCTTAATTGCTGCACTGGAATGAAGAAGCCATTTATGGCCACTCATTCCAGCTTAAATCGTTACGAAAAGAGTAGGGTTACAAATGATGGTGCCGAATCCAGGGGCCACAGCTGGAAAGGACTTGCAAAAATCCCAATAAGATTCTAATAGGGAGGGTGGTGGACAATATTTATTCATGGGTTCCCTATGCTGGATCCCTTAATTACAACCAGAAACACAAGTGCAGTGTTATCCTAAAATACTCGTGGTGTCATTTAAGGAGGGTCACTTAAATGATACCCCGAGCTGTTATCCTGTAGTAACGCCTGCCTATACCTCCGATTTGTAAATGATCATTAGACCTAAGCTTGCCAATTTTGCACTATTTTGTGTGTTACTCTAATCATCTCGGGGTGGTTCACAAGTAGAACATCCAAATCCTCTGATGACAGGGTTCCAGCACGCCAAACTAGGGGAGAAAACCACTGGCATCAACCTCCTAGTGGTAATTACAAGTGGGGAAACCACGTGTCATAGCACCCTTGAAACAGCCAGTATTTACCTTGCAAATGTGTACTGACACCCAGCAAACACTGTTAATCAACTGCCAACCATTTCAGGACAACTAGAATTGCAGCTAGTTACAGCTCTCATTGTAATCCCCTATCAGCCACAATTGAAGTCTGTGTAAAGGAAAATCAGACGTTTCTTTTTAAGCACATTATACATGTTAGAACTATGTTCTATGTATTAGAACTATGTAGAGTTTTGACCATTTTTGTGTTCAGGATTTTTTGGGCAGGTCTGAGATGGTGGCTCGATGACATAGAGAGATTACCAGCATGACCCCTCCCCGGCTACATAAACACTAGAGCACACATACTCATAGTCACTATTTTTACACCGGGTAGTTTTATAAACTTTCATTGGAGACAACTGGGATTTGATTTGGATAATCCGCTGTTACTGGTTAATGGGGCCATTTTTGGTCAACATTAGCGCTCAAGGAGTTATTTCAAATCCAGCTGAAGCATCCGTTGACATTGGCTTCAGCACTGGCTGTTCAGCTGGGAGGAGAGTTAACTGACGCAGCGCTGGCAGCTGACACCAGCCGCCGTCGGCCATTGCTCGCAACTTCGGCTTCAGCACCAGCTGTGTGGCTGGGAGGTCCCCAGCCAGATGGAGAGCATTTGCCGGGCAGCACTTAACCAAAAAGCACAACGTGAGAGGCAATTGCGATGATTGTTGATGGTTCGCTTGTTAACTAGTCATTTATGTTACATTTTTACTGAAACAAGTCCACATTTACCTACAAAATAGGTGCTGAATTAAACAGTGGCTCCTAATGTTACTTCATTTTAAAAATATCATCCATGTTGCTTGCCTTACACCTACAAACAAGGCCTATTTTAAATTGCGTAATTTTATACAAGCGTTTGGTATGAGCATTGTTAAGTCAGAGGCCACTCAGTGAACACGCCCCCAGCATTTCAGAGCAGAGAATACCACTTACTTTTCCATGATTTTGACACCTAATTTTATATACTCTGCAATTTTTTTTAATCATTCAAATTTGACTGTGTGATTAATTACACATTTTTCTGTGGTGTGACAATCTCATATTTATTATGTAAGGGATAATGTACAGCAAGCAGGTCATTATTGTGAAATGTACCCCGACAAGGTGATGCAGGACTTACATTCATTTCCTGGAGACTTACTCTAACCATAACCTTAACCACTGACCCAAAAATCAGCTTTTTCCCAATTGGGGACAAAGCTGTTGTCCTCAATTGGACAACCCGTCCCCAGTTAACTGGTCTTTAGTCTGAAATTTGTCCCCAACAGTAGCCTATCACACACACACACATGCACGCGCACACACACGCACACACAACCACAGATACAGAAACACATGTCCTGTTCCCCAGCTGGATAGCAGTGTAAAGGCCGTGGCTTTCTCATGCTTTATTTTTCACATCTCACCGCACAGCCGGCACAGTATGCACATTTGTAACGTATAAGAAAATATAAACAAGCTATTTCGGGAATTATTTTATTTATCACATCATCTCATGGTCTTATTTGCCTGTTCTGTTCATCATAAGCAATAAAATAGATAAATTGTACTTATTTTAAACTAAAAACGATTTGTAAATTGTAAGTTAAATGTGGGCTAAGGTACATAAAATATCAAAGTAAGTATATATATATTATGGTTATTGATGAATAATAAGTCACTTAGCAGATACAACATTTTACTGGATGATAATAAGTGTTTTTTTCTATGCGTATTAATGAATTTAAACACGGGTCAAATTTAACCTGTCCTCATGATTTTCTTCCCTCCCATGTAAGGCTGGGTGATATGGCAAAAAAATCAAATCTCAATTTTTTTCAAGCTTGGGGTAGATTCAAATGCAGGCTTGAAACATCATATATTTTTTTAAGACAGTTGAGCAAGAACAATAAAAGACTTGCACCACCTGAAAGGTCGTCTTCATTATGCATAAAATACAGGTTATCCCACACAGCTACTGACTGTCAGCACCAGATGCTTCAACTAAGTAGAACACGCGAGTCCAGTTTTATGCCGTTTCAGCACAGATAGAGCAGAAAGCTCCACTCACTAATTGATCTGCTGTTGTTTGCTTTTCTTAACAAGACATCAGTCTGATATTTGCAGACTGCTGCTAGCCAGCGTCAACTAACACAAACTGAGAACACAGATCAGTGTACAGATATTTTTAGCCTGTCTTCCTCGTAGATTCTACCGTTAACTTCACTACGAGACAGCCATCTGGAGTCACGACAGTCCCGTAAACTGCAGCAGGTGTGCATGTAGTTCAACTAATCACTTTTTGACGTGGAAAAAATAACCTTTTTGTGCACATTGTCATAGGCGCCTGAGCAGTGGAGCAAATGCATCCTTATTATTCAGTTAATTATTCAGTTAATTGCTAATTGTTTGCCACAGCATGCTTTGGCTGTCAATCACAGTCTGTCAATCCACACAGGAGTCTGATTGTTTACAAAGGTGAGAAACATGCCATTTAGCTTAACTGCGAACATTGAAAATAGAACATAGGAAAATATAAGCTAGCGTTTGTTGAATGAACCTGCTTGGCCCACTGACTCCAGCCAAACTTTAAATTAGCTAAAAGTAGGATTGTACTGTTGCTGAAATGCTGTACCAATTCGCAAGTCAATGTTAGCTAACTTTGCTAGCCCGCACTACTAACATTAGCTCATTGATTGGACAGGATTCAGCTGTGGAGATGGGACGTTCACAAAGAATTCGAATCAGAGTCGGCTCTTTTAAGTGTAACGTGGCTATTAACAGGGCTGCTCTCATGCATTGACCGTGACACTCACACAACTGACTCTTTTCACACGTTCTCAAACCACACGTCCATTTCCTCAAGCTTACTCAAGAAAAACAATCTCATAAAATGAGATACTGTTCTTGATTCTATCTTGGTTTTCATGGTACTCTCAATCTAACTAATCTAGACTATGGCAGATGGCTGTTTCTTGACTTAATCCACAAGGTTAGGTGGTGTAGAAATGCAGGAAATTTGTCTATCTTTCCAAGTTTGCTCCCCCATTTTAAAACATAACCAGGCACCCATGCATATTGTAATAACAAAATTTTACAATTAAGACATTTTAAACATCAAGCAAAAAAAAAAGTATTAATTGAATTAATTCAAGATATTGCACAGCCCTGTACGCTGATGTCTACTACCTACATGCAATGTCAAACAATCATTACTATACTGTATGCCTGTGTCACAATCCCCACACAAAACACTCTTACACACCTGCAAGATTGTATCTATTTCTGCAGTCACTGGGTAGCAGTTATCCTTCTCCATGTCTTTGTATAAATATTATGAATCTCTTTATATACAAAGAACTACAAACACCAAGATCATCTCATCAGCTAGCATGCAGAATGAGTTATTTACTACACACACACACACGCACACAGTATATCCTGTTTTAGCCTGCCTTATTATATAACTATGCACACGCACACACACTACTTTGTGTTCACTGTATGCCATAGACATACAAAGAATACCGTGGGGTTATATGAGGTATGCAAGCAATACATGTACACTTAAAATGTACACACAGACACACATTTGTATCGCACAGAGTCTCTCAGGAACTCCCAGTGAATGAGACTGTTTACAGGAGTCCTTCCTGTCTTCGGCCCTACAGATATCTCTGACTGAGACTCAGGAAGACGTTGATTAGTTTTCATGTATTTCAACATACCCTTCCCCACCCATCTCCCTCCCCCCTTCCTCATTCTTTTACGCACCTCGGCCCACTCACATGCTTTTTTCCTCCTGGTAACAATGTATAGGGAGTGTAGTAATGGCACTCCATGTTTTCATTTTGACCCCTACACAGTTTCCTCTGCTTCCTCAGTCCCCTGTCTTTCATCCTGACATGCAATATTCCTCTATTAGCCGTATAGGTCTATTCTAATGTGTTTTTCTTCTCTCTCCCCCTTTAAATGTCTGTATACATACAGACAGGAAGAGAGCATTAGGAGTGTGCAAGATACGAGGCTCTCTTGCTCCCTAATGAATCAAAGTCATCTTGATTCAATTTCATAAATACTTTCTTTGAATATTCTTTTCTAAAAAACAATCAGTGTGGCTTTTTTGAGCTGCTGTTTTTGTAGCTCCACTAATGTAATAAAGACAAACTGTGTATTGCAGGCACAGTAAATCCCTTTAAGTGAAGGAAATTAGCTCGGTTCATACAGTCTGACAGACAATATTTATTTGCAGACTGAGTCAATCATTAGGTCATGCTAAAGCCAAGCGGTAGACTCTCCTTCCCCAATAACAACCCCTCCCATGCAGTTAAAGCTATTTACAGTGAGCGTCTAAGGAATCTGTAATGTATACAAATGGATAGTGCTTGTGTGTGAAGGTAGATGACAGCTCAATGTAAACATATACTGTGTATGGTATTCGCTGTTGTTTCATTGAATACTGATTTGACATCTGGAAATTTGAGACTATATTTCACTAATATGACATCTGCGGACAAGTGAACCCTTATTGGGGAACTAAAATCGGGGAACTCACTAGAGACAGATTAGAGCTGCACTAATGAATAGTATTATATTAAAAATGGATCAAATGACTAAATGTAAAATGAAAGTGAAAAACCCCTGAGAGAATCATCACCCAACTCTGCGGTCGCCCTCAGCCTATTTTAGCTTATTGTTTTGGTTTCGCGGCCTGCAACCTTACTGTTTGGTTCAGTCTTACTGTTCTCATCAGAACAATTTCCAACCACAGCTTCTTTCAGTAAATGCTCTGACAAAACCCCCCTTCCCAGCATCAAATGGCGTGACAGACTAGCTGATTAGCCGTTAAAGCCGTTAAAGCCGTTAAAGAGCCCGACATACAGTATTTCCCACCGGAGCTGTTCAAGACCAAAACAGAGCTAAAACGATGTTTAATAATGTTGGACTTACATTTGTCAGGTGGACAGAAACGCAACCAAATTAATGCTTGTGTCTGCAGTACGTGTAAATGGGGTGCTGTTTGCCATAACAACTGTAAAAGTTGTCTGTGCTGTCTTTACAGCTTGTTCTGCTGCCATCAAGTGGCCCAAAAAGGAATTACCTTAATCCTACCGACTGGGGTACCCGCAGACCCTAGAGGAATACTTTTTGGCATATCTCACAGGTGCTTTATTCTATCATACCAATTTTTTCATTACTTTGCCAATCAATTTGTTCCGAATAACTTCATATAATTGTTTTCTGTTTCTGTTTTGATTAGTGCTTTTTAAAAATACCAAGGTATTGGGGTACAGGGCATTAGCTATACTGACGTTAGCCGTTAGCCCGCTAGCTATAGAGATAACTGCTAACGTCAGTATAGCTAACGCTAACAGCAGATTAGCAACAGTAATGTTACATAACTTGCTAATACACAATATATGTACCTTGTGTTTAGAGGGTATGGGGCTATTAAAACTCACCTGGAAGAAAACACGAATGCTTTCAGTCCTATTTAGAACATGGGGTAGTGGTGCACTTGTGGCCCCTTGTGGCCGAAATGAGTATTACAACAACAAACACTTAAAAAAATCTTGACAAAAAAAATATTTTTTCACCTGCTACTTTCACAGATGATGAAGAAAACAAAAACAAAACTCTGCCCTCTTGTGGCTGAAACAAGTATTACAACAAAAAACACTTAGAAAAATCCAGACAAAAAAAAAAAAATTCACCTGCTACTTTCACAGATGAGAAAAAAAGCCCTCTTGTGGCCCGAAATGTGTATTTCCTGGCAAAACTTTTTTTTTTTTTTTTTCTGTTTCAGAAGAGAAAAGAATTTCTCTCTAGAAAAAAAAAAATTCTCACTTGCCTTTAATAAGTTAATATTTTGCTATGATGGTTGTTTCTTACAATAGTTTATTCTCCAGGAACCCCAGTCAGTAGTCCTTGTATGTTAAATATGTTGGTAGGATAATAGACTCACAGGTCAGTCTCTAAATGCTTCGCTCATAGAGACTGAGGACAATCTCCCAGATTTTGTTGTTAAAACTAGTAGGAAACAATTAGAGAGTTTAAAGAAAAAAAAAAACGGCATTGCAGAATCAATCCAAAGTCTTTAGGGCGACCCTTCATACTGGGGCAGTGACATGCAGTTCACTACAGAGGAGAACGGGTGGGAGAGCATCATTTCTGGTAAGGCTTGACAAAATGTAGGGGGCGTAGGTTTGTTAGCAGCCTTTCTCGCTGCCATTCAAGCAACTACTGTGCATTTAGAAATCCCCAGACTTTGGTGGACAAGATCTCTGAATGTCTGGTATCGCGAGACTTGTAGGAGGAGGGTTAATGCAGCTTTTATAAAAGAGCAGCCAAAATTGAAGCAGCAGAGATTGAAATATCCTAACTTAATTTTCTATTGGCATTATCGACAAAACCAGGTACAAAAGCCCATTCTGCCAATTTTTCTCTGAACTGCTCAATTTCTTTCTTCCTTTTTCTTAATCTCCAATAAACAGTAAAGACAATGAATGTGTATGATAAGACTACTTTCTCATGGTTACGCTCCATGACTATGCAGCTCCGTTGGTGGTTGCTCTCAAGCGTGACTTAGCAATACTACTGGGGGTGAACTTCAGGGAAAAAACTAAGTCCTCTGTCAGCTCAGAGAGAAAGCAGATCCTTCCTTACTGATTCCTCTTTGATGAGAACAGCATTTGACTATGTTTTTAACTCGAACATTAACCAGACCAAGGAGGAGAGCAAATGGAAATATCTTGAGTTCAACCCCCCTATGGTCCTCACTCTTTCTTGTTCCTTTCTTTTATTTATTTAGTCTTATATATTGAAAATGTGTCTATAACAGATATCAACAAACAGGAAATGACTAATAAGAAACAGATGGAAACCAATGTGATAATTGGATCTGTGCTTTATTTTCTGTGTATAAGAGATTGTCTCAGACCATTAGGGCTCATGGTACACTACACTTTAAATTCAAACTATGCAAAACTTGTAAAACTTGAATTTCTGCCAAAAGTACACAAGTTTTTGGCCCTTGTATACCCATTGTAAACCCAGATCTAGATTTTTTTAAACTTCTTTTTCTATTAGGGAACTCCATGAAGTGTAAAGGCAAATGGGCATGTATTAGGCAAATGCCAAAAAAGCAAGTTTAAGCTGGTCAATCCCTTGTTTATTAATTCCTAATTCAGATTTTGATGGTTGCATGGGAGCATGTGAGTATAAATTAGCACACTATCTTCAAAGTCAACCTCCAGTCCCCCCTAGGCAGGCGAAAACAACAATCTGACACATGGGCATCAATTAGCGGTGTCTTCAGTCTCCTCCTTCCTGGGGATCTATCTCCCCTCTGACCTGCTGACAGGACCAGGAGCTTCACTTCACTCTACAAAGGGCCAGAACAGGGTGTCGACCCTTTGACTCCGTCAACATGGAGTCAGAGCTTCAGTTACAGCCTGGCTACCCACTCTCTGTCTCCCATAGACACACATTACAGCAGTGGCAAATCCTTCTTCTCTGGCGAGCATAGCCATGCACAACACTGAATATTTGAGCCCTCATGACATGTAATGCCATTTAATATGCTTTAAATTAAATTCTGCATCCCAGACTTTCTGAATTCATTTTAAATTTCCATGAAATTAATATATTCCTATCCGCCACAAAAATGTATTCAAGGCAAAGGACTTGAGACAGGCTGCTGTCCATTTTAAACATTTTTATTCATGTTTTTGTTGCATTTTGTTGCAATCTGACACTTTACTTGAGTCTCTCAATTCTGAGTGTGTGAATACAATTTACCTTTTGAACCTAAAAGAGACAATTCTCAATACAGTACTGTCACACTTTATTTAATGCTCAGATCATGGCACACTCGAGACAGACATACAAGCTGCTGCTGCTGAGGAGCGAGCCCCGAACACTGGTGCGAATACTTCTTCATCTCTTTCTTACCAACCTCTAGTAGTTGTTTTGACAAAGGTTCTATCAACTATCTATTAACTATCAACAATCTATCAACCCATTTTGCATAATGAGTACTTTTACTTTTGATACTTTAAGTTAATTTTGCAACTACTTCTGTACTTTTACTTAAGTAGGATTTTGAATGCAGGACTTTTACTTGTAATTGAGTATTATACTGTGGTATTTCTACTTTTACTGAAGTTAACGATCTCAGTGCTCCTTCTACCACTGCTCAAAACCCAAATGGCAACTACCACAGTTTGAAGTATCTTAAAGTGCAATACCGCTGACAGCTGCTAGATGCTCCCACTGACTCCCATTCAAAATGTGTCAATTTCTCACTAGAAATACTAAGTCAATAATGTTTTGTCATTATGGTCTCAATCGCTAAATTTGGCCCCTCTAATT
Source organism: Thunnus albacares (assembly GCF_914725855.1). Taxonomy (NCBI): domain Eukaryota; kingdom Metazoa; phylum Chordata; class Actinopteri; order Scombriformes; family Scombridae; genus Thunnus; species Thunnus albacares. The sequence goes on from NC_058123.1 coordinate 11,197,651, forward strand.
AGTGTGCTGGTGGTCATTTTGGAAATTATTGCTCCATTAATAAGATTTGAAGACTTACATTAGCTTTGATGTCAGTCATGGGTGTCCATTGACAGTTTGGGACTTGCACTGAGACAGACTATTGTTGCAATATTTCAGTATGTTTAATACAATACCAGTGTGTTAGCATAATTTAGCTAACATTAGTCCATGTTCGTATCTGGTGTTCACAGTAAGCTAGTGTGGTAGTGAGGCATATTTCAATAACGTGAAAGGCAACAACTCGCACTCCTTATTTGGAAACTCCTGGCTCCAAACGGGAAAACTGCAACTCTGGGCTTCAAACTGCCTCCAATGCAAAGTAATGGGTGATGTCACTCTTTGCTACATCCATCTATACAGTCTATGCTCAACACCTGTCACTATGGTGACACAAAATGATTATTAACCATTCCCTCCAGGAAACTGATTGATTGATTTGATTTATTGATTGGGACAGTGTGTAGTTTTAAACATTAAAGATGCACTGCACCGGAGTTAGCTCAAAGCTAATTTGCATCCGTAGTCCCCCACAATCAAAACATACAACAGCACAACAACACAAAAAAACAAAACAAAAATAAAACACACAGAACACACCAAAAATTATGCATTGGTCAGACAGCAAAGATGGACATAATCTACCTCAAAAATAAAAATGGGCACTTTCACGCCCAAAAATGAAACTATATTTTTATGTTAATGAATTTATTTCAGTGGCATTATTAATGGCATTTTATTTGGTGCTAATGTTTATTTAATAAAGGCTTATAAATGGAACTCAAGTATAGTATGTTCTTTTTTATATAACTTTGGTTATATATAATGGTTCTCATGTTCAGAAAATAGATTAAAAAACTGAAATATAGTTGTTTCTGTGATATGCAGTATGCTTTTTTTATCAAAGGAAGTGTTTACATATGAGTCTTCATTGGTAGTAGTTTTTTTTGCTTGCAATTTTTTCCCATTTCCCACAATGTTACCGCAAAAAGAACACCTCAAATATCACAAATTGTATCACAATTTTTGAGAAAAACCACTGCAAAATCCAGCATTTTGGCCACAATAATCACAAAAAAAATTTGCGGAATCCTGGAGGGACTGATTTATTGTCTGAAATCTTGATTTGCTGCTCACTACTGAGTCGACTACTGACTGTCGGTCGTATAGGGAGTAGTGAATGGGTGAAAGAGGGAGTGATTTTGGACAAAGCCATAGTTTTGTTCCTTCCTGTGTCCCTGACAAAACTAAACAGCTTGTTGTTGAAGTTAAGTCAAAAGTCAGAAGCCATTGTGTTGTAAAGTTCTGCTCTGTATGGCTTTGACTGCCTGACAATGACAGGAATGTGATTTCTGTCAAAGTTTGTTCCCGGACCCTGGTGTCAGTATATAAAATTGGTGGGGGCTTCGCTCAGTGGAATGGATTGTTTAAAGAATGATGAGTGCCAAAACTGTACTGCAGTCACTCCCTGAAGGCAGTTTCAAACTAGTTTTCCCTTAAAACGTTATAGCATGTAGCCTTTGATACCGTGAGAATCTGCTAATGACAAATGAACTGCCATAATGACTTTTCCCTTGTATCCCAGTAGACAGACATACTTTCACGTATGTCAGTAGGCATGTACACAAGTGCGCACACTTGCACAGTTGTTTCTAGCATGTGACATCGCATTCCTGGCATATTCACATAGCTATTGTGATTGGAGGATATCATATTCTCCTCAGAGTGCAGTAATTTCTTGGCGTGACATTTGACATGACAACATTGTAGAGACGGGAGGAGACCGGAGTGGGGGTCACGCTGGGGACCACCGAGGTCGATTTCTAAAGTTCGGTTCACAATTTAGCACAAGATAGTGCTGTGCGTGATCCATGCCTCAAGCAGCATGCGTCCCATTGTTTTTTAATTTTTTAAAAATCGATCATCGAACCCCCCGGTCACTGATATTTCAAGAGTTGCTTTACAGTAGATGACTGTAGCCATCCACCACCTTTCAACAACTTATCATGATTTACAAACTGGAGACAAACCTCAAACTGTGCTTCAGTATTTCTTGCGAGCAACAGAGAATCCAGACAACAAAAGCAGTAATTCTTATGTCTCAATCACTAACCATGGCTTTAGACATATTAGAAGGGAACTTGCGCAAAATTCATAGCAGAAACAAACTCCCAATAGGCCTTTTTCATGTTAAAACATTTTAACTTGTCACAGTAGGAAAAGCACAAGTGTAAATAATGAAATGAATGATGGTCACGGCTTACTGTGACACCTCTATAAAACAGAGCCATTGTTAATGTTATTAGTAACACCTGTGCTTTTCCTACTATGACAAAAATGTCTGCTATAAAAAAAGGCATATTGTGTTACAAAAAGGCTTTAAGACTTGGTTGAAATAATTACCAAGTAAAACAATTGTATGTAGTAGGTAAGAGGACTGAAGGCGTAGATAAGCAGTCAGTCTACCAACCATATAAACATCAGAGTTTAACATTTTAGCCACAGACTTTAATCGACAATAATCCAACGCTGGGGAAACGCTGAGTCCAGTATCATCTGCAAAATAAGAAAATGTATCTTTTACATCTTAAAAATGGCTCATTTACTGTATTTTCTTTCTAAGAGGCTTTGAACCACTTCCACTTCCTCCTGCATTAGAAAGAATAATTATGTGTTAAATTCATTATATATTATATTATATTTATCTGCTTAGTAAGTGACAGAGTTTTATAACAAGACTGTATGAAAAATGCAGTTTTACTCACAATATCATATATTAACTTACAGAACTTTCTATTATTATATACAGTGCTTTGTGTTGCAGCTACTCAACAGTGAGTTTATGGTATTTTCCCCCATATGGTTTCAGTGTAATACTATAGTGACTGTTTAAATTGTATAGGGTATGCTCCTGACTTTTATTACATTCTATTTTACCAATTCAGTCTGTCCATCCTACCCAGAGGCTCTCCAAAATAACAGGGAAGAGATTTGTTTACCAGTTGGCTGTCACAGGTGGTAAAGCTGAGTACTGTCAGCGAAACATTCATAACACACCCACATCAGGGACTCTACACCATATGTAGCAGTAATGTACAGTGAACAGCATATTCCTTTACAGTCAAAATAGAGACAAGGAGTTTTAACTTTGCTGGCAGTTTACTTTTTGTTTGCGAATACCTTTTTTATACCAGTTAATTTTAAACAGATTTAGTTTTGCTTATTGTGGCAATAGGTCTCCTATGGTGAATATTAATTCAGGGTCTGAGAGGGGCTCAAATGCTCCAGTTCAGACCCTCAAGGGGTCACATCTCCTCAGGTATATGCTGTGATGCTCACAGGGAATATCTGGTGTGTGCCTGTTTGTATGTCTGCGTGTGTTTGACCCTTCTATACTCTACCACCCCCTTGAGTAACCAGATGATGATTAAGATCATAAGGTCTCCATGCGCCCTCATCATGTTCACTTTGACTTGACTTTTTCAACCTCAGATCCCATGTTTCAGGGTGAACATCAGTTGGCCTCTGCCCACAAGTCATCTGGTCAGGATTATTAGCTGGCACTGCGTAACTCGTCTGTGAACCTGTGTATCATCAACACTTGAGGCACTTTTACATTGTATAAATTTAAACTGAGAAAACACTGCCTTGAATACTTCATCACTCCTGTTGAGAAAATAAACCAAATGTTAAGCATGAGGTCATCTGTGCTGCTGATTCATCAGCTGTTCCCGCTCTCTAGATACTTATCAGAAATCTCGTAACTGAACAATGTTGGTCAACAATCAAGCTGGTAGTTTAATCATACTAACAATAAAAGTTTCTACATCATGCTCAAGTTAAAGGGTGACTGCAAGCTCACTTCCTCTGTGTATACTGTAAGTGTGTGTGTGTGTACGTGCAAACATAGACGTGGTCACGCATGTGTGTCTGTGTGGACTTTCTTACCGTACAGCTGGGTTTTAGAACCTCTGGAGGGGTCCCATTGTTAAAGACTTCCTGCAGAAATCTACCGGGGAGAACAGAGGAAAGGGAGGATCACACAAATGATGGAGGCTAAATAGAAAAAGAACATTTTCATTTTTGGCATAAAAAAATAACAACTGTTAGTTTGTGCATTAGTTAAACAATAAGTGAATCAACCCACACATTTTATTGTAACAATGAAACTAAAACTAAAACTTAACCTGCAGTTGTAATCAAGCTAACTCTAGATTTAGATTTAGCTTGAATTGTTGTAAGAAAAAATTTGAGTCATTTTTTTCTGCATCTGGCTGGTCCTGAGACAACGACTTCATTCAGCCGAATGCACGTGATAAAACACTTCCGTAGTCCGTTGACTGATCAGTGTCCTAGATACAAGGCTTTCAATACATGTATTCAAGCCTCTGCTGTGAAGTGAAATTACTCGTTGGTCAATCGAATTATATACTGTAGATGTATTGCCTCATTGTTATGTTTATTATTCATGTCAATGGGAATGGGGAAATGGCAAAGCACTTCCCGTAATTGTGCAGAGTTGGAGCAGATGTTGAAAGAGACATTATTTTGTTGCTTTCTTTCTTTAACTTCATTATTCTTCATCTGTCACTCTCTTTCTTGTTTTGTATTCTTACGGTTGTGGCTGTGTCTCTGGCAAACAGTCATATTTATAGCCCACCTGGCCCCGGACCAAGCGTGCTCATGTCCTTGGATGTGCTGCTATTATAATAGCACTGTGAATTGTCCGGAGCTTCTGTTTCACCTTCAAGTTTACAACAATATCAGCTACAGAGAAATTTGCAGATGTATCCTTTTATTCTGCAATTATTTAGGCCTCCTCTCCTATCTCGTTTCTCATTATTGCAACAATCTGCGAGAAAATTGGGAGGATCTTCATTTTAGGCCTTTACACACGATCCCAAAATTGTGATTCTGCTTTTTCTCAGCCTTCTAGTATTCACTTGGGCTTTCCGAATATCACAAGCTATTAAATATAATTATATTTTCTCAGCCATTATTCTCCAGTGAGATGCAGTGTAGTGCCCTATTGAGAGATTCAGTAATTCACTTACTGCAGTGCAGTGGTAAGTGACTCCCCTAGTTCTCTCTGTGGGGGTGTTGTCTTAAAAGACTGTGTGCATGTGTGTGTGTGAGTGCGTTCTTGTGCATTTATATAGAGGGGGGCACTGAGGGTCAACCCTTTGCCCACTCCAGAGACAGGAAATGGCTCCAATATGGGTCTGAGCGTGGCCTCCTTTAAAACTCTGGGGAGTGATTTAAGCTTCTTGTCAAGACCAGAACTCCAGCATCAGTGAGCAAAAATGTACAAAGTGAAAAATACAGATGTTTTGTTCGGGCCATTTGAAACCATAGATCTCTGCTAGGCTTCACAGGGACCCAAAGGTTTATTAATCGTGTCAGTGGGGAAGCAGATGATGAGCTGATATGTCAGAAATAATTTATGTCCAATCTAATATTTATATTTTTAAAAGATGGTGGTTTTTCAATGGATGGAGCTCTAACTTCTGCTTATTTTCATGCTTTTAAAGACTTTTTATTGGAATCTAGTAACATGTATTTAGTGTGTTTGTGTGTTTAGGCAAAAAAAAACAGAAATCATTTTTTTCTTTCTTTTCTTTTCTTATCTTATCGTTATCGCCCTTCTTATATTAGTTTTTTTTTCTTTTTTGTTTTGTTCTTTCGATTTTCTTCATTGGGAGGGGGTTGATGTAACTGTATGTGTACGTACAGTTCCACCTCACATGCGTATCTGTATATGTATGTATGTGTATACATTCTTTTAGTTGGATCTCAGATTAATATTATGCTGAATTAATATTATTTATATTATATTATTTTTAATATAAGTTTCCATTAAGGAAATCTAAATTTTAAAGGAGCTGTGGGTGAAAAAAATTCAGATTCTGTCCCTAATGTATTATATTTCAATGAAAGTCGATGCGTTAACAGACAGTAGGCAAGCAAAAATGAACTGTGCTTGAAAAAAAGGCAGTATCTAATTAAATCTTCATTACCATTTTCAGCTCTGTTTACATCTGTCCACACAGATTTTAGCATGAAGACATTTGCCACGAGACTATTTCCAGGCCTGATGCTTGTGCATCTTGTCATCTTGGACTGCGTGCAAATATGCTACCTAGATGGTCAGAGTGTCGGTCGACTGCCTGGCTGTGATGGTAGTACAAGATGGTTGTTTATACAGAGCATATTTCCAACTGTCTGGGGAAACATCTCTCCAAGGAATTTTTAGAGCCACACTTAAGGGCTCTTTAACGTCAGAAAGGAAGACAGTGTTTATTACTTGTAGCCTGTTTGTGATGTGTTAGTACTTTCTTGGCAGAATTCGCCTAAGATGAACAAAAGATTATTTAACTAATCTGTGTGATGCAAACAGTTCATATATTCACAATACACAATATTCAGGGAGATGAATGTATTTGCTCAACAGTGGTGGAATATAACTGAGTACTTTTACTCAATTACAAGTAAAAATTTGAGGTACTTTACTTGAGTATTTCCATTTTATGCAACTTTATACTTCCACTGCACTACAATAAAATGTGAAATATTGTACTTTTTACTCCATTAGGCCTACATTTACTTGCCAGCCATAGTTGCTAGTTACTTTACAAATAACGATTTTACATACAAAACGTAGGATGAGTTTATAAAATATGTTGCATTGCTCCACCTTGACAAACTACAACAATAAAATGCTTATCACACATAGATTCATCAGTATTGACTCAATGACATAATAGCATAATTCTTACAGGGGCTGTTCTACATTGAGTACTTTTACTTTTGATACTTTAAGTATAATGTCATATGTTTACTTAAGTAACACTTTGAATGCAGGACTTTTAATGGAGTATTTTACTGGCAAAAAGAAAGGTAAACATACAACAAAGTATAACATAGGAAAATGTTGTGAACAATAAATTATTAAATTGGAAAAAATGTGTAAGAAATATTTATAGAGTAAAAGGTTATCCTAAATATTCTCTTCAGAATGGAGATATGCAGATGCTAGCTCTTAACAAAATAGCTGAATAAGGTATCACAGGCGTGTATATGTACTGTAGCTTATGTACAGTTATATCACATTTATACCACAACAACAAAAACAAAGCTTCAGCTTACTTTGAGCAGAACCCTCCCAGGGCCTCACAAAGCAGGATTAGTGGGTTAACTACCTTTCTTTACTGAAGCTTTTAGGTGTCACGAAACGGCTCAAGTTCAAACGGAAAACGACCCCCTTCACCATCCAGCTGGTAAGAAAATGGAGTCACCATTCCTCCCAGTATGGATAAAACTTATATTCACATTAAAGTGATATGTAGGTATTCAAGAGCACTATTGCCATACCATTGCTCTCTCTAAATAGCATGTTAGTTGCTGGCAATTTAGCTTAATAATAAATACAATTTAGTCAACTGTTGCATATTTATTTCGCTCAAATTAATATTATTCAGTAGGGCTGCAACTAATGATTATTGTCATCATCAATTAAACTGCCAATTATTTTCTTGATTAATCATTTAGTTTATAAAATGTATTTGCTTGTTTTGTCCACCCAACAGTCCAAAACCTAAATATTTCTAATCTACTGTCACATATGACAAAGAAAAGCAGCAAATCATCACATTTTAAAAGCTGAAACCAGAGAATATTTGACCTTTTTGCTTGAAAATTGAGAAAAAATCAAATGATTATTTGATTACCAAAATAGTTAAAGATTAGGTAGACTAATCGATTAATTGACTAATCATTGAAGCTCTTTTATACAGTGACTGACTGTATACTGACTGTATACTGTAGCTCTGGAGAGCATGGGCTGACTTGACAAAAAGAAATTCTTTTTATAGACCTTTTAATTATAAAAAGAGAGAGAAAGAAAAATGTATCTGCTCACTGAATATGAGACTGGTCTCAGACTTCCATCATCAATAAAGCATCAATTTTTGTTCAAACCTTTTTATCTCCACTGTCTGCAGGAAATAATCCAGCTGAACTCTCTGCTTCAGCTGCAAAACAATGTTAGTACTTATACTGTATGTTTTTCACCATATCTTTTATACTATAATATTTTTTGTGAAAAAGAACACAAATGTTAAATGTTAAATGCACTCTAAATCACTAAATATTTTTAATGTCAGCCAGATATATTTACCTTAATAATAAATCCACATCCACTTATTTCAGTTTGTTTTAGTATGTAATTATTGTGATGTTTTCCACTATTTTTATTGCTTCTTTTTATATCAGAGATTTATGCTTATGTTCTGTATATTTAACCTCACTGAATCACTTCTTGGTGCTGCTATGACCTCATTTCCCCACAAGGATCACCAGTTTCATTATGATCTGTTGTTGTTGCTGAATGTGATCAGAGGCTTGTTTCAAAGCTCCTCATGTAAATAAGCTAATATCCTATAACAGCCTGAATAATTGAACTCACATCCTGAGACACACACACACACACACACACACACACACACACACACACACACACACACACACACACATCACCAAGAGCAGATGTGTGTCACAAATGGTTTGCATTCAGAAACTGAACATTATAGAACAATGTTTATCTAACTGAGACTCTCATAACATAATAATGAGTCTTATTGAAAAGTTTGGAAGTACCTTACTCTTCTTTTTCAGTCTTGGAAGATTTTCTTGTTTTCAGGGATTCAAATCTTGAATCTTTCACACAATTCCTTCTTTCAGCTCAGAAATGTTGTAAAAAAAAATCATTCAGAAACTTTTCCATATGTGTGATTTTCTTTATTTTGTACAAACTTTAAAACCTCATATTTGAGGAAAGGAAAATCAAAGCAACAAACTGAGTAGTCATGTGTTCCCACAGCATGTTTCTGTCTGTCTGTATGTAAATTTATCACAGCTTGGAGAGATTGAGTTCCTGATACCTGACACAAGTGACCATACAAGGACAGCTACATCTCCCAAGGCCAGTGTGGGACTCCTCCTCACTGACAAATTGAATGCAGGCTCACCACTTGCAGCAGCAACAGCCACAAACTTACAGTTTTCAACATTGATATTGATATGATACACAAATTCCACTGAACAAATTACCTTTGTTATTATCTTTGTCTGTCTCTGTCACTACTGTAATTTACTTCAACAGTTAATTGCTGTAAAAAATTATAACAGTATTCTGCTGTAGACTGTGATGAACAGTTTCTTACTGTAAATGTTACAGTAAACAAATGAATAGTTTTCCTCTTATTCATATTAAGAAAAACAACAATAAATTGCAGATGTATACTGTAAATAACAATGTGTCTTCAATCAAAACCATTAACATCTGGCACAAAAGAGGATGAGACAAGTCGCAGCTTTGAGGAACTGGACATTTATTCAAAGGCTTTCAAATATATCAAGTATATTCAAGTATGTTTGAAAAAATAATTCTCCAGGCTCATGTCCTTTCAAAGGGGGTCGATGACCCACAATGTAAAATGTAAACTGCCAGCAAAACTACTGTTAAAAAAATATAATAGCGCAAACAGATTGAAGGATGAACAATTTGTAATGCCTTCAAACGTCCTCCATTATAAATAGCAGAAGGTCATCATCCAGACTTCCAGGCTCACAGCTCACTGAGCAAGAAAGAAACAAGGATGAAAATCATGCACAGAGTGAGAGAAAGGGAAATGAAACAAATGGGAGTGATAAACATTTTAAACAAGGACAACTAACTTCCCTTGTTGAAGTGACGTGTTGATGTTCTTCAGAAGAGTGGTGATGAGAATTCACGGTCAGCTTTCCTGTCTTCTTAGGAATTCATTTGTTAATTCCCGGCTGGCTCTGTTTTCCTCTCAGAGATAATCACAATGAAAACAACTTATAACAAATCACCTAATATGTCCCATGGTTTAGTACAGCTTGGCAACAAACTACAGTATCTTTGCGGCAAACTGCAGCTTAGAAACACACTTGGGTTGAGCTAAGATAACCAATATAACCATTCTGTCTTTTGGGGTCCAGCAGCAAACATGTCTTAATCAACTTGGCTACATATATGAATAAACTTCAATTATATTGTGCTTTAGAAAGTAGGCTATTATTAATTATGAAATGCAAGTAGGATAAACAAGGTGTACGTATAGACCAGGCTGGACTAACATTAGTATTCACTGATGTGTAGTTCAAGAGAAAACAACCATCCTAAAATAATCTTTAAACTAGATTTACAAGCAGCAGTGAGAATAATGTTTAAATACCAGTAATACAAACTTCCAACTGAAGAATACTACCTGAAAAAATGCTCTTTTGTGCCTGCAAGGTGCTTGCTAGGATTATACCAACTGAATGTTAGCAAAAATTAAACGTAGTCACCAATTGGGTAACCAGATGCACAAATGCAATTCTATTTCATCAGTATGATGTTACTGACTCTTTGGTTTGATTCCACGAAGGAGGATGAACAATGATTGTATGATGTCGATGGTTGCATGTGGCTTTACTGCAGCAGCGAAAATGAAAAAGCTGTATTTTACCGTCAAATCTTACAGTAGCTACTGTTAATGTCTGTTCTTGGTTTTGGCTCCAAAAAGCATAACATTTCACAGTATTTTACTGAATTTAGAAAGAACAGTACCTTACTGTTAGAATTTGGCTGTATTTTTACAGCAATTTATTACAGTGTAGAACAATTTTATATTTTGTGCAATTTTGCAGTTTTTTTCTATATACATACATTAGAAAGAAACATGTCAGCATGTGTGTTCTTTAATGACATGGAAAAGATGTAGATCACAATTGCTCTTAAGATGGAAGCACAGGACATTCAACTCATGAATTAATGTAAAACATGACGTTACTCTGGGAATTAGGGATCATGCAATATGAAGTATGTTACTTTTTGTGTATTGGGATAGGATTATAGGGTTTCTGCAGAGAAGAAGCACCTGCAATTTAATGGCCTCTGCAGTATTTTTACAGCCATGCAAGACAATACTGCATTAATCACTGGTATTCCAGACATGAAAACAGTTCAATGGGGCCTTTCACTGTTACTACTACTTATTGGACCTCCTTTCACATCTGCTATTGTTGCTCTTCCTGATATGTACTACATAGTCACCATAGTATGCACTGTACTACACAGAAAAACATCCAGCCTTTATGTACATGGCCGTACTATTAATTGTTTTTGTTTTTTTTGCTATTTATAGTACTAGTCAAAGGTTTGGACACACCTACTTATTCAAGGATTTGTGTTTCATAGTTTTAATGTCTTCAGTATTGTTCTCCAACGTAGAAAATAGCAAAAAATAAAGAAAAACCCTTGAATGAGTAAGAGTGTCCAAACTTGACTGGTACTGTATTTTATGCCTTTTTGCATAAAATTACCAATGAGCATGTTCTAGTTCTGTAGGTAAAACACAAACAAACATAGCATATCTGAGATATTACATACATAGTTATATGTATTTCCATTAAAACCTCAGTTTCTTGTGATGTGTAACAAGGGTCTTTTTTTGAACGGAAGACATGTAGACATAATAGCAGGAAAAGCAAAGGACAAATAATTATGGCTGCACTCAATTACAGTTCCAAAGCCCCTGGTGCTGTGCATGCTGGATCATTAATATTATAGATTACACCTGTGCATTCCCTGCTATACAGCAAAATATCAGCCATGAGAAAGATCTATAAAACCCACTGGCAATCCAGCCTGTGTCCATGGGTTTTGCCCAAAGCTTGCCACTACTTCCTTTGTGACGAGTCCAATCACAAAGGAAGGAGGATATGGGAGGTACGTGAGGTGAAGTGGAGGACATTTGGCAATTTATCTGCTACGTCATCATCAACAGTGGACCTGTGCCAACGATGAAGCGGTCGTGTAGCTCAAGCCAACAGTATGCAGCCTAAGAGGTAATATATAGAGAGAGAGTATATACACAGCACAGAAAGTCATAAAAATCATAGAAAATAACACTGATGTGATGTCTGAACATAAATGAGCTGGTATTTAGCTTTGTTGAGGTTATTTAAAGTTTGTCTTCAGATCATTATATAATCTATATTTTTTTTTTGTCAGTGGTTACAATGTGCCCTCCTTAATCCCACCAACAAAACAATTAAATAAATAAAAAAACCCAGACATTTTCCTGAAGAAGATGTTCCTGCGCATCCTCTTTTAAAGGAGCATTCAGCAGCGTCAGTTTCAAGGAAAGGGAGAGGAGAGGAAGACATCTATTTCCTGCACGCAGCCTGCCATCTTGTGCTGACAGTGTGTATTACACAGTGTCTGGTAGCTTTTTTGTCTCAATAAAATGTATATTTTCTGAATATAAAGATAATGTATAAACGTTATGTGTTATATGAAACACCTAAAATGACAAAAAAAAAATGGAGATGGAGGGCTCTTCCACATCAGAGACCTGTTTTTAAAACATTTAACTAGAGTACATTGATGAGAGATACACTGTTCCACACTCGCACACAGTTCCACACATACACTTGGAAGATGTCCAGTAAACCACAGTCTGATTTATAGTCAAGTCAAGTCAAAATTTATTTGTATAGCACATTTAAAACAACCACAGTTGACCAAAGTGCTGAACAGGCTTAAAATGTCAAATACATAAATATAAAACTAAATAACAAATAAGAATAAAAGAAAAACAATAAACATAATAAGAATAATAAAAGAATTGTGGCACAATAGAAGATGAAGTCAAGGTGTCAAGCTCAACTCGAATTGAATGCCAACAAGAAGAGGTGGGTCTTAAGCAGCGATTTAAAAGTTTTTAGGGTCTGAGCAGTTCTTATATGAATAGGTAAGCCGTTCCAGAGATTAGGGGAAGCCACTGCAAAGGCTCGGTCACCTCTATTTTTGTGCCTGGATCTTGGAACATCCAAGAGCATCTGGTAAGGTCGACCTCAGTGCTCTAACTGGAGTATGATGATGTAAGAGTCTTGCTAGGTAAGATGGTGCCAGCCCATTTAAAACCTTAAAAACAAGCAATAAAATCTTAAAATAAATTAATCTCTGGGTTTGCTGGCAACCTCAACAGTGGTAATAAGGGAGGGAGGGAGTAATGTTCATTTGTAAAAAAGGTCAAAGTGTAGCCTATTAGTAACACTGTATATATATCTAAATAAGTTTTGAAACATAAACTGGGAGCTGGGAGGAATTTGGGGGATTTGGAGGTCACTATACTGTCAATAACAAAAACAAGTGTATCTTTCAGTATCAAATTTGAACTTTTTCTCTTTTTTCTATTGTTTTTTTGCAACTTTTATATAAAAAATATATCTATACACTGTGTAGCCTAATATATAACATTTTTTATAATCTTTCAGAAGGGTCAAATGTTTTCAACTATTTCTTTGTAAAGGCTTTGTGTCAAGAAATTGAAATGGAGTTTTCTCATTGTGTTACACATGGTGTGAACTATGCCATAGCTTTCAGGGGGGCTCACTTTTTTTTAAATCAGGCGGGAAATTTTGGGTGAATTTGCAAGTAAGCTTCCTTGTTTTCTTTTGGCATATCTGTCTATCTATCTGAGAAATGAGTAATGGCGATTTGGAGTAATGCAGAGTATTGTAGATTAATGCGCACACTGTGGGACTAAGAAAGGTTTTTTTCCTATTATCTTTAAGTTAAAGTGAGTTAAATTTATGATATTGCATTGCCACGCTTCGATGGTGATGGCAAGAATCGCATGCATGCCAGTATCTTGATTAAAGTGAATTAGTGATGAATAATCCTCATGCATGAATCATACATCAATAATAGCCTAATTTTATACAGAGATTAGATACAGAGAAATAGAAATGCATGGCAAAAATATTATTTAATAATAATATTTTAGAGACCCCACCCCCTTCTCAAAAAAAAAAAAATCACAAATCATGTTTTCGGGGTAGCTCATGTCTTACTAAGATGAGCCAAGCTCACTCTGGCTCCCCCATAGGTCGCACCCTGGTGTTACACTGTGAAGACATGAGTTCAACTTCTAGATTTACAATTTTCCCCGAGGCGCATGAAGGCAACAGGGGAGATGCGTTCACGGTCAGTTCAGACCTCAGCCCTCGTTCGACGTCACTGCCACTTCCACCATGTTGGATCAGGAAGTGGGCAGAGTCGAAGCAGGAATGCCGAGCCGAGCTTAACGTTAACGACCGTCTTTACTCGATCGGTCGACCGTTTTTCACCTTTAACACTCAGGTTGTACACTGTGTCGCTTTCTAGCTGGTCGAGGTAGGCGCTTTTCTCCGGATTTGATCGGTTTTTGCAGCATCAGATATGACTTCTCTCGCGCAGAGGACCTCCGGCCTCGTCCAGCGGAGGACCGAGGCCATCCGCAGCGCCGCCGCCGACAAGGAGCGGGAGTCCGGCGGGGAGGAGGACGACGCGCGCCGCGGGGACGAGGAGGAAGACGACAAGGGGGACTCAAAGGAAACCAGACTCACACTGATGGAGGAAGTGTTGCTCTTGGGCCTCAAGGATCGAGAGGTGTGGGCTGTTTTTAATCCGTCCACTAGGTTAGCTTGTAACTCCGCTCAACGCTAACATCAGCTAACAGTTACGTTGCGTCACCAATCGTGTTTGCAAACGTCAACAAAGTTCGCTAATGTTTCCCAGATTTGCTTTGACTACAGCCACAGCTTCGAGGTTTTGATTTAGCGGGTAACGCTAGTCAAAATGTATGTCAAGCAGCTTGTATTCGCAATGCTACTATGTAATAATTATTTATAATCATTGCATTGTTGGTGTTGAAGTGGGGTAAATGGTAAACGATGAGCGGAATCTAACATTACTTAGCCGCATATCTTGCATTGATTTACCCTGGCAGTTTTCTTGACAGCTCGCCAGTAGCGACGTGCCTCCTTTTCAACCTGAGAAAGGTTACCTACCACCCACCAACACGTCAGCATGGCGGGTTAACAAGCGCTGCACCTTAGCTGATATTTTTCCTCCTTCCTCCTCCTCCTCCTCCTCCTCCTCACAGGGTTACACGTCTTTCTGGAACGACTGTATTTCCTCCGGTCTTCGTGGGTGTATGCTGGTCGAGCTGGCCCTCAGGGGGAGGCTACAGCTGGAGGCCTGCGGCGTGAGGAGGAAAAGCTTGCTCTCAAGGAAGGTGAGAGAGATGGTGATGTGTTCAGGTGTTCAGAGGGAAGAAAACAAAGATCCTGTGTTCAGGCTACCCTCGGAAAATGTTCTTGTTTAGTACAAGACACCCTTGTGAGCAAAATCATGCATTTCTGTATCGTACGAAGAATCTGAATCAACTATACTAGTCAAGCATGTTTATGCATACATGAACTCCGATTCAGTGGTTCTCAATGCACATAAACAAAATAACAACATAGTAATCTTCTGAAATATACACAAGAAATGCCTGTATACAGATTAATTATTTATTAAAGTAAATTTTATTTGTATAGCACATTTCATACACACAGGGGGCGATTTTACCGTTAGGCGATGTAGGCAAGTGCGTGGGGCCTCAAACAGCTAAACAGATTTATAATGATGTTTAGATATGAAAAATATTGAATTATGTTACTATTTTAACTCATTGTACCCTGAAATAACTTAGAAAAGGCCCTCAAAGCTCCTAATAAACCGTATACTTCAGAGGAAAACATGACATTACATGACAGATAAATGTTACTGGTTACGTTGCAGATTCAGATTTTACTCATAAAATATAACGAATAAAATATGATGAATTATTATTCATGAAACTATTCAGCATTATGTAAAATAGTTAGAATTAAAAGCTCCACCTTGAACAGACGTCAAGTAAATTTAAATACATTGTGCTGATAATGCCTCTCTTTCAATCTTCACTTTTAAGTAAAAATTTGAATGCAGGACTTTCACAGTATTCTTACTGTGCGGTAATAATAGTTTATAAAAAAAAAAAGAAGTTTTGAGTATATCTTCTACCACTGCCAATACCAACATTCCCAGTTAGAGAAAGGGTGAAAATAAAGCAAGACGGCGTTTGCCTGGGGCCCCCAAATCACTAAATCCGCCCCCGCACACACAGTTAAGCTCAATGTGCTTTACAGTAAAACACAGAAAACGTTAAACAAATGAGATGGTAAACACACATAAAATACCCACACACACACACACATATGTAAAATACAGTTTTTATAACCTCTGTCCCATTCCCACTACAGGATGGACAACATCAGGCTCACACACACCACACACACTTTAGGGATCTCCTCACTAAACCTGTTTTATTGTGTGCAGGAGAGCACACAAGAGACTGCGTTGTGATTCCTGTTCACCCAGGATGTGAGTTTAGGTGTTACAGACGGAAACAGTCCTCCCTAGTTCAAACACATGTTTCCCTTTTTGTTTGCCAAGGTGATCTGCAAGTCAGATGCCCCGACGGGAGATGTGCTACTGGATGAGGCCTTGAAGCACATTAAAGAAACCCAGCCTCCAGAGACTGTTCAGAGCTGGATAGAGCTGCTCAGTGGTGAGATAAGCCTGCTGAGTTTGTTAACCAAAACCAGCAATAATCATTTGATAGTTTCACTTGTTGAACGTGTGGATGGCAGGTGTGTGTGTGTGGGTGTGTGGGTGTGTGTGTAGGGGCTATTTTTGCTCTTGTATCTGAGTTATCAGTATACCTTCATTGACTAATTGTTAAACTTATATTGCATCAAATGAGTATTTACCGTTTTAAAATTACCCATCATGAACAACTCTATTCAAAACTCTACACACGAGTAAATTCAGACAGTTGATGTGATTAAAATGACATTTACATACACAGTGCGGCTTTAATGTCCTAAAATGGATCTCTTGTTGTCCTTTAGGAGAGACCTGGAATCCCCTGAAGCTGCACTACCAGCTGAGAAACGTCAGAGAACGTCTGGCAAAAAACCTCGTTGAGAAAGGCGTTCTCACCACAGAGAAACAGAACTTCCTGCTTTTTGACATGACCACGCATCCGCTCACCAACAGCACCATTAAACAGGTGAGGTACAGCGATGTTCAGTGACTCTTTGTTGTGTAATGAAGGTGATTCAGTTTAATTTTCTTTTTATACGGTTCATAGTTAATACATAACATTTCCTGTTTTGGGGTTAGCATTACAACAAGAATAATCATACTGTAACCGAGCAATGACTAAACCTCTTCCAGCAGTCTACGTCATATAGCAAGGTCTGGTGTACTAGAAAAACGTTGCTCGCCTGCTTTGCAAAATACAACCATGCAGTTCTATCTCGTGGGGTTAATAAAACTCCTGCACATTTAAGCTATCGTCTCTTTTAAGAAAAGATACTTTGAGAAGAGGCGGTAACAAGCTCTTGCAGTTTTGTTGGATTGTGTGATACAGAAATGTGTTTGAACCCATTTAAAATAAATATATCAATGAAATGCCAGTTTCGCTAATAATTTGTCAATGTTATTTTTGGGGGCTGCAGCTAATGATTATTTCCATTTCTCGATAATCTTTTGCTAAATAGTAATAATAGTAAAATAGTGAAAAAATGGCATTCACAGTTTTCTCAGAGCACATTGTGATGTCTTCAATTTGCTCGTTTTGTCTGACCAACAGTCCCAAACCTTCAGATATTCAACTTTCTTTCATATATGACAAAGAAAAACAGCAAATCGTCACTTTTGAGAAGCTTGAACCAAAGAACATTTGGCATTTCTTGCTTGAAAACTGATTGAAATGAATGATCAAAATAGATGCCTTTTTAATTTTCTCTCAGTCAACTAATTGTTGCAGCTCTAATTATTTTCTGAACTAGTTCTTTCACCTGGTTGAATGGACATGATGCTTAAATGTGATGCATATAATAGCTATAAAACACATTTGTTAATATTTTTGCCTACAGCGCCTCGTCAAGAAGGTCCAGGACTCCGTTTTGGAGAAGTGGGTCAACGATCCTCACCGCATGGACAAGCGGATTCTGGCCCTGATCCTCCTGGCCCACTCATCCGACGTCCTCGAGAATGCCTTCGCCCCACTCCAAGACGACCAGTACGACCTGGGCATGAAGAGAGTCCACACCCTGCTAGAGCTGGAGCCGGAGAAAGAGAGCGCGAAGCCCAACGCCAATGAACTAATGTGGGCTGTGGTGGCCGCGTTCACTAAATGAAAACACCTGATTCGGTTGGACTGGAAGATCTGGCTACGGTCTGTTATTTAATTGGTTGAAGGACTTCACTCTAATAAGACAGACTTCACTCTAATGAGACAATCTATTTTGGTTGGGGAGCTTGTTTGTACATCTATTTCGGATGACATTTTGGCGGTAGTCCATATTAACCCAGTGCAATCTGATTGGTGGTGGGCTTCACCAAGTCACTTTTGGTTGGTTGGAATGGTCTCTAAAATGACAAATGACTGGCTGCTCTCACACAGCGAGGTAAGTTCTCTACCGCTGGGGAGCCGGATATACTTACGAAAAAAAAAACATCGACACTACAAACAGACAGGCTTCTGTTATGTTAGATGACATCAATGAACAAAGCAGGTGGCAGCAGTAGTCATGGTGAATATGAAGATTTTGACTGGGGCCAAGTTTCCCTTCCACACACATCATCTCTCCGTTACTACAAGATCTGGCCAGAATCAAACCCTGGTCTCATCTCCATACTCTCTCTCTCTCTCTCTCTCTCTCATGCATATGCAAGGATAAAAGGATAGCTAATCACACAGCTATCGATAGTCTCCTGCTTCCACCTGTTGGTTCCCGACTCGTGTTGGGAGTACATGCTGAGGGTCACTGTTAGAATAGACTGCCTGGATGTCTTCTGATTCGCTCTGTCTCCTCTCCTCTCTTTGAATCCTCCTTTCTTCTTCACTCCCATTTTTTTGAGGAGGAAAGAGAGGACCCAAATAAACGCTCCAGCATCATCAAGCGTGAGCCGGGTAATTTGGCCCTTTTTATAGACCTAAATGAAGAATTAAATCTTGAGTCTAGCAAAACTCTTTATGTTATTAGTTTCCTCTTTCTTGCAAACGGTCTCACTCTGTAAGCACAGGGTGAGATCAGTCTTCCATTTCTATTTATGTTGCTAATCGATGCTTGGGAGTAGCCTGCCATTTATCAACTATTTTGCACAGTCAATAGCCCTGTATGTAGGATGATATTTATAGGGATTTTTTTGTTTGTGAAGATGAGGTTAAAAATGATAAACCTTAGCAACCACAGTATAAATATCTCACATATTTTGTCTACAGCTATTTACTTCATGAATACTTAAAAATCATTCCTCTGGACATGTAGAAAAGCTTCTGCTCACGTTTTCCACGTGCGAGGCCCAGATGTAGGAAATACAGACGGTGATCTAATCTGCTCCGATTTGGATCTCTGTGATGAGCCTGCACAAGGTTTACAGTATGATCTTCAGCAGTCGCTTAGACTTTACAACCGGGCTGGGAAATTAGGTGAAGTTAGGCAAAAAGGCTAATTTCACTTCAGAAAATTTTAAAGGGTTGATTCACCCAAATCTTTTTTTTTTTTTTTTAAACACATTTTCTCAGACATAGAGATATTCATTCATTCATTAAGGGTTTGAGATATCTGCCTCTATAGTTATACAATGAGAGTGAAAGGAATTTCCTTTTAAGATGCTCATCAGCAGGAAAACACTCAGAAGGAACATTTCTTTCCAGTCAGTTTTCCAGTTACTCTAAATAATACACAGACCTCAGTGCAAATAGCTTTCATGAACAACATGAAGACTTATAATAACTGACAACAGCATGTTCTGTGGATTATATCACCAGAAGCAAATAGAGAGGTAAGTGAGAAAATGTTTTTTTTTTGTTTGTTTGTTTGTTTTTTTTATTTTATTTGGGTGAACTGATCCTTTAAGTTTCCCTCTTGCAATATAATGTATCTCTCATTTTGTATGTCATGTCATCATTAAGTGTTATTTCCATGTTGTACTGTTTGATACATGCAGATGATGGGAGGGTTACTTGGGCCCCAGATGAATCCTTGTTAAAGAGTGAAACAGTTTGACAGTGATGCAAATCTGTTGGAGAAAAAAAACGATCTCCAAATACGCTTTAGCGCAGGTCTGAGAAAACGTCTGTTTCAATGTGAACGAAATTATGGTTGTGAGCATCATTCTGGTCTGATCTACGTATGAAGTTACATCACCTATTGTTTCATGGCAGACGTAAAAAGTTATGTCCTTTTTCTACCTATAAACAAAAAACAAAACCTACAGGTATGAGGAACTGTCGAGATCTGTTTACAGCAAAGAGACCATGCATGCTATTGGTGGAGGGCTGGGGTACTTGTGGATTTAGCTAAAGAGGAAAGGCTTGTATGTAATTATTAGTCATTTTATGTGTACGATCTAATTGAACTCAATGAAAGGGATCTTCTCTCCTATCCTCTATAATTCTGTATGCTTTTGTATTACCACACAAAATAAAGTAAGGATCCTTTAAGTGCCTGAATTTAGAAATGTTTTCCTGTGGTGGTTTTTATTTCGTATTGTACAGTGTGTGTATATATATATGTGTGTATATATTAGTAGATTATATCCTAACAGCTACTCTTCCTGGGGTCCATAGAGGAAAAAGATTTACTACAATGTCATGCAAATCAAAAGTTTGAAATGAGAAAGTGTCCAAACTTGTATGCACGTACATAATACGCGTGCTTAAATATATATATATATATGTATATATAAATGGAAGATAATTTATTTCATAGTTTGCCCTGATTAAACTTGCTGAATTATCCTCTAAATGCATCATACAAAAAATTTCATGTGCATCTTAGTCTGATAACTGTGTATTAGATTCATCTGATGGTGCTGAAATGAAACGATTTGGAAAATCGGTTAAATTTGTAAGCTGTTTATCAAGAGAAAATTCAAAACATTTCCTTGTTTCTGCTTCTTTAACGTGAGGATTTTCTGTTTCTGCTTTTTTTTTTAACACGATAAACGTTTTGGACAAAATTTGCAATTTTAAGACATCACCTTGGGCCCTGGAAAGTTGAATTGCTGTTATCTGACATTTTATCAAGGAAATCAATCCATTAATTGGGAGAAAAAAACAACAGCAGATAAATAGATATGAAAATTATTGTTAGTTGCGTCTGTTTTTTTTCTTACCACCACCATGGTACATATGACCAGACACAAGATTTCATGAATATGCATCTTTTATTACCATCCCATGCAATGCTTCAAAAAGAAAGAAATTGGATAAGTAACCAAGTCTTAATTATTCCAAGTCTTCAATCAACATAAAAGCGATAGACTTATAGAGCAGTGTCTTTCATGCGTTAATGTCCACATACAGCATGTGTGTCCAGATCACACGTGACAAACAGCATTTTCTGACAGTTCACTTCCCTTCAGATGTTCCTCTTTGTTCGAGTCGCCCACAGCTCTGAATGCGTGAATCAACAGAATCTGAATTTCTCTGTAGAGCTCCAGTCTTGTATATGACAGCAGTCAGTCCAGTGACGGTTCATATTCAGCAGCTCCATCTGGTTGTTTTCACCAGCTTAGTGTACATCCAACTTGAGAGCCAAAACACAGCCACCAGTGATGAGTCCACAGCTGAGACTCTTCTGCTTTGCCTCTGATTGCCATCCGGCTATCCGATTCTTCTTCATGTATCTTGAAGTGACATCTCATTTGATTTTAGTAACGTTCTTGTAGTTTCTGATCAATATTTCCAGCAGTTTGTATCTCCAGTAAAGCTCGTCTCCAACTTGACGCAGCTCAAGTGCACAGAGATTCACAGTGGCAGCAAGATCTGAGGGGAAAAAAAGCATTGGTTGAATATCCATGTTGCAATACACTTAAAGACAGCTGAAGCTAAAAACTAAGTTAAAAGTTAAAAACTAACCAAATTCAATCAAATCTTAGATACTCACCTTGGCCAGTCATTTTTAATAGAGCGATAACGTCTCTGCCTGTCCGGAGAAGAGAAGAAAAGCTCTATAGATTCAGTTTGTCTTTTCCCTCAGTGCTTATGTAGCGCTGTTATTGTGGTTTGACAAGAAGGAACTGGTTTGAACTATTGATAGCAGTGCAGCTTACATAGTCCCACTGGTTGATGATGTCACAGCACAGCTGAGGAATCCCCGTCGGTCACAGCCAAGTACCTCCCACCGTTAGGTACAGGAGTCTGTTTACAGTAGTTATGGGCTCCCTTAATCAGTTGTATTACATAAAATGCTTACCATTTGTACACCTTGAAGAACACAACACACACCTGTGTTGTTTGTGCAAAGAGGTGTTTTTTTTTTTATTTAATCAACATAAACATGCTTTTGTGTGTAGACTAAAGGAGGAATTTACAGTAATATATCATGGACAGGTCATGTGACAATGTTAGAAGCAAACTGGTTTTCATGAGGTCACATGTCATGTTTACTTCCCTTTGTACACAAAGTAATCACAATGTCCAGCTACAACGTCTCACATGGAGCAATGTTTCATCATCCAGACCATCTCATACAGACCACGCTGTCCCATAGATAGAGTCTGAATTTTGAGAACACTTACATAATCCCACCATAAAGATTTATTACGTTTTTCAGAGTATGATTTGAATGCACAACAACAGGAGCATCAGTGGCTGATGTTGTGTCCTTATGTCCTGATCATGATAAGATGTTTGGCTGAGGTTGTTTTTTTTCCAGAATGTACAGCACAGACAGAACACAAATGTCATTTCACAGATCATATAAACAAAAACACCCGAAATTCCAAATAGCTACCATGTCATGTGATCACCAGAAGGTCTATTTTACATCAAAAACATGATATATTAACAGACATCTTACACATCATTGCTCTAGCAGACAAAAGCAGACAAAGCATCCAAAGCAGACAACCTTCATTCAACAACAAAGCAGCATTTATTCCACCAACACCACCTCTAATTAAATTACTCACACCAGAGTGGTGACCTAAATACAGCAGGAACTAAATAAAAGATTTGTAATGTGAAAGATAAATGTGCATTTAAGTTCCTTCGAACCCCGTGTGATTCGCCTTCTCAAAGTAGGCTAAACCGATAACACATGATGTGTCTTCATACTATGTGTGAAAAATCATAGACATGTCAAGGCTTGCCCTGCAGTTGTGATTCTCGCTCTGAAGTAAATGGGGAAGTACCACGGAAATTACAGCAGTCTGCAGTCAGGTGATCTGTGCTACTGCCGGCTGAGTTCATGCAATGTAAGAATGTTTGTGGACAGTAAAATGTGACAGAAAATTGCAGAAGAGGCAGCAGGGGCTTTTTTAAATTAAAGAATAAGGAAAGAAGATACAGTAAAAACTGAAGGAAATGCAAATGAGTTTAACGTCAAGCACAATCTAGTTCATGCAGAGTGATCGTATGGTTGCAAAAGGCATGAGCCTCGTTGCTGATAATGATGTTGTAAAACTTTTTTTTCCTTCTAGGTTGTCTGTTAATTACCACATCCTGAAGGTAGTATATGAAGAAAGCAAAAGATAGAGAGAGGGTGTTTTCAACGTAAATGAACTATAAACACACTTATCAGAGTTACTGTACAGACAAAATGTTTAGTCAACTGATATTATGTGTGTCACGAAACTGCTTGTTGTTGTTGTTGACGACGTGAAAATATCTTCCAACATGTTACTTGGAAGATAAAGAAATCCTGCCACTCTCAATCTATAAGTGCGACAGGGAACAAAGAAGTTGTAGTTTAACATTAACTATAACTAATGTTCAACTAAACACGGTTGACAGGTTGGTCTTAAGTGTTCTTCTCAAACTCCAGATGGGAGTGGATAGATTGTGTATATAAAACCATAAAGGACATAAATATCCTTAAGTTTATAAAGTTTATAAGTTTATCAAAAAAAAAGAATGTGTACAGAATTGTTACCAATGAAGCTGTAGCAGAATTCGACTACTAGGTCAAAGGTCATAAATGAGTTGCTACTGACAATATATGTTATACCAAGAGTTAAATTTTAATCATATAAAAAGTGCTCTGTATTGAATCATGATATACTGGAGTTGAAGGCCATAGAAAATGCCACACAGGTGACACTCCAAGAGTCAGATTTCTTACACTGAACAAACCAAGATTAGGCTTTTCCACCACAGTCATTCTTAACAAGATGGTTTCATTGATAATGTGACAAAAAAGTATATATTTGAGTGTGTTTTCAGTGTTATAGTTTGTTAATTTAACATTATAAGGAGAGTTCTGACACATGAGCTCCAATGTTTCCAGCATTCCTTGAGTTAAATGGACATCTGCCTTACAAATGACAGACTCAAAGGTCATCCTCTAAAAATAGATAAATAAATACATAAAACCACACTCAAGTATACAAATAACTTCATTTAGATGAAAGGAAAAGGTCAGATTAGAAAAAAGGTCAGAATCTAACTCTGAGGTCACTATTTAGTGTTTTATAATTTAGAATATACTAGCTTTGTAGTAGTACAGAATTCAAAATAAATGAATGTAAACATAAATATAATAATATATATATAATAATAATAAATATATTATATAAGTCAGAGGTGGAAAGAAAGTACATTTACTCCAGTACTGTATTTAAGTACAATTTCGTGGTATTTGCACTTAAGTAATACTTGAGAACTACTTTATACTCGTACTTCTTATACTATACTTTTTACTCCACTACATTTATTTAATATTTACATAATTATAGTTACTTATTAGACTACTTAGATGTCTACTCTACATTTATATATAAGTAGCCTACTGTTTGCATGTCAATGCATTAATAATACTACTACTAATAATAATACTACTACTACTAATAATAATAATAATATTAATAATAGTAATAATAAAAACACAGGGTCATTCTGCATGATGAGTACTTTTACTTCTGGTACATTACCTACATTTTTTGATAAAACCGCTGTACTTTCACATAAATTAAAAAAATTAAGGCAGGACTATTTTTTTTAGTGTGGTATTGCTACTTTTACTTAAGTAAAGGATCTGAATAGTCCCTCCACCACTATGCATAATCCATTATTATTACTGCAGTACTACCTGACTGGCCTGTACACACCTTTATTATTCACCAGATGGCAGCACATTCAAACTCAGCGTCACAGCTTGACAATTGTCTGCTACACATATCGATCCAATCTATCCTACATACTATCTATTTATAGATGGGTGACAAATTAAAGGAACAACTGGTATAGGTCTGAATGCTTGACCCCTACAGTTAGGGGATCTGGTGGCTCTGTTAAGCTGAAGGGGGCATTTTGCTGGTATGGTTTGTGTCCACTGGTCCCCTTTGAAGGGAAGGGTCATTGCAAATCAATACAAAGTTGCTCTGAGTCATCACCTTTATCCTATGATGAAACATTTCTATCCTGATATCCTGAGTGGTCTCTTCCAGGATGACAATGCCCCTATTCACAGGGCAGGAGGGATCACTGAATGGTTTGATGAATATGTCGCCTATCTGTATCTATCTATAGTATAAAGTTATGCAAAGAACTTTAAGAGGGTTTATGAAATTGTTTTTGATCATTTAAATGTCAAATTATGTCAGCTAATAGTCAGTTTTGTAGTTTGTGTATGTAACTGTTGCTCACTTGATTACACTGGGACAGCGACACTTTATTAAAGTCAACATTAATAAAGGACAATGACAAAGTGATGACATTAAATATACATTTCACATATTGTACACTGAAGGTAACATAATTTTAAGAAATATATTTTAAAAAATCATTCAAAAATATATAAAAATGTATAAATTAAAAATATAAACACAACAACAACAACAACAACAACAACAATAATAATAATAATAATAATAATAATAATAATAATAATAATAATAATAATAATAATAAAAGAAGAAGGACCAAAAAAAAGTCTGATACATGTGTAAGAATTGTATATAGGTGATATTAGAGCAAAAACAAACAAATAATTTGATCAAAAAATGAATTCATGGCAGTCAACTTTATTGTTGTGTAATTTACATTTAGTAAATTTACATTTAGTCGTTGTTTATTTTTTTCTCTCAACTGTATTGAAAACAGTCAAATTAAAAAGACAGTAACATGTATGAAAAGCAAAAAGAGGAAACAAAGTGCCTGGGAATTCAATTATGACATATGAAAGTAAAATGAACTAAAAAAAACATTGGGTAAGGGGATTGTGCAAGAAGCTTTGCATTCAATAGAAATAAATAATACACAGGAGGATGATAAATAAATAAGTAAAGGTGCACAGATTAATAATCAAGTAACGTTAGTCAATAATTTCATATGTTTTAAAATTGTTTGGGTCTTTGTTGCTTTTTTATTTTGCAGCTTGACTTGTACTTGAATTGTAATAGAGCTCAATTTGAATTAGAAATAAGGTAAAGTTTGTTTTTCTATTGGTCCGTTTCATTTTATGTATGTGGAATT
The DNA here is from genome assembly GCF_914725855.1 of Thunnus albacares. Lineage (NCBI taxonomy): Eukaryota > Metazoa > Chordata > Actinopteri > Scombriformes > Scombridae > Thunnus > Thunnus albacares. The sequence continues at coordinate 11,224,092 of NC_058123.1, forward strand.
TGCCAAACATTTATACAATAGTTGGATTAAAAAGCTAACATTCTTGTCCACTAGGTTATTTAAATAAATAAATTAGGATATCACCTCCATAAAGCATGACCATTTGAGCAGATTTTCTAGATAGGCATAATACAAGGTGCACGTCAGATGACAGGTAACTGTGACGTCAGGAGTGCAGCCTCAGCATGTGCCCAGCCCACACTGTGGCTTTAAAAAGCAAGAAGTGTCAACTGTCAGTCAGTTAACAGACCTGTTGTAACTTCAGTCTCCTGCTGCGTCTGCTGCATTTCACAATTATGAAAAATCTACATTTCAAGGATTTCTTTTGGGTGAGTTTCTGTTTTTGTGTTTTGAATTTTTTGTGGTGTGTGTTCATTATTACTTTACACATAGACTTTTGGTTGAAAAAAAAGTGAGGCATGTCAGTAAACCCAGCCATGCAGAGGGCATATTAGCAAAGTAACTTCACTGAATTAAACAGCAGTTTCTCTTTTGCTTTTAGTTTTGCAATGAAAATGTGAACATTTGTGGTTCTCGTAAAATAAGCTACACTTGAAAGCCATCGGTAGTAAAGTTATGAAGAAAGTAATTTGTTTACATATTCTGATATAATTGAATTAGCACGGCAAGTATGTAGCTTCTTATCTTTTATACGGATAAGAGTCAATAACCCACTGATTTCAACATGCACATGGTTTGGATGATTACAGGCTGTTACCCTCAGCTTATCTAAATTATGGAGAGGTGCAGTTCAAAACACCAATTTCTTCACTCTTAGTCAATACATACTGAGGTTAAAGTGTTTATTTATGTCTGTGTTCACTGTTGTCTTGGGAACTTCATTGTGTGAAGTTAGAGTAAAGCAAGTTTAGACAGTCTGCCAGTCTTACAGTAAAGGATTGGGTGTTTTCTGCCTGTCCAGGTACAGAATCTGTTTTGAGGCAATAATATTTGTGTAACGTAATATAATATATATATATTAACTAGACATACAATCTAAACAAATCTGATGAACAGAATGAAACATTTTCCATCTTATCGACAGAACTCTGACCTGACCTGCACATCAGGTTATGACGCCATCATCCAGTATCTCAATGATGGCAAGAGGACCTGCAAGGAGATGGAGGACTTCATGAAAGCCAGGTAATGAGGTGCTTAAAATATATGATGTCATGATCTATGTGTGTAATAATGCACAAATATCTCCATGTAAATTGTGGTCTAGCCCAGACCAGCGAGATTGTAATCTAGCTCCTAATTACCGGTCAGTTGTGCCAGTTGGAGCACTAGACTGGTTGCCATCATGCAATAATAGGCAACAAGATAGATAAGCACTAGGGGTGTGGTCGAGTACAAATACATGATTCGGCAAAGCACAAATAGTGGGGTTTCTTTCACGAACATTTGTTTCATACAAATATTTTAAAAATGATTTGTTTGCGGGAAGAAAAAAAAACCCATGTCAAATACCAGCACGCAGGTCGGTTACATCGCTATCTGAGTCTCTCCTCTGTTCCGCTGTTACGCCTATCAGCAGGTCTCAACAAGGGGAGTCACATCCACCTGCTACATGACGCACGTTTCCTAATTTGGACATCACTCCCAGAGTCAGGGGTGTTCCCAAGAGATAAAGCTGAGCTACTGGCTTTCCATAACCTGTTGTTCCCCTTCTCCTTTCCACAAAGTTAGATTGTAAAAAATAGGAAATAAATGGAAAGTGCAAATCGGTAATCACTTTGAAGTGCCTCCTTATACATTACACGGTGTGCTGTCTCTGTGTTATGGGTGTATAAGTAAGTAGAGGTCTGTCTGCAATGAGGCAATGAGTAGAGTTTTAGCTCAGTAGTCAGCGCAGTCGTCTATGATCTGGGAGACTCCAGTTCAAGACCCAGTGTGGGGACCTCCTTTGTAAGGTAGTTTATTCATGAACACTTATTGTTCACACTTGTTGTTCATAACACTTTTCTAAAATTAAAAGCGTAATAAAAACAAAAACAGGATTTTTAAGCCTCTCTCCACTTTTATTTGAATACAAATACACATAATTTTGCTGCCTCAACAAATATAGATACACATACAATTACTGGGCTCTCTGCACATCCCTAATAAGCACGATATAAGCTGCAATGACTATCGATCAACAAAAAATTAATCTGCAACTATTTTGATTAGCAATGAATCATTTCAGTCATATTTCAAGTAAATATACCAAAGATTCTCTGGCTCCAGCTTCTTAAATGCGAGAATTTACTGTTTTTCTTCTACATATATAACAGTCAATTGAATATCCTAAGACCCCGACTGTTTGTTGGACAAAACAGGCAAATAGAAGCTCACTGTAGACTCTAAGAAATGGTAAATGGCATTTTTTCTATATTTCTTTAACATTTTGTGGCACAAACAATGATTCCATTAATCAAGAAAGTAATCGGCAGATCAGTTGATAGTGAAAATAACTTTGGGTTGCAGCCTTACATAAGTTTGGGATAAAAAAGAGGAACATGAACTGTAGACTGTGGAGTCATTTTCTGAGGAAGTGATGAAGTTTATTGATGAGAAGACAAAAACTTTGTTGTGGAAGTGGACATGAAAAGATCAGAAACAGAAGGATTAAACATCTCTTTGCAAGGTTGAAGCTGCTCAGGAGTGTACACTCAGATGCTCAAGAAGGTGAACTAGGTGCAATAAGGTCAAAACTGAGAGAAGGATCAACATGAGAAATACATAATTGATGACAAAAGTCTTTTTCTTGTGTTTGTTCTGCAAACCTCATGCAAAATAGCATTAATGGCATCATTTGCAAGAATTAGTTTCCAATCTGTGAATGCTGTGGTAGAGAAAGCTGCTGTAATAACCATATTAAACGCCAGAAAGGTAATCCCCCAAACTTTGAATGCACACATTTTCACAGACACCAGAATAGTAGTTGCTTACAAGAACTGATGTTTGTCCAATATGAAGTGAATAGCTGGACTTGAATATACAGCAAATTAAGTTAATGTAACATTCTTATCTGTTACACTTAGAGCAGGAACAGAAAACTGTTTCTACTGCCCACAGCGCTGTATCTCTAAACCTTTCATAACAAATCACTTATGATGAAGCATCAGCAAGATGGACTTTACAATACAGACACTTATAAAGTTTGACATTTTAATTCCTTCTTCCTCATATAATAAGTAATCTGTCCTCTCTGCCTCTCTCTGTCATGTACCTGCACGAGTCCAGTTGGCAGTCAGTGATTCAGTGAAACAGGGCCATTGTGGTGGCATAATAAAACAAACAACTGTTGATAAAGCAAAGGAGGAAATGGAATAATACCTCAACTGGAAATTCCCTTATGTAAGAATGGCATGCGATTTTGTAAAACTATACTGATTTGCAAAATATCAGCAGTCACACTGACTTTATAAACAACAGTGTTGATATGCAAACATGAAATTAAAATGCATAATCATAATATGATATCCTCATTGATGGACTTCATTTAGAAATGCATGCAGTCATTTGTATTAGATAGTATGCACAATGCACATGCAGCTACACAGAGAGCCCTTGTTGTGGATGAACACTTATTGTTCACACTTGTTGTTCATAACAACATGATTGTCATGTTTAATGGTTTGTGGGTTTCCTGATCGTGTATACTTAGCTCTAGCTATCTGTCTTTTTCCATATTCAGTACTGTGCAAAAAGCATGTCTGACAAAATGCTGTAAAGTGAGGATGCTTTTAAAAATAATGTTCAGTAATCAGAAAAAACAACATCGAATCAATCACACTTTGCCTTTAAAACAGCACCAGTTCTCCTCGGCACACTTGCACACAGTTTTTCAAGGTACTTGGCAGGTTGGTTGTTCCTATATCTTGGAGAAGTTCTTCTGTGGATTTAAGCGTCTCGGCTGCTTCCATCTTTTCATGTAATCCCAGACTGACTCCATGATGTAGAGATCAGGGCTCTGTGGGGGCCGTACCATCTGTTGCAGGACTTCTTTTTCTTCTTGTCAAGATGGTTCTTTATGACTCCGGCTGTATGTTTGGGGTCATTGTCATGCTGCAGGGTAAATTTGGGACCAATCAGATGCCTCCCTGATGGTACTGCATTATGGATAAGAATCTAAACATCTAAAGTGCCTAAAACCTTTGCACAGTACTGCATGTATTTGCCCTTTTGATTTTCAACTGACATCTATCAAGCCATTAGGATGTTACTGATATATCATACTGTATTATACAGTCAAATCACTTTGAGAGATGACAAAGGGTCATTGTCAGTCAGTCTAGACTAGGAGCACTTCTGTTTGACGTCTGTTTTTCCAAAACCATTTTTATATTTCTTTTGTATTTTGGAGCAAAACATGATTTTCATGTTAAGGTTTTAGAAGGACTATCACTTGTCCTGTCTTTGTTCTCATCTGTTACACTAACTGATAATTTCATATGGGTAGTAATGATGGTAATTTCTCAAAAATTGTTCTCTTTCATTGATTGTATGGCTACAACTGATGACTACTTTCATTATTGATTAATGTTGATAATTTTTTCAATTAATCCATTGGTTGTTTGGGTCTATAAAATGTCAGAAAATGGTGAAAAATGTCAATCATTGTTTCCCAAAACCCAATACGCAACCTCAAAGGTCTTGTTTCAGTTTGCTATCATAGAGGACTAAAGAAACCAGAAAATATTCACATTTAAGAAGCTGGAAGCAGAGAATTTTTGTATTTTCTCTGAAAATATGCCTCAAAATTATTAATCGATCATCAAAACAGTTTACGTTTAATTATCAGCCAATCGACTAATGGTTGCAGCTCTAATTCTTTGTATGAATGTTTGTATTCTGGACTCAGTTTTGTTTTTGTTTTGTTTTTTCTTTCAGGGCATCAATTGAAGAGAAGTATGCCAAAGATCTCCTTGGTTTGTCCAAGAAGGTGTGTGGACACAATGAGATGAAGTAAGCACCCTCACTGATGAGATGCTGTTATTTGAGATTTATTTACAGTGAGCCTCAGATGACAAAATTAATGAGTCCGTCTCTGCAGAACTAGTCTAGTATTTATTAGTTTGGATTTATGGGCAATGCAGAAGAGAAGATGCGTGAGCTTGTTCTGACTCTGTGGTTCTCAGCGAAAATGTTGAAATATTCTGATCAACATGTGCTGTGGAAATACTCTACCTCATTACAACATAGATTATGAACTATTACACCATATGTATATTTCAGGAAATCTTGTTGTTCTCTGTTTTAGAGAGATAAAATATAGAAAAAATGTTTAAAAAAATGCATCATAATGTGACTCAAACAATGGTTGGATCATTTTACAGACTGTTGCATCTAAAGAAAGTAATCTCAGTTGAAATCAAGAAGATTTGATATGTTGGAGTAGACATGTTGTTTCTGTATCAGCAAGTCTAGTTCCCATTCTGTGCATGGTCACATGATCAGTGTAGCTTCATTTCTGCAGTTTCTGTTTGAAGATGTTAAGGTTTGGAAGAGGAAGGAAGACTAAGCGGGGGAGGGTGAGGCAGGGAATATTATTTACTTAGTTGGTTATTAATAATCCTTTCCATTAAAGATGCCTTGTTGAGTTCTCTTGTAAACAAACAAAAGTTACTGTTTATATTCAGTGATTCTTGTGTGAGTCAGTGGGGTCCAACTAATGTGTTAATATGTTACTAATTTCCTTCCTCATAAAACATTTACAGAGGAGATCATAAAACTATTTGAAATCGTTCACATTGGATATATCCATGTTTGCTTCATTGCAGTCTTCTTGTTGGCACATTACCACCATCAACTGTCACAACATGTCAAAAATGCACAATACAAACAAACAGGAAACCATACTCATAAAAACATTGCAACAAAAAATTATCCACAAGGTGCCTTTAATGTCCTCAATGTGTGCTGTGCAGTGGATAATAAAAGGACTTGTAAATTCATTGTGTAATGTGTAAAATCCTTCTGTAATATGCTTTTCTTTTGTTTTTTAAGCACGTTAAAAAGATCCCTGGACATGTTCAAATTACGTAAGTGCTTAACGTTTTTAAGTCTTGAAAGTGCCTGTCATCCACCATTGTTTACTTGTCTTTCTCAGTACATGTTTTCTGTGTTGGCAAGAACTGTAGTTGTGTTTTTACCCCGCAGAGACTGAACATGTGAGTCTGTCACACTTACAACTGGCACAGAGCATGAGAGAGGAGGCCAAGAAACTGGAGGAATTCAGAGAAAAACAAAGAGAAGCGAAGAAAAAGGTTGTTAGTTTCATCAGAGCTTTGGTGCACCAAGGTGACAGTCTAGTCAACACATATGCAGACGATGACTAGATGTTGTTGTTGTCATTTCAGATAGACCAACATATGGACGCTCTCCACAAACACAAGTCTTCACAGTACAAGAAGACAGTGGATGTAAGTAAAAATTTAAATATATTTGAATGTCACCCAGAGTTAATTATTACAGGCTCAACATGAAATAAATTATTGCAGTGTCACACCCAGACTATCCCTCAAGATATTTTCTTGGTTTCTTTTCCTTGTAATGTGTTGGTCTGATTAGCATGTGGACTTTCAGTCATGTGCAGAACACACGTGTTGACTGACCTGTCAAATTTAAAGACAAAGTGTGTTATCTGCATTAACATAACATAAACATCAAAAAGTGATATTACCGAGCTTGTTCTTTTAACTGGTGTCATGCACTCTCTAAGGTAAATGAAAACCAGAAGTATTGAGAGAAAGTGATGCCACCAGATAGTACTTTTATGATTGTTGCCATCGGAGTTTCAGGTGTGTTGTGAAAGCAGTGAAAAAAGCCATTCTTATCTCTTCTCTGTTCTTCCTCTTTGGTGGGGGAAGTTCTGTTGACCAGTCTGGGAAGTGAACTGCAGGCCATCATTGACCATGAAAGCTAATGCCAAAAAGAGAAGTGTTTCTCATGCACTTTTCCCTAATGAAAATAAGTCAGCAGCAACAGAAATTATTTCAGGAGATACAGGCTGACCTGAAATAGAGAACAATATAAATCTGCTGAATGGACCTTTTACAGCTCTTGTATTGATAAACAGTTTAACTGCATTAAAAAAAAAAAGCTCTGATGGTAACTGCTGTCCCCAGTCAAAGAAGACGTATGACCAGAAGTGCCGAGATAAAGAAGAAGCAGATCAGAACGTGAACCGAAACACCAACACCAACAACACCAAGCACATAGAGAAGGTACAGTTGCAACAGTGAGCCTCTGCACTGATGGCAGATTAGTGTGTTATCCTCCATCTTTGGTCTGGCACAGGGTTTGATCTGAATTGTGCAGCTTTTCAATCAGCAAATATGAGACCAAATCAGAGAACATGACAGCATCAGAAAGCTTATTTTCACATTGGATGTGCTGTGAATGTGCCAGTTTTTCCACCGCATAGTTCATCAGTGTGGAAGAAAATGTGAACTTCTCAGTTCCACTGCATTGTATTTGACTCCGATACAGATACGGCCACTGTTAAAACATTAGTGTTTGCATAATAAATTTACAATTGCGTCAGATTTCCTCCATCTACTGTGCGTGTATCAGCTTACTTATCTCCGAGAGGCATCACATTGACGCTGACACCGCATGATTTCCTCATGGGCAATCATTTCTGTATTTGTTCCATGTTATATTGTCTTAGCCATACACCCACTACTGATGGCTTCATATGTTCTTTCTTCATCTTCCTTCAGCTCTACTCAAAAGCGCAACAAGCCAAGCAGAATGCAGAAGAAGCAGGTAAAAAAAAAAAAAGTGCCAGGGGGCTCTTGTAGATTCTGACATACACAACTATGCTGATTTGAATATGGCTTTAGTGTTGATAAACCACATAAGTGACAGCAGTGTTTAGCACAGTTTTGTAGGAAGTACTTGTATATCTAGTGTATTGGTGTGTATTTAAAGCAATTATAAACAATATTTCAATATTGACAATACATGACTAACTCTATGTGAAAGAAGTGACTCATAGTGATGAAGTCACAGATAATTATCACCAGACTCTGCTGTAGTTCAGCATCATTTTCTGAGTCTGCCCTGCACCACACGGCAGACAGCAGAAAGTTAGCGGCTAGCAGTGGAGAATTAAGCAGTTAAAGGGGGCAGATATTTCCCTCAGGAGTTGGAGGAGCTAAAAGGAGAGGGAATGTTGGCCTTACATTTGTCAGGTGGCAAGACATGACTCAAAATAATAGCTAATGTTCCTTTGTATCAGCTGGATGTATAGATAGGCAACTGTATGTACTGGAACAAGAACTCCTCACCCTCAGAACTCAAAGTGGATCATGATTGGGATAATTTGAACTCAAACTGAATCAGTCAAAGATGGATCAGTCATGTAGTTGTGAGTGATCTGGTGCTTGTTGTTTTACTTGTATTGTTAGTATATTGTTGGTGTTTTGTGCTGTTTTGTATGTATTTTATGTACTTTAAAGGCCCATCTACAGACGGGCATTGCAAACTAACTTAGACTATAAATACTGTAGCATATGCCATTAGTTACGTGTCCCTATACAAATAAAACCATTAAATAAATAATATGTAATTATTGCAGGTTTTAATACTGTGTTTGATTTTCAGACAGGATATACCAGCAGAATGTGACCTCGCTGGGGAAGGTCACAGATGAATGGCTGAAGGAGCATGTCAAGGCCTGCGAGGTAAGACTCTCAAAGACTCAAGGTTGACAAAATGGGGATATAGCACACGCATCATGTAAACGAGCCGAATGTTTCCTCCACAGATGTTTGAAAAACAGGCAATGGAGCGGATCAACTTTCTGAGAAACACAGTCTGGACTCACCTCAACTTGCTATCCCAGCAGTGTGTGACCAGTGATGAGGTAAGGCCCAGTTACTAAAGTTAGCAAACTAAGAAAAAACTTTTTTATTATTATAAGAATCTTACTTTTATAAGCTTTATCAGACAAAATCTCCAAGTGTATCAATAAAAACAAGACTTACTTGGACTCTGACCTTATTTTTACTTCCCCTGTTTGTGTGTGTGCGCAGTTGTATGAGGAAGTGAGGAAATCGCTGGAACAGTGCGATGTCCAGGAAGATATTGAACACTTTGTGAACCTCAGACGGACTGGCGACAAACCACCAGGTATGAATGCAGGAATACTATGTCATTAACAATAAATCAGTGCTGGAACAGTGCTAAGAACACACCCAAATGAAGGTTGTTATCAGACCACAAAAAAAGGGTGCAGTGTTCAATCTAAATACCTTTTGCAGTTGCCAGTATGAGAACAGTGTCAGCCTTCCTCTCTAACAGCTCCAGTAATGTACGAGAACTTCTACAGTGGTCAGAGGCCTCCATCTGGAGCGCCACCCCCCCGACTGCCTCCACCAGTCATCAGGTAAACATGTCTATCCATCTATTTGTTCATTTCCATTTGCATTGTTCTTTATTGTTTACCTTGTTTTGTGAATTTGCAGGAGAGGGCCATTACCTGATCCAAAGCACAACAGCAGGGGTATGTCTTTTATTTACTCTCTTTAATTTACATGTCAGTCTTCTGGCATTGTGTATGAAAGAGGTATTTTTAGCAATGGCACCGAAGCTTGTGGCTTTACTATGAACTACACGCTTCTGCTTTTCATACTTAAAGATCCCCTCCAGACATTTTGTAAGACGTTTATAAAGTACTTCTTCTTCTTCATGGTAAAGTCCATCCTTAGTGTGCGTGTACTGCAGCTGCAAGTTTCCACATCACACAAGTTGAATATTGGACCAGGATTGGCACCGGACTAGTTGTGATGTCACAAATCATGCTCAGACCTGCCCCTTAAAATCTGATTTTAAATGAGCTCAGAGAAGCTTTCCACTTTCAGCAGATGAAGTGTGAAAACAGCCTTCTAGTGTCAAACTCTGCACATACATCATTCTGCACAGTGAAACATTCAACTGCACTGTAGGAACAAGAAGCAGAACACATTTTTGAGTGGAGGGGGACTTTAAACACCACATCATTTTGACCTTTTTATCTTTGTTTGGTTGCAGAAGACACAATCTACTCAACAGTGCAAGACGCAGGGTACAGTGTTGTTCAATACTAACACACAGATCTGCCGGAGGAGTCATTGTAGATCCTATGCAGCGCTGGGGCTTTGTGATGGACACGAAGGTTACACATGTCTCATCACTTCCTCTTTTATGATTTCCTGTAAAGATAAGGTCTCACCAGATGGAAATGCAGTGTCATATATATGTGTATATATATATTTTTAGCAAGGTTTGTAGCATTTTGAAAGTATCACTGTGTTATAAACAGTTCAGTAAACATCATTGTTTTTATTTTTAAGTCCTTGTGTCTATTCTTAAAATCAAAACAGGCTAAAATGAGAGGTTTACATTCATACAAGATTACATTCTGTACAACGATACAGAAGCTGATTACACAAGTAAACACATAAAATCAGCTAATTATTATGTAAACTTAAGAAGAGCCTCTTTATTACCCACACATTAATGTGCAACACTATATTCTGCATCATTGCATCCTAATTTATCTTCAGTTCTGTATTTATTTCTGTGGATCTGCACTTTTTAAAAAAGTGTTGAACAGACATTCACAAAATAGCATAAAGTGTCATCTGTTGTTTTCAACTTGTTTTCATTTCCTCTTAGATGTGAGGGTAGCCTGTCAGATGACTGCTATTTTGGGATTGGAAGCTAAATGCTCAGTTATTTATCTACAGTATGCAATATATGAATAACAAACCCTACATCCTAACATTTGACAGTCTTATTGTTGGCTTTATGTGCTTAATTGTTGGAATATTTGCACATTTACTTTGCTTTATTTATGTTAAGAACACATCATTTGTAAGAAGAAAATGCTACAACCTGTTTGAAACTGTAGGAGGGATTAATTGGCATCTCACTGTGCAATTAACCCGGTGTTGGTTTTGTATCAATAAAATTATTGTTCTTCACAGCACTTGAAGTCTGAAAGTTTCTCTATTCTGAGTTTGTCTTCTTATTTCCATGATCACTCCTAGCAGGTGACAGATTTGATTATTTTCATTACTGACCTGGGCGTGGTGTGTGATACTGGATTAAGGTCCACACATTTTAGCTGCACCCCTGACTTGCTCCATCTACAGACTTAGTACTTGGTTTAAATCTTACTTTTCTGTGTCCAATATGCCTGATCCCTGTTAACTTACTGTGAACTATGTAATTGCATCATTTGGTAATGCTTTATTTCACAGGTCCCGTAATTTTATACTGATTGCCTGGAAATTAGTTAATTTTTAGGACATTTTGCAAATAGGCCTGGTGCAATTTGGTACAAATTGTAAGACAAATGGACAAAGGTGGTTAAGTTGGTAAGTACCCACTCAATTTTTGGGTTCATATGTAGTTCTTAATTTGCAAAAAAATCTTAATAAATTAGATTTTTAACAATCCTTTAACATATAGAAAAAAAGATACTTTTCAGTTTGTAGTTTTGTGGGTCAAACAATATATTAGCATATTAGGTTTGCAAGTTTCTTAAAAACGCTTTCAGTAACACTTTATATAATGGATTTCTTGCATTCCTACTAATTTCCAGGGATTGTATTCACAAACATTGTGACAATACTCTCAGAGAACTGATAATTTAGCCTAGAGGTTTCTCGCAAGGAGTCCTAGCTTAGGAGTGACATAGGAAAATTCTCAGAGCAACTCTGAGCAAGGAGGGGACAGAAACTTTTAACTTAGTGAGGAGGTGTGGTTAGCCCTGTTGCTAGGTATGACACATTATTTAAAAATGTGTGATTGGTTGATCAAAAATAATTACAAAAAAAAACTCTCTTAAGTGATAATGGGCCTAGAATGAACAGTGAAATCGATAGGCCTCATCATAGAATTTATTCTTTCTTAAGACATGGTGTAATTATAAATACTATTTTATGTAATGAACATCTGTGTTGAATAAATTGTGAGCCTTTAAACGAAGCTTACGAAATGTTTGAAAATAGTCCTACTTGCAAAGTAGCCTATTCACATGCTGATAGTTGTTATATTTGTTTACTTACATTTATTTACCATGCTGGTAATTTTAGTATTTAATCTATTTGATATTAACGGTGAAAAAATGGCTCAGATTTCATCAGTTTCTGTGATTGCTGGCCAGTCAATATAAGTAGCAGTGTTGGTTGGCATGTAAATCTTTCTTTTTTCAAGCTGCCAGCAAATTCCAAAATTTTCCAAATTTTTCATTTCTGGAGTTATTGTGTTGGGTGGGAGATGTGAGCACAACTCTAATGATATTGACCACAAATATTATCCCTGCAATCTGTAGCGTTTCATTAACTTACTGTCATTCAACCCTCTGTCTTACTGCCATTTCCTCCTCTGCTTAAGAAACTCTTAAGCCTCTTTAAAGTCCTCCTCCCTACTCATAGTTTTTCACCTTTGGAGTTCTCTTAAGGGCTAAGATGCTTTGTGAATAACTTCCATTTTTACCAGGATCTAGTCTTAACTGTAAGGGGAAATTCTTAGAAAATGTCTAATTCTAAGACTTTTCTTAGAATTTCGTCACTAGGAGAGTACAAGGAAACTATGAATACGGCCCCAGGGCAGTCTTTCCTAGTTGTTGTGTAACTGTTCATTCTTAAGATGTTTCTTTGTTTTTGTAATTTCTTATAATTTGTACCAAATTGAACCACCCCCTCTGTAAAATGTCTTAAAAATTAACAGTTAAATACCTGCAAATTACACAGAAAATTTCAGGAAACTAATATAAAATTAAAGGACCTGTAAAATAAAGCATTTCTCAATCAATCAACCATGACACATTAAAAGGTTCAATAAAAATTAATACAGCTTTATTTCCACCACATTTGGCAACATAATTTTCTTTGTTTTTTTTCTCTCAAATTTCAGTCTTTTTGCATTTCATATTATTCGGTTTTCCTCATGTGGGTGAGAGTTCCTTGTAACCATCATTTATCTTTAGGATGCCCATATATGTCCACTGTTTGTTTGCAGGCGTCCATCCTGAATATCAGAGTTGAAACAGGAAGCACTTTGTCAACAGGACTGTACAGTAGGTGCAGAGCCCCGTCGACAGCGTAAGACAAAGGTATGCTGGTTCTTCAGTGGCAAATAAATCCTTTGTTGGTCTGATGTCACACAGCATGCTCTGATTTGATCAGCTCCAGAATCACATGGATGGTCTTCTCACCTATAGCAGACAGACAGGATCAGAGCAAATGTAATGCTGGAGAAAAACAAAACAAAACCATCTTTTCCTTTTATTTTTATGTGCAGACTAATCTGCTTCAAAACTGTATATCTCCATATTAATATTCTTATGGTTGTATTTATATAATTATTGTATAATTGTAAAATGTACATATATTACTATACTTAAAGTACAGTATCTGTACACAACAGGCAGGTAATTTTTCTTGAAAAAAATTTAAATGTAAAACAAAGGGTGTTCCTCTATTAATAAAATCATAATTTGCTTGACCAAGATTTTAGCAGCTGTCAAATTATGAACACTGCAAAGCCATGCCTTGTTTAACTTTAGACAGCAACTGAAGTGCCTTTGTCATGTTTTTTCACTTGGGTTTACCTTCTAGACTCATCCGCGGGTTCTCTATCTTCTTTTCAAGCAAAGAGTCCATCAGCTTCCTCAGATGTTTGAAGATCACACCGATCCTTACAGGAGCCTTTAAGATCGAACATAAATTGAAGTCAATAAACCAGGAATGACATCCATTCCATTAGTCTACAAAGTCAAGTTTGGGAGCCCCAGAACAACTCCAGTGACCTCTGACCTGGAAATGCATCCAACTGTCTAATGTGATGAGCCTTTCTCTGTGCTGAATATCGATGTCACCTCCAAACAGCAGCATGGGGAACGGAGATATCAGAGTTGTGTCTCGCAGGTAGATCTTAGTGTATTTCACCTGTAGATAAATGTTTATTAGCACAACTGTGAATTATTGATAACAGATATTACACACATAGACACACATTCTTCATCCATACCTTTTCCTGGTACAGCAGCCAGCCGTGTGTCTGCAGGTTGCGGTTAACGGATGAGGGGTGGACCTGAGCCTTGCCTTGCGGGGTCTCCACTGTGCAGGCCACCCGCTCAAGTACATCCACAGAGGTGGTGCACAAGACCCGGGCCACACTGTCATAGAGCCCGGCTGTCAGCACTGCGTTCAGGACGGAGATCTGCTGTTTGGACAGCGTGGACGCCTGCGGCTTTAAGTGAGACGAGGAGCGAGACGACCAGAAACCTGCCTGCTCCATCATCTTCATCAGGTCATGCTTCACATCCTGGATAAGAGTCAAACATGTGGGATTAGACAGGAAGTGGAAGAGAAAATGATCTGCGAATAAATGTATATGTGTGTGTTACCTCTATTGTAATGAGAGCTGTTCGATTGAGGAAGTGTTTTCTGCAGAAGGACATTTCTGCTCTCTGACCCTCATTCTGTGAGTTCTTCCACCTGACAGTATGACAGGTTAACAAAAGAAAATAGGTCATCAGGAAATAACAAAATCAACAGTAATTCAGGGACTCAAAAAATGTATTTTGATAGAAAACACAACACCTTCCAAACATTGTGAGTTATACATTTTCTACTGAAAATCTCAAACATGCAACTTTAGGAAAAATACTCAAGCTGTCTTTGAAGTCAAGCCTTTAAAAGTATTCAGAAAAGTCTGTACCCCAGATATGCATTGTATATGGTCAGGTGATCAGAGTTGGCTAAAGCCAGTGCGGCTTTAGCCAGGTTGGCTTCCTCCTTTCTATTCATTGGTGTGGAGAAGGGAGACTTTTCAGTGATTGCAGCCGCGATGGTTGCCTGAAACAAAATGGCAAGATATGAAACAAATAATGATTCAAAAATATATAATTATTACATAGTATAGTTATAGACGTAGTGATATAATAAAATACCAAGATATAGTCATTACACAGTTGCAAAATATCAGTTAGAGAGTGTTTTCTGAAAAATGAGACAGCGGAACATACTATGGGCTCCAAGCAGCCGAGAATGGCTCCATAGATGAGCATCTTGCCAATCTTCACATTGACGGGCAGGCTCGCCAGGTGGTGTCCCAGAGGGGTGAGGAGATGATGGTTAAGTTGACAAGCACCGATCTTCCTCAGCAGGTTGACGGCATTACTGACCGACTGAGGCTGCGGAGCATCCAGGGCCCGGCTCAGAAACTCCTCTGGGGAGCCGTACTGACATTTCTACCAGAGGGGAGAGAGGGGAGAGAAGAACATCTAGGAGAACATCTAACAGAAGCTTCAATAATGTTTCCACATGTGGTAGAAGGTTGTGTTTGGCTTTGTGTGAATTTTCATTTTTGTGCAACTGAGTATGGTGCATTAAATACCATAATATGAAGACAGAGCTCCTCCAGGGGGACCCGTAGTATCTCTGGAATGGAGTAATCCATGAAAGCGTCAAACCTGAGATGAAACAGAAATGCTGACGTGTATAGGTGTTTTTTTGTCTGAACACATCCTATTTATCTGATGGGAAATGATCAGTTTCCTACTTTCTGTTCTTGCAGGGACCTTTTTAACACCACATAGAATACTATTTAATTCCTGTTTCATGATAATTACAGTCAAAGAATGACAGGAAAAAAAGGGCTTTTTTTGAGAGAACTGGATTTGATGCTTTTTAAGACTTTTCTGGACCTGCAGATGCCCTGTTTTGATTGAGTTACCATCTCCACTTTACCTGTATTTCGGGTAGAGTCTGAAACAGAAGCCATTACGGACTCGTCCTGCTCTCCCCTGCCTCTGGAGGGCGCTTGCTTTGGACACAAAGGTTTCCACCAGAGAACTCATCTGGCTGCTCTCATGATACCTGAACAACACAGAACACTGGAGTTAAGTCTCTCTGCAACAAACTTCACTTATGAACTTATGAACTTCCCGTTACTATAATTATTTTCTTTCTACTTAGTATTTATTCACAGAAACTGGCAATTAGATAAAACATACTTTGACAACTCCTGTCATAGAAGCCATTAAACAGATATAATAACTTACATCCCATGATGACAGAAATATGTTTTAACTTCATAGGAGATAATATAATAACACTAAAGTATGAGAGACTTTTTCTGACATTGTTTATGAGCCCTTACTTATTTTCTTTGGTCTTCCCAGTGTCGATGACAAACACAACGTCGGGAATAGTCACACCTGTCTCAGCAATGTTGGTTGACAACACAATCTAACAGAGAGCATAGCAGTACAGATTTTTAGAACTTATTGTGAATATATTGTATTTGTTCAGTTTCTCAGTGCTTCATTATAACACATTCTGTAGTACCTTCCTAACTCCATTGGAGGGCACTGTGAACGCTGCAGCCTGGTCCTTTGAAGAGAGAGTAGAGTGCAGAGCAACAATCTTGTACCTTAAAGTAACAGACACAACTACAAGTTAAATAAACAGTTTGTGTGTTTTTTCATTTCTCTGTTTTCAAAGTTTGGGGCAAGACTGTTATGGGTGTTTATTAGATAACAGTACATGACATTAATGGACATATGTCACCTGTTTTTGTCCTTGAACCTCTTGTCTGAGGAGAGCAGGTCGTGGAGCTGCTGGATGTGAGCCAGACCTGGGAGGAACACGAGAACGGCCCCATCCAACTCCGCAAATTGTGGGGATTTATCTGGCAGAGCAAAAAGAAGGCCAGAAATTTTACACATTAAAAAAAAGCATGCATAAAAATGTACTTTATGCTGTCTGAAACAAGCATGACGATGTGTTGTACCTAGGTAGTCTAGAAGGTCAACCAGCAAGTCCATGTTGATCTTATTGGGGTTCGTATACTGCAGCACCTGCCGAGTCCTGCTGCTGAAGTGGTCCAGGTCAGGACCTAGGTCCCAGCCTACGGATGAGTCTCTTATTATCACTTCCTGAAAGAAAGAGAAGCATGTGTGCAAGTTCCCAGACATTAGAGCATTTGATGAAATAACAACAGCAACAATAGTGATTATATAACATTAAACTAGGAAGTATACAGATGAATAAGAAAAGACTGAAAGGAAATAACACTTGTCTTCTCATTTATTTCCACAAGCAAAAGTCTGAGAAAGAAATATTACTGCTGCAGAGATCCATCATTACCTGATGCTGTAATGTCTTGCCACCTTTTTGAGTGACAGAGATGCTAACTTCCTCTTCTTCTTCAAGAATTTTCTGGCTGTACTCCGAGTCCTTTTCCAGGACGTACCCTGTCTGCTCCACGATGTCTTCCAAATGGAACACCTGGAAATAAAACCACAGGCACTTGAGTACAGGATTTCCTGTTTCCTTTGCCTTCAGGTTCAAGTTCAAAATTCAAAAATGCATCTGTAAATGGAAAAAACAGATGCAGCTTATCCCTGTAATCCACCTCCAAAGACGCCAGAACAGACAAAAAGGACATTTAAAATAGATAACTACACCAAAACAACAATAGCTCCTCTCACCTCCACTGGGAAAGTCCTTCCAGGGATGGTGATTACTGGGCAGCGGTTGAAGTAGTTGGAGAACTTGTCACAGTCCACTGTGGCGCTCATTAGGATCAGCCGCAGGTCTGATCTCCTCAGAACAACATCTTTCAGGATGGTTAGCAGGAAGTCTGACTGGACACTGCGTTCGTGGACCTGAGAAGATGGAGGTGAGGATATTAACCTGATGATGAGAAGGACACTCTAAAGTCATTAAAGACGTTTTTAAACAAAGTCTTTAATCCAACAGAAACTGTTGGTACCTCGTCTACAATGATGTGCGTCAGGGAGCTGAGGTGTCTGTCATGCTGGAGTTTCCTGAGCAGAACTCCAGTCGTACAGTACAGCAGGCGGGTCCACTCCCCGGACTGATTCTCCATCCTGATCTGGTATCCGCACAGCGACGACTGAAACATGATTTCCACATGAAACATGATCGTTAAAGCAAGTGAAAGTTCATCCTATAAGCCTGCATTATTATTTGTATGACAGCTAATCACAATGTTTCAAATTAAGGGCCATCAAGTCTTTAGATGTCTTAGTAAAGATGTATTTTCACCTTCGATCCCGGTCCATCCTCACAGCCAAGCTCCTGGCTGACCCTGCAGGCCAGGCTCATGGCAGATATCCTGCGGGGCTGGGTCACCACGATGTTGCAGGGCTGCGCCACTTTACCCCCAGTCAACAGCTCCTCCAAGAGGAACTGAGGAATCTGAGTACTCTTTCCGCTGCCAGTCTCTCCAGCCACCACGACCACAGGGTGGCGCTGCAGAGCCTCCAGGACACGATGCCGGTGTTGGAAGACAGGAAGCTGCTCTCGCTCTGCCTTGAGGGTGAGATACTCTTTGAATGACTTGGGTTCATTTCACGTAAAATGTCTTAAAGATGGTAAATTGTACAATGCTTAAGTGTGTTTACCTGTAGTTTGTGGGCCAGTGGTGAATTCTTCAGCTTCCTTAAGAGCTCTCTGGATGCCTCGAGTGCTCCTTCCCTTTCCCTCCTTCCTCCTTTTTTCTCACTCTTGTCCTCCAGTTCTTCTCCTCCCTCTCCGATGTCAAGAGCAGCCAGATTCTCCCAGGACTCTTCAGGCTCTTCGTCCCCATCGCCACCTAGCCCCAGCTGACCTTCGGAGCCAGACTCCTGCTTTTGGTTCTGGTTCTGCTGCTGTTTGAGTCTGGTCAGTAGGCGGGAGATGAATTGGTCTCGAGGTTTGTTGGCAGCAGTGCGGCTTTCTTCCTGTTGCTGCTGCTCGTTGTCTCTCCACTCCAGCCAGACATCTCTGTAAGTTGGTGGGAGGAGCTGATGCACCGACTGAGAGCGACAGATAGAGAAAGAGGGAGTGAATCAGTTGTTAAAAGAAAATTTGAATTATAATATACGGCTATGGTCAAGCTGCACAGAAAAACAGTGCTATCCTCTGCTAGGTTACATGTATTACCTGTCCTTTAACCAGGGTGTAGAGTGCCTGTGTGGCTGCCAGATGTTGAGCCTGCATGCTGTCTTCAGTCAGTATGGTTGGACAAACTTCCACAACATCATCTGGCCTCTGAACACGCACCCTAATGGATACAAAGACATCACATTAAGACAAAATATTTCTAAAGGGCATGACTGATTGATATTTTCTTAGTGTGTGCACACATGTGGCATACATGCTTAAGTTAAAATTTATACAGTATATACTACTGTATGAAGGCCTAACTGGTCAGAAAGGAAGTTCAGGACCACAGCTTGCTCCCTGATTGTCCAAACAGAAGAAAACCCTGAGAGACCCCTGGGAAGAACTTCGCTCATCAAATTTTCAATTTTTCAACACATCAAAACTGTCTTAAGCATTTCTCCCTTCGCAGGTGTATCTCTCCAGTGCTACACACAAAACAAAGTGTGTCTTTTTATGTGACAGCATTTGTATATGGGAACAGAGATGCAGAATCACACACTTACTTGCATCTCCAGTATCTGCCGGCAGGAACCTTGTGAAAAGACGGTGGGGGACTCTTGGGCAGGTTCTTTCGGACCCAGTCTATGAGGAACTGTTTTGGAGACTTCCCTGTCCAGCTGCGAGCTGTGTAGTCAAAATTGCGAATATCCTTTGGCTCGTTCTTTTTCACAACTGCAGAGGAAAATGTAACAATATGGTCAGCAACACAGTGTGTATCAGAGAGAGGTCACTTATAATCAATCATTGCATTAAAAAACATGACCACTCACTTAACACTCTTGACCTGTGGTCAGTGATGTGTCGTATGTGTGTATTACAGTGTATTACTCTTGAACCATATCAATACAATTTGAAGCTACTGTAAGCTACATTACTACATTAATAGTTATGTTTCACATTTACTATATCCTGTAAAAAATTTTGAACCTTTTTTTTAATTGAGCTTGGCTCAGAAGGTGTTTATTTTTGAGATGTACCTTTCTGTGCAGGAGGGTCCTTTTCAGCTTGTTCAAATAAGTTGAAGCTGAGGTCTTCTTTGTCCTCAGTGACAGGAAGTATTTTCTTCTCCTTCTGAGGCGCATCCACCACTTTTATAGCTGGATTGAACATCGGATGGGACTCTAGTTGCTTCATTTCTAGAAACAGAAAATACATTTGTTCTATGAAAGTCAAAAGTAAGTTGGAAGAAATTGTTTAATCTCTGAATCTGAATGTTAAAGCACACACACCTTGCTGTATGACGCGTATTCTGTCCTGTGCCATCCTTTGGCCTGCCTTGTCTCCTTTTGTTTTGGCAGCGGTTGCCATGTCTTTAGCATCATACAGCTGAGCAGTGAGAATCAAATACCTATCGTTCTACACGACAAGAAACAACACACACTATTATAGAACAACTGCACCATGCCACATACTTCATTGATTTGATTTGATTTATTGAACAGGACAGTGTGCAGTATTAAGCATAAATGATACACTGCACCAGAGTTAGCTTGAAGCTAATATTTAGTGTACCAGAATATCACAAATCCTAACTTCATACAAAAGCTGAACGGCTGTCATCAACCAATCTGATCAACATTTCTAAATAAAAGTATAGAGAGCATCTCTAACCACAAAAATGTGCTATAGTGTCCTCCATACAGATGGGCTATTTAAGAAATAATTAAAAATAATTTTGGGAAATATCCTTATTCACTTTTTTGCTGAGACTTAGGTGAGAAGATCGATACCACTCTCATATTTTTCTGTTAAATATCAAGCTACAGCCAGCAGCCCGTTAGCTTAGTTTAGTATAAAGACTGGAAATAAGGGGTAAACAGTTGGCCCGGTGCTGTTGAAGGTAACAAAATCTACCAATCACCACAGCTCACTACTTAAAATGTGATGTCCGGTATGTTTAATGTGTACAAAAACCAAAAATGTATCTAAATCTCAGTGAAAAAGCAAAAAACATATTTCCCAAAATGCCCAACTGTTCCTTTAATTAAAAAAAAAAAATCTCAGATTTAAGTGTCTTTAATTTTACTTACTGGATCAAACTTTTCGTCCAGTTCAGGATTGCGCACAGTCTTCTTCCCTCCTTCCTCCTCTTCCTCCTCCTCCTCATCACTGCTCTGCTCTGCATACCTTAAGATCCAATCCTTCATGCTTGCAGCTTCATCCTTCTCTGTGGCCTGGCAAAACACCACACTTATAAGGTTTAATGTGTCACAGTACACGTCTGTTTACCCAAGACACACTTGTAAATAAACACACATACCTTGGTGGTCTCTTTGCGGGGATTACTGGGTGCTTTGGGGCTCGGGGCTGCAGGTTTCTGCTGGGCAGGAGGCTGGAACCTGGGTCTGCTCCTCTGGCTCTCCTCCTGCATCTGCTGGGTAAAACCTTCCGGCAGCTCCTCTGGTAAATAGACAAATTAAGAAAGTTATTGCTTTGACAGCCTTGTTTCCTCAGGATGACATCTTAAACAACTGCTGATGCTCTTTTACCATCTTTAAGGTTGAGGCAAAGCCAGTCGAGAGCAGAGTGGAGATCCCCTCCGTACAGCACACTACTCTTCATCGCCTCCTCAATGTGCTCTCTCTTGAAGTTGAACTTCTGCAGAGCTGTGTAGAGATCCTGCAACCACAAACAAAACCCGAATACAACAATCTCCCACAGAAAAACATTGATATATGTATTAACTGTGTAAAAGTTGGAGAGTCGGTTTTGTCTTTACCAGTAATTTCTTGTTTGTGAGTCGGCCTGATACGGGCCCTTTGTCACAATTTTCCTGTCTGAAGTCATTGATCAGCTTGATGATCTTTTTCTCCAGGTCAGCTTGAATTGAAACCTGCGTTAGAAGGAAAGTTTTGGTCTCATCTCAACCATTAATAAACATTTTGAAGCATGAAACACACATGAAAAAAATGTGACTCACAGCTAAATTAATGATGGACTATTTCAGCTGCTGGGACATTATATAAACAGCCCATTTAAATAACTAATACTACAGCATGTCTGACTGATTTACCTCACCCTGTAGTAAAGTCAACAACAGGTTACAGATGAAACATTTACTAGGCATAAAGAGTAATTAAAGAGAAATCCTGTCAAGCTGCACAGTAAAGATAAAGTACACAGTTAATGAACCAACGACTTACTTTAAGGATCGATTTATCTGAGACTCCACCTGTGTCAACCTGGGCAGTGTTGGCAAGACTGTAGGTCTTCGGAGCTGGAGGAGGAAAAAAGTATGTTTTACTTATAGATTACATCACAGATTTACTATCACACACTATTGTGCAGATTCAGCTACAACTAACAGCTGTTTCCATTTTGATGGATTGATTGACTGTTGGAAGTGTCTAATGTACAGTCAAATGTCCACCACCAAGTTACCAGACACCAAAATTTGTTTACCAATCTGACAAGAACATTGTTCACACATCTGCCATGAAGCAAAAAAGGGGATTTTGTGACTTTTATTAACCTGTAACCAGAGGAGGTATGTTATTTTATACTTATCAAATTACTAAAAATAAGGACACTGTGACGAAAATATGACGTCCCATGTGCAAAAGTTCTCACAGTGAATCTGCACAACCCTGCAGCCTCGCGGTTTATTTACTTGTTTACTAGTTGAAGTAAAAACAGTAAAAGACAAGTAAACATACATACAAGGCTGAACACATAATATCATTAATGTCTACACAATATAATGCAATCTATCCCACCACACACTACAGCTGGGAATGTGTCAACACATTCTGACAGTCTGTATCTAATTGAAGGACTTTTAGGATTTATTTATCCACTACTGTACAGAGTAGATGAATGTTTATGATATTACGTCCACCTCTATACACATAAAAGTCATACTTTAACGCTGAGTGCCTGCCTGACTGTGTGAACTGTATAGTGATGTTTCTGGTGTCTGAATTTTGGGAATGACACCGATAGAAACCAAACAAACTCGGGAATGACGTTTTCGTGCTGGTAGATAGTTAATACCACCTTTTGACTTGTTCTCTTTGGCTGGTTTAGCCGGCTTGTTGCTGTGTGGCTGTTTCTTCGACTCCTCCGCCACGCTGTTCCCCGCTGCAGCGGCACCAGCCCTGCCCGTTGCTGCTGCCGCCGCTGCCGGAGCCACCGGAGCACCAGCCGCCGCCGATTTCTTCTTCTTACCACCCATTAAGTCACCAAAATACTGCCTCCTCTATGCGACTGTATGATGGCGGATCATCAGCCAAGCGCTGAAAGGTGGTGGTTTTAAATAAAGAGCAAAACAGAGACTGAGTCCTCACACTTCGTATATATGACGCGTCACTTTTGGACCACACGGCTGCCGTAGAGGAAGTGTTACCGGAGAGCAACCTCGTGTTGTATTGTGGGAAGTGTGCCCCTAACAATCATGGCAGACGCATTTGGAGACGGTTTGTTCAGCGTGTTTGACGAGGAACAACAAAGTGCCACAAGCAAAAAGATACCTGCCTCACTGACTCCAGAAATAGGGTAACTGTTTGGGGTTTTTCGCATAGTTAAGTTTGGGGTTTGAACTTTAAGAGGGAACCTGATTGTAGCATGAAGTGTGCTCGTGTCTGATAACGTTAACGTCAACTGACGAGTTAGCGAGCTAAATGACAGTTAACTCGTTTATGAGACACCAGATAAAGTGTGTAGCGGTACCGATAAACGTATTTTTAATGTGTTACATATATAATATGTGTGGGAAGTTTAAAGTTCAAACTGTTTAGCTAACCTTTCCAGTGTAAATTCAAACACCGTCGGCTAACAGCAGCTAACGTATGTGTCTGCCTGTGTTTTTCTATTTTGCAGCAAAGCTGTTGTTAAAAATGGCACTGACAAGGAGGCTGGTCCATCTCCCAGGGTCAAGAGGGAGGCAGACAGCGACGGTGGAGAGGAGGTGGTGTTTGGGAAGAAACCACGACTGGAAGCCGTATCTGCGAATGACCTAAAGTGAGATGGAGTACATCTTAGAAGACGGGTTCGCAATGTTTCAAGTCTGTCTTAAAACAACAGTCATATGCCCAAATGAACATTGAAACAGTAATCATTAATCATTAACAGTAATCAGCTGTAATCATTCCTCCTGTTCATACCAGATGATCCCTTCTTATTGTACTATCACTTATATTGAAAGTGCATTTGAAGGGGATCAGTTAATAGCCAGTATGAACAGAAGGAATGATGACAACGAGGAAAACATCTTTCAGTGTTCATATGGACACCTGACTGTTGTTTTATGACAGAGTTTGCAGTCACTAATCATTGGTGGAAAGTAGCTAAATAACTGCATTCACTCAAATATTGTACAGTATTTGGGTTATTCCTACTTTACTGGAGTATTTCTGTTTTATGCTACTTTATACTTCTACCTCTCCCCTACTTCAGAGGGAAATATTGCACTTTTTACTCAGATTCAGATTTTACACACAAAACATGTGATTGACAAATGGAATATAATGCTTTGTTATAGATGAAATACCCAGCACTTTGTAAAGTAGTTAAATTTAGTTCCACCTTGAATACTGCTTACACAAGGATGAATTTATAATTATAATCCAATAATATAATGTTGAAACTGTGCTATAGAGTGATTACTTTACTCTTTACTTTAGTTTTAGTTGAAACTGTCAGAAAGGTGTTAATTCAACTCTTTGTCATTCAAATCGATGATTTTGAGTGTTGTCACTGTCAGGTGGAATATTGGCTTGAGATGCTGCAGAATATGCAAAATATTTTAAGTTGCTGCTTTTGCTCTGTTCCAGTCTTGCAGAATTTATGCCACAAGTGAAGGTGGAGCAAGTTGAGACTGTTGAAGGATGTTCCCATGAGGTAAAGAAAGCAAATCAAAGAAAATTTACAGATTGACATATAAAAGGAAAACCAGGAAGTTGTCTTAGTAAGGCACCACAAGCTGCCAGAACAGCACTGTGTAATTGTGGCCCTGTTTACACCTGCTATTAACATGCGCCTCGGGTGATCTGATCACAAGTGGATAGCTTTAAGTACGTCTGTGTACACCTGGCATTAAAACGCGTCTCCACATGCGTCCTGAGTGACCACTTGTGATCGGATCTCACTTCCCCGCTCTATATGCAAATAAACACGGACGTTTTCAAAGACCAAATTCGTTTGTTATTAATTGGTGGGAGGATCTGACTCAACTTGTTTGATAACTATTAAATAACTATTGAATAAATATTCAGGATATATATAAATATTCCGTGTCGGAATAGAGAAAGAGAGAGCGTTATATGCAGCGATCTCCCCGCAGCTGCGTGTTTCCATTGAGCGACGCTGCACATTTACACACAAAACACAGCAGCATAACTTCATTCCTTATTTAAATTTCCGACACGCTGACAGCAGCGGTCAGGATCTAATGTTAATTAATGTTCCATGTTCTTCTACACATCCAGTCGGTCAGCTGTTACACACACAGTCCAGGTTCATACTGTTTGGAGTCGGCAGCCATCCTCCTGATAAATCCTGAGCTTTGAAGAGGAAAACCGGTTAGGGGAACGGGAAAAACAGGAAAAAACAGGAGGTGGATTACGTTTTTAATTCACATGAAATACAAAATAATTTGTTTGTCCTGTTATCAGACAAGTTGAACAGCTTTGGACGGAGGGTCCTGTGCCTAGTCTGCCGGAAAATAGAGGACGTCAGTTGAATAGGCGGTCCCTCAATGTGGCCCAAGACGCATTGGGTTTACACTGCTAAATGAATGTGGTCACATGTGGCCCAGACCACCTCTGAATGTGGTCTGAGTGATCGGATCTCAATCCGTCCTCAATGTGTCTTGGGTGTGTTTACACCTGTACCTAGAGCTGTCCACTTGTGATCGGATCACCTGAGACGGATGTTAATACCAGCTGTAAACAGGGCCTATGATTCACATCATTTGTGTAGCAGCCATCTAGTGACCTCTTGTGCCATCTATGGCATTGTTATGTTTCTTCACTAATTTATTCAGGTGTTTCCTTTCATTTGTCACCTGTCTGATTTCTCTGATTATGAATGTCAAACTTTTATGGTTATAAATTCTGTCTTTCCCTAACAGGTCGCTCTGCCTGCCAGTGATGAATATAAACCTCTGAAGCCGCGAGTGGGGAAAGCAGCCAAGGTATAATGGGCCTTTAAATTACAGTACTTGTGTGTTATTACTCCTTTAAGACTGTGCATTGAACTAGTTGGTTTGAACTAGAATTACTTTACTTCGTTTTGATCGTTTTGTCTTGTTTGTCTTGCAGGAGTATCCTTTTATTCTTGACCCGTTCCAGCGTGAGGCTATTTTATGTATCGACAATAACCAGTCCGTGCTCGTGTCCGCACACACATCTGCTGGCAAGACTGTCTGTGCTGAGTGAGTATCATCAATAAGCATCGCTAAGGATAATTTCTGGTGTTTTTTTTCCCCCCTTTGTTTTGCTATTGTGACAACTGTTTCAAAATTTATTTGCTTACTGTGCTGTTGAACAAAGCATGTAATGAAGTCCAGACTACAGCAAATATTCTATTGTGTGAATATAACTAAGGAATAGCAATATTTACTAGCTTTGACTACTGGCATTGGTGGATCTGCTGCCATTGTATCTGTATTGTTTGTGTGGCACATGACACTGACATTTGATGACATCCACATGTCGCTGTTTTTACAAATGCAATTTAAAATGGAGTTTTCTGGACTTTTGGATGCAGCAAAGTGGAATTTTTTGAGAAAGTTTTTACTTGTAAGTGACACTATCCTTAATGTAATTACTGTTAGAAGGTTAAAGTGAACATTTTTCCCATTCAGGATTTCATATTCACTGATAATTAGATTTTCATAATGCAAGATCAAAGTTCTTGACTTGTTTATCTCATGCAAGTTAAAAAAATCTACTGTGACTTTATTAGTTTTACTCGTTTTAGTCAGCTGTTTGTGATTGTGTTTGTTCCAAGTATGTATTTTGGAGAGCTGTGCTCTCAGAGAACTGGAGGTATCTAAAGCTCCAAAGTGCAAGTGATAAAATTGCAAATGCAGTTTTCTTGGTAGCAAAAACCTTGAAAATCAAGGCCCAGGTGGACAGCAATCAATATTATCTTTCATTAATCATAGTAATGTCAGATTTGTGATCTAATCTGATTTACTGTATATCCTCTTCTTGTAGATATGCCATTGCACTAGCCCTCAGAGAGAAGCAGAGAGTGATCTTTACCAGCCCCATCAAAGCCCTCTCCAACCAGAAATACAGAGAAATGTACGAAGAGTTCCAGGATGTGGGACTGATGACTGGTGACGTCACCATCAACCCCACTGCCTCCTGCCTTGTCATGACAACAGAGGTGAGTTATAGTTGTGTCTGGAAAAAGTGGAAACCTTATTAGATATGTCAAATATCACCTTTATTGGAAAGGGGCACTTTGCAGCCAGGGAGTAGAGACGGAGCTGAGACGTTGTTCTGACACAGTGAACTGCTTTCCTCCCAGATCTTGAGGAGCATGCTGTACCGAGGCTCTGAGATCATGAGGGAAGTGGCGTGGGTCGTCTTTGATGAGATCCATTACATGAGAGATTCAGGTGGGCAAAGAGCACAGATGGCACAAACACACTATTGATCAACCCACGTCCATTTCGTTTTTATGATAATTAGTGACAATTCCCTTTTAATTTCTGTGTATTTCAGAGCGTGGCGTGGTGTGGGAGGAGACCATCATTCTTCTTCCTGACAACGTACATTACGTCTTCCTGTCGGCCACCATCCCCAACGCTAGACAGTTTGCAGAGTGGATTTGCCACCTACATAAGCAGGTGGGCCTTCTTTTGTGGAGTTGTACTGATGTATATTATAATTATAAGGGTTAGAATTCAAGTTACTTTGTCCCTCCTCCTGTATGTAAAGTGAGAAGGCCACAATTATCTGTCAGTTCTCATGAGGGGATCATGATAACATGTCTTTGTGTTTGTCTGCCCTTTATTTTGCATAATTAATGAAGTGGTTCCGTCTCATGTCTTCTGTAGCCATGCCATGTAGTCTACACAGACTACCGGCCCACTCCGCTGCAACACTACATCTTCCCTGCAGGGGGCGACGGACTCCACCTGGTGGTTGATGAGAATGTAAGGACACACACACAGAGTATACTTCAGAGTTACGGAAGAGAGTTGGCTAATTAGTGATAAATAACCCTATAGATCTCATATTAGCCCAAGATGACACTTGCTCTGTTTCCTAATTTTGGACACATCCATTGCAACCAGTCTTTATGTGATGTACAGTATATGATGCATAACATAACTGTTTGTGTTTTGCTATTTTTCAGGGAGACTTCAGAGAGGACAATTTCAATACAGCTATGCAGGTGCTGAGAGACGCTGGGGATTCTGGCAGCAGCAGCGGAGGGGGCAAATGGGACCCGAGAGGACGGAAAGGAGGAACCAGAGGTGAGTGTGTCACTTTGATTTGAATTCATTGATATACATCAAAGTTTGTGTTTGTGCACTCACATGCACACATGGTCTCTTCAGGTCCATCCAGTGTGTTCAAAATAGTGAAGATGATCATGGAGAGGAACTTCCAGCCTGTCATCATTTTCAGCTTCAGCAAGAAAGAGTGTGAGGCGTACGCTCTGCAGGTGGCCAAACTGGACTTTAACAGGGGTACGTGCTACATTTCAGTGTTTCAGCTTTATCACAACTTATACGTGTGTATAATTATTTTTTTATACTTTGCCTGTCACTCTATGGAGATTTGCAACATCAGGGGTAATTCAGCAAAGAGACTATTTAAAAGCAGTCAAGCATGACTGACATTGTATGCGCTGTACAATACTGCTGCAAGCACCAGTTCAGTAGCTATACACAATAGTAATGGTGGTTATTTTTGAACTGCGTGCATAGTGGAAGGTTTACGTCAGACTCTTGAAACAGTAGATCGATGGCATGTGATGTGTATTTTAAATGAGTTTATTAATCCTTTTTCCTGGTTTGCGAAGCCCAATTCATGTCAAATTGTCTGTTAAGCAGATTCGACACGATATAGATCAATGATTTTCGTGTTTACAAAGCGTAAATTCTGGTGATTGGACTGTGATAAGGGTTAAAATGTTTTCCAGATGTGACAGTCCAGAGTAGAGTTGGCAACTCTGATTTATAGCCATATTATTGTGAGTTTCATAATCTCATGATATTTTCCATTCTGGAAAGTCGATTATTCCGACTGTGTAAAATCCTTGCTGCTTATTCACCCAGTTGTCAGTGATCAAATGTCATATTGACATAATTTACCTCTTATTAGCGTAAATTAAATAATTTTATTACAGGCTGTATTTCCACTGCATTTGTCACCTATCAGGTATAAAGGTCACTCTATCAGCACATTTAAGAGTGAGCATATTCTTGGAATTGGTGATCAGATTGTCTTTCTGAAATGCCAGAATAAACATATTTTTGCGAAAAATTGCTGAGAAAGTTGGAGGGACTTGAAATTAGGCAAGCAAAAAACCACTCACCAAAAGGCTGAACTGTTGGCAAGCTATGCTGAATGAATCCTCCCCACTGAGTGAAGCCATGAATATGGCTTATCACGCCTGCACAGCTGGTCCTGCTGTTTGGTCCAGTGGATAAGTGAAGTTGCTTCATGAGGACAAATCTCTGCATGATGGGAGATAATCCAGCAGATTGAGTTTGGCTCACATCCACCAGCGTCGGGCTTTTTCTGTTAAATAAAACATACTTACGAAGTCTTACTCGGGAAACATTTTTCCTCCCTGATCTCGGTTTGTTTTTTCTTCATGTGCTCTGACATTCTTATAAATGAAGTTTGTTTTAATGCTGAACTCTTCCAACACTGTAGCCTTTTGTCTGTCGGCACTGCCAGTTTCATCATCAATATTGCAAAAAAAACAAAAGGATCTATTCTGCCAAAGATCATTTCTCATTACCAACACAATTCTTAAAACATATGAAACTTTCTTAAACAAACCAAACTTTCCTAGAGGAATAAGGCAGATGGCATCCAGTAATAGAATTCAGATCATTTCATTTGAAGAAATGTTTCACTTAATGGGGGAAAAATATTGAAATAAGCAGATTTGTACAAGAGTGATTGACTTTTTTTTTTCCGTAGTTTAAACAAATAAGAAGCTTTCATGTCAAACTGTGATTGTATTTTACGGCTACAGAAAATTGCATCACAAATATTGCTTTTACTTAATGACAGCTGAGATAATTGCTTTGAATGGTTCAACATTAAAATGCTGCATGAGTTTCAGTAGTGAAATTCTTTCTATTTTTCTTTGTACTTCTCTTCACTACTCTTTTTGCTCAGCTTCATTTACCAATACATGTCTGTCATTTACAAACTCACAGACACCAACTCTTTCTTTTTTCCTCTTTTCTCTCTAGTAAACAGTTGAGAAGGCAGATTGTGTTTGTTGGCAGGTTGTTGTTGGCGTGGAGTTCCTATGTTTGTGTGTGTGTGTGTGTGTGTGTAGGTTGGGATATGATGAGGAGAGGGAGCAACGTGGCTCTTCTGCTTTCTCTCTCGCCAGCCTCTGTACCCCCACCCCCCCATTTCCCTCTCTTCTACCTCTCTGACTTTGTGCCTTCTTCCTTCAATCCTTATCGTTTTTTCAATCTCTCTCTTTTTTTTTTTTTTTGTTCAATAGAGAAATTAGCCCCCCTCTCTCTGTCCCTGCTTTGTACTGTGACACATAGTTTCTGGGCAGTGTTAGTGGACTGGCAGAGCTGTGTTGGAGTCAGGGGACCAGCTGGTGCCGAAACACAAATAAATTGACCAAGTGCAGAGATGCAGTGACAAAAAGACAAATTATAAAAGTATAAAGTGGTACATGCAAAGACTAATAGGTGGACAGTCTTGTGTTGTTGTACTGCAGCATTATAGTTGTTATTACCCACTAATGGCAGGGCCTGAGTTTGCTAAAGCCTGGATATTCATCATCCCCAGCCCAAGGGATGACTGACACACCTCCTCATGACTTTTGTCCACTATTAAGTCAAAATTTCCCCATGACCAACACTTAAATTCATGACAAAGTATCCTGGAAATTACTGATCAAGTTGCCATAAAGTTTGTTGTGGATATTCATGTTCCTCAGAGAATTGATCGTAAAGTTTTTGATGACCCTCTGACCTTTCCTTTGCTGTCATCATCAGGACAAAACTTCCAGTTGTGCACAAAAAGTGCTGGCAAGGCGCAAAAGTGTGTGTCAGTATACTGTCATACCCTGGAGTATAATGAACTTTGCAGGCTCGAGGGGCCACAGATGGAGCTTTGGTCTTAATTAGCACACTTGCCTCTACTTGAGCAACTATATTAGAAATCTTTAAGAAGTCTGCTCTGTTTGAGTTAATTGCTACATGTATGATATGAAGTGGATGTCATGGCTTTGAGCCATGGACTTACCTTGCATCTCATGTGTGTGTGTTCTTCTGTGGTAATGCTTTCTTATTAAACCACAGTACAAGAACCCACTCACACTAAAGTCATTTGTTATTAAAAATGCTTACTGGGTCCTTAGACACTGCAGAACTCCAAGGTTCTGACTAATACGGGCACAAGAAACAGAAGGTTTCCCAGAATGGTCTCATGAATAAAGACAGGCATGTGACTAAGTTTCCACACAGCCAGAAATGGACAGAGATAGCCAACTAGCTACAGCTAACAATGTTATGTGATTAACACAATAATAAGATGGTGGTGGTGGTGGTGGCACAGTCAGTGTATTCACATAGTGAAGATAGATAGAGTCCAACGATAAAGTGTTGGTTAAAAATGTGTCAGCAGTCAAACATTTTCCAGACAATGTTTTTGTAATAAAACCTCAGCTTCAATTAGAGTGTTTTGAATCTGTGGATTAAAAAATGGTCAATTAATCAATATGAACATTTGTTAATAATACAGAGAAATAAACTACAGAGTTAACAAGACTTGAAGCAAATGAAGCAGCATCATTTGCTTCCTCAGTCCCTGGGTGGTAAGAGTTTTCCTGTAAGCTGTTTCCCACAAAACTCCCCAGTGTCCTGGATTAACCACACATTCCGAGAAAAATTACATTTGAAACATTGTTGAGTTGTTGGGATACAGGTTCAAGATGTGAGAAACGACTTTGTTCTAATATTCCCAACACTTTCTGAACAGCTATGAGAAGTTGTTGTTAACAACGGCACGATTTGTTTGTTCCAGATGATGAGAAACGCCTGGTGGAGGAAGTGTTCAACAACGCCGTGGACTGCCTGTCAGACGAAGACAAGAAACTCCCCCAGGTGAGGAGGACTGTATTCTCACACTGTGGTCGCTCACAACTGGTGTGATGTTTTTATAACCCTCCGAGATTGTCTTACTCCAGCGTTTGAACCCACCGCTGCCACGTTATAATGGTGACAAGAAAAAGAGCCTCAACATATCCTTCATAGTCACTTTCTACTAACGGAGGACTGTTAAATAGCTACACACATAATGTCAACACGGACTCAAACACTGAGCTCCTGTTGTTTTACCCAGCTGTGTTGAGTCACATTATGAAAACCAGCCATGTTGAGGTAATAGTAGTTAGTGGGTAGACCGCTACAGCACGAGCAACGGCAAAGCCAACCATAGATCACACTTTTCCACTACGAGGGTCAGATACTTTTCCACTTTCTGCTTCACTGGTGCTTATGGCTGTGATGTTATGAACTTGTGCGCTTGAAACCTTCATAAACAAATAGTACAAACAGTAATCTGCTAACAACACTCTGTATTCCTCAGGTGGAGCATGTGCTGCCGCTGTTGAAGAGGGGGATAGGAATCCATCATGGAGGCCTACTGCCCATCCTGAAAGAGACCATAGAGATCCTTTTCTCTGAAGGCTTGCTCAAGGTACAACTACCTCTGAATTAAGATGCATAAAACACGCTGAAACAAATCAGACTTATTCCACTCCACAGGGTTACTGCAATGGCTTAATTTTGGAAGTGTGTTGTTCAAGAAATGTTCTCACATATGAACAAAATATTATTTTATCTTTATTTGACAAGAAAGTCTCTTGAAATACATGATCTCTTTTATTAGGGGAGGCCTGGTCAAAATGGCAGTGTAAAATAAGTTAGTTAACATAAAGACACACATCATAAATTTACAACAATGAAATCTAACAGAACAAAAGATAACAAGGGATACTGAAAATTGATGCATAAAAGTGGAATTGGTACAGTCCAGGCAGTTTCTGCTGATATGTACAATAATGATAATTAAAGGTACCTTGTAAAGTTTTTGACCACTATGAATGCATTTATGAGTCCTGCAACTCAATGTACTTTTTGCTGCTAGTTTCAGGCCATTCCACTGATTAACAGCTGGTGGCAGTAACACTCCAAGAGACATGCCAAAACAAAATGTGCCAACAAAAGGCCACGAAGAAGACTGCTAGCAAGCAAACATCTTTGTTAACAATGCTGTATCAAAATACTTTGGCTTCGCAGACGTTTTTGAGGAACAAAATGCCTTCAACATATTTATTAGCCCTCTAAGACAAACAAAAGGCATTTTGATGAACACTGAATGTTTGTTTGTTTGTTTGGACCAACAATTACATTGTCATAAAATAGAGATGAGATTATCTTAATGTTGCCTTTTTATTCTCATGCCAGGCCCTGTTTGCCACAGAGACATTTGCCATGGGCATCAACATGCCGGCTCGCACTGTGCTCTTCACTAGTGCCCGGAAGTTTGATGGCAAGAATCACCGCTTTGTAAGAGCACTCAACAAAACACACACACACACACACACACACACACACACACACACACACACACACACACACACACACAGTTAGTGTCACCAAACATCCAGTCAAGGGGAAATTCTATCAGCAGGAGCCCTGGATCGGTTCCCTCATCCTACATTACATGCAAAATCAAAATGTTATGTTTTCGAACTGCAATTTCCACAGCTGTGGCTGTTGACACACATAAGCAGGAAGTTCAATGGTGTAATTTATGTAAACTAGGCAATTCCTTTGGAAAAGTTTCTCTGCCTCATAAGGGGATGCTACATAGCCCATAAACATCCAATAAGAGAGCCGCATGAAGCTAATCTTCCTGTAACTGTACCCTCCCTGAGTATCCAGTAAAACTCATTAACAGTGCTATCTCTTTAAAACAACACTGCTGGCCTGTGTGCAGTGTGGAATTGACACACTGTGTGTTGCTCTGAGGCCTTTATAAGGTCTTAAAGTGCTGCAGCTCACATCGCCACATAAACAGCCACGTATTGTTTATAAGAGCTGGGGGCTGTGTGTGGAGCTGCCATCACTTAGAAGCACCCTTCATCTTCACTTCATACACATGGATTTTCAGCTCACACACATACACCCACACATACATACACACACACACAAAGGATTGAAGAGAATGCCAAAGAGAAGAAAACTGCCCTCCAAGAGGTTCATCAGGAACATCTGGTGCCTCTGATAGTGCCAAAGCTCCACGCAGGCACTCACACACTTAAATACACACAACTCTCATTCCTGAAACACACTGTGTTTCAAATCAAGTGCTGATCCCATGGCATGCCTGAAATGAGGATCAGATCATTTCAGCACAAAAAAAAATCTTATCTGCCTTTTTCCCTTTTTTTTTTGCATTTTTTATTGCTCAAAGACCAGTAGATAACGAGTTTAATCAGAGCCATGTGCCTCACAGGCTTGTGGAAAGCTGGTTGTCTCTTCCTCTCGAGACAATTGCATCATCTAGATTTCTATGGTACACATTCAATACTTGGCGAGGCACTGATTGTAGAAATACCTCAACTGTTTTCTCTAATATTTAGTCATATTCTCTGCCTACCTTCTTTTGTCAGTAGTAGAATATGCCATTTCTTTTTCAGCGTTCATCTCAACGACAAATATACACAATATTACAGGTATATAAAGAAATCACTAACATATTTCTTTGTTCTTAATGTTATGTGTGTTTTCACGTGATCTAGATTACTTCAGGTGAGTACATCCAGATGTCTGGGCGTGCTGGGAGGAGAGGAATGGACGACAGGGGAATTGTTATCTTCATGGTGGACGAAAAGATGAGTCCAGCTGTAGGCAAACAGTTACTTAAGGTACTGTGAATCCAAGAGCTATAAAACTTTGTCCTTTGTGTATACACTTACTAGTCATCCATCATATCTATGTAAACCTCCTCAGTTCTTATCAATGAAACATATTCCCTTGCTGTCATGCTGAGAATCTCTTGGAACGACTGATAAAAAATCGTCAGGAGTTGCTCTCTATGGATCATCAGGCCATCAAAACTTGACAACACACAGCCTGTGCGTTGTCAAGTTGTGGCCAGAGACTCTCGGTCTTATGTCTTTGATTTGACACATTTATGGCTCCGCTGCTATAAATATGTAGCCGCATAGATTTTGAAAGAGGCTTTGTTAATGTAAAACTGTTTGTTGGCACCGTCGCAGCTCTTAACTCCAAGGGTGTCTTGGATAAAGATGTCGAACACATATCTGTGGTTCTGGAGGTTCAAAAGTTATGATTACAAAATCCTCAGCAGTGTTTTATTATTTGAAAGTAACTCGGACTGCATTTATTATATATTTATTTCTTAGCACCCTTGTAAAATATTAATAATGCTATCAAAACGCACACATTAAGAATTCATTATGTTTATTTTTAATGACTTTTTTCTTTTGCTGTGCAGGGCTCAGCAGACCCTTTGAACAGTGCCTTCCACCTGACCTACAACATGGTGCTCAACCTGCTGCGTGTGGAGGAAATCAACCCAGAGTACATGCTGGAGAAGTCTTTCTACCAGTTCCAACACTACAGGGCTTTGCCTGGTGTCGTGGAGAGTAAGCATGTCCCCCCCCCCCCCCCATATGTACTGCTGTACACTCCCAAGTTGGGTGAGGTAGTAGCGACTAGACAGACACTTCTTTACATTCTTGTTCTACAGGGATACATGTGTACGTGATTAGCATACATTGTAGGCTGTTAAAGATAAATCAGACTTTACTATAAGAGGCTGCATTTTGTTTACCGTAAGAGGCTGCAGAGGTTGTATTTTGCAGCAACTTTCTTGATTCCAAGATACATTATCAGATGTCTGGTATAAATTATTTTTCATGTCAAGAGGTGAGATGTGTAGAAAAGTCGTCAAGACAGGATTTTAGTGGAAGATGCTGAAATAGAAAAACATTGTCTATCCTGTTGCCCAGTTCTAGGTTGTTTTTTAATCATATTGCTGATTCTTTCTGTGCAGAAATTAAGAAGTTGGAGGAGCAGTACCACGCCATTGAGATTCCCAATGAAGAAAGTGTGGTCACTTACTTTAAAATCAGACAGCAGCTGGCCAAACTGGGTAAAGAGATACAAGAGTTTGTCCATAAACCCAAGTACTGCTTGCCCTTCCTGCAGCCTGGGCGACTTGTCAAGGTAAGACTTCACATGCAGTGATACTATGAGGACAGAACGATATTTATAGATTTTTTTTACACGTCGCTTAATGTCTCTTTGTCGTGATTGCACAGGTAAAAAATGAAGATGCTGACTTTGGCTGGGGAGTCGTTGTAAACTTTTGCAAGAAGTCTAATGTGAAGGTAAGTCGGTGTCATAGTGTCACATGTATATGAAGTCATTTTCATCTCACTGTGACTAACATGCATTTCCTCTTTTTTAGACCAGTACAGACTCAGAGCCGCTGTATGTGGTGGAGGTCTTGGTCCACTGTAGTAAAGAGAGTGTAAAAGATGCAGCGACTGAAGCTGCTAAACCTGCTGCTCCAGGGGAGACTGGAGAGATGCAGGTGGGTGAAAGTGCATATTAACAAACATGAATATGACTTCATGTGTCTGTAATCAGGATGACAATGATTCATTGTCTTTTTTTTTGTTTTTGCTCAGGTGGTCCCAGTGATGCTCCATCTCCTGACTTCCATCAGCTCAGTTCGTCTTTACATCCCCAAAGACCTGAGGCCCTTTGACAACAGGCAGCTCATGCTCAAGTCTATACAGGTACAAAATGCAGCCATCTTGAAATGGAAGATGTTGAAACTGATACAGGTAAACAGAAATTAAAACCTATATGGTTTTTCTGTCTTTCCCTTCAACCATTTTGTCCCGCCGCAGGAAGTGCAGAAGCGCTTCCCAGATGGAGTTCCTCTGCTCGACCCTGTAGATGACATGGGCATCAAAGACCCTGCACTGAAGAAAGTTATTCAGAAGGTGGAGGCCTTTGAGCACCGCATGTACTCCCACCCGCTGCACAGCGACCCCAACTTGGAATCGGTCTATTCTCTCTGTGAGAAGAAAGCTCTGGTGAGAAACTACATATGTGTACTTCAGGTTGTGTGTGTGAGTTGAAAGTCAAATCATGTGAAACCCTGCTAAATGTCAAACTCTATTTAAAGTTAAACAATTTATCCACAGGTTAAAGTTGGTTTATCTTTCCTATTTATCTACATCGGTTCCATTTTGATAGATACAAATCACTGACCTTCAATTGTCTTTTCCTGGTAGACACGTCGTCCGTGACTTTATATACTGGTACAGACAAACACAGGAAAAAAGCAAGGACATTGTTCCTACAGGGCCTCACGCACAGTCATACTGTAGGTCCGATAACCGAAAAACACCTGATCAGGTCACATGGAGCAAGGCAGATGATATAATGAATAAGGACCCGTAATAAGGAGTTGATTTTATTTATTTTCTTTATCAGGTATCTGTCGAACTCTTCGAACTCTGCGTCATGTTGAATAGTAGACTAGTGGACTTCACTTCCCTGGACTGTCTTTCAGCATTTTATTGCAAGGCAGCAGCACAACTTCACTGCAGATGTAGAGAAACAAAGCATTCACA
The DNA here is from genome assembly GCF_914725855.1 of Thunnus albacares. NCBI lineage: Eukaryota > Metazoa > Chordata > Actinopteri > Scombriformes > Scombridae > Thunnus > Thunnus albacares. Next base: position 11,261,900 of record NC_058123.1, read on the forward strand.
GTTTGGCCTCAGGTGACTCCAACGACTCTTACAACAGCCAGGAGCACTATAACAAACCAAGTGGTATCGATTACTTTAATAACGACCCCACACAAGTTAAACACCTGGAACTCCCAGTCAGTTAGAAGTGAAGAAGCCACTTGGATGAGAAGGGAAATGTCATCAAGTATATTCAACCAAGTCCAGTTGTCCTGACTCAGCCCTTCTTGGTTTCACAGTGTCTGTTTTGCAGATATGCTCTCTGGCTGTGTAAAAGCTCAGCAGAGTCACTTAATGCTAAACGCTGGCCAACATGATCTCATCCGTACACTCTAATGGTGCAAGCTTTACAGGAGCCCTGCAACACATATGTCTGGACAATCTTCTGTTTTGCAGATTTATGAATGAAAATAAATAAAACCTTATCTCCAAGATGTAAAAATATCAGCACGTTTAGTTTAAGTAGTTAAAGTAGCTCAAGGTCACATATTTAGCAAAAGCACTGAAAGTAAACATGGTGAGGAAAATGCGTATCTTATCAGGGAAAAGTCCAGAACTAAGGAAGGAAATAAAAAAAGGAAATGATTGTGTACAGCTAGTAAAATAAAACAATGTACTTCCTGTTAAAACTCAAAATATTCTCTTTTACAGGGAAGTGAACTCAACGTTAGAACATACCGGTCCCGTAATAATATATTGGCAACACTTCAGGAAGTGTATTAAGACTAAGGAACACTGTAAATTTTTACCTTGTGAGTTGTTCATATCCAGCAACTCATTAGTATCCTTTATGTCATCAAACAAAGAATCACGAAACTTAAAACACAATGGGCAGTAAAAAACAAAATGATAATTATTTTCCCTGAGATCACACATCGGACAATTTGACTCTTCCAAAACAACAAATCAACCCGCTTCAATATGAAGATGTAGAATACAAGCTCTAATTTGAGCACAAATTGACCTTTTTTTTCCTTTGATAAATAAAATAAACATAATTTTCTGTGAAATAGTCATATTTAATTTCACAATAAGTACGCAGCTTTAGTTTACCTCAGATCTCATTTGCCCAGTCGTGTTTAGCCTCAAAACACTTTTTCCCTTAAAGATACAACATCGATCTTCTCCAACTGACTGAATTGATCATAAAACCCATATCTACAACACATATCATACACGTCCCTTAACCAGGACCCATTTTGTTGTTAATTCCATTTAAACATTATTTTAGCTTGTTTTTCCTCTTCCATATCGATTAACCTATTAGCCTGGATGTTCAAACCTTCCACCGAACCTCACAGGGCTCCTGCCCCATATCTCCTCTTATCACTAAGAGTGGAGCATATCAGGAAATGTCAAATTGCTCAGTCATGAATAACTTCACATATAATAAAATATGATAAATAACAAGAACACCTTTTATGTCATGCTCTGCTTTACTGAAAGATCTAGTCAGCTCAGTTCAATACAACATGATTTATGGGACCAGTTGAAATAGCACTACTGTATGATAGATGAGGGAGAAACACAAACTGGACTATGTTTGACAATTTAGATAAACATTTACATCTGTCTGTGGTCTTGTGTGTGTGTGTGTGTGTGTGTGTGTGTGTGTGTGTGTGTGTATATATATGTATGTGTGTGTGTTGTGAAATGATAGAGTGTACAGTACAGTCTAAACTGGATTACTTTATGTTGGACTGGCAGAGTAAGACTTTTAAGATTAACCTGCTCTTCTAATAACATCTCTCCAATCCCTGGACGGCCACTCACAGCTAATCCTCGTCTTGTTTCTGCAGCTGACCTCTCCTTTGACCTTTTTAATAGTCAAAGCACTTAATTTGTTTAGCAAAGCAGGTAGCACATTATCCCATTTTGTCACAGCTCACAAAAACACACCGTGGCTGCTAAAGTCGACACATGTGATATCGTGTAGGCTAAAGTTAGAACGCCATTCATTTTCTGTGCTGATAGCTTTCTTCAGTATCTCACATGCAGCCACCACTTGAGGAAAAATATGCTGACATTGCTTAAGTAATAAACCATGCTGCTGCAATCTTTCTTTGTACTTGCGGCTCTGAGGTGTGTTGTAACAAACGGGTAAAGGTTGAGGTCAGTAACGGACCCCATTAAGGACAGATAAGCAGGCAGATTAACAACTGTTGTCAGATAATTCAAATGTTCTACTCCATCACTGTGACGGTTAATGTAGTGTTTGAAAGTAGCTCATGTGAGTGTAGCACAGCTGGTTGTTTTCACAGTGCATTTAGTTATTAGAAAGGCTTTTTTATTTACTTGAGCTTCCCCGAAGATACTTATGGTTGCAATATATTACAATACATTTGTTTTTGTGTTTTTAGATTGCGGCAGATGTTCGAACAGCCAAGCGAGAGCTGAAGAAAGCTCGGACCGTCCTGCAGATGGACAAGCTGAAGTGCAGGAAAAGAGTTCTGCGGCGCCTCGGCTTCGCCAGTCCTTCTGACGTCATCGAGATGAAAGGGAGGGTCGCCTGTGAAATCAGCAGGTCAGGACAGAGCACACATTCAGCATGCAATATGAATAAATAAAGTTAATTAACTTGTCTGACACTAGTTTAACAAGGATAGATGTAACAGATTGTGCAAGATTAGTTAATAAAATGTCTATTAATTCTCTTTCTGTTAATCTCTCCAGCGCCGATGAGCTCCTGTTGACCGAGATGGTGTTCAACGGTCTCTTCAACGATCTAACGGTCGAACAAGCCACCGCCTTGCTGTCCTGCTTTGTCTTCCAGGAGAACGTACGTGCACATGCGTGCACACTCACAAAAACACGCATAATTCCCCTAATTCTCCGTACAAACAAATATGAAGTCTTTCCCCACATTGAGATAAAAAAGCTTATTCTCATTCCCACACATTAGGTCTTCAATTGCATTCTTGGCCTCTTCCCATGCACTGCAACCAAAACAGAAACCTGAGGTTGATGTGTGTGTTTGTCTTGCCTAATGAAGCAATCCAGTGTCAGATGGTTTAACAAACCTTTTCTTTGGCTCCACATCAGCTCATCCCCCTCAACAGAACACATTTGTGTCTAAACTGAAAAATGGCTCCCATTGTCATCGCCTCTCTTTTGAGTCTTATTCAAATGCTTTATCAGAGAGGGAACGACAACAAGCAGCTGTCATATTTGTATACCAATACACAGGACCGCTGTGTGTGTGTTGGTGTATGTGTGCAGCTGTCACCTGTCGTTAAACTAAAGTCATCCACTCACTTATTCTGACATGAGAGTGCTCCAGAAGACTTCTATTATTATGTTTTCAGGTTGTCTGTCCGTCCCATTCCCGTCATATCCGATACCTCAGGAACGCCTTGAGGGAATTTCTTCATATTTGGCACAAACATCCACTTGGACTCAAGGATGACCTGATTAGATTTTGGTGGTTAAAGATTACTGTGATCTCACCAAACATGTATTTGGCCAGAACTCAAGAATTCATACGCTAATTATGACAAAGTTTCACAAAAATGCCTAATAAGATAAAATGATGAAGTGATGACATTTCATATCCTATAGGTCAAAGGTCAACTTCACTGTGATATCATAATGTTCTGCAAAAACACTTTTCTGGCCATTATTCAACTTGATAACTCAGGAACAGAAGGGGAGATTGTGACCATATTTCACATTTGGTCTGATACTGAATTGGTGACAATAATCTTGGGTGCCCTCCTTGAAACTGTGGTGATTGTTTAGATCTTCTGTGCTGCCGGGTGGAAGATGTGTGTGAAGCATTGATGTTTTAGAGTTTGTAGCTTCTTTGCAGCAACATCCATATCTGAAGCTTTGTCTTCTGTCATGGCTACAGCTTTGTCTTCTGTCAGAATCCGCTTTATTGGCCAAGCATATGAACACATACAAGGAATTTGACTCATGTTTTTTGTTTCTCTCAATAAACTTACACACAAATAGACATAGCAGAACAAGAACAATAAAGCTGAGGCAAGAGAATAGACCATGGATAACAAGCAAGACAGCAACAAATGAATAGTTTTCCAAACACACTTGACTAGGGAGGTTTGCTCGCTGGATGAAGAGCCAGAGCTGAATGATTCACTGAAATCATACATGTCAACATAGTGATAACTTCCACTTCACCACAAAATAAACTTAATACAATTCATCAAATTCCTTCAAATTTTCAAAACAAACATTATGAGTCTTGACAGACATAGATATAAACTGCAACTAGACTGGTTGGCGGAGGCATGCAACTGCCAAGCGGTATTTCTAATTAAAAGTAATTCAGTTTCAATCAATGGTTTAACGATGTTAATCAGGGCAGGAAGAGGTCAGTCCGTCCCCCTGATGTCGACTTGAATGATCCTCATGCTGTGACTGACAGGGCTTCAAAAACTGACCAAGGTTGGCACAGAATGCCTGAATTTTAGTCTGGTTGAAATAAAATAAAGAATAAATGCATGTGATCATACAGCATTTCACATTTTAGAATCCCAGCTTTATTTGTCAAATGAAAAAAAAGTACTAAGTAGAAAAACATGTTATTCATCAAAGTAAGATGTTGAAAGTTATTTGGGTATCTGTACCAAAACTTCGCTATCATATCGGCACCTACAGGTAAATATGAGACTGGTATTGAAAGAGAATTAGTACATTTCCTAAAACATCAAACAACTCTTTACGAGCCAAGGATGAACCTTTGACAGGAAACCCAACGCTTTTTCGCTGTGAAAAAAAAAAAATTCATAGGGAATAAATGTTGCCTTTTGCTGACGCTGGGACGTTATTACAAAAGTTAACACGCAGTCAGGTGTTAATGTATAACATTTAGAGCTGCTAGAGGTAATTGTTATTGATTAACCATCATATTGAAGTAACAAAACCGTAGTTACCAAAGACGAGCAGGATCGAATGTTTGAGTGTCAGAAAGCAGCAGCTTCATTCCTGTATTCTTCTCGTTTTATGATGAAATGTTCAGAAAGCCGTCTGACCAGTGAGACGAAACCAGTGTTCTGTTATAGTTGGGAGGAGATTTGATCTATTTCTTCTTAAACATGCCTGTAGCAGGTTTAACCAGCAACCTATTTTACCCAGGGCGTGGAATATAAACAACAAAAACAAATGTTTGAAATTTGCTATCACAACAATTAACAATGTCATTTTGCCCTCCAGGCCAGTGAGATGCCAAAACTGACTGAACAACTTGCTGCACCCTTGAGACAAATGCAGGTGAGACACTATAGAACAATCCCAAATTTGTATCTGCAGTTGTTTGAATCCGGTGGAAATGTGAATACTGTGATTGTGTTCAGGAGTGCGCCAAGCGTATAGCCAAGGTGTCTGCAGACGCCAAGCTGGAGGTGGACGAGGAGACGTATCTAAACCAGTTTAAGCCTCACCTGATGGATGTGGTCTACGCCTGGGCTAACGGAGCCACGTTTGCTCAGATCTGCAAAATGACCGACGTCTTTGAAGGTGAGCCACTTATATGAATATCCAACAGACATGCCAGGAATTGAAAATGCAGGTATTAAACTCGAAGGGGAAATGTCATGCACATTTCCAGGTCTGTATTTATATTCTGGGGCTCTACTGGAATATCTTGGCATGATTTACAGTTTAAAAAACTCCTTATTCATCTTATACTGGCCCTTTATGCAGCCCCTCAGTTCAACCTCTGTCTGAAACAGGCTGTTTAAACTCTTGTCCCGATAAGCCCACTCTGTTCTGATTGGTTAGCTTCTGGAAGCTATCCAATCAGCTGACTTTCTTCAGCTCTGGCTACATAAACAAACAATAGTAGTCGCATTTTACTTCTTTTTGGACCTTTGATCATGTTTTAACAAAGACATGCAACATCATAACAGTATAAAAGTAACAGAAAATCACAAAAAGCATGATAGAACTGGTCATTTTTCTTGCACCTTCCTCGTCACCTTGTTCTATTAATTCGTTCATTACATCTATTTAGGTTTTCACAATTGGTCCATGATCTGGCTGAAAATGTGTGGCAAGCCTTTACCAAAAATTCACCCATTTACAACATGGCCTTTACAAATCCCTTTCACCTTTGATTTCTTTGATCATATACAGTCTGCAGCCACCTGGAGGCTGTCAGAGGCTCCCTGATTGATTTATTGTGTGTGCTTTGATTAGAAGCCCATTCCATCATTCTCCTCATAGTTTCTGTCTTCGCCTGCCAACAACGACCTCAGCTGTGAAATACTGGACGTCATCAAAAGAAAGAAGTAATGCAGAGTTAAGAAACCGAGGGAGTATTAGATGTGGGTGTGTGTATTTGTGTTGGAAAATGGGAAAGACAGAATTGAGAAATTTCAACAACAATCTGTGTATTTTGACCTCTGTCCATTTCAAATTTGATGATACTTGGCTGTAAATGAAACACTTTGTTTCACAAATTCGTATTTTTCATATTAATTTTACTGGAAAGAGAATAATTTGTTACTGGTTGTTGGGAAAATGGGAATTTCCTTGATGCCTCATTCAAACCAAAGTACATATTAACTGACTCATCTTTGATCATCAATTTTGGAAACTTCTGCTTGCCTAATCATAAATTTCCATTTCTGCATGCTCAGCTGACTTGCTGTTTCACGGACTAAAAGACTCTCTATGTTACAATAGAAATTAATCGGCAGTTTACCAATTGAACACTGTCTCTATTTTGCTTAGAATTAGTTCAAAACTACAAAGTTATTTCCTGGAAACTTATTGGAAATTGTTAGTTTATGTGAAAATTATAACCCCATAAAATATATGAGCTGTTAAATTCTGCAGCCACAGTACTGATGATCCAAAGCTTTAAACTTAAACAATCCTTCAAGACCTCTTTATCCTCCCATCACACTTTTGAGTATGAATTCATTTTAGACCACAGCAGTAAAATCTGCTTCATTGTTCGATATTATGCACACACTGAACACTGTGTGGCTTTGTGTCTCCGCAGGGAGCATCATCCGCTGCATGCGCCGTCTGGAGGAGGTACTGAGACAAATGTGCTCAGCAGCCAAGGCCATAGGCAACACTGAGCTGGAGAACAAGTTTGCTGAAGGTAGGAAACCTCATAGTGCTGTTAAAAACACACATCAAACACAAATCTGACCTTGAAGACACAGTCAAACCCACGTTATTATACATAATCGTTGTCCCAAAGGGTGTAAACTTTAGAGAAGGTGCTGTTTTAATTTATTTATTTATTTATTTTTTTACCACTATAGAAAAATGTATCCTTCCTTACAGGCTGAGTGACACACTGTTGAAACAACTGTTTACATCTCTGTTTGGAATAAACTTAAATTAATTCAGTCTTCATTTATGTCTCTCTGCAGGAATAACAAAGATCAAGAGAGACATCGTCTTTGCTGCCAGTCTCTACCTATAATGACCTCACATCTCTCCCACATGATGGGCAGTTTCTACTGGTGGATTCATTCTGTTTTTGACTTTTTGTCATGATTAACCCCCTATAGATCTCTTAACCATCCGCTCTTTGTTTTTGTGTCACATTAGGGTCAACTTTTTGTCTTTGTAGTTCGGTTAAAACTGTTCTTGATGGAAAAATTATTTATTCGTCCCTCAGATCACTCTTCTGAACAGTTTTTTTTTTCCATCACACCTTACCTGAACTTTGTAATGTTGAGTCCTTTTATCCACGAAGAGATCCAGGATTTACTGCTTCCATAAGGGTTCCTACCTTGTAGTGAATGATGTAGGGGCCAATTTTATAACTGAATGAGCCTGAATATGTCTGAGGATGTAAGCACAAGTGTTGCTTTTTTTTTTTTGTTTGTTTTTTCATTTTTAAAGGCATTTAAGTGAATGCATCTATGTGGCCAGAATATATTGAACATACAGGCTTTTTATTTTTTTGCTCACATAAAGCAAAGTGGTGCATCATGAGAAAAGGTAAACAACACAAGCTTTTAATTTTACGTGATGGCTCATGGCATAATACATCAAACACTTTTGTTCCATTTCTGTCCATTTGTGTTCATGTTAATAAGTAAAATGGCTTTATTTTTCCTTTTTTTTCTGATTTTAGACATTTGTACATATTTGAAACACTTTTTTTTTTCAATAAAAGTCTGTATGGTGATGTCTTTTTACATACAGATGATACATACAGATGATACAAAAAGTACATTGTTGTCTGTTCACTTGATATTAGTTCTTAGATACACAGGGAGCTGTGATAGCAGCAGTAGCGGTCCAGCAAAGGCAACACGGGACACAAACTGACAGTCTATTCTTCAACTTTCTAACCAGACATGATACAAGTCAGGTGTTCCTCCTTGATTATATTGGATTAGATAGTTGGAGAATCAGACGGCAGTGGCCTGGAGTCAGCAGCTCCAGATGTGAAGCGGTATTGCCTCCTCTGGTCTAGGATCAGCTTTAGTCTCCAATACATTCTGGTCTCGGGGAAACCTTCCCCTTCATAATTAGCCCTTTAATTAACCTCATCGGCAACGTTATGAAACACTGCCGTCTCTTAGGGTGCGGGAGTGAATCTAAAACTGACCCTAAATCAGATCTTTGAGCAGACTGACTCCAGGGCAGGAAAAGCACAAAGCAGAGTTACATTCACAGGTTTCCAACCCTCCTCTCTCTCTCTCTATCTCTCTCCCAGCAGTGGTCAGACCCTTTAGTGGGTGCATGCAGTTAAGTCTTCCCACTGGCTCAGTAGATATGGTTCCCATCATTACAGAATCTCTAGCCCCTAATTTACGTCTCACTCTTAAGCATATCTACAAGGTTGTCTCAGCACTTCCACATGGAGAATTGGTGGACATGACAGCAAATTGCCTAAAATTATAAAGTCTTTTAAAAATCTAAACAGGCCTGAGTTGTAGCTTTCCAAGTTTCTTGAATGTTTCCTCTGGGATGCACCATCATCCGCTAACTTTAACTGAAGTAAGAATCCACACTGTAAATCCATGCAGGGTTTTGGATGAGAATCTGCGTGAGATGAAAGGCTAGAGAGCTGGGATCCTGGGTGTGCGTTTGGACAGAGCAGCGGTATCCTCACTCTCACTTAGCTTAGTTGGGACTTTCAAAGTGGTTTCCGTTTGTGGGCGTCTCCTGCAAGGTTGTGTGGGGGATGTCTACTTCTTTACAGGAATCCACGCGTGGCTTGAAAAAGTCCGACACGAAAAAGACCTGCAGGATACAGATGGAGAATTTGGAGAAAATCCATCATTGCAATGAAACTTAAAATCCCCCCACTCCCCCCCCCCCCCACTCAAAAATGTGTTGTGCTCATTGTTCTTTCAATTTGACATCTGAGCTTCACTGTGCAGAATGATGTATGTGCTGAGTTTGACACTAGAGACTGTTTTCACATTCATCTGCTGAAAGTGGAAAGTTTCTGTGTGTTTACTGAAAGTCTGAGTTTAAGACATGCGCCTATGAGCAGGATTTTTTTGACATCACACACACACAACTAGTTTGGAGCCAATCTTGGGCCTGTATTCCACATACACAAGTGTGATGTGGAAACTTGAAGCCTCCAGTGCACAAACACTGAGAATGGACTTTTCAGCGAAATAGAGGACGTCTTGTGTTCAACAATTAAACTTTAGAAAGAAAAAATATTTGCATATTCATAGATTCTGGATGTCTAATGGATTAAAAAGGAGTAGATGTCATTTTAAATGTCTTAAAACACATCTGGAGGGGCTCTTTAATTAGCTGCATCTGTCATTTTGGGAAAATTGCCAATTTGTTTTTTTGCTGAGAGTCAGATCAGAAGATAGACATGAGAGTGTTAAAGTATGAAGCTACAGCTGTTTAGCTTAACTTAGCATAAAGACTGGAAACACCTGCTTGTACAAAGGTAACAAAATCTGCCTTACAAAACCTCGTCTTGTTTACTTTGTACAAATAACAGTGGTAGCTTATTTGGGGAAAGTCATGTGCCAAACTATTTCATGGCCATAAGCAGTGACTTCCTGGAGTCTCCTCTGGTCGCCTGGCAACCACAAGGTGACTCCAGGGGCTAAGAAATAGTCCCATATGTAATCCCCAATAAAACCACAATTTGATGCTTTTATAGTTTTGTTTTTGTACAAATTAAATGGTTTACATGTCAATTAGAGGTAAGTAGGTGGATTTTTTTTTTTTACCATTGGACAGAGCTAGGGTAGCTGTTTCTTTATGCCAAGCTAAGCTAACTCTCTTTAGCTTCATATTTAAAGTGGTGCTTGCTTACTTAATCTTCTCATCTAACTCTTACTAAAAAAAATGAATAAGCACATTTCTTAAAATGTCACACTTCCTTAAAAACACCACTCAAAGGCAATGAATTTGTAACCAAACAGCTTAGTTTAAGATTACAGCACAGCACTTACCACCAGGAGAGCCATAAGGGCACCCTGCAGGAGTCCGGTCAGCACGTCACTCCAGTGGTGTTTATAATCTGACACCCGTGACAGTCCTGTGTACACTGCAGCAGCAATCAAGAAGAACTGGATTGTGGGTCTCAGCAGCCTCGCCCATTCAGTCTGGAGTCGAGCCTGCAGGTAGAGCTGATAAAGACGACACGGGACACACAGTACGTTTTTAAAATGCTTAGAGTCACAATAATAAAGTGTTTCTGGCAATGATAAAGACAAGCAGAGAGGGCACCAGGTTAGATCGTCTAAATAATCATTATAGTGGGCAGCATTCCTGCAAGACAAGCAAATGAGCCGGAAAAAAACGAGCTGCAGTGATTTGTAGATGACTCAGTGTGTTTACATTTCCACACTAGAAACAAATCTATCATGCAGGAAAAAGTAATAAAAATTGTTTCCTAATGTTCCTGCATTGAAAAAAACATCCCCTTTTTTATGGCTCAAAAATAAGGGTGATAAAAGGTGAGAAAATACTCCTACAGCTGGTTTCACACGGGTCATGACCACATTTTCCTCCTTACTCATAGGAATAATCAGTATAACATTGTTTATTATATAATCACAAACATTATCCGATCTGATACTTAAATGCTGATAACACGGCCTCTGGTCTTCGTTCAGCTGAACATCAAGTTCCTCTGTGGCATAAACCAGATTCTAAATGTTGTTTGTATTAAAAACCGGGCGTGTCTACTCTCTTTGTTTGAATCAAGGACAAACAAGTGTAGCCACTTTATCCATATCCATGTTTCTCTTCCTGTTACACTCCACTTCTGATGCAAACTGTGTCATTTAATGAGTGGCAGGAGAAAAGTACTTCAGGGTCTGTAGGTAAAATGTTCAAATGTCAGCTGCTGTTTCTTGGACTACCAGTCCATGCAGAGGGAGAGAGCTTTGTATTGGCGCCAGGACTTTGTCCCTGTGTCTATTTATATCCCCTAATGTTGGATGAATCAGCAGCCTATAAAAATGATCAGGGTCGTGCAGTAAAAGCAGCTCTGAAGGATACTCAAAAAAAAAGCTGCAAACCTTTAAGTTAAACAATGCCACTGATAATCTAAAGAAATATAAAATATACGTAAAGAAATCTTGAATCACTGCAGTTTAAGGGAGTAATTTGATATTTTGGGAAATAAGCTTATTTACTTTATTGCCAAGAGTTTGATGAGAAGATTGAGACCACCTTCATGTCTGTACGCTAAATATGAAGCCATAGCCGGCAGTTGATTAGCTTAGCTTAGCATAAAAACTGGGAACAGGGGGAAATAGCTAGCCGGGCTCTGTCCGAATCAGCCTACAAACACCTTTGAAGCTCTATAATTAACATGTTTTGTCTTGTTTGTTAAATTCATACATAAACAGAGTGTAAAAATGACAAGTTGTGGATTTTGTTACCTTTGAACAGAGCCTGGCTAGGTGTTTCTGCCTGGTTCTCATCTTTATGCTAAGCTAAGCTAATCAGCTGCTGGCTTTAGCTTTATATTTAAAGCACAGATACCAAGACAATTACATCTGATTGACAAGAGCCGTGACACTGTTTACATAAAAGTTGGTAAACTCTTTAAGTAAAAGGCGTGGACTGCCCGTCCACCTCAAGGTGTAATTATCAGTCTTTACAGCTTGAGCACCTGGTGTGGAAGTTAGTATGCACACAGACTATCTCAGTGGGCTTTTCAGTGCAGTACAGTGCATGTGTCAACCTGTCCCTTTATTTCATGACGAAATATACCAAAATAACAAAGGAAAAGGAGGGAACGACACCACACAAATACTTTGAATATAAAGGTTGAGTTTCTCACCAAACTCTCGGCAAGAAAGCAAATGTAAGCATGTTTCCCAAAATGTACTCCTCTACGCTAGTTGCTCTGAAGCTTAATATGCTAATTAACATGAATAAATAGATATCAAATGTGTTTTCCAAAGACACAAATGAAACAACCAGAATGTCCCATTCTGCCGCCTGCCTTTGAACACAGCCTTCCAATAAATACTGATTTAATTGCGGATGAATATGCAGCTGTGTTTGGTACTTACAGCCAGGAACATCATGCAGTACATGGAAAAAGAGGAGTGTCCGGAGTAGAAGGATAGCCTGCAACATAAAAAAGACAGAAACATGGCTCAACACTTTGCAATGTGCTTAATAAATTTAATGAACTCATTAAAAAGACACATCTTGTAATAGGTCAACATCAACATCTGTTACTCAGAGGCACACACCCACACAACACCACATCCTGGCACCTATATGTGGGGGTTGTAGTGGTGTCAGTGTTCACTGACAGGTGTTTGTTGCTGCGGGTGAGAAGTGACCACTTAGATTGACGTTGAGAAAAAGAAACACGCCCTCCAGTCCCCACCACCGCCTTAGTTACTTCCTGTTTACAATAACAGTGCTGCACACATACACATACTGTACTATAACTGTACACCAGCTCATTGGTGTGTCATTCCACTCTGGTGGGCGATGAAGAGTTCAGGGCTTCACGGTGTAGAATAAGATGAAATATGTATTCCAGAGTTAGTCTCTAATGTGGACAAACGACCTGCAGCTCGTTTAAGTGGCAGGTTTATTGATTTGTCTGGATAAGTTTGGCAGGTAAATCCCTGACCTGCCTTAAATCTCAGACGTGGAGTGATGGAAAATAAAGGAGCTGTTCTGGGGTTCAACTTGTTTCCACTGTAGCCTCATCACAAATTAAGTCTACCATTGGTTTTAAGAATTTTATAGCGGCTGAAATATCTCCATAAATGCTGGATGGATTAGTCTAAGATTTGCTACAGACATCAATGCTCTCTAGAGGATCAACCCTACTGACTTTGGTGATCCCCTGACTTTTCCTCTAATGCCACCATGAGGTTAACATTTTTAGTTTTTAATGAAATTTCTCATAAACTGTTGGATGGATCGTATTAGATTTGGTTCAGACATTCATGTTCCCCTCAGCATGAATTGTAGTAACTTTGATGATCCTCTAATTTTCCATCTAGTGCCATCATCAGGTCAAGTTTTTGTTTTGTTGAATACTTTGATTCATGTCCAAATACCTGCGAAACTAAATCACTTTTCCATCAGCCTCAGCTGTATTTTGTTTTTAGTGCTGATTAGCAAATGTTATCCTGCTGACACGCTAAAGATTGTGAAAATGGTAAACGTGGAACCCTTAAATTAAAATGTATTATTCAGGGATGCAACTAACAAGTATTCTCATTAGATTGATCAGTTTTTTTCAATTAATTAATTAAGTAATCAATCAATTTGTCTATTAAAATGTCAGATATGAAAAATACCATTACAAAGTCAATGTCATATTTTGTGTGTTTCTCCAACCAACAGTCCAAATACCTAAAGATATTTAACTATATAAGACTCAAAGAGGCTGAAATCAGAGTTGGCATTTGTGTTGCTTAAATGACTCAATCCATTATCAATATTGTCTTGCTGTAATCATTCCCCCTGTTCATACTGGCTTTTTTGATGGGGGCCAAAATCCAGGGTCCTTGTTTTGTGCTAAAATGTGTTTAAAGGGCTAATTTGAAGCTTCGGCAGACTGAATTAATCAAATAAAATGCAATCTTCCAAAGTTACAGTCATGTTTGTATAAAATTCCCTCTTTGCATTTCCAGTGTTTCCCTGTTGAGCAGCTGTGGAAGTCCAATAACAAAAAGAGGGAATTTGGCACTAAAAACACAAGATATTGACTTGATTTGAATTTGGATGACTGAAGCTTCATATTATCTTCAGATAAACTTTTGAATACATTGTTTCTCTATATTTTGTCCCCCATCACTTACATTGAAAGCACATTATGACGGGATCGTCTAATGGTCAGTATGAACATGAGGAACAATTACATGAAGCCAAACCTGTTTAAATGTTCATTTGGGCACCTGACTGTTGTTTTAAGACACACTTGAAAAATTGTGAATCTACCCTTTAATTTTCTGGCGATCAAGTAATCAATTAATCAAAGTGTTTGGTGGTGGACAACCCAGGCTAATCCAACAGACCTCGGTAACATAACCTCACTTTCCAATGCAATAATAATGCAACAGATTAAAGCTGCAAGTTGGTCAGACCCTGTGAGGGCTACGCTCATTCTTTATTAAGTAATGCTATCAAGTCTGACCAAAAATGTGTTTCTTATAGATATCTACCTTACAAGAAAATCAATATTTTTCATTACACATTCAATCTTTTAGTATCTAATGAATCTTTGCCTTTTAAACGCAAAACACACACACACACACACAGCTCCAACAGCAGGCCTCTTCTTCCCTGGGAAATGTAAATTAAGCTAGGGAGGAATCATATTACAGTAAGATGATCCAGAACAGACTACCCTGACCTGCTCTCTCCTCTCCTGCTGCACTTATTTTCTCTATTAACGACAAGCAGACCAGTCCAAGCACGCACACACATGCACACACACACACGCAGAGGAGCTGGAAATATAATGTGTCCGGACATTAATCTTAAAAGCCTTGCGTATCTGCCTTGAATCACCGGATCTTTTCTCTTGGTCTGCTGATAAATGTTTGTCTCATTATGATGCATTAAAAACTGACTGCAGAATGGTAGAGGGGGCTCCAGGAAATCTCTATGATTATGCACCACACCCTCTAAGTGTAGAGCAGATAACCCAGAGGAGAGACAGAGAGGGTGGGGGACAAATTTCCACTCAGCTCGTGGGGAAGCTTTCTGTTCAAGAGGAAGGGCGAAAACATCATACATTCTGACCTTTAAGTAGAATAATCTAACCTTTGAGTACAGTAGAATAAAACAGTTTCTCATAGCCCTATAAGCCCTTCTTAACATTGATACAATCGTCACTATTTAGGCCTCCAATTCTATAATTACTGCTGGTCTCTGTGGTTGTGCCTATAACAGAATGAGAGGTGGATATCCCCCCCGCCCTATATACTTCCTTCTGCTCTGAGCTGATAAGACATAGAGACCTTAACCAAAACAAATTCTACATTCCTGTGATACTTACTCAATCCTTCCTCTGCTCTCTGTTTTAAACTGCATCTAGCATATATTCACTATTAACTGTTGAAATGTTGTACAACCTCGAAGGCGAATGCTGTAATAATTCTGTTATCACCGTTACTATTAGCCTACATAATCATAGGTTGTGTAATGATACATTTAACCTTTGCACTTTGCGCTTGCACCATGAATTACAAAACAATGCAGAGCACAGAATTTCTTTTTTTTTTTTCCGTCAGATTTCGTTAATCTGTTTTGCAAGAAAACAGCGGCCAAGAGTGCCACAAGTTTAAATGAGGAGCTGATTTCAACATGAACTATTTCACTCGACCATTTGTGATTGCTGGAAAAGATTTGGATATAACGGTAATACCAACCTGCCCTCATTCACCATTCTCGCGTCTCCGGTGCAGGTGAAGTCTTCAATGTAAGCCCCCGCCGAACAGTTGATGAGTTTCCAGTCAGGTTTGCACACGTCCAGGAAGTGCGGCCTGAGCCGGCCAATAGAATACTTGGCTATGTCGGTGAGAGACTGGCTCATCGCAGCACCAAAGAGGAAAGTACCGACTGCTTTGTAAACACAGGCGAGATAGCTGCCGAAAGATGACTTGGATTTGAGGCGTTTTAGATAAACTGAAAGGCACTCGCCAAAGATCATCTGTAAGTGGGGGGGGGGGGAAGGGGAAGGAGGAAAGAATACAAAGTTAAATTTAATATTCAACTGAAATCTGCAACATCAGAGCCTGCAATGTTTCCCTAACCCAATCATGTGATCTAAAATATTTGGATATGTGTGAGAAAGTACAGCCTATTACATACATATAACATTACAGAGGAATGTCCACTTATGTGAAATAGCACTTAATATAGAAAATGTCAAGGCCAGAGGATGATGTCCACTTAAAATAATAAATATTTATATAATACTTCATTTAGAGGAGGAGATGGAGTCCAACTGCTTGCTAAAAGTTTCTGCCATATTTAGTGTCTTTTTGCAAAGTGCTGCAGCAGCTGCACATTAAATGATGGCTGGTAACCTTTGTCTTTCACCTTCAAATGTCACAGAGTTATTAAAGTTCTCAACATGATGTTAGCAAATTAGCTTACAGTTAAATGGTAGTGATGACTTTTGCATGCAATTAAAAAACACACACGTTATTACAGGATAATGTATTTAGCAGCAACCGAGGATTAAGAGAAAGGACAGAAGTAAAAGTTTGAGTGTAAAAATGGGGAAAATTATAGATAAAAGGAGGAAGAGAAGGAGTAAATGTAAAATCACCAAAAAGGGTAAAAAACCGTTAGCAGAAGACAAAACAGATGCACTTACAGTGAGTAATGTGACGGGTATCATAACACCTCCTAACAACTGATAGGAAATGGTGTCTTCTTTATAGGGGTACTTGATTGAATCGTCATTACAGAAAAAGCCCCGTTGGAAAGGTTTGTGTTGCACATTGAGTATTGCAAATGGCAGTCCAGCTAGCAGAGAGGTAATGAGAGAAAAAAAAAAAAAAAAACACGGGAAAAATTACAGGTTATAAGATCATGTCAATAGGCCCCGCACCCCTACCCATGATGCAACAGTGTGTGCCTGGGCAAAGCAAAAGACCACAGCCCAGTTGCATCCTCTGCGTCCCCTGAAGGCAGCTTGCCAAACTTTCAAGATCATCAGGTTAAAAATATGAATGGTTATTGTGTTGGCATGGCAACAGACAGTTAAAAGCTGATAAGGGGAGGATGTTAATAGACAAAAGTCAAAACTTAAGAGCACAAAAATGACATTTCAAAGCAGGTTATTGAGCGCAACTGAGCTCTTTTTCCTCTCTGTTTGAAGCTGTGATCGGTGAAGTAGTGTTTTATCAGGGATCGTGTTACCAGATTGGCTCATGTTCTTTCTTTTGAATTCTCGCCAACAGACCCACAGCGAGCAGAAGTCATCAGCATGTGAGAAGAAACAGTCCATATGTGACCGAAACATCCATACACTACACACTTTGTTCTTCACTTCCCCTCAGAACAAAATGACACTTACTGTCTCCTCTTTATCTCTCTTGGCAAACCCACAAACTTTCCCTCTGCCTAAAACTGACTAACCGCTCTGTATTCCCCACATATTCTCACACACCTTCCTTTGCCAGACATTGAACGATGAAGTGAGTCCTTAAAAAAATTAGGCTACGATAACATATTTAAAAAAAGAGAAAAAAAATTGTTACAGTTCAGTTATGATTACTCATGATACATAAAAGACTACAGGCGGGGATGGAAGAGATAAATCACCAATACCACAAAGCAGTAACAGAAGACACACACACACACACACTTTCTGCCTCTGCCATTCTTCAAAAACAATCGTCTCTGTTCCAGAAGAAGCATTCCAGCTATTTTAAGGAGCAGAAGGACACAGCACACGGCCTGCATGTCTGTTGTATTCATTAACAACACTGACCGAAAATTTCACCCAGTAGATTAAGACAACAAAAGCCTGTCCTTACTATTCTGGAAACAGAAGAGGAAACTGTTATGTGCTTATTCTCACTACAGCTATGTAGAGCTGCAACGATTAGTCTTTCTATTGATTAGCTGCCAACTGTTAAATTCATCGCCAAGTATTTTGATAATCCATTAATCATCTTAATCGTCTTTTTTTTTTTTTAAGAAAAAAAAAGTCCAAATTCTCTAATTCCAGCTTCTCCAATGTGAACATTTTCTGGTTTCTTTAGACTTCTTTGATAGTAAACTGAATATCTTTGGGTTTATTAGTCGGGATAAAAGAAGATATTTGAGGACGTCATCTTGGGCTTTGGGAAACGAAAAACCGAAAAAATGATCATCAGATTAATTAATAATAAAAACGATTGTTAGCTGCAGCCCTACAGCTATGACTAGATTAATTTATGGTTTGAGACCAAGTTTCAGTATGTATGTTTCAAATGATTTGGACTGCAGTTACTAAAATTGATTAAAATCCAATTTAAATATATAAATATAAATATATATATATATATATATATAAATATATATATATATATATATATATATATATAAATATAAATATATATATATATATATATATATATATATATATATAAAAAAAATCGAGGCCCAAGATGAAGGCTAAAAAACTAAAATCCTGGCAGATCAAAGCACAATACAAAATCCGGAGTAAATCTTTGGCAGAAAGTTCGATCAATCCTGCTGTAGTAAGTGGGATGTTGAGAATAGTTGTTTTTTTAAGTTGACTAAGGATCTAAAATGGACTGATTCTGTTTAATACTGATTGTTTTTAAGTGGACATCCTCCTTCGCCTTACGCTTTTCGTAAACATCTGCAAGAGCTGATGTTGGTGAACACCTCTACTAATGTCATTACGTGACACAAGCCTCACACTGGGGATAAGAAACAGTAGCAGAACTAAAAACATACTGCACATATTTGGTTTCATTGAGTTTAACTGTGCTACTGTAACAGCTACTGAACAAATGAAGTTATCTGTGTTTACATACAGGCAGTTTGAGTTCTGAATATATCCTAAAAATAACTCTCTGGAGACTTGTTGGTTCTACTTCCTGGTCCCAAAAGAGCCTTTCTCACAGTGGATATTTTGACTTGCCATAGCAGGAAAAGCATGTGTAGCTGATAATAGTAATAGTGGCTTCTTTCCATGTAGGTGTGTCAGTAAAGCAGCACACACCGACCAGAGCGGATGCACTGGCACACCTTGAAATACATTTAAGTTACACCTCTGATTGACAAGTCAACATATTTTCCATGAGACAGGTCATGTGCCTACGTCAAACCTGCCTCGAGTGACTCCTACTTACGCAGCTAATGGGCAGGGTGAAGCCCACAGTGTAGAGCACTGTGGAGGAGATTGTGCCATGGTGGAAAGGGTACTTGATGCTCTCGTCGTTACAGAAAAAGCCCCTCTGGTAGGGGCGGATCTTACCCAGGTTAAAGGCTGCCAGAGGCAGACCTCCTGTGGACGGAGAGATCAGGAGGAGAATTTTAAAAAAAAACATGAGCAAAGCAAAAAGTTGAGATCTTCAAATCTGTCATCTTTCAGGTGGAAGTTAGAGGACGATGGAGCTTATTAGCATCGTAGGAAAAGAATATGTGCCAAAATGAATTTGTGACAGAAATGAGAGAGCCCAACCTCAGTGAAAGGATAAGGCTGGAAGTATTTTTCCTTGTGACATCAAATCCCATGAAAAGCCCAAAACCAACAATTCGTTAATCCATCTCTCAATACTTTCTGACTTCTCCCGCTTGTCTATGGCTCTCAGCCCTGACCCCATTTGTTCCTACTAGACGTAAAACTTTAAAAACTGATCATGAATATATACCTTCAACTTTTAAAAAGGCTAAATATTTTCCTGGAACAGCTGGGCACCGTAGCTTTTAGGAAATGTTACTAAAACAGGACTAAACGGTGCATTTGTTGGGAACTATTTTAAGCTGCGGATTAATACACATTTGGTGCATTAGTGAGTATTTACAGCAGCAGGACAGTGCATGTGAGAACAATTCAAGATAAACTACAGCGTCCATGTTCATCGTAATGAAGGAACATGTCACGCAGTGCAACAGTGAGACTCTTTGGTGCGTTTTTAATAAGTTTTGGACAACAATAACACTCTACAACAGAGAAATAAGCTATAAACAGACTTTGGATACACAGGAAAAACATGTTAGAATGATAAACTCATTGTTGGTTTTGGTCTTTTATTAATGAGATTTTTTAATGTTGATAATAATATAGCCAGCCATATCCTTTGAGGCTGAGCTCAGTCAGAAACTCTACAGCATTATATATATCACACAGTAAAAAAAAAAAACCTCAACAACAATGACTTTATTACACACAAAAAAACATGTTATCTTTGGGCAGTTTTTCAGTCTGGAGGATTGAGAAGCTTCTGGCTGGAGCACCGAGTCACATTGGTATGAAAGACATAGCATTGTGGACATAGCTAAGCGCTCCCTATAGATAAAATACCATAAAGATAACAGATTATGCTAATAGGTTGTGACAGTCCAAAGTCTGGATGTAATGCTGCTTTCATTTCACTGGCTGGTTGGCCCATTTAGCTCGTTGTATAGTAGGGGAAAAGACAGTCATTCGTCCGTTCAAGCAGAAAATTAGGGTCGATTATTGAGCTGTAAGGCCCATTTTAACAAGCCACAAATGGCAGAAATCAAACAAACACACACAAACATCACACAAAGATACACCTTCATCTACAAACAGTCTGCTTCTTCAATCCTGTTCTGTCTGCTGTTTCTACAGCTGTCAGTGTCAGCTGTGCCACCCTGAGTTGATTGGCTACAACAGCTGGAAATGCCACAAAGTCGAAATGGCAACACCCTCGAATCACTTTCTAACTGCACCAAGCAACAGTGTTATACTTTAACTTGACCTCCTCTAAAACAAATGTGCAACTAAAAGGGCTAACCAACACAAACATACAGACAAGAGAGAAAGAAATAAAGAAAAATGTGGATATTTTCCAATAAATCTCTCAGCCTGTACAGTGATTGTATTAACAAAATAAAAAATGATGCATAAGCACACCAGAGCAAACACTCTAACCTGCTCATTACGCATGTTTTTACATCCTGATTAATCACATTTATCAAAACAGTGTTCCTACAAGCTTAACCTCAACACTCACTACGTGTATATGCATGTTTGGTAACAAGCAGTTCTGCATGACTGCCGGTGGCTGACTATCAGATTCTTGGGTATAATTTAATAGTCTGTTTTTGTATCATTAGCAGAACATCCAAGTTTTCTTCGGCATCAGTCATCCAAACAGCACAGTGAGATTGTACAGTCATTCTCACTGACAGAACACATGTTCCCTTGTGAGGCACTTACAAAATTATGCAATATAAAACACATCTGTAGCCTCTGGGATTTAGCAATACTTCAAAACAAATCGTGTCAAATTTCTCTAAAGAAAAAAAATGTGTAACTTTAGGAAATATTGATGACTGTGCACGGGAGGCTATAGCTTTATGAGTCATGGTGTATATCGATCATTCATAATGAGATTTAAAAGACATTAAAGCCCCCAGAGAAAATGTCTGTCTCTGCCTACCCTGCAAAAGTGAAACCACACAGCACTTATACAGTGATTCATACATTCAATATAAAGACTGGCTGCAAAAAAATGAAGATGGATCAATTCACCACACTTTCAGATAAAGTTAATTATTTGAAACAGCGGTTTCAGATGCTAGATAATCAACTCATACACCGTAGATAACAGAAATTTTACCCTGAATATAGTTTCAGGACTGATATGAGTACAAGTGCCCGCCTTATAACGACCTTAGACTTCCTGAGGGGAAAATGTGATTACATGAACCGGGAAACTTAGGTGAACTGTGTCAGTGCTGACACATGAGTTTAAAACACAACCTGTAAGGTAGTGATGTCAGTTAGGCTATAGCATAGTTCCTCTGCAACACTCTTAAATTCGCAGATTAGAAGATTAATCAGTTTATATCTATCTTTGGTTCATAAAAATTTGGAATATGTACAGTTAAATATGAGTCTACAAGTGACCCACAAAATATGACATATGTGAAATGTGACAGTAACTTTTAACTACAGATAAATTATTTACTGGATAAGTGCCTAAATATAATTGACAAAATATTGATAACAGGGACTATTACAGTGTCATACTACATTTACAGAAAATCAACTATTTTGATAATCTGTTAATTGTTTTGAGTCATTTTTTAAGAAAAAAAAAGCTCAGATTTTCTGGTTCCAGCTTCTTAAATGTGAATATTTTCTTTAGTCCTCTATGATAGTAAAAGGGACAAAATAAGACATGAAATGATTGACATTTTAAAGACCAAATGACTAATCAATTAATTGAGAAAATGACAGATTAATCTCTAATGCAGCTCTAATCATTCAAGTCCCCATCCACTCAAAAATGTGCTTCTTGTTCCTTCACTTGGATGTTTAAGCTTCACTGTGTAGAATGATGTATGTGCAGAGTTTGACACCAGAAGGCTGTTTTCACATTTATCTGCTGAAAGTGGAAAGTTTCTCTGTGCTCACTGAAAATCCAAATTTGAAGTATAATTTATGACATCACAAATAGTTTGGAAGCCAATCGAGGTCCAAAATTCAACTTAGACACATGTGATGTGGAAACTCGAAGCCTTTGGTGCACAAATGCTGACAATGGACAGTGAAGGAGGAAATATCTGGTGTTCAGCAGCTCAACTTCTGAGATGAAATATATTTGCATATTCATCAGTTCTGAATTTTTTATGAGGGAGAAGAAGTAGATGCCATTTTAAGGATTTTAACAAGACAATTAACATTTTTTTGTGGAAAAAAAAAACAGTTTTATTACTGAAAAGCAGAGTATTTTACATACATCTTTAAAATGTCTGGAGGGGATCTTTAACCATTAAATGCCTGTGAGCACCTGAAACTCACGTTGGTGTGACTCATTAAATTTGCATACAATGGAAACAAATCAAATTCTTCATTGTATTGAGAGGGGAGGGGAAAAAGCTACAGCAACACTTGGAAAAATCACTATAAATACATCACAAATTCCATAAACATATTGCTTGATTAGTGGCAACATTAGAAGTTAAAATAAACTTCTGTTAAACACAATAAAGTCTCAGTAAATCTCACCCTTGTGCTGCTGAGCATTCACCACTCCCTTCACGTGATGGCAAGCAAGTTAATATCCGAACAGGAGGATTATATTTATCAGGTCACAAATCGGCTTATTAACAATAATAGCAGCAACTAACAGCCCACAGCAGTTGAGCAGGCAAAATTAGTAATTAAAAACACATACCTAGGATCAGACAGGCGATGTCGAGCAGGACAAAGGGGATTCCTCTCGTCTCGAACATGTTTGCTCTTGTCCGTCTCAGCTCCGAGTCCCTGGCTTGTGGTGCGTCCTCTCCTGTAATAAACACCAGGGGGATGCTCCTCCTCGGGACGTCGCTGCTTCTGTTTCCGACCCGAGTGTGAGGTCAGAAACTCGCTACAGCAAATGCTATATAAAACCACAATGAACCGTCGACGCCCCGGTAAGAATTAAACAGACCGTGCGGGGCAGCTGCAAAGCACATACCGATGATAATCAGGCGGAGAAACGCGTCTCGCTGCTGCCGCTGTTGTTGTTGTCGTCCTCGGGTGTCGGGTGCCGACTCTTCCGCTTGTCTGTCATCATGGTTTTAAAGCTGTTGAGGGTTTTTTTTTAGCACTCACTCTCACGGGGGTCCGAGCATTTTAAATAGACACCTGCTCGGAGCCGCTGTGTGTGTAACCGGCGGTGCACGAAGCGCTTTTGACGGATCCGAAAAGCTCCGAAGGCGACCGCAGCTGCAGGCCTGGTGCCGCCTTCAAGTGCAGGCAGGAATGTCGGAAACACGAAGGTTAACCTCCGTGTGTTACTCAGTGGTTGATTCGGTGACATCCTTTAGAGCAGTGGTTCTCAAACTTTATCACGTCAAGGACCCCTAAGCTGATTAGACCACGGACCCCCATTTGATAAGATTTTTGCTTTTAGATGTTTTATTACAGAAAGTGTATGAAACCCATGACCATAATAGTCGTACATTATGTCATTGTGTTCCTTATGGATGGAAGTATAGTGAAAATAAATAATGCCTTGTTTTGCTAGGGACCCCCTGGAACCACCCCAAGGACCCCGACCCCACTTTGAGAATCACTGCTTTAAAAAGGACAGGTTCACATTTTCTTAAGTCCGTTTTGAAACAACACTCAAGTGCCCATATGAACACTGAAAGAGGTTTTCATTGCTGTAATCATTCCTCCTGTTCATAAAAGATCCTTTCGATGTGCTTTCAATATAAGTGATGGGGGGCCAAAATCCACAATGTGTCCACACATTGCACTCATTTTGTGCAAAAATGCTTTAAGAAGTTTATCTGAAGCTTAGGCATCATTAGGCTTCATTGGATTGTGATTATAAATCCATCCCTATGTGAGCAGCATTTTAATATAGCAAGTCAAGGTGGAACTAAATTTAGCTACTTTATATACTGCTGTGTATTTCATCTATAACAAGACATTATATTCCATTTGTTGATCACATGTTTTATGTGTAAAATCTGAATGTGTTAACTAATAATCAAAGCTCTCAAATAAATGTAGAGGAGTGAAAAGTACAATATTTCATTCCGAAAAAGGGGTGAAGTAGAAGTATAAAGTAGCATAAAATGGAAATACTCAAGTAAATTAGCACCCCAAAACTGTACTTATATAGTATTTGAGTACTTATTTAGCTATTCTTAGTGGCTGCTAAGTAAGTGTTGTTACATCAACACACAGAAGTTATAACAACACTTAAACACTAAGTACAGGCTCACAGTATTAAAAGGATAGGTTCACAATTTTTCAAGTCTGTCTTAAAACAGCAATTAGGTTTCCATATTGTAGTGTTCCTAGGGGAGATGGGGGGGGGGGTCGGCGTCAGCAACACCTCTCAGTTTTACCAGTTAAGTTACTGTAAGTGTTGTACAGTGTGTTCAGCCAACTCTATTAAGTGTTAGTCAGTGAAAGAGTCAGCAGAGATGTCAAATCATGAGTTGTTCCATGCACCAATAATGGCATTCCCCCCTCTTAGACAGTAAATATTGTAAAACTGTTGTGCCATCCCACTGCTGTTGTGACAGATATAGTTGACTGTGAAGGGAAGGCTCACTGGTTCCTGTACCAACATGACCCAGCTCTACACAATATGAACACTGAAAGAGGTTTTCCTCTATGTGCTCATTCCTCCTGCTCTTACTGGCTGTTAAAAGATCCCCTTCAAATGCATTTTCAGTAGCCCCTTCTACACAGCTTGTTCAAGGCGGGAATGTCGTGCTGCTATTCCATCTCGCCATTCTGTATAAAAAAGGTACAAACACGGAATGTGGGGGGGCATTGTTGTTCTGCTATTAAGCCGGCAGTGGAGGTAGTCACATTGCCGGATTGACATCTGTGTAAAAAAGACAGCCAGTATGGCGGGATTACACACACTAGACGCCGATACTGTTGTGTTACATGTCACAGCTCTTATCTGGAACGCCAGCATGCTATCTAAAAATCACATAGGGGGGCGGCATTATGCTGGCTTTGTTTGCTTTAGCGCAAAAAAGAAAAGCCAGCATAATGACAAGTCTTCTTTACAGCAACATCGTGAGATCTCTGTATAAAAGGGGGTAATATAAGTGATGGGGGCCAAAATCCACACATTCACTTTGTGCAGAAATGTATTTACAAGTTTATCTGAAGCTTATATGAGGCTTCAGCAGTCTGAGTTAGTCATATCAAGTGGATATCTGCCACATTTACAGTCTGTTTAGCATCAAATTCCCTCTTTGTGTTTCCCTGTTGAGCTGTAGTGGAAATACAGTAACACCCAAATGAAACACAGGTGAGGGAAACGAGACACAGGTGAGACACATGAAATAATCAAACACGGGAAGTAAAGTGAGCAGACACAAGGAGGAAATATTACAAAATAAAACAGGGACTAAAGTAAACAAACAGGTGACACAAAAACACAGGAGGAACACACAAGGGAACAGAGAAAACCAAAACCAGGAAACAAATGCAACACAAATGAAAGAGCCCCTCAAAAAGTCCAACTAAAAACAGAAAAAGTCTGAGGGCATCAGAAGGATAACAAAAACCAAGGAAGTCAAAAGAACAAAAACACAAAGAGTCCAAAAAACAGAAAAAGTACCGGTAAGACTTGACAGTAGAAAGAGAGATAAATGCAATTGAGCTTAGGTGTCCCACATTGGGTGGTGTCCCACATTACTCTAAAGCAGAGTATTTTCATATCTGGAGAGGATCTTTAACTTCAGCCCAGAAAGATAATCTCATTAGCTCTGGGAACATTTATCATGCATGGAGCTACAAAAAAGCCACCGGCACTAGAGAGGTCATTTAACCAATAATTATTGGGATGAATTTAAATATTCTGAGAAGACATGAAATGATGTATTTATCCCATTTGCTAGATAATGTTTTTATACACTTATCAATCTGCAGTTTATTGCCTTAGTCAATATGTTCAGCTCAGTATGTAGCCTATAGGTAAACATACATTTCATTATCTTTGATGGTTGAACTGTCCTCGTTAATTACTCACTGACCCCATCTAGTGTTTTGGAGGTTAAGCTACACTAATACAATACAATACAATGTCGAAAATTGTGATGATACAAATAAACACTTGCTCCAAACCGACAGTAATGATGAATATTTATTTTCTTCATATCATATATATTCTTGTTTTTTTTTTAAAAAGGGACATACTAGTACTCCATCCACCACTGGATATCAAGTCCTTTGATCACCCACCTGTTGCTCTACACTGCCCCACTGTAGTTTTAGATACTCTTACTCATATTTATGGTCAATGTCAGTGACATTTAGCACAGAAATACATATAAACCATTTATCTTAAAGATGGTGTTATTCAACCACAGTTTTGAATGGGGAAATTATTTATGCCTCCAAACACAGGTGCTAATATCACTTATTTTCGTATTTTATATATAAATAAGACTAAACATTACCATGCCTCCAGTGTGGCTGCTGATGATTGATTGATTGCAGGTTAATCTTCTTAAATGTTTTCATCTTTATCAAAAAACTGGAGGTCCTGCACTCCTACACAAGTGTTTCCACTTTATAGCACCTGATTAGACCTCTGAAGTTAGGTGGAGCCTTGCTAGAAATGTCACAAGTTTATCAAAGTGCAATAAAAACAAACACGTAAAGTTGTATGCTATCCCGCCTCAACAGGTGCAACAAAACTAAAGTCGTCACAGATGATGATTGAAAACACCTGTGTGAGTGAATCTTTGGGGCAGTGGGGCAGCAGGGGTAGTGGTGGCAAAAGATTAGAGAAGCAAGCTTGTGACTGGAAGGTCATCGGTTCAGCAAGATAATTCTGGATGGGGGAAAGTGAAAAAGCAGCACTTGCCCCTCCCTCATTACCCCCACTAAGCTGCCTTTGAGCAAGGCCCTCAACCCCAATTGCTCCAGTGGAGCTGCTCAGTGGCCGGCAGATCAGACTGGTTGTACTGGGCAGCTTCCAGGTGTGAATGTGTAACTGTGAGTGTGATCAGGGTGTTACTGCAAAAGAGAGCATTCCTATCAGTGAAACTTCCCTGAATAAATAAAGGTTAAAAAACATTAAGAGGAGATTATTTCTAATGCATAACTCTATTGTTCTTTTTGAGAGTCTTAAATATACACATAGTATAAGTAACCTGACTACAATCTTTGTTATATCAAGGCAACATGATGTTTTCAGTGCTTATTGTGATTTTAAGTTGACTTCATTTCACAAACAGGGCCTTTGTATGGAGAGCCAAAGTGTTTAGTATTGTTGTTCTCATAGCCAATTACATAATGTGCTCTGCTCTGTTTGCCTTCATTGACAGATAAAATCTTAGTGATTAAAAGTAGCACTCTGAAATAAACCAGTCATTGCAAAATGGCATTGTGAATTAAAAACAGACTTGAGACAACCATTACTCCTCCATAATACTTGAAAATGTTGTGAAAATAAGCAGGATGATATATCATTTTATAATAATGAGTTCAAAAATGTTTATAACTTAAAGTTACTTTTGTCTTTATTCATACTAGTTTTTTATAATGTCTTATTTATTTTCTATTTAATATTTAGTTCCTCAACATATCCCTTAGAACAAAATAAAGGTAAATGAAAGAAGATAGATTGTAATATTTATGTATTATTACATGTATCATCATAGGCCAGCCAAGAAACTAAAGTAATAATTTTGATATATAATAATATCTACGTCTTACATGCCACCTTAACATTGGATAGGACTTGATGAATTACTGTAGATGACAAACATTATAATAAAATACACACAATGCACAAACATGTTTTATTCAACTCATTTACATTAAGTGAAAAACAAACTTGAAACTTAAAGAAAATCATTCATGTTTCAAGAAATGTTTCAATGGCAAACAATAAAAACACGATTCAGAAAGTGCCTCTCTTCACATCTTTGGTCCTCCACCAAAAGTACAGCTCTTTTTGATTGCTTCTAACGGACTGAAGTGCTGGAGCAAAATTTAAGGACAGAACAAATATAAAATAACCATCTAGGCAGTTGATGAAGATGGTTTTATATCTCTAAACGTACAGCATCTCTGGTTACTGTGACTGCTTAGTAATGTAATGACATGTAATGTCACATTTTCTTTTCATTATTGCACTCCCAATTCTGTGTAGGTGTGTATATTTTTGTACAAAACAGTCACATTTGATTGACAGACACAAAAATATTAAGATTAATAGGCTCATTCTGACTTATTAAGTCATCGTCAGTGTCAGGACAGTGAACACTAAAACTGCCAGTCAATAATTTTTCTTTTTTTTTCTGACCACTATGCATCAACAAATTAGTTAAATGACAAAAACACAAATTAGTCTACATTATCTTTTAAATTAAACATTTAAAAAATAAATTTATCTCACCAGGCCTCATACTCATCAAGCTTTTGTCATTTTACAGACAAATAGCTAAAGATGATGTAATTTATGGCAGGTTTTTCTTTCTCCTTCTCACTTCATTATAGAGGCAAATGGCCCACATGTAATACTGTCCAGGCACCAACTGCATTTGAAATGAGAAAAACTGAAATTATAATACTTATAAATGGTGGCATTTACAAAACAATAACAAACATAAATAAAGGAATGAAGATTAAGCATCAATAATTTATATAAAAATTATGTTTACAAGGCCATTCCAGGCTTTAAACAAGTCCTTCATTTATTTGCCAGCATGTCATTCACTTTCAGTCCACTAGGTGGTGCTGTTTCCCTACATATAAAAACCTGTAGATAAGTTTTAACTGGTCATCCTGAAGGGACAGTGTTAAGGTTTTATTCACACAAGGCACACGGTTCAAAGAGATGTTATAGCTCAAACTTAGGCTCTGTTTTCTTTCTGAGAGGGTTTGCCTGCAGTTACAGAGAAATATACAAATGTTTAATTACAGATGGATGTATCAGACAGGAAATCTGTTGATTATCGTCCATGCATGGGCGAATGTCTTGAGCAGTTTTAACTTTATGTTGCTCTTTCCAGATCAAAACAGAGCAACAAGGTGCGCTGAGTCCTTGAAAAGTAAAAAGTCTTCACATTGTTTCATTAAAGGAATAGTTCAACATTTCGGAAAATGCATTTATTTTCTTTCTTGCAGAGAGTTAGATGAGAAGACCAATACCACTCATATTTTTCCGTTAAATATGAAGCTACAACCAGGAGACAGTTTGCTTAGCTTAGCATAAAGACTGGAAACAGCTAGCCTGGCTTTGTCAAAGGAAACAAAATCCATTTACCAGCGCCTCCAAAGCTCATTAATTCACTTTTTATCTTGTTTTGATTTGTTGTTTTTTTGTTGTTGTTCTTTTAAATCTGTACAAAAACTGTGTGTAAATAGTGTAAAAATTACAATTTGGGCTATTTTTTGGACGTGGAAGTCACTTCACCTGGCCAAGAAATAGTCAAGAAATAGAAACATAGATGTTACCTTTGGACAGAGCCAGGCTAGCTGTTCCCCCTGCTTTCAATCTTTATGCTAAGCTATGCTAACCATGTCCTGGCTGTAACTTCATATTTAATAGACAGATATGAAAGCGGTATCGATCTTCGCATCTAACTCTAAAGAGAATAAGCCTATTTCCCAAAATGTTGAGCTATTCCTCTTAAATCTGATGTAGTTCAGTTCAGTTGAATTGATCTGACTGCAGTCATTGCGATGATGTAACTCAACCAGGTGCAAGTCTTCATGTCTTCTTGGGGTTTGAGTTTTGCTGTTTCTGCTTGCGAAGGTGAGCCTCAATCTCGTGCCTGAAGAACAGCATCCCCAGCTGGCCGTGCGAGGCCTCGTTCATGGCCTTGGACTGCATGCACATTCGGTATTGGTCTGGAGGGAGCTCATCAGCACAATGCTTCTCGTGCCACAGGTGGAACAAGCCACGAGACGGCGCTCGGACCACTAGGAGGTTACTGTGGAGGTACTTTCTGTAGAGGTGGACGTCTTCACCACCCCAGCCTTTGATGTCAATGTCAAAGCCTCCTGGAGATAAGAGAGCAGAACGGGAATGTAATGTAAAACTATTATCATATCATTATAGGATGTGTTGTTATATTAAGTGGATATTTCAAACCTCTTTATATGCAAACACTTTTCTGGGCTATTTATATTTTCAGAGCTGTGTTCGCTACCTCTTAAAGGAATGCTGATTATGATTCCTGATTAGAGTGTACAGCATGTGATGATAATCAGTTTTCCCTCCACACTGCCTGGTTTGTTGTTTCATAAGTGGGCACTGAGGACATTTTGGACTGATGATGATGAACTATTCGATCCAACATACTTAAACTTGCAGACTTGAGAACTACTCATGTCAGCTTTTGCTCAAGCTTTGTGTCTCCCTGCAGTTTTATTTTCATTACTTTGTCTCAGTCTCCAGTTTTTAAACTCGTGCTTCAGGGCTAAACAGATAAGACAGGAATTTGAACACAGCAGATGAATCGTTCATTTGTTTGCATGTATGCACTCATGGCCTAAATAGCTCATTTCATTCTTTTTTCTGAAGAACATAGAACTGCACAACTTAATTTGGCTTTTAAAGTAATGGTCCCACATTTTGTAAAATAAATACATTTGAACAGCTACCCTGGCTCTCTCCAAAGGTAACAAAATCAGCCTACCAATACCTCTAAAACTCAATATATAGTTTTTTTTGTTTAATGCATATAAACAGAAGTGTAAAATACGAGTTAGAGTCTTTTATGGGGAAGTTAGTTTTCCTGGGCAAGAAATAGTCCGGCACATAACCCCCCATTGTCGTTTTTATGCTTCATTTTTAGTACAGATTAAACAAATGTGATATAACGAGTTAATCAGTGAGCTATAGAGGAGCTGGTAGACAGATTTTATTATGTTATCTCTTTAGTATGCTAAATATGAAGCTACAGCCAGCAGTTGGTTAACTCATCTAAACATAAAGAATGGGAAAAAGTGGAAACAGCTAGCATTGCTCTCTCCTAATGCAAGAAAATCCACCTACAACACCTCTAAACTTCACAAAATTACATGTTACATCTTGTTTGTTCAATGTGTTAAGTGTAAAAACAACAATTTGTGGATTGTGTTACTCCTGGGATAGAACCAGGCTGTCTGTCTCCCCTTATTTTCAGTCTTTATGTCAAGCTAAGCTTTTCAGAAAATGTCAAAATAGTCCTTAAAAACAGACTTCTGGCCCTCCTGGAGCCTTGTTTTGTGTGAATTAATCTGCATGCTTGTGTGATAGTGTTTGGGCCCTAAACAATAAAACACTTTCAATTTCACTGTTGCCTCTAACTGATTTCACTTGGGGGGGGAATTAAAAGTGATGTAAATCTGTCTTGAGAGCCAATATTCCTCACCTAATATACAGACGGAGAAGACATGGGGCTATGAGATATGTTAATATATGCTGCTGCTGCTACTCAGCGCTATTCCATACAGAGTAATGTAATGAAATCTCCCCAAAGTTAAGAAAAGTAATGTAATATTGAACCATTTGTGCTTGAAGTTTTTCATATCCATTAAGCTATGGCACCATTAACGTAGCTGTAGCGATCCAGGAAGCCTATTTTACCGTGTTATGTAATGCCTCTGCACAGATAATAAACCCCCAAGAGCCACTGTTTAGACATTGCTATATCACTAATATGTTGTTGTGATGTGATGATGTTGTTGCTCTGTAATAATTACCTATGTTGATAAAGTCAGACCTGTACTGGCAGGTCATACCGAAACCGAAATCCCTCCAGAACCCTGTGTCTTTCTTGATCACCTGAGGAGAAAAGAACCGCAAGTCTTAGAGAGCTATGAAGAGAAATATATCAGCACGACACACACAGGAGGCACTTCAAACAACGCTTCTGTTGATTTGAACACCTCACACCTGGAGAGGGGAAATATTTCAAAACCTCCAAGCTATATAGCGTGGTATTGAGTATGATATTTTCCACAAGTGGCTCTCAGAGTGTTTGAAAAAGGAAAGAGAGAAGATAGATTTGATTGGTATGTGTTACCAGCTGTTGCTCCACAGGTGGGATGTGCTCAGGACTTCCGTAGATCAGAGTGGGATTGTACTGGCTGAATAACACCGGGTAAAACACCTTTTTGCCTGAGAGGGGGAGAAGCAGCGGTGTCACACAACTAGGCTGTGATTTGATGGGAATGTGTGTGTGTGTGTGTGTGCGTGACACACTGTGTGTCTCACCAGGCTGCGTATTGAGGCGGCAGGTGTTGAGGAAGTCAGCGGTGAAGTAGATGTCCACGTCGCAGAAGAAAAGGAGCACGTTGCCTCCTTTCCAGGCTCGGGCCCCGACGTCTAGACCCCGTCCTCGAGAAAACTCCTCGTCCAGCTGCAGCAGGGTGTAGTTTTTAAAATTAACTTCCCTGCAGACACAGAGAGGAAGCGAGGTTAGTCAGTGGTTAACAGTGGTTAGACAAAAAAAAACAGTAGTCAGTTTTCTTATGAATTGACCAAAATGATAAAAATAGAAATAAGTTTCCTGAATTTACTCAAAAGAAGAGCTTATTCAAACTCTCCTTGGAAGACTACTTTTGAATGTATTCATTGTAGAGCTGCAATGATTAGTCGATTAATTGATTAATCGATCAACAGAAAGGTAATTGGCAACAATTTTGATAATCAATTCATCACTTTTAGTAATTTTCAAGCAAAAATGCCAAATGTTCTTCAATTCTAGCCTCTCAAATGTGACAATTTGCTTTTCATACATGACAGTAAATTGAATATCTTAACATTTTAAGCTCTAAGTCAAGCTAATTGAAAACATCACTGTGGCCTCTGAAAAAACTGTGAATGCCATTTTTCACTATTTTCTAACATTTCACAGACTAAACGATTAATCGATAATAAAATCAATCATAAAATAATCAAAAAAAATTGCTAGTTGCAGCCCTCACCCATTGTATGTATTACTGGTTTTGTTTACGTACATATATACATTGGCAAGATTTTGTTGTTTTTTTTCAAAACACCATGCCAGTAATTCATTGAATTAAATTGTAGAGAATTAAACTGAGTTGTGAAAAAAAGGGATGTTTTGAAAGCAGAAACCTTTTTGGATTGTGTGTTGTGTGAAACGCTTCAGAAAATGTGCATTAGCTTAATTCATCAGCTAATATGAGCGATTCAAATGGTCAACAATGAGCTTTATATATTGCAATAAGCTTGCAATATATAAATATAATCTCGGTGTTGACAGGAGTCTCTAAACCCATTGTGCATCCCAGTTGTGAAATCTCTCCCTGCAGCAAAACAGTCATCGTGATCTGCATTTAGGTATGTCGGCACCTGCAGACAGTCCTGGAGGCCGGATTACAAAGCAACTGCCCTGGGGCCCCTGATTCGCTCTGTGGCAATTAGTTTGTAGTAATTTGATTAACTTATCAGTTTGTTTGTTTGGGAAAATGCATCAATTAAAGAAAAACTGAAAATGAAAACCCTAAGGTGCATTTTTACCTGATCTCGAGGCCCTGTCTTGTGGAGGTGCCCTGCGCCAAAATCCAATTCTAATATCTTTATTCTTCTAGTTGATATTTTGCTCCCATGATGCCTATTCCTAAATGAATTAGTGCTTAATCAAATCACTACAAACTAGCTCAGCGCACGAGGGAACAGATAGTAATTCAGAAGAGGAGTGCTGGTTGAGTTCTGGGGCTCTGGGCAAAAATATAATTAAGCTGCCATGTGGACTGTGCCTGACGGGTATTTGAAAGCAACACAATACAATATTTAGAGAGTGGAAGGATTCAGAGGGCCTATAGAGAGCTGACATCATGATGTCACGTCTGGTTAGCCTTCGTTTAACTAGCTTCTGTAACTCAATGCAATCTCTCATTAGCGTTCTTTCATCTGTCTGTCTGAAAGACGAAGCATGTTCCTGGGGTTGACTTTCCATATTCTAAGACCACTCAGCATCCACTCCAGCAGTTGCTATCAGAAATTTAACACTTTGTTATTTTAACAAGGTTAAACAACATTTTTGTTGTGTGCACAGAAAAAAATACAGCCCCTATTAAAAGAACTACAAACATGGCGACACTGGTATGTTGCCATGCAATCATAAAACTCCCCAGCGCTGTCTTCTAAAGTAATTTTTCAACTTTCTAGTTGTAATCTCTGCTGCGACCGCGACCCCTTCACTCGCTCATGGACTCGTCTCCTCTGCCGAGCCGATACATTTAGCCTACAAACATTTAGGACTGATGGGAAATGATGTTCTTAAAGGCCACTAAAAAAACATAACTATTAAATAAACAACGATATTAGATTGTGTTCCAGAAAACTCCCGTCCTTATCTAAAATATGAAGCAAGCCACATGACATGCTGCTTAGAAATGTTCTGTTGCAAGGCTAGATTTTTAGTTATTAGCATAGTTACAAATGTCAGTGGGATTTTCAGTGAGGTTTTCCTACTTCTGGAGCAGAAGCCACAAGTTCCAGATTGACTTTGGCTCTCTTTTGGGGCCCACAGCTCAATTTCGACCTGGGTTCCATCAGTGGTAGCGGCCCTGGTAATCCTCAATTCGCTTCCCTTTATGTCTCACATCATTGGCATTTTCCACCGAAAGATTAAAACATCATGACCTCCACAATCTCCTTTCCAAAGTCCACATCAGCACAAACTTTTGTGGACTAAACTGCACTTCGTTCCTCCAACATGTTCCTTGTTTTTAGGTTCTGCTTGTCTCATACTGATTCTGTTGGAGATACGAACAACAAACCTTAAATGAAAACTGAAAATCAATCGGACAACAAAGCGTCCTCCATCACTGATCAAGGTCGCTTGTTTCAAGGATGTGGTGAGAGTAAAGAGAAACAGCTGCATCCAGATGTACTCTGAGGCTGTGGCTTTCTCCTAAACCGTAACAATTCACACTGTTAGTGACTAATGCTTTATTCATGCATGCACATTGACTGACACACAACACAAGCACACACGCACACTTGCATCAACTTCAGATAGAGGACACTGATGAAAACTGGTTCACATGTCTCTGTCCGAGGCAGAACAAACAGGATCAAGCCTCTGCTTTCATTCATGTGATGCTGGGTGGCATAACACATGGGAAAAAGTAGCCGGAGAAAAGGTAGACATGCACAGCTTTGTTAAAGGAAACAAGGATGACCAGAGGAAAAACGGTCTGTTTGTTTTTGCCAGAGGCAACTTGAATCATGCTCCCCACATTTCCATGTCTCACTTCTGTGCCTGTGGATGTTGTGTATCAGCATATTTATTCATGTTTATTCCTGCATAAAAACCTTTCTCTTGCTCCCATCCTCTCACTCAGCCTCTCCCATAAATAAGACATAATAAAACCATTTGATCCTGGTCGTAACTGCCCTAAATCCCAGAGAAACATAAACACGTCAGTACTCATGAGCGTCTTATTTGTCTGTCTGAATAACAACTCTGGTTGACCAGATAAACAATGTCCTCACATCCAAAATATGTGTCCTGACTTAAAATATAAAGGGAAATTTCCAGAAATAAGTAAAATATCAGGAACTATTACAAGACTTCTATGTCCGTCAATACCTGCCTGTGTATTTTTGTGCTGTCAGTCAAAACGTCAGCAGACAAGAGTCCAGTCTCCGCGTCTTTCTACAGTTTACGAATCCAAACAGAGTCAATCTGTTCCAGTCTACACAGAGTCCCAGGAGAGGTGGACCCACCCGCTGGCAGTAAACTGTCAACAGATGGAAGACACAGAGCACAATAGCCCCGTTTGTCTCAAACAATGTTAACCATTCACATTTTGATTCAGTCTCAACTTTGAAGGATGTGTTCACAATTCTTCTTGCCTTAATTATTCCTCCTGTTCATACTGACCATTAGAAGATCCCTTCATAATGCACTTACAATGTAAGTGATGGGGGCCAAAATCCACAAGCCTCTTTCTGTGCAAAAATGTACTCAAAAGTTTATCTGAAGCTAATATGAAGGTTCAGCTGTCTAAATGAGTCAAA
This sequence comes from Thunnus albacares, assembly GCF_914725855.1. NCBI lineage: Eukaryota > Metazoa > Chordata > Actinopteri > Scombriformes > Scombridae > Thunnus > Thunnus albacares. The sequence continues at coordinate 11,298,430 of NC_058123.1, forward strand.
TCAAGTAGATATCTTTCATCGTTACAGTCTTTTCAGTGCCAAAGTCTCTCTTTTTGTTACTATACTTCCACCGCAGCTCAACAGGGAAACACTGGAAACACAAAGAGGGGATCTGATGCACTTGATATGACTAACTCAGAATGCTGAAGCTTCATATAAGCTTCAGATAAACTTTTGAATACATTTTTGCACAAGATGACTGTGTGGACACACTGTGGATTTTGGGGCTTAAACAATAAAACACTTCAAGTTTCACTTTAACCTCCAATTAATTTCACTGGAAGGAAACAAAATAGATGTAAATCTGTCTTGAGAGCCATATTCCTCACCTACTATAATAATAATTATAATAAGCTATAAGAAATGAAATAGTCCAACAGCTTTTTTCCTTTCAAACTCAGACCGCAATATGATATACCTAATTCCCTCATATGAATCAGCTTTCAAGTCAAGCAAACCTGAACATAAGACTGTTAATGTGTGGACAGATAATTCAATCAAGACACTAAGGGTTTTTTAATTGTACAGATTGGTCTATATTTCACACACTAGAGCTTGATGAGGCTACCGTCACCATAACCGATGACATGAAATTCTGTGTCGACAGCGTGGTAGCCAAGAAGGATGTCGTCGTCTATCCTGACAATAAACCCTATATTACAAAAAATAAATAAATCAAAAACTGCATAAATAGGAAAAAGCAAGCCTTTAGAAATAAAGAGAGAGCAGGACTGTCATTAGTTCAAAAAGACCTTAAACAACTTACAAATACAAGGGAACAACACAGGCAAATGGTGGAGCAGAGCTTTCAAACTTCAAACACTATAAAACTCTGGGACACAATGAACCCTGCAAAGAAACAAATTATCACCTTGAGTGAACAAAAAACTTCTCTCATGACGGTGACAATATGTTGCAGTCTCTGCCAGACACTGATGCCACATGGACCCACCTAGTGTTCAGTGTGTTTTCAGTAGGGTGTGCACTATTAAGTTCACAGGCCAAGACGGACTGCCAGTTTTTTTGCTCAAAGAACGTGCAGAGGAATTGACATCAGCATGGTGTTCTACATTACAACTCACACTGTCCCAGCTTTGTGGAAGAAGTCAATCATATCACAAGTGTGTAAAAAACTGTGCCGCAGTGAATAATGATTTTCATCCTGTAGCTTTTGCCTCAATTGTCATGAAATATTTTAAGAGATTTGTAGCATCCCTTCTCAAGACGCAAGTTGAGCCAATGTTAGATACAGGTCAAATTCTCAATAGGCATGAGCGCAGCACTGAAAACGCCATTCTCAGCATTTCATCTCCAAGCACCTCGAGAACATAAAAGCCTCTGCTCGAATTTTATCTATTGATTTTAGTTCAGCGTTTCATACTGTGCAACCCTACCTGCTTTTAGAGAAGCTGGAAGACATGAGTGTTAACACTACCCTGAGTAGATGATTTTATTCCTTTTTAACTAATAAGACACAGCAAGTGAAGGTCAATGGCACACCGTCAGAGATCAATCACAGCAGTACAGGGGTTCTACAAGGTTGTGTGGTATCACCTGTACTGTTTTCATTGTGCACTACTGACTGCAGGAAAGTACATCCCAATAATTATATTATAAAATTTGCTGATGATACCATGATTTTGAGCTTTCTCCACAAGGACATGGACCCGTCTGTGTACCACAATGAGAAAGACACCTTCCTGAATGTCACCTAAATACAGATGGTCTATGACCCGAGGCAAGTGACTGACCATGAGCCAGTGGTCATCAAAAACCAGACAATCATTCAGGTGTCCTTGTATAAATACTTAGGTGTCCACATAGACAACCTTTTTTGCTGGAAAGCACACATTGATAACCAGTGCAATAGACTGCAGCAGAGACTTTACTTTGTAAGGCGATTGAGGCTGTATGGAGTGAGCAGCCAGATCATGCTGATGTTCTACCAGGCAATCCTAGAGAGCATCATTAGATATAGAATTACAGCAGGGTTTGGCAACCTAACAGTGCCACTGAAAAGCAGACTTGCCAGCATGAACAAGACAGCTATGAAATAATAGGGAAGAAAGAATATGAGCCCAGACAGAGCCTGTACAAGCAGAAACAATCAACAAAAATCATTGCAGATTCTCAACATCCCCTCTTCTCTGAGTACGAACCTCTGCCATCAGGAAGAAGACTTTTTGTGCCAAAAATGAAAATCAAACTGCTTGAAGCTATTGTTTGTTCCAGCCTCCATCGAGCTACTGATCTCTAGTGCTAAATCTTAGTGCAATAGAGCAATGTGAAATAAATGCACAAGCACTTCAGCACTTCTGCACTTTAAATCTTACAGCTTCTTTTTAAGCCATTGTGTTGTCAGTGTCAAATGTCTCATATTTTTTAAGATGTTTACTCCTGACTCTACAAATAACCTCCTGTAAAGCTACAAATTGTCACATTTGTTGTACGCATTAGCCATGCTAGCTGTTTCCCCCTGCTTCCAGTCTTTATTCTAAGCTAAGCTAAGCTAATGGTTTACTGGTGGTAGCATAAATTTAAAGGATAGATATGAGAGTGGTATCGATTTCCTCATCTAACTCTTGGCAAGAAAGCATCTAAGTGTATTTCTGCATTATCCATAATTCAGTAACACTGACAACATAGGTTAGCTATGATAGCACATTTGTACACTTTTACTATCTCCTGCAATCATTTACAAATTCAGCCCCTCATAAATAAACTTTAGGGGACATGCAGTTATAAATAATTTATTAGTAGTATAAAGGGCAGAGATATTTTCCTGATTACCAGTGTTATTTAGGGGGAAATGTAATTGTCTCTGTTTGAGCCAAGGTTGATCTATTCATCCTGGCAAGTGCATGGTGTGTGTGTGTGCTGTCCTCGGCGCATTAGCTGTGTAAATAATTCTCACATCTCCATATGTATGTGTGATCCCATTTTCTGAGCCCACAAATGCCAGCACAGCCTGGCTATTGTGTGTCAAGTGGAAAAGTCCACTTAAATCCTGCAACATCCTCGTTCTCTAAATTACTTCTTATATCCTGCTCTTTTTCTTCTTCCGTCCCCTCAGGCATTAGCATCCTCATTAAGGCCTAAAATAGTCAGTTTGTTTACTGTAGGCGTGATGGCTGGTACCTAGTAGCTAAATTGTTGAAATTGTGTCAGAGTGAGAAGCCTGTAAAGAGCTGTCATGTTGTGTCTTAGCAGCAGGCCTGATCCTGTTAGTTCTGCTTAGGACAGGGAGGGGAGAGACCAGATTTTCTCTCTGTGTTTGTTTTTTTTCTCACTCAGTAAATCTGTGTTTGTGTGCAACCATTTGTATGTATGTGCTTGTGTGCAGTTATAGCTCGAGGACTGACTTCAGACTACTTGCTGAGTCTCGACAGTAAGCCTCTATATGTGGCCACATCCAGGCTCCTTTTCAGTCTCGACACATTTCTGAGATACCAGAGGAGCACGCTTTCTTTTTGCCTCATAAATATGTTTTTGAACTAAAGAAGCTGAACCGCTCTCACTTCTTCAACATCTCTGTATGTTTTCTGATGCAGCATTGTCAGTCAGCGTCTACCTCCTACCTGGGAACTCTTTATGCCTGCAATAATTTTCAAACAAATCATATTTCCTGTGTCTGTCTGTCACCTGCCTGCAGTTTACAGAGCAGGGGAGCTGGTGTATCCTCCCTGGGCTATTGTGTTAAAGAAGAAAACAAACCTTGTGCTTTACAGTGAGCTGGGGAATCAGCAGTCTCTGCATGTAATGGAGAGGTAAAGTGCAAGCTATAAAAAATGCAGACTTGTTGTGATCACTCTCAGACTCAACCCCCGGGCGAGACAGCTAAACAAGTTATTAACACCGAGTAATTTGCAGAATGGGTCTGTGGTGATCTGTTAAGACACATGCTCTCCTAAATATGGACGTTGGACAGCTTTCAAACTCTGTCTGTGATTTGGTTATCATTTCATCCACTCATAACCTTCTCCCAATCACCCTCGGCTCAGCATTATCCTCTTGCTTCATCAGAGAAGTCAGAGACTCTTCAGAGAGTTGTTGACCCGTCTGTGAACTGAATGCCACAATAACACGAAAGACTTGTTTGAGAGGCTGTTGCAAGTTGGTATGAGATAAAGGCGATGGCTAAAGAAGTACTTTGTTTCTTTGGCTGTCCAAACTCGTCCTTCTCTTTCTTATCTTTGCATCCCATTTTCTTTGAGATCTTTGAATCTCTTTTTGCAGCTGAGCCATGCCCTCTCTCCCCTCTTGTTGTTTTCCCCCTCAGACCTCTTCTCTCCTCTGCTTCAGGAGCACAGTAATTATTCATATGTATCGACTGGTATCTCTTAAAACACCCATTCTTCTTCTTCCCTCCTTCACACAAAATGTCCCTTCGGCTCTTCCTCACTATCTCACGTTGTTTTGAATTATTATTCTTGAGCATGTAAGGCTCAGAAACCTACATGCCCCCCAATGGTTTGAGACTGAGTCTAGTCTTTGAAATACGGATGTGTAAGTGATATAGCAACTGATTCTATCTATTTTAAACGATATCCCTGGTGTCTGGCAGAATGCTTGAAGACTGAGGTTCAGATTTGCTAGAGCACCTCTTTCTCACTCTTTTATTCTGCTAGTTTTGGCTGTTGTTACAGAAGAACTGGTTCAGCCTTTAAAGGATATGGCTGGCAACTCACAAGTATTGTGTGTGTATCCAAAGCCTAATATATCTTATTCCTCTGTGCCATAGACCTCTGTTGTAGGGCTGCAGCTAACAATTATTTTCATTATCGGAATCTGTCGATTATTTTCTCAATTAACTGAAAATATTCACATTTGAGAAGCTGGAATACAAAAATTTGGACAATTTTTTCTTAAAAAATTATTAAAAACAATCAATTATAAAAATATTTGCCAATTAATTTAATTGTAGGCAAGTAATCGATTAATTAACTAATCCTTGCAGCTCTACTCTGTTGTTGTCCATAAACTATTAAAAACATGTCAATGAGCCACACCGTTGCACCGGTTGACATGTTCCTTCGCCACGAAGATTATGATCACAGTAGTGTGTTCAGAAACGGCTCCAAAGACTAATAACAGCGATCATGTTTTCCGTCTCCAGAGAGTAGTTCCTTGACTTTGTACTACATTGTAGATTGTAAATTTTCAAAGAACTTTAGTACAAAGTCAAGAGGTTGTGATATGTAGCACAACAAGCTAGCGAACCATGTTCCTTACAAGGAACTGCTCTCTAGAGACTGAAAATGGGATTACTGTCATTAGTCTTTGGAGTTGTTTCTTAACAAACTACCATGACCATAATTGAAGCGAAGGAACTTCACTCAGTACAATGATGTGGCTCATTGATGTGTTTTTAATAGTTTTTGGTCAACAATGAAGGTCTACAGCACCAAGGAATAAGTAGGATCAAGTCATTGTTGGTTTGGCTCTGCGCATGAGATAGCTGCTGCAATAAAAAGCCTTTTCACTCTCATTTAAACCCTAAAGAGGCGTTGACATGGGATAGAAAACTGGTGAAGATCCAGTCAATTTAGATCTTAGATTATGCCAGCTGTGGCATTGCAGCCATTTCTCTGAGTGAGCTTCATGGGAAGTTTGCCTCGAGTAGTTTATATTGGCTGTTGATAGTCATGTAAATGTTGTTTTGGAAGAATGTGAGCTGGGACACTGTGCTACTAAAAAGCACAGAGTGTGACTGCATGTGATTTCACACAGAAAAAGGCATTGCTAGTGGTTATTTGGGACCAGACACAAACCAAACTAGAGGTGAATTTAATTTGTTGGAAGGGCAGTGTGCAATCAGATCAGCTGCTAATGATACCATCATTGCTGGGAACAGATATTGACTTGTTTGGGAGTGAAGGTGTGTGTGTGTGTGTGTGTGTGTGTGTGTACTTGTACTTGTACTGTATCTTTGTGTGAACCATCCTCAAGTTTTAGTGTAGTTGGTTTTAGTACAAGGTCATTCTGGCCAATCATCAACTCTTCTTTTAGGTTTTAAACTTGGTTCTTAGGGTTAAAATTGGAATTTAGATTATTTTAGGTTAAAAACTGAATAAAATCAGTTAGTATGTGGGATGCATCAGACAATTAATTTAACACAGTTGGTCGATAAAAGAACAATTGTGATAATTGATTTATTCTTCAAGTCATTAATCAAGTAAAAGCACCCCAAATTGGTTCAGTACAACTTCACAAATGTGAGGATTAGTTTGTGCTTTTGCTGTAGCCACATTAGCGGCATGGGTCTAGGGATGGCAGGGATGTCAGTCTATCTGTCGGTTAGTTGGTGATGGACTGACATGAAATTTTGTACAGACATTCATAAGAATGGAGGTCCAGAAGATGATTCCTTCTGACTTTGGTGATCCCCTGATTTTTCCTCTTGCACCACCATGAGGTTGGTATTTTTGTTTTTTAGTCAAATGTCTCGACAACTTTTGGATGAATTGACACGCAACGTAGTACATATTGAATGTTCAGGTTCCCTCAAGATGAATTTTCACAACCTCGGTTTTTCCTCGAGTGCCATCATCAGGTTAAAAAAATTAAACGT